>NC_138978.1:9835184-11035184 GCF_964341445.2 Mesoplodon mirus
GACAGGACCTGGCTCATCAGGGGCTATCAAGGCTGTGAGGTAGGAAATGGTGCTAAGGACCCCTGTGATGTCATTTTTAACCCTATTAAAAGGGATGGCAGGATCTCACAGTGGTCAGAGTATGGAGATTGGTGGTAATGACCCCCATGATGTCATCTTTAACACCCCATTAAAGGAAAAGCAGGATCTCACAGTGGTCAAACCACAGACTCTGGGTCAGGCTCCCTGAGTTTAGATTCCTGCTCTGTGACTCACTTGCTGTGTGACCTTGGGCAAATTTCTTATTCTCTCTGTACCTCAGTTTCCTGACCTGTAAAATGGGCATGATATTCATAATGCTACTACCCCTTAGTGTTTGTAAATGCTTAGACTGGTGCTAGATGATGCCGAGTGGTGGTTAGGGTTAAATAAAGATCAGACTCAATAAAGAGGACATTCCTTTGAATTTGAAACCTAACCAAGTTTCCACTTGAGGCAAAACTGCCTCTTCACTGCTCTCCCCCACCCTGCCTCCAAAGGGAAGGTCACCCACCAGGAGAGTTCTCAGGCTGCACATTGCTCAGGATTTTCCCAGGCAACACTTCTGAAGGTTGGGAGGGTGGATGAGTGCCTCGACCCTTGGCCCTGTGTGCCTGGGTTTCTCCCTCTGGAAGATGCCCCCACCTTCGTGGTGTGAGCCCTCCCAGGCCATGATGGAAATGCTGCATTGGCCCAGATATCAAGGCCTGTTTTCTCAAGGGCCCCGCCCTCTGAATTCTTGGAATTCTTGGCTAACAGGAGTGTCTCCCAAGGGGGCTGCGTCAGCTGAGCTGATTTACCTAGCAGGGGGCTCGAGCTGCAGCCCCATGGGGTGTGGAGGGGGCACTGAGGTTGAGGATTCTCACTGTCCCCTGAGGCTACGGCATCCTGGTGGTGCTCAGGCCCCACCTCATCTTCCCCAGCAAGTTGGCATCCCAGAGTTTTGCTCTGTGCAGGGCGTGGGGGGCTGCATCTACCTCATAGCACACCCCAGGAAATGCAGCACCCCTCTCAAGGGCCTGGGAAGGGAGGGACCCTGAGCCCTTCAGAGGGGGAGCTAGTGTCTGGACTGCTGCCTGCCTTCCACGTGATCTGGGTAAGTTTCAGACTCCCTGAACTCCAGTTTTCTCACTGGTAAAATGGGGTTCATAGCATTCATTACCTACAAGCATGGAGTAGAATTCTGGGCCACGACCTTGCAGTGTGTGGTGTCCCCAGGAGATGGGGTGAGGTCCGAGCCCGGCCAGGATGCCCTGTCCTACAGCACAATGGGAACCTTGGCTGGCTGTGTGCAGGAAGCTCTGATTTGCCACTCAGAAAGCCCATTATGGTTTTTCCCCTCTGGAGCCGTGTTTTGGAAATTTGGTTCAAAACCCTGCTGTGACCAGTGATGCTCCATGTGCCTCCAGATTTCAAATTCCAGAAGGGCACCCATCTTTCATCAACATCTCTGTGTGGGCGCTGTCCTTGAGAGGCAGGGGGGTCCTGGAGGGTGAGTCTCCCTCCGTCCACCTGACTGTCCATTGGTCCATCTGTCTGCCGGTCTGTCTATCCACCAGGGAGTCGATGGGCCGAGCCCTTCTACTTCCCGGCTCTGTAAACGTGGCGAGTTAGTTAGGCAACCTTGGGCCTCAGTGTGTTCATCTATATGGGGATGGCACCAGTATGTGTCTCTTAGGCGGTTTCTGGCATTAATCTAGTTCACACAGGTAAGGGACTTAACAGCTGTGCTGGCTCATGGCAGGCACTAAACCAGTGTTGGACCTTAGTTATTATTATTGCCGTTGCTATTGTTATTGTTGCTTTTATTATTAGGATGTTATTGGAACTTGCACGGAATTAACACCCAGCCTCACACACTTGGCAGAAACTTCTTCACCTTTGGCAGTGGTTTGGGAAGCTGATGAAGTCTTGCACCAGAGTCTGTTTCACGTTTGTACCTTTGCCTCGATTGGCCCTTGGTAAGAAACGGGCTTGGCAGGTCTCAGTAAATGGCACCTATTTCGTAGCTGCATTACTACCTTGAGCACCTAGAGATTCAGCCACAGGCAACCCAACTGAATGTGCCCAACAGCCTGTGCTTTTTAATCTCCTCTGCCTTTCGGCATTTCAGGACAACCCTGTATACTCACACTGCTGTCCTCACAGCTCCCTGGGGTCTGAAGCCCCACCTCCGCCAAGCTAAATGCATAGTCTCAGTGAAGCCACAGGGGGTGAAGGGCATGGGAAGAGAATGGTCTGGGAGTTAAAACTCAAAAGCTCTGTGCTCTCCTTGTCCTGTTTGTCCCCCAGAGACCTCTATTAGGAAGAAGGAATGATACTGGTTAAGGTTGTGACTCAGGATGGAACTGCTTAAATCACACCCCTGCTCCAATGCTTGTTAGTCTAGGGCTTCCCCTCTTTGAGTCTCAGTTTCCTGATCTGTGAAATGGGGATAATGATACTACATTACCTACGGGCTTCTATTGAAGAGTAAATGAGATAATATTCCTAAAGCACTTGGCGCCGTGTCTGGCACATAGTAGGTGCTCAGTAAATATGATTATTCTCCAGTAAGTTCAACCCCTCCCCTTTCCTCTCTGGTATATGACCTGGCAGAGGGTTTGTGCTTTGTCTGCTGGCCCCTCTAGATCTAGCTTCTTGCCTCCTCTATTTCCTGGTTTCTCTTCCCTGGGAGGGAGCCTGCCAGATGGGAACCACAGCGGGTGCCAGTGTCGTCAAGAGTGGGCTCCACTTCCACACCTCCCCCAGGCCTTTCTTCACCCACAACATGCTAAACCCCTCTGCCTGCAGGCTGGAGGTTATTCGTTCATCTAGTTAATTACATCCAAACTCACGTGGTAGGTAGAGGTGCTCAGAAAAGCAGGTGTATAAGTACCACATCTCCCATTGCACATTGCCTTATTTGATACAACAAGGCACCTTTATCCCCACTTTACAGATGAGGAAACTGAGGCACAGAGGGGTTCAGTAGCTTGCTCAAGGTCTCAGATGGTCAGAGGGGGAGCCTGACACAAACCCTGGCGGTCCGTCCCAGAGCTCACGTTCTTAAACACCAGGTTATGCTGAATGGCCTCTGTTCTCTGACAGCAGCAATGTGGGCTATTGTGAGGATTTGCTGGGAGAACACATGTCTAGTGCTTAATGCATAAGGATGTAGTTCTGGTCACATTAATGTGTACTCAGTAGAGCACACATTAACTCTATAATAATGTGTGCTCTTAACTCTTAACCCTATAATGACAATAATATCAATAACTGCTATTGGGCTTCCCTGGTGGCGCAGTGGTTGAGAGTCCACCTGCCGATGCAGGGGACACGGGTTCGTGCCCCAGTCCGGGAGGATCCCACATGCCGCGGAGCGGCTGGGCCCATGAGCCTTGGCTGCTGAGCCTGTGCGTCCGGAGCCTGTGCTCCGCAATGGGAGAGGCCACAACAGTGAGAGGCCCACATACCACACACACACAAAAAAAAATTAAAAAAATAACTGCTATTATTGCTCTTGCCTATTTCCCGACCTGCCAACCTGAGTTAATGTAGGAGCATCAGCCACAGGACCTGTATGTTATAGATGTTCACTCTTCGTTCCTAACCCAGTTGAGTTGACAGTAAAACCCCAGGGAAGCCTGGCTGTAATGCAGAAATGCAGATTCCCATTAAGTATAAGAAAATCATAATTTTTTTCTTGATTATAAAGGTTATAATCATGTGGTTATTGTAGAATGGTGGGAAAAAATCCAGTGCCAAGAGATGGAGTCAGTTTAGGTCCCAGGGTCCCAGAGGGTGGGGCTGGGAGGTCAGGCTCACCTGGCTGTTCAGGTTGGAGTGGGGCTTGGGGGCTGGGCAGAGAGTGGGTGAGTATGAGGGGTACAGGGTGTGGGAGACCACGAGGGGGTGGGTCCTGGGGGCTGGGAGCAGCACGACCTTCCCTCTCATCCTCTGCACACCAGTGAAGTTTCTGAACTCACAAGATGCTGATAGTGTTTGTAAGGCAGAAATCACCAGGGCTGAGGCGGAGCTAAGGCTGGACAACATGATCCAATACAGGCAGGAGGACTACAAAGAAGCAGAAGGAAAAGTCAAGATTGTAGGAAGTGGGGCTTCCCTGGTGGCGCAGTGGTTGAGAGTCCACCTGCCGATGCAGGGGACACGGGTTCGTGTCCCGGTCTGGGAGGATCCCACATGCCGCGGAGCGGCTGCGCCCGTGAGCCATGGCCGCTGAGCCTGCGCGTCTAGAGCCTGTGCTCCGCAACGGGAGAGGCCACAACAGTGAGAGGCCCGTGTACCGCAAAAAAAAAAAAAAAAAAAAGATTTTAGGAAGCGGAGGTTTGCTCTGGACTGGATGCTGTTAGCAAGCAGGGCATTTCTTAATAAACCTTATTTAGAAGTAGGGAGGCTAGACCGAGGCTAAAGCTGTAATTGCCTAAGAAGCAGAAGTCACTCATATGGGCCTTTTTTTGGCCATTATTGTGCCTTAGCCAATGTTCATGTTTTGTCTGTGTTCAGATGTGATTATGAAAGGGTTTTTTTTTTCTTTTTTTATTAATCCGTCATGGTCACCAAGTGGCTTTATCTAATGTTTATGTTCACCAGGAAAATACCAAGGCGCAGGTGACAGTGCCAGGGGCCAGCTCCCAGAGGTCAAGGTTGGTTTTCTTTCTCAGAAGTGAGATAAAGACACTTACAGAAATCAGAAGGAGACTTTGGCCCTCACATGCACTGGAAGGAGGATGGCGGCCGGTTGAACTAGCTCTCCAAGGGGTGGGCCCAGCTTTTACAACTGGGTGACAAACAGAAGTCTATAAGGAAAGAAATAGAAACTGGTCTTAAGCCACGCCGCAGTGATGATATTTTGTGTGACCTTTGGGTCAGCTCCCCTGGATTAAAATCCTAGCTCTTAGTAGCTGGGTATAATCTTTGACTGAGTTACTTAAACTTCTCTGTGCCTGTTTCTTCATCTGTAAAATGAGGGTAGGATTTGTAGGGTTGTGTGAGGATTAGGGAGATAAGGTGTATAAAGTGCCTGGTATATAGTGAGCACTGAAGTGTATGCTCTGTGTAGTTTGCTCTTCTGGTGTTTGGCTAAGCAATACATCAAGAATGTATTGTTTGCTCACACATCCCCCGATTCCGGAATGATATGTGGCACAGAACAGACACGCAATAAAATTTTGTTGAACAAATAAGAGAGGGCATTTGTTTAACCATTTCTCTATCATTGGACATTTAGGTTATTTCCTATTTCTGTTGTCATAAATTACACAGCGCTATGAGCATCCTGTAAGCAGAACATATGCTGTCCAGCTGCCCCTAACCCCACTGCTCCCTATTGCCCCCAAGGCTGAGGTCATAGGCTGTTGCTGTTTTTCATCACGTGTGCTATGGTTTTTCTTAAAGAAATATTGTTCTGCACCTATTCACTGTCAAAAACAGAAACATAAAAGTAGGACCGAGGGAGTTGCTTGTTCCTAGAAAAATGGGAGTAAGCAAGCTCCTTGGTGAAGCTGATGAGCATCTTGTGTACAAAGTGTCCTTGTCTTGTACCCACTTGCCTTGTCTGTTGGCATATCGCCCTTCTTTACCTGCAGGATCTGAGCGAGCATCCTTCATCTACTTGGTGTGGGAACACACCTGTGCAACCAATGCCCGGTTGAAGAAGAAGAACGTGACCAGCATCCAGAAGCCAGCACTGTGCACGTTCAAGGGTTAACATCATAGACTAGTCTTACGTGTTTGAACTTTGTATAAGTGGAAGCATACAGTATTCATTCTTTTGCAAAAACGTTGTGTTTAGGAGGTTCATCCATATTGTAGTTTGTCCATTTTCATTTCTGTGTAGTATTCCCCTGTAGGAATATATGGTTGTCATCCATTTTACTCTGGATGAACATTTGGGATTTTGTTTCTAGTTTTGGCCTATTACAAACGATGACTTTAGGGACATTTTTATGTCTTTTGGTGATCACCTGGATACTTTCTATTAGCTGTACTTCTAGGAATGGAATAGAGAATGTTCTGCTTTAAAAGATTCTGCCAAATGGTTTTCCAAAGTGCTTAAGTCTGTTAAAGTTTTTTTTTTTCCTTTTTTTTTTTTTCTGCACTGCATGGCTTGTGGGATCTTAGTTTCCTAACCGCAGATTGAACCTGGGCCCTCGGTGGTAAGAGCATGGAGTCCTAACCACTGGACCACCAGGGAATTCCCTGTTTGAAGTGTTTTAACATTGGATATTAATTTAGTTCTGAGTATTTTTAGTGTCCCTTTTTCACAGATAAGAAAACTGAGGCTCAGAGAGGTGAGTTAATTAATCTTAGGTCACACAGCTGGTCAAGGCTGGAGCTGGCTCCAGAGACCTCACTCTTCAACACCACACTGTATTGTTTCTCATGGAGTTCCAACTTGATTCTTATACAATGTAGTGTCTGGGACATAGTAGGAGCTTAGTAAGTATTTGTTGAATAAATGGGCCAATGAAAGAACAAATCCCTCAAAGAAAGGGCTGAGGGGTCCTATCAGTCTACTCTCTGGACCAGTGGTTGATTTTTAGGGAACATGACAGTTTAGATTTAGAGACCCAGAAGCGCTGCCATTGCTTCTGCTTCAACCTTTTGAAGAACTTTTGTCTCTTAAATTACATAAATAATAAATCATCACTACTGAAAAATTAGAAAAATTGATAGGTAAAAAAGATAAAAGTCGGGCTTCCCTGGTGGCGCACTGGTTGAGAGTCCGCCTGCCGATGCAGGTGACACGGGTTCGTGCCCCGGTCTGGGAAGATCCCACATGCCGCGGAGCGGCTGCGCCCGTGAGCCATGGCCTCTGAGCCTGCGCGTCCGGAGCCTGTGCTCCGCAATGGGAATGGCCACAGCAGTGAGAGGCCCACGTACCGCAAAAAAAAAAAAAAAAAAAGATAAAAGTCACTCCAAGTCCCCCCACCCAGAGATAGCTACTGTGAACACATGACCAGTTACTTGCATGTAAATAAATGCTATTATGCCATTGAAGTCATCAATCTTCTCTTTCGTGATTTCTGTATTTTTAAGCATAGTGGAAATTTCTTTTTCTTTTCCAAAGTTATAAGAAAATTCTTCCATATCTTCTTCTGGTGGTTTTAAAATTTTTGTTATAAAAATTTTTGTTTGTATAAATTTGCTCCATTGGAGCTTACCCTGGTGTACAGCATTCAATATAGGCTCAATTTTATTTTTTTTCACTTAGCTACCCAAATGATCCCAGATCATTTGTTTAAAAGCACATATTTACCTTATTTTAATTATGAAGGTTTTGAAATATGTTTTAATACCTGGCCTGGCCAGTTTCCTCCTATCTTCTTTTTCAGAATTCCCTGGAAATTTTTGCTTCTTTATTTTCCACTTGAGATTCCATATTAGCTTTTATAAATTTCAGGGGGAAAAGTATATCAGTCTTTTTGTTGGAATTTTATTAAGTTTAAAAATTATACCAGAGGAAATTGGCAACTTTATGATATTGAGTCTTCCTATACAAGAACATATTATATAGTCTTCTTTTGTGTTCTTTAGTAATATTTTGGAGTTCTTATTGTAGATTTTTTTTCACACATTTCTTATTAAGTTTACCTCTTGGTTGTCTTTTTCTTGTTGCTGTTATAGAGACTATTTTTCTATTGTATGTTCTAACTAGTTGGGGTTTTTTTTTTCATATGTAAGTGCTACTAATTTCTGTATATCATTCTGTACTCTGCTACCTTACCATTATTGTTGGTTGTCATTTTCCTGTTGATTCTCTTGGATTTTCTAGATATACATTTATGTCATCTTCAAAGTAATAAATTTATTTCTCCTTCATTCCAATTTTCATGTCTCTAATTTAAAAATTCTTCCAAAATTGCGCGGGCTAATCCTTTGAATGCAAAATTAAGTAGAGGTGCAATAATGGGCATTCTTATCATGTTCCTAATTTCCTAGATGTGGGAATACTTCTAATATTTCTCCCCACTTAGAAAAATCTTTTTAAAGAAGTATTCACTGATTTCTCTTTTATTAAATCTTTTTATGAAAAATGGATGTTAGGGGCTTCCCTGGTGGCGCAGTGGTTGAGCGTCCGCCTGCCGATGCAGGGGACACGGGTTTGTGCCCTGGTGCGGGAAGATCCCACATGCCACGGGGCGGCTGGGCCCGTGAGCCATGGCTGCTGAGCCTGCGCATCCGGAGCCTATGCTCCGCAACGGGAGAGGCCACAACAGTGAGAGGCCCGCGTATCGCAAAAAAAAAAAAAAAGAAAGAAAAATGGATGTTAGGTTCTATTAATGCCTCTTCAATAATTTTCTTTTGAGATCTTTCATATGTAAATTCTGTTAATAAATTTCCTAATATCAAAACCCCTTGTATTCCTGAAATAAATCCTTCTTGGTCATGATGAATAGTTATTTTAATATGCTCTTGGATTCTATCTGCTAATAATTTGTTTGGAATTTTTGAAAAAATATTTACAAATAAGCTATATCTGTAGTTTTCTTTTTGTGCAGTGTGTCAGGTTTTGTTAGAAATGTTATTCTTGCTTCAAAAAATAATTTAGAATGTTAGTGAAGATGTGGAGTAAATGGAACCCTCATGCATTGTTGATGAGAGAGCAAAATGGTAAAACCACGTTGGAAAAAGATTAGTCAGTTTCTTATGAAAACCAAACATAATACCTGCTTCATGATCCAGCAATTCCATTCCTAGGTATTTATCTAAGATATATAAAAATATGTGTCTAAAAAAATGACTGTGACAAGAAAGTTCACGGCAACTTTATTCATAATAGTAAAAAACTGGAAACAGCTGAGGAGTCCTTAAATAGAAGAAAGGATAAACAAACTTACATATTCAAATGATGGAATACTACTTAGCAAGGGAAAGGAATAACCTAATGATACACAGAACAACAGGAATCAATCTTCAAAATATTACCGTGAGTGAAAGAAAGCTTACACAAAAGAACACATATTTTATGCTTCCATATATATGAAGTTCTGGAATAGGCAAAACTAATTCATGGTGGAAAAAAAATCAGAACCTCTGGGTAGGGTGGGAGAAAGGATTGATTTGGAAGGAACATGAGAAAACTTTCTGGAGTGATAAGCCAAGCATAATAAAATATTAATTGTAGAATCAATGTAGTGAGAATACAGATGTTAATGGTAAAATTCCTTCAATTTTTCTGTCTGCTTGAAATTTTTTATGGAAAATACCTGATTAGAAAAAACAGTTTAGGATTTCTGCTTCCAACCATAACAGAATAACTGGTAATAGAATTACCTTCCCATGGAAAACAAGTCTAGGCAACCCAGGTCTAGGCAGCCACTAATCTACTTTCTGTTTCTATGGATTTGCCTGTTCTGGGCATTTCATAGAAATGGAATTATACAACCTGTGATCTTTTTGATTGGTTTCTTTCATTTAACCTAATGTTTTCAAGGTTCATCCACATTGTAGCATGTAGCAACACTGGATTCCTTTTTATAGCTGAATAATATTCCATTGTACAGATACACATTTTTTGAAATTAAAAAAATTAATTTTTGGCTGCGTTTGGTCTTCGTTGCTGCATGTGGGCTTTCTGTAGCTGTGGCGAGTGGGGGCTACTCTTCATTGCAGTGCGTAAGCTTCTCATTGTGGTGGCTTCTCTTGTTGTAGAGCACAGGCTCTAGGTGCATGGGCTTCAGTAGTTGTGGCACTTGGGCTCAGTAGTTGTGGCACTCGGGCTCAGTAGTTGTGGCACTCGGGCTCAGTAGTTGTGGCTCATGGGCTCTAGAATGCAGGCTCAATAGTTGTGGCATATGAGCTTAGTTGCTCTGCTGCATATGGGATCTTCCCGGACCAGGGCTCGAACTCATGTCCCCTGCATTGGCAGGCAGATTCTTAACCACTGCACCACCAGGGAAGTCCCTATCTGTCTTTTTTATTATAGTCATCCTCTTGGGTGTGAAGTGGTATCTCATTGTAGCTTTGATTTCAATTTCCCTAATGTCTAATAATGTTGAGGATTTAACATACACTTATTGACCATTGATATATCTTGTTTGTATCTATTCAGGTCATTTGCTCATTCTTCTTTTTTTGGCCATACTGTGCGGCTTGCGGGATCTTAGTTCCCTGACCATGGATTGAACCTGGGCCCTGACAGTGAAAGCGCCAAGTCCTAACCATTGGGCAACCAGGGAATTCCCAGCCCATTCTTAAATTTGGTTATTTATATTTTATTATTCAGTTATGAGTTCTCTATATATTCTGGATATAAGCCACTTATCAGATATATGACTTGCAAATATTTTCTCCCATTTTGTAGGTTTTCTTTTAACTTTCTTGATGGTGTCCTTTAAAGCACAAAAATTTAATTTTGATGGAATCTAATACAGCCATCTTTTCTTTTGTGCTTTTGATGTTGTGCGTAAGAAAGCTTTGCCTAATCCAAGGTCATGAGGATTTATTCCTGTTTTCTTCTTAGAGATTTACAGTTTCAGCTCTTACATTTAGGTCCATGATCCATTTGGAGTTACTCTTTGTGTATAAGGTAAGGAAAGGATATACATTCATTCTTTTGCATGTGGAGATACAGTTGTTCTGCTACCACTTCTGGGACAATTATTATTCTTTCCCCACTGAATTACCTTGACATTCTTGTCAAAAATGAATTGACCATAAATGCGACAGTTTGGTTCTGGACTCTCAATTCTATTCCATTGATCCATGCACCTATCCTTATTACGTCAGTATCCCAGAGTCCTGATTGTATTGCTTTGTAGTAAGTTTTGAAATAGGGAGTTGTGAGCTCTTTTTTCCAACTGTGTTCTTTTTCTCAAGATTGTTTTTGGTATTCTGGATCCTTTATGTTTCTGTATGAATTTTAGGATCAGCTTGTCAATTGCTGTAAAAAAAAAAAAGCTGGGATTTTAATAGGGATTGCACTGAATCTGCAGATCAATTTGACAAGTTTTGTCATCTTAACAACTTTGTTTTCCTCGCCATAAACAGGGGATGTTGTTGTATTCACTTAGGTCTTCTTTAATCTCTATTTAAAATTTAATTTAATTTTATTTATTTTTGTCTGCATTGGGTCTTCGTTGCTGTGCCTGGGCTTTCTCTAGTTGTGGCGAGCAGGGGCTACTCTTCGTTGTGGTGTGCAGGCTTCTCATTGCAGTGGCTTCTCTTGTTGTGGAGCATGGGCTCTAGGCACGCGGGCTCCAGTAGTTGTGGCACACAGGCTCAGTAGTTGTGGCTCATGGGCTATAGAGCGCAGGCTCAGTAGTTGTGGTGCACAGGCTTAGTTGCTCCGCGGCATGTGGGATCTTCCCAGACCAGGGCTCGAACCCATGTCCCCTGCATTGGCAGGCAGATTCTTAACCACTGCACCACCACGGAAGTCCCTTTAATTTCTTTCAACAGTGTTTTGAAGTTTTCAGACTACATGTTTTGCAACCTTTTGTCAAATTTATTTCTATGTATTTTATTCTTTTTGATGCTATTGTAAATGGAATTATTTTCTTAATTTTGTTTTCAGATTGTTCACTGTTAGAGTATAGAGATACAATTTATTTTTGTATATTGGTCTTGTACCCTGACACCTTGTTGAATTCATTTATTAGTGCTAATAGTCTTTTTAGTGGATCCTTTAGGAATTTTTTTCATTGAATTATAATTGATTTACAGTGTTGTGTTAGTTTCAAGTATACAGCAAAGTGATTCAGCTATACATACATATATGTCTTTTTTCAGATTCTTTTCCCTTATAGGTTATTACAAAATATTGAGTATAGTTCCCTGTGTTATACAGTAGGTCCTGGTAGGTTATCTATTTTATATATAGTCGTGTTGCAGGAAAGAGAGTGGGGCACGAGAGGATGGTCATATCCCAGGTCTCAGGCGAGTCCCAGGGATGGCTGCCAAGTGTGGGTTCTTGGGTTTGTGTAGGAAAGAATTCAAGAGTGAGCCATAGTAAAGAGAAAGAAGGTTTATTCAGGGAGATACACACTCTGAAGACAGAGTATGGGCCATCTCAGAAGGCAAGAGAGGCACCAGGGTATGGGGTTGTCAGTTTCTATAGGAGTGGGTAATTTCATAGGCTAATGAGTGGGAGAAGTATTCCAGTTATTTTGGGGAAGGGGTGGGGATTTCCAGGAATTAGGCCACTGCCCACTTTCTGACCATTATGGTCAGCCTTGGAACTGTCATGGTACCTGTGGGTGTGTCATTTAGCATGCTGCTGTGTTACAGTGAGAATACGGTGAGGCTCAGGGTCAAGTGGAACCGTCTTGGACCTAGTTTGTTCTAATCAGTTTATGTTGTGTCCTCAGGCTATGTCATTCTTTTAAACACTGTGCCCTGCTCCCTTCCTGTCTCAGTAGTGTGTATATGTTAATCCCAAACTCCTAATTTATGCCTTTCCCCAGGAAATATACAAGATATTCAAGACATAATACATAAGATAATGTCATCTGCAAATAGAAATAGTTCTGCTTCTTCCTTTTCAATCAGGATGCCATTTATATCTATTTATTATCATCTACCTATGTATACCTATCTGCCTACTTATCTAATTCCCTGTTTGTTTGTTTGTTTTTGCCTAATTGCCCTGGCTAGAACCTCCAGTAAAATATTGAATAGAAATGGTGAGAGTCGACATCCTCATCTTGTTCCTGGTCTTAAGGAGAAAGCATTCAGCCATTCACCACATGTAGGCAGAATAAAGCCCTCCGCCCATCAAAAGATGTCCATAGCCTAATCCTGGAAACTGAGAATTTAGTACTTTACATGGCAAAGGAGAATTAGGGTTGCAGGTTGCTAATCAGTTTAAAATAGGGAAATTATCCTAGATTATCTGGGTGGGCCCAGTGTAATCACAAGGACCCTTGCAAGTAGAAAAGGGAGGCAGAGGAGGCAGAACCAGAGACGTGGCAGCATGAGATGGACTCCATGTTTTTGGCTTTGAAGATGGAGGAAGAGGGCTGATGCTGAAAGTTCAGCTTCTCTGTGCGCTGGTGCCAAATAAAATCTCGGAGACAGAGTTTTGGGTGAAGTAGAAAAGGAGAGCTTTATTACTTTGCCAGGCAAAGGGGGACACAGCGGGCTCCTGCCTCAAAAAACTATGTGTCCCAACCCTGGAGGATTTGATAAGGAGTTTTATAATGACACTTCCCAAGGGTGGGGTTGCTGACAAGATTAGGGTGTGTGTAGGGGCTCAGGTGGTCGGGTCTCCTAATTTTTCTTTTTAAACTTTATTTATTTATTTTTAATTAATTAATTAATTAATTAATTTGGCTGTGCCGCCAGGTCTTACTTGCAGCACGAGGGATCTTTAGTTTCGGCATGCGGGCTCTTAGTTGCGGCATGCGGGATCTAGTTCCCTGACCAGGGATGAGCCCAGACCCCCTGCATTGGGAGGGCAGAGTCTTAGCCACTGGACCACCAGGGAAGTCCTGGTCTCTTAATCTTGATGAGCTTCTCTGGTCCCTTTAATCTCGCCTCAGGTGGTTTCTTGGCCTCTCCTCCCCTGATCAGCAACAGCTTGAATCTGCCCTTTGGAACTCAGGGAAGGTCATGGAGGCTGGAGTCTTGCCTGCAAGAAATGGGGGACAAAAAATAAGAGGGCTCAATGGCCAGGAGCCCCACAGGGCCCCACTTGCTTTCAGGGTTATGAGACAAGGAATGTGGTGGTCTCTAGAAGCAAGGAAACAGATTCTGCCCTAGAGCATCCAGAAAGAATGCAGCCTTGCTGACACCTTGATTTTAGCCCAATGAGATCCAGGGTGGACTTCTGACCTCTAGAACTGTGAGGTAATGAGTGTGTATTGGTTAAGCCACTAAGTTCATGATAATTTTTTTACAGCAGCAATGGAAACTGATATACACCATTAATTATGATGTTAGGTATGGCTTTTTCATAGATGCCCTTAGTCAGGAGGTTCCTTTTTGTCTTGAGTTTGTTGAGTGTTTTTATCACAAAAGGGTTTTGGATTTTGTTAAGTGCTTTTTCGGCATCTACTGAGATGATCCTGTGGTTTTTATCTTGTATTCTATTGATGTTAATCGAATTTCACATGTTAAAACCGCTTTGCATTACTGGAATAAATGCCACTTGGTAATTAATCCTTTTTCTAAGTTGCTGGATTCAGTTTTGTTGAGGATCTCTGCATGTATATTGGTCCATAGTTTTCTTTTCTTTTGATGTCTTTGTCTTTGATATCAGGATAAGACTGGAGTCACAGTGAAACCATGTGACTCAGAATGGGACTTGAACCCACGGTCTTTTAACTGAGATCACACACTTGCTCTCAGGACTTTATGAAGCTCAGGTTCTTGATGTCGCATTGCAGAAAGAATTCAGTGAGAGACAAAGTGATAGGTAAGAAGTGGATTTATTTAGAGAGAAACACACTCCACAAACAGATCGTGGGCAAGAGCAGCACCAGAGTATGGCGTTGTCAGTTTTTATAGGGGTGGGTAATTTCATAGGCTAATGAGTGGGAGGAGTATTCCAGTTATTTTGGGGAAGGGGTGGGGATTTCCAGGAATTGGGTTACTGCGCACTTTTTGACCTTTGTGGTCAGCCTTGAAACTGTCATGGCATCTGTGGGTGTGTCATTTAGCTTGCTGCTGTGTTACAAGGAGAATATACTGAGGCTCAGGGTCCAGTGGAGCCATCTTGGACCTAGTTTGGTCTAATCAGTTTATGTTGTGTCCTTGGGCTACGTCATTCTTTTAAAGGTTATGCCCTGCCCCCTTCCCTCCTGTTTCAATAGAACAAGCTGGGAAGTGTTCTCTCCTCTTCTAGTTTAAAGAAGATTTTGTGAAGAACTGGCATTAATTCTTCTTTAAGTGTTTGGCAGAATTTACCAGTGACACCATCTCTTTCTGTTGATCATACTTAGAGCTTCTTGGATGTGGATAATGTTTTTTATCAAATTTAGGAAGCTTTCAGCCATTATTTCCTTGAGTATCTTCCTGATGGTTTTTCTCTCTTTTCTCCTCTGGCATTTCCATTGCATGTACGGTAGTGTACCTAGTGATGGCCGACTTTTCTTGGAATTCTCTGTTCATTTTTCTTCCTTCATTTTCTCTCTGTTCTTCTGATTGCACCATCGCTATTAGTCTATGTAAGGCCAACTGGCCCGAGGCAGGGGAACGCAATCAGAATCACAAGTTGCATCAGACTGAAACTCTCCGGACCATCCAGTTCCAGAAACTGACTTGGAGACTTTCCGGACCACCCAGTTCCAGGAACTGACCTGGGGACCTTCCACCCAGCCCAGGCTTCCCGCCTTTCGAGGGGCGGGACTAGCGGTCCCAAGACTGATGTAACTGGCACCGGATACTGTCATGATACCCAAAGAGACCACCAAATAAAGAATACCCTGCGCCCTCCCAGATTCACCACATCCTTTCCCTTCTTCCCCTATAAAATCTTGCCCAACCCTCGCCCGGGTGCAACTTCTCGGGCCCCTTTCTCTCGGACCAGTGAACCTCGCCCGGGAGCGCCCCCTAATAAAGCTCACTTGAAGCTTTCCTCTGTTTCGCGGTGCCGTTTGTTAAGATCCGACCTTACAGTCTACCTTTCAGTTTGCTTATTATTTCTTCTGTCAGCTCACATCTACAGCTGAGCCCCTCTAGTGAATATTTCATTTCGGTTATTGTACTTTTCAATCCCATAATTTTAGTTCGGTCTTCTTTTTTAAAAAATAATTTTTATCTCTTTGTTGGTATTCTTTATATGAAATAAGGTCATCATATGCTCCTTTCTTTCTTTGAGCATGATTTTCTTTGGCTCTGAACATATTTATTATTGCTGCTTTGACGTGTTTGTTAAGCCTGACATCTGGGTGCTCTCAAAGGCCGTTTCTCTTGCCTTTTTTTTTTTTTTTTCTTCCTTATGGTCACACTCTTCTGTTTCTTTGCATGTCTCATAATTTTTTTTTGCTGTTGTTGAAAACTGGAGATTTAGATATTACATTGTAGCAATGCTGGATATTGATTCCTCCCCCACTCCTCCCTGGGCCTGTTGCTTATATTGTTTGCTTCTTTGTTTAGTGACTTGGATGGATATTCCAGTAAAGTCTGTTTCCCTTAGTGTGCAGCTCTGACTAAGGGGGTACAGCCTCGGGATGACTTTTTTTCTTTAGGGCCCTCTGACTTTCCCTGACCTCTCTGCTAAGCTATCCGCCCCTGTTGGTGCTACACCCAACTGTTAGCCTAATTGCAAGGTAGGCTCTTTTGTTTGCAGCAATGTCCTGGGGCATGAACTGCTCCACCAGCCCCTCTAGGCGCAGCTCCTGAAGTGTGCATGGCTTCCCCAGACCTCGGGTCCTGCAGCATGTGTGCTTTTACCAGCTCCAGCTCCTGCTGATTGGATGGCATCTCTTATAGTAGCTTTCCCTTCCAGGTCCCTTGGGTAGTTTCCCTGCAGAATGCCTCCAGCCAGATACTTTCCTATGAATGAAGGGCTTTTAATAGCACCCAGGAGGGCAGATTTCCAGCAAATATTTTTGGGTGAGGGTTGGGGTAGATGCCATCAAGTCCCGCTGGTACAGCAGCAGAGCAACGATTAACCAATTCAGTGAGGCCCTCTCCAACAGGCTCTGGACCTCAAGCCAATGGGGTGAGAGGTGGGGTTTTTCCTTTGGGTGTGCTATCTCAGCCCTAGGGGTAATAGCTGTTCCATATATCTGCAGTTATTTTGAGTTTTCTTTACTTCTTGCTTCTTCTCTTGTGACTCCCTGTTATGGTTAATAATTCCTTGTGCTGCACTTTTCCTCACACAGTGCAGAAGCTGGGTGCTGGCAAAGCCACGTGGTCTGCAGGATCCTGCCGTGTGAGTACCTGGAACCTGGAAGCAGAGCCCTTCTTTCCTGAGATGTCTTTACAGTACTCTTTCTTTTTTTTTTTTTTTTTCGGTATGCGGGCCTCTCACTGTTGTGGCCTCTCCCGTTGCGGAGCACAGGCTCCGGACGCGCAGGCTCAGCGGCCATGGCTCACGGGTGCAGCCGCTCCGTGGCATGCGGGATCCTCCCAGACCGGGGCACGAACCCGTGTCCCCTGCATCGGCAGGCAGACTCTCAACCACTGCGCCACCAGGGAGGCCCTTGTTTCATTTTTTGACCTCTTCCCAGGGTGTGTAGGACCTTAGTTCCCTGACTAGGGATTGAACTGCACCCCCTGAGTTGGAAGCGTGGAGTCTTAACCACTGGACCGTCAGGGAAGTCCCTAGATTTTATTTTAAAGGGCAAACTCTGCTAGAATATTTTGTGAAAGAGTTTCAATATCCATCTAAAGTTCTGGATCTCAGGCATTCCTAAACTAGTGATGGTCCCCTTTATACTACTGCTAATACATTCTTATAAATAATATCAAAATATTATATTATATTTATAATACTTATATATACACATTATAACATTTATGCAAATAACATATTTACAATATAGAAATATAATATTTATATATATAATATATTTATAATATTTATATATAAATAATATGTATTTATAATAATATATAATAATCAATCTTCCTTATTTGCCTCTGTCCTAAATTACCAGCTCTGGCAAATGTGGACTCACTGTGGGAAAAAAACAAACCAAACCAAACCAAATCTAACTTCCTGGCTATATCTAGTGACCTTTCAGAATGTTGTGCTAAGAGATGTTTATCACCACATTGCATCCTTCAAAATCCCTGAAACATTTGCTCTTCTAGATGCTGGAAATGGATTCCTCAGATGTGGGCTAAGTGGTGGGGAAAGTAGGTCATCTCCACCGCGTTGGTCATCTTGCTCCTACCTCAGGCCGGGAAATAGGGGTTTTGTTGGGAGTTCCCTTTTAAGAAGCCTAAGCCTTGGCCATGGGGCAGTGGGGACGGGGGTGGGGTTGTCTCCATGGAGCGAATGCACTGGGTCATTCCATAAACCTGGGGCAGGACCCAGTATGAGCTCACACTTGCCAGGACCCACCAGTGACACACTCCATAGGGATGGTTGCATCTAATTCCCAAGCTTCATCCTCAGGGACTGTAGACTCCATTGTTCTATTTTATAAAATGAGGAAAACTGAAGCTCAGAGAAGGTAATGCTCAAGATCTTTCAATGAGTCAGTGGTAGTAGAGCTAAGTCTTGAATCCAAATCTGCTGGACTTGAGAACCCAAGCTCTTTCTAGTTTAGTGGTTGAGAACATAAGTTCTACTTCTTACTTGTTGACAGGCAAGGCACATGACCTTGGCATGCCTCACTTTTCCCATCTGTGAAATGGAGCTGATAATTGTGCTTGACTTAGGAGGGTCGCTGAGTAGTTTAAGCCAGTTAATAATCCAAATCACTTGGACCAGTATTGGCATGTTGTAGGAGACTAATAAGTGTCAGCTGTTCTTACTATGTTCACAATTATCCCTTGCTGTTTTCTTTATGACAAAGACACATATTCCATGCGAGGTCCACGGAAGAGATGATCCATTATGGTTGAAATGCATTTAGTACATGAGATATGATACCATGTAACTATACTTCAAGAAATATTCAGATATTTTGCTTGTTTATAACTAGAGTGACTATTGTAAGGCCAACTGGCCCGAGGCAGGGGAACGCAATCAGATTCACAGGTTGCATCAGACCGAAACTCTCCGGACCACCCAGTTCCAGAAACTGACCTGGAGACATTCCGGACCACCCAGTTCTAGGAACTGACCTGGGGGCTTTCCACCCGGCCCAGCCTTCCCGCCTTTCGAGGGGCGGGACTAGCGGTCCCAAGACTGATGTAACCGGCACCAGATATTGCCACGATACCCGAAGAGACCACCAAATAAGGAATACCCTGCGCCCTCCCAGATTCACCACACCCCTTTCCCTTCTTCCCCTATAAAATCCCGCCCAACCCTCGCCCGGGTGCGACTTCTCTGGCCCCTTTCTCTCGGACCAGTGAACCTCGCCCGGGAGTGCCCCCTAATAAAGCTCACTTGAAGCTTTCCTCTGTTTCGCGGTGCCGTTTGTTAAGATCCGACCTTACAACCATATTAGTTTAGAAACAATGGATTTCTTTTTCACATTTGGCAAATATAGAGCCTTTGTGCCATTGCTTCTTCCTCCTGAGCCCATGGCAGACATCCTCAATTGATCCCATTACTCTTTCCTGTTGAACACAAGTGAGACTTAAGGGTCTGTCATAACCCAGAGAGGCAATGATGGTGCTGACCCAGGTGATGGACCGTCTTTGCCGTCTTAGGCTGGGAGCCAAAGAGAGCGAGGTTGCCAGCTAGCTGCCTTGGACATTGGCTTTGATCAGTTCAATGCCCAACCACTCAGCCCAAACGTGGGCTAGCTCTTTGGCAAATTCATACCACTATTCAACCAAGAGCTTTTGGGAGGAGATTCTGAAAGCCCAAACGCTTTATCTGGACACATCCTAGAGCCCGATGAGCCCTAGATGCATGCCTTTGAGGCAGATGAGAAACTGCAAAAACATCCCAGCAGTTACAAGGGGCAGGAGTCATCCACCATCCAGGTAGATCCTAACCTCTCCTAATATCTCCCGCTCTTTCTCTTACCTCTAACAGGGGAATATACTTGAGAAATTGGGGATTTGCTCCATGCCCAGATTTATTCAGTTTTTGCACAACAGCGTGAGAATCAAGAAGGACCCTGGGCTCGTGGTAACCAACCTGCGTTTTGGAACCGTACCCGTGAGGCTGTTCCAGCCCAAGGAGGCCTCCCCCAGCCCCCGGCGAGGCATCATCTTCTTCCACGGAGGGGTTGCCGTATTAGGGAGCCTGGGTAAGATGGTCCCCGGCGGCTTCGTGAAGGAAGAGCCTCATCTTCATGCAAAGCGCTGCCCACCCCTCCCATGGGAACCTTGTTGGATTCCCTCCAAGGAATCAGCAGCTGGAGGTTTTTATAGGGAGCCCTGACTAAGGGCTTTGGGCTCAAGTCAGCAGATGGTGTGAAAACGTTCTTTTTTATACTATGATAGTCTTGGTCAAGGAGAGGGTGGTGAAGTGGCCAGGGCTGGAGTGGGGTGGCGTTTGGTGTTTATGGCCCTGCAGTGTTGACTCTTCTCCGCTTCCTCACCACTCACAGCCATTGACCAGTCCTGTCTGTTCTCACCCCACAGTATTTCTCAAACCCATGCGTTTCTCTCCGGCTCTGCAAGACCCCTGTGATCCGAAGCCACCTTGTCTTGCCCGCATCCCTTTATCCCTACATCCCAGTAACCGCTCTCCCATGTCACCCCTCACCCCTCACAGTCTAATCCTCACCCAGCAGCCAGAAAGAACCCTTAAAAATACAAGTCGGAACTTGTCAGTCTTGCAGTGAACACTTCCTGTGGCTTTACGGGGTCTTCAGGTGAAATCCCAACTCCTCCCCACAGCTGGTGCTGGCCCCGCAGACCTCTCCGACCTGGTCACCCGGGTCTCCCACCTCCCACAGCGATTCACTCTGCTGCAGCCATGCTGCCTGTTCCTCTGGGCTTTGGACACACCAGGCTCCTTCTCACCCTGCATCTCCTGCACTTGCTGTTCCCGAGTCCTCCAAAGTTACGTCTCCCCCCCACCACTGCTTTGCAGGACGGGTGACCCTTTCTTCATTCTTCCAGTCTGATCTCAAATGTCCCTCCGCAGAGTGGGCTCCGTGGACATCTTATCTAAAGAACTCTCCTTGCCCACTCTAGTGCCCTACCCTATGCCCGCCCCCACCTCCATCCCTGACATCATCCTTTAAAGTTTTCTTCATGGCACTTGTCGCAATCTGAACTTATCTCATTCCTCCGGGTGTTTCCTTAGTTACCGTCTGCCTTCCCCAACTAAAAGTGGAAATTCCAAGAGTGCGAGAAAGTCTTCTATTTTGCTTGCTGCAGGATCCCCAGGACCAGGCCTGTGGTTTTATTTTTTGAATGGATGTATGAGTGCATGAATATATAGATGGATGGATGGGCAAATAACTGGGTGAAAGGATATGTTCATGAACCAACAAACAAATGGATGGATGGAGGGATGGCCGCACAGGAGAAAAAATGTTTAAAATTAATTTTTATTGGAGTATAGTTGATTCACAATGTTGTGATAGTTTCTTGCTGTACAGCAAAGTGAATCAGTCATACGTATACATATATCCACTCTTTTTTATTTTTTATTTTTGCGGTACGCGGACCTTTCACTGTTGTGGCCTCTCCCGTTGCGGAGCACAGGCTCCGCACGCGCAGGCTCAGCGGCCATGGCTCACAGGCCCAGCCGCTCTGCGGCATGTGGGATCTTCCCGGACCGGGGCACGAACCCGTGTCCCCTGCATCGGCAGGCGGACTCTCAACCACTGCGCCACCAGGGAAGCCCTATCCACTCTTTTAGATTTCCTTCCCATTTAGGTCACCACAGAGCATTGAGTAGAGTTCCCTGTGCTATACAGTAGGTTCTCATTAGTTATCTATTTTATACATAGTAATGTAATATGTCAATCCCAGTCTCCCAATTTGTTCCACCCTCCCCTTCCCCCCTTGGTAACTATAAGTTTGTTCTCTACGTCTGTGTCTCTATTTCCGCACTGGAGAAAAGTTGCCCATGTGAAGAGGTGGGCTGTTCGCATTACATGTTCCCTGAGATTAGGGTGTACTGCCACCTGGTGGTGAAAACACAATAGCTGAATTTGCTGCCCTGAAGCTCTCCCCTTTTATGAATAATCTCCCATCTACTGGCCTCACCCTTGCCCAAGATCACTCTTCCCTTTCAGAGGCCCCGGGGAGCACCCCCATTCATTGGCTGGGTCTGTTCCCCTCCCTCTGTGGAGGGATGACGTTATTTCCAAAAGTAAAACCGGGGCTCACTCAGCAAATGTTTACTGAGCACCTACTTTGTGTCAGACCCTCTTTGAGGCACGGGGGTCACTGTGGAGAACAAGAAAGGTCCTCATTGGAGCCCACTCAAATGAGGGGGCCAGACAGTGAAACAAATGAGTAGGGTAATTTCACATCGTGGCAGCACAGGGCGATGGAGTAGAGAATGACTCAGGGAGCAGATTTAGTTTTTCCTGTCAGAGGAAGCCTCTCCAAGAAGGCAAAGTTTGAGCCCAGGATCAACTGATGAGAAGGAGCCGGCCCTACAGGGGCCGGGAAAGAGAGCTCCAAGCCTTACGGGAATGGGGTGAGGCAGGTGAGGCACCCTCCTTGGGCTCCGTATTTAAAGGGGCACCCCAAACCACAGTGATCCAGATAAATATATTTTTATGCAATATTAAAAATATCAGTATTAATGCAGAAAACTAAGATAAACAACATACCAACGTTTATATAAAAGCAGGATCCAAGAGAGCTGGGTAAGTCGTGCAAAAGCAAAGGAGGATTCTATCTAACATTTCGATATGTTGTTCATCACAGACGTTTCTGGCATTCATTTTGATTCCTTAAAATATTGCACCAAAGTATTATTTATCTTGGATACTGAGTGTTTTGATACTCCCTTAATTTTGCACCCAAGGAGAGTGCCTTGCTTGCCTCACCCTAGTCCCAGACCTATTAAGGGAGAGCAAGTGCAAAACCTTGGGTGCTCAAGAGAAAGAAGAATGTCGGGACCACAGAGCAGGGGGCTGGAGTGGGGAAGGTCGGCAGGACCAGGTCGTGCCTAGCAGTCGTCTCCACTCTGGTTGCCTGCACTTTAGAACCCCCTGGGAGCTTGAGAGTCATACTCACACCCAGCTCCTACCCCAGGCCGACTGTCAGTCTCTGGGGATGGGATCCAGCATCAGTATTTTAAAAAAGCTCCCAGATGACTTAAGCCAGGTCCGAGACCGACCCAGGAGCTGCCCACTCTGACTCGTTTTGACCCTTCTTTTGTCACCTACCCAAACCGTGTTAATAAAGCAAGTACCCGCCCCATTGTTGCTTCTCTCTGCCAGATGTTCCATCACCACCTCCTCTGACACTGGAATTGCCTGGTGGGATTTGAGAAATCCTGTTGCCTGTGCTCCCACCCTAGAGATTCTGATTTGGTTGGTCTGGGACTCAGCCTGGGCATCAGGGTGTGTAACCCCCACCCCTCCCCCCGTACTTCTATAAACAGCCAGGGTTGAGAACGGCTGAGTTAGATGTGGTTTATTTGGTCCAGATTCTGTGTCTGGCACTGTGCCCGTGTGGTCAATGTATTAATGATCAGGGGCCTGCTTTCTGAGAGCCTCCAACATACTGCTCGACTCATAGAAATGGCCCATGCGACCACTGCTTACTTCTTAATAACATCTATACATATATATAATTATTATTCATATTTCAGGGCAGACACGCCCACCTTCCCTCATCTTGGCTTTGTTGGTTTCAAATCACCAAGCCTTCTAGGTCCACAGTTTCCCCTACTGTAAAAGAAAACGTTGCAGCTGGGGAGCCCCAAGGCACATCTGAGCCCTGATATTCAGGAGATTGTTGTCGACTCAGGCGTCTGACTTGGCTGTTTGTGTTGTCCCGGCAGAGGTGGCCAGAGTCACTGCACAGGAGCCAAGAATAGGAAGAAAGGGAAGATGTCCCACCCAGTGCCAGCGCTGTTGGTAGCTCTTCTTGGGGGCTGGGGAGCAGTGCTGGTCCCCGTGGGGCAACGACCTCCCTACAGGTGGCTGCTGATGTGTCGGTTTTGTCTTGCAGACATGTACCGCGCCCTGTGTGGTTTTCTATCCCAGGAGACCGACTCTGTGCTGCTGTCGGTTGGGTGAATTGTTGGAGAAAGTCGGTGGGTGTGACCTGGGTGACAGAAGGGGGGGGTGAGGCCTTGGATGATTTGCAGAACAGAGGGAGAGGAGGTCCTGGGCCCCGAGAGACACTCTTGCACATGCATCCACGGAGACAGGCGCAGCGTCGTTCAAAACAGCCCAGACCCGAAACAACCCAAATGCCCCTCGACGCGGAGTGCATGAATCAACTGTGGCATAGTCAATGTTATATTGCACAGCTATTAAGGCGTTATGGGATATGACATAGCTGTTCAAGTAAGTGAACCGGAAGGCACACCATACTGTGGATGAATACCGGCAGTATAAAATTCAGTGAAAAAATTTTCGAAAAATTACATAAAGCCAGATACTTTGTCTACAAAATTAAAAACAATTAAACTCATAATAATACTTCTAAGGAATATACACAGATACAATGGAACTATGTAAAAAGGAAAGAAAAGTAGTGATGGATACGGGATTCAAGGTAACCGTTCTCTCATACTGGGAAGGCGGCGAGGTGGGATGGTGATGGGGGTGTTAAGGGCTTGGCTGAAGGTTCTGGTCAAGGTCCTGGCTGTGGTTTGGGGTGATGATGCTGCAGATGCTTTTTGCATTGTTGAAATGAATACCTTCAAGTCCCAATCAGGGATTAGGCTGGGTTCGAGTCCCGGCACGTGGGTTCAAGTCCCAATCTGAGGTGCACGGTTTCAATTAGGACTGGGACAAACTTTTTTGTTTTTCTTTTTTTTTTTTTTTTTTTTTTTTTTTGCGGTATGCGGGCCTCTCACTGTGTGGCCTCTCCCGTTGCGGAGCACAGGCTCCGGACACGCAGGCTCAGCGGCCATGGCTCACGGGCCCAGCCGCTCCGTGGCACGTGGGATCTTCCCGGACCGGGGCACAAACCCGCGTCCCCTGCATTGGCAGGCGGACTCTCAATCACTGCGCCACCAGGGAAGCCCCAAACAGGGACATATTTTAGAGAAGTTGGGAATTTGCTCCATGCCCAGATTTGTCCATTTTGTACATGACAGCGTGAGAATAAAGAAGGACCCTGAACTACACCCATGAGGCTGTTGTCACCCAAGGTCATGTCCCCCAGTCCCAGCGAGGCAACCTTTTCTACTCTGGACTGGGTGGGGTTTTCCAGAGGTGCTTCCCTTACTCAGCTTCGTATAGGAAGAGCCTCATTTGCTGGCACATAGTAGGTACTCAATAAGTATTTGTCCAATGGATGAATAAGAGAATGAATGAACAACATCTTCTCCCAGCTTATCCCCTTTACTGTCCATTGATTCAATTCCAGTGATGCCTTAATGGAATTAGGCCATCTAGAATTATATATTTATCAACAGGTCCAAAATTCCTTAACTGCAGCTCCAATATCCAGGCTGCTGGGAAAGCTGAGAATTTTTTCACAACTGGTTTGGCAGTCATATTTGACCTGAGCTCATTTGTTCACATATTCAGATTTAAATTGGGATGAGGATACTTATTGCCCATATTTATTCACTTATGTGATGTTCATAGGTTTGCTGCAGAAATATTAATGTGTGTAATAGTGGAATTATTTTCCCATGTCCTGCTGGTGTGATATGTACTGTACAGTTCATGCACCTCTTAAGTTATTTTGTTATAGCTATTAAATGATCAGAAACACATAGGAAATCACAATGAGATATCACTATACTTCCATCAGGTTGGTTAAAATAAAAAATAGTGATAAAATCAAATGTTGGCAAGGATGCAAAGAAGCTGGATCACCCATCCATTGCTGGTGGAATTGTAAAATGGTGCAGCCACTCTGGAATATCTAACAATAGAGGTCTTCAGAAACATATAGCTTTAAACTTTCAGCTATAAAAACCTGGACTTGCTGAACAGAGCCAGCATTTGATGATCTCGGCTTTTGGATCTTTCTTTCCTCTGTCCCTACCAGCAATTAGCATAGCTTCTTTGAAATTCTCATCAGCTTTTTAACCTTTATTTTAACAACCAAGCTCCAAGCAACTCCAGCAAAGGGCTGCATCTTACGAGTAGTACCTTTTCCCTTTACCAGGCGCTGGTTCCCCATCAATCCGTATTATAACCATCGTAGGTCTGACATTAATTCTACACTCTCATTAATGAATGCAGTGGAGTCTACTGAAGTTGTAAAATGTCCTCTGTAAGAGAAAGCCTAGACCAGGTTCTGCTCAGATGCTTATGCAGAAAGCTCAAAGGTAGACAATAAATATAAGCTTTGACATGAGAATGATACCATTGATTTTTGCCCTCTTTTCAACCATACAAATATTTATGGAGTGTCTGTGGCATGTCAGATACTGTCCTGGCTCTGGGATATAGGACTGAGTAAAACCAGACTGAGTCTATTGATTATCCTTTGTTTTCCAGAGTTTACATGAGCTATGTGGTTACTAAGGAGCGTGACTCTCTATTTCTGTCGATTGGGTAAGAGAAAGAGTGCCGTGGGTGAGGTGCTGATGGGCAAGGAATGCGTGGCAGCGAGGAGGGGGCTCAGATCTTCTTGTCTGGGTTTCATGCTGAGTTGAACTGCCCTCCATACCCTGGAGTCAACTGCAGCAGACCAAATCATCAAGAAAAGGAGGAAATTAGGAAGGACTAGTTAGGTCAATTCAGAAAGAAAAGAGTAAAGAGGAGGGATTATTTCCTACCTGGTAGTAACAACATACTACAATGCAAAGACATAGTCATACAAGCAGCATGATGCCAACACAGGAACTGACAGTCGGCCCACAAGGCAGAATAAAGGGCTCAGAAACAGGCTTCTTAGGTGATTGGTGATACCCCAAATCAGTGAGGAAAAGATGGATTGTTTAGGAGATGGTGTAGAGACATCTCATTCAAGACAAGGGGAGAAATAAAGGTTGGCTAGCACCTTACACTACAGACACTTTGTATACAGGTGGAATCCAGATGGCCTCAGAACCAAAGCAGGAGAGGTAAAACTATAAATCTACTAGAAGAAAATGTAGAAAGATATTTCTATGGCATAGAATTGGCAAGCAACTTGAATAACATACAAAAAGCATAAACCACGGGGTGAAAAATGGTATGGATTGGATACACAAAACTTAAGAATTTCTGCTCAAAAGAGACACCATAGAAAAGTCATCAGAAAGATGATAGTCTCAGAGAAAAATCATATGATGTCTGAAAGTAACAAGAGATGTCCAGAAAGCACAAGGGATTCCTGAAACGCAGCAGAAAAGACAGAACACACCTGCTTAAAAATGGGTAAAGGATGTCAAAAGGCAACTCAAAGAATGGGAAATATAACTGCTATGTGGATATGAAAAAGTGTTCCAATCCACTATAAATAAGAAACGTAAATTAAAACAACAGTCAGATATGCCTTTGTAATCTATCAGATGGGCAAGAATGAGAAAGAGGGCAATTGCTGCTGAGGATGTGGGGAAATGGAATCTTTGCTTGTTGCTGCCTAGGGAGCTGCAGGTATCTGGGAGAGTCTGGCAGTATTTTTTTTTAAATTTATTTATTTTTGGCTGCGTTGGATGTTCTTTGCTGCGCGTGGGCTTTCTCTAGTTGCGGCGAGCGGGGACTGCTCTTCGTTGTGGTGTGCGGGCTTCTCACTGCGGTGGCTTCTCTTGCTGAGGAGCACGGGCCCTAGGCGCGTGGGCTCAGTAGTTGTGGCTCGCAGGCTCAGTAGTTGTGGTGCACGGGCCTATTTGCTCCACGACATGTGGGATATTCCTGGACCAGGGCTCAAACCCGTGTCCCCTGTGTTGGCAGGCGGATTCCTAATCACTGCGCCACCAGGGAAGGGAAGCATTTGGCAGTATTTAGTCAGTTAAGCATGTGTCTACCCGAAGGCCCAACCACCCCTCTGCGTGGGTATTCCCGATAAACTGTCACCCAGTGCTGTGACATACATGGCATACATCAGAGCGCATACAGAGGCAACTTGTTTCCATCACTAGGAAAACAATGAGTAAAACGGCTTGCACTGATATTGTGGAATACTGTTTAGTAACTACAAAGAACACACAAGATGTAGACACAGCAATGTAGACCTTAAAACTCAGTGAGAATTAAAAAAATATAACAGACAGAATGAAAGCAACAGCATAAAATTTATGTTAATTAGAAAACACACAAACAATACAATGTGTTTTATAAGACATGTATATTCACAGACATGTATCAAACATACTTGGGTGGGTGCCTATGGGAGAGGAAATAGAAATAAAAGGAAGTAAATAAGTAAAGCAGGAGTGGGACCACATAAGGACTGATAATGGTTTGCTGTGAGCATGAGCTCCAATTAAAAACATTCGCTAGGGCCTCCCTGGTGGCGCAGTGGTTGAGAGTCCGCCTGCCGATGCAGGGGATACGGGTTCGTGCCCCGGTCTGGGAGGATCCCATATGCCGCGGAGCGGCTGGGCCCGTGAGCCATGGCCGCTGAGCCTGCGCATCCGGAGCCTGTGCTCCGCAACGGGAGAGGCCACAACAGTGAGAGGCCCGCGTACGGGAAAAAAAAAAAAAAAAAACACATTCGCTAGATGGAGCAAGCAGGAAGCTGAGCTCGATCAGGGGCACCGTGCTTTGAGCAGGATGGCCAGCCGTGGGTGGGAACCTGGGATTCCCAGGTGAATGGGATTGCATCAGATATGGGATTAATCCGGGGTTCTCAGAAACTGCTTGGTCCCTTATTTTCCAGGAAGGCGTCTGTGATCTGGCGAGTTATGGGTCCTCAGAGCCATGAGTGGCAAAGGTAGGACCAGAAGCCACAGTGTCCGCTGCCCCCTCAGCGCAGGGATTTTCCTTCTGCACTTCATCTCTTCGGCCACGGGGAGGCGCCTTCACAAGGGCGGAGGCAGCAGGGTGCCCGGAGGCAACTCTCTGTGTCCAGATTTTTAAGGAGGGTGGATAGATTAGCCACATAGATAAAACCTTACCTGCTGCTCCGCCCCTCCCCGCAGGCGGCGCAGCTTCCCCTGCAGCACTTCCGCTCTCGGGGAGGGAGCCGGAGGGGGCTCCGGAGGCCGCGCGCAGACCTGCTCCGGCTGCGCGCGGCGCCGCCCTCCTAGGAGAGTGGCAGCAGTAGCCGCGGCGGCCCCAGGGGCTCACGGCTCCCGCAGCTCCTCGGGGGAGCCGAGCGCGCCTCTCCTGCGAGCCCAGCACCCCCAACCTGCTCCCCGCGCGCAGCTGAACCGCCGCGCGGGACTCGCCGCCCAACACTGATTTCCTCCTGGCGCTGGTGCTCGGGTCCTCGCTCTACCTGCGGGTGGCCGCGGAGTTCGACGGGGTGTGGCCCAGGCAAATAGTGTCGTCCATTGGCCTGTGTCGTTATGGTGGGAGGATTGACTGCTACTGGGGCTGGGCCCGCCGGTCCTGGGGACAGGGTCAGCTGGCTTCCAGGAATGAATGCAGTAAAATAGGAAAATAGTATTAACAAAGGCTAGAGGAAGAAAAAAGGATAGAATAAGAGCCCGTGTAAGTTAACGATCAGTCAGCAGTTGATAGAGTTGGTACCCGGAAGCAGTGGGAATGGAATACAGATAGGTGTCTCCACCAGTATCCAGTATTAGGATCCGGTATTAGGAGGCTCTGCAAAGAAATCAGTGTGAGATTTTTTTTGTATCAAATTTGTATGTTATTATTTTTGTATTCATTGAATATCAGTATAAAAAGTCATTACCAAAACCCCCCACAAAAAACCCCGTATCTGCTCAAAAAAACCGGCAATGGTGAGACGGGCTAATAATCCTCCAAGGAATAGAAGCAAAGCAATCAGTGGTATCCATTGAAGTAATAGGCATGCAGAGGTAGAACATCTTTGCTGACTAATCCTTACTGAGACGTGGCACAGTGGAAAACAGCCTGGCTGCACTATCCATGCAGAGCAGGGTTCAAGTCCTGGTTCTACCGTAGAACGCAGGTGGCTCTGGGCAATGATCCACTTGCTTCAATAATGTTTACTGAATACCTGTCACCCTCCAGATACTGTCCTGTCATGTGGAATATACCTGTGAATGAAGCAGACAAAACCTCCTTCTTGCTTCTGAGACGGTTCCTATCCTAGTAGGTCCCTGCACAGTTGGTACACGTGCAGCCACCCCAAGTCTGGGATGGCTTCTCAAGCTTTGGGCGCGGACACTGAGTGCCTGGAGGTGTCTCCTCCACCAGACTCTTATGTGATATGGGATACATGGCAATGGTCCTGATGTGCAGTCAGTGGCTGCAAATGACCCTAACCACAAATTCTTTACAAATGTGGTCCCAGGAGTTGACTTTTCTTTTTTTTTTTTTGACCATATGTGAAGATTGTGGGATTTTAGTTACCTGACCAGGGATCGAACCCAGGTCCCCTACAGTGGAAGTTCTGGGTCCTAACCACTGGACCGCCAGGGAATTCCCAGGAGTTGAGTTTTCTTTTCTTACTTGACAACACCTAGTTTCATGAAGACGTTTGCTTCCCCAAACCTACGACTTCATTAACTTGGACACGCTTGTTTCCTCCTAGGTTTTGGCCAGCTTGCCTGGGGCTCATCCAGCCCTTTGGGGTACATTTTGCAGCCATCCCCAGTCCTCTGACTTGGGGCCAGTCAGTCCTCTTCTTTTGTTCCAGTCAAACAGTTCTTCTTCTGACGTTTCTCCTTGCCTGTTTCCTTTGAAGAAAGACACCTCTGTTAAGTCATTATTTGAGCCAGAAACATGCAATTTGTTGGCCCTGATCACTAGACTTCCACCATGGGAGGTAGATGGTTGGTTCTGGGAGTCTAGTTTAGGATGAAAAAGCAATGCCTAACATTGTACATGTTCAGTGAAGTGTCAGAGTCATCAACTGACATCGTCGTTAAACTTGGACTTGCCCTTGAAGTCATTAGGATCTTTATTGTGTTTATATTAGCAAAACCAGACAAGTTCCAGGGAGTTTTAGATGTTCCAGGGTCTCTCTCTCTCTGTTTATTCAGATAGAAGAGTGCAGGACCTTCTATGGTCCTGGTCCTTACTCTTAGTCCCTCCTTCTAGTACTTTTCTGTTGTTGTTAGGGGTCTTCCATGTCCTCTCCTTCCTTTCCAGCCTCCAAAGTCTTGTCCTTCCCCCCTCCCTGTCCAGCAGACCACCCTCCATAGAGTTGGGTCAACAGGGATAAGCTAGTATTTATAATTTTAATAATTATAATAATAATTCAAGTATGGAAAGACAACTTCTGAGAGGGATTTGAAACATAGTAACAGTTCCTTTTAAAATTATAGCATCTTTTAAATAAATGAAAATGTATAGGGCACCCTGATGTATAAAACAGAGAAAAGCAGAGTTGTCGGGTTGAAGTAGAGAGAGGAGGTCTATCCACTTAGCCTCTCCCTTGAACTCATGGTCTATAGTCACCAAAAACATCTATCACCAGGACAAGCGGAAGCTAGTGGCACTCAGTTCCATTTCTACGTATGGAAGAGCAAAATTCTTTTCTGTTTAAGTCTTAGGTCCTTGTTTTTGGGTTTTCACTGCAACTGCTTTCTCTACAACCACCTAATCACGTACTGGCCAAGAGTCCCTCTGCTCTACGCTTAGATCCCGGGTCATCTCCCTCTTCACTCCTTCATGGATGGTAAGAATAGACATAGCCACACTTGAGGCCTGACTGCCACTTGGTGGCAGCGTACTCAAAACAATAGGTTTAAATTTCTAAGAAGCACACGTTTTGAAGGTTAACTCTTCAACCTCAAACTAGTGGTAATGGCGGCAAGATGATAGATGAAATGAGACACAAAGCCGACAAGTTTTGGCAAATGAGACAGTGTATAGAGGAAAGAAAGTTTCATCACCTGAGGAAGGAGCCAATTTTGATGGAGGGAATCCAGGTGACTATGGGGCAGCATACAAGCATAACAAAGAAGGCAGAAGGTCATAGATAAGTTTCTGATTCACAATTTTGTTCAAGATCAGCCATGTGTGCTGTGGGTTATTACACTGATGCAATAGTAGCCCCAGATACTACCAGGCAAGGTATTCTGAAGGTCACTGAACAGAAAGGCTCACAGACCAAATTAAGAAGGTCTAATCACAAGGCTTAAGTCCATTTAAAAAACAGCAAGAAGCAAGGGGAAAAGTGATGAGTAAATTAGCCCATGTAAAGTAAGGTGCCAGGGGGTGGAAGGTTCATACCTGCTCCATATAGGATTAGACAATATTGACATGTCCTCTCTCCTCTGTTGCATGCACCTTCCCCTCTGTTGCTGTGTTTAAGAGGACTAGAGGGGTTCCAACAGATGGAGCATGTCTGGAACCAACACACATGCTTACTTCATCAGAGAGACACTGGAGCAGGTACACCTGGCCACAGCAGCAGTTCACCTATTAGCCTGCTGGGTATCTGTGAATTTTATCTGCATTCTTTGGGAGACGATGCCTAGGGCCAGAATGGGGCCATACTGGGTGTTACCAATGGTTGGCCAATTTAGGATGATGTGGCTATCAATGCACATATGACACACTCAAGACTTCTGACTTAATCTTTCCATTACTTTCTTTCTATAAGTGGTACTCTTGTTTGTTTCACCAAATATTGTTTCATAAATACTCTATTTTTAATATGGTGTGCTGTTACTATCTTACTGTATATCTTAATGCATGATATAATTTCTTTCTTTTATTTTAGCATCTTTATTGGAGTATAATTGCTTTACAATGGTGTGTTAGTTTCTGCTTTATAACAAAGTGAATCAGCTATACATACACATATATCCCCATATCTCCTCCCTCTTGTGTCTCCCTCCCACCCTCCCTATCCCACCCCTCTAGGTGGTCACAAAGCACCCAGCTGATCTTCCTGTGCTATGTGGCTGCTTCCCACCAGCTATCTATTTTACATTTGGTAGTATATATAAGTCCATGCCACTCTCTCACTTCGTCCCAGCTTACCCTTCCCCCTCCCCGTGTCCTCAAGTCCATTCTCTACGTCTGTGTCTTTATTCCTGTCCTGCCCCTAGGTTCTTCAGAACCATTTTTTTTTTTTTTTAGATTCCATATATATCTGTTAGCACACGGTATTTGTTTTTCCCTTTCTGACTTACTTCACTCTGTATGACAGACTCTAGGTCCATCCACCTCACTACAAATAACTCAATTTCGTTTCCTTTTATGGCTGAGTAATATTCCATTGTATATATGTGCCACATCTTCTTTATCCATTCATCTGTCGATGGACACTTAGGTTGCTTCCATGTCCTGGCTATTGTAAATAGAGCCGCAGTGAACATTGTGGTACACGACTCTTTTTGAATTATGGTTTTCTCAGGGTATATGCCCAGTAGTGGGATTGCTGGTTCATATGGTACTTCTATTTTTAGTTTTTAAAGGAACCTCCACACTGTTCTCCATAGTGGCTGTATCAATTTACATTCCCACCTACAGTGCAAGAGGGTTCCCTTTTCTCCACACCCTCTCCAGCATTTATTGTTTGTAGATTTTTTGATGATGGCCATTCTGACTGATGTGAGGTGATCCCTCACTGTAGTTTTGATTTGCATTTATCTAATGATTAATGATGTTGAGCATTCTTTCATGTGTTTGTTGACAATCTGTATATCTTCTTTGGAAAAATGTCTTTTTAGGTCTCTTGCCCATTTTTGGATTGGGTTGTTTGTTTTTTTGATATTGAGCTGGATGAGCTGCTTGGATATTTTGGAGATTAATCCTTTGTCTGTTGCTTCATTTGCAAATATTTTTTCCCATTCTGAGGGTTGTCTTTTTGTCTTGTTTATGGTTTCCTTTGCTGTGCAAAAGATTTTAAGTTTCATTAGGTCCCATTTGTTTATTTTTGTTTTTATTTCCATTATTCTAGGAGGTGGGTCAAAAAGGATCTTGCTGTGATTTATGTCATAGAGTGTTCTGCCTATGTTTTCCTCTAAGAGTTTTATAGTGTCTGGCCTGCAATTTAGGTCTTTAATCCATTTTGAGTTTATTTTTGTGTACGGTGTTAGGGAGTGTTCTATTTTCAGTCTTTTACATGTAGCTGTCCAGTTTTCCCAGCACCACTTATTGAAGAGGCTGTCTTTTCTCTATTGTATATTCTTGCCTCCTTTATCAAAAATAAGGTGACCATATGTGCGTGGGTTTATCTCTGGATTTTCTATCCTGTTCCATTGATCTATATTTCTGTTTTTGTGCCAGTACCATACTGTCTGGATTACTATAATTTCTTTCTGTGTCTCCAAACTCCCTGTTTATTCATGATCTGTATTTGACACTTCCTATGTGTTTTGTCTATGTCTTGAGCTACCAGCTTACTTTACTTCTATGCTTAACGCTTATTATGAGTGTCATTCATCCTGTTTTTCTTTCTTTCTTTTTAGGATTAGAATTGAATATTCTTAAGTAATAAAGCAAGCACCCATGACCTCAGGCTTCTGCTTTCCGATCTTTACAATGAGTAAGAATTTTTGCCCCATCTGTCTCTCAGGAATGCAGCTTCAGGTATTTTCAAGAACCAGATGATTGGAAATCATTAAAGTGTGAGTGGGTCGAGAGACGCAAAGGGAGAGATACTCGGGGATTGCTATAAGCGTTTTGATTTGTGGACTGTGGTGGTTTATTGACAAGGGATGAACTTGGCCTTGGAGTCAGATTTGAATAGACTTGGATTTAAACAAAACTGGATTTGAGTTGAATTGAATTAGAATCCCAGCTCTGTCTGCCACTGAATGTGGGCAAATTGCTTAATTAAATGCAGCTTCTGTTTTTTCATCCATAAAATAGAATTAATCGTGTTTCTGTTTCTGGAACTCTCCCTACCCAGCAGTCAAGCGCTCTTTGGGACCTGGGATAACATAGTGGAGACAGAGGCTGTAGAATCTGAAGAGATTGGAGTCCAAGATGGTTTCAAAGAAATAAACTTCACACAGATTTCATGTGTGTTTTCTCCAGACTTTTTGCAATTCCATCCCCTCTCATTTCCACCAGCATCGGTAACCAACAATACATACAACCAAAGCAGCAAGAGAACGAGTTGTCTATATTACCCTTGTGAAAAAAATGAATACACAGAAACCTCAATTAAACAGAGTCAGGAGACCAGAGTGGGAAGCTCTCACACCCTGTGATGATAGTAGAGCCCAATAATAAGAAGAAGGAGTGCTTTTCTTTCCTGGCAACAAGCCATAGACTCTTTGTTTACTATAGCCCTCCCAACTACCTTTTCTCTGCTGTAGAATTTTGAGTTCTCTTTCCCTTGTTGCATGGAGTTTTGCTCATGGCTCACTGTGGTTATAGACCCTGAGTTGCAATTCTTTGCTGATCCTGAATAAACCCGCTTTTGCTGGGGAAATAACTGGCAGTCTATTTATTTTGGTCAACGGTTTGGTGGCCAGTATGGGGATCCAGAGAATACCCCTGATGATTCCAGGGCTGGTGGGTAAACTGGTGCAGTACCCACACTGAGCCCATTGTTGCTCTCTGCTTTTGTCACCAACCCTGGAGTTGGAATGCTACTCTTTCTCCTGAATCTGAGCTTCTGCCCTCTTTGTGTTTGGAAGCTCTCCAGGTTTAATTCGAGATCTATTTTAAGATTATGTGTTTTCTGGTTAAGGTCTTGTTCTGTATGCAAGTACTTGTTTGGCACTTTGGTCTGATTTTGAAATCAGACTGTTTCATTGGAACTGGCTAGCCTTTGACCCATTCCTTCACGAACAGGGGCTGTTTCATTGGAACTGTGCTGGTTCAGCCTTGGGCCCATTCATTTGGAATAGGAGCTGGTCTATGGGAACTGGGCTTAGAAACCTTCAGCCTGGCTCCTCAAGGACCATGTTTTCCCTTAGAACTGGCTGGTATTAAGCCTACAGTTTGTTTGAGGTATTTGAGCTGCTGGAGTTGCACACTATTTCTCTTATTTGAGTTGGTTAAACTGTTTTGAGATGTAAGCTATTTATGCTGTTTGAAAATTATTCTCTTTCTCTAGAGAAAGTCTTCTGAGAAATGGGATCCCAGTTATCTACATATTTTGAGGGTACCCTCCCTACAGGTACTCTAGCTTATTATATATTTAATAACCACGATCCTTCCTCATTCACATTTCTAACGAAATGGACTGACCTAGCCAAAGGCAATTTAGACTATCAATGGCTATTACGGGGAAGTTGTGAAAACCTCAAAATTACTTTTCTTAAACAGAATTGGGGACTTCCCTGGTGGCCCAATGGTTAAGACTTTGCCTTCCAATGCAGGGCATGTGGGTTCAATCCCTGGTCGGGGAGCTAAGATCCCACATGCCTCACAGCCAAAAAACCAAAACGTAAAACAGAAGCAATATTGTAACACGTTCAATAAAGACCTTAAAAATGGTCCACATCAAAAAAAAATCTTAAAAATAAAAACTGAATTGGACTACCATAGCTCTAAAATTTCCCAAACTGAATGGAATGCCTATTTCAGTTGGTATTTTGAGAATTCCATATGTTATCAAAACCCAAAATTGCCTCTCTGCAAAATAAGATTTTAAGATTAACTGAGGCAAACGAACAATTAAAGAAAGATAAATGGCTTCTAAAGTCTCAGGCTCCATTTCATTGGCTTTTAAATCTCAGGCCACACCTCCAGCGCCATCCTCCTCCTTCCCTTCTATGCTGCCTACATCTCCTCTATACCCTTAGCTCCCATTACTAATTCTCTCAGCCAGCCCTTCGTTTTCTCTGAAACTCTTCCCATTCCATTTTCCTGTGAATTTATCAGAGCCTGTCCTTTTTTAAAAAATATTTTTATTTTTTAAATTGAAATGTTAATTTACAATGTTGTGTTAGTAAGGTAATATTTTTATTAATTAACTGCCAAACATACATCTTTGATACTTTTTTCTTCTAAGTTTCTTGACTGCATACTCTTTTTTTTTTTTTTTTGCGGTACACGGGCCTCTCACTGTTGTGGCCTTTCCCATTGCGGAGCACAGGCTCCGGACGCACAAGCTCAGCGGCCATGGCTCACGGGCCCAGATCCCCGGCATGTGGGATCTTCCCGGACCAGGGCATGAACTCGTGTCCCCTGCTTCAGCAGACAGACTCTCAACCACTGCACCACCAGGGAAGCCCCGTTTTTTTTTTTTTTTTTAAATTAATTTTTATTGGAGTATAACTGCTTTATAATGTTGTGTTAGTTTCTGCTGTGCAGCAAACTGTATCAGTTATACATACACATATATCCAGTCTTTTTTAGATTTCCTTCCCAGTTAGGTCACCATACAGCATTGAGTAGAGTTTCCTGTGCTATACAGTAGGTTCTCATTAGTTATCTATTTTATACATAGTAGTGTATATATGTCAATCCCAATCTCCCAATTCATCCCACCCTCCTTACCCCTTTGGTAACCATAAGTTTGTTCTCTACATCTGTGACTGTTTCTGCTTTGCAAATAAGTTCACCTGTACCATTTTTCTAGATTCCACATATAAGCGATATTATACAATATTTGTTTTTCTTTCTGACTTACTTCACTCTGTATAACAATATATAGGTCCAACCACGTTAGAGCCTGTCCTTTAAAATGAAGCCTTCCAAGGATACAGAGGCTAACCCCTTAATTTCTTATACTCCCACGACTAAAGCTGAACTCCAATCATAGTCAAAGGTTTTCCCAAAGTAACCAAAGATCCTCACAGGTTTGCTGAGGAATTTAATATAGTTATTCAAACTTATCATTCTGGTTTCTCTGACTTATATCAGCTAGTTCATATGCTTGTTGGTGAAGGCCAGGCCAAGCATTGGATGAAAACCACTAATGGAGAATATCCTGAAAGGTCTGTAAGTACAACCAAAAGACCAGCCCACTAACTTATATGATCAGGCTCAGGGAATTACTAAGCAACTTCACTGGGCAATTCCTGGGGATTTTCCAAAGCCTGTGGATTGAAACCAGATTTAGACTTCCTCACAAAAATCTGATGAACCCGTTCATGACCATTACAATGGATGTCAGGTTATTTTAAAAGAAAAGTCTGGTCTTCCTTCAGATATTGATTCCACCTGGATAGCTTTTAACCCTGTGTTTATTGATGTGCTGAACTGGGACCTTTTCCTTCTAGTAAAAAGGATCAGGATGGAATGGAAACTATGTCCATACCAAGTTTAGTTAAGTTGTCAAACCAGCTCTCTCTCATCCTAGATGAACCACCTCAAAGGAAGACTACCAAAATTCTTAATCTTCAACACCAGCAAATGAAGGCACCACCCTCCCACCCCAAACCCAAAAGCTTCTAGTTTCTGCTATTATTGCAAAGAGCCAGGGCATTGGAAAAGAGATTGTTATAAATTTAAGTGCTTCAGGCACCTTCAGTCTTCTAACCAGACTTTCTAGTGTCCTCCCAGTTCTCACTAATGGGGCTCTGAGGAACTACAGGGGCTCTTTCCAGTCCTTCATCTTAATCAGCCTGGGGAACATTTCTCCAAGTTGAAGGTGAATCTCTTCCAGTCCTAACTAACAGCGAAGCCACACTCTCAGTGCTCAACCCCACTACTATAAAGCTCCCTGCCATGGAGTCCAAAAAGAGTTCCAATAGTGGAGATCTCTAATAAATCTGAAGAGGTTCCTGTCTCTGAACCTATTCCCTTTGGTTTAGCCCTTTGAGAGATGCACACCCTTTTCTCCTTAGGTCTTCTACCACTTTCCATTTATAAGGTCAAGACTTCTTAGATAAGTACCATGCCAACATTTCTTTCTCTCCAAAGGGGGAAATAATTCTAGAAATTGACAGTAGTCATAAAAGCATCCAACCAGGTAAATTAAATGACCCTTTGATATCTTTTACTTGCTGTCTCTGACAGTACTAGAGCTGATTCTGGAAACACTGCTCATTTGTCCCTAGTGCATCAGCTACCAAGGCAAAATCTTCAACTGATTTTGACACTATGCACAGCACATCTCCCATAAAAATTCAAAAAGGTCTCTTCAAACCTCTTTCCAGAATTAATCAATACCCAATAAATAAGGAGCACTTCAAATCCTAACATCCATAATTTATTACAACTCTCAAGGCCTCATTATCTTGCACTATTCCCTGTAATATTGTTATTTTACTGGTGAGAAACTTAAGGACCAAAGATGGAGGTTTTTCAGGGACCTCCACTCAATAAACACCATTGTTATCACTTGAAACCCTGTCATTCCTACCTCCCCGACACTACTGACATCTATTACTACTGGAAGCAAATTCTTTACTATAATTGATTTATGCAGTACATTCTTTCCTATTCCAGTTGATAGGGTTAGCCAATACCTTTTTGCCTTCACCTGGCATGGACAACAATGCACCTGGACAGTAACGCCTCAGGGTTTTACTGAGAGTCCTTATTTCTCACAAATCCTGAAGGCTGACCTATGATATAAACCTCCCTAGGAGTTCTGTGGTATTGCAATATGTGGATGGTTTCTTTCTTTTTTTCTTCTTCTCAAGCTTCCTCACGGGAAGACAGCATCTGCTTGCTAAAGCTTTTAGCCATAAAGAGATATAAGGTTGCCAAAGGAAAATTGCAGCTTGACCAAACCCAGGTTCAACATGTAAGGTGTATGATATCAGAACAAGGGATACACCTAGATCCAGACAGACTTCATGGTGTTTTAATTTCCCCCAAATCCAAAACTAAGCACCAATCGTGAGATTTTCTTGGGCTGGTTGGTTATTGCTGAAATTGAATCCCAAATTTCTCTCATGGTAAAAACTTTGTATGCTTTACTAAATAATAACAACCCCAACTTATTTTTTAATGGGAAAACCAGACAACATAGCTTTCAAGGTCTTAAAGGAAAGTTTGATGAACGCACCTGCCCTTTGGCATCCCAATTATCAGATTCCCTTTTCCTGTTTGTATATAAAAAGGAAGGGAGGACTTCCCTGGTGACACAGAGGTTAAGAATCTGCCTGACAATGCAAGGGACACAAGTTCATTCCCTGGTCTGGGAAGATCCCACATGCTGCAGAGCAACTAAGCCTGTGCGCCACAACTACTGAGCCTGCGTGCCACAACTACTGAAACCCACACTCCATAAAGCCCGTGCTCCAAAACAAGAGAAGCCACCGCAATGAGAAGCCCACACACCACAACGAAGAGTAGCCCCTGCTCACCACAGCTAGAGAAAGCCCGCACACAGCAACGAAAACCCAATGCAGCCATAAATAAATAAACAAATAAATAAATTTATAAAATAAATAAACAAATAAAGGTCTGAGCCTTTAGAATGGGCTATCCTGTTTATTAAAAAAAAAAAAAGGAAGGGAATGCCCTTGGGGTACTCACCCCAAAACATGGAGACCATCACAGACCCATATGGTATCATAGCTAGCAACTGGACCTCGGGGCACTGGGATACCCCTTGCCTTGGAGCTATTATAGCCACTGTGCTTTTGGTTAAGACCATGGAGAAAATTGTTGTGGGATTCCCTTTAACCATTTTTGTACCTCATGCATTCGAAGCTCTCCAGAATTGCCACCACACTCAACATTTCTCTTTCAGCCTCCTCACCTCCTATGAAGTCCTTTTGTTAAGTGTCCCTCACATAACTCTTTTGCATTGTAATAACCTTAACCCTGCTACCCTTCTCCCCTCTGTCACTGAGGAAGTCCCTCACAACTGCCTGCTGCTAACGGATCACATGCTGACTCCTTGTGGTGATCTACCAGAAGCTCCTGTGGATAACACTGAGTTCTCATGGTTCACTGATGGTTCTTAGTTAAAGGTGACGGTATTGTGCTGGGGATGCTATTACAGCTCCTTTTGATGTTGTTGAGGCAGCATCTTTACCTATGGCTGCTTAAGCCCACCAAGCTGAATTACACACAGTTACACAGGCTTGTACCTTAGCCAAGGACAAAACTGCCAATATTTATACTGAGAGTAGTTATGATTTTGGAGTAGCTCATGATTTTGGAATGTTGTGGAAACAACATGGTTTCCTTACTTCCAGCAGTAATAAAATTAAAAATGACTTCTTTGTTCAGGAATTATTAGATGCAATATTTTTCTGACTGCATTAGCCTTTATCAAGATTCTGGGGAGTTTTAAACTTGACTCTCCGGAAGCTAAGGGAAACAACTTGCTGGTATTTCCACAAGGAATGCTGTCCTTAAAGGGAGCAACAGCAGGCAAACCTCTGTCATGGTACAAAGGGATATCTCCCCAAATGATAACTTAGAAAAACTGGCTAGAGAAGCCCAACAATTGGCCTGAGAAAGGGAAAAACAAGATTGGAAATTCAGTTGTTGGTTTGATAAAAAGAGAAAACTCAGATTTGGACCAAATAACCCAGTCCTAACTGGAGACTCTAAAATTCCCACTCCTCACCACTGTACCTGCATTAAACAATTGGTCTACTGACAAAATGATAGCATTCACGAGTCAATATTGCTGAGGGAATATTAAAAAGGCTGCAAAATTGCCTACCTCACTTGTCCCACTTGTCCAACAATACAGCCTGGGGAAGCCTGTTCCTACTGCTCCTGGACATTTAAAACTGCTTAATGAACCATTCACAGTCTGGCAAAGGGATTTCATACAACTTCCTCCATCTCATGGATATAAATATGTTTTAGTCATCATCTGTACGTTTTCACACTGGACTGAGAAGCCTTCCCTCACAGAATGGCTACTGCCTCTTCTGTTGCTAAAGTCCGTTTGGAAAAGATTATCCTTACATGGGAGGTCCTCTCAAACTTCAGAGTAACTGAGGAAACCATTTTACTAGTCAGGTACATCAATAAGTTTGCATTGTTTGGCTGGTTATAAACATTTTCACTGTGCTTACCACCCTCAATCCTCTGGTTTAGTTTTATGCATTAATGGTGTTGTTAAGACACAATTGGCATTTCCTTTAAGATCAGGAGCAAAACAAGGATGTCCACTCTCTCTACTTTTATTCAACATAGTTTTGGAAGTCCTAGCCATGGCAATCAGAGAAGAAAAAGAAATAAAAGGAATTCAAATTGGAAAAGAAGTAAAACTGTCACTGTTTGCATATGACATGATACTATACATAGATAATCCTAAAGATGCTACCAGAAAGATACTAGAGCTCATCAATGAATTTTGTAAAGTTACAGGATACAAAATTAATACACAGAAATCTCTTGCATTCCTATACACTAACAACAAAAGATCAGAAAGATAAATTAAGGAAACAATTCCATTTATCATTACATCAAAAAGAATAAAATACCTAGTAATAAACCTACATAAGGAGGCTAAAGATCTGTACTTAGAAAACTATAAGATACTGATGAAAGAAATCAAAGATGACACAAACAGATGGGAGAGATATACCATGTTCTCGGATTGGAAGAAACAATATTGTGAAAATGACTATACTACCCAAAGAAATCTACAAATTAAGTGCACTCTCTATCAAATTACCAATAGCATTTTTCACAGGACTAGAACCAAGAAATCTTAAAATCTGTATGGAGACACAAAAGACCCTGAAGAGCCAAAGCAATCTTGAGAAAGAAAAATAGAGCTGGAGGAATCAAGCTCCCTGACTTCAGACTATACTACAAAGCTACAGTCATCAAAACAGTATGGTACTGGCACAAAAACAGAAATATAAATCAATGGAACAGGATAGAAAATCCAGAGATAAACCCACATATTTACGGTCACCTGATCTATGACAAAGGAGGCAACAATATACAATGGAGAAAAGACAGTCTCTTCAATAAGTGGTGCTGGGAAAACTGGACAGCTACATGTAAAAGAATGAAATCAGAACATTCTCTAACACCATACACAAGAATAAAATCAAAATGGATTAAAGACCTAAATGTAAGACTGGATACTATAAAACCCTTAGAGGAAAACATAAGCAGAACACTCTCTGACATAAATCGCAACAAGATCTTTTTTGATCCACCTCCAAGTGTAATGAAAATAAAAACAAAAATAAACAAATGAGACCTAATTAAACTTAAAAGCTTTTTTACAGCAAAGGAAACCATAAACAAAATGAAAAGACAACTTACAGAATAGGAGAAAATATTTGTGAACAAAACGACTGATAAGGGATTAATCTCCAAAATATACAAACAGCTCATGCAGCTCAATATAAAAAAACACAATCAACCCAATTAAAAAATGGGCAGAAGATCTAAATAGACATTTCTCCAAAGAAGACATACAGATAGCTAAGAGGCACATGAAAAGATGCTCAACAGAACTAATTATTAGAGAAATGCAAACCAAAACTACAATGAGGTATCACCTCACACCAGTTAGAATGGCCATCATCAAAAAATTTACAAACAATAAATGCTGGAGAGTGTGGAGAAAAGGGAACCCTCCTACACTGTTGGTGGGAATGTAAACTGGCACAGCCACTGTAGAGAACAGTATGGAGGTTCCTTAAAAACTAAAAATAGAGCTACCATATGATCCAGCAATCTCATTCTTGGGCATATATCCAGAGGAAATGATAATTCGAAAGGATACTTGTACCCCAGTGTTCACTGCAGCACTGTTTACAATAGCCAGGACATGGAAGCAACCTAAATGTCCACCAATGGAGGAATAGATAAAGAAGATGTGGTACATATGTGCAATGGAATATTAATCAGCCATAAAAAAAGAATGAAATAATGCCATTTGCAGCAACGTGGATGGACCTAGAGGTTGTCATACTAAGTGAAATAAGTCAGACAGAGAAAGACAAATATCATATGATACCACTTATATGTGGAATCTAAGAAAAATGGTACAAATGAACCTATTTACAAAACAGAAATAGAGTCACAGATGTAGAAAAGAAACTTATGGTTACCAAGGGGGAAAAGGTGTGGGGATAAATTGGGAGATTGGGATTGACATATACACACTACTCTATATAAAATAGATAACTAATAAGAACCTACTGTATAATACAGGGAACTCTACCTATATGGGAATAGAATCTAAAAAAAGTGTATGTATGTATATGTATGATTCACTTTGCTGTACAACAGAAAATAACACAACATTGTAAATCAACTATACTCCAATAAAAATTAATTAAAAAAAGACACAATTAGCAAAACTTGTAGAGGCCTTCCAAATACCTCGGCCAAAATACTGTTGGTCTTCCTAAATCTTAGATCTAACCCTTTTGGAACTCATAAACTCTCACCCTTTAAGATAGTCACAGGATGGCCAATGCATTTAGTTCTTGCCTCTTTGGACCCTAAACTAATAAAAGGAGAGATACTCTAATATTGTAAAGGCCTGACTGTTTCTATTAAAAATAACCATATTTTGGTGGAGTGATCTATTCACAGTGTGCTCTTGGGAGACTAAGGCCTTTAGCATCACATCCTGAAACCTGTAGATTTTGTCTATTAGGAAAGACACCCCCAGAAATACTCTCTTCCATCTCACTGGAAATGCTCCTATCAGGTACTGCTAACTGATCCTTGTGCTCCCAAAATATAGGGAATAGACTCCTGGATTCATGTGACCCACTTAAAGAAAGTGCCGAACACTGGACCTGCACATCATCTTGTGACTTGAAAGTAGAGATTTCCCAGGATTAACCAGCTAACATCTGATAAGAGAGATTTCCCAAGATATTCAAACAGGCTTGTTGAAATTTTGTTGCCAAATCTTTAATGATGACATAACACTTCAGATGATCTCCAATGTCTATGATCTTGGTAACATATGGACTGTAGATAAAGTGTCCAAGAGTCTCCCTCCTACTTCTCCTATTACTCAAATATGACCTCAATAGATTTTTCTGTCTGTGCAGTTTCCCTTCTATGTGAGATGTTACATCCAGGAATGGTCCTTCCTGGCATTCAGGGACAAAAATTTACTGAAACCATAAAACCTGACTCTTGACCAGTGATGCTTTCAGAGGAGGATCTTGATCAACAGGGGGAAATGTAAAAAAATGAATAAACAGAAACCTCGATTAATTAGAGTCAGGAGAGCAGAGGGGGAGATGTCATGCCCTGCGAGGATAGAAGAACCCAACAGGAAGTAAGAAGACTTCTTTCCTGACAACAACTCAGCCATTGAAAAGCCATGGACTCTTTGTTTACTATAGCCCTTCCAACTTTCCTTTCCCCTTTATAAAAGAGTTCTTCCCTTGTTATGTGGAGACTTGAATGTGGCTCACCATGGTTGCAGACCCCAAGGTGCAATTCATTGCTGATCCTGAAAAAGACCATTTTTGCTGGAAAAATAAGTGGCAGTGTATTTATTTTAGGTCATCACCTTTGTCCATGGCCATAATTTATTCACCTATCAATGATTATTTATTGAGCACCTACAGTAGGTGCTAGACACTATGGATGCCAAAGTGAGTAAAATAGACATAGGTTCTTGTTGGAATTGTAATTTCCTTGGGGAGACAGAAAGTAAGCAGAAAAGCAATTAAATATAATTCAAAATTCTAAAGTGATTGGAAGGGAAGGAGTAGGAAGCCATGACTGAGAATAATAAAAAGGGATTGATATAGATGTCTTTGGGATCTAGAATCTAATGGCCCAGTAATGGCTTGGGTATGAGGACTTCAGGAACAGGAAGAGTCATAGAGAACTCTAGGGATTCTGAATGAAGCTACGGCAATGTAATTTCCTAAGATAGGAAAGAAATGGGACAGAAAAGGACATGTCAATAGGGAAGTTGGATATTTGAGTCCGAAGCTCTGGAGAGAGTTCAGAGCTGATGATATAAATGTCTGTGGGTGGTACTTACAGCCAAAGGGGTGGAGAGTGTTGAGGAAGAGAAGGAAGGGAGATCTAAGACTGACCCCAAAGCCCAATGTTTGAAAGGATGATTGAGGAGGAAGAAGAGGAGGAGGAAGAGGAAGGAAGGGAGGAGCCTATTTTTTGACACTCCATGGTTTACAAGACCAGCAAATAGGTCTTGGCTATAATCCTCTGACTCAGGCCAGAGATAAATGTCAGTGCTGTGTAGGTTATATTCATCATATGAAAATAACATGAGTTCCTCTCAGGAAAGTCATAAAGTGCAAAATGTGGACAAAAATAATTGAAAACAAATGGTTTAGGACAAATAGAAAATTCAGACTCCTTTACCTTTGGCTGAAGAAATGTACCTGCATAGGTGAGGGAAGGAGGAAATGGATTATTTCCTCCCTTCAATTATTCCATCTTAAAGCTGGGTGATGAGCACAAGGCATTCCAATTCTAGCTCACTGATGAGTCCTCCTCATGTTTCTCAAGAAGTTATGCTCATGATATATGATGCTGTGAGGATAGGGTAAATCACGAAAGTGCCTGGTACAGTGACTGGTTCATTGATGGTCAGTGGGGGTTTGAGTTTTCCCTCTTGCAGTGCAGAATAAAAATTGTTTTGGTGGTTGAGAGTATTAGGAGATTATTATGTTGATCATTGGTTTTTGATTCCTCCCCAGATACTGGAAAGTCCCTGAACACACGTTCCCAGCCATGTTTAATGATTGTCTGAATGTTTCCATCACCTTCCTGAAGACTCTGAAGTCCTATAGGGTGGATCCAACCCAGGTGGTCATTGGTGGAAACAGCATTGGAGGAGGCCTGGGGGCCACGGCTACAAGCCCATCTAGAAAGCAGAGAGATCCTCAACTTAGAACATTTGCCTCTTGTTGGTGATGATGACATCATCCATCAGCTGCCTGAGACCTGTCTTGTAAGCTGTGAGCATGATGTCCTTTGAGATGATGTCTTGCTTTATAAAAAGAGACTGGAGGAGCAAGGGGTACCAGTGGCCTGGCACCATACTGAAGTAGGCTTTCACAGAGCCATCAGCATTAAGTGGGTTTCCTTCCCTTGTGCTGAGAATATTATGAATATTGCTACCAGTTTCATAAAGAATCTATGAATGTTTCTGCCCTTCTCCAAAGCCAAGAATAGCAGCTCTCCATCTATGATGGCAGGTACTTTTCACCTGCTCTGGTTGGAAGATGGACAGACAGTTGCTGGTGGTGCATGATGAAGCCAGTGGGTCCCACCTCCTCTAAGCCTCTGGTTGACAATCTTAAAGGTAAAGGAGAGATTGTCACCATCACCTTGAGTTATGTCACCGCTTCTCAAATGGTGGTCCCTTGACCAGTGACACCAGCATTTCCTGTGAGCTTGTAAGAAATGCAAAATCTCAGCCCCCTGGCAGACGTACTGAATCAGAATCTGTAAGAATCTGTGTTTAAAACAGATCCCCAGGTTATTCAAGTGCTCATGAAGTTAGAGCAGCCTTACCCTAGGAGAAAGCAAATGGCTACATCCCTAGCAGTAGAATAGCTGAATCAGAGAGTATGAATGTATTCAGATCACTAGCAGATACTTCCAAAAAGTTTTCTAAAGTAGTTGTGCCAATTTACCAGCAGTGTATGAAAGTTTGGGATGCTCAACATTGTTCCCAAGACTTGGTTTTGTACATTTTTTTCCTTCTGATAGGTGTGTAAGCAGCATCACATTGTGTTTTAACTTTGCATTCCGTGATGGCTAGTGAAATAGCACCTAGCCATATGTTTATTGGCTATTTGGATATTCTCTTTTGTGAGGGGCTTATCATATGTTTTGCTCATTTTTTTCTGTTAGATTTTTCATCTTTTGTCTTCATTGGTTCTCTTTACAGGCATACCTTGTTTTATCGTGCTTCAGTTTACTGCACTTTGCAGACATTGCATTTTTTACAGACTGAAGGTTTGTGGCAACTCTGCATCAAGCAATTCTATTAGTGCCATTTTTTTCCAACACTACTTGCTCACTTTGTGTCTCTGTGTCACATTTTGGTAATTCTCACGATATTTTAAACCATCCACCAGAAAAAAAGATTATGACTTGCAGTAGGCTCAGATGATGGTTAGTGGTTTTTTTTTTAAGCAATAAAGTATTTTTAAAATTAAGGTATGTACTTTTTTTTAGACATAATGCTATTGTACACTTAATAGACTACAGTATAGTGTGAACATAACTTTTTTTTTAACATAACTTTTATATTCACCGGGAGACTAAAAATTTGTGACTCGCTTTATTGCAAAATTCACTTTATTGCAGTCGTCTGGAACCGAACCCAAAATATCTCCAAGGTATGCCTGTAAAGAGTCCCAATAATGCAAAAAAAACTTGTGAAAATTAATAAAGGGAACCTCGTTTAAATGGAGGCAGGATGCCCCAAAGGGGGAGCTCTCATGTATGTATCACTCATTGCAGCTTCAGACTCCAGCAGGAAGAAAAGATTTCCTTCCGATCCATCAACAACTATCTGCACATTTCATGTAGCCAATGAAGAACCACCACAACCCTCCCCAATTTCCTCCTTTCCTCTTTAAAAGTTAAGCCCCTTTCCGCTGTTCTTTGACTTGCCTATAGTTTGCCACAGTTTGCGTCTTCCAAGTTGCAATTCTCTCCTATTCCTGAATAAACTCATTTTGCTGGTAAAATAACTGGCTCTTTTGTTTTTTTAGAGGTTAACATTCTGAATGTGATTCAGTTGTTGAAAATATGTGTTGCAATTATATCTTCCACTCTATGGGTTGCTATTTTCCTCTCTTAAGGGTGTCTTTTGATGAACAGAAGTCCTCAATCTTAATATAGTTCGATTTATCATTTCTCCCTCATTTTTCATTAGAGCTTTCAGTGTCCTCTAGGAAATCTTTGCCTACTCCAAGGTGATCAAGATGCTCTCCACATTTTCACCTAAAAGTATCACTGTTTTGTCTGTTACATTTTTGATCTGCAATCCATCTGAAATTTATTTTTTGTGTATAGTATATTATTAAGAAGCTCATGCTTTATTTACAGCACTATAGTACCAACTTTGTTATAAACCAGGTGGCCATCTGTATATGGATAAATTTCTGGACTCCCTATTCTGTTACACTGGTCTATCCTCGTGCCTATCCACATGTGTGTCTATCCATGTCCTTTTAATTACAGTAGCTTTCTAATAATCTTGATATCTCAAAGTGTAAGTCTTCTGCTTTGCATTTCCATGTACATTTTAAAACCAACTTGTCAATTTCTGCAAAAAAAATACAGCTGGGACTTTGATTGGGAATGAATAGAATCAAAAGATCAATTTGGAGAAAACTGACATTTTTCAGGATTGAATCTTCTAATCCATGAAAATGGTATCCTCCACATAGTTTAGTGTTTTTATTTTTATTTATTTATTATTTTTAAAATTTATACAGCAGGTTCTTATTAGTTATCAATTTTATACATATTAGTGTATATATGTCAATCCCAATCCCCCAGTTCATCCCACCACCACCACCCCTCCCCCGCTCCTGCTTCCGCCCTTGGTGTCCATATGCTTGTTCTCTACATCTGTGTCTCTATTTCTGCCTTGCAAGCTGGTTCATCTGTACCATTTTTCTAGATTCCACATATATACGTTAATATACAATATTTGTTTTTCTCGTTCTGAGTTACTTCACTCTGCATGGCAGTCTCTAGGTCCATCCACGTCTCTACAAATGACTCAGTTTAGTTCTTTTTTATGGCTGAGTAATATTCCATTGTATGTATGTACCACATCTTCTTTATCCATTCATCTGTTGATGGGCATTTAGGTTGCCTCCATGGCCTGGCTATTGTAAATAGTGCTGCAATGAATATTGGGGTACCTCTGTCTTTTTGAATTATGGTTTTCTCTGGGTATATGCCCAGTAGTGGGATTGCAGAGTCATATGGTAATTCTGTTTTTAGTTTTTTAAGGAACCTCCATACTGTTCTCTATAGTGGTTGTATCAATTTACATTCCCACCAACAGTGCAAGAGGGTTCCCTTTTCTCCACACTCTATCCAGCATTTGTTGTTTGTAGATTTTTTGATGATGGCCATTCTGACTGTTGTGAGGTGATCCCTCATTGTAGTTTTGATTTGCATTTCTCTAATGATTAGTGATACGGAGCATTCTTTCATGTGTTTGTTGTCAATCTGTATATCTTCTTTGGAGAAATATCTTTTTAGGGCTTTTGCCCATTTTTGGATTGGGTTGTTTGTTTTTCTGATATTGAGCTGGATGAGCTGCTTGGATATTTTGGAGATTAATCCTTTGTCTGTTGCTTCATTTGAAAATATTTTCTCCCATTCTGAGGGTTGTCTTTTCATCTTGTTTATAGTTTCCTTTGTTGTGCAAAAGGTTTAAGTTTCATTAGGTCCCATTTGTTTATTTTTGTTTTTATTTCCATTATTCTAGGAGGTGGGTCAAATAGATCTTGCTGTGATTTATGTCAAAGAGTGTTCTTCCTATGTTTTCCTCTAAGAGTTTTATAGTGTTAGGTCTTACATTTAGGTCTTTAATCCATTTTGAGTTTATTTTTGTGTATGGTGTTAGGGAGTGTTCTAATTTCATTCTTTTACATGTAGCTGTCGAGTTTTCACAGCACCACTTATTGAAGAGGCTGTCTTTTCCCAATTGTATATTCTTGCCTCCTTTGTCATAGATGAGGTGACCATAAATATGTGGGTTTATCTCTGGATTTCAATCCTGTTCCATTGATCTATATTTCTGATTTTGTGTCAGTATCATACTGTTTTGATGATTGTAGCTTTGTAGTATAGTCTCAAGTCAGGGAGCCTGATTCCTCCAACTCCATTTTTTCCCCTCAAGATTATTTTGGCTATTCGAGTCTTTTGTGCTTCCATACAGATTTTAAGATTTTTTTGTTCTAGTTCTGTAAAAAATGTCATTGGTAAGTTGATAGGGATTGCATTGAATTTGTAGATTTCTTTGGGTAGTATAGTCATTTTCATAATATTGGTTCTTCAACATGGTATTTCTCTCCCACCTGTTTGTGTCATCTTTGATTTCTTTCATCCGTGTCTGATAGTTTTCTGGGTACGAGTTTTTACCTCCTTAGTTATGTTTATTCCTAGGTATTGTATTCTTTTTGTTTCAGTGGTGAATGGGATTGTTTCCTTAATTTCTCCTTCTGGTCTTTTGTTTTTTAGTGTATAGGAATGCCAGAGATTCTGTGCATTAATTTTATATCCTACAAGTTTACCAAATTCATTGATTAACTCCAGTAGTTTTCTGGTGGCATGTTTAGGATTATCTATGTATAGTGTCATGTCATCTGCAAACAGTGATAGTTTTACTTCTTCTTTTCCAGTTTTTTTTCCTTTTATTTCTTTTACTTCTCTGATGGCCATGGCTAGGACTTCCAAAACTATGTTGAATAAGAGTGGCAAGAGTATACATCCTTGTCTTGTTCCTGATCTTAGAGGAAATGTTTTCAATTTTTCACCATTGAGAATGATGTTTGCTGTGGGTTTGTCATATATGGCCTTTATTATGTTGAGGTAGGTTTCCTCTGTGCCCACATTCTGGAAAGTTTTTATCATAAATGAGTGTTGAATTTTGTCACAAGCTTTTTCTGCATCTATTGAGATGATCATATGGTTTTTATTCTTCAGTTTGTTAATATGGTGTATCATATTGATTGATTGGCGTATATTGAAGAATCCTTGCATCCCTGGGATAAATCCCACTTGGTCATAGTGTATGATCCTTTTAATGTGTTGTTGGATTCTGTTTGCTAGTGTTTCATTGAGGATTTTTGCATCTCTATTCATCAGTGATATTGGTCTGTAATTTTCTTTTTTTGTAGTATCTCTGTCTGGTTTGGTATCAGGGTGATGGTGGCCTCATAGAAGGAGTTTGGGAGTGTTCCTTCTTCTGCAATATTTTGGAAGACTTTGAGAAGGATGGGTGTTAGCTCTACTCTAAATGTTTGATAGAATTCACCTGTGAAGCCATCTGGTCCTGGACTTCTGTTTGTTGGAAGATTTTAAATCACAGTTTCAATTTCATTACTTGTGATTTGTCTGTTCATATTTTCTATTTCTTCCTGGTTCAGTCTTGGAACATTATACGTTTCTAAGAATGTGTCCATTCCTTCCAGGTTGTCCATTTTATTGGCATAGAGTTGCTTGTAGTAGTCTCTTATGATGCTTTGTATTTCTGCAGAGTCCGTTGTAACTTCATCATTTTTAATTTTATTGATTTGAGTCCTCTCCCTCTTTTTCTTGTTGAGTCTGGCTAATGGTGTATCAATTTTGTTTATCCTCTCAAAGAACCAGCTTTTAGTTTTATTGATCTTTGTTATTGTTTTCTTTGTTTCTATTTCATTTACTTCTGTTCTGATCTTTATGATTTCTTTCCTTCTACTAACTTTGGGTTTTGTTTGTTCTTCTTTCTCTAGTTCCTTTAGGTGTAAGATTAGATTTTTATTTGAGACTTTTCTTGTTTTTGAGGTAAGATTGTATTGCTATAAACTTCCCTCTTAGAACTGACTTTGCTGCATCCCATAGGTTTTGGATTGCCGTGTTTTCGTTGTCATTTGTCTCTAGGTATTTTTTGATTTCCTATTTGATTTCTTCAGTGATCTCTTGGTTATTTAGTAACGTGTTGTTTAGCCTCCATGTGTTTGTGTTTTTTTTTTTTTTTACTTTTTTTCCCTGTAATTGATTTCTAATCTCATAGCATTGTGGTTGGAAAAGATGCTTGATATGATTTCAATTTCATTAAATGTACCGAAGCTTGATTTGTGACCTAAGATGTGATCTATCCTGGAGAATGTTACATCTGCACTTGAGAAGAAAGTGTAATCTAGTGTTTCTGAATGGAATGGCCTATAAACATCAATTAAATCTATCTCGTGTATTGTGTCATTTAAAGCTTTTGTTTCCTTATTAATTTTCTGTCTGTATGATCTGTCCATTGGTGTAAGTGAGGCGTTAAATTCCCCCACTATTATTGTGTTACTGTCAATTTCCTCTTTTGTAGCTGTTAGCATTTGCATTATATGTTGAGGTGCTCCTGTGTTGGGTGCATATATATTTATAATTGTTATATCTTCTTCTTGGATTGATCCCTTGATCATTATGCAGTGTCCTTCCTTGTGTCTTGTAACGTTCTTTATTTTAAAGTCTATTTTATCTCATATGAGTATTGCTACCCCTGCTTTTTTTTTTTTTGCAGTATGTGGGCCTCTCATTTTTGTGGCCTTTCCCGTTGCGGAGCACAGGCACTGGGCGCGCAGGCTCAGCAGCCATGGCTCACGGGCCCAGCTGCTCCACGGCATGTGGGATCTTCCCAGACCGGGGCACGAACCCGTGTCCCCTGCATCGGCAGGTGGAATCTCAACCACTGCGCCACCAGGGAAGCCCCCCCTGCTTTCTTTTGATTACCATTTGCATAGAATATCTTTTTCCATCCCCTCACTTTCAGTCTGTATGTGTCCCTAGGTCTGAAGTGGGTCTCTTGTAGACAGCATATATATGGGTCTTGTTTTTGTATCCATTCAGCGAGCCTGTGTCTTTTGGTTGAAGCATTTAATCCATCTACATTTAAGGTAATTATCTCTATGTATGTTCCTATTACCATTTTCTTAATTGTTTTGGGTTTGTTTTTGTAGGTCCTTTTCTTCTCTTGTGTTTCCCACTTAGAGAAGTTCCTTTAGCATTTGTTGTAAAGCTGGTTTGGTGGTGCTGAATTCTTTTAGCTTTTTCTTGTCTGTACAGCTTTTGATTTCTCCATTGAATCTGAATGAGATCCTTGCTGGGTAGAATAATCTGGGTTGTAAGTTCTTCCCTTTCAGCACTTTAAGTATATCATGCCACTCCCTTCTGGATTGTAGAGTTTCTGTTGAGAAATCAGCTGTTAACCTTATGGGAGTTCCTTTGTATATTATTTGTCATTTTTCCTTTGTTGCTTTTAATAATTTTTCTTTGTCTTTAATTTTTGTCAGTTTGATTACTATGTGTCTCAGCATGTTTCTCCTTGGGTTTATCCTACCTGGGACTCTCTGTGCTTCCTGGACTTGGGTGGCTATTTCCTTTCCCATGTTAGGGAAGTGTTGGACTATAATCTCTTGAAATATTTTCTCGGGTCCTTTCTCTCTCTCTTCTCCTTCTGGACCCCTATAGTGTGAATGTTGGTGTATTTTATGTTGTCCCAGAGGCCTCTTAGACTGTCTTCATTTCTTTTCAGTCTTTTTTCTTTATTCTATTCCAGGGCAGTGAATTCTAACATTCTGTCTTCCAGGTCACTTATCCGTTCTTCTGCCTCAGTTATTCTGCTATTGATTCCTTCTAGTGTATTTTTTTACTTCAGTTATTGTATTGTTCATCTCTGTTTGTTCTTTAATTCTTCTAAGTGTTGGTTCTTTAATTCTTCTAGGTCTTTGTTAAACATTTCTTGTGTCTTCTTTTTTTTTTTTTTTGCTTTTTTTAAAATTTTTTTTTATTTTTTTTTATTTTTTGCCTTATAACAAATTTAATCTTGTGTCTTCTTGATCTTTGCCTCCATTCTTTTTCCGAGGTCCTGGGTCATCTTCACTATCATTATTCTTAATTCTTTTCTAAAGTGTTGCCTATCTCCACTTCATTTAGTTGTTTTTCTGGGGTTTTATCTTGTTTCTTCATCTGGTACATAGTCCTCTGCCTTTTCATTTTGTCTATCTTTCTAAGAATGTGGTTTTCTTTCCACAGGCTGCAGGATTGTAGTTCTTCTTGCTTCTGCTGTCTGCTCTCTGGTGGATGAGGTTATCTAAGAGGCTTGTGCAAGTTTCCTGATGGGAGGGACTGGTGGTGGGTAGAGCTGGGTGATGCGCTGGTGGGTAGAGCTCAGTAAAACTTTAATCAGCTTGTCTGCTGATGGGTGGGCTGAGTTCCCTCCCTGTTGGTTGTTTGGCCTGAGGCGACCCAGCACTAGAAGCTACTTCTCTTTGGTGGGGTTAATGGCAGACTCCTGGAGGGCTCATGCCAAGGTATACTTCCCAAAACTTTTGCTGCCAGTGCCCTTGTCCTCATGGTGAATGACAGCCACCACCTGCCTCTGTAGGAGACCCTCCAACAGTAGCAGAGAGGTCTGGTTCAATCTTCTCTGGGGTCACTGCCCCTTCCCCCTGGGTCCTGATGAACACACTACTTTGTGTGTGCCCTTCAAGAATCGAGTCTCTCTTTCCCCCAGTCCTGTCAAAGTCCTGCAATCAAATCCCACTAGCCTTCAAAGTCTGATTCTGGGAATTTCTCCTCTCATTGCTGGACCCCCAGGTTGGGAAGCCTGACATGGGGTTCAGAACTTTCACTCCAATGGGTGGACTTCTGTTTTATAATTGTTCTCCAGTTTGTGAGTCACCCACCCAGTGGTTATGGGATTTGATTTTATTGTGACTGCACCCCTCCTACCATCTCATTGTAGGTTCTCCTTTGTCTTTGGATGTGGGGTATCTTTTTTGGTGAATTCCAGTGTGTTCCTGTCAATGATTGTTCAACAGTTAGTTGTGATTCTGATGTTCTTTCAAGAGGGAGTGAGTGAATGTCCTACTCTGCCATCTTGAACCAATCTCCTCTTTTATTTTATTTTATTTTTTTACTTAAAATTTTTTATTTTTATTTAAAATTTTTATTTTATATTGGGGTGTAATTGATTAACAGTGTTGTGTTAGTTACAGGTGTACAGCAAAGTGATTAATTATGCATATATATGTATCTATTCTTTTTCAAATTCTTTTCCCGTTTAGGTTATTACAGAATATTGAGCAGAGTTCCCTGTGCTATACAGTAGGTCCTTGTTGGTTATCTGTCTATATATAAACAAGACTGTTTTAAGTTGTTGGTCCATTAATTTCAAATGTATTTCCAATATCCTACGTTTGTACTCTCCTCTTCTCACAATTGCTTGCTTTGATATCATATTTGTGTGTGGATGATTTACTACCCTTACTGTATGTTTGCCTTTACTGGTGAGCTTTTCCATTAGTAGTTTTCTTTTCTTTCTTTGTTTCTTTTTTTTTTTCTTGGCCTCATTTGGTCTTTGTTGCTGGGTGCAGGCTCTTTTCTCTAGTTGTGCTGAGAGGGGGCTACTCTTCGTTGTGCTGCATGAGCTTTTCATTTCGGTGGCTTCTCTAGTTGTGGAGCATGGGCTCCAGGCCTGTGGGCTTCAGTAGTTGCAGCACACAGGCTCAGTAGTTGTGGTGCATGGGCTTAGTTGCTCCAAAGCTTGTGGGATCTTCCCAGATCAGGGATCAAACCCATGTCCCCTGAATTGGCAGGCAGATTCTTAACCACTGTGCCACCAGGGAAGTCCCATAATTTTCTTGTTTCTAGTCATGGCCTTTTCTCTTTTTTTGCCTGGAGAAGTTCCTTTAGTATTTGTTGCAAAGCTGGTCTGGTGGTGCTGAATTCTCTTACCTGTTTCTTCTCTGTAAAACTTTTGATTTACAAGAGAGCCTTGCTGGGTAGGGTATTCTTGGTTGTAGGTTCTTCCCTTTCATCACTTTAAATATATCTTGCCACTCCCTTCTGACCTGCAGAGTTTCTGCTGAGAAATCTGCTGATAACTTTATGGGAGTTCCTTTGTTTGTTATTTGTTGCTTTTCTCTTGTTGCTTTTAATAATTTTTCTTTGTCTTTATTTTTTGTCAGTTTGATTGCTATGTATCTCAGCATGTTTCTCCTTGGGTTTATCCTGCCTGGGGCTCTCTGTGCTTCCTGGACTTGGTGACTGTTTCATTTCCCATGTTTTCAGTAAGAAAGGGCAGTTTGGATACAGCCGTGTGTAGAGGGAAGACCACGTGCAGAGACATAGGGTGAAGATGGCCATTTACAAACCAAGGAGAGAGGCCTGGGACACATCCTTCCCTCACAGCCCTCAGAGGGAACCAACCCTGCCAACACCTTGATGTTGGACTTCCTGCCTCCAGACTGTGAGAGGATGAATTGTTGATTAAGCCCCCCAGTCCATGGTACTTTGCTATGGCAGGCCCAGCAAACCGATACAGGCAACTTTCACCATAAATGTGTAATTCTGTGCCAAATAACACTGCAACAAGATACATAAAGGAAAATACTGCTAGAAGTTACTTAATGAATGCACAGAAGTACTGAGTAACACTGCAAGGATACATACCAGGGATACTTGACCTAGGGCCACGGACTTCTAGGCAGTTCATGGTTGGGCTTCAAGGAGTCTGAATGTCATGATCAATCTAGCATTTACTTCTTGTGTCAGATGCTGGCACCCAGCACCCTCCCTACCCTTCTAAGCTCTTTCTTCTGTCCAGGGGCTAGATGCAGGGGAATGGCATTTCCCAGACTCTCCAGCCAGCAGTGCTCCAGTTTGCCCAAGAGAAACCTTCCTGTAAGATTTGGAAGGCAGCTAGAAGCCGAAGTCATTTTTCTCAACAGAAGCTGAGTGCAGGCACGTGAGCATCAGCAGGTAGAAGACTTGAAGTTTTGCGTGTGGCTCCAGGTGCCCTCCAGAGGGTCACCCACTTCTGCATTGCAGAAATCAGCAGCAGTGGTTTCCTATGACACCTGCACTTCCTGTTTACAGAAAGCCTGCCCCTCCCTCTGACCTTTGCTCTTTTCACGCACCCAAAAGTTTCCCAAATTTCCAATTCCCTATATTAAATCTCTTCCTGCTTGGGGGAAGAAAGGCCGTGGCCGAAAAATCCTGTGAATTCACCAAACTCCATTATATATTCATCTTAGATACGTGGAAGATTTGCATTTCCTAGGGTCACATGCATTTAGGTGAAGCCATGTGAATGTGTTCTGGCCATTGGAATGTATTTCCAGGCCTGACCCTTAAATTCTCCTACATGAGCATTCTCTTCCCTCAGCCTCCTGGTGAGGTACAGAGCAGGCAGTGGAGGGTAGAGCAGGGTGAGGGCCTAGGGGATGACAGACAAATAGATGGAAGGAATGTGGATCCTACAATCACCACGTGGTATGGTTGTTCACGAGGCACCCAAGTGTCTAGGCTGTGAGAAGGAAATAAGTCTTTATTCTATCAAGATCTGAGATATGAGGATCATTTGTTAGAGTAGCTAGTATTACCTACCCTAATTAATATATCTAGGACATACAAAATGGTTCTGTATTGATTCTTATCTATCCCCTCATTCTCTTTGTACTTTTGTATGATTTCCAGGCAAATAGAGGAGAAAATACTGAAACTACACTGCCATGTTCATGCCATAAGTTCTGTGTCTGTATTATTTTTTTGTCATACAAATGTTTTAATGTTTATAAACCTCAATGATGACAGACTTTCCAATCCCTCTCATAAGAATCAATGTATTTGTATTTTGCATTTCTTGCGTGAAATTCTGGTACTTACGTTTTGACAGGGAAGTTCTCCATTTTCAAAATCATTGCCACACAGTTTCATGTACTGTAAGAGAATTTTTCTAAGAATTGTAAGAGAATAGATGACAAATTTCACTGAATAAAAATTATGAACATCAGTGCAGAAAAATAACATAAAGTTAAAAGGCAAACAACCAGAAAAAAATGTTTGCAAGCACAAAACAAACATTTTACTATATAAAGAGCATGTATAAGTCAATGCAAAAAGACAAACATATATCAACAGGAAAATAGATAAAGGGTATGAACACACAAAATTGATTCATATGAATCCACAAGAGAAGAAAGTCAACCAATAAAATATGAAACAATGGTCTACTTCATTAGATTCAAAGAAATGCAAACTAAAACAACACTGAGAGATAATTTTAAAAAGACATCAAAGCTGGCCAAATTCAAACACAATGGTAATATCCAGTGTTGGTGAGAGAACTGGAAAAAAAATCATTCTGGGATCTAGTTTGGGTAGGAGTGTAAATTGATACAACTTCTCTGAAGGGTAACATGTTCATATGCATCAAAAGCCTGAAAATATTTTTATGTTTGACCCATCAGTTCCACATTTAGAGAGTTATCCCAGAGAAATAATTGAGAGTTATGAAAAGATTTAGGAAAAAACAGAAAATGTAGATGTCTAACAATAGGGGATTGGTGAACTAAATTACAGCACAAGAAATGGTGGAATAATGAAATATTCTATAATCACTGAAAATTATGTTATATAATTACTTTTATTGGCATGGAAAATTATTGAGTGAAAAGAACATTTTCCAGGCAGAAATAGAGACACAGATGTAGAGAACAAACGTATGGACACCAAGGGGGGAAAGTGGCCGGCGGGGTGGTGGTGGTGTGATGAATTGGGTGACTGGGATTGATGTATACACTGATGTGTATAAAATTGATGACTAATAAGAACCTGCTGTTCTAAAAAAATAAATAAAATAAAATTCAAAAAAAAAAAAAAGAACAGGTTCCAAAGAACATATCCCATCTGCTCCCATTTAAACACACACACACACACACACACACACACACAGCCTGGGGATCCAGGTTTTGTGGGGTTTATACAATTTTGAGAGTTTTCTTCAAGAAAAGGAATGCAAAATTATGAATACAATTCAGGTTTAAAAGTGAGTACATATTTAGAATAAGAAAAGAAAGCACAGAAAACTACAAATTAAAAAAATTTTTTATTTTATTTTATTTTTTTTACTGAGCTCATTAGTTTAATGTGAACAAGACAGAATATTTAGCTTGCAGAAAAAATTTCAAATGCAAAAAGTTAATGTATTCCAAACCCAAAGAATCTTAAACTCCTGTTTTGATCAGGAGGTCAGTTTCTCTGAATGTGGTTCTTCAGACAGAATAAAGATGATACTACTTAATATTCATGTAACAGTAAACACTCTTTTAACTAATTATGTATCCAATACCTCAGAGAAAAGATAATACAAGAAAATCAGCTGAAGTACAGGAAGGTTTTTTTTTTGTTTGTTTTTAACATCTTTATTGGAGTATAATTACATTACAATGGTTTGTTAGTTTCTGCTGTATAACAAAGTGAATCATCTGTACATATACATATATCCCCATATCCCCTCCCTCTTGCGTCTCCCTCCCACCCTCCCTACCCTACCCCTCTAGGTGGTCACAAAGCACAGAGCTGATCTCCCCGTGCTGTGTGGCTGCTTCCCACTAGCTATCTATTTCACACTTTGTAGTGTATATATGTCCATGCCATTCTCTCACTTCATCCCAGCTTACCCTTCCCTCTCCCGTGTCCTCAAGTCCATTCTCTATGTCTGCGTCTTTATTCTGTCCTGCCCCTAGGTTCTTCAGAAACTTTTTTTTTTTTTTTAGATTCCATATATATGTGTTAGCATACGGTATCTGTTTTTCTCTTTCTGACTTACTTCACTCTGTATGACAGACTCTATGTCCATCCACCTCACTACAAATAACTCAGTTTTCTTTCTTTTTATGGCTGAGTAATATTTCCTTGTATATATGTGCCACACCTTCTTTATCCATTCATCTGTCGATGGACACTTAGGTTGCTTCCATGTCCTGGCGATTGAAAATAGTGCTGCAACGAACATTGTGGTACATGTCTCTTTTTGAATTATGGGAAAACTACACATTTTTAAAAGCTGAAAATACCACCAACATCACAAAAATCCAGAAAGTATTATTTAAATGCCTGACACAGCTCTATCCTACAGGCAAGGGACTCCGTTGCTAGTGTGGAAAAAAGTCAGTATGGTGATACACCAAAATGAATGCGTATTACTTGCAGACTTAAAAAAAAAAGGATGTTTTAAAAAAATCAGTAAGTCTGAATAGCTGATAGACTCTTCTTTACCTTTGTCATAAAATAATAAATCTTAGGCCTGACACAGATTTTTAACCTGGCTGCCGGTTATGCAGTGAGCTGGGAGTTCCTGCTGAGTCTGTTCCTGTTCAGCCAAGTTTCCGCAGGGGCTGGATGGGAGACTGGTTGAGGTGTAGGTAAGATCTGCTGAGTGTTTTCTTTATTCATTGAAATTTTGGCAGTGCTCAAAATAAGGGCCTGAGAAGAGTCTTGCTTGGTTATGAGGCTCCCCTACAACTTAGGTTTATGAGTATCGTGACCTTGGGGAAGCTACTTCGCCTCACAGAGGCTGAGTTTCCTTATCCATAAAATGGGGACAAGAAGAGAGTCTACCTAAATAAAGGGTTGATGGGAGAGCTAAATGTATTAACACATGCAGAGGGTTTGGCTCAGCACCGGACACAGAGTTGGAACCCCAGCTTTGTTTTATAAGTGAAGAAGCTGCCAGCAGAGAGAGGGTGAGTAAATTGCCCAGTCTTATCGTGCTAGGTCAGAAGCAGAGGTGGAAGAGTGCCTGGGTGTCTGCCAGTCTGGGTTCCTTCACTGCTCACCTCAGATGGCGGTGGATGCAGGGTTCAGGTGTCAGGATCAGTGGCTTTCCTGGGAGTGAGTTCAGTGTCTTGCAGTGAAAGGATAAAAGCGCAAGGAAATAAACAAGAGTTACGCAGAATGAAAGTAAATTTAGACTTTGACGTTGCAGAAGTCCTTCCCAGCTTTCATACTGCCACTGCATCAATACGAGCCAGGAGAGGCTAGTAGCCATGACCAATAATCCTGTATCTCAGTTGTTTAACACCACCAACCTGCATACCCCATCAGGCAACACCTGACAGGTGGTCCTGCTGGGTCCCCTTTCTGGCATCTCACCTCCAGGACTGACACAGAGATCCAGGCTCTGCCACTGTGAAGCTTAGCCATCAGGAGTCCCTCCTTTCTGGAGAGAGCGAGCATGAGGGATCACATGAACCTTCTAATACCAGGCTTGGAAGTGGCGGCAGCATGGTGACTCACAGTCCCTGGCCAGAACACATCACGTGGTCACTCCAGAAGCAGCAGGGGCTAGATTAAGTGTTAGCACCTGTGTGCTTTTCCCTCCACAAGGGGAGTGAAGGGGTTTGGAGAACACATAGAAACGTCTTGGCCTTGCTCCCTGACACCTGTTAAGTGTTCCCACACCCAGACTCAGGCTAGATGCTTACAGACACGGTGCCTTTGATGCAGCCAACAACCCCATGGGGATAATATTATTATCCACCCCATTTTACAGATTTGGAACTGGGGGATTAGAGACTATAACTTGCTCATGATCAGAATGCTGGCATTCGGCAGGGTTCAAATCCAAGTCTTACTAACTCAGGGTTTTTCATCCTTGTCACTATTGATACATTGGACCAGATAATTCCTTGTTCTGGGGACCATCCTGTGCACTGTACGATGCTTCCCAAAATCTCTGGCATCGACCGGCGAGATGCCAGTGTCAGTCCCTGCCCCCACGGAGTTGTGACAACCAAAAATGTCTCCAGATGTGTCCTGGGGGGGGTAAAATCCCCCTGTGTAAAAACCGCTGCCCTGACACCACGGTGGGGAGGTGAGAAAGATAGTAGACATCATCATTGTTACAGACGATGAGGGACTTTGTTGTTAGGGAAGACTTTGAACGCTGATATCAACCTCTGACTCAACCTGGAAAGACAGGTGAGCTCAGCTTTTTTTTTTTTTCTGCTTTATGATGAAAAGGACAAAGCCTGTTTATTCATTCCTTCATTCAACAGACATTGCTGAGCACCTACCATGTACCAAACCGTGATCTAGCCTTTGAGGACAAAGCAAGTAAGAAAACAAAAATTCCTGTCCTCACAGAGGTTACGTTCAAGGCAGTAAGTGAACAAGTGAAGCACGTGGTATCTCAGGCAATGATAAAGGCCATAGAGACAGAGTATGCAGGTAGGACCAGGGTGGGTATAGGAAGGCTTGTGGGTACTTACAGTGTTAAATAAGGTGGCCAGGGACGGCCTCACTCAGAAGGTGACATTTGAGCAGAGTCGCAGTCACAGCAGAGGAGGGTTGAAGTGAGCTGAAGTCTCAGGGAAGAATTGTGTAGGTAACTGTAAGTGCCTAGGCCCTGGGGCCTCCTTGGCAGGCTGAGGATCAGTAAGTGCAACCAGAGCAGAATTAGGAGGTGGTGATGAGGTCCCAGGGCTGGTGGAGGGAATAGTGTTTGTGATGTCCACGGTGACTTATCCAAGGCCATTTCTAGTAGCAATTCCGGGATGCAAGCTCCGACTTCGGAGCTCTCCTTTCCAGCTGCATCAGGTTGCATGAGCCACTTTCTCCTCCGCATGGGCCCTGTCCTAGAACCAGGCCCTCACCTGAGTCTGTGACTCACCTGGCTGGACCAATGCTTGCAGGACATGGGGAGGCGGTGAGGGCAGGTTGTGATGTATAAGTGGAGGAGGTCTGCTGACTCCCATCCGAGTCCTAAATAGCCTGTCCTGAGCACAGCCTCCTGAGCACAGGCCTCTCCCATGGTGGAATCAGCAAGATGTTCTTGCTCCTGCTTCTGGTCCTTGCTACAGCCTGCGTGTTCTCCATGGGGGTGGGGCTGTGGGTTGTCGGCAACCACTTCCTCACTGCAGACATCCCTGCAGCCGTTGGCCACCCCGTGAAACTTCAGGTCCTCCATTGCTTCTTCCAGCTGTCGGTGACATGGGTGAGTTTTGTGTTTTACTTGTCTGCTCTTTCTGAGGATTAAGGAGGGAGTTGGGGAAACACGTGCCAGAATCTTCTAGTTGAATTAATAGTGGTATTATGGCGGTGGAGGCTGACAGCATATTTCAGACCTGAGTAATTTCTATTGGATAACATGGCCCTTAACCTCTTCCTGGTGTTTCTCAAGCTGGACTGGGCTAAGAGCCACAACATTCAAAAAATGATTCACTTTCTCAGCTAACAGAGAAATTCCACCCTGCCTCCTGTGCCACCCACCACTCTGTGAAGCTGTGACGATAGGAATAATCTTCACAGGGCTCTTGTTACTACCTACCTGCTACCTAGAAGCAGCCAACAACACGATAAAGAAATGTAGCAGATGGGTAAATTAGGACGGATGAGCAAAACTACAGAATGTGACTTTTTAGAAAAATATTTTGTTGCTTTTGAGAGATGGAAAACTGTTCCTGTCCTATAGTCAGACCCTGCTCATTGTTGCTGGTGTGTGTAATTTAATCAGATCCTTGGAAGTAGATCATGGTGAGGATCGAGTAAATGGTGCCAATAAGGATTCGCTGTACTTTTCCAGAAGGGCTGACAGAGACTGAATATAGGAAATATGTTTCTTAAGTCTCTTACTACATGAAAAGGGATTGCAAGCACCTGTTCTCCCTGCAGGCCTTGAGGGAGGAGAACCCAGGAGCCAGTTTTCTTACCTGCAGGCTCAGCTTTTACAAGATGGGATGGTTCAGTCCTGTGGTTTTTCTGGCCTTGAGTCTCATAGTCTACACTCCAGGTTTCCAAATATAGTGACTCAGTTTCCTCATCTGCAAAATCAGGGAAAGTAAGAGACCCCACTTCAGAGCATTTGGTGGGGATGCAATGAGTTAATCTATCCAGAGTGGGCTTTACATGCCTAGCACAGAGTAAGCCGTTCATAAATAGTAGCCTTATTGCTATTTTTTGGATTTGTTTTTTTCTACAAAGTTGTGTTGTGTAACTGCTGTGTGTCATTCTCCCTTTCCAGCTTGGAGGATCAGTGATGGGCAAGAGAAATAAAATCCCAGACAGAGTCGGCCTGCAGGGAGTTTGGACACTCATGGCAGGGAGGGGTGAGGAGGCAGCAATAAATAAGCAAACTCACTACAAATAAACAAAGTGACAGAGTGGCAGGTGCTGTGAGGAGAGTAAAACAGGGCAGTAGAGTGCAGTAGGGCTTCTTAACCTGGGGTTCCTAGAACCCCCCAAGGGCAACAGAATGCAAAGAGCCCATGAATTTGGATGGGGTGGAAATTGCCCCATTTTCACTAACCTCTAATGCAAATGTAGTATTATTTCCTTTCATTATGCATGAAGGGGACAAACTACCGCTGGGACAGCAGAACCCTTGACTTTGTCACCAAGAGGAATCACGGATATTTTCAGAGCCTATTATAGCTACTGCAGAGATTGCAAAAAATCGCATATGTGCCTCGTTCCTTTGAAATTATAATAGTATTAGACCAGCCACTAGATCTCCTATTTAGTGTGCTAATAAGGAAGCATATTAGGTATATTATTACAGCATACATTTACTCTAGTATTTTGATAACCATATTTCAGTAAAATGTAATAATCCCATGTATTTTAGTTGATGTATTCAAAGGTGTTCTGTGAAAACGTCCACGAGCTTCACTAAAAGCTACAGTGGCCTTGGTACAGGAAGAGTGAGGAACCACTGGAAAGAGAATGCCTGGGGGAGAGTCCACGTTCCTTGTTTTTACTGATTGATTGATTGATTGCGGTACGCGGGCCTCTCACTGCTGTGGCCTCTCCCGTTGCGGAGCACAGGCTCCGGACGCACAGGCTCAGCGGCCACGGCTCACGGGCCCAGCCGTTCCGCGGCATGTGGGATCTTCCTGGACCGGGGCATGAACCCATGTCCCCTGCATCGGCAGGCGGACTCTCAACCACTGCGCCACCAGGGAAGCCCTATATTTATTTTTTATCCTGCAAACTTACAGACATGACTCAAAGGAGACAGAAGAATATAAAGAAGCCCCAGACACCCAACCCAGAGCATTCATGATTATCCCAGCCAATCTCATTTCATCTGTGCTCCCACATTTACCCTCATTCTCATTTTCTCACGAGTGGATCCTGGACGTGGTATTATTTTATCTAAAAATATTTCTGTAGGTATCTCTAAAAAATAAGAACTGTCTCCCCATCCCTTTTAAAAAACATAACCACAATGCAGTCATCACGTCTTAAAAATAGCAGCAAATGCTCAGGATGGCCATGATGACTAGGGTGGTCCAGAGGGTCTCCCTGGGAAGAGACGTCACATCCAGGCTGAGGTGGGGGGCGTTCCAGGTTAGAGGGACCCTCGAGGGGTGGCCAGAAACCTGGTTTGTGGGGCTGGGTGCCTGGGGAGAGAGGAGGGAGAGGAGTTGGTGCTGGGGCAGCGTGGGCCTGGGGGTGGGTGGATTTTCTGCAGGTGTGATGCAAGCACAGCACGGGGACCTGCAGGGCTATGGTCCAGTCTGCCCTCCAGCCGCTCTGCGGAGGGGGCCGCGGTGGCAGGGCTCCGGCACGGCACACGCTGAAACCCTCCCCGCCCCATTTCCTCTTCTCTCACCAACAGGGGACGATTTTTGAGAAACTGAGAATCTGTTCTATGCCCCAATTTGTCCGTTTCATTCACGAGCTGGTGCCGCTAAAGAAGGATCCGGATAGGATAGTCAAGGACCTCTGGTACGGGAGGATCCCTGTGAAGCTGTACCAGCCCAAGGCGTCCTCAAGCACCCTCAGGTCTGGCATCGTGTTCTGCAAGGCGGGGCATCGTAGGGAGCTTGAGTAAGAGTCCTTCCCTCAGACCACCCCGCCCGGAGTGTGATCTTCTCAGAGCAGAGCTGGGTGGACACCCATCTTCCAGCGGGCGGTGGCGCTCCCGTCATCTCCCCAAGGTCTCAAAGCTGCTATTATGACCAGGGAACGCCAGGACAGTTAGCGGGGCCCAGATCATTCAGGCTAAGATATGGAATGTATTGACCACTTCCTGGAAGTAAGGATATATATATATATAGTACCTATGTATATCTATATATAGTTATATATTTATATATATATATTGTACCTATGTATATATATATATTTATATATTTATATATATATAGTACCTATGTATATATATGCCTGTGTATGTGTATCTGTGTATGTGTCTGTGTGTATATATATGTGTGTGTGTATATATGTATATAAATATATACAATTCACGTAACATAAAATTAACCATTTTAAAGTGTACAGTTCAGTGGCATTCAGTACATTGAAATGTTGCGTGACCACTGCCTCTATTTAGCTGGAAATAAGGATTAAAAAAAATGAAAATAATTAAACACACAATTGTTTCATGATAGCTATTGATTAAGGCAAATTCTGGTACAGGCAGACAGTTTTTCTCAACTCTTTTTTTTCTCAACAAAGAGTTGATAAAAATTAATGAGGGAAAAAATGCAAAATTGAGACGATGTTATTGTTTTAATTTTTTCCATCATGAATTAAGGAGAAAAACCACCATTATATAGTGCTTTCTAACCTGTGGAATGCCAGGGTCGTGTAGTCTTTGAGAATAAGGGATTTAATGTGACCATGGTTTTGATTTGGTCTGTGTTATCAATGGTAGTAATAGCCAATATTTATTGGTTGATATTTATTAATATTAATATTTCCATGGCAGATCCTGTGGAAGCCGTGTATATGTATGATCTCATCTAAGCCTCCAACAGCCCTATCACTGTCATTATCCCCATTTTACAGAAGGGGAAATTGAACCTCAGGGAGGTGAAGGGACTTGCCCCCTACCACTTCAGGTCAAGCTAAAAGGAGGCAAATTTGGGATTTGAACTTGGGTCTGAATCCAGAGCTCACCCCCTGAACCACTGTGCTCCATGGCCAGACAGCTTCTCAGATGCTGTGAATGAATTGGAGAATTTGACGGGGTTGGTGGGGGGTGAGTCTTAGAGAAAGTTGTTGAGACAGTGCCACAGAGGAGAGGTAGTGAGAAGGTTGAGAGAGGGAGGCTGCTGAGACCTAGAGGAGAGTCTGCAAAATCTTGTTAGAATCAACCTAGGCACTCCGTCTGTCATGGCTGTTAGTGAGAAGGGCCAGTTGAGGATGGCTGGCAAAGGAAACCCACTAGCTTCCTAGCTTGAATGTTTCAAACCTTTCATTTTCTAGAAACTCACCGTGGCTTATGCTGTCATTTGTGCGAGGAGATCACTCTCAGTGGTTCTAGCAGTTGGGTGAGTAAGGGGAAGATGGGGAGGTGCTGGGATTCCAGGAGTGCCAGGGCAATGATGGGGAGGGAGGCTGGGGCTGGGGGGACAGCAGGGGCAGGGCACAGGCTGTGAGAAGCCAGTGAGCAGGAGGGCAAGGAAAAGGGAGGGGAAGGGAGAGACAGGGAGAGGCAGAGATGGGGCACTCCTTCCTGCGGGTGACCCTTAGGTATGTTTAAACGATGCCTTTTGAGCACTGCATCATCTGGAAACTGGACCGGGTCGGGGGGTGGTCTTCGTGAAGCAAATACAGTGCAGAGCTCCACCACCAGTGCACATCTGGGTGGAACACTCTTCATTGAGCAGAATAGCCCTGCACATTCCGAACTCTTAGCACCTCCCTCCACTAAATGCCCACAGTGCCCTGTGCTGTAAGCCCGGCAACTTCAAACACTGCTACATCATTTCCAAGTGCTTCCAAGAGGGAGGTCCACCCTGGTGAGAGCCACAGAAGGAAGCAGGAAAAATTTAAAAGCCACTCTCTCTCTTAACCAATCTGGGAGTGTCACCCTACAATCTGGAACCTCGAAGGGGCAGGAGAGACCTGGGACGGGCCCTCCCTGGGTCTCCACATCAGGCAAACTGGACACATATGAGGAGCATACTGAACACTATAGTGGTGTGGGCTCGCCCTCCTGCCCTGCTGCCTGACACATCGTCACCAGCGCCACGGTGGTTCCTCCTGATCAAGCACTTCCTGAAGTTTCATTTAAATGCAACATGCCATAAAGAAATACCCACTGCCCACGTCTTCGTGGGAATACAGCCAGTGGAGTAAGTAAAAATTACAGAAGTCAGTCCTGGATGAGAGAGAGAGACCTGGAGAAACTCCTCACTTTACAATTCTTGGCTCCAAAACTATTTCTGCAATGGGATGGAAATCTTGACCCAGTTGTTGGCCACTATATGTCTTACCATTCTGGTTGTGCTGAAACAAGAGGTCATCAGTAGAATATACTAGCAAATCCCTGCAAGAAAGTTATTTTATGACTCCAAGGGAGAATGGCGTTTTGGAGTTGAAAGCATTGTTGTCCCAGCCTGAACCTAGGGTAGCTTAGAACAGGGAGCATCAGAATAGAAATGACTGACAGAAGATTTGTTGAGTCCATAAAGTATTTCCTTTTTTTTTTTTTAAATTAAATTTAAAAAAATGAGGTCAGCATTTAAAATGGTGAAATTCCTTGCCAACCCCAGATTTCTGGAATCTCTTGAAAGATGAGGCGGTCTAGCACTGCCAAGCTGGCATAACTGCATGAACATGGAGCCATGGTCTGGAGTGGGCATGGCTGATCTGGAGGGACCGTATGTTAGCTGCTAGCCCCTTCTGGTATTTAAGTCTTCAAGATCCTCCCACAAAACTTGTGAACATGGCAGGATTACTTAGAATCTACACCCAAGCAAGTCTTATAAAAGAATAAAAACAGGCGTGAGTCAGGGAAGAAGCATCAGGTATGTTCAGAAAGCTGGGGATCATGTTGATGCTAGCTAAGCTGTTGACCATTAGGTGGATGACAGGGCTCTTGTGGTCACAGACTGTCCCCCCAGTAGGCATCGAGACAGTGGGAATAGCATACCACTTTCTGAGCCTACATGCCCGGCACTGAAGGCTTTATGTTTGTCACCTAGTTTAAGCTTTCTACTTTAACGTCACCTGCCCAGGCTTCAGAAAAAGGTTAATGGAAGAAATCTGGGCTGAAGGATGTTAGACACAGGTGTCTTGGGCTCTGTGGTGAGTGGAAACTGTGCTCCTTATTTCCTTTTCCAATACCACAGGATGCTCAAGCATAGGTTTCCGGTGACAGTAAGAGACTCCATGGTGGCTACCATCCACTTCTTGAAGTCCTTGAATACATATGGGGCAGATCCAGCCTGGGTCGTGGTCTGTGGTGACAGTGTGGGTGGGGGCCTGGCAGCAATACTTTGTCAAAACCTTGTGGACAGTTCTGATCTCCCCAAGATCTGTGCTCAGATCCTGATCTAAGCCGCTCTCCAAGCCCTGGATTTCCAGCCTCCTTCTTATCAGCGGAACAAGGACATTCCACTGCTCAGGCAGAATTTGGCCTTGTACCGTTGGTGTGGTTACCTGGACGTCAGCCCCTCCTGGGGCTGTCATCCCTGCGGTGGAAGGTGGGGTCAACTCCACCTGGTGCTTGGATGGGCATGGAGGATGGAGTGAGTGCTCCCTCACACTAACACTTACTCCAATATACAAGCTAAACTGAAGCCTGAGTCAAGGTCCTTGGAAGTGGCAAGAGATGTCAAGGACCACTGGGCAAGTTGACCACCTGCCACTTAGGAATAAAAATTCCTTTGAAAGGGATGGCCCAGGCTCTCATGCTGGCCCCATCTGGCCTTCAGGAGGCTCTGCTCCTGGTTGGCCAGTGGTTTTTATAGGCCAATATTCAAGTCTACTGCCCAAAGGACCCCATGTTTGCCCTTACCTTGCTTTCAGTTGAAAGTTCATGCTGAAACATGGGACAGAGAGGAATCCCATTGGATGGCTTCTTGGTCCATTCACAGCAGGAAGACCAGCTTTGTTGGAGAAATAGGACCCACTTACTGAAAGCACATATTTTGGTGGCCACTCAGCTGTTGGGGAGCACTGTCCCTTCTGAGACAGGCCTCTGAGTTGAGTCTGGGTAGGTTCCCCTCCTGGATTGTTGTCTTGATTCACCCCTGCCTCTGGAGATAGGTAGAGGGACATGAGCTGGCCTTCTGGAAATTTGGGTGGTCGGCTCTTCTACAGTGGGCTGGTGAGGAGTGGGTGAGCCACAGGAAGATGGTGCCCAGTGGAGATGAGTGGGTTACACTTTCGTGTCTGGAAGAACTGTTGGGTGGGCTCATTTCTGAAGCTGCTTCCTTCTGCAGATCATGGGAGAAATAAAGCACTTTCACCCCCAATGGCTGGTTTGATCTGGAGACCCAATGCTCATCTCTTCTCCTTTACCGATGCATTGCTATCCTTCCTGAAGCCCGTCATGAGGCTCAGGGAATGGAAAAGGGATAGGAATAAATGTTTCCTGAGAGCCAGCTGCATGCCAGGCTCCGTACTGGGCTGTTTAAATCTACCACCTCACTGTGATGAGAAACACATGTGCTGGCTTGCTGCCTAAGCATTTTATAGTATGACAGCCCTGCTCACATCCAGAGTCTGGACATTTTGATAAAGACCCGAGCTTAGGATTCCTACCACAAGTTCCTGCTTTGCTTTGCCCTGGTCACCTTTTAAAATAACCACTTAGAGTTGAGCCTGTGAAAAGTTAGTGACCTCCACCCCAGTCACCTTAGAAGGAACAGGTGCTTGCTTGCTGCCCTGCTGGCCATATCCTGATCACTCATGACCTGGAACAGAGGACTGCTCTCCCCACTGCTCACGAAAAATAATAAATCTTGTTACTTTACCTCCTTTGTGTGAGTGTATTGAAACTGCACCTTCAGTTGAAATGACCCCTGGGTTTTTGCTTCCCCAGAGCAGGAGTTCAGATGCAGGGTGGGGGAGCTCCCTGCTGACCCCGTGTGGGTGGGTTGTGCCCCCTCATTCATCAGGTAATCATCTGCATAGTCTTAATTTAATATACCAGCTACACCGCTCCCCCCGCCGCCATATGTGCCTCACATGAATTCTACAAAGTGGGTATTCTTTTTAAAATAATTTATCTATTTTATACATATTAGTGTATATATGTCAATCCCAATCTCCCACTTCATCCCACCCTCCCCCAAAGTGGGTATTCTTAAGCCCACTTTACAGATGAGAAAACTGAGGCCCAGAGACATTAATAACAATACTTATTTCCTGACCTTTTCCAGTCAGGCTCAAGGCCAGCTGATTCAGTAGTTTACCCAAGGCTGTGTAGTTGGCCGGGCACTGAGCATTGCAGCCCTGGTCTGTCTGACAACAAACCTTTTCTGCTGAGCTCTATGGTCCATTAGCTCTTTTCTTTCCTATCATTCAGAATTAAAATGAGAGACACGACTGAGCCACATGACCTTATGTGAGTCATTTCCCATCCAGCTGGGTGTCAGCCTCCCTCTGATCTGAATTAGACTGATAACGCCAAGTCTTTTTGCCATCATTTTTTGTTTGTTTTGCTTCCTTGACTGTAACTTTCTCTAAGTCTGAATGGCTTTGGAATTGGTAACTATAGCCCACTCCAGGAATGCACAGCTGATGTGCCCCACTAATACGGCTCAGGAGAGATGGACACCTCCATACCGGAGCCCAGGTGCTCCGGGAGTGTTTTTTTTTTTTTTTTTTTTTTTGCGGTACGCGGGCCTCTCACTGTTGTGGCCTCTCCTGTTGCGGAGCACAGGCTCCAGACGCGCAGGCTCAGCGGCCATGGCTCACGGGCCCAGCTGCTCCGCGGCATGTGGGATCTTCCCGGACTGGGGCACGAACCCGTGTCCCCTGCATCGGCAGGAGGACTCTCAACCACTGCGCCACCAGGGAAGCCCTCCGGGAGTGTTTTCTCAGTAAGTTCCCAGGACTTTCGCTGGAAAGATCCGCCAGTTAGCCCGGGGCAAGTGCCATCAGATAGAAAATAACGTGTTGCATCCCAGATCGCTTTCTTTTGTCAGAAGGCAACTGAGGACAAGATCTTAGGGCAAAGTAGAAAAAAACTGTGTCCTCCTCAGGGTACTCCTCACCCCCACCCAGGAACTCCTTGACTGTCTGACCCCAGACCTTGTCTCCCTTTACCCCTGCAACCTCTGCTCCAGAGTGCCTGCCTGCTCTCTCCTCCTGTCCTAGTACAGGTTAGGCTCCACTGCAGTGACAAGTGGCCCCACAGTCTCAGTGGCTTATGACAGTAAAGGTCTATTTCCTGCTCAGTTACCTATTACATGACCCTCAAAGGTCAGCGACAGCTCTGATCCACATTTGTCTACTCCTGGATACAGGCTCTATTTGAAATATCTCCAGTCTCATGGCAGAGGGAAAAAGAACCTGGCAAATCACACACTGGCTCCCCAAGCTTCTGCTCAGAAGTGATGCTCACCTTTTCTGCTCACCTTTCGTTGGCCAGAGCAAGTCCTATGACCAAGCTTGATGTTGACAGAACAGGGAAGCATAATCCTCCCCAGAGAGGGGCGAGAGTTACTTTTGGACAACATTACAGCTTTCCACACTCTCATTCATAATATTTTCATTTCCATTCTACCTTAAAAATTCATTTTAAATTATGTAAGTGATACACAAATATATTCTCCTTTTATTTATTTATTCATTTTGGCCGTGCCACATGGCTTGCGGGATCTTACTTCCCAGACCAAGGAGAGAACATGCGTCCTCAGCAGTGAAAGCACAGAGTCCCAAACACTGGACCACCAGGGAATTCCCTTTTTTAAAAAAATTCTCCGTTTAGAGATAAGGCTAAAGTCCCTTTTGACCACCCTCCCTCTACTCTATTCCTTTTTATCTGGATTCATCCACTGTTACCTTTTTTAGGGGGTGGAGGGTAGGTTTTCCAACCCTTCAAAACCTGTTTCTATGCTTTCACATATGCAGATATGTACCCACAGAAAATATAGAGTATTATTTTGTGGGATGACTTTGACATATATTGTATATAACAGACACTATTCTGTACATGTTGTTCCACTTGAGATTTTTTTCACTCAACAACGTATCTTAGAAATCTAGCCTAGTAAACAACATAGATATATCTTGCTCTTTTTAGCTACTGCATGGTATTCCATGGTATGGCATATTACAATTCTTAGCCATTCCCTAGTGGTGGACACATTTAGTCTCTTTCCAGTTTTTCACAAACAATTCTGTAGTGAACATTTCTGCACATGCCCCCTTCTGCACTTGTGATTCTCTGTGATAGATTCAAGAAGGACTTTTGACCCTGAACAATTTTACACGTTGATAGATGCTACCAAGAAGCCTGTCCCATTCCTTTTTTTCCCTAGCAGGTCTCAGCTTTGGAGGAAGTAGTTGGATCGTAACCACCAATGCCAAAAGCAAAAAGAAAATTGATTTGCTTGACAACTGGTCGAGTGGGATGGAGTTGGCTGGCATGTCTGTATTTGAAAGGGAAAATTTCTTAACTCAATGAACCTTTCCAAGAATCAGTTGAGGAGTTTGGGCAGGCTGCAATATTGCTGGTGTGTTGTCTCTAACATCTTTTTCTCCATCTAACAAAGCAAAGGATGCCAGAGTCAGCAGATTGGCTCCTTGTTCCCAGGTTGTCAAGGCTTGCTCTTGGCTAGAACACCCCAGCTCCAACATTGCAGCTGGTTTCTTGCAAATTGCTGTGCAAGGTTGAATCAATTAAGGCAGTGCCTGGGGCTCAGTTTTCAAAGCACTTATCATCGTAGGAAAACCCCCACAAGAGTCTGATCTCCTTACAGTGAAGCAACTATGTCATCACCAAAGGATAGAACAGTTTTAATTTTAAGTCGAAGAGACACATTCTGGGTTTGTTATTGCTGCTTGGGCAAAGCCTCTTCTGCAAAGCCGCTTCCGGGAGGTGGAGTGATGGAGGACACACGGTCTGGAATCAATTAGAGGCCCAATATTGACTTAACCTTCTAGTCCCTCGGTTTTCTTGCCTTGAAATGGGGATAATCATATTGAATGCATAGAGGTGTTTGTAAAGCAGGCTGAATTGATGTTAGTTGTGATTAGCCATCTGCTGTTCAACAGATACAGTTACAGAGGTGCTGGTTATCAGACTCACAGCATATCCTCTGATGGGGATAACAAGCTGCTTTTGTGTTCAGGAATCCCCTCTTCAAAGAGAATCTAGAATTGTTCCCTTTGGGATATTTCTGCCCCAATTCCCCAAATTTACTCCTCTAATATAGGGAAAGGAATGGATTTTGTTATTAAAATAAACTTGGTTTAGGCACAAAGGGAGGAGAGGGTTGAACATTTATTGATCCCTTATATGTGATAGGCATTTTATGAAGTGCTTTGTAGGTGACATTTCACTGAATTCTCATAATCTTCTCTTATGAAATAAATGATATTTACTCCCAATTTACAGATTAGGAAACCAAGGCTGGCTGAACCAGGGAACTTGGCCAAAGTGAAACAGCTGGTAAGAGGTGAGACTGGAAGTGGAAACCAAGTTTGTCTGAGTACCCAGCAACCCCCCACTCCATTCCATTCCTTGTGCAATAACCCAAAGCTGATTGCCCACTTTTAAGAAGTATTTCTAGGATGCACTAGACCAGGAGAAGAGAAGTCAATTCATTATCCATCTTTGAGGTCTCACCATAGAAGGGTGCCACCTTCTGTAGAACTAGACCCTCGTCCTATGGGCACAGTGTCTGCTGTAGCTCCTCCAGTGTGGTGCTGAGCACACTGTGATTATTGTGATTATTCAATGACCGAAAGTGTCTGCTCCTAAACTAGATTAAAGTGATCCCCAGTTTCTAATATGCACAGGTGATTGGAAAAGCAAGTGACAATCATCTCTGGTGGAAGATAAATTCATCCTAGACCTTACCATTTAGTTTTTCAGATACCAGGCATACAAGAAGAGAAGCGATAGCAGCAGAAACCCACAGAAACAACAGTTAAAAAAAAAGGGGGGGCTTCCCTGATGGCGCAGTGGTTGAGAGTCCGCCTGCCGATGCAGGGGACACGGGTTCGTGCCCCGGTCCAGATCCCACATGCCGCAGAGTGGCTGGGCCCGTGAGCCATGGCTGCTGAGCCTGCATGTCCGGAGCCTGTGCTCCGCAACGGGAGAGGCCACAACAGTGAGAGGCCCGCGTACCACAAAAAACAAACAAAAACAACAACAACAAAAAAAAAGGAAGCCACTGTAAAATAACTCTGTTTATTATGTAGATAAAATAGCTGTGCTGAGAATTTCCTAAGATGATTGAATGATTCAGTATTAAAAAGTATTTTATACTTTTCAACATACTTATCTTTATATACTTTTTAAATATCTTTTGGGCAAAATCCTTAAACCATAAAATATTGACACAATAGAGGTGATCAACAATGCCACATTTTGGTTCTCTAAAAAGACTGATAAAATTGGTCAATATCTGATGAGATCAATAAAGAAGAAAAGGAAGAAGCACAAAGAGTAAATACTAGGAATAAAAAGGGACTTCAGCACAGATCCTAGAAATATTAAAAAGATGATAAGAGGACATTATGAACAACGTATGACCCCAAATTTGAAATTGAGATGCAATGTGTAAATTCCTAGAAAAATACAACTCACCAAACTGACAAAAAAGGAAAGAGAAAAATCTGATTAGTTTTGTAACTAATAAAAGATATTAAGTCTACAATGAAAAGCCTTCAAACAAAGAAAAACAAAAGAGAAATCTCCTGACCCTGATGCCTTGACTTATTTAATATTCAGGGATGAAATACATTAATCTTATGTAAACTTTCCTAGAGAATATAAAAAGTAGGCATATTCCTTTATGAGGTTAACTTAATATTTAAAAATTATTTATTTGTTTATTTTCTTATTAGTCATCCATTTTATACACATCAGTGTATACATGTAAATCCCAATCGCCCAATTCATCACACCACAACTCCCACCCCTTGCCACTTTCTCCCCTTGGTGTCCATATGGTTTTTCTCTACTTCTGTGTCTCAATTTCCGCTCTGCGAACAGGTTCATCTGTACCATTTTCTAGGTTCTACACATATGCGTTAATATACGATATTTGTTTTTCTCTTTCTGACTTAACTTCACTCAGTATCACAGTCTCTAGATGCATACACGTCTCTACAAATGACCCAATTTCATTCCTTTTTATGGCTGAGTAATATTCCATTGTATATATGTACCACATCTTCTTTATCCATTCGTCTGTCGATGGGCACTTAGGTTGCTTCCATGTCTTGGCTATTGTAAATAGTGCTGCAATGAACATTGGGGTGCATGTGTCTTTTTGAATTATGGTTTTCTCTGGGTATATGCCCAGTAGTGGGATTGCTGGGTCATATGGTAATTCTATTTTTAACTCTTTAAGGAACCTCCACACTGTTCTCCATAGTGGCTGTATCCATTTACATTCCCACAAACAGTGCAAGAGTGTTCCCTTTTCTCCACACCCTCTCCAGCATTTGTTGTTTGTAGATTTTCTGATGATGCCCATTCTAACTGGTGTGAGGTGATAACTCATTGTAGTTTTGATTTGCATTTCTCTAATAATTAGTGATGTTGAGCAGCTTTTCATGTGCCTCTTGGCCAACTTTATGTTTTCTTTAGAGAAACGTCTATTTAGGTCTTCTGCCCATTTTCGGATTGGGTTGTTTGTTTTTTTAATATTGAGCTGCATGAGCTATTTATATATTTTGGAGATTAATCCTTTGTCTGATGATTCATTTGTAAATATTTTCTCCCATTCTGATGGTTGTCTTTTTGTCTTGTTTATGGTTTCTTTGGCTGTGCAAAAGCTTTGAAGTTTCATTAGGTCCCATTTGTTTATTTTTGTTTTTATTTCCATTACTCTAAGAGGTGGATCAAAAATTATCTTGCTGCGATTTATGTCAGAGAGTGTTCTTCCTATGTTTTCCTCTAAGAGTTTTATAGTGTCTAGTCTTACATTTAGGTCTCGAATCCATTTTGAGTTTATTTTTGTGTATAGTGTTAGAGAGTGTTCAAATTTCATTCTTTTACATGTAGCTGTCCAGTTTTCCCAGCACCACTTATTGAAGAGGCTGTCTTTTCTCCATTGTATATCCTTGCCTCCTTTGTCATAGATTAGTTGAACACAGGTGTGTGGGTTTATGTCTGGGATTTCTATCCTGTTCCATTGATCTATATTTCTGTTTTTGTGCCAGTACCATGTTGTCTTGATTACTGTAGCTTTGTAGTATAGTATGAAGTCAGGGAGTCTGATTCCTCCAGCTCCGTTTTTTTGCCTCAAGACTGCTTTAGCTATTCGGGGTCTTTTGTGTCTCCATATAAATTTTAAGCTTTTTTGTTCTAGTTCTGTAAAAAATGCTATTGGTAAATTGATAAGGATTGCATTTAATCTGTAGATTGCTTTGGGTAGTATAGTCATTTTCACAATATTGATTCTTCCAATCCAAGAACATGGTATATCTCTCCATCTGTTGGTATCGTCTTTAATTTCTTTCATCAGTGTCTTATAGTTTTCTGCATATAGATCTTTTGTCTCCCTAGGGAGATTTATTCCTAGGTATTTTATTCTTTTTGTTGCAGTGGTAAATTGGAGTGTTTCCTTAATTTCTCTTTCAGATTTTTCATCATTAGTGTATAGGAATGCAAGAGGTTTCTGTGCATTAATTTTGTATCCTGCAACTTTACCAAATTCATTGATTAGCTCTAGTAGTTTTCTGGTGACATCTTTAGGATTCTCTATGTATAGTATCATGTCATCTGCAAACAGTGACAGTTTTACTTCTTTTCCAATTTCTATACATTTTATTTCTTTTTCTTCTCTGATTGCTGTGGCTAGGACTTCCAAAACTATGTTGAATAATAATGGTGAGAGTGGACATCCTTGTCTGGTTTCTGATCTTAGAGGAAATGCTTTCAGTTTTTCACCATTGAGAATGATGTTTGCTGTGGGTTTGTCATATATGACCTTTATTAAGTTGAGGTAGGTACCCTCTATGCCCACTTTCTGGAGATATTTTTTTTTTATCATAAATGGGTGCTAAATTTCTGAAGCTTTTTCTGCATCTATTGAGATGATCATATGGTTTTTAAGCTTCACCTTGTTAATATGGTGTATCACATTGATTGATTTGCATATATTGAAGAATTCTTGCATCCCTGGGATAAATCCCCCTTGATCATGGTGTATGGTCCTTTTAATGTGTTGTTGGATATGTTTGCTAGTATTTTGTTGAGGATTTTTGCATCTATATTCATCAGTGATATTGGTCTGTAATTTTCTTTTTTTGTAGTATCTTTGTCTGGTTTTGGTATCAAGCTGATGGTGGCCTCATAGAATGAGTTTGGGAGTGTTCCTTTCTCTGTAATTTTTTGGAGAAGGATGGGTGTTAGCTCTTCTCTAAATGTTTGATAGAATTCACCTGTGAAGCCATCTGGTCCTGGACTTCTGTTTGTTGGAAGATTTAAAATCACAGTTTCAATTTCATTACTTGTGATTGGTCTGTTCATATTTTCTATTTCTTCCTGGTTCAGTCTTGGAACATTATACGTTTCTAAGAATGTGTCCATTCCTTCCAGGTTGTCCATTTTATTGGCATAGAGTTGCTTGTAGTAGTCTCTTAAGATGTTTTGTATTTCTGTGGTATCTGTTGTAACTTCTCCTTTTTCATTTCTAATTTTATTGATTTGAGTCCTCTCCCTCTTTTTCTTGATGAGTCTGGCTAATGGTTTATCAATTTTGTTGATCTTCTCAAAGAACCAGCTTTTAGTTTTATTGATCTTTGTTATTGTTTTCTTTGTTTCTATTTCATTTATTTCTGCTCTGATTTTTATGATTTCTTTCCTTCTGCTAAGTTTGGGTTTTGTTTGTTCTTCTTTCTCTAGTTGCTTTAGGTGTAACATTAGATTGTTTATTTGAGATTTTTCTTGTTTCTTGAGGTAGGCTTGTATTGCTATAAACTTCCCTCTTAGAGCTGATTTTGCTGCATCCCATAGGTTTTGGATTGTTGTGTTTTCATTGTCATTTGTCTCTAGGTATTTTTTGGTTGCCTATTTGATTTCTTCAGTGGTCTCTTGGTTATTTAGTAATGTATTGTTTAGCCTCCATGTATTTGTGTTTTTTACTTTTTTTCCCTGTAATTGATTTCTAATCTCATAGCATTGTGGTCAGAGAAGATGCTTGGTACCATTTCAATTTTTTAAAATTTACTGAGGCTTGATTTGTGACCCAAGATGTGATCTATCCTGGAGAATGTTCCATGTGCACTTGAGAAGAAAGTGTAATCTGCTGTTTTTTGATGGAATGTCCTATAAATATCAATTAAATCTATCTGGTCTATTTTGTCATTTAAAGCTTGTGTTCCCTTATTAATTTTCTGTTTGGATGATCTGTCCATTGGTGTAAGTGAGGTGTTAAATTCCCCCACTATTATTGTGTTACTGTCAATTTCCTCTTTTAGAGATGTTAGCAGTTGCCTTATGCATTGAGGTGCTCCTATGTTGGGTGCATATATATTTATAATTGTTATATATTCTTCTTGGATTGATCCCTTGATCATTATGTAGTGTCCTTCTTTGTTTCTTGTAACATTCTTTATTTTAAAGTCTATTTTATCTGATATGAGTATTGCTACTCCAGCTTTCTTTTGATTTCCGTTTGAATGGGATATCATTTTCCATCTCCTCACTTTCAGTCTGTATGTGTCCCTAGGTCTGAAGTGGGTCTTGTAGACAGCATATATTTTATTTTATTTATTTTGCTGTATGCAGGCCTCTCACTGTTGTGGCCTCTCCCATTGCGGAGCCCAGGCTCTGGATGCACAGGCTCAGCGGCCATGGCTCATGTGCCTAGCTACTCCACGGCATGTGGGATCTTCCCGGACCAGGGCACGAACCCGTGTCCCCTGCATCGGCAGGTGGAATCTCAACCACTGCACCACCAGGGAAGCCCAACAGCATATATATGGGTCTTGTTTTTGTATCCATTCAGCGAGCCTGTGTCTTTTGGTTGGAGCAGTTAATCCATTCACATTTAAGGTAATTATCACTATGTATGTTCCTATTACCATTTTCTTAATTCTTTTGGGTTTGTTTTTGTAGGTCATTTTCTTCTCTTGTGTTTTCCACTTAGAGAAGTTCCTTTAGCATTTGTTGTAGAGCTGGTTTGGTGGTCCTGAATTCTCTTAGTTTTTGCTTGTCTGTACAGCTTTTGATTTCTCCATATAATCTGAATGAGATCCTTGCTTGATAGAGTAATCTTGGTTGTAGGTTCTTCCCTTTCAGCACTTTAAGTATATCATGTCACTTCCTTCTGGCTTGTAGAGTTTCTGATGATGAATCAGCTGTTAACCTTATGGGAGTTCCCTTGTATGTTATTTGTCGTTTTTCCCTTGCTGCTTTCAATAATTTTTCTTTGTCTTTAATTTTTGCCAATTTGATTACTATGTGCCTCAGCATGTTTTTCCTTGGGTTTACCCTGTATAGGACTCTCTGTGCTTCCTGGACTGGGGTGGCTATTTCCTTTCCCATGTTAGGGAAGTTTTAGACTATAATCTCTTGAAATACTGTCTCGGGTCCTTTCTCTCTCTCTTCTCTTTCTGGGACCCCTATAATGCAACTGTTGTTGTCTTTAATGTTGTCCCAGAGGTCTCTTAGGCTGCCTTCATTTCTTTTCATTCTTTGTTCTTTATTCTGGTCCGCAGCAGTGAATCCCACCATTCTGTCTTCCAGGTCACTTATCCGTTCTTCTGCCTCAGTTATTCTGCTATTGTTTCCTTCTAGTGTAGTTTTCATTTCAGTTAATGTATTGTTCATCTCTGTTTGTTTGTTCTTTACTTCTTCTAGATCTTTGTTAAACAATTCTTGCATCATCTCGATCTTTGCCTCCACTCTTTTTCTGAAGTCCTGGATCATCTTCACTATCATTATTCTGAATTCTTTTTCTGGAAAATTGCCTATCTCTGCTTCATTTAGTTGTTTTTCTGGGGTTTTATCTTGTTCCTTCATCTGGTACATAGCTCTCTGCATTTTCATCTTGTCTATCTTTCTGTGAATGTGGTTTTTGTTCCATAGGCTGCAGGATTGTAGTTCTTCTTGCTTCTGCTGTCTGCCCTCTGGTGGATGAGGCTATCTAAGAGGCTTGTGGAAGTTTCCTGATGGGAGGCATTGGTGGATGGTAGAGCTGGCTGTTGCTCTGGTGGGCAGAGCTCAGTAAAACTTTCAGGTTAACTTAATCTTAATAATAAAATCCCACAAAAACTGAGGAAATGAAAACTGCAGGCTATGAAAATCTTACTCATGTATACAGAGGCAAAAAAATTTTCTAAAACATATTTGGCAAGCAGATTCCAGAAATATTAGAAAAAGGATACTGTATCATGATCATATATACTAGAGTTTATGCTAGAAATGTAAGATCAGTTTAACATTGCAAAATTAATCAATACAATTTATCACATTAATGGATTCAATGAGAGAAAGTGTGTGATTATCTTAATAGATGCAAAAATTAAACATTTATTTATGGAAACTGTCTAAGCAAATTTAGAGTAGAAGGAAACTTCTTGAACTCAATAAACAGCATTTACAAAAACATCATACTTAATGGTAAACATTAAACATTTTTCCTTTGGTATTAGGAACAGGACAAGAGTTGCTCACTACCATTTTTAATCAACATTGTTCTGGTGGTTTTAGCCAATGCAAAAGACAAGTATAAAACCAGTTAGGATTGGAAAAGAGGAAATAAAATAGGTATTATTTGCAGATGCTATACTCCTGCATTCAGACTCTCAAAGAATCTACAGGGAAATTATTAGAATTAATAAGATAATTAACAAGGTTGATGGACATAAGGTTATTGTTTTAAAAAATTAATCGCATTTTAATATATAGGCAAGAATCAGAAAATGAAATAAAAATAATTTATTTAAGTAGCATAAAATACAAACTACATAGGAATAGATGATATCAAGAGAGTGAAAAGACAACTCACAGAATGAGAGAAAATATTTGCAAATCTTATATCTGATAAGAGATTAATATCCAGAATATAAATAACTCCTACAACTCAAACACACACACACATACACACACACAATTAAAAAATGAGCAAAGGACTTGAATAGGCATTTCTCCAAAGAAGATATGCAAATGGCCAATAAGCACAGGAAAAATGCTCAATATCGTTAGCCATTGGGAAAATATAAATTGAAACTACAATGAGATATCATCTCACACCCATTAGGATAGGCTATTACAAAAAGAAAATAAGAAAGGAAGAAAAAAAAGGAAAAATAACGTGTTGGCAAAAAATGGAGAAACAGGAACCCTGTGCATTGCTGGTGAGAATGTAAAATGGTGTGGTTGCTGTGCAAAATAGCTTTGTGGTGCTGATTCCACTCTTAGGTGAATACTCAAAAGAGTGTAGCTGAAACAGCTATCTGTAAACCAATGTTCACAGCAGCATTATTCACATAACCAAAAGGTAGAGACAATCCAATTGTCCATCAACAGATAAAGTGTGGTATACATATACACATAGTAGAATATTATTCAGCCATAAAAAGGAATGAAATTCTGACATATGCTACAACATGGATGAACCTTGAAAACATTTGATTAAGTGAAATAAGCTATAAGGTATCTAGAGTAGGCAAATTCATAGAGACAAGAAAGTAGAATAAAGGTTACCAGGGCTTGAGGGAAGAAGGAATGAGGAGTTATTGTTAATGGGTACATAATTTTTGTTTTGGATGATGAAAAAGTCCTAGAAGGTGTGGAGTAATGTAAACAAACACTCACACACTCTTGGGGGAGGATGTAAATTGATATAACTCTTTGGAAAATAGTTTGGCATTATCTAGCAAAGGTAAGACACACATACCCTATGACCCAGAAACCGCACTCCTAGGTATATATCTAACAGCAGAGGTTTTCAAAGCATAGTCCACAGACCCCCAGAGATCCCCAAGCTCCTTTTAGGGGATCTTCAAGGTCAACACTATTTTCTTTTTTTTTTTTTTTTTGGTGTGTATGACTGTTTTTTTTATTGGGGTATAGTTGTTTTACAACGTTGTGTTTGCTTCTATTGTACAGCAAAGTGAAGTAGAGTTCCCTGTGCTATACAGCAGGTTCTCATTAGTTATCTATTTTCTACATATTAGTTAGTGTAGATATGTCAATCCCAATCTCCTAGTTCATACCATCCCCCAACCCTTTGCCCCCTTGGTGTCCATATGTTTGTTCTCTATGTCTGTCTCTATTTCTGCCTTGCAAACAGTTTCATCTGTACCATTTTTCTAGATTCCACATATATGCATTAATGTATGATACTTGTTTTTCTTTTTCTGACTTACTTCACTCTGTATGACAGTCTCTAGGTCCATCCACATCTCTACAAATGACCTTATTTCATTCATTTTTATGGCTGAGTAATATTCCGCTGTGTATATGTACCATATCTTCTTTATCCATTCATCTGTTGATGGAGATTTAGGTTGTTTCCTTGTCCTGGCTATTGTAAACAGTGCTGCAATGAACACTGGGGTACATGTGTCTTTTTGAGTTATGGTTTTCTCAGGGTATATGCCCGGGAGTGGGATTGCTGGGTCGTATGGTACTTCTACTTTTAGTTTTTACGGAACCTCCATACTGTTCTCCATAGTGGCTGTATCAATTTACACTCCCACCAACAGTGTAATATTAAGATGTTATTTGCCTTTTTCCACGTTGTTGACATTTGCACCGATGGTGCAGAAACGATGGGGGTAAAACTGCCAGAGCCTGTGCATAAATCAAGGCGGTGCCGTTAACATTTGTATTCTCCACCACCACACACTCGCAGTTTTTAAAAAAAATTGCTAGTTTCACTTCGTCCCAGCTTACCCTTCACCCCCCGCCCCACGCCGTGTCCTCAAGTCCATTCTCTACATCTGCATCTTTATTCCTGTCCTGCCCTTAGGTTCATCAGAGCCATTTTTTTCTTTTTTTTAGATTCCATATATATGTGTTAGTGAAGTGAGACAGTAGCATGGACATATATACACTACCAGATGTAAAATAGATAGTGGGAAGCAGCTGCATAGCAAGGGAGATCAGCCCAGTGCTTTGTGACCACCTAGAGGGGTGGGATAGGGAGGGTGGGAGGGAGACACAAGAGGGAGGAGATATGGGGATATATGTATATGTATAGCTGATTCACTTTGTTATACAGCAGAAACTAACACAACATTGTAAAGCAATTATACTCCAATAAAGATGTTAAAAAAAACTGCTAGTTTCACATAGAGTGTCCTTGATGAAGAAGTAAAAATTATTAATTTTATTAAATCTTGACCCTTGAACAGATGTCTTTTTCACATGCTATGTGATGAAATGGGAAGGACGCATGAGAAAGCTCTGCTGTTGCGTGCCCAAGTTCAATGGTTCTCTTGAGAAAGAACACTCTGTGTGTGACTGAGTTATGAGTGAAATTAGTTTTTTTTTTTTTTTTTTTTTTTGCAACTTGTGGGATCTTAGTTCCCCGACCAGGAATCAACCTGGGCCCCTTGCTGTGGAAGCTCGGAGTCCTAACCACTGAACCTCCAGAGAATTCCCAGGTTTTTTTTTTTTTTTTTTTTTTTTTTAATGAAACACAGTTTTTACCTGAAAGAACGACTGGCAGACGAATCATGGTTATTCGAATTGGAACATTTGGCAGATGATTTCTCAAAAATGAATGACGGAAGGCTGTCACTTCAAGGAAAACAATGGTCAGTAGTTGTTGCCAATAACAAAAATTTTGAGCTTTCAAGCTAAAACTAGAATTTTGGAAAACCTGTATCTACCACTGTGAGCTTGTCAACTTCCTAATAGGTGCTTTTCTGATTATATCAGTAGGGATATTAGCAAATGTGATTATTTTGGGATATAGTATAATGAAACATGTCAACATTTGGAAGATCTGCTCAGTAAAATTATCTTTTCCAAATGACCACCATGATGTTACAAAATTACAAATGGGTTAAAGATCTATCCAAAGCACAAGATCAATCAGTGGATTTTAACGTAATAGAGCTCAAAGAGTTCATTGAATAGTTTCAGATTCCACACTGCAACTAAACTTTAAAAACTGCCACTTGTTGAGTTTTGTTGTAGTAGCAAAGAATATCCATGATTAACTGCAAGGGCTAGTAAAATATTTCTCTTTCTTCTAACTAAATATCTATGTGAGACTGATTTTCTCCTTTAAACAAAACAACATATTACAACAGATTGAAAGTTTGTTGTTACTTATAAATTAATAAACACTAATTAATATATAATATAATTCATTGGGTTGGGCAATTCTGTAGTGTAATATTCCTGCCATGACTGATTTCAAGCTACCAACATGACTACAGAATGTAGTGTTGGCTCTCACGAACTGGTACAATCTGGCTCCAGACCACTAATATAATCCACATTTTAAAAAGTCCTTTGGGTTCTCAATAGTTTTTAAGGGACTAGAAATTTTGAGAACCACTGCCCTAGAGAAATGGCTATATCTGGCTACTACGAGACATGTTCTGTGTCCAAAAACATTTAGGAACCACAGCTACATGCAACATGGATGATTCTTAAAAACATTAACCATATTGAGGAAAAAAATTCAGACTCAAATGAATACATGCTAGAGGATTCCATTTAAAGTCCACAATCAGGCAATACTAAGCTTTAGTGTTTAGGAATGCATCTTTTGGTGCTAAGCATATACAGAAAATCAAGGAAGAGATTGCCACAGAAGTCAGGTTGGAGTGGAAGAAGGCATATGGGAACACTTCTGAGGTGCTGGGAATGTTTTATTTCTTGACCGACATGCTGGTGGCGTTTTGTTTACTAGAATTCATTTTTTTCTGTACATTTATTTTTAATATAACTTTTCATGTTTGTGTTACATTTTACAATAAAAAGTTTTAAAAAATGGACTTATACAGAACACGTAGCTCTCTTGGGCTATTTATTTATTTACTTTTTTTTAAAGAAGATGTTGGGGGTAGGAGTTTATTAATTAATTAATTAATTTTTGCTGTGTTGGGTCTTCGTTTCTGTGCGAGGGCTATCTCTAGTTGCGGCAAGCGGGGGCCACTCTTCATCGCGGTACGCTGGCCTCTCACTGTCGCGGCCTCTCCTGCCGCGGAGCACAAGCTCCAGACGCGCAGGCTCAGTAGTTGTGGCTCACGGACCCAGCCGCTCCGCGGCATGTGGGATCCTCCCAGACCAGGGCTCGAACCCGTGTCCCCTGCATTAGCAGGCAGACTCCCAACCACTGCGCCACCAGGGAAGCCCTCTCTTGGGTTTTGATGGAAAGGATAGCCCGTCTTCGTGGCTCAAGACTTGCCCAAACTACGGTACCTGCCAAATAGAAGTTTGCCCTGCTCTATCTTCCATGCCCTTTCCCTGCCACATAGTTAGTTTCAATATGGAACAAATAATTTCCTGGAGTTCCTCTATTTTTGTTTAAAAGCCATTGGAAAACACTTTCTCTGAATTGCCTGCTTGAAATGGAATGTCTTCATTTGTGGCAAGCAAGACTACAGTGTACTGCTTCTTTAACTTAACCATACATTGCAGGCATCTTCCTATGTCAGCATTTTTTAACAGCTACAGGGTATTTTTTTATATGATGTGTCACAATCAGGTCTCTGCTGATAAATATCTAGGTGGTTCCTGATTTTTTGGCTTAATGAATAAGCAAGATCATGGTCTTTATCCCATTAGACTGAGCTCTATAGGGATGGGGCCCTGGTCTACCCACTGATGCATTGTAGCCCCAGTTCAGTGCCAAGGATGTGGCATATGCTTGTTAGAATGACTCTGGAATGAATGAAGGGAGATGATCTGAATGAACAATATTTATTAGTTTGACCACAGAGATAGGATTCCTCCTCAAGCCCCTTAGGCAAAGGGGCAGATGGGCAGTGAGTAGAGCCCAGTGGTTTAGACCTGAATCAGAGTGGGTTTAAATCCCAGCTCTCCACGTGTGTGACTTGAGGCAGCTACTTAATCCCTCCTTGCTTCAGTGTCCTCATCCATAAAATGGGTACAATCATTGGCACCTGCTTCATAGGGCTGCTCTGAGGATTAAACAAGTGAGTACATGTAAAAGTCTCTGTATGGGCCTAGCACAACTGCACACATTAAGTAGTAGAATGTGATCATCTCAACTCGTTCTAGTTGAAAAAATGCAGCAAAGATGATGCCTTTTATTAGGTGGTGACATAGAAACCAGGTCCTTCTGCCTCCTGCTTTTGTGGCGATTGTTGTGGTTTGATTTGTTTTTGTGGTGTCAATCTTGCTCCTGAAGAATCAGCTGTCCCCTTAAGGAGAGTATTTATACTCAGAGTCTATCACCATGGAGACAGTCAACAGTAGGGAATCCAAGATCACATCACCTCTTCCTGGAGGCTGAAAGTGGACCCTCAGGGCCCTTTTATTCTGTGAAGCTAGTAGAGTTTCATCTACTACCACTCCTTTTGACTGCTGAAAAGAAAAAAAAGGCATCCCAAACTCAGCAGCTTCATGACATCTCCCACTCCCGAAACCTTAAACTGTGTTAAGTCAAAGAAGCTTGGGGCAAATCCTTACCATGCAATTTCTTCCTGCAGTAAGTCCACAGTCGTTCTCCACTCCGAGCTGGAATATTGAGGCCAAGTATTCAACCAGAGTGCTCACTGGAAACTGGCTGGAGGAGAGGAGGAAGGTAAGAAAAGAGAAGGTGGACAAAGGGCTCAGAGGGAGACCTGGCAGGGAGAGGGAGGAGTTGGGGCATTATTATTTTCAAAGGGGCCATAGGTGACTGCATCTTAAGAAGGTGGCACTGTGTTATACATAGAGGAGTTATGTTCAAGCAATCATTGAGGTCCCTGTTGCATCTTGAAAACATCATAGCACAGGTGTCAATACGGTTGTGCCTTGCAGTTCTATATTCAGTGGAGTGTTTCTAGGCATCCAATGTTTCCTGTCCCTAATTCCACTGCACCTTGATTTGAAGAATGTCTGCTCTCCCTGGGCTGGCCCTTCCCAGAATGTGTTACCTGCCAAGGCAGGCTTGACACTCTTTGTGTTGATGTCCAGGGATGAACTAAGTTCTCTGGCACCTGTTATGCAACCTTGCCCTGCCTGTGCATTTCAGCTTTCACTTTCAAAACAGAACAAATGGGCTTTTGATGTTCCCATGTACCTTAAAGGTCATCACAAAATACTTTGCCTGAACTGGCCTACTTAAAATAGGATATCTCTATTCGTGGCAACCAAGACTGACCCACTTAAATTTCTGCAGAGACGTCTAGACATCCTCACGTCTTCTTGGAAAATAGCCAAGGGAAAGAGGGTGAGATAGAATTGGCAGCTTTGATGCAAGTGCGGGGAGGGTTGATGGTGATTTCTGAGAACTGGAAAAGGCTGTTTTCATGGGGGAACATGAACATTTACCACCCCTCTGGCCAGATGTGGCTTTTGGCCATTTTTAGCTCTGACTGCACTTGGCTTTGTTTGGGGAGTAGGGGTGTGTATTCCAAGGGCAAGAAGGACTGGGTGAGCAATCCCTTCAGGCTCGTGTGGGCAAGGCAGTACCCAGGGATGTTATGGACTGGTCCAACACCTAGAGGAGATTGCATAAAGAGAGCAGAGTTGGAGTGATGCTAGAAAGATGGCAGACTAAGAAGCTCCAGGTTCCTTGTTCTCCCATGGAAACACTTAAAAAGCAACTATAGCCTAACTGAAATAACTATATGGGAGCTCTGCAAAACAAAGGTCTATAGCAAAAAATCAAATGCCCAGTAGAAAAAGCCACATTCAAAATAGTAGGAGATTCCATGGAATTTTTACTTGCCCTTTCTGCATTCGCTCCCCAGCACAGTGTGGTGCAGTGTGGGGGAAGCAGTGGCTCAGCTCCCAGTTCCCTCCCTGGAACCCAGAGGGAGTGGAGCAACGTTGTAACCTGTCTGGAAGCTGCCTGAGGGATTGGTCTCTGTTCTGCCTAACTCAAGAGACAGACAGGGAAAAATGTGTAGTTCATATTTTAGGTTAGGAAGAGCTTGAAAAGCAGCAGTGGTCACCGTTAATGAAAGCTGCCAGGGGACTACAAACTTGCACATGTCTGGGGGCAGGAAATTATAGGTAGAAGAATGCAACAGAACATCTAAGGCTCTGAGAAGAAGCCAGGGAGAGACTCCTCAGATAATTAAGGCATTTTAAAGCAGCCATGTACACAGGGGAAATAAAAGGCATGCACATGCATGCATGCACACACACACACACACACGCACACGCACAGAGGCCTAAGGAGGATTCATGCTCATGTTCAGAAAAGTCCTGAGAAGAACTTAAACCTTCATACCTGGCTGATTCCAAGGCTCAGAACATGCCCTGCTACTTAGCGGAGAACCTTCCTTGAGTGGAGTCAGTCTGCAAAGACTAGGAGAGATGGCTGTTTTTTTCAAGTGCTCAGTGTTCAACAAAAAAATCATAAGGCATACAAAAAAACAGGAAAAGATGGCTCACTAAAAGGAAGAAAATAAAGTGGCAGAAATGGTCCCGGAAGAAGCACAGGCAATGGAAATACCAGAGAAAAACTTTAAAAAACCTGTCTTAGGGGCTTTCCTGGTGGTGCAGTGGTTAAGAATCCACCTGCCAATGCAGGGGACATGGGTTTGATCCCTGGTTCGGGAAGATCCCACATGCTGTGGAGCAACTAAGCCCGTGTGTCACAACTACTGAGCCTGTGTGCCACAACTACTGAAGCCCGCATGCCTAGAGCCTGTGCTCCTCAACAAGAGAAACCACCACAATGAGAAGCCTGTGCACCTCAACAAAGAGTAGCTCCTGCTGGACGCAACTAGAGAAAGCCCACGCACAGCAACTGAGACCCAACACAACCAAAAATAAATAAACAAAGTAAATAAATTTAAAATAATTATAAAAAAACCCCACCTGTCTTAAATATGCTTAAAGATCTAAAAGAAAATATGGACAAAGAATTAAAGGAAATCGGGAAAATAATATACAAGCAAAATGAGAATATTAATGAAAGATAGAAATTATAAAAAGGAACTAAACAAAAATAATGGAATTGGAAAACACAGTAGCTAAATTGAAAAAAAATTCACTAGAGACATTCAACAGTGGATTTGAACAAGCAGAAGAAAGAATCAGAGAACTTGAAGACAGATCATTTGAAATAACTGAGTCTAGGGAGCAAAAAGAAAAATGAATAAGAAAAGTGAACAGATCCCAAGGACTTATGGGACATCATCAAGCTGACCAGTATACAGATTATGGGATAAAAGAGAGAAAGAAAGGGGCAGAGAGATTATTTGAAGAAATAATGGTTGAAAACTTCCCAAACTGGAAGAAAAGATATGGATCTACAAATCCAAGAAGCTCAATGAAGATCAAATAAAATAAATCCCCAAAGAGACCCACACAGAGACAATTATAATCAAACTGTTGAAAGTCAAAGAAAAAGAGATCATCTTTAAAGAAGCAAGAGAAAAATGAATCATCACATACAAGGGAGCCCTAATAAGATTATCATTAGATTTCTTAAAAGAAATCTTGCAGGTCAGAAGCCAGTGGAGTGATATATTTAAAGGGCTCAAAAACAGTAACAACAAGAAACCCCCACCCCACTATCAACTGAGAATACTGTTTTAGCCAGCAAAACTCTACTTCAAAAATGGAGAAATTAAAACATTCCCAGATAAACAAAAGCTGAGGGAGTTCATTACCACGAGGGCTGCCCTACAAGAAATGCTAATGGGAGTCCTTGAAGTTGAAATGGAGAAATGCTAGACAGTAACTTGAAGCCATATGAAAATATAAAGACCTCTGGTAAAGATAAATACACAGACAAATATCAAAACCATTATTATTATAATTTTGGTTTGTAATTCCACTATTTTCTACATGATTAAAAAACCCAAGTGTATAAAAATAATTATAAATCCATGTTAATGCGTACACGGTAGATCAAGATGTAATTTGTGACATCAATAACATAAAATGGGAGAGAGCAGAGCTCTAAAGGAGTGGAGTTTTTATTAACGAGTTAAGGCAAGTTAGTATCAATTTAAAATAGATTGTTACAAAGCACAGCTAACATCATACTCACGCAAAAGAATGAAGTTGGACCCTTACCTCACACCATATTAAAAAATTAATTCAAAATGGATCAAAGACCTAGATACAAGACCTAAAACTATAAAACTCTTAGAAGAAAACATAGAAGAAAAGCTGCATGACCTTGAATTTAGCAGTGATTTCTTGGATATGACACCCAAAACATAGGCAACAAGAGAAAAAAATAGATTGGACTTCATCAAAATTAAAAACTTTATGCATCAAAGAACTCTATCAACACTATCAACAGAGTGAAGGCAGGATCTTGAAGAGAGATATTTGCACATTCATGGTCTCAGCAGCATTATTCACAGGAACTGAAAGGTAGATGTAATCCAATGACGAATGAATGGATAAACAAAATGGAGCATGTACATACAATGGAATATTACTCAGTCTTTAAAAGAAAATTATGACACATGCTACTGTGTAGATAAAACTTGAAGACACTATGTTAAGTGAAATAAGTCAGTCACCAAAAGACAAATACTGTATACTTCCACTTATCTGAGGTACATGGAGTAGTCAAATTCACAGAGACAGAAAGTGGAATGATGGTTGCCAGGGGCTGAGGGAGGGGAGATTGGGGAGTTGTTGCTTAATGGGGACAGAGTTTCAGTTTGAGAGGATGAAAAAGTCCTGGAAATGGAGGGTGGTAGTGGTTGCACAACAGTGTTAACCTACTTAATGCTACTGAACCACACCCTTAAAAATAGTTCAAATGGAGGCTTCCCTGGCGGCTCAGTGGTTGAGAGTCCGCCTGCCGATGCAGGGGACGCGGGTTCATGCCCCGGTCCGGGAAGAGCCCACAGGCTGCGGAGTGGCTGGGCCCGTGAGCCATGGCCGTTGAGCCTGCGCGTCCAGAGCCTGTGCTCCACAACGGAAGAGGCCACAACAGTGAGAGGCCCGCTTACCGCGAAAAAAAAAAAAAAAAGTTAAAATGGTACATTTTATTATGCATATTTTACCACAATGAATTTCAAAAAAAAATCAACCACAAAAATGTAATAAAATGGGGGAAAGAAAGAGTAGAGTTGGGAAGAGTGAGCAACAAAGGAGAAAAAGAAAGGGAGGAGTCAAGCAGGAGGGAGGAGTCAAGCAGGAGGGAGAGAGAGGAGAGAACAGAAACAGGAGCGACCATGAGGTATGGTCAGGTGACACCAAAACAGCTTTCCCAAGGGCTCTTGGGGGGTTTGCCAAGTCCCTGAGCACACTCCTTTTCAAGTACTGGAAGGGAGGGGGGCACAATTAAGCCTGTGCTGTGCCAGATGCCCGGGGTCCATATTTACCCTTTTTCTGCCCAGCTTCCAATGGTTGGGAGCTGAGGGGATGCAGCAGAAGTTTGAGAAAGGGCATCACAGAAACTGTCCTGAATATTTGGTCTTTTTCAGTTCACCAAGGCCACTGAGAAAACACCCCAGACCATTTATAGAAAAGAGTATATCCCCTTCCCAGACCACAGACCGGACCAGATCTCCAGGTGGTACAGCAAGAGGAGAGTTGAGGTAAGAGGGCTCGGGACCCCCCACTCAGGCCTGACTCCCTCCCAATGCTCAGGAGACACTAACAGCCAGACTCTTTCTAGACCCATTTCCCTCTTAGAAACTCAAGGGTAACCTCATTAAATACCCTCCCCAGCCCGGGGGCTGCCAATGTCATTTACCCTTATTTACTGGGTGGACAGATGTCAGTCTAATCTCAAGCTGGTAGCATTCCCCTTGGCTGGTATCCCAGCACTTTCCTGGGCCATTTTCCCCATTCCTTCACACTTTTCCAACAGGGTGCAGGCAAAGAATATGGGAAACAAACAAAGGTAAGTGTTCAATTAAGGTGAATGTAGTCAGGAATCACACAAAGTACTCCAAAAGTTAAGTGGTGGTGATGTTTGAACAGACAGTGTTTGTAGCAGCTATGCCCAGGCGTCCTGTTCTTTTGTATGAAAAGTCAAGGACCGTTCAGTGCACTCTCACTTGTTGGGTGCCTGTTCGTGAGTGTGGCTGTGTTCCAGGCTTTCAGAACAGGGAGCAGGACACTGCAACCTCAGAACATGCCTTCCTCGCCCAAGACCAGGCATTTGAGACATTTATCAAATCAGGTGAGAGTGTGCCAGAGGCTCAGAGATCCTGGCCCTTCCAGGAACAGGAGAGAAAGCCTCTTCCTATATCAACCCTCATGGGTACTTCCCACCAGGCTCAGCCTGGAGAGAATAAGCTTGTAGGTGCTCACCCACTGGGTGCACAACTATGCCCTGTCCCCACCATGATCTGGGTGTTCCCCCAAGTTATTTCTTCTGCCAGCGTGCTGCTCATAGAGGTGATTTCTGTCCCCCCACTCCCACCCCACATAACCCTACCTTTGCCTAAATTCAGGGTGGGGGGCAGGGAGGCACAGAATGAGGGATGGACATCCTTCAGGATGGAGCATTTTAGAGCTGGAAGGGACCCAAGGGACTGTCCAGCTCAGCACCCTCACTTTCAGATAAAATGTGCCCAAGGGTGGTGAGTGTCTTGTCTGAAGCTGTGTAGCCTGTCGGTAAGGGACTGAACAGGGAGCTGCTCAGCAAATCAAGAAACTAAGCAAAGAGTCTCCTCAGATCCCTTTTTACCACCTGCCAGAGTGGACTCTTCAACTTCTGCATTTGGGGATTCATGTCAGTATAAACAGTGCCAGATTTTCAGTTCTGTGCTAGCATCCCTGGACCATGATGGCATCTCTGGTTTGTGCTGTCATATCTGGGTCACACTGCATGGTCCTCGGACCATGCTGATGCTTTGGTGCTGCCAGCCATTAGCATTAGTGTGCACTGAAGACACAAACATTTTTTTTTTTTTCTTTGGTACGTGGGCCTCTCACTGTTGTGGCCTCTTCCGTTGCGGAGCACAGGCTCCGGACGCGCAGGCTCAGCGGCCATGGCTCACGCGCCCAGCCACTCCGCGGCATGCGGGATCTTCCTGGACCGGGACACGAACCCGTGTGCCCTGCGTCGGCAGGCGGACTCTCAACCACTGCGCCACCAGGGAAGCCCAGACACAAACATATTTTAATACAAGGAGGTCAAAATTAGAACCCACAATCCTAACCATCCCCTAACCATGAATGTACATGAGGCATTTAGCCTAGCTCTCAATACACCTTTGGTGCCCTTTCTTAAAGACATTTGTTGTCCCATCACAAACCCTGATGAATGGATAACCACACATACATAGAGTCTGGATAAAATTAAGATACCTCCTCCAACACATACACAAAAGAGAACCCAGCAATTGGATATTCGTTCCTAGGGATTCTGTTCAAATAGCCTGTTTGTGTGCTGAGGACACTGGACGCAGCATCACTTCCACATCGCTGCTTCAGTTCTGTTAGCTCCTCTGTGGGCTCCATCCTGTGCTCCCCTACTGGCACAGCCTCCATTTCCATTTCCCTCCCCACTTTACTCTTCTCCCTTTGGCAAATGCTGCAACTGCTCTTCAAATTGATCATGGATCAATGGAGTTTGTATCCCCTAGGCAGGTGTTTTAATCATGTTTTTTATTTTCTGTATTTTACTTTGATATTTTAGGGGCCTTGCTAGTCCTGGAGAGGCTGCCCCTCCCAGGGCTAGCTAATTCCTAGGGGCAGTAAACAACTGCCATCATGCCTTTCAGATGCAAACCCACCAATCCAGAGACCATCCCTCCAATCACCTCCTTTATCTAATGCTCACATGCGAGGCCAATATTCCCCACTCCAGGGCCAGGCAGTGACAACCAGAGACACCCTGAATTTATTCAAACTGTGCAATGCTACACTTGTCACACATGCCTGCCCTGCTTTGCCCATTCCTTTGTGGGAAAGCAAAACGAAGGCTCTGGGCCATGTTCTGTCTTCAGTCCTTCTGCCTCCTGACTGACCCTTGTGCTGCCCATGTGGTCCTGTGCGATGGGACATGCCCCCTCCTCTTGGGAATTGTAAGTGATAAACTCTTCTTTCAAAGGCAGTTGTCTCTATGTCTGTCAGCGTACCGTACCGGATCAAAACAAAAATCCTGTGTACATGGTCAAGATAGCTGAGAACCCCTCCAACTTGCTTTCCCTGACCTTGGAAATATACCCAGACACCTGGTGATGTGGACCTTGGGAGCCCCTGCTTAATGTCTGTGCCCATCCCCCTTTGTCTCCTTCTGGCATTGTGATCTGACGGATTTATGGAACCACCACTTGAAATATTTGGTGCAGCCGGTGTTTTTAGGCCATAGTAGGTACAGACCTCCCCACTACTCCAGACAAGAGGATGAGCATGGAAATCCACATTATCTTCCCTGTAAATCAACCCAGTCCTCTAGGATTCACTTTTAGGGCCAAGAGGATTTTCTTAGGAAAAGCACTGATTCAGGCAAACGTCCCAGAGTCGGGAGAACACGGCTTTCTTCTCCCTGTAAATAACTCCCCACCAAAGAAATCACTCCCTGAGTTGCCAGCTGAGGGAGACATAAATCCTTTGCAGGAGAAGGCAATTTATGGAGCTTTCTCTGACTCTTCCCAGAGTAACTGATTGAAATAGAAGGTGCAGACATCAGACTCGGCATTTAACCTCTTTCACTTGCCATGGAAATCGGCACTTGGAAGGATGAGACTTGAGACAAATCAAAGGGGGTAATTTCAGATCACAAGGGCAATGAGATGGCTCGGAGTCTCCCTATTCAGCTGGGTATCCTGACTTTCATTTTACTGCATCCCCCTAGCTCCTTCTCGGGATGAGTTGTCTTGGCACAGGCTGGGAGCTCCTCACACAGAGAACTGACTGAAGCTGAGGTGGGATGTGTGTTTGAAGGTGAACTGCGTCATGGTGGGCAGACAAGTGTGTTTCCTGTTGGCGGCTCCCAGGGCTCAGGCAGCCACACTCCCATGAGGGCCCCCTCTCCATCAGCACCACAGATCTCCATGGCAGGCAGATTCCGTCTCCAGCCACAGCCAGGTGGATGCCTTCCTCTGATTGGTAACATGTGTCTGTCCTTCCAGGGGCTCCCGTACAAACACCTGATCACCCACCACCAGGAGCCCTCGCACCGCCATCTGATCAGCACGTACGACGAGCATTACAACCGGCATAACTATAACCCAGGCTTGCCCCCGCTCCGCACGTGGAGCAGACATAAGTTGCTGTGGCTCCCAGAGAAAGCTGACTTCCCGCTTCTCGGTATTTTTATAATTCGGGATCACCCCCTTTATTGGGCTCTAAAGGGTTCATAACTGCATAGGGCTGAGGTGTGCCCACCTGGTGCGGAAGAACCTCACAGGTGACCCGGACTCCAGAAGAACATTAGAATGAGAAGATGGGGAAAGAGTCCTATTTACCCTCCAGGCCACCTGCCCTCTCCCTGTGTTGCTGGATGATGTTGCTGTGTGATGAAACTGTCACCTGCAGCACCATGTTTACCTGGAGCACAGGTGGTGGGGGGCAGTGTCACTGCACACTCAGATCCATCATCCATTTCATAAATACTAACTGAGTAATCCCCAGGTGCCATGCCCTATTGTAGCACCTGGGGACACAGCAGTGACAGGGAGGAATTCCTGCCCTCAGGGAATTGACACCCTCAGGAAGAGACACAGAAGACATCATTAATGAATAAGATAACCTAAGATCCAGTGCACTGTACCGGGATATGTGGTATGAAGAAAAGAAAACGGGTAGTGGAGAGACAGTGAGGCAGGTATATTGATTCTCATTTGGATGGGATGACAAAAGATGGTCTTTCTGGAGGAAATAACTGAGTTGAGAAGGAGGGAGCCATGCAGGAATTGGAGGGAAGAACATCCCAGGGGAAGCAATAGCGAGTGACAAAGCTGCAAAGCAGGGGTAAAGGAGGTCCAGGTAGGGGCTCATAGGCCACAATAAGGAGTGTGGATTTTGTCCTTCCCTCAGTAACAAGACTTTGCACAGATTTACCAGGAGAGTGCCTTGATTTTGATTTACATTTCAAGCTTCCCCTATCCTTTGCACTTATCTTTTTATGGAGAGTGAGCGGCTTGTCACAACGCATTACTTTGCAAGGGTTTCTCTCAAGGTCACTCTGCAGCTCACGCTGCTCCCTTCCCTACTGGGGTGGGGCAGTTATTATCCAGGAACTGATGGGACCACCTTCAATCAGGTCATGGGGCTGAATTTTCCAAGGCTTCTCACAGTGCCTGGTCCCTCCTAGGTACACAGGGAGCAGGCCACACCCTGAGGCTCTCGGGGGTTGGCAGGACCACCACCCTCCTGCAAGCCTCCTTCTCTCCTCTGGTGCACAGCCAGCCTAGGTCCCTGGTACGGCAGCCTGGGAGAACCTGCAGGGTCCAACCAACCATTCTCCTGTCCCATCAACACTGGCCTCCTCCTCTAAGCCCTTTTCACCCAGACTCTGGTTTGCCTTGCAGCCCCCCCTACAAACTACGGACTTTATGAGCAGTTGAAGCAGAGATGGCACCCATCACCCGAGGCCACCTGGAGGGAGAGCATTTACACTTCTTCCTGCCCCAAACCACCTTCTGGTGCTACGTCTCAGCGGAAGCATGCGATTCCAGTGCCTCCCCCTCGCCTGCAGCCTGTCCAACACTCTTGAGAACTGCCACCCCATCACAGCACAGGTGGAATCACATGGAGACCCACCACACCATCGGACCTGCAGACAGCAGGGGGCTGCAGATACTTCCAGAGTTTTATTTATTTTTTTTATTTTTAATTAATTAATTATTTATTTATAGCTGTGTTGGGTCTTCGTTTCTGTGTGAGGGCTTTCTCTAGTTGTGGCAAGCGGGGGCCATTCTTCATTGCGGCGCGTGGGCCTCTCACTATCGCGGCCTCTCTTGTTGTGGAGCGCAGGCTCAGTAGTTGTGCCTCACAGGCCCAGTTGCTCCGCAGCATGTGGGATCTTCCCAGACCAGGGCTCAAACCTGTGTCCCCTGCATTGGCAGGCAGATTCTCAACCACTGCACCACCAGGGAAGCCCACTTCCAGAGTTTTAAATCAGGTCCATCTGTGTGGCCCTTGGAATCATGGTCTGTGTTTTATACGTTCCACCTCTTCTCCAAACCCACAGGTTCCTTTCTTTTCCAGCCCACAAATAAAGCCCTTTGACACAAGGAGTGTCATGTATGTGCAGAAGACAGACTTGAATGTCAAGAGTAACTGGAAGAACCCATAAGTTCCCATATTTCACACAAGGGGAAACTGAGGCCCAGAGAGGTAACATGACTCCAAGTTCTCACAACTCGGTACATATCCTCCAGGAATGTTTCCTGAATGAATGAGTGACATGAGGGATGGGGAGTAGAGGAAGGGTGGGTAGGAGACATACGAGACAGCGGACATGGAGCCAGCGGGCCTCCTCACGCCTCCTGCACCATCCATTCATCCCACAAACATCCACTGGGCCGTGGTCAAGGCAGCCTCTGGCCTCACAGCCTTCTGTCCAGCAGGAAAGGGATGTTGAATGCCTCCCTTTCCTGTGTTCAAGAGAGGGTGATGTTGGGGGACAGGCTTACAGAAGTGAGGACCTTGGGGGCCAGTAGGTCATAAGGGAGATCACTGGGGTTGTGCTGAGCTAAAGGGGTGCATGAGAGTAGTAATGGGGGCATGGAGACATGACCCAGTGAGCGAGGGCTTCCCTGAGGAGGGGACGTTTAGGCTGAGACTAGAATGCTGAGAGGGATGAACCAGGTGCAGGGACAGGTGGAGAGGGAGGACAGGGTGGCTCAGGCTGCAGCAATGACATATGTGAGGCTTCGAGTTGGGAAGGAGCTTGGCAAGTTTGTTAAAGGTCCAGAAAGGTGGTGTACTAGTTCTTATTGCTGCTGTAACAAATGCCACAGACTTACTGTCCTAAAGTAACACAAGTTTATTCCCTTACAGCTTTAGAGGTGAGAAATTCACAGCAGATTCTCGGGACTGTGTTCCCTCTGGAAGCTGTAGGGGTCAATTCTTCCCTTGCCTTTTCCTGCTACCAGGGGACACCTACATTCCTTGGCTCATGTTCTCTTCCTCCATTTCCAGACCCAGTAGTGTAGCATCTTCTTTCCTCTCTGTCTCCCTCTCTAAGGATCCTTCTGATTATGTGAGGCTCACTGGATAACCCAGCATCATCCCCCATCTCAAACTCCTTCATCACAACTGCAAAGTCCCTTTTGAATATAAATGATCATATTCACCTGTTCCAGGGATGAGGATGTGGACACTTTGGGGGAGCATGACTCATCTGCAGCCTGGATGCCAGGCAGGAGTTCTCTGGGCTCAGTACATGTTCCATCACTTATCCCTCGATCCATCTAATCCTTTCCAGGCAGTTGAGATGGTGGAGGGACAATGGTTAGGGGTGGAGGTGGGACTGAGTGGATCCCAGAGCCCATGGATGCACATACGTGGTCAGCGTTCCATGAGCTTACACACACACACACACACACACAGTCTAAAAAGTGGCTGTTAACACTGTAGTGACTGGAAGTAGTTGAGCCGGATTACTAAGTGTTCAAAAGTCAGACGAAAACATTGCTACCAGATTAACAATTGGGCTGCACGACCAATAGCAAGTAGCCTGATTGGTGGGGGATTTCCCTACCTTCTGAAAATGAGTGGAAAGGAAGGAGGAATCCAGCCAGAGAGGATGTTTTTCCTACATCACTGCCTCATGTGGATGCTTAAAGTGAGGCGGCTCAGCATCCCTGGCAGATGTGGTGGGTGTTTGGGGATGTGCTTATTAAAACACCAGTGTTGGTCCCACCCTCTGAGTTTCTGGATCAGTCAGACTGGGGTGGGCCCAAGAAGTCACTTTTAGAACAAGTTCTCAGGGGATGCTGATGCTGCTAGTCTGGGGGCACACACTGGGAACCACTGTAGTAGATGGTGCTACTCCACTTTTATTTTATCTGTGCGGTTTTTGGAATAACATTCTGCAGAAAAAACAACATAGTAAACATCTGAACCTCATGTTTTTCATGCTTCCTCCTGTTAGAGAGGAGCCTAAGACTCTGGTATTTTATTACAGGGCTTAAAGTGGGCAGTGCAGTGTCGGGTGCTGGAACAGCATAGAGCAGTATTCAAGAGCACTGACAAACAGAGCTTCCAGTTCTACCACTTATAGGCTGTGTGCCTTGGAAGAAGTTACTGCTCCTCTCTGAATCTATCTGTCTCTCTATTGAATGGGTACCATATAATCTCTAACTCAGATAAAAACACTGAGTCCCAATATCAAAAAAACAACCCAATCCAAAAATGGGCAGAAGACCTAAATAGACATTTCTCCAAAGAAGATATACATATTGCCAACAAACACATGAAAGGATGCTCAACATCGCTAATCATTAGAGAAATGCAAATCAAACCTACAGTGAAGTATCACCTCACACCAGTCAGAATGGCCATCATCAAGAAATCTACAAACAATAAATGCTGGAGAGGGTGTGGAGAAAAGGGAACCCTCTTGCACTGTTGGTGGGAATGTAAATTGATACAACCACTATGGAGAACAGTATGGAGTTTCCTTAATAAACTAAAAATAGAACTACCATACGACCCAGCAATCCCACTACTGAGCATATACCCTGAGAAAACCATAATGCAAAAAGAGTCATGTACCAAAATGTTCATTGCAGCTCTATTTACAATAGCCAGGACATGGAAGCAACCTAAGTGTCCATCGACAGATGAATGGATAAAGCAGATGTGGCGTACATATACAATGGAATATTACTCAGCCATAAAAATAAACGAAACTGAGTTATTTGTAGTGAGGTGGATGGACCTAGAGTCTGTCATACAGAATGAAGGAAGTTAGAAAGAGAAAAACAATTACCGTATGCTAACACATATATATGGAATCTAAAAAAAAAAAATGTTCTGAAGAACCTAGGGTCAGGACAGAAATAAAGACACAGATGTAGAGAATGGACTTGAGGACATGGGGAGGGGGAAGTGTAAGCTGGGACGAAGTGAGAGAGTGGCATGGACATGTATACACTACCAAATGTAAAATAGATAGCTAGTGGGAAGCAGCCGCATAGCACAGGGAGATCAGCTCAGTGCTTTGTGACCGCCTAGAGGGGTGGGATAGGGAGGGTGGGAGGGAGATGCAAGAAGGAGGAGATATGGGTATGTATGTATATGTATAGTTGATTCACTTTGTTATAAAGCAGAAACTAACACACAATTTGAAGCAATTATACTCTAATAAAGATGTTAAAAAAATCATATTTCCCCATCCCGTGATTTTCTGTTTTTTCTTGGAAAACTTCTGGGGTCTGTTGGTGATCATAGGTGTATGGATACTCAGAGAATTCATGCCTCAGTTGGAAGGCTAAGCCCTGTTGACCTACCAACAGTTTGGGGCTCACCCTGAGGTCCCAGTTCTGGCCTTGCTGGCAGCTCACTTCGCGCCCTGGACCTCAGATTCTTTGTTCGAGAAAGAAATTGTTTCTGAGGTTCCCGTGACACTGTAGGCACCCCGGGTCACTCCTGAATCCGGCTTTCATGCTGGGTTTTGTTTTTCTTGGACTTGGACTCCCACAGCCACTGGAAAAGGAGAAGCTTGGCTGCATGTGGTTTCTGAAACCCAAGTCCCCAACTCCCATCTGGGGGTCTTCCCACCCATTGCCCACTGCAGTTTCGGGAGAACAGTTTTCTTCTCTTCCTGGTACAAATACCCAGCTTCAGGTAAAATTGCCTGGTATCTTCCTACATGAGATAGGAACCCCACATACCCCAGGGTCAGGTGGGGGGTGAGTGAAGGATTGCAGGAGGGGACCAGGGAGACCTGGAGGACAGGGGACCCCACATCAGGGAAGCTGATTCTGAGTTCATGCCGAGTGATGTCTTTTAGGAAGGTGAATTCAGTGATGCTACATTTTTCTTTTACTATTTTTTTCCCCCAAGGGACATTGGAGAGTAAATTGTGATATAAAAATTGATTTTTAACCTCTGGCCACAAATTTTATTTGTTAGAACTTTGTCCCAAAAGATGTGTGTGGGACATATTTGGCTTTTGGGGTGCCACCCGGTAGCCTCTGATATGGGAAAACTGTTGAGCATGGCACTCTGACCTGACCCGCTGTGACCCTGATGACATCAGAAGAGAAAGTGCCTTTGCACTTCTGGACCTGAGACCCACCTTGGTCAGTGGGCCTGGCTTTGAAATTGCTGGGGCTGGAGTCACCCTTACACCCCCGCAATCCTGCAACACCAGGTGTAAAATATATATTCCATGCGAGGCATTGTCCAATAGCTCTTAAATGAATATACATATGATTTTATATAAATAGAATTCTATTGCATGTGCTATTCTGTACTTGATATTTCTTTTCACTCAATGATGTAATCATCTCAAAACATACATGGCCTGGGCTTCCCTGGTGGCGCAGTGGTTGAGAGTCTGCCTGCCAATGCAGGGGACACGGGTTCATGCCCCGGTCTGGGAAGATCCCACATGGCACGGAGCGGCTAGGCCCGTGAGCCATGGCCACTGAGCCTGCGCATCCGGAGCCTGTGCTCCGCAACGGGAGAGGCCACAACAGTGAGAGGCCTGCGTCCTGCAAAAAAAAAACCCCAAAAAACATAAACATACATGGCCCACCAGGCTCCTTACTTTCTTTTTCCATACCTGCTCCTTTCCTGCTCCTCCCAATCTCAGGAAATCACAATCAAGCTCTAGGGGGTTCCTGGAAACCTGCCTTACCCTGTTACCTCACATTCACTTTAAGATCAAAATCTTGCTGATTCTGCCGCCAGGACATCCCCAAACCTGTCCCCTGGGCCACTCAAGTGCAAGCCAGGATCCCCTGCCAAGAGCAGCAAAAAGTGTCTTCTGCTGGTATCCTGTTTCCTAACCTCTGAACATTGTCCAACAGCAAACAGGGAGACTGGGAAATATGCATCAGGTCATGTCACAACCCTACTCACAAACTTTAGGTGGTCCCTTAGCAATCCCCTGCCTGGGTGGTCTCACTCCACCTCTCCAGCCTCCTCTCCCTGGCTTCCCCAAAGATCAAGGCAATGCAAGTTATCTCACCTTCCTCTAGGGATCCTGCACAGAAGCCGATTCTGGGCCCACAGTGCTCCCTGGTAGCTGGAGATGCAAGATCCTCTGGACACCTGGGCAAGGGGTGAGGCCTGGTGGAAGCACTGTGGAAGGACAGGACCCTGGATTTGAAAAAAGTCTTGGAAGAGGAAAAGCTTAGGAGAGGATCAAGAGTGTTAAACTTATAGAGGAAAGTCTAATTGAGTCCCCTCTGGGATGGCCCTGCTTCCTAGGTTATAGAAATGGAGTTGGGACAAGAATGCAGGTGACCTCAGGATGGGCCTAAAGCTGGACTCCAGAACCTCCCATCAGACCTTTGGCCACGTCTGTGCAGGAGGAGAAGCTAAGCAACCTGGGTCGTGGACCCTGAGTCTTCTCCTTCCTGCAGGTTCCTCTCTTCTGTGGGCAGAGGCCAGGTGTGAGGGGCTCCTGGAGAGAGAGGTGGCATCAGAGCTACACAGGGGGTCAGTGACAGTAACAGGAGTGGGAGATGGGAGTTTGAGGTGACTCAGCCCTGAGGACAATCTTGCAGTGTCCCAGCCCTCCCCAAGTTTCTACTTTTCCAAGATGAAGAGTTGTGTCCTGAGAACATGGGTGGGGAGAGTTTGGAGGTGGCCTCTGTGACTGTTCACAGTGAGAACCAGGGGTGCTGGGGAGGATATTCCAGTTATAGAGACAAGGGCTTGTGCTTCTATTCAAACATTCAGGGGACATCATTTACTTCCCAAGATCCCTGTGACTTTTGTTGACTTTTATTTTTATTTATTTATTTATTTATTTATTTAGTGGTGCTCTAGGTGACAGTGGGTTTTCCAAGAGTAAAGCACAGTAATGAAATGGCAGCACAGATGACCAGTTCAGCCACTGCTGGGCTGGGTGTGCAGCTCAACATCAGAGCCAGGGGATGGCACAAAATGTCTTGGGCCCCACCCTTCAGGAGAAGCTACTCTCCACCCCAGACCCCAAGTTCTCTGCCTGGTTTGCCTTATCCTACAGAAAACATACTTCAGGTTTACCTGCATACTGTATTTCTTTACACTCTGCCTATTTGCAGGGGACTGCATGTTTCTGACCTCACAATTCATACTAAATATCTTTCTGGCAAAACAGTCATGCAGATGGCCAACAGGTACTGAAAAGATCAGCATCGCTAATCAGAGAAATGCAAATAAAAAACACAAGGAGACATCACTTCACACCCTTTAGAATGGCTGTCATCAGAAGTACAAGAGATAACAAGTGTTGAGGAAGGTGTGGAGAAAAGGGAACCCTTGTGCACTGCTGTTGGGAATGTAAGCTGGTGCAGCCACTGTGGCAAACAGTATGGAGGTTCCTCAAGAAAGTAAAAATAGAACTACCGTAAGATCCAGCAATTCTAATTCTGGGTAAATGTTGAAGGAAATGAAATCATGTCCTCAAAAAGATATCTGCAGCCCAAAGTTCACTGCAGCATTATTTACAATAGGCAAGACATGGAAAAAACCTAAGTGTCCCTCAATGGATGATGGAGAAAATGTGATATATCTATACAGAAATATGTATATATGCATATATATGTATGTATGTATACATATATAAATATATATGTATATATATTATACCATAAAAAGAAGGAAATCCTACCATATTCCAGAAAAAGGATGGGCTTTGAGGGTATTATGATAAATGAAATATATCAGAGAAAGATAAATACTGTATGGGACTTCCCTGGTGGTGCAGCGGTAAATCCGCCTGCCAATGCAGGGGACATGGGTTCGAGCCCTGGTTGGGGAAGACCCACATGCTGCAGAGCAACTAAGCCTGTGCTCCAGAACTACTGAGCCTGCGCCTAGAACCCGTGCTCTGCAACAAGAGACGCCACTGCGATGAGAAGCCCGCACACCACAATGAAGAGTAGCCCCCGCTCGCCGCAACTAGAGAAAGCCCGTGCGCAGCAACGAAGACCCAACACAGCCAAAAATAAATAAATACATTTATTAAAAAAAAAGAGAGAAATACTGTATGTTCTCACTTATATATGGAATCTAAAAAAAGTCAACTCGTCTTTTTTCTTTCTTCAATGAAAGCTTCTTTAACTCTGTCTCTTTATTTCTCCAATTCACTGTATGATTGCTCTTGATTTTCTAAAATGATGATGCCTTTATTTTCATCACTGGTCATGGAAAAGAATCTGATAATAGAAAAAGCTCAATAAAATACGTAAAAGTTGAGTGGAAATATAAAGAGAATTCCTAGAACTTTATGATCACTGGTGCTTTCATCCTAATGATCACCTTCTGGACATCTCAGCCTGCTGATTGAAGATGATCACAAATACGAATTACATCATTCTGTTACTACCCAGTTTCATTTGCCCCATGGTCAGCAAGCCAAAGGCCAAGATTCTGAGGTTTGCAGTTGGGAGAGGCCTTATTTACAAGGGAGCCAAGAAAGGAGACAGGAGAACACGTCTGAGATTTTCCTCTTCAAAGGCAAAGAAGCAGGGATACTTATGGGTGAACAGTATAGGGAGGTAGAGGTGCAGGGAAAGTTGATTCAAGGCAGGAAAATGGTGAGGTAATAGATGCTCTGTGTACGCTTGTCTGAGTTACATGCTTTTTCATGGAATACATGTTCAGAAGATGGTGGCATTAGCATGATCTGAGGATGGCGTTTTTGGCCCTCTCATGTAAAAATGTCATACGCTGTACACTCATGCAGGTCCAGTTGAATGGTCGCTGGTCCTGACTGGTTTGAACTGGGCAAGACTAGATCCATGACCTGAAAAAAAAACTTAAAAATTATTAATATAGTGAACCATATGTCAGAGGTGTTATCTTTAGAGGGTGGTTAAAGAAATCTTGTAATATATTGTCTAAGGTAGGGGAAGCTTACAGGGTATGCAATTCACAGGAACAATGAAGGTGAGCTTGACAGGTGAAGACAGGTTACACGAGGAGGGTTTTAAACAAGCTGTTCCCTTCTCTGATGTTCTGTGAGACAAACTAAAGTTAACAGTTTCTGTTAACCCTATGAGTTGGGTTTCAATTCCACAAGGATGGAGCCCATGTAACCTTTACTTCCTAAACTCCATCTAGGCCTAGTGGAATCCCAGGAATATAATAATCATTTGTAAGACATGACCTGAAATAATGAATGAAAGGGTGCTTGCTATAATCATAGGAAATTTTATACAAGAACAGATTACATGATAAAGTCAATCATGTGACCTGTATGTATTTTACTTTAACCTACTATGTTCAGCACTGCTTTCTTTTTTTTTTTTTTATGGTCCTATGGGTTTTTTTTTTTACATGTTTATTGGAGTATAATTGCTTTATAATGGTGTGTTATTTTCTGCTTTATAACAAAGTGAATCAGTTATACATATACATATGTTCCCATATCTCTTCCCTCTTGCATCTCCCTCCCTCCCACCCTCCCTATCCCACCCCTCTAGGTGGTCACAAAGCACTGAGCTGATCTCCCTGTGTGATGTGGCTGCTTCCCACTAGCTATCTATTTTATGTTTGGTAGTGTATATATATCCATGCCACTCTCTCACTTTGTCACAGCTTACCCTTCCCCCTCCCCATATCCTCAAGTCCTTTCTCTAGTAGGTCTGTGTCTTTATTCCCGTCTTACCCCCAGGTTCTTCATGACATATTTTTTTCTCTTCGATTCCATATATATGTGTTAGCATACGGTATTTGTCTTTCTCTTTCTGACTTACTTCACTCTGTATGACAGACTCTAGGTCCATCCATCTCACTACAAATAACTCCATTTCCTTTCTTTTTATGGCTGAGTAATATTCCATTGTATATATGTGCCACATCTTCTTTATTCATTCATCTGTCAATGGACACTTAGGTTGCTTCCATGTCCTGGCTATTGTAAATAGAGCTGCAATGAACATTTTGGTACATGACTCTTTTTGAATTATGGTTTTCTCAGAGTATATGCCCAGTAGTGGGATTGCTGGGTTATATGGTAGTTCTATTTGTAGTTTTTTAAGGAACCTCCATACTGTTCTCCATAGTGGCTGTACCAATTCACATTCCCACCAGCAGTGCAAGAGTGTTCCCTTTTCTCCACACCCTCTCCAGCATTTATTGTTTGTAGATTTTTTGATGATGGCCAGTCTGACCGGTGTGAGATGATATCTCATTGTAGTTTTGATTTGCATTTCTCTAACGTTTAATGATGTTGAGCATTCTTTCAAGTGTTTGTTGGCAAACTGTATATCTTCTTTGGAGAAATGTCTGTTTAGGTCTTCTGCCCATTTTTGGATTGGGTTGTTTGTTTTTTTGTTATTGAGCTGCATGAGCTGCTTGTAAATTTTAGAGATTAATCCTTTGTCAATTTCCTCATTTGCAAATATTTTCTCCCATTCTGAGGGTTGTCTTTTGGTCTTGTTTATGGTTTCCTTTGCTGTGCAAAACTTTGAAGCTTCATTAGGTCCCATTTGTTTATTTTTGTTTTTATTTCCATTACTCTAGGAGGTGGGTCAAAAAGGATCTTGCTGTGATTTATGTCAAAGAGTGTTCTGCCTATGTTTTACTCTAAGAGTTTGATAATTTCTGGCCTTACGTTTAGGTCTTTAATCCGTTTTGAGCTTACTTTTGTGTATGGTGTTAGGGAGTGATCTAATCTCATACTTTTACATGTACCTGTCCAGTTTTCCCAGCACCACTTATTGAAGAGGCTGTCCTTTCTCCACTGTACATTCCTGCCTCCTTTATCAAAGATAAGGTGACAATATGTGCATGGGTTTATCTCTGGGTTTTCTATCCTGTTCCATTGATCTATATTTCTGTTTTTGTACCAGTACCATAATGTCTTGATTACTGTAGCTTTGTAGTATAATCTGAAGTCAGGGAGCCTGATTCCTCCAGCTCCGTTTCTCGTTCTCAAGATTGCTTTGGCTATTCAGGGTCTTTTGTGTTTCCATACAAATTGTGAAATTTTTTGTTCTAGTTTGGTGAAAAATGCCAGTGGTAGTTTGATAGGGATTGCATTGAATCTGTAGATTGCTTTGGGTAGTATAGTCATTTTCACAATGTTGATTCTTCCAATCCAAGAACATGGTATATCTCTCCATCTATTTGTATCATCTTTAATTTCTTTCATCAGTGTCTTATAATTTTCTGCATACAGGTCTTTTGTCTCCTTAGGTAGGTTTATTCCTAGATATTTTATTCTTTTTGTTGCAATGGTAAATGGGAGTGTTTTCTTAATTTCACTTTCAGATTTTTCATCATTAGTGTATAGGAATGCCAGAGATTTCTGTGCATTTATTTTGTGTTTTGCTACTTTACCAAATTCATTGATTAGCTCTAGTAGTTTTCTGGTAGCATCTTTAGGATTATCTATGTATAGTATCATGTCATCTGCAAACAGTGACAGCTTTACTTCTTCTTTTCCGATTTGGATTCCTTTTATTTCCTTTTCTTCTCTTATTGCTGTGGCTAAAACCTCCAAAACTATGTAGAATAAGAGTGGTGAGAGTGGGCAACCTAGTCTTGTTCCTGATCTTAGTGGAATTGGATTCAGTTTTTTACCATTGAGGATGATGTTGGCTGTGGGTTTTTCATATATGGCCTTTATTATGTTGAGGAAAGTTCCCTCTATGCCTACTTTCTGCAGGGTTTTTGTCATAAATGGGTGTTGAATTTTGTCGAAAGCACTGCTTTCTTATTGTGTTTTGTGTGACTTGTTCAAAAAAAAATCATAAGCCTACAAAGACATTAGCCTCCTGTACACTGTTTCTATCCCATGCACCTGTGTTTTAGTTGATTCAGGCTATTATAACAGAATATCATAGACCGGGTGGCATAAACAAAGAAAATTTATTTCTTACAATTCTGGAGCCTGGAAACCTTAGATTATGGAGGCAGCATGGTCGGGTTGTGGAGGGAGCTAGCTTCCTAGTTTCCTCACATGGTGGGGTGTGGGGGAGCTCAGGTCTCTTCATTCCTTTCTAAGGGCACTAAACCTATCATGGGGCTCCATCTCCATGACGTCCTCCAAACCTAGTTATCTTCTAAGGGACCACCTCCAAATGCCATCACACTGGGGATTAAAGCTTCAAGATATGAGTCTGTGTGGTGTGTGTGTGTGGGGTGTGGCCGGTGGAGTAGGGGATGGGGAACAAACATTCATTTCATAGCAACCCATCACCGTAAAGAGAACAAGACCCCAGTGGACCAATCAGCATTCCAGCGGCCATCCTCCTCTGGAGGCCATCCTCAAGCCTCCTGTAAACTGCCCAGGCTATGGGGACTCCTGTGTCTCTCCAGCTCTGTGGGTCTCCAACACGACTGCTCTGTCCAGGCCAAGATGCAGGTTGTGCTCTCTCCCTTCTTGCTCCCTTGTCCACTGACAACATTATCTCCAGACACCCATGACAGTGGGTGTGAGACTGTTAATCAGATCATGGAAATCTTTCAAAGGATCCCCTCTTCATTCCAACTCCCACATGACCTGCCTGTGCTCTCCCTGTCCAGCATCAGTGACTTTCACCTGTTCTCAAGTTGGCCACACATTTCACTAAATCAGCATTTGCACAGTCCACCCAGTGCCCCAACACAGTCCCCTCAAATGAAAAAGTTCTTTGTTTGACCAAAATTTATTCAGGCTCCTGAATCCTCTCCTGGGATTGTCTGTGTACTTCCTTGTAAAATCTAGTTTCAATAAGAAGCATAAGTCAGTTCAGCAAGAATCCCCATTCTTGATACCTGATGACCCCAAAAATCTGATCAAATTTCCTCACTGCCCACTATTGGTATCAGATCATGCTGGGCTGCCTTTAGCAAGAAATCTGTTACATTGGTTCAGCCAGAATCCCTCCCAGACTTTATTAATTTACCAGCCGGTAACCCCCTTGCTTTTTGGCTGTGAATCCCTATTCCTATCTGTTGAAGTTTGAATGAAGCCAAGTCACATGCTGGGGTATCTTTTCCTCTATTGTCATAGTCTTGAATAAAATTTGCCTTCACCATGTAAACTTGTGTCTGTCTCTGATTTCCTTCTGACACGTCTCCCTCAACAGATTACTGCTCGGGCAGGAAACCTCCTTCTGATTATCCCACAAATGCCCACAAATCCGACAATGACCCACTTGGAGTCTAGCCACTTTTGTTATTTTCCATATCAACCCTCGAGCTTTTTTCAGAGAATTAGTTTCAACTTCTCACTTTAAAACAATGGTCTTTTTGGACCTCATAGAAACTGCCACCCTGTAGAAACATCCCCAGCTTAAACTCTGCAATTTCTGCATTTCCACTAACATCATGTGAAGGCTCTCTGTCAGTCCTTTGCAACATTTAGGTTGTCTGACAATTTGAGGGGTCCTTCTGATCCTGTCACCTAATTATTCACTGCACAGAAATGGGAAGATACTTCTACCTGGAAGAAACCTTGATTCACCAGCCTAAAAATGCGGAAAATAACAGCAATGTTTAGATTCTCTGTGAAGGTGATCTGAGGTAGTGAATAAAAAGTGTCCGCCCCATTCTTACCCAGTTTTTGTTCAATAAACAGAGATGTTTATGATTATCATTGGTACTAATCTCACTCTACCGCAGGTCTTTAATAAAAGGGATGGTTGGCCTGGAAGTTAAAATGCCTATTGAGTAGAATCCAATTTAACCCTATTTTATGCAAAGGCCATTTATACCCATGGCAGAAATGTGGTGAAAGGAATCTTCCGGAACATGACCCAGAGGGAAAACACCCTTAAAGAGTTCTTGACTTGGTGGCCAGTGCTATATAAGAATTGTTTGGGCATCAAATAAGTGGGGTGGGAGAGAGGCATGGAAAATTCTTAGAGATGGAGAAAGGGTCTCCCTTTATTTGTGAACTTAAACTTCAAAAGAATCTCTGTGTGATGCAGCCCAGGTGGGAGTCATCCCTGAATGTGGTAGAACCTTAAACACCAAATAGAAGAGCAAAAAATTTCTCTATGAAGAGAAAAGAATTTTATTTCTGTGCCTAATGGTGTCTCCTTGTTCAGAATCTGTCTTGAACTTAGCTAAGTTTGAGAAAACAGTAATTATCTAAATACATTTGCAAAGTGGCCAATGGGATTATGGTTCGGCTTCCAATACCCAGGAAAATGTCTGGGGCTATTTGCCATCTGGAAAGTGCCCTCAGTGAGAAAAAAACTTAAAGAAAACCGCTCCTGGTAGCACCTGCCCCTGGATGACCGTGTTATTTGCTACTGAGCCACGTTTATTTCTTCCCTGGCTCCAAGTTCCCAAAGAGCCCACAGTGCCCACCCTCAGGGACTCTCAGTCCTGGAAATGTCTGATCCCAGGACTTGCATCTCTTCCTCTTCTCACATTCTTAGATTTAGTCTTTTCATGGTGTTTGCTGTGCTGATCCCAACTTTCTAGGAGGAAACACCCTCAAAGGTAACACTGTTTCCTCTGAGCTACTCTCTTTTACTTTCCAAATATCACCCAGATAAATGTCTTCAAATCTCCATCCTCCTTAGGAGAATAAGAACTCTTTATTTTCAATTGTTGCAGTCATTCAGTGGTCCCTTCAGGAATGCTCAGCTCCAAGAGGTGAAGCCCCCACCCTTACTCCTCACTGTGATCTTGATATGCCCACCTTCACAGAAGGCTTTGCTTAAGGCTGGAAAACCAGCCGCATCCACAAAAGCTCTTCCCTTGCTCCCTGAATAGGCTCATCATCTCGTATCTTTGCTACATAACATCCAAGTGACAAGTTGATACAGAAACGCGTTTATTTTGTTTACTTTGGGAACAATACCACTGTCTTAATGAAGCTGTTTTAATTCAGGGACATTTCGATAACTTTGATATGGCCAAAGATCTCCCAATAATGATGGTTTCAAGTTATGTTTTTTTCTTGTCCGATGTCAGGAAGCAATAATCCCTTTCCTATTTGACCCCCAGGAATATAACTGGCTGTATTGGTAGAATTCAGTCAATGTTTGTGGAGTGAATCCATGAATGGGTCCTTGATTCCCCCTCCATCTTTCTTTCTGTTTCCTGAATTGTTATCTGATTCAATCAAGTAATCTGGAGAAGAATGAAGATCTAACCAGGATCAATCCAATGGGCAGTATGGAATATAATCAAGGATCCTTTTCTGATTGAGTTAGTAGTTGGCCAGAGGGATGATGGGATTAGAAAGGTGTATAAAAGCCTCAGCCTCTGAAGAAGGAATTCAGAATCTTCTGGCTCCAGAGTCACTGGCTGGGGTCTCCACATGGTCTGAGGTCTGAGCAGCCCACCAACCCCATCATAACAGTAAGTTACCAACCTCAGCTAAGGACACCCTCTTCTTACCCATTGTTAGCTGATCTTGAAGGGTAGCATGGATCTCTGGATGGCACAGAGAGTTTTTGAAAAATCATTTTTTTCAGATGAACACATTTCAGGTTTTGGTTTTGCCTCTCAGCGTAGTTTTGTCTAAATCTCAAATATTCTGATTTGTTCTTTGGCTTATCTCATTTTTAAATGTCCCCACCAACCAGATATTATTTTTAAAAATATTTATTTATTTATTTATTTGGCTGAGCCAGGTCTTAGTTGCAGCACGTGGAAGCTTCGTTGCGGTATGCGGGATCTTTAGTTGCAGCATGTGGGATCTAGTTTCCTGATCAGGGATTGAACCCTGGCCCCCTGCATTGGGAGCGCAGTCTTAACCACTGGACCACCAGGGAAGTCCCTCAAGCAGATATTCTTAATAAAAAACATCTGTTTGGAATGTTATTTCTTGAAATTTAAATTTAAAAAATATATTTTGTGGACAAATAGCATTCATTGTAGGAGTATCTCCTTAATCTTTACCAGCCAAGTTAACTGAGGTAACTGAGGATGTAGGCTGTGTTGGTCCACCTGACACTCCTCTTCCCATAGGTTTAGGGCTCTAAGTCATGGTCTGAAAGTCTTTCCCAAATACAGATTGGAGTCAGCTTTCAGGCTCCTTGGTACCCACTTCCCAGTAGGACAGGAATTAAGCAAAGCAGTGGATGGAACTGAATGAGCTAGTGGTTGCCTTTCCTCCTCATTGGTACTTGTGAGATGTTTGTTCTGGATCCAGTAGGGAACATGTTATAGTTTTCTGCCCCCTGAGTCCACAGTGTAATATGGGCTAATTGAGGCACTTCCGCCTCTGCCAGAGCAGTGACCTTGGCCTGAGTAGGTACTTCTGAAGGTTTGGAAGACAGTCTGAGGTGTGCTCCTGCTTGGCCTGAAATCGATGCTTTGTTCCCTGGCAGTTTCCACAGGATTCCTTTTGCAGCAGAGTCAGGATGAGTGTCCAGACCCCACCCAGACTCCTGGACCTGGCGGGAACAAGCCTGCTGAGGGATGAGGCCTCAGCCATTTCTGCTGTGGAAGATCTGCCCACTGAGCTCTTCCCACCACTGTTCATGGAGGCCTTCCATGGGAGACACATCGAGACCCTGAAGGCCATGGTGCAAGCCTGGCCCTTTGTCCACCTGCCTCTGGGGGACCTGATAGACATGCCTCATGTGGGGCCCTTACAAGCAGTGCTGGAAGCACTTGATGTCCTACTTGCCCAGAAGGTTCGCCCTAGGTGAGTCTGATTTGCATAGCCTGGTAGAATCCTGGGCCTCCTGGAAGAGACAGGTGGGATGAGGGAAAGTAGATGGACAAGGGATGGACAAGAGGGTTCTGATGATGACAGTGAGGGAGTTCAGAGACCTTGGCTCACTATGGGAAATGCCTTCCTGATATGTAAGGGTACCTAAGATGCAAGGGGGGTTGAAAGAACATGCCCCATCTCCTTCCTGCGACGCTTAACAGTACTAGAAGTGAAGAACTAGAAAGGGGGGGAAGGGAAAGGGAGACGGAGGAAAGTGAGGCAGAGAGGGAAGAGTGGAGTCAGCAGGTGATGACAGGAATGTGAAATAAAAACACAGGTGGACAGTCTGTTGTCAATTCTGAGACAGTGGTTTTATTCTGTGTGGATTTTAATGCACCCCCACTAATCTGTTCCTCACAGGAGGTGCAAACTGCTGGTGCTGGATTTACGGGACACTGGCCAGATCTTCTGGAGCATGTGGTCTGGAGCCAGCACTCACGGGTGCTCAAGCTCAAGAATGGTACCAGTGGCTGAGCACAGGTCAATGACACAGCAGCCCTTGGCTCCCTTGGAGGTGTTCATAGAACTTTGTCTGAAGAAAAAGACCCTGGATAATTTCCTCACCTACCTCATCAGGTGGGTGGAGCAGAGAAAAGCTTCCATACACCTGTGCTGTAAGAAGCTGAAGATTGTTTCAATGCCCATGGAAAATATCATGAAGGTCCTGAGTATGGTGCAACTGGACTGTATCCAGGAGGTGCAAGTGAATTGCACCTGGCATCTGTCCACACTGGCCATGTTTGCTCCTCTCCTGGGCCAGATGGGTAATGTGCAGAGACTCCTTCTCTCCCCCATTCTTGTGTCTGCCTTTGAGGAGCAGGAACAGCAGCACATTGTCCAAATTACCTCTCAGTTCCTCAGGCTGCACCACCTCCGGGATCTCTATATGGAATCTCCCTCTTTCCTTGAAGGCTGCCTGGACCAGATGCTTAGGTGAGAGTGGGCCACTGACCAGGTAACAGTGAACACAACACTAGAATGTCACGTGAACTGTGTCATTTGCTGCTCTATCCTGAAGTGTGGTATCCCATAACCACACAAATCAAGGTAGAGGAAAAAACTGCTGTAGAGGTTCTGTAATGGGACACCATAGTAGAAAGCTATAGATCATAGGGTTAGGATCCAGTGAGGGTGGATATAGGTTCTTCCTTAGAAAGAGTTATCTATGTCAGATGGCTTAGGAAATTAGGTAAGTGAAGAGGGCATTAAATAAGGGAAACTACCTCAGACCCGAGCAATTCTAAAGAGAAGCTCTGGGGAATTCCCTGGAGGTCCAGTGGTTAGAACTCTGCACTTTCATGGCTGGGGGCTTGGGAAACTACCATCCCACAAGCTGCGTGGCAGAAAGAGAGAGAGAATCTCTGTGTTTACCAGGTTTGTGAACACAGTGAGCTTGTCTTAAATTCCCAGTCTCTAAAAGGCTGTCTTCTGCTTCAGAAAATTAATATTTAAGAAATGCATGACTGAGAGGATGGCAGTGGAGCAGCAGTCACAGATAATAGAAAGTGGAAGGTGGTTTGCAGATGATGCAGGGGTGTAAGTGAGCCCCTGCAGACTGGCAACCCCTGTTGATGATGTGGGATCTTGTTCAGTTTGATTCTCTATACGTCTCCCACCAGCCTCAACTGGCCCAGAGATACAGGTGCCTAGGACTTAAGCATGGTCTGAAAGAAGCCTGAGTTGAAAGCATTTTATATTTTCTCTCCCGATATTCAAATTCAGTGATGCCCACACTTGATTGAGACTCAGTGTTAGGCTCTCTGCTGAGTAGGTTCTAGTGCATTTCATTATCTTCATTCATCATTTAAAATAGGCGAAGTAAGTTTCACCCGGCTTGACCCATGATGAAAGAGAGCTTTCAAGATACTGTAAAGTTGACCCACTCACACAAAGAAGATGACAGGAGTCAGTCTAAAATGAGACTGGTCATTCTAGGTATTGACCTTCTTAAGGCAGTTAGTAGGACCTTGGCTTTGGGCAAATCAACTATCTGCCAACTTTAGCTCATGCCACCCTGGTTTGTCAGACCTAATTGTTTGTTTTCCCCCCAGATGCCTGAAGACCCCCTTGGACAACCTCTCAATAACTAATTGCCGGCTTACAGATTCAGACTTGATCCATCTGTCCCAATGCCCAAACATCCGTCAGCTAAAAGGCCTGGATCTGAGTGGTGTCACGCTGACCGACTTTAGTCCTGAGCTCCTCAAAGTTCTCCTGGAGCAAGTTGCAGCCTCCCTCCAGGAACTGAACTTAGAGCAGTGTGGGCTCAGTGACTTTCAACTTGAGTCCATCCTGCCTGTCCTGAGCCACTGTTCCCAGCTCAGGACCTTAAGCCTGTGTGGGAACCTCCTCTCTATGACCATCATGGAGAAGCTGCTGTGTCACACCACTGGTATGCCCCATTTAAGAGATGAGTTTTATCCTGCCCCTCAGGAAAGTTACAGCCCTCATGGAGCTCTCCACCTGGGCAGACTTGCCCAGCTTCGGGATGAGCTAATTGAGATTATGAAGAATTTAGGATGTCCCAGGGCCATCTGGCTTAGCTCCAGCCCATGTCCTCGCTGGGGCAATAAGACATTCTATCAAGAGGAGCCCTTTCTATACCACTGCTATATCTCTGCCTAGTTGGGTGCATCTGTCAAAAGCTTTCTTCTGGGCATTTGGAAATAGAAATCTACACAATAGATGCATCATGAAAGGAAAACAGACCTGTGATTTCAGATATCAGCTCAATGTGAATGGGAAAAGGAAAGCTGATCCAGCACAGGTGTAGGATTGCACTGTAAATGTAGAAGCTGGGAGGTGAGGGGACTTTCAGGGCCATGTGCTTATAGCATCAGAAATATGAATCTAAATTTCTGGATGGAAATTTGGGCTGGAGACACACATGTTGGCATTATCCCTGGGGGGGTGATTATAAAGAAATGGTCAGAAATAAAGAGACCTTCAATGTAAATGGACTAATGTCCTCCATGGTATATTATCCTGTTTTCACCTCAGTAATCTCCAGTTACTGATAAAAGAAAATGCACCAAATGTTCTATGATTGGGAACCCTACTATTCCCATCAGTTCTCTCTTCTGTCTTGGACATCTTTGACCTCCTTACATAATTCTGTGGCTGTTCAGTTGGTTAATACACACAACAAGGGAAAAATACTCAGTGGTCAATGATGAGCTCTTGACAGGGCCCTCACTGCTGACTCAGGCCATGACCCTGGACATGAGCAGTCCTCATAGTTCTTTAAGTGGGTCCATTAGTCCCAGTTCCTGGCCTTCGTGTGTGCTGGGACAGGGCTTCACTACACAAGTTAAGACCTCCAGTTCTGGAAGGGGTCGTCCACACTGCAGATGGCCCAAAGTCTCTTGTCCTTGTCAACCCATGCTTGTCATGAGGAGGTAGTGGTCCTCCTTGAATTAAACTAGTTGTGACCAGTAAAGACATACAATTTCTTTTTAGCATAATACTAAAATCATATGGGCATATAACAGGGTTTTAGTATTTCCAAACCACATTAAGAAATTATATCCTTTTGTAGGGTTACGTCATGTCATTGAAAGACTGACATTAATCCTATAACACCTACTATCTCTCCCTACCAGGGAAGACTAGTATAGCATGCTTTATTATCAACATATCAGCATGTATAAAAAAACACATTCTGTATACATCTTATAACTCATAGTCAACCTTCCCTACCCTCAGTTCCACATCCTCAGATTCAACCAACTGCAGATGGTGTAGGGCTACATTTATTATAGAAAAATATCCGCGGGTAAGTGGATCTGAGCAGTTCAAAGATATGTTGTTCAAGAGTCATCTGTATATACAGATATATATTAAGAGGGATTTATTATGGGGATGGATTTACATGGTTACAGAGATGGAGGTCTCACAGTCTGAAAGTTAGAGTACGAGCAAAGACAGTTTTATAACTCAGGCCAAAGCTTAGGGCTGAAAACTGGGGGAGCTGATGATGTAACTCCAAGTGTGAGGCTAAAGGCTTGAGAACCAGGGGGCCACTCATGTAAGTCATGGAGTCTCAAGTCTCAAGAGCCAAAAGCTGTTATGTTCATGGTCAAGAAGAGAAAGAGGGAGAGAAGAGTGTCTTGTTCACTCAGGCCCCCAAGATATTGGCTGATGCCCACCCACATTGGTGAGGACAGATCTCTTTACTCAGTTGATGGATTCAAATGCTAATCTCTTCCAGAAACACCATCTCAGAAATACCCAGAATCAATGTTACATAAAATTAACCATCACAGAGACCATAAACAAAAGGCACCCAAATGAAGGTTCCTTGCTGAGGATTCAGGGGTTGGTATTGTTGGCTCAGGGGACGGAGTGGATATTGGGCTAGGGGGATCTTAGGCAAGAGGCACAGCTTCTCCATAAAATGGAGGTAATCATGCACAAACAGCATATGGGGTTTCTGTAGAATGAATGAGATGATGCATGTTGAGGTCTTAGCGCTGGACCTGGCATACAGTAGGAGCTCAATAAATGACTTGTGTCCTTCTTTTCTCCTGCTAGCAGACACACCCAGGATGCTTCATTCCTCAAGCTTACCCTCTATTCTTACAACAGGAAGGAAAGAGGAAAGGACTCATCATTTACATGAGGCCAGCAATGAATCACCATTCACCCAAGCTGCTTTGGCAGCCAGCACTGGGAGGGGCAGGGGGATGTCATAGGAGAGATTCCATTCTTCTCTGGCGATAGACATTCTGAGCCTCAGGACTCCTAGGTCGCCTGCTGGTAGATCAGACCAAATGACAAACCAGTGTTGCAAGCAGTTCTGTAGTGTTCAGCATTCTAAGAACATCTGCTGTAACGTAAATGCTCATTTAGTCTAAATATTTGTGCTGTAATTTATATAGATATAGAAGATATAAATTGTCTTTTAAAATTATAAAGACAATTCAGTACTTTAAAAAATGCATGTGTAAATGTACATCTCCACCAACAGTGTAAGAGGGTTCCCTTTTCTCCACACCCTCTCCAGCATTTATCGTATGTAGATTTTTTGATGATGGCCATTCTGACGGGTGTGAGGTGATCCCTCATTGTGGTTCTGATTTGCATTTCTCTAATAATTAGTGATGTTGAGCAGCTTTTCATGTGTCTCTTGGCCATCTGTATGTCTTCTTTGGAGAAATGTCTGTTTAGGTCTTCTGCCCATTTTTGGATTAGGTTGTTTGTTTTTTTAATATGGAGCTGCATGAGCTGCTTGTATATTTTGGAGATTAATCCCTTGCCAGGAAGTTCCTTAAAAAACTAAAAATAGAACTACCATATGACTCAGCAATCTCACTCCCGGGCATATACCCAGAGAAAACCATAATTCCAAAAGATACATGCACCCCAATGTTCATTGCAGCACTATTTACAATAGCCAGGACATGGAAGCAACCTAAATGCCCATCAACTGAGGAGTCGATAAAGAAGATGTGGTACATATACACAATGGAATATTACTCAGCCATAAGAAGGAATGAAATTGTGCCATTTACAGAGACATGGATGGACTTAGAGACTGTCATACAAAGTGAAGTAAGTCAGAAAGAGAAAAACAAATATCGTATATTAACACATATATGTGGGATCTAGAAATATGGTATAGATGAGCCTATTTGCAAAGCAGAAATGGAGACACAGACATAGAGAACAAACGTATGGACACCAAGGGGGGAAAGAGGGGGTGGGATGAATTGAGAGATTGGGATTGACATATATACACTACTACGTATAAAATAGATAACTAATGAGAACCCACTGTATAGCACAAGGAACTCTAATCAGTGCTCTGTAATGACCTATGTGGGAAGGAAATCCCAAAAGGAGGGGATATACGTATACGTATAGCTGATTCACTTTGCTGTACAGCAGAAACTAACACAACGTTGTAAAGCACTATACTCCAATTAAAAAAAAATGCATGTGGATATTTTAAAAAATGTTAAATTGATTTGGATCCTCAAAAGAAAAATGTCTTTAAAACTGATTTTAAAGACCATTCAAAAAGAACTGTTTCTTCTTTAAAAAATATTTAGAAAAATAAAATTTCAGAGCTGGAAGGATTACAACTACACTTTTAAAAGTAGACTTTATATTTTAGAGCAGTTTTGTGTTCTAAGTAAAATTGAGCACAAGGTAAGAGAGTTTCCATTTAAATCCTTCCCCCACCATGTGCATAGCCTCCCCAGCTATCGACGTTCCCCACTGGATTGGTACATTTGTTATAATAAATGAACCTACATTGACACATCATCATCACCCAAAGTATATAGATTATATTGAGGTTCCCTCTTGGTGTTGTGCATTCTATGAGCTTTGACAAATATATAATGACACGTATCCACCACTGTCGTATTATACAGAGTATTTTCACTGCCCTAACAATCCTCTTTGCTCTGCCTAATTATCCCTCATCCACCTCAACCCCACCTCCTCACCTCAACTGATTTTTTTCACTGTTCTCAGAGTTTGCCTTTTCCAAAATATCATATAGTTGGACTTATACAGTATGTAGCCTTTTTCAGATTGATTCTTTCACTTGGTAATAGACACTGAGGGTTCTTTCATGCATTTTCATGGTTTGATAACATTCCATTTTCTGTATATATCACAGTTTATTGATTCTTTCATGTACTGAAGGACAACTTGGTTGCTTCCAAGTGTTGACAATTATGAAACAGCTGGTATAAACTCCCATGTGCATGTTTTTGTGTGGATATAAGGTTTCAAGTCATTTGGACGGATACCAAGGAGCGAGATTTCTGGATCATAGGATAACGATACTTATTAAAATTATTTTTTCTTGACGATCTCCCCTCTTAGACAGATATTGCCCCATAAAGGGCACGAACGGTGTCTCAATCACTGCCCATAACTACCCACAGAGGCTTGCATGGCAGTAAAAGATTATAACTGCATGGTCCATAGAAAACTTTATCATCAGTTTATCGTCAAATATTATTTTTAACTAAAGTGCCAATTTGGAGAAAAGTTAGCTGGCTGACAATAATATAAACATGTAGGATATAGAAGAAATAGCGCTTGCAGTCAATACATATGTCCATGTAAATTACCTACAAAAGAAAACTCCATTTGTTTTCATTCTTTTGTTGGATTTGCCCAAGTAATAAACAACAACATTCTCAGTGTAAAATATTCTAATAATACAGATAGAGGAAGCATCTCCCCTGAACTTCCTCCTCATATGTGTGTGTATATATACATATATATAGTATATATAATATATATACTATATATATATTATTAAGCCATGAAAATATGTCATATTCCACAAAAAGGATGGACTATGAGGGCATTATTCTAAGTGAAATATGTCAGAGAAAGATAAACATAGTATGTTCTCACTTATATGTGGAATCTAAAAAACTGAACTCCTCTTTTTCTTTCCTCATGGAAGCTTTTTTTTTTTTTTTTTTTTTGCGGTACGCGGGCCTCTCACTGTTGTGGCCTCTCCCGTTGCGGAGCACAGGATCCGGACGCGCAGGCTCAGAGGCCATGGCTCACGGGCCCAGCCGCTCCACGGCATGTGGGATCCTCCCGGACAGGGGCACGAACCCATGTCCCCTGCATCGGCAGGCAGACTCTCAACAACTATGCCACCAGGGAAGCCCATGGAAGCTTCTTAAACTCTGTCTCTTTAATTCTCCAATTCACTGTAGGTTGGGTCTTGATTTTCCAAAATGATAATGTCCCTATTTTCATCACTGGTCATGGCAAAGAATCTGACAATAGAAAATGTTCAATAAAATACAGAAACTTGAGTGGAAATATAATGAAAATTTCCAGAACTTTGAAATCTCTGGTGCTTTCATCATAATGATCACCCTTTGGACATCTCAGGAAGCTGATCTAAGATGCCTACAAGTATGAACTGCAATATTCTGTTACTGAACCAGGTTCATTTGCCCGACAGTCAGCAAGCCAAACAACAAGATTCCAAGGTTTGCAACAGAGAAAGGGTTAATTTACATGGCAGCTAAGGGAGGAGACCAGAGAACAAGTCTGAGATCTACCACTTCAAAGGCAAGGGAGCAGGGATATTTATGGGTGAAGGGTATAGTAAGGTCAGAGGTGCAGGGAAAGGCGACTGAAGACAGGAAAAAGGTGAGGTAACCACTGCTCTGTGCAGGCATATCTCTGTTACATGCTACTACATAGGATGCATGTTCAGAAGATGGTGGCATTAGCATGATCTGAGGATGCAGTTTTAAGCCATCCACTGTGCACTGCCGCAGGCCCAATTGAATGGTCGCTGGTCTTGACTGGTTTGACCTGGGCAAGACTAGATCCATGACCTGAAAAAAACAACTTAAAGAACCATTACTATAGTGACTTATATGTCAGAGGTGTTATCTATAGGTCACAGTTAAAGGAGTGTTGTAATGTATTGTCTAAGGTATGGGAAGATTTCAGGGTATGAAATTTGCAGGAACAATGAAGACGAGCTTGACAGGTGACCTCAGGTTACAAGAGGAGTGTTTTAAATAAGCTGTTCCTTTCTCTGCTGTTCTGTGAGACAAACCCAAGAATTTCTATTAGTTTCCAGTTTCTGCGAATCCTATGAGATGGGTTTCAATTCCACAAGGATTGGATCCATGTAACTTTCACTTCCTAAACTTCATCTACACCTAGTGGAACCCCAGGATTATAGTAAATATTAATAAGATATGACCTGAAATAATGAATGAAAGACTGATTGCTATATTCATAGGGAACTTTATATAAGAATGGATTACAGTATAAAGTCAATCATGTGACCTGTATTTTATTTTAACCTACTATGGACAGCATCACTTTCTTATTGTGTTTTGTGTGATTTGTCCAAAGAAAATATTCATGGGACCACAAAGGCTTACGCTTTCCCATACACTCTTGCTACCCCATTCATATGTGTTTTACTTGATTAAGGCGACTATAGCAAAATACCATGGACTGAGTGGCTTAAACAAAGAAAATTTATATCTTATGATTCTGGAGCCTGGAAGGCTGAGATCAGGGAGGCAACATGGTCGGGTTGTGGAGGGAGCTAGCTTCCTAGTTTCCTCACACGGTAGGGTGTTGGGGAGCTCATGTCTCTTCATTCCTTTCTAAGGGCACTAAACCTATCATGGGGCTCCATCTCCATGACGTCCTCCAAACCTAGTTACCTTCTAAGGGACCACCTCCAAATGCCATCACACCGGGGATTAAAGCTTCAAGATATGAATTTGTGGGGGTGTGTGTGGGGGGTGTGTGGCAGGAGGAGTAGGGGACTGGGAACAAACATTCATTTCATAGCAACCCATCACCGTAAAGAGAACAAGACCCCAGTGGACCAATCAGCATTCCAGCGGCCATCCTCCTCTGGAGGCCATCCTCAAGCCTCCTGTAAACTGCCCAGGCTATGGGGACTCCTGTGTCTCTCCAGCTCTGTGGGTCTCCAACATGACTGCTCTGTCCAGACCAGGATGCAGGTTGTGCTCTCTCCCTTCTTGCTCCTTTGTCCACTGACAACATTATCTCCAGGCACCCATGACAGTGGGTGTGAGACTGTTAATCAGATCATGGAAATCTTTCAAAGGATCCCCTCTTCATTCCAACTCCCACGTGACCTGCCTGTGCTCTCCCTGTCCAGCATCAGTGACTTTCACGTGTTCCCAAGTTGGCCACACATTTCACTAAATCAGCGTTTGCACAGTCCACCCAGTGCCCCAACACAATCCCCTCAACGGAAAACGTTCTTTGTTTGACCAAAGTTTATTCAGGCTCCTGAATCCTCTCCTGGGATTGTCTGTGTACTTCCTTGTAAAATCCAGTTTGAACAAGAATTCTAAACCGGTTCAACAAGAATCCCTACCATTTATATCTGATGACCCCAAAAATCTGATCCAAATTCTTCACTGCCCACTATTGGTAAAGGACCATGCTGGGCTGCCTTCAAGAAATCTATTACATTGGTTCAGCCAGAATCTCTCCCAGACCTGATGTCTCCTCTCAGTAATTTACCAGCAACAAAACCCCTGCTACTTGGCTGTGAATCCCTAGTTGCATTTGTTGAATTGTGAATGAAGCCAAGTTACATGCTGGGTTATCTATTATCATAGTCCTGAATAAAATTTGCCTTCACCACATAAACGTGTGTCTGTCTCATTTTCTCTGATACAACTTCCACAGCTGATTACTGCTCAGGCAGGAAAGTCCTTCTGAATATCCCCCAAATTCCCACATATATGAGAATGACCAACTTGGAGTCTGGCTACTTTTGTAGCTTTCCATACCAGCCCTCGAGTTTTCTTCAGAGAATTGGTTTCAACTTGTCACTTTAAACAATGCTCTTTTTGGATTTCATAGAAGATGTGATCCCATGGGAACAACCCCTGCTTAGACTCCGATTTCTGCATCACATCACATGAAGTTTCTCAGTCAGTTCTTTCCAAGATTTAGGTTGTCTGACAATTCAAGGGGTCCTTCTGATCCTATCACCTAATTATTCACTGCACAGAAATGGGAAGATTTTTCTACCTGGCAGAGACCGTGGTTCACCAGCCCAAGATAGGGGAAAATAGCAGTGATGTTTAGATCTTCTCTGAAGGTTATCTGAAGTAGTGAATAAAAAGTGCCCACACCATTGCTCACCCAGTTTATGTTCAGTAAACAGAAAGGTTTATGATAATCATTGTTACTAATCTCACTCTATTGCAGGCCATTAATAAAAGGGATTGGTGACATAGGAGTTAAAATGTCTATTGAGTAGAATCCAATTTAACCCTATTTTCTGCAAAGGCCACTTATAACCATGGTAGAAATGTGGTGAAAGGAATCTTCTGGAAAGTGACCAAGAGGGAGAAGACCCTTCAAAGAGCCCTCACCTTGGTGGCAAATGTATATAAGTACCGTTTGGTCATCAAATAAATGGTGGGGGGAGAGAGACAAGGAAAATTCTTGAAGATGGAGAAAGGGTCTCCCTTTATTTGCGACCTTAAACTTCAAAAAAAATCTCTGTGTGATGCAGCTCAGGTGGGAGTCATCCCTGTAAGTGACAGAACCTGAAACACCACACGGAGCTTCTGAATTTAGTGCAGGAAAGGTGTTGCTATTTATGAAGAGAAAAACAGAATTTTATTTCTGTGCCTAATGGTATCTCCTTGATCAGAATCTGTGTTGAACTTTGCTAAGTTTTAGGAAAGAGTAATTATGTAAATACACTCGGAAAGGTTACCCACGGGATGATGGTTTGGCTTCCAAGACTGCTGGAAAGTGGCTGGGGCTATTTGCCATCTGGAAAGTGTCCTCAGTAAGAAAAAAACTTAGAGAAAACAGCTCCTGGTAGCAGCTGCCATGATGAGGACAGGGTTATTTGCAACTGACCCATGTTTATTTCTTCCCTGGCTCCAAGTCCCCAAAGAGCCCACAGTGCCCACCCTCAGTGGCTCTCAGTCCTGGAAATGTCTGATCCCAGGTCTCACGTCTCTTCCTCTTCTCACATACTTAGATGGATTTAGTCTTTTCATGGTGTTTGCTGTGCTGATCCCAACTTTCTAGGAAGAAACACCCTCAAAGATGACACAGTTTCCTTTGAGCCACTCTTTTTTACTTTCTAAATATCACCCAGAAAAAGGTCTTTAAAGCTCCCTCCTTCCCAAGAGGGAAAAAACTGCTTTTTTTTTACATTGTTGCAGTCATTCATGTCGACCATTGAGGAATGTCCAGCTCCAAACTCTCCAGCCCTACTCTTTTCACTGAGATTTTGACCTGTCAGCCTTCAGAGGAGGCTTTGCTTAAGGCTGGAAAACCAACCACATCCACAAAAGCTCTTCCCTTCCTGCCTGAATAGGCTCACGGTCTCCTATGTTTTCTACATAACACCTAGGTGACAAGTTGATACAGGGATGGGTTTATTTTGTCTCCTTTGGGAACAATACCACGTTTTTCATGAAGCTGTTTTCATTCAGGGACATTTTGGTAATTTTGATATGGCCAAAGTTCCCCCAACAATGATGATTTCAAGTTTTGTTCTTTGTTGTCCAATGTCAAGTACCAACAATTCCTTCCCTGATCAAACCCAGGAATATAACTGTCCATATTGGTAAATATCAATCAATATTTGTTAAGTGAATCAATGAATGAGTCCTTAATTACCCCCTCCATTATTCCTTCTGTTTCCTGAATTGTTATCTGATCAATCAATTAATCTGGAGAAATATGAAGATCCAATCAGGATGAATGGGCAGTCTGGCATCTAATCAAGTATACCATACTGATTGAGTTAGTAGTTGGACAGAGAGATGATGGGATTAGAAAAGTTTATAAAAGTCTCAAGCCCGAAGAAGAGATGCAGAATCTTCTGACTCTGGCCAGCTGTGTTCTCCACAGGGTCTGAGGTCTGAGCACCCTGCCAACCCCATCATAGAACTAAGTTACCAACCTCAGCTAAGGACACCCTCTTTTTACCCATGGTTAGCTAATCTTGAACGGTAGCATGGAACTCTGGATGTCACGAAGAGTTTTTGAAAAATCATTTCTTTCAGATGAACACATTTCAGGTTTTGGTTTTGCCTCTCAGTGTAGTTTTGCCTGAATCCCAAACATTTTGATTTGCACTTTAGCTGATATCATTTGTAAATGTCTTTACCATGGAGATATTTTTAATAAAAAAATCTGTTTGGAATTTTATTTCTTGAAATTTAAAACACTACTTTTGTGTACAAATGGCATTCATGTTAGGGGTATTTCTTTCATGTTTACTAGCCAGGTTAACGGGGGTAACTGAAGATGTAGGCTGTGTTGGTCCACATGACACTCCTTTTCCCATAGATTTAGGGCTCTAAGTCATGGTCTGAAAGTCTTCCCCAAATAAAGTTTGGAGTCAGTTTTCAGGATCCTTGGTACCCACTTCCCAGTGGGACATGACTTAAGCAAAGCAGTGGATGGAACTGAATGGGCTAGTGGATGCCTTTTTTCCTCATCGGTACTTGTTAGATGATTGTTCTGAATCCCTCAAAGGCAAAGAGTTAAAGCTTTGTGCCCACTGAGCTCAGAGTGTAATATAAGCTAAGTGAGGCACTTCCACCGCTTCCAGATTAGGCACCTTGGCCCTGAGTAGGTTCCTCTGAAGGGTAGGGAGATAGTCTTAGGTATACTTATGCTTGCCCTGAAATGGATGCCTTGTTCCCTCGAATGTTCTAGAAGATTCCTTTTGGAGCAGAGTTAGGATGAGTTTCTGGACTCCACCCAGACTCCTGAACATTGCAGGAATGAACCTGCTGAGGGAAGATGCCTTGGTCTTTTCTGCTCTGGAGGATCTACCCACAGAACTCTTCCCACCACTGTTGATGGAGGCTTTCCATGAGAGATGCATTGAGAACCTGAAGGCCATGGTGCAAGCCTGGCCCTTTGTCCACCTGCCTCTGGGGGGCCTGATAGACATGCCTTATGTGGGGCCCTTACAAGCAGTGCCAGAGCCCTTGATGCCCTGCTTGCCCAGAAGGTTCGATCCAGGTGAGTCTGATTCTGGTAGCCTGGTAAAATCTGAATCATCCTAGAGGAGGCAGCTGGGGTGAGGCTAAGTAGATGGAAAAAGAATGGAACATAGAGTTCTGAAGATGGCAATGAAGAAGTTTAGAGGCTTTGGCTCACTGTGGGAAATGCTTCCCGGAAGCATAGGAGTGGCTATGATGCAGGGAAGCCTGAAAGAACATGCCTCACCTGCTCCCAGTGCAGCTTAATGTTTCTAGAAGTGGAGAACCAGAAAGTAGGGGAAGGGAAAAATAGATGGAAGAAAGTGAGACAGGGAGAGAAGAAGGCAAGGCAGCAGGTGCTATCAGGAATCTAACGTTACAGCACAGGTGGGCAGCCTGTTATCAAATATTGAGGCTGTTTCTTCAATCTGTGTGGATTTTAATGCATCCCCACCAATCTCCTTTTTCCCCATAGGAGGTGCAAACTTCAGGTGCTAGATCTACATGGTACTGGCCAGAACTTCTGGAGCATGTGGTCTGGAGCCAGCACTCACGGGTGCTCAAGCTCACGAATAGCACAAGTGGGTGAACACAGGTCAATGACAAAGCAGCACTTGGCCCCATTTAAAGTTTTCATAGACCTTTGTCTGAAGAAAAGTACCCTGGATAACTTCCTCACCTACCTCCTCAGGTGGGTGGAGCAGAGAGAAGTTTTTATACACCTGTGCTGTAAGAAGCTGAAGATCTTTTCAACGCCCATGGAAAATATTATGAAGGTCCTGAGTATAGTGAGTCTGGACTGTATCCAGGAAGTGGAAGTGAATTGTGTTTGGCATCTGTCCACTCTGGCTAGGTTTGCTTCTTTCTTCAGTGAGATGAGTAATGTGTAGAGAATCTTTCTCTCCCACATCCACCTGTCTGCCTTCGAGAAGCAGGAGCAGCATCATGTCCAAATTACCTCTCAGTTCCTCAGGCTGCTTCACCCCTGGGATCTCCATCTGGAATCTCTCTCCTTCCTTGAAGGCTGCCTGGACCAGATGCTCAGGTGAGTTGGACCACTGGCTGGGTAACACTGAACACACTAAACATTGAAAACACTAAAATGTCAAACGCACTGTCTCCTTTGCTGCTCTGTCCTGAAGTGTGGTATCCCATATCCACACAAATCAAGGTAGGAGCCTAAACTGGTATAGTGGCTCTGGAAAGGGACACACTGCTAGGGAGGTACAGATTATAGACTGAGATGTTTTGATCTAGCAGTGAGGAGTTTGTGATTTCTTCCTCAGGAAGAGAGTCTATGTTCAAATGACTTAGAAAAATAGTTAAGTAAAGAGGACATTGAAGGGGGGAAACCACATCAGACCAGAGCATTTCTGAAGAAAAGCTCAATGCTCACAAGGTTTGTGACTGCAATGAGCCTGTCTTAAATTCCTTGCCTGTAAAATGTTGTCTTATGCTCCAGATAATTAATATGTATTAATCACATTAATTAATATATGGGAAAACTATGATTCTGGAAATGATGGTAGTGGATCAGAACCAAAAGGATAATAAAAAGTGATATAAGGTTTGTAGATGATGCAGGGATATAGGTGATCTCATACAGACAGGCAACCCCAGTTGATGCTGTTCAACGTTGTGAAGGTTTATGTATGTCTCTGTACAGCCTCACCTGGCCAGAGATATAGGCATCTGGAGCTCAAGCAGAGACTGAAGGAATCTGAGTTGAAATAATTTTATAATCTCATCTACCAGTACTAAAATTCAGTGATGTCCACACTTGATTGAAACTCCCTCTGGCTCTTGTTTTAGCATGTTCTAGAGTACTCCATTATTTTCATTCATTCTCATAAGGAAGTGGAGTATGTTGTACTCTGCTTTATAGATGAAGAAAGAGAGTTTTCAAGATCCTGTGAAGTGACTCAGTCACACAATGGTGACAGGACTGAGCCTTGAGTGAGACTGGGCAATCAGTGTATTGACTGTCATCAGATGGTCAGACTAACCTTGGCCCTGGAGAAATCACTTGACTCTTACCTGGAGCTCACCTGGCACCTCAGTTTCCAACAACTAATTGCTTGGTTTCTCCCCAGGTTCCTAATGACCACTTTGGACAACCTCTCAATAACTAATTGCCAGCTTGCAAAATCAGACTTGATCCATCTGTCCCAGTGCCCGAACATCAGTCAGCTAAGAGACCTGGATCTGAGTGGCGTCAGGCTGACCTACTTTAGTCCTGAGCTCCTCCACGTTCTGCTGGAGAAAGGTGCAGCCACTCTTCAGGAACTGGACTTAAACCTGTGTGGGATCATGGACTCCCAACTCGAGACCATCCTCCCTGCCCTGAGCCACTGTTCCCATCTCAGGGTATTCAGCATGTGTGGGAACCTCCTCTCCATGGCTGTCATGGAGAGGCTCCTGCGTCATACTGATGGGCTGCCTGGTTTAAATCTAGAGTTTTATCCTGCCCCTCAGGAGAGTTACAGCTCTCAGGGTGTTCTCCACCAGGAGAGACTTGCCCTTCTACAAGCTGAGCTTTTGGGGATTCTTAGAGACTTAGGACATCCCAGGACCATTTGGATTAGCCCCAGCCCCTGTCCTCACTGTGGCGTTGACATATGTGATCACATAAGTCCCAGTATATAATGCTGTATTACCCTGCTAGTTGGTTGCTTCTATCAAAACTTTCTTCTGGACCCTTGGAAACTGAAATCTAGGACATAGGTACATTATGAAGGGAAAACACACTCATGGTTTCTGTTATCTGCTCAGTGTGACTGGGAAAAGGAAAGGTGATCCAGCAGGGGTGCAGGATTCCAGAAGGATATGTTGATTTGGGGAGCTGATGGGACTTTTAGACATGTATTTATAGAGTCAAATATGAACCTAAATTTCTGGAGGAGGATTCAGTTTGAGACACACATGTTTGAGTTATCCTTGGATGGACAGTTGTAGAAATGTTCAGAAATAAAGAGAACTTCAGTGTAAATGGGTAGATGCCCTCCATGATATATTATCCTGTTTTCTGTGTTTACATCTCAGGAATCTCCAGTTATTGATGGGGAAAAAAAAAGTCACTCAGTTGTCTATGATCTGAAATTCTATCATTCCCCAGTTCTTTTGTTCTTCTTGGTTATATCTTACCTCCTTACTTATTTCTGTGGCTGTTCAGTGGGTTAACACAGACAACAATGGGAACATACTCAGTGGCCAATGAGCCTTTGCAGTGAGAGATTAGCCAGACTCTCAGGTCCACAACAACCCATGCCTGTCATGGGTGGGAACTGTTCCTTCTTGAATTTATCTAGTTGTGTCTGGAAAAGACATGCAAATTCCTACCAAAAAATACTAAAATCAGACAGGCATGGAACATGGTTTTATTATGTTTATACCACCTTTAAAAATTATATCTTTTGGAGGCTAGGTCATGTCAATAAGACATTTACTTCATTCCCCTAACACCTCCTGGTCCTTCCTATTGAGGAAGACTAGTATAGCATGTTTTGACATCAGCATATCCGGATGTATAATAAAATAGCTGTAATATACAGCATATAACTTATAGTCAGCATCTGCATCCTCAGCCCTGCACCCTCTGATTCAACCAGCTGCAGATCTGGTAGTAGCATATTTATTAAAATTCCCTGGATCTCCTGTCTTAGCAGTCTATTATGATGCAGGAAATATTTCTCTTGTTCGTTCTTCTCTTATCTAGAGTTGCACTATTACAAATATTCTCTGTAGAGTTATGTAAATGATTGATGGCCTCAAGATGTTTAGCTATGTCAGATGCCTGGTTTCACATTGGGTAGTGCAGGAGACAATAATTTTATAAAGTAGATGGGATATAAGTTATACAGCTAGTTACATTTATAAATTTATAGTACAGTGGAGAGAGGCACAAGACAAAAATAATTTGAAAACAATTAAGAAAAAATTAAACAATGATTACTATAATGGATTTTAATCTGGTTACAATAAATCATCAAGTCCACAGGGGAGCCATCTGGAGAAGCCAAATTCTGGAGGAATCATGTAGAGAGAAAAAGATTAAATGCCTCATCTTTGTTTACAAAGGTATACTTTATAAACTTGTTGCAGGACTTAGAGAAAGAGGAAAGGTTTTGTGGAAAACGAAGATTAATATTAGCATCTGTAAGAACCATTAGGTGAAGTTGAGACCATAAATAAATCTTTCCAAACCGATTTTTGTTTGTTTCATTTGTTTTAAACTAAGGGACATCTTAGGTTAGTCATTACATATATATATATTTTTAAATAGATATCAATAAATTAGCTCTTTACAAAAGTTCTCCAAATTTTTCCAATTTAGAAGTTTCTCCAATTTAAGGATTTATTGATGAGTAGTACAGATTTTTTTTTTCAGACAAAAAGTTTTTCATTTTATTTTATTTTGTAAATGTCTATATAGCACTATCTACAGGCAATACTGTAAGTAATTTACAAATATCAACCCATCAACTTTCATAACACAACCCTGTGAGATAGGGACTATTACTAGCACTATTTTTATTTAAAATTTTTTTCAATTATTTTATTTTGGTGGGGGGATGCTGGGCAGGGAAAGTGAAATGGACCCCACTTTATATGGACGGGGGGAGCTTTGTGGAGGCTGAGGGGAGACTGTGGCTACACAGGCGTGCACATGTCCAGTAGTGACCCAACCTGCTGAACCCTAGCCTTATATTTTATATTTTTTCTTTATTTTTTTTTAATTGAAGTATAATTGACTGACATTATTATATTAGTTTCAGGTGTACAACACAGTGATTCGATATTTTTGTACATTGCAAAGTGATCGCCCCAATCAGTCCAGTTATCATCTGTCACCATACAAAGTTATTACAATATTATTGACTATATTCCCTATTTATTTTTAATTAATTAATTAATTAATTAATTAATTTTAACATCTTTATTGGAGTATAATTGCTTAACAATGGTGTGTTAGTTTCTGCTTTATAACAAAGTGAATCAGTTATACATATACATATGTTACCATATATCTTTCCTCTTGCTTCTCCCTCCCTCCCACCCTCCCTATCCCACCCCTCTAGGGGGTCACAAAGTACCGAGCTGATCTCCTTGTGCTATGCGGCTGCCTCCCACTAGCTATGTATCTTACGTTTGGTAGTGTATATATGTCCATGCCACTCTCTCACTTTGTCCCAGCTTACCCTTCCCCCTCCCCATATCCTCAAGTCCATTCTCTAGTAGGTCTGTGTCTTTATTCCCGCCTTGTCCCTAGGTTCTTCATGACCTTTTTTTCCCCTTAGGTTCCAAATATATGTGTTAGCATATGGTATTTGTTTTTCTCTTTCTGACTTACTTCACTCTGAATGACAGACTGTAGGTCAATCCACCTCACTACAAATAACTCCATTTCCTTTCTTTTTATGGCTGAGTAATATTCCATTGAATATATGTGCCACATCTTCTTTATCCATTAATCTGTTGATGGACACTTAGGTTGCTTCCATGTCTTGGTTATTGTAAATAGAGCTGCAATGAACATTTTGGTACATGACTCTTTTTGAATTATGGTTTTCTCAGGGTATATGCCTAGTAGTGGGATTGCTGGATCATATGGTGGTTCTATTTTTAGTTTTTTAAGGAACCTCCATACTGTTCTCCATAGTGGCTGCATCAGTTTACATTTCCACCAACAGTGCAAGAGGGTCCCCTTTTCTCCACACCCTCTCCAGCATTGACTGTTTTTAGATTTTTTGATGATGGCCATTCTGACTGGTGTGAGATGACATCTCATTGTACTTTGGATTTGCATTTCTCTAATGATTAATGATGTTGAGCATCCTTTCATGTGTTTGTTGGCAGTCTGTATATCTTCTTTGGAGAAATGTCTGTTTAGGCCTTCTGCCCATTTTTGGATTGGGTTGTTTGTTTTTTTGATATTGAGCTGCATGAGCTGCTTGTAAATTTTGGAGATTAATCCTTTGTCAGTTACTTCATTGGAAAATATTTTCTCCCATTCTGAGGGTTGTCTTTTCATCTTGTTTCATTAGGTCCCATTTGTTTATTTTTGTTTTTATTTCCATTTCTCTAGGACGTGGGTCAAAAAGGATCTTGCTGTGATTTTGTCATAGAGTGTTCTGTCTACATTTTCCTATAAGAGTTTGATAATGTCTGGCGTTACATTTAGGTCTTTAATCCATTTTGAGTTTATTTTTGTGTATGGTGTTAGGGAGTGTTCTAATTTCATACTTTCACATGTACCTGTCCAGTTTTCCCAGCACCACTTATTGAAGAGGCTGTCTTTCTCCACTGTATATTCTTGCCTCTTCTATCAAAGATAAGGTGACCATATGTATGTGGGTTTATCTCTGGGCTTTCTATCGTGTTCCATTGATCTATATTTCTGTTTCTGAGCCAGTTCCATACTGTCTTGATTACTGTAGCTTTGTAGTAAAGTCCGAAGTCAGGGAGTCTGATTCCTCCAGCTCCATTTTTCTTTCTCAAGATTGCTTTGGCTATTCGGTCTCTTTTGTGTTTCCATACAAATTGTGAAATTTTTTTGTTCTAATTCTGTGAAAAATGCCAGTGGTAGTTTGACAGGGATTGCACTGAATCTGTAGATTGCTTTGGGTAGTAGAGTCATTTTCACAATGTTGATTCTTCCAATCCAAGAAAATGGTATATCTCTCCATCTGTTGGTATCATCTTTAATTTCTTTCATCAATATCTTATAGTTTTCTGCATACAGGTCTTTTTTCTCCTTAGGTGGGTTTATTCCTAGGTATTTTATTCTTTATGTTGCAATGGTAAATGGGAGTGTTTCCTTAATTTCTCTCTCAGATTTTTCACCATTAGTGTATAGGAATGCAAGAGATTTCTGTACATTAATTTTGTATCCTGCTACTTTACCAAATTCATTGATTAGCTCTAACAGTTGTCTGGTAGCATCTTTAGGATTCTCTATGTCTAGTATCATGTCACCTGCAAACAGTGACAGCTTTATTTCTTCTTTTCTGATTTAGAATCCTTTTATTTCTTTTTCTTCTCTGATTGCTGTGGTTAAAACTTCCAAAACTATGTTGAATAATAGTGGTGAGAGTGGGCAACCTTGTCTTGTTCCTGATCTTAGTGGAAATGGTTTCAGTTTTTCACCATTGAGGACGATGTTGGCTGTGGGTTTGTCATATATGGCCTTTTTTATGTTGAGGAAAGTTCCCTCTATGCCTACTTTCTGCAGGGTTTCTATCATAGATGGGTGTTGAATTTTGTCAAAAGCCTTTTCTGCATCGATTGAGATGATCATATGGTTTTTCTCCTTCAATTTGTTAATATGGTGTATCACATTGATTGATTTGCGTATATTGAAGCATCCTTGCCTTCCTGGGATATACCCCACTTGATCATGGTTTATGATCCTTTTAATGTGTTGTTGGATTCTGTTTGCTAGTATTTTGTTGAGGATTTTTGCATCTATGTTCATCAGTGATATTGGCCTGTAGTTTTCTTTTTTTGTGACATCTTTGTCTGGTTTTGGTATAAGGGTGATGGTGGCCTCGTAGAATGAGTTTGGGAGTGTTCCTCCCTTTGCTATATTTTGGAAGAGTTTGAGAAGGATAGGTGTTAGCCCTTCTCTAAATGTTTGATAGAATTCACCTATGAACTCATCTGGTCCTGGGTTTTTGTTTGTTGGAAGATTTTTAATCACAGTTTCAATTTCAGTGTTTGTGATTGGTCTGTTCATATTTTCTACTTCTTCCTGGTTCAGCCTCGGAGGGTTGTGCATTTCTAAGAATTTGTCCATTTCTTCCAGGGTGTCCATTTTATTGGCATAGAGCTGCTTATAGTAATGTCTCATGATCCCTTGTATTTCTGCAGTGTCAGTTGTTACTTCTCCATTTTCATTTCTAATTCTATTGATTGGGTCTTCTCCCTTTTTTCTTGATGGGTCTGGCTAATGGCTTATCAATTTTACCTTCTCAAAGTACCAGCTTTTAGTTTTATTGATCTTTGCTATCATTTCCTTCATTTCTTTTTCATTTATTTCTGATTTGATCTTTATGATATCTTCTTCTTGGATTGATCCCTTGATCATTATGTAGTGTCCTTCTTTGACTTTTGTAATAGTCTTTATTTTAAAGTCTGTTTTGTCTGATATGAGAATTGCCACTCCAGATTTCTTTTGAAATATGGGGATTCCCTTGTGTGTTATTTGTTGTTTTCCCCTTGCTGCTTTTAATATTTTTTCTTTGTATTTAATTTTTGATAGTTTGATTAATATGTGTCCTGGCGTGTTTCTCTTTGGATTTATCTTGTATGGGACTCTCTGTGCTTCCTGGACTTGATTAACTATTTCCTTTCCCATATTAGGGAAGTTTTCCACTATAATCTCTTCAAATATTTTCTCAGTCCATTTCTTTTTCTCTTCTTCTTCTGGCACCCTTATAATTCAAATGTTGCTGCGTTTAATGTTGTCCCAGAGGTCTCTGCAGCTGTCCTCAGTTCTTTTCATTCTTTTTCCTTTCTTCTGCTCTGCAGTAGTTATTTCCACTATTTTATCTTCCAGGTCACTTATCCTTTCTTCTGTCTCAGTTATTTTGCTATTGATCCCTTCTAGAGAACTTTTAATTTCATTTATTGTGTTGTTCATCATTGTTTGTTTGCTCTTTAGTTCTTCTAGGTCCTTGTTAAACATTTCTTGTATTTTCCCCATTCTATTTCCAAGATTTTGGATCATCTTTACTATCATTATTCTGAATTCTTTTTCAGGTAGTCTGCCTATTTCTTCTTCATTTGTTAGGTCTGGTGGGTTTTTGCCTTGCTTCTTCATCTGCTGTGTGTTTTTCTGTTTTCTCATTTTGCTTAACTTACTGTGTTTGGGGTCTTCTTTTCACAGGCTGCTGGTTTTTGTTTCCCGTTGTTTTTGGTGTCTGTCCCCAGTGGTTAAGGTTGGTTCAGTGGGTTGTGTAGGCTTCCTGGTGGAGGGGACTAGTGCCTGTGTTCTGGTGGATGAGGCTGGATCTTGTCTTTCTGGTGGGCAGGTCCATGTCTGGTGTTGTGTTTTGGGGTGTCTGTGGCCTTATTATGATTTTAGGACGCCTCTGTGCTAATGGATGGGGTTGTGTTCCTGTCTTGCTAATTGTTTGGCATAGGGTGTCCAGCACTGTAGCTTGCTGGTCGTTGAGTGAAGGTAGGTCTTGGAGTTGAGGTGGAGATCTCTGGGAGATTTTTGTGGTTTGATATTACATGGACCTGGGAGGTCTCTTGTGGACCAGTGTCCTGAACTTGGCTCTCCCACCTCAGAGGCACAGCACTGACGCCTGGCTGGAGCAACAAAAGCCTTTCATCCACACAGCTCAGAATAAAAGGGAGAAAAAATAGAAAGAAAGAGGAAAGAAGATAAAATAAAATAAAATAAAATATAACAAATATTAAGAAGTAAATTTTAAAAAGTAAAAAAAGAAAAGAAAAACGGACAGACAGAACCCTAGGGCAAATGGTAATAGCAAAGCTATACAGACAAAATCACACACAGAAGCATACACATAATACACACTCACAAAAAGAGAAAAAGGGGAAAAAATAATATATCTTGCTCTCAAAGTCCACCTCCTCAATTTGGGATGATTCCCTGTCTAATCAGGTATTCCACAGATGCAGGGTACATCAAGTTGATTGTGGAGCTTTAATCTGCTGCTCCTGAGCCTGCTGGGAGAGATTTCCCTTTCTCTTCTTTGTTCGCACAGCTCCCGGGGTCAGTTTTGGATTTGGCCCCGCCTCTGAGTGTAGGTCGCCGGAGGGCGTCTGTTCTTCGCTCAGACAGGACGGGGTTAAAGGAGCCGCTGATTCACTGAGGCCGGGGGGAGGGAGGGGTGCGGATGTGGGGCGAGCCTGCGGCGGCAGAGGCCAGCGGGACGTTGCACCAGCCTGAGGCGCCGTGCGTTCTCCCGGGGAAGTTGTCCCTGGATCACGGGACCCTGGCAGTGACGGGCTGCACAGGCTCCCAGGAGGGGAGGTGTGGATAGTGACCTGCGCTCGCACACAGGCCTCTTGTCGGCGGCCGCAGCAGCCCCAGCGTCCCACGCCCGTCTCTGGGTTCCGTGCTTTCAGCCGCGGCTCGCGCCCGTCTCTGGAGCTCCTTTAGCAGCGCTCTTAATCCCCTCTCCTCGCGCACCAGGAAGCAAAGAGGGAAGAAAAGGTCTCTTGCCTCTTCGGCAGCTCCAGACTTTCCCGGACTCCCTCCCACCCAGCCGTGGTGCACTAACCCCTTCAGGCTGTGTTCACGCCGCCAGCCCCAGTCCTCTCCCTGCGCTCCAACCGAAGCCCGAGCCTCAGCTCCCAGCCCCGCCCGCCCCGGCGGGCGAGCAGACAAGCCTCTCGGGCTGGTGAGTGCCGGTCGGCACCGATCCTCTGTGCAGGAATCTCTCTGCCTCGCCCTCCGCAACCCTGTGGCTGTGCTCTCCTCTGCGGCTCCGAAGCTTCCGCCACCCTCAGTCTCCACCCGCGAAGGGGCTTCTAGTGTGTGGAAACCTTTCCTCCTTCACAGCTCCGTCCCACTGATGCAGGTCCCGTCCCTATCCTTTTGTCTCTGTTTATTCTTTTTTCTTTTGCCCTATCCAGGTACGTGGGGGAGTTTCTTGCCTTTTGGGAGGTCTGAGGTCTTCTGCCGGCGTTCAGTAGGTGTTCTGTAGGAGTTGTTCCACATATAGATGTATTTCTGGTGTATCTGTGGGGAGGAAGGTCATCTCCGCGTCTTACTCCTCCGCCATCTTGAAGCTCCCTCCAGTGGTATTAATATTTTAATAGCAATTTAAAGAAATAAGATGCAAGAGTAGTCCCCACAAGACAATGCAAAGGATGTAGCCTTCACAAGGTCTAGGACGTTCACTCCTAAAAATAGTCTAAGAAAGTAAAAAGTCTTTGTTGTATAGGTGGAGGCAACAAAGGTTAAGATGACAAAGGCCTCTGAAAGTTGGCACAGCCAAAAATGCTGCTCAGAATCCCACTCTATTTGACTGGTTGTCATATGGACACAATATGTGTACCTTTTGGATGGCAGAGACCAAGCTCTCAAAACCCAAGGGGAAAAAAAACACCTAAGCAGACCAGATAGAACATTTACCTCTCAAAGAAATGGGGAGATAAATGCAACTTACGCCTAGAAGGGCTTTTGTTTCTGTAAGTTTAGGATTTTGAAAAGATATTTTATCAAGCTGGCTTTTCCTGACTGTGTGTGCAAAACTATCAAATCTGGAATGTCAAAAGAACCCCATTTGGTCATTTAAAATTGAGATCTCCCTTAATATAATTTCCCCAAGTACGTAGTTTGTTGCAAGTGTAGGCTCCATGCATATTGTAAGTGAATCAGGCTCGGGTGTTAGTCGGAAGCTGGCTTTCTAACAGCCCTCATTTCTCTATTTGAGAGACTTTGTTTCCCATTTTAAAGTTGAATTTGTTGGGAATAAAATTTACTAAAGAAATTGTGTGGTGAGCCAATGTGCCGCCTGTGAACTTACCTCCTGTAGGTGTCACTGTATAGTGATTTCAACTGTCTTATGCGTCTTTGTTTCTCCCTCTGGCCATCTAAAACCACTGTGGGAGCCCAGATCACTGAATGGTCATATACATGATCTGAGGATGAGCAAGTCTTTTAATTAATGAATGGTTTTCCCTATGGGACCACTGCACAGTATGAGGACTCTGCCTCCACCACTCCCTCAAATTTTTCAGTTTCCAGAGAAAGCTGTGACTGAGTGGGAGCAATCTAGTCCCTCTTCTTCAGAGCAAGTCTCTCATGTCATATTTTCACTTTTATCCCTACAAATTCTGTTAACACCAGGGAAATATGGAAATTAAATCATTATCTCCCAAAGATTTCTGGAACCTCATATTCAATGCTGCATTATTTACAATAACCTAGATATGAAAACAACCTAAGTGCCCCTCAATGGATGATGGAGAAAATGTGATATATTAATATAGAGGAATATTACTCAGCTATAAAAAAGTAAGAAATCCTGCCATTTGCCTCAACATGGATGGACCTTGAGGGCGTTATGCTAAGGGAAATAAGTCAGAGAAAGACAAAAACTGTAAGATCTCACTTACATGTAAAATCTAAGAAAAATAAAATCATAGATACAGAGAACAGATTGGTGGTTGCCAGAGGCAGGATGGGAGGATGTAGGAAATAAATGAAGGTGGTCAAAAGATACCAAATTCCAGTTATTAAAAAAATAAGTCGTGGGGATGTAATGTATATAGTACTCTATAGTGTGTTTGACTGTTGCTAAGAGAGTAGATCTTAAAAGTTCTCATCAGGAGAAAGAAAAGTTTTTGTAACTGTATGAGGTTATGATGTTAAGCAAATTAATGGTGGTAATCATTTTGCAATATATACATATATCAAATCATTATGTTGTAACCTGAAGAAGAAAAAATCATGTTTTTTTCTACTCTACCTTTGAGAACAATGGTTCCTTTCTTCAGATGCCAGCATTTCAATTTTAAGATTAATTTTTTTCACTCATAAAGTGGGTCACATTGATCAAAGACTTTCTCTGTACATGCATGACTGACCAAAAAAAAATCTCTGAAGAACATTATGTACAATAGTAACATGTCAATATGATACACAAATTCTTTGTCACAAAAATGTATAAAATTGCATCTTACCTCCTGAGCAATGGAAGAGTTCTCAGAGCTTCTGAGAATCTGTTTCCTGTTTATAATCCTCAGTTTGGCTGAAATAAAAATCTCTTTTCTTTCTTCTTAGTTTGTTTGTTATTTGACTTATTGTCAACATCTTCTTAGCATAGTTGGCAGGATATCAGAGACACCCACCAGAGGATACCTGGAGTCTACCCCAAATCGGCACTTGGTGTCAGCATGGGACCTTTGGGCTCCAGTGGCTTCTTCATACTCCTCAGGTGCTTTGGTGAGTTCTCCTGATACCTGTTTTAAATGACATCCTGAATTTCATTTGAAAAGTTTTTGCTTTAACTTGGAATCTTAAGGGGCACCAATGAATTTCCCAAAATGGGGACCTAGGAGGATCTGGGCAGGAAGCCTGGAGAAACATAAAATCTTTGTTAATTTTGGTTTAAATTCAAAACAAATTATCATACGGTCAGAACAAACTATTTGCGATTGAAATAAGAGACTGTACCTGCTCAGCTCCAAAGAAAATGTGACATCTGCTTCTTCTGGCCACAAGGCATTCTCAGACAATTGAGAACCTAGCTCTGAAGTGTCTGAGGATCAATTCTCATGACATTTAACAGTCCCACAGAGGATCCCGCTACAATCATTAAGTAAATTCTGCTTGCCACGTGACATAAAAATGCTGATCACCTAGTGTCCCAGGCACCCATGGCAGTTTTAGATTGTCAGAGGGAGAAACGAAGACATTTAAGACAGTTGAACTGAACCCAAAAGTAACTCATTGTGAGCTAGATTCAGAAGCAGCACATATCCAATCCATCACATTGTCCTAGAAATTTGTTCAGATCCTATTTCATATCTGAATTAGACTACCAAATGAATAAAGGGAAACTGTGCCTTGAAAGCCAAACAGCTCCCAGAGGGATAGCCACCTATGGAAACACCAGGTAATTTTAGATATAATACTTATGGAACAGACACTTGCAAGTATTTAACTAAATGGGAAAATCTGACCAAAGATAACTTCCCTGAGATGGCCAAAATTGGACATTTCTTATTTATCTGAATTGATTTATTTGCATGATCAATGAAAAAAGGCCAGCTATAAAATCAAACAACCATAACGGGAGGTATATTTTAATTGTTACCTGGAAGCCTCAATGAGGAAATAGTAAAATGGCTTCATTGCAAGAAACAAACTGAAAATTTTTAGAAATGGTGGCTAAATTAGAAAAAGCCTCAGAACCAATGTTTCTTTTCTACAACTTTATCCTCAACCTCCTTCTCAGGCTTCTTTATATCCTCTCCTCTATGAGTTCCCCAGCCCTGACCTTCCTGCCCTCCCTCCCACCAAGAGAAAAAAAAATTATTGAGTCCACAGTAGAAAATGAAAGGAATACCAAGGTAATAGCAGCTCCCTTAAAGGGCACAAGCAGAGGGGAGAACTGCCATTACTTATACCTTTTGGACAAGGACAGGACTTAGGGATTTAACTAAGGATTTTCCAAATCCTTTACATGATCCTTTAGATTTTGCTAAGGAATTTGGTCTTACATTAAGAACTCAGGAGCCTGGATATTTAGACTTGTACCAGCTCATTGAGCAAAAGAATGGCTCCAAGACATAAACTGAAAGACACCTCTGAAGGATTTTTATAAACATGAGGCTACAGATCACCAGAAATTTAAATAAAGCCCAAAACTTATATCAGGCTATCCCCAAAATTTTCCCTCAGAAAATAGATTGGGCCAAGGTCCATCAACACAATCAGAGGCCAGGAGAAACTATTTTTGATTATTTTAAAAGGTTTGAAAATACATACAAACAGCACTCTGGCATTGATCCAGAGAATTCCTTGAACCATCAGAATGATCCAATATTACATTCCATTGTTCTAGAAGGATTAGATGAAGAATTGTCCAGACTAGTTAAAAGACATGAACTTTATGGGACTTCCCTGGTGGTCCAGTGGTAAAGAATCCACCTTCCAATGCAGGGGACGTGGGTTCGATCCCTGGTTGGGGAACTAAGATCCCACATGCTGCAGGGCAACTAAGCCCACGTGCCACAACTATTCAGCCTATGTGCTACAACTAGAGAGAGAAAACCTCACGCCATGACTAGAGAGAAAGCTGAGCACCCCAACGAAGAGACCACGCACCGTAAGGAAAGATCCCACACGCCTCAACAAATATCCTGTGTGCCACAACTATGACCTGATGCAGCCAAAAAAAAAAAGAAAAGAAACAAAATAATAAAAAATAAAAGACATGAACTTTGTTGTACTACCATGCATACTAACGCCCTTAACACAATTACTGGCAAATTTCTAAAACCTTACAGAAATGAGAAAATGAAAGAACTGCCAAAATTATGAATGTACAGATACAGCAGCTTGGGGGCCTTCCAAAACTAACCTGCCCAAGTTCCAGCCAGGCTTGAGATGAGTGCACCTGTTTTATTGCAAGAGACCTGGACATTTAAAAAGAGTTTGCCACAAATTCAAGCGAGACTTTAAACAGGCAAAATTAAAAAGGAATCAGAACCCTCTGAGGATTGTGAGAGGGCATTCCCCTGTTCTTCATGAATACCTTAGGGGAAATTGAAATAACAATTAGAGGAGAAACTTTTAAAGCTCTTGTAGACAAGGAGGATACATTATCTGTTTTTAACCCTTCCCTTATTCATTGCCCTCTCCCTCAGAATAATCAATCTATTCAAATGATAGGGGTTTAAAATTTTTCTATACAAGTTTTAAAATCAGAGTTAATAACCTTTCAGCTAGGAACTATCACAGAAAGACACGTGTTCCTTTTGGTGAAATGTGTTCCAATTCATTTCTTAGGAAGAGATTGTTAGAGGCATATAATAAGGTGAAATGATTCTAGATTTAGAAGATGTAAGTGCAGATCAGAAGAGAATTACTGATAAATCGATGGTTATGAAAATGAAAATTCAGACAAATCAAGAGGAAGTTCATGATTTACTGTTACAAATGCCTGAGGAATTATGGTCACCTTCTTTCATAAGGTACTGGGAAAATTAAAATAGCTATTCTTATTAAAGTAACTATTGATAATTCCAAGCCTCTACCCAATATCTGACAATAGCCACTTAGACCAGAGGCATTAAGTGAAATAAGACCCATTATTCAGAAATTCCTTAAGAAAGACTTATAATTCGTTACACCAGTCCTTGCAATACTCCCATTTTACCAGTAAGACAGCCAAATGGAAAAAGCTGGAGATTGTTCAGAACCCTAGAGCTATAAATAACATTGTGATCCCTCACCAATCTGAGGTTCCTGATCCTCACTCTCTGCTCTCAGCCATTCCAGCAGACGCTTGTTATTTTTCAGTAACAGACCTATGTAGTGCATCCTTTAGTACTCCAGGAGAACAAGAAAACAATACATGCAAAGATTGTCAGTGTACCTGTACGGTTATGCCACAAGGCTATACTGAGAGCCCTATTTATTTTTCTCAAACACTTAAAGCGGATTTAGCTGATGTACACTTTCTTAATGTCTCTGCTTTAATTGAATAGGCAGGTGATTTGTTTTTGTGTTCTAGAACTGAACAGGACTCTCAAAGAGACACTATTCACCTATTTCAACAATTAGCTTCTATGCGGTATAAGGTGTCCAAAGACAAATTACATTTCTACTTATCAATTGTGAAATATTTAGGTCATTTAATATCTAAAGAAAGATTATTGATTCATTCTGAAAGAAGTAAGGGAATCCTAGCTTTCTCATTTCCTAAAACAAACAACAAAGAGGATTTCTAGGTCTAACCAAGTATTGACATAATTGGATACCAGTTTATTCCCTCATTGCCCAAACTCTATGCATTACTTAGGTCTGACAAACTAGACCCAATTGAAAGGACAATGGAAGAAGAAAGGTTATAAACGCTTTAAAATCTGCATTAGCCCAGGCTTCAGCATTAGGCCATCCTAATGATAAATTACCATTTTTCCTCTTTGTGCATGAAGATAGAGGAAATGCCCTGGGTGTATTAACTCAGTGGCATTGTGACAAGCTCCAACCCATAGGATGTTATAGTCCATATGTTTAATTGCTGTATGAGGGCTATATCAATGACATAGCTCTTATGCAAAGCTACTGCAGAACTCATAATGGAGTTTACTCTATGTTTCTCACTCAGTTGAATCTCTTTTCAATTCTCATCATACTCAAAAATATTCTGTGACTTGATTGGCCCCTTATGAAGTATTGTTACTCTCTTCACTCAATATTACTTTGGTTTGATTTCATAGACTTAACCCCAAAACTTTACTTCCCACAACTCAAGATGACAATAACCATGATTGCATTGTGCTGACTATCTTCTTACTCCTAGGACTGACTTTCAGGAAGTTCCATTGCTAATGCTGATTTAAGTTGGTTTACAGATGGATCCTATTTAAAGGATGAGCAGGGACATTATCAAGCTGGGTACGCAATAACTTCCATAGTAGAAATAATCAGAAGTTCTTATTTACTGGACACCAAATTGACCCAAAAAGCTTAATTGATTTCATTAATTAGGGTTTGTCAATTAGTCAAGGATCAACGAGCAGATATTTATACTGACAGCTGCTATGCCTTCGGAGTAGCTCAGAATTTTGGAATGCTATGGAAACAGAGAGGATTTCTCACCTTTTCTGGCCAGCCTATAAAGAATGGACAGCTAGTCTCAAAACTACTAAAGTTCATTCAATTGCCCAAACAGTTGGCCATCATTAAAATACCTGGACATTCCAAATAAAAATATGATTCAACAGAAGCCAAAGGAAATTGATTGGCTGATGCTGCAGCTAAACAAGCTGTCTTAAGCCTTACATCTGCCCAGTTTAGAAGATGTCCTCTGCTCAGACATAACTGTTATGAAACCGTTAGGAAATTTCCTTTACAGGCTCAAGGACTTGTTTCAGAAAATGAAAAGTAGACCTGGAAGAAAAAAGGGGGATTTGTCAATCCCATATCACAAATGAGGTTTGGACCAAATAAAAGGCCTATAATACCTGTAAGTACCCCAATACCCTTACTCCAGCATGTACATTCCTTGACCCATTGGGCACCTGAAAGCAATATATTTGAAGAACTTCTCTCACTATAGCCCATAAGTTTTATGAACAATGTTCTATTTGTCCTAAATGTAATCCTGGTAAACTCCTTCATGGTTCTCTCAAGGTCACTTTCCCCTCCCCAAGGGACCTTTTGAAGTTTTGCAACTGGACTTTATCTAGGTGCCTTCCTCTCAAAGCTACAAATACATCCTGGTAATGGTATACATGTTTTCACACTAGGTGGAGGCATTTCCTTGCAGATGAGCAATGGCCTTAACAGTAGGCAAATTACTATTGGAAAGAATATTTCCAGTTTGGGGAACTCTTTCGGAGTTGTGTAGTGACCAGGGAACCCATTTTACTGGACAGATTATTTCATACATTTGTAAGATTTGGCCGAAAATGTAACATTTTCACTGAGCCTATCACCCTCAAACCTAAGGCTTAGAAGAAAGGAACAGTAGCACAACTAAAATACAATTGGCTGAATTTTGAGAGGTATTTAATATTCCATGGCCCAAACCTCTTCCTTTGGTGCTCCTTAACCTGACATCTACCCCCCCCACACCTTTTTGTTTTTGGCGGTACGCGGGCCTCTCACCGCTGTGGTCTCTCCCATTGTGGAGCACAGGCTACGGACGCGCAGGCTCAGCGGCCATGGCTCACGGGCCCAGCCGCTCCGCGGCATGTGGGATCCTCCCGGACCGGGGCATGAACCCGTGTCCCCTGCATCGGCAGGTGGACTCTCAACCACTGTGCCACCAGGGAAGCCCTCTACCCCCTTTGATAAACATCAATTGTTTCCTTTTGAAATAATGACTGGGCAACCTATGCATCTGATGAACCAGCCCTTCTTGAATGTGATATTTCACATTATTGTCAGGGACTCATGAAAGCAATTAAAGAATATGAAAAATTAGTAAGCAGTTCCTTCCACAGTGAGCTCCTGGGAGACCAAGACCTTAAGGACCATGGGGTACAACCTGGAGATTTTGTCTATTGGAAAAATACACCAAATAAAGGACACTTTACAACCTCACTGGAAAGAATCATATCAGGTATTGTTAACAAAACCCTGTACTGAAAAAAGTCAGCACCTCTTTAAAGAAGTAACGTCTTGGATTCACATTTCTCACGTCAAAAAGCCTCCTGTCCTGAATGGGCTGCAACTCCTATTTCTGACACCTGGATTTGATTAACTAAGAAAAGCCCCACCATGCCAGGATGAGATTACAGCAATTGTAGACAGCTAACCCAAGAGTCTGGACCGGGCTTGTAAAATCGATCTTACTAGTTCAAAGTGTACTATTTATCAAATATCTGCTCTCTATCAAAATTGAAAGTTACTGTTTACTTACTAGCTATGTTTTATTTCCAATGTTTGGGATGGAAAGAAAACTCTAGTAAAACATCACAAAGGATAGCTACTAAGGACAGTTTAACTGATAGTTTGATATTTCATCCAATTCCTTGGTCAATACAAGGTCGATTTAAACACCTCATAATTCCTGTCACTGACTTTTCAAATGTTCCCAATGTTACCACTTATTTAGATCAACCTCTGTCTGGCTTAACCTTTCAGGTTCAAATTCTCCAACATATTAATATGTCCATCTCTTGTCTGACACTTGTTCTTAGAGACCAGTCACAATTTACCCTGGGACCTCACTCCATATCTGACTTCTTAAAGAGAAAAATACAAGTCACTCGTGTCAGCAACTGTCTCACATCAAATATCATACTGATAGCTCTTAGAAAGCCTGCAAGTGAGATGACCAATGGTCTCATACTGTCTTAACAAAATTTTCAATTAACAAAACTATCAATGAAAGCATTCAGGGAGGAATCAGTTGTGCTCCTCCAGACTTTGCCTTTATATGTGGTATGGGAACTGACCCAGCTTCCCAAGGGTGGACACATATGTGTCTTAATAGATGACAAGTAGAAGGTTTATGCTTATTGGGACATTATGTTACCTCATTGTCTAAATACAAAGAGACAGATGGACCTACTTTTTTTCCCCATTACAGAGTCAAGAGATCCATGCTAGCAGGATACTAAGATACCTGCTTGCAAAGTCTTTTGGTAATCTAGGTTCCAAATGCATGAGTATATGTAAACAGGGATACGCTTAGAAATCAATTAGTCACCATTGGTCAAATGGCATAAGAAACCACAAAAAGCATTCCAGGACAACTGAAATGTGTAAATTCCTTAGCCCAAGTAGTGTTAGATAATAGAATTGCCTTAGGCTTTCTACTGGCCGAACCAAAAGGCATTTGTGCTATTGCTCACGCTACTTGTTGCACCTTCATCAATACCTCTGAAGAAGTTGAGACATGCCTAGAAAAAAAATTTCCAAAAGGCAAAAAGGTTACAACATGTAAGAAAGCCTTACCCTTTGGATGACCTGTTCAGATGGTTCCCCTCCAATCCAGGCAACATTATCTGCTCTGCTTTACAGACAGTTGTTATTTTCATAATATGTATTATTACTCATTTCCTAACTATCAACTTACTCATGATATATACCACTGCTTGCTTTAAGCCTGCTGTCAAAAGCACACATACAATGATTGTACAGCAAACTGAGATGATTGAACTAGCGTATAACTATAAAACTTCTTTCTCTCTCCAATATACACACATATATACACATACATACATATATATACTTCTATGTTTGCTTACTGCATTTAGTTAATAGACTACTTCTAAAGTTCTGTGATGAGAAAAATAGTAATGTTTAAATGAATTGTAACTACTGATTGCATCTATAGTTCTACATAAGGTAATGGACATACAAAAAGTACATAAAAGTTAACATTAAAATAAGTTCTATTGGACATCATAGAATTGACTGTCAGTCCTTGACAAGTATCCTACTAACATAACCCCCTAAAAGGAAAGAAACAGCTAGGCTATCAAGATCAAGCATTGAGAGACATAATGGATCCAGAGCAGGTATGCAACCACCTTGCCATACTAAGGGTTGTCTTTTTGTTTTGTTTATGGTGTCCATTGCTGTGCAAAAGCTTTTACATTTAATTAGATCCCATTTGTTTAGTTTTGTTTTTATTTTCATTACTGTAGGAGGTGGATCTAAAAGATCTTGCTGCAATTTATGTCAAAGAGTGTTCTGCGTATATTTTCTTCTAAGAGTTTATGGTGTCCAGCCTTACATTTAGGTCTTTAATACATTTTGAGTTTATTTTTGTGTATGGTGTTAGAGAGTGTTCTAATTTCATTCATTTACATGTAGCTGTCCTGTTTTCCCAGCACCACTTATTGAAGACACTCTTTACTTTACCGTATATTTTTGCCTCCTTTGTTATAGATTAATTGACCATAGGTGTGTGGGTTTATCTCTGGGCTTTCTATTCTTTTCCATTCATCTGTTTTTCTGTTTTTGTGCCAGTACCACACTGTCTGATTACTGAGGGTTGGAGTATAGTCTGAGGTCAGGGAGCCTGATTCCTCCATCTCCATTTATATTTCTCAAGATTGCTTTGGCTATTTTGGGATCTTTTGTGTTTCCATATAAATTGTAAAAATTTTGTTCTAATTCTGTGAAAAATGCCCTTGATAATTTGATAAGGATTGCAGTGAATGTGTAGATTGCTTAGGGTAGTATAGTCATTTTCACAATGTTGGTTCTTCCAATCCAAGAACATGATATATCTCTCCATCTGTGTTGTCTTTATAATTAATAATAATTATAATTATTATAGTAAATTTAAAAATCTTATAATTTTCTGCATAAATGTCTTTTGTTTCCTTAGGTAGGTTTATTCCTAGGTTTTTTATTCTTTTTGATGAGATGGTAAATGAGATTGTTTCCTTAATCTCTTTTTCTGGTCTTTTATTGTTAGTTTATAGGAATGCAAGAAATTTCTGTGTATTAATTTTGTATCCCTCAACATTACCAAATTCATTGCTGATCTCTAATAGTTTTCTGGTAGCTTCTTTAGGATTTTCTATGTATAGTATCATGTCATCTGCAAACAGTGACAGTTTTACTTCCTCTTTTCCAATCTGGATTCCATTTATTACCTTTTCTTCTCTAATTGCCATGGCTAGGACTTCCAAAACTATGTTGAATAATAGTGGTGAGAGTGGACATCCTTGTTTCATTCCTGATCTTAGAGAAAATGCTTTCAGTTCTTCACTGTTGAAAATGATGTTTAGTGTCATATATGGCTTTTATTAAGTTAAGGTAGGTACCCTCTATGCCCACTTTCTGGAGATATTTTTTTTATCATAAATGGGTGTTAAATTTTGTCAAGCTTTTTCTGCATCTATTGAGATGATCATATGGTTTTTATTTTCAATTTGTTAATATGGTGCATCACATTGATTGATTTGCATATATTGAAGAATCCTTGCATCCCTGGGATAAATTCCACTTGATCATGGTGTATGATCTTTTGAATGTATTGTTGAATTCTGTTTGATACTATTTTGTTGAGGATTTTGTGTCTATGTTCATCAGTAATATTGGTCTGTAAATTTCTTTTTTTGTGATGTCTTTTTCTGGTTTTGGTATCAGGATAATTGTGGCCTTGTAGAATGATCTTGGGAGTGTTCCTTCTTCTGCAATTTTTGGGAAGAGTTTGAGAAGGATGGGTGTTAGCTCTTCTCTAAATGTTTGATAGAATTCACCTGTGAAGCCATCTGGTCCTGGACTTTTGTTTGTTGGAAGATTTTTAACTGCAGGTTCAATTTCTTTACTTGTGATTGGTCTGTTCATTTTTTCTATTTCTTCCTGGTTCAGTCTTGGGATGTTGTACCTATCTAAGAATTTGTCCGTTTCTTCCAGGATGTCCATTTTATTGGCATATAGTTGCTTGTAGTAGTCTCTTATGATCTTTTGTATTTCAGTGGTCAGTTGTAACTTCTCATTTTTCATTTCGAATTTTATTGATTTGAATTCTCTCCCTTTTTTTCTTGATGAATCTGACAAAAGATTTATCAATTTTGTTTATCTTCTCAAAGAACCAGCTTTTAGATTCTTTGATCTTTGCTATTGCTTTCTTCATTTCTATTTCATTTATTTCTGCTCTGATCTTTATGATTTCTTTCTTTCTACTAACTTTTTTGTTGTTGTTCTTCTTCTTGCTGTAGTTGCTTTAGGTGTAGGTTGTTTGAGATTTTTCTTGTTTCTTGAGGTGGGATTGTATTGGTATAAACTTCCCTCTTAGAACTGCTTTTGCTGCATCCCATAGGTTGTGGGTCATCATGTTTTCATTGTCATTTGTTTTTAGGTATTTTTAATTTCCTCTTTGATTTCTTCAGTGATTTCTTGGTTATTTAGTAGCATATTGTTTAGCCTCCATGTGTTTGTGTTTTTTAAGTTTTTTTGTAATTGATTTCTAATCTCATAGCTTTGTGGTTGGAAAAGATGCTTGATATGATTTCAATTTCTGTAAATTTACTGAAGCTTGCTTAGTGGCCCAAGATGCGATCTATTCCGGGGAATGTTCTGTGTGCACTTAAGAAAGTGTGTTATTCTGTTTTCAGATGGAATGTCCTATAAATATCTATTAAGTCCATGTGGTCTAATGAGTCATTTAAAGCTTATATTTCTTTATTAATTTTCTGTCTGGATGATCCGTCCATTGGTGTAAGTGGGGTGTTAAAGTCCCCCACTATTATTGTGTTACTGTTGATTTCCCCTTTTGTGGCTGTTAGCATTTGCCTTATGTATTGTGGTGCTCCTTTATTGGGTGCAGCAATATTTACAATTGTTCTATATTCTTGGATTGATCCCTTGATCATTATGTAGTGTCCTTGTGTTTTGTAACAGTCTTTACTTTAAAGTCTATTTTTTTTGATATGAGTATTGCTACTCCAGTTTTTGTTTTGTTTTTTTTTAATTTCCATTTGCATGGAATATGTGTTTCTATCCCCTCACTTTCAGTTCGTATGTGTCCCTAGGTCTGAAGTGGGTATCTTTTAGACAGCATATATACAGGTCTTGTTTTTGTATCCATTTAGTCAGTCTATGTCTTTTGGTTGGAACATTTAATCCATTTACGTTTAAGGTAATTATCAATATGTATGTTCCTAAAGATAATCTCTTAATTGTTTTAGGTTTGTTCTTATAGGTCTTTTTTCTTCCCTTCCTCTTTTGTTCTATTCTCCTGTGTTTCTTAACTAGGGTACTTCCTTTAACATTTGTTGTAAAGCTGGTTTGGTGGTGCTGAATTCTCTTAGCTTTTGCTTGTCTGTAAAGCTTTTGATTTCTTGATCGAATCTGAATGAGATCCTTGCTGGATAGAGTACTCTTGGTTGTAGGTTTTCCCCTTTCATCACTTTAAATATATCATGCCACTCCCTTGTGACCTGCAGAGTTTTTGCTGAAAAATCAGCTGATAACTTTATGGGGATTCTCTTGTATTTTATTTATTGCTTTTCCCTTTTTGCTTTTAATATTTTTTCTTTGTATTTAATTTTTGTTAGTTTGATTTATATCTATCTTGGTGTGTTCCTCCTTGGGTTTATCCTGTATGGGACTCTCTGCACTTCCTGGACTTCCTTCCCCATGTTAGAGAAGTTTTCAAGTATAATCTCTTCAAATATTTTCTCAGACCCTTTCTCTTTCTCTTTTTCTTCTTCTTCTGGGGCCCTTATACTTTGACTGTTTGTGCATTTAATGTTGTCCCAGAGGTCTCTGAGACTGTCTTCTTTCTTTTTTTTTTCATTCTTTTTTCTTTATTCTGTTCTGTGGCAGAGATTTCCACCATTTTGTCTTCCAGGTCACTTATCCCTTCTTCTGCCTCAGTTATTCTGCTATTGATTCCTTCTAGTGTATTTTTCATTTCAGTTATTGTCTTGTTCATCTCTGTTTGTTCTTTAGTTCTTCTAGGTTTTTGTTAAACTTTTCTTGTGTCTTCTTAATTTGTGCCTCCATTCTATTTCTGAGATCTTGGATCATCTTTACTATCATTACTCTGAATTATTTTTCAGATACATTGTTTATCACCTCTTCATTTAGTTGTTCTTGTAGGTTTTTATCTTGCTCCTTCCTCTGCAATATATTTCTTTGTTGTCTCATTTTGTCAAGCTTACTGTGTTTGTGGTCTCCTTTCCACCGACTGCAGCATCATATTTCTTCCTGCTTCTGGTGTCTGCCCCCTAGTGGGTGAGCTTGATCCAGAGGCTTGTGCTGTTATCCCCTTGATAGGGAGTTTGATTTGTGTTGTGGTGATCAGAGTCTGCCCTAGATATTGAACAGGGCCTCCCCTTTGCTGTGGTTGTCACTGCCCTGTCAGGGTCAGGGTCTGCTCCTTATTTATTGGAGTAGGGGCCCCCAGATCTGTTTCTTAGCTGTGATTCTGATCTGCGGTGTGAGGTAGGCAGGATTGGAGCACTCCCACTGGGAGAGAAGCCAATGAGTATTCCTCCTCTGGAGCTGTTCACCTATGAATATGCTCTGTTGTGTCCCCTTTCATCCACTGTTCAGGCTCACAAAGTATACTCTTATTGACACTGCTCTCAGTCCCGCCTTGGATGTGGGTATGCTGGCAATTGGCCCTGGTGACCCTCAGACATTGTTTTCTCCTTGCCACCAGCACAGATTCCCTGAAGTCAGTTCCCAGGGCTGCAGTAGTCATGCACCTGGACCCACTGTGGGAGCTATGGAGGCAGCATGGACTCTGGTGTGTCCCAACTCCCATGTATATGTGCACACAGAGCCCATAGCTGCTAAAGCCAGACCTGTCCCAGCTGCAAGAGCACTTGTTGTTCTTTCAGATGTTTTGCAGGTGCTAGATTTAGGAAACCATCAGCAGAGGTGTAATTCTGCACTTTGTGCAGCCATGAGAAGAGATTTCAGCTCTTCTTCCTTAGTTACACAGCCCCTGGGGCTCAGCTTCAGTTTCAGCCTCTCCTCTGGGCAGATTTCCTAGTGGGAGGAGGTATTTGTACCCTCCTGGACAGCAGGGCAGATCTTGGCACCTGATTATGGATTTCCTACTAGGGAGTTATCCATGCCCTCCTGGGACTGCAGGGCAGGTCCCAGCATCCACTGGCAGATTTCTTAGTAGTGAGAGCTATCTGCATGCTCCCAGGACAGCAGGGTGGGTTCTGGCCCCCAGTGACAGACTTACTAGTCGTGGAAGCTATCCACCCCCTCCCAGGACTGCAGGGTGGGTTCTGGCACCCATTGCCAGATTTCCTAATAGCAAGAGGTTTCTGTGCCCTCCCAGGACAGCAGGGTGGGTTCTGGCACCCACTGGCAGATTTCCTAATAGCAAGATATTTCTGTGCCCTCCTAGGACAGCATAGCAGGTCCCAGCACCCACTGGTGGATTTCCTAGTAGTGAAAATTTCCACATGCTCCCAGGGCAGTGGGGCAGTTCACAGCACCCACTAGCAGATTTCCTAGTGGGGAGAGTTATCTTCACACTCCCGGGACAGCAGGGTGGGTTCTGGCACACACTGATGGATTTCCTAGTTGCAGAAGCTCTCAGCCCCTTCCCAGGACAGCATAGGCAGGTCCTGGGGCCCACTGGTGGAATTCCTAGTTGCTGGATCTGTCCACATCCTTCTGGGTCACCAGGGGCAGGTCCTGTGTTCTGCTGGCAGAATTCCTAGTGGAGAAAGCTGTCTGTGCCCTTCTGGGACAGCAGGGGTGGGGTCTGGTGTCTGCCCATGGGTCCGGAAGAGGACGCCAGTGCCCACCTCTGGAGCCCAGGGTGGTGGCAGTGAGTGGCGACTGCCCCTGGAGCTCCTGTAGGTGGTGTCCTGTTGCCTGGGAGTGCTCACAGGGAAAGAAGTTCTTATGGTGGTCCCAAACCTCTCCTCCTGCACCTCCCAATAATGGTGCCTTACCTCTCTGGTGGACCAGGTTTCTTCCTAGTACAACTTCAGTTGCCACAGCCCAACCTCTTCAGGTTGTTTCTGCACCTAACCCTGGTCCTCTCCCTGGGATTGAGCTTCAGAGTCTAAGCTTTAGCACACCCCCGCCCCCCAACTGACAGAAGAGTATCTCAGGTTGGGGAGCACAGGGTGGTGGGCCTGAACCTCTGTGCAGGTTACTCTCCATTTTGCTTGCCACAAACTGGTTGCTGCTCTCCCCTCTTAGGCTCCAAAACTACCCTTCCATCCAGTCTAATCTCTCCGCTAGTTAGGAGACTTCCCAAGTTGCAGGAAGCTTTCCTCCTTCAGAGCTCCCTCCCTGGGGCGCAGGCCCCATCCTGTTTCCTTCTTTTTCTTTTTCCTTTTATTCTACCTCATTACATGAAAGTTTTCTTGTCTTTTTGGACATCTGAGATCTTCTGTTGGCACTCAGTAGCTGTTTTGTGTGAATCGTTTCACTTGTAGATGCATTTTCAATGTTTCTGTGGAGGGAGGTGAACTCTGCTTCCTACTCCTCCACCATCTTGATCCTGACCCTTCACCTCTGGATCTTCTTGAAGGTCTTCATTTTGTAGCAGTATTGGAGTAAAACAATGATTATCTATAAACAACATAAGAATTCAAATGGCATGGTTAAAGATCTGATTACAATGCAATTGAGAAGAAACTTGTTTTTTTCTGTGACATACAAAATTTTATATATAGATAAGGACTAGAGTTATGACTGATAACATTGTACCAGGACATATCAGATTTTTAGGGATTCCATATAAATTTTGGCATATCTATATTAATGACATTTAGCCACACAATGTAACCTAAGAAGGTTTTATCACCACTTATTTGACAATGTTTCCATGTAATTTAACACACCAGATAAAATTAATTAGTTTACTAGCTCTCTGTGGGGTGCTTTGGGAGCCTTTAGAAGCAGCCCAAAGTTAGCTGGACGTCAAAAGAATTTTATTTAGAATTTGGCTTGGGGGAGTTTGTCAAAAGCACCAAAAGGTTTAAAACACATGGTCAAATAGAGTCATAGGTAAATGTGAGACAATATTTATTCATTCAACCAAAGTGACAATAGAAGATTTTAAAAGCAAAGACAGATAATTAGAAGGCAAAGAAAGTCACAATCTGTTATCAAAAGTAGTTCAATTTTCCAAGAAAACTTTGTTCACTTAACAGAGAGGGAAAAATAAAATACCTGCAGCAGCCCACCCTCAATAACAAAGTTTATTTACCTAATTAAATTCAATCCCGTTACAGCCTGACTTTGTACAAAACTCTCTTCTCAGGGACCTCTTTTCACAAAATTTTCATAGCTTTCTGTATTTATATTTGTCTATCCCTTATTTTCTTTCCCATCCAGAAACAACCAGCTTTAGCACAGAATCACTTTCTTTTCCCGTAGCTAAATGCATTTCTATTTCCAATGCCTTTTTTTCTGAAAACACACATCCTACTTTCTTTGCATACTGAAAATTTCTAGTACCTTTAATTACATATTTCAATTGGAATTCTCAACACTTAAAAAACCTTAATCTCTAGCAAAAACCAAGAAGCAAGCAATTGTGAACATACCCCCATTTCTGATTGGCAAATGTAGGTATCCATCCCATAACCTCTAGAACAATATATTTACTCACAGTAGAACTTCTTTCCTCAATGTGGTAGAAGACTTTTGTCTAATAAACCCAAACATCATTAGATTTTCTGTCATAAGGAGACAAAACTAGGTAAACTTAGACCTCTTTAGCAATTAATGGCATTTTAGAGTGAAATCTCTTTTAGAATAATTTCTCCAATTAAGCAGTTACTTGCAAGAATAAGCTCCATACGTATAGTAAGTGAATCAGGCTGGGGCATTAGTTGAAGTTTGGCTTTCTTAAACACTCCTTCTTTCTCTGTTTGGGAGACACTACTTCCCATTTTATAGCTGACTTTGTCAGGGATAAAATTACTAATGATATTGTGTGATGGGCCAATGTGCTGCTTGTGAGCTCACCTATTCTAGGAGTCACTGTAGAGTGGATTCAGGTCTCTAGTGGGTCTCAGTTTCTCCCTCTAGCCATCTAAAACTGCAGTGGGTGCTCAAATCACTGAATGGCCAGTTCTTTTTTTTTTTTTTTACATCTTTATTGGAGTATAATTGCTTAACAATGGTGTGTTAGTTTCTGCTTTATAACAAAATTAATCAGTTATACATATACATATGTTCCCATATTCCCTCCATCTTGCATCTCCCTCTGACCCTCCTTATCCCACCCCTCCAGGCAGTCACAAAGCACCGAGCTGATCTCCCTGTGCTACGCGGCTGCCTTCCACTAGTTATCTACCTTACGTTTGGTAGTGTATATATGTCCATGCTTCTCTTCTGCTTCGTCATAACTTACCCTTTCCCCTCCCTATATCCTCAAGTCCATTCTCTAGTAGGTCTGTGTCTTTATTCCTGTCTTATCCCTATGTTCTTCATGACATTTTTTTCCTTAAATTCCATATATATGTGTCAGCATACAGTATTTGTCTTTCTCCTTCTAACTTACTTCACTCTGTATGACAGACTCTAGGTCCATCCACCTCATTACAAATAGCTCAATTTCGTTTCTTTTTAGGGCTGAGTAATATTCCATTGTATATATGTGCCACATCTTCTTTATCCATTCATCCGATGATGGACACTTAGGTTGTTTCCATCTCCAGGCTATTGTAAATAGGGCTGCTATGAACATTTTGGTACATGACTCTTTTTGAATTATGGTTTTCTCAGGGCATATGCCCAGTAGTGGGATTGCTGGGTCATATGGTAGTTCTATTTGTAGTTTTTTAAGGAACCTCCATACTGTTGTCCATAGTGGCTGTACCAATTCACATTCCCACCAGCAGTGCAAGAGTGTTCCCTTTATTCCACACCCTATCCAGCATTTATTGTTTCTAGATTTTTTGATGATGGCCAGTCTGACCGGTGTGAGATGATATCTCATTACAGTTTTGATTTGCATTTCGCTAATGATTAAAGATGTTGAGCATCCTTTCATGAGTTTGTTGGCAGTCTGTGTATCTTCTGTGGAGAAATGTCTATTTAGGTCTTCTGCCCATTTTTTTTTTTTTTTTTTTTTGGCGGTATGCGGGCCTCTCACTGTTGTGGCCTCCCCCGTTGCGGAGCACAGGCTCCGGACGCGCAGGCCCAGCGGCCATGGCTCACGGGCCCAGCCGCTCCGCGGCATATGGGATCCTCCCAGACCGGGGCACGAACCCGTATCCCCTGCATCGGCAGGCGGACTCTCAACCACTGCGCCACCAGGGAGGCCCATTCTGCCCATTTTTGGATTGGGTTGTTTGTTTTTTTGTTATTGAGCTGCATGAGCCGCTTATAAATTTTGGAGATTAATCCTTTGTCAGTTGCTTCATTTGCAAATATTTTCTCCCATTCTGAGGGTTGTCTTTTGGTCTTGTTTATGGTTTCCTTTGCTGTGCAAAAACTTTTAAGTTTCATTAGGTCCCATGTGTTTATTTTTGTCTTTATTTCCATTTCTCTAGGAGGCGGGTTAAAAAGGATCTTGCTGTGATTTATGTCATAGAGTGTTCTGCCTATGTTTTCCTCTAAGAGTTTGATAGTGTCTGGCCTTACATTTAGGTCTTTAATCCACTTTGAGCTTATTTTTGTGTATGGTGTTAGGGAGTGATCTAATCTCATACTATTACATGTCCCTGTCCAGTTTTCCCAGCACCACTTATTGAAGAGACTGTCCTTTCTCCACTGTACATTCCTGCCTCCTTTATCAAAGATAAGGTGACCATATGTGCGAGGGTTTATCTCTGGGCTTTCTATCCAGTTCCACTGATCTATCTTTCTGTTTTTGTGCCAGTAACATACTGTCTTGATTACTGTAGCTTTGTAGTATAGTCTGAAGTCAGGGAGCCTGATTCCTCAAGCTCCATTTTTCGTTCTCAAGATTGCTTTGGCTATTCGGTGTCTTATGTGTTTCCATACAAATTGTGAAATTTTTTTGTTCCAGTTCTGTGAAAAATGCCAGTAGTTTGATAGGGATCGCATTGAATCTGTAGATTGCTTTGGGTAGTAGAGTCATTTTCACAATGTTGATTCTTCCAATCCAAGAACATGGTATATCTCTCCATCTATTTGTATCATCTTTTATTTCTTTCATCAGTGTCTTATAATTTTCTGCATACAGGTCTTTTGTCTCCTTAGGTAGGTTTATTCCTAGATATTTTATTCTTTTTGTTGCAATGGTAAATGGGAGTGTTTTCTTGATTTCATTTTCAGATTTTTCATCATCAGTGTACAGGAATGCCAGAGATTTCTGTGCATTAATTTTGTATCCTGCTACTTTACCAAATCCATTGATTAGCTCTAATACTTTTCTGGTAGCATCTTTAGGATTCTCTATGTATAATATCATGTCATCTGCAAACAGTGACAGCTTTACTTCTTCTTTTCCGATTTGGATTCCTTTTATTTCTTTTTCTTCTCTGATTGCTGTGGCTAAAACTTCCAAAACTATGTTGAATAAGAGTGGTGAGAGTGGGCAACCTTGTCTTGTTCTTGATCTTAGTGGAAATGGTTTCAGTTTTTCACCATTGAGGACAATGTTGGCTGTGGGTTTGTCATATATGGCCTTTATTATGTTGAGGAAAGTTCCCTCTATGCCTACTTTCTGCAGGGTTTTTATCATAAATAGGTGTTGAATTTTGTCAAAAGCTTTCTCTGCATTGATTGAGATGATCATATGGTTTTTCTCCTTCAATTTGTTAATATGGTGTATCACATTGTTTGATTTGCATATACTGAAGCATTCTTGCACTCCTGGGATAAACCTCACTTGATCATGGTGTATGATCCTTTTAATATGTTGTTGGATTCTGTTTGCTAGTATTTTGTTGAGGATTTTTGCATCTATGTTCATCAGTGATATTGGCCTGTAGTTTTCTTTCTTCATGACATCATTGTCTGGTTTTGTTATCAAGGTGATGGTGGCCTCGTAGAATGAGTTTGGGAGTGTTCCTCCCTCTGCTATATTTTGGAAGAGTTTGAGAAGGATAGGTGTTAGCTCTTCTCTAAATGTTTGATAGAATTCGCCTGTGAAGCCATCTGGTCCTGGGCTTTTGTTTGTTGGAAGATTTTTTATCACAGTTTCAATTTCAGTGCTTGTGATTGGTCTATTCATATTTTCTATTTCTTCCTGATTCAGTCTTGGCAGGTTGTGCATTTCTAAGAATTTGTCCATTTCTTCCAGGTTGTCCATTTTATTGGCATAGAGTTGCTTGTAGTAATCTCTCATGATCTTTTGTATTTCTGCAGTGTCAGTTGTTACTTCTCCTTTTTCATTTCTAATTCTATTGATTTGAGTCTTCTCCCTTTTTTTCTTGATGAGTCTGGCTAATGGTTTATCAATTTTGTTTATCTTCTCAAAGAACCAGCTTTTAGTTTTATTGATCTTGTTATCATTTCCTTCATTTCTTTTTCATTTATTTCTGATCTGATTTTTATGATTTCTTTCCTTCTGCTAACTTTGGTATGTTTTTGTTCTTCTTTCTCTAATTGCTTTAGGTGCAAGGTTAGGTTGTTTATTCAAGATGTTTCCTGTTTTTAAGGTGGGATTGTATTGCTATAAACTTCCCTCTTAGAACTGCTTTTGCTGCATCCCCTAGGTTTTGGGTCGTCTTGTCTCCATTGTCATTTGTTTCTAGGTATTTTAAAATTTCCTCTTTGATTTCTTCAGTGATCACTTCGTTATTAAGTAGTGTATTGTTTAGCCTCCATGTGTTTGTATTTTTTACAGATCTTCTCCTGTAATTGATATCTAGTCTCATAGCATTGTGGTCAGAAAAGATACTTGATACAATTTCAATTTTCTTAAATTTACCAAGGCTTGATTTGTGACCCAAGATATGATCTATCCTGGAGAATGTTCCATGAGCACTTGAGAAAAATGTGTATTCTGTTGTTTTTGGATGGAATGTCCTATAAATATCAATTAAGTCCATCTTGTTTAATGTATCATTTAAAGCTTGTGTTTCCTTATTTATTTTCATTTTGGATGATCTGTCCATTGGTGAAAGTGGGGTGTTAAAGTCCCCTACTATGAGTGTGTTACTGTCGATTTCTCCTTTTATGGCTGTTAGTATTTGCCTTATGTATTGAGGTCCTCCTATGTTGGGTGCATAAATATTTACAATTGTTATATCTTCTTCTTGGATCGATCCCTTGATCATTATGTAGTGTCCTTCTTTGTCTCTTCTAGTAGTCTTTATTTTAAAGTCTGTTTTGTCTGATATGAGAATTGCTACTCCAGCTTTCTTTTGGTTTCCATTTGCATGGAATATCTTTTTCCATCCCTTTACTTTCAGTCTGTATGTGTCTCTAGGTCTGAAGTGGGTCTCTTGTAGACAGCATATATATGGGTCTTGTTTTTGTATCCATTCAGCCAATCTGTGTCTTTTGGTGGGAGCATTTAGACCATTTACATTTAAGGTAATTATCGATATGTATGTTCCTATTCCCATTTTCTTAATTGTTTTGGGTTCGTTATTGTAGGTCTTTTCCTTCTGTTGTGTGTCTTGCCTAGAGAAGTTCCTTTAGCATTTGTTGTAAAGCTGGTTTGGTGGTGCTGAACTCTCTCAGCTTTTGCTTGCCTGTAAAGGTTTTAATTTCTCCATCAAATCTGAATGAGATCCTTGCTGGGTAGAGTAATCTTGGTTGCAGGTTTTTCTCCTTCATCAGTTTAAATATGTCCTGCCAGTCCCTTCTGGCTTGCAGAGTTTCTGCTGAAAGATCAGCTGTTAACCTTTTGGGGATTCCCTTGTGTGTTATTTGTTGTTTTTCCCTTGCTGCTTTTAATATGATTTCTTTGTATTTAATTTTTGACAGTTTGATTAATATGTGTCTTGGCGTATTTCTCCTTGGATTTATCCTGTATGGGACTCTCTGTGCCTCCTGGACTTGACTGACTATTTCATTTCCCATATTAGGGAAGTTTTCAACTATAATCTCTTCAAATATTTTCTCAGTCCATTTCTTTTTCTCTTCTTCTTCTGGAACCCCTATAATTCGAATGTTGGTGCGTTTAATGTTGTCCCAGAGGTCTCTGAGACTGTCCTCAGTTCTTTTCATTCTTTTTCCTTTCTTCTGCTCTGCAGTAGTTATTTCCACTATTTTATCTTCCACGTCACTTATCCGTTCTTCTCCCTCAGTTATTCTGCTATTGATCCCATCTAGAGTATTTTTCATTTCATTTATTGTGTTTTTAATCATTGCTTGATTCATCTTTAGTTCTTCTAGGTCCTTGTTAACTGTTTCTTGCATTTTGTCTATTCTGTTTCCAAGATTTTGGATCATCTTTACTATCATTATTCTGAATTCTTTTTCAGGTAGACTGCCTATTTCCTCTTCATTTTTTAGGTCTGGTGGGTGTTTATCTTGCTCCTTGTCCTGCTGTGTGTTTTTCTGTCTTCTCATTTTACTTATCTTACTGTGTTTGGGGTCTCCTTTTTGCAGGCTGCAGGTTCGTAGTTCCCGTTGTTTTTGGTGTCTGTCCCCAGTGGCTAAGGTTGGTTCAGTGGGTTGTGTAGGCTTCCTGGTGGAGGGGGCTAGTGCCTGTGTTCTGGTGGATGAGGCTGGATCTTGTCTTTCTGGTGGGCAGGTCCACATCTGGTGGTGTGTTTTGGGGTGTCTGTGGACTTTTTATGATTTTAGGCATCCTCTCTGCTAATGGGTGGCGTTGTGTTCCTGTCTTGCTAGTTGTTTGGCTTAGGGTGTCCAGCACTGTAGCTTGCTGGTCGTTGAGTGAAGCTGGGTGCTGGTGTTGAGATGGAGATCTCTGGAAGATTTTCGCCATTTGATATTATGTGGAGCTGGGAGGTCTCTTGTGGACCAGTGCCCTGAAGTTGGCTCTCCTACCTCAGAGGCACAGCACTGACTCCTGGCTCCTCAATTTGGGATGATTCGTTGTCTATTCATGTATTCCACAGATGCACGGTACATCAAGTTGATTGTGGAGCTTTAATCCGCTGCTTCTGTGGCTGCTGGGAGAGATTTACCTTTCTCTTCTTTGTTCTCACAGCTCCCGGTTCTCAGCTTTGGATTTGGCCCCGCCTCTCCGTGTAGGTCGCCGGAGGGCGTCTGTTCTTCGCTCAGACAGGACAGGGTTAAAGGAGCAGCCGCTTCGGGAACTCTGGCTCGCTCAGGCCGTGGGGGAGGGAGTGGCACGGAGTGCGGTGTGAGCCTGTGGCGGCAGAGGCCGGCGTGACATTGCACCAGCCTGAGGCGCACCGTGCGTTCTCCCGGGGAAGCCATCCCTGGATCCTGGGACTCCGGCAGTGACAGGCTGCACAGGCTCCCCGGAAGGGGGGCGTGGACAGTGACCTGCGCTCGCACACAGGCCTCGTGGTGGCGGCAGCAGCAGCCCCAGCATCCCACGCCCGTCATTGGGCTCCACGCTTTCAGCCGCGTCTCGTGCCCGTCTCTGGAGCTCCTTTAAGCAGCGCTCTTAATCCCCTCTCCTCGCGAACCAGGAAACAAAGGGAGAAGAAAAAGTCTCTTGCCTCTTCGGCAGGTCCAGACTTTTTCCCGGACTCCCTCTCGGCTAGCTGTGGCACATTAGCCCCCTTCAGGCTGAGTTCTCGCCGCCAGCCCCAGTCCTCTCCCTGCGCTCCGACTGAAGCCCGAGCCTCAGCTCCCAGCGCCGCCCGCCCCGGCGGGTGAGCAGACAAGCCTCTCGGGCTGGTGAGTGCCGGTTGGTACCGGTCCTCTGTGCGGGAATCTCTCTGCTTTGCCCTACCCAGGTACGTGGGGAGTTTCTTGCCTTTTAGGAGGTCTGAGGTCTTCTACCAGCGTTCAGTAGGTGTTCTGTAGGAGTTGTTCCACGTGTAGATGAATTTCTGGTGTATCTGTGGGGAGGAAGGTGATCTCTCGTCTTACTCTTCCGCCATCTTCCCCGGTCTGGCCAATTCTTATATATAATCCCTGGACAAGCAAGTCTTTTAATTAATGAGTGGTTTTCCCTATGGGACCACTGCATGATATGAGGACTCTGCCTCCAGCACTCCATAAATTTCTCAGTTGCTTGGGGAAGCTGTAATGGAGGGGAGGAGTCTTTTCCCTCTTCTTCACTGCAAAGCTCTCATGTAATAGTTTTACTTTTATCCTGAAGAATTCTATTAAGGCAGCCGAACTGAGGAAAAATATCGGGTTAGCCTCCTACATAACTGCTCAGCCAAGATTGCTAAATGTCTTTCAACTGAACAAATCCCAGTGTCTTTCAAACCACCTCCTTCAGTACCTTTTACCTGGGGCCACTCCCCAGTATCTTTCAACTGGGAGGCCAGATACCATTATATACCACCAACTAAAACTCAGGATCATCAACCAATAATCAGGAGATCCAAGAACTAGGAGAGACTAACCCAAAAGAGTCTGGACATGCCGAGGAGGGGGACAGGCACAAGTGGCCTCTGCTGGTACCAAGGATCTGTTTTTTTGCAGCGTTCAGGTGAAAGAAGTCAACTCTCATTCCTTTCATGGTCACCAAAACTATTGCCTTAAAAAAGTTCAGAAACTAAAAGTTGAGAATTATGTTTTATTCAGTGCCCTTACTTATAGCCCAGGGAAACAACTTTTCAGATAGCTCTGAGGAACTGATCCAGAGGTAAGGAATGAACAAGGATATATAGAAGTTTTTGTTCAAAAAAATATGTATATAGTCAAACATCAAAAGTTTACTGCTAGTCACAAAAAACAGACATCTCAAGTTAGTGATCCTACGGCTTTTCTATGTATGAGAAGATGTAAGAGTCTGGGCTTATTGAAGCCATTCCTTTGATATGCAGCTTAACTATCTAGGACCAGTATCCTGTTTTCTCCATTCTGAATTCCCCTCAGGGTGCACTGTCTGGGGCTGCTTCCGTGGCTGATGGCTTTTTGGCTGCAACAGCTTTTACTGAAATGGCAGGTGACATTCTTTGTCCACAAACAAAAGCATATAAGACCAAGGGTGTTACCAAGAGAGAAAATCTAGTTGAGTCCCCTCTGAGATACACCTGCTGGCTGGGTTATGGAAATGGAGCTGGAAATGAGAGCAGTTGCCTTCAGGCCTAAAAACCTACTTTAAGAATTCCCATCAGACTGTCATCCAGTATGTGCAACAGAGGATGCTGGCTGAGTCTGGGTCAGTTCTCAATGACATCTTTGTCCTGGACTCTGAGTCACTTCTTCCTGCAGGCTCATCTCTTCCATGGGCAGAGGCCAGGTATGAGGGGTTCCTGGAAAGAGAGGTGACATCAGAATAATACACAGGGTGTCAGTGACACTAACAGGAATGAGAGATGGGATTTGGAGCTCCCTCAGCTCTAAGGACAATGTTGCAACATCTCAGCCCACCACACATGTCCACTTCTCCTAGGCCTGAAGTACTATGTTCTGACAACATGGGTGGAAAGAGATCTGAAGCAGCCTCTGTGACTGTACACAGTAAGAACCATGGGTGCTGGGGTGGAAATTCCAATCATAGAGATGAGGACTTGGGCTTCTACTCATAAGTTCAGGGAACCTCATTTCCTTTCCAAGACCCCTATCACTTTTGTTGACTTGGTTTTTTGGCGGTGCTTCAAGAGGCACTGTGTGTTCCAAGGGTAAAGCACAATAACGAAAGGGCAGCCCAGATGACCCATTCAGGCACCACTGGGCTGGTTGTTGGGCCTGGGTCAGAACTATGTGATGGAACTTATTCTATTGGGTGCCACAGGTGAAAAGCTTCCTGGGGAAACCACTCCCCACCCCAGACCCCAGGTATGACCTGACCTACAAAAAACACTTCAGGTTTACTTGCATCCCTAATTTCTCTATATTCTGCCTAACTGAAGGTAAGTGCATGTTTCTGACATCAGGATTCCTACTAAATATTATCCTGGCAAAGAAGACATACAGATGGCCAACAGGTACATGAAAGGGAGCTCAACAGCACTAATCAGGGAAATGCAAACCTAAACCTCAGTGAGATATCACCTCACACCTTTCAGAATGGTTGTTATCAAAAAACAAAACAAAACAAACAAAACCAAGAGATAACAAGTATTGGGGAGGATGTGGAGAAAACAAGCCTTTGCATTCTTGTTGGGAACATAACAATGCAGCCAGTGTGGAAAAGGTTTGGTGGTTCCTCAAAAAATTAAATATAGAATTACCAAATTGTCAAGCAATTCCACTTCCGGGTATATAAATATAAAGGAAATGAAATTGCTATCTCAAAAAGATATCTGCACCCCCAGGTCTGTTGCAGCATTATTTACAATAGCCAAGATATGGAAACAAACTAAGTTTCCATCAAGGATAGTGGGCAAAATGTGAATATATATATAATGCCTTCTCTTGTGGCATATATAGTTAGGGTTAGGGTTAGGGGAAATGAATAAAGGTGGTCCAAATGTATACTCTTCCAGTTATAAAATAATAAGTCATGAGGATGTAATGTACAGCATGGTGACAAAAGTTAACAATACTATGTCTTGCATTTGAACACTGCTAAGAGAGTAGATCTTAAATGTTCTCACCACAAGAAAAAAATTTGTAACGATGTGACATGATGGATGTTAAGTAAATTTATTGTGATAATCTTTTTGCAATATATACATATATCAGATCATTCATTTGTACACATAAAACACATACAATGTTATATGTCAATTATATTTTAATAAAACTGGAGAACTATTATTCTGGGAAATTATGCCAAAAGGAAGAGAGAAAAAAGAAATGAGAGAGACAAGGGTTTTACCATGAAGAAGACAATACCAAATATTAGCACTTTTGATTGGTTTAGCTCTATTAACTAAGACAGGCAACTGAGAAGGAGCAGAGACAGTGTGGCTGTGTCACCCTGTGCTAACCCTCACCATTCAGACCATACCAGGTGTGCTTGGGTGGTGTGTGCTGGATTATATAACAGTAAAACATGGAAAGAAGTGTCACCTAACTTTCTCGCTGGTAGGGAAAAACCACTGCTTTCATTTCTGCTAAACTTTTTCCTAGCTCTGCAGTTCTCAGATTGTTGATCTCATGACTCCTTTATTTTCTTAAAATGTATCAAGGATCCCAAAGATCTTTTGTGTATGTGGGTTATATCTACAACATTTTCAATATTAATTAAAGTGGGAGGATGTTAAAAACTCATTTATTAATCCAATTATGCATAACAACTCCTAACCCATTACAGGTGAATATAAATAATACATTTTTACCAAAAGTAGTTATGTTTTCCAAAATTAAAAAAAAACATAGCATGAAGTGTCACATTTAAAAAACATAATAGTTTTATTGAGATAAAATTTACATACCGTGCAATTCATCCAATTCAAGCACACAGTTCAGTGCTTTTTAGTATATTCACAGAATTGCAGATATGTCACCACAATCTGAGAACACTTTCATCACCCCCAAATGAAACTCTGTACCCACTGAGAGTAATGCCCCATTTTCTCACAAACCTCTCAGGTCCTGACAACCACTGATATACTGTCTGTCCTTATGGATTTCCCCATTTGCACTGACCTTCATGTGAAGTCTTGTTAGTCAGTACTTTCCAACATTTAGGATGTTTGACAACTTAGTGGTGGTGGTGGTGGGGTCCTTCTGAGCCTCTCACCTGAGGGAACCTACCAATTGCTCACTGCCTGGAAGTGGGCAGTTTGTTCTCCCTGGCCCAGAATCGGGTTCACCAGCCTAAAAATAGGGGAAAGGGCAGTGACATTTACATTTCCTGTGAAGGTTATTTGAAGAAGTGGATGAAAAGTGCCCACCTTGTGAGTGTTCAACAGAGACATTTATGATTATCATTGTTACTAATCTCGTTCTACTGCACCTCATTAATAAAGACAATTGAAAGGCTGGGAGTTAAAATGTCTATTGAGTACAACCCAGCTTACCTTATTTTTATGCAAAGACCATTTATACCCAGGATAGAAATGTAGTGAATGGAATCTTTCCAACAGATACCAAGATGGAGAACACCCTTCAAAGAATCCCAACCTTGGTGGCCAGTGGTATATAATAAATGTTTGGGCATCACATTGAATGGGGGAAAGAGAGGCATGGAGAATTCTTTGGGGTTGAGGAAGGTTCTCACTTGCTTTGTGTCTTGAAATTTTAGAAGTATCTCCCTGTGGGGCTTCCCTGGTGGCGCAGTGGTTGAGAGGCCACCTGCCGATGCAGGGGACACGGGATTGTGCCCCGGTCCGGGAAGATCCCACATGCCGCGGAACGGCTGGGCCCATGAGCCATGGCCGCTGAGCCTGCGCGTCCGGAGCCTGTGCTCCGCAACGGGAGAGGCCACAACAGTGAGAAGCCCGCGTACTGCAAAAAAAAAAAAAAAAAAAAGAATCTCCCTGTGTTGCAGCCCAGTGTGGGAGTCATCCCTGAAAGTGACAGACAGACACTTAAACACCAAATATAGCTTCTGAATTCTGTGAGGGAAATGGGTTGAAATTTGTGAACAGTGCTAAATATGAGGAGAAAAACAGAATTTTATTTCTGTGCTTAATGGCATTGCCTCAGTCAGAACCTGTGTTGAACTTAGCTAAGCTTGAGGAAACAGGAATTATCAAAATATACTTGGAAAGGGGTCAATGGGATTATGGTTTGATTCCCAAAGCCCCTGGAAAATGGCTGGGGCTAATTGCCATCTGGGAATCATCCTCTGTGGGAAGAACCTAGAAGAAAATACTTCCTCATAGCGGCTGCCATGATGAGGACAGGGTTATTTGCTACTGACCCACGTTTATTTCTTCCCTGGCTCCAAGTTCCCAAGGAGCCCACAGCGCCATGCTCAGTGGCTCTTAGACTTGGAAATGTCCAAATTCCCAGGGCTGGGTGCCTCACTCTCCATTCACATTCTCAGATTTAGTGTTTTTATGCCAATTTTCTGAGCTGAGCCCATCTTTCTGGGAAGTAAGGAGCTCAGATATAACACCGTCTTCTCTTAGTTACTCCCTGTAAATTTCTAGACTCCCTCCAGAGAAAAAATTTTAATCTCAAGCCTGCCGAATAGGGAAGAAAACAAACATATTTTACACTGTTTGGGTCATTCACAGGGTCACTTAATGTATATTCAGCTGCATACTCCTCAGCCCCCACCCTTACTTCTCATTGTGATTATTACCTGACCACCATCAGAGAAGCCATGACTTAAGCCTGGAGGACCAACACATCCCCAGTTGCACTTCTCTTGCTCCTTGAATCAGTTCATGATCTGCTATGTTACCCACAGAACACTTAAATGGCAACTTGACACAAGGACTTTTTTTTAAACCTTTTTATTGGAGTATAATTGCTTTACAATCGTGTGTTAGTTTCTGCTTTATAACAAAGTGAATCATCTATACATACACATATATCCCTATATCTCCTCTTTAGGACTTCTTTATATTGGGGCTTTGGGGGGAAAGAAACCACTGTTTTAGAAAGTTTTTAAAATTCTGGGACATTCTGATTATTTTGATCTGGCTGAAGATCCGCCAACAATCATGCTTTTGGTACTATTATTCTCATTCAGGAAGAGATTAAACCTTTCCTGTCTCACACCCAGAGCCACAACTGTCCATATTAGTAAAACTCGATCAATGTTTGTGGAGTGAATCAGGAATGATTCCTTGACTCTCTTGCCCCCCCTCCCCATTCTTTCTCTTTCTTGAATGGATATCTGATTCAGTCAACTCATCTGAAGAAAGACAAAGATCCAATCAGGATTAACCTGATGGACAGTCTAGAATCTAATTAGGTATAACTTTCTGATTGGAAGATAGTAGTTGAAAAGGGGGATGATGTGATTAGAAAGGTCTACAAAAGCCCCAGGTACCAAAGAAGAGATGCAGAATTTTCTTGCTCTGGTGTCACTGTCTGAGTTCTCCAACAGAACTGAGGTCTGAATACCCTGCCAATCACATCAGAACTGGTAAGTTAACAATCTCAGTTAAGGACACCCAGATCTCATCTATGGTAATCTGGTCTTGAATGGTGGCATGCAGCTAGGGATGGCAGGGAGATTTTCCTTTTTCTTCCCTTTCAATGAATGGATTAAAGGTTTTTGTTTTGACTCTAAGTGTAGCTTTGCCTTAATACCAAACATTTTGATCTGCACTTTGATGTATATCATTTTAAAATATCTTAACCAACAAGATTCACTTTTGAATGAGAAACATCTATCTATTTGGAATTTTATTTCTTGACATTTAAAATATTTAGTTTGTGCACAAATGACACTCATTTTAAGGGTATCTCCTTAATCTTTCCCAGCCAGGTTAACTGTGAGAACTGAAGATGGAGGCTGTGTTGGTCCACATAGCTCTCCTATTCCCATAGTCTTAGGACATTAAATGATGGTCTGAGAGTTTGCCCCCAAAAAAGATGGGGGTCAGCTTTCAGACTCATGATACCCACCTCCCAGCCAGACATAATTAAGCAAAGGAATGGATGGAAATGGATAGGCTAGTGGTTGATATTTCCATCTCCATGGTACTTGTGAGACTCTTCTTATGGTGCCAGAAGGGGCAGAGCTGTGACTTTGTGCCAACAGAGCCGAGAGTGGCATTTGGATAAGTGGAGGCTCTTCCACTGCTGCTGGAGCAGTGACCTTGGCCCTGAATTGGTTCCTCTGAAGGGTAGGGAGACACATGAAGGTCTGCTCATGCTTGGCTTGAGAAGGATGACTTATTCCCTGCAAATATTCACAGGATTCCTTTTGGAGCAGAGTCAGCATGAGTGTCTGGAACCCACTCAGACTCCTGGACCTAGCGGCCATGGACCTGCTGAGGGATGAGGCCTCGGCCATCTCCACTTTGGAGTATCTGCCCACCGAGCTCTTCCCACCACTGTTCATTTTGGCCTTCTATGGGAGGTACTGTGAGGTCCTGAAGGCCATGGTGCAAACCTGGCCCTTTGTCCGCCTGCCTCTGGGGGCTCTGATGCAGATGCCTCACTGGGGGACCTTTCAAGCAGTGTTGGATGGTATTGATGTCCTAGTTGCCCAGCAGGATCGCCCCAGGTGAGTCTGATCCAGGTATCCTGCTAGAGTCCTAGACATCCTTGAGAGGCAGCTGGTGTCATAAGAGTGGATGGCCAGTTGATGGACTAGAGGCTTCTGATGATGCCAAATGAAGAGGCTCAGAGGCCTTAGCCATTGTCGAGTTCACTTTGGGAAATGCCTTCCAGAAATGTAGGAGTACCTAAGATGAAAGGGCACCTGAAGGAGCATGTCTCCACATCTTTCTAGGGATGCTTAAGGTACTAGAAGTGGAGAACCAGGAAGGATGGAAGGGGAAACAAGATGGAGGAAGGTGAGGCAGAGAGGGAAGAAGAGAGCAAGACAGCAGGTGATGTCAGGAATGTGAAGTAAAAGCGCACGTGGGAAGTCTGAGTGCTGCCTAAATGCTGAGACTGTGGTTTCGTTATGTGTGGCTCTTAAACCATCGCTGCCAATCTGCTGTTTCCCCACAGGAGGTGCAAGCTGCAGGTTCTGGATTTAAGGAATACTGGACAGTATTTCTGGAGGATGTGGTCTGGATCCAATTCCCATGTGCACTCAAGCTCAGTGATGGCACGAGTGGCTGAGGACAGTTCAAGAACAAAGCAGCCATTAGCTCGATTGGAGGTGTTTGTAGAACTTCGCCTCAAGGAAAGTAACCTGGATGAATTCCTCATCTACCTTATCCGGTGGGTGGAGCAGAGAAAAGCTTCCATACACCTGTGCTGTAAGAAGCTGAAGATCATTACAATGCCCACAGAAAACATTAAGGAAGTCCTGAGTAGGGTGCAGTTGGACTGTATCCAGGAGGTGCAAGTGAATTGCACCTGGCATCTGTCCACCCTGACCATGTTTGCTCCTCTCCTGGGCCAGATGAGTAATGTGCAGAGACTCTTTCTCTCCGATGTCTACTTGTCTGCCTTTGAGGAGCAGCAGCAGCATGTTTTCCAATTTACCTCTCAGTTCCTCAGACTTCACCACCTCCGGGATCTCTATATGGAATCTCCCTCCTTTCTTGAAGGTTGCCTGGACCAAATGCTCAGGTAAGTGTGGCCATACTGGCTGAGTAACAATAAACACAACAATAGAATGTGAATGCATTGTCTCCTTTGCTGCTCTATCTTGAAGTGTGGTATAACATAACCACACAAATCAAGGTAGAGGGCTAAACTAGCAGAGACGCTCTGGAAAAGGACACCATTCTAAAAAGGTACAGATTAGACCATTCAGATCTATCAATGGAGGTTTTGTGATTTCTGCCTTAGGAAGAGATATCTACCTTTAATCAGATGACCTAGTAAAATATGTAAGCTGACCTGAACGTTTCTAAAGAGAAGCTCTGTGCTCACCCATTTAGTGACCACAGTGAGCCTGTCTCAAATTAATTTCAGCAAAAGTTGTGTTGTGCTCCAGATAAGGTAATTAACATATGGGAAATGCATGATTCTGGAGAGGATGGTTAAGGAGCTGGAGCCAAAAGGATTATAAAAAGGGGTAGGTGGGCTTCCCTGGTGGCGCAGTGGTTGAGACTCCGCCTGCCGATGCAGGGGACATGGGTTCGTGCCCCGGTCCGGGAAGATCCCACATGCCACGGAGTGGCTGGGCCCGTGAGCCATGGCCGCTGAGCCTGCGCGTCCGGAGCCTGTGCTCCGCAATGGCAGAGACTACAGCGGTGAGAGGCCCGCGTACCGCAAAAAAAAAAAAAAAAAAAAGTTGTGGGGGTAGGTGATTTGCAGGTGATGCAGGGGTGTAAGTGAGCCCCTGTAGACTGGAAAACCACAGTTGATGATTTGGGAACTTGTACAGGTTGGTTTTCTATGCTTATCACCCAGGACTCTCACTTGGCCTGAGATATAGGTGCTGGGGGCCCAATCATGGACTGAAGGAACCTGAGTTGAAAGCATTTTTTTTCGTGTCTCTCAATATTAAAATTCAGTGATGCCACTTGATTGAAACTCTGTGTAAGACTCTCCTCTGAGCATGTTTTAGTCCATGCCATAATCTTCATTCATCCTCATAAGGAAGTAGAGTAAAATTTATTCGCTTGACAGATGAGGAAAGAGCTTTCAAGATTCTGTGAACTCGACCCAGTCACACAAGGAAGATGAAAGGACTCAGGCTAAAATAAGATTGGGTATTCTGGGTATTGACCTTTAGCTGATGGTCAGAACAACCTTGACCTTGGGCTTTTCTCTCACCTGGAGTTTACCTGCCACTCCAGTTTTCAAGACCTAATTCATTGGTTTCTCTCCAGCTGCCTGAAGACCCCCTTGGACAACCTCTCAATAACCAACTGCCAGCTTACAGAATCAGACGTGACACATCTGTCCCAGTGCCCGAACATCAGTCAGCTAAAAGGCCTGGATCTGAGTGGCGTCACTCTGACCAACTTTAGTCCTGAGCTCCTCCAAGTTCTGTTGGAGAAAGTTGCAGCCACTCTCCAAGAACTGGACTTAGATCTGTGTGGGATCATGGACTCCCAACTTGAGGCCATCCTGCCTGCCCTGAGCCACTGTTCCCAGCTCAGGACCTTCAGCATGTGTGGGAACCTCCTCTCCATGGCCATCATGGAGAAGCTGCTGCGTCATACTCATGGACTGCCCAGTTTAATTCTAGAGCTGTATCCTGCCCCAAGGGAGAGTTACAGCCCTCAGGGAGATTTCCACCCAGAGAGACTTGTCCAGCTTCAGGCTGGGCTGTTGAAGATTCTTAGAGACTTAGGACGTCCCAGGATCATCTGGATTAGCTCCAGCCCCTGTCCTCACTGTGGAGAAAACACATTCTATCATCCCGAGCCTGTTGTATACAGCTAAAATACCCCTGCCTAGTTGGTATTCTGCCTCGTTCTCTATCAAAAACTTTCTTCTGAGCACTTGGACTCCGAAATCTAGGCAAAGGTGCATCCTGAAGGGAAAACTGACCCATGGTTTCCAACATCTGATCAATGTGAATGGGGAAAGGAAGGGTGATCCAGCAAGGGTGCAGGATTGCAGGGGGAAATCTTGACTCAGGTAGTTGATGGGACATTCAGGAATATGTGTTTATAGAGTCTGAAATATTGATCTAAATTTCTGGAAGGAAGTTCAGGCTTGAGATACACATGTTGGAGTTATCCCTGGGTGGATGGCTGTAAATAAATGGTCAGAAATAAAGAGACCCCCAGTGTAAACCGACTGCTGCCCCCCATGATGTATTATTCTGTTTTTGCAGTTTATACCTCAGTAATCTTCAGTTACTGGTAAAAAAAAAAAGGCACTGAGTTGTCTATAATCTGAAACCTTACCATTCCTGCAAATTCTTTATTCTATCTGGGGCATCTCTTATTGCATTGCTTATTTCTGTGGCTGTCCAGTGGGTTAATATACACAACAAGGAGAACATACTCAGTGGCCAATGAAACAATAGCATGAAGAGCTCTTGGCAGGGTCTTCACTGCTGACTCAGGCCATGATCCTGGAAATGAGTAGTCCTCGTGGTTCTCCTGGTGGGTCCATTAGTCTCAGTTTCTGGTCTTTGAATGTGCTGGGGAAAAGCTTCACTACACAAGGCAGTGCCCATGGTTCTGGAAGGTGTTATCTATACACGTAAGCTGAGCCTCTGGTCCTCACCAACCCATGCCTGTCATGGGTGGGTAGTGGTCCTTCTTGAATTAATCTAGTTATGGCCAGTATAGACATCCAAATTCCTTTTAGCAAAATTTTAAAACCATGTAGGCATGTAACATGTTTTTAGTATTTTTATAGTGTGGTAAAAATTATACCATTTGGGGGCTTCCCTGGTGGTGCAGTGGTTGAGAGTCCACCTGCCGATGCAGGGACACGGGTTCGTGCCCCGGTCCGGGAGGGTCCCACATGCTGTGGAGTGGCTGGGCTCGTGAGCCATGGCCATTGAACCTGTGCGTCCGGAGCCTGTGCTCCGCAATGAGAGAGGCCACAGCAGTGAGAGGCCCACATACCGTAAAAAAAAAATTATACCATTTGGGGGAACCAGTTCATGTCAATTAGAGATTGACTTTATTCCCTTAATACCTCCTGTCTCTCCTCGTTATGGAAAACTGGTATAGAATGTTTTGACATCAGCATATCAGGATATATAACAAATACCTGTTATGTACCTCATACAACTCATAGTCTGCTGTCCCCATCATCTGTTTCACGTCCTCGGATTCAACCAACTTCAGATGGTTTAGTGCTATATTTACTATTGAAAAATATCTTTATGTAAGTGGACCCAAGCAGTTCAAACCCATGTTTCCAGTGTCAGCTGTATATATAGTTATGTATTAGAGGGGAGTTATTATGGGAATGGGCTTACATGGTTCCAGAGGCTGAGAAGTCCCACAGTCTGCTGTCTGTAAGCTAGAGAACCAGCAAAGCTGATGGTATAACTCAGACCAAAGTTTAAGGCTGAAAAACGGTGGAACTGACAGCATTATTCCAAGTCTGAGGCTGAAGGCCTGAGAACCAGAGGACCCCTGGTGTAAGTTCAGAGTATGAAGTCTCTAGAGCCACAAGCTTCAGTGTTCATGGGCAAGAAGAGAGAGAAGGTGAGAATTGGATTTCTTGTTCCATTCAGGCCCCCAAGGGTAGGATTATGCCCACCTACATTGGTGAAGGCAGATCTCTTCCCTCAGTCTATGGATTAAAATGCTAATCTCTTCCAGAAACACCCTCCCAGACACACCCAGAATTATTGTTTTACCAGATATCTGGGCATTTCTTCACCAAGGTGACTCAAAATTAACCATCACAGTCGCCCTAAACAAAAGGCACCAAAATGAAGACTCCTCGTTACAAAATCAAAGACTGGTGTTATTGGCTTGAGGGAGGAATAGGATATAAGGGTGGGAGGACTTTAGGCAAGGGCCTCATTTTCCCCATAACATGAAGATAATGGCGCACACTCAAGTTACAGGATTTCAGCACGAATCAATGAGACAATGTTAGTTGGCGGCCTGGCACAGGACCTGACATGCAGTAAGAGCTCAGCAATAGGGTCTTTCCTTTGTTTTTTCCTCCTGATGGACACACCCACTATCTTCATCCTCTAGTTTACCCTCTATTCCTGACAACCTCAAGGAGAGCAGAATCCAGGGTGTGAAGTGGGACTCAGCTTATACCTCTGGCACCAAAGAATCCTGATTCACCCAGGGTGCTTTAGCAGCCAGTGCAGAGAGGGGGAAAGAGAAGAGATTGGATTCATCTCTAGTGATTATTAGGTAGACATTCTGAGCCTCAGAACTTTTAGGCACCTACTGGTAGACCAGACCAGAGGATATAAATTAGTTTTGCTAGCAGAACTATATAATTCAGTATTTTAAAAAAATCTTGAAACCGCTATTTGACGTTTTGGGGGGCTCTGAAGAGCTCGGGTCCTTTATGTCCTCCATGCAGAAAGAATTCAGTGAGAGGCAAAGTGATAGATAAGAAGTGATTTATTAGAATAGGATGCTTATGAGGCTTATAAGTGGGTGGGCAACAGGGTGCTGCCCTGGAGAACTTAGTGGGCTACAGTTTAATAATCAAAGGAAAAGTGGGGAGGAAGAAAAGACCACCTTCTTCTTCATTCTTGAGTAGATGTCATGCCTCCGTCATCAGCTCCTCCTCCAGGTTGGACACGGGAGTTTTCTTGTCCCTACATGGTCAAGCCTGGACTGTCATGGCACTATGAAAAAATTATTTTAGGTCTCAGTACAATGAGGGTCTTTCACTTTGAAATTCCACCTTTCCATAAATTATTGTTTTTCATGGGGGTAGAGAGCATGTCCTAGGGGCCATTAACTTACTGAGCTCACTGGGCAGGATGTGGGTCTCATGCCACCATTTTTTTATTGTTTGGGGGCATGTCTCATGTTTCTGTTGCATGATTTTGTTGCTAAGCATGCCTGCTTGGTTTTGTGGTCAAGCAAACCTGTTTTCTTAAGTGATCATTAACTTAGAGGGGTTTCCCATATATTTTTTTTTACTTAATGCCCTCATGGGATTAACTACTTAATTACCTACTTTGTCCCTTTACTCTTTCCCTATCAATCTTATATTATGTAAATGTTAGTTGAGTAAATAATTACACTGTGATTTCTATAAATAATAAAGATATAAATGTTCCTTAAAAATTATAAAGTATCCTTTATCAAAGATAAGGTGAGGCTTCCCTGGTGGCGCAGTGGTTGAGAGTCCGCCTGCCGATGCAGGGGACACGGGTTTGTGCCCTGGTCTGGGAAGATCCCACATGCTGCTGAGTGGCTAGGCCTGTGAGCCATGGCTGCTGAGCCTGCGCGTCTGGAGCCTGTGCTCTGCAACGGGAGAGGCCACAACAGTGAGAGGTCCGCGCACTGCAAAAAAAAAAAAAAAAAAAAGATAAGGTGACCATATGTGCGTGGGTTTATCTCTGGGCTTTCTATCCTGTTCCATTGATCTATTTTTCTGTTTTTGTGGCAGTACCATACTATCTTGATTACTGTAGCTTTGTAGTATAGTCTGAAGTCAGGGAGCCTGATTCCTCCAGCTCCATTTTTCATTCTCAAGATTGCTTTGGATATATGGAATCTTTTGTGTTTCCATACAAATTGTGAAATTTTTTGCTCTAGTTCTGTGAAAAATGCCAGTGGTAGTTTGATAGGGATTGCATTAAGTCTGTAGATTGCTTTGGGTAGTAGAGTCATTTTCACAATGTTGCTTTTTCTAATCTAAGAGCATGGTATATCTCTCCATCTATTTGTATCATCTTTAATTTCTTTCAACAGTTTCTTATAATTTTATGCATACAGGTCTTGTCTCCTTAGGTAGGTTTATTCCTAAAATTCCTATTTTATTCTTTTTGTTGCAGTGGTAAATGAGAGTGTTTTCTTAATTTCACTTTCAGATTTTTCATCATTAGTGTATAGGAATGCCAGAGATTTCTGTGCATTAATTTTGTATCCTGCTACTTTACCAAATTCATTGATTAGCTCTAGTAGTTTTCTGGTAGCATCTTTAGGATTCTCTATGTATAGTATCATGTCATCTGCAAACAGTGACAGCTTTACTTCTTCTTTTCCAATTTGGATTCCTTTTATTTCCTTTTCTTCTCTGATTGCTGTGGCTAAAACTTCCAAAACTATGTTGAATAAGAGTGGTGAGAGTGGGCAACCTTGTCTTGTTCTTAATCTTAGTAGAAAAGGTTTCAGTTTTTCACCATTGAGGATGATGTTGGCTGTGGGTTTGTCATATATGGCCTTTATTATGTTGAGGTAAGTTCCTTCTATGCCTACTATCTGGAGGGTTTTTATCATAGATGGGTGTTGAATTTTGTCAGAAGCTTTCTCTGCGTCTACTGAGATGATCATATGGATTTTCTCCTTCAATTTGTTAATATGCTGTATCACATTGATTGATTTGCGTAAAGTGAAGAATCCGTGCATTCCTGGGATAAACCCCACTTGATCATGGTGTATGATCCTTTTAATGTGCTGTTGGATTCTGATTGCTAGTATTTTGTTGAGGACTTTTGCATCTGTGTTCATCAGTGATATTGGCCTGTAGTTTTCTTTTTTTGTGTGGCATATTTGTCTGGTTTTGGTACCAGGGTGATGGTGGCCTCGTAGAATGAGTTTGGGAGTGTTCCTCCCTCTGCTATATTTTGGAAGAGTTTGAGAAGGATAGGTGTTAGCTCTTCTCTAAATGTTTGATAGAATTTGCCTGGGAAGCCATCTGGTCCTGGGCTTTTGTTTGTTGGAAGATTTTAAATCACAGTTTCAATTTCAGTGTTTGTGATTGGTCTGTTCATATTTTCTACTTCTTCCTGGTTCAGCCTCAGAAGGTTGTGCATTTCTAAGAATTTGTCCATATCTTCCAGGTTGTCTATTTTATTGGCATAGAGTTTCTTGTAGTAATCTCTCATGATCCCTTGTATTTCTGCAGTGTCAGTTGTTACTTCTTTTTCATTTCTAAATCTGGTGATTTGAGTCTTCTCCCTTTATTTCTTGATGAGTCTGGCTAATGGTTTATCAATTTGTTTATCTTTTCAAAGAACCAGCTTTTAGTATTATTGATCTTTGCTATTGTTTCCTTCATTTCTTTTTCATTTATTTCTGATCTGATCTTTATAGTTTCTTTCCTTCTGCTAACTTTGGTGGTTTATTTTTCTTGTTCTTCTTTCTCTAATTGCTTTAGGTGTAAGATTAGGTTGTTTATTTGAGATGTTTCTTGTTTCTTGTTTCTTGAGGTAGGATTATATTGCTATAAACTTCCCTCTTAGAACTGCTTTTGCTGCATCCCACAGGTTTTGAGTCATCGTCATTTTCATTGTCATTTGTCTCTAGGTATTTTTTAATTTCCTCTTTCATTTCTTCAGTGATCTCTTGGTTATTTAGTAGTGTATTGTTTAGCCTCCATGTGTTTGTATTTTATACAGTTTTTTTTCCTGTAATTGATATGTAGTCTCATAGCATTGTGGTCAGAAAAGGTACTTGATATGATTTCAATTTTCTTAAATTTACCAAGGCTTGATTTGTGACCCAAGATATGATCTATCCTGGAGAATGTTCCATGAACACTTGAGAAGAAAGTGTATTCTGTTATTTTTGGATGGAATGTCCTATAAATATCAATTAAGTCCATATTGTTTAATGTATCATTTAAAGCTTGTGTTTCCTTATTATTTTCATTTTGGATGATCTGCCCATTGGAGAAAGTGGGGTGTTAAAGTCCCCTACTGTGATTGTGTTACTGTCAATTTTCCCTTTTATGGCTGTTATTTTTAGCCTTATGTATTGAGGTACTCTTATGTTGGGTGCATAAATATTTACAATTGTTATATCTTCTTCTTGGATTGATCCCTTGATCATTATGTTGTTTCCTTCTTTGTCTCTTGTAATAGTCTTTGTTTTATAGTCTATTTTGTCTGATATGAGAATTACTACTCCAGCTTTCTTTTGATTTCCATTTGCATGGAATATCTTTTTCCATCCCCTCACTTTCAGTCTGTATGTGTCCTTAGGTCTGAAGTGGGTCTCTTGTAGAGAGCATATATACGGGTCTTGTTTTTATATCCATTCAGCCAGTCTAGTCTTTTGGTTGGAGCATTTAATCCATTTACATTTAAGGTAATTATTGATATGCCTGTTCCTATGACCATTTTCTTAATTGTTTTGGGTTTGTTATTGTAGGTCTTTCCCTTCTCTGGTGTTTCCTGCCTAGAGAAGTTCCTTTAGCATTTGTTGTAAAGCTGGTTTGGTTGTGCTGAATCCTCTTAGCTCTGTTTGTCTGTAAAGGTTTTAATTTCTCTGTGAAATCTGAGTGAGATCCTTGCTGGGTAGAATAATCTTGGTTGTAGGTTTTTCCCTTTCATCACTTTAAATATGTCCTGCCACTCCCTTCTGGCTTGCAGAGTTTCTGCTTAAAAGATCAGCTGTTAACCTTTTGGGGATTCCCTTGTATATTATTTGTTGTTTTTCCCTTGTTGCTTTTAATATTTTTTCTTTGTATTTAATTTTTGATAGTTTGATTAATATGTGTCTTGATAAAGGAGGCAAGAATATACAATGGAGAAAAGACAGTCTCTTCAATACATGGTGCTGGGAAAACTGGACAGCTTCATGTAAAAGAATGAAATTAGAACACTCCCTAAAACAATACACAATAATAAACTCAAAATGGATTAAAGACCTAAATGTAAGGCCAGAAACTATCAAACTTTTAGAGAAAACATAGGCAGAACACTCTATGACATAAATCACAGCCAGATTGTTTTTGACCCAGCTCCTAGGGAAAAGGAAATAAAAACAAAACTAAACAAATGGGACCTAATGAAACTTAATAGCTTTTACACAGTAAAGGAAACCATAAACAAGATGAAAAGGCAACCCTCAGAATGGGAGAAAGTATTTGCAAATGAAGCAACTGACAAAAGATTAATCTCCAAAATTTACAAGCAACTCATGCAGCTCAATATCAAAAAACCAAATAACCCAATCCAAATTTGAGTGGAAGACATAAACAGGCATTTTTCCAAAGAAGATATACAGATTGCCAACAAACACATGAAAGAATGCTCAACATCATTAGTCATTAGAGAAATGCAAATCAAAATGACAATGCGATATCATATCACACCAGTCACAATGGCCATCATCGAAATATCTAGAGATGATAAATGCTGGAGAAGGTGTGGATAAAAGGAAACCCTCTTGCACTGTTGGTGGGAATGTAAACTGATATAGTCACTATGGAGAACATTATGGAGGTTCCTTAAAAAACTAAAAATAGAACTACCGTATGACCCAGCAATCCCACTACTGGGCATATACCCTGAGAAAACCATAATTCAAAAAGAGTCATGTACCAAAATGTTCATTGCAGCTCTATTTACAATAGCCTGGAGATGGAAACAACCTAAGTGTCCATCATCCAATGAATGGATAAAGAAGATGTGGCACATATATACAATGGAATATTACTCAGCCATAAAAAGAAACGAAATTGAGTTATTTGTAGTGAGGTGGATGGACCTAGAGTCTGTTATACAGAGTGAAGTAAGTCAGAAAGAGAAAAACAAATACCGTATGCTAACACATATATATGGAATCTAAGGGAAAAAAATGTCATGAAGAGCCTAGGGTTAGGACGGGAATAAAGACACAGACCTACTAGAGCATGGGCTTGAGGATATGGAGAGGGGGAAGGGTAAGCTGAGACAAAGTGAGAGAGTGGCATGGACATATATACACTACCAAACGTAGGGTGGATAGCTAGTGGGAAACAACCACATGGCACAGGGAGATCAGCTAGGTGGTTTGTGACCAACTAGAGGGGTGGGATAGGGAGGGTGGGAGGGAGGGAGATGCAAGAGGGAAGAGATATGGGAACATATATATATGTATAACTGATTCACTTTGTTGTAAAGCAGAAACTAACACACCATTGTAAAGCAATTATACTCTAATAAAGATGTCAAAAAAAATAAAGAAGATGTGGAACATATATACAATGGAACATTACTCAGCCGTAAAAAGAAACGAAATTGAGTTATTTGTAGTGAGGTGGTTGGACATAGAGTCTGTCATACAGAGTGAAGTAAGTCAGAAAGAGAAAAACAAATACTGTATGCTAACACATATACATGGAATCTAAAAAAAAAAAAGTCATGAAGAGCCTAGGGGCAAGATGGGAATAAAGACCCAGACGTACTAGAGAATGGACTTGAGGACACGGTAAGGGGGAAGGGTAAGCTGGGACAAAGTGAGAGAGTGGTAGTTTATATATGGACATACATATATCCATTACCAAATGTAAAATAGATAGCTAGTGGGAAGAAGCTTCATAGCACAGGGAGATCAGCTCAGTGCTTTGTGACCACCTAGAGGGGTGGGATAGGGAGGGTGGGAAGAAGACACAAGAGGGAGGAGATATGGGGATATATGTATACATATAGCTGATTCACTTTGTTATACAGCAGAAACTAACACATCATTGTAAAGCAATTATACTCCAATAAAAATTTAAGAAAAAGATTGTAATGTAAATTTAATACTTTTAAAGAATGAATGTTTACTTTTAGGAAAAGTTTAAATTGATTTGTAGCCTCTAAACAAATGAGACTTTAAAACTGATTTTAAACATTAATGAACAAGAATGGTTTCTTCTTTAAAAAATTTTAGAATAATAAAAGTTTAGGGCTGGAAAGTTTACAGTCATATATATTTTTTACAGTAGACTTTATTTCTTGGGGCAGTTTTAAGTTCATCTTGAAAATGAGCAGAAAGTACAAAGAGTTCCCATTTAACTCCTACCCCACCACATGCACAGCCTTCAGAACTATAAACTTCCTTCACCAGCTTGGTACATTTATTACATTGATGAACCTACATTGACACATCATTATCACCCAAAGTCCATAGTTTACATTAAGGTTCACTCTTGGCGGTGTAGTTTCTATGGGTTTTGGCAATCATATAATGACGTATATCCATCATTATCATATCATAGAGAGGAGTTTCACTGCTATAAATGTCCTTTTGCTCTTTTTCATCCCTCCCTCTCCCTCATTCCCTGGAAACCACTGATCTCTTTTGCTGTCCCCAGAGATTGGTCTTTTCCACAATGTCACATAGTTGGAATCATACAATATGTAGCCTTTTCAGATAGGCTTCTTTGAATTATTAATACAAATTTAAGCTTCCTCCAAGTGTTTTCATAGTTTGATAACATACCATTGTCTGAATATACTGCAGTTTATTTATTCATTTACCTACTGAAGGACATGTTAGTTGCTTCCAAGTTTTGGCAATTATGAATAAAGCTGCTCTAAGCATCTGTGTGCACATTTGTTGTGGACATAAGATTTAAACTCATTTGGGTAGATACCAGGGAGTGAGATGGCTGGATTGTATGATTAGGGTGTGTATTACAATTATTTACCTTGACAATCTCACCTGTTAGAGATTGTCCCATAAAGGGCAGGTATTGTGTCCCTCACACTGTGGTAGTACAGCTGAACACAAAGCCTGAACTGCATGGTGTGTGGAAATCTTTGACATCAGTTTATAGCCAAATGATACTTTTCACTGAAATGCAGATCTGTGCAAAATCAACATTTTCTGGCTACCAATAACATAGATAAGTTGATATGGAAGAAATAGCAATTGTGGTCTATATATTTGTACATGTAAATGTACATGAAAGAAAAGTTTTGTTTTCAATACTATTTTTTTTTGTTTTGCCCAAAGCAATACAAGACACATTCTCAATGTACAACATTCCAATAATACAGATAGAGCAGGCATCTACACTGAACTTCCTCCTCATCCCAAGCCCCTCTCCAGAGGGCAAAGTTTAGTGTATTTTCCAGACTTCTCTCTGACTTTCTATACATTTATACGTTCATGTAGAAATATCTGGTTTGTCTTCCCTTATAGAGGAGGTGTCTTAGTGTGGTTTTGATCATCTTGCTTTTTTCACTTAAGGGTAGGTCTTAAAAATCCATCCTTATTCGTATTAACTTGCATATTGTATTCCATAAAAAGGAATGGTCCGCAGTTTAACCCTTTGCCTGTTTGTGTAAATTTAATTTGTTCCATTTTTGTTCTTGTTGTTATTACCAAGCATATACTACAAAAATCCTTATGCTCAGGAAAGCTTCTCTTTGGTTTTTCAATGTTTTCTCCATCTCTCTAAATTATTCATTTTATCTTATCTTAGATCAACTTCATCAACTTCTGACAGGCTCTCCACTATCTTCTATTAAAAAAAAATAGCAAGAAGGAAGAAAAGAAAATCCTCACATGACTTCATCTCATCCTCCAGTTCTTATATCCATGGGCTGAACTGCTCTACTTTTATTTTTTTAATCTGTGCAATTTCTTTGGAATAATAGATTCTGTGGTTAAAACAAGGTAGTAAATATCTGGACCAGATTCTCTCTCAGGTCTTCCAGCAAGGTAGGAGTCAATGACTCCAAAATTTTATTACAAATGTTAAAGTGAGCAGTGCATTGCCAGGATCTGGGGCAGCATAGTGCAATATTCAAGAGCACTGACAAACAGACAGGACAGTGTTCCAGTTTTAACACTTACTGGTGTGTGTCCTTGAAGAAGTTTCTGTCCTTCTCTGAATCTATGTCTTCCCCTATTGAATGGGTACCATGATGATCTCACTCAGATACAAACACTGAGCCCAGAACTTGTTGCAGAATAAATCCTCCAAAAATGGCAGCAGCTGTTTCTTGACATTCAAAGACCACAGGCATAAATAGCCAGGCCCCAGGGAACGACCCAGCTCTGCAGCAGCGTCCAGTAACCTGCCAGCTGGTCCCTCTGCCAAGATGTGATGGGTTGACTGTGGAACCCAGCATCTTAGGATCCAAGCCTGGGTGACCCCCTAGAGTTCAGCCCATTGGCTGATATAAGCCCCCTGGTGGCCAATTTGACACCAATTTGCAGGTGGCTATGGCTTCAGGATCAGGGTTTGTCTGATTGGCGCTAACTCATGGGAGCAGATGTGAAAATAAGTCAACACCTGATTGCCCCCTGCCCCCAATGATTTTCTATTTCTTCTTGGCAAACATCTGGGAGCTGTTGGTGAACTCCAGTGCGTCAATGCTCAGATAATTCATCCAGGAATTTGAAGGCATAGCTGTGTTGACCTGCAAAACCTGTGGGGCTCACTCCGAGGTCCCAGTTCTGGTCAGACATTTCTTGCTGGCACATTCATGCTCTGGGCCTCCGGTTCTTTGTCTGAAAAGAAACTGTCTCTGAGGTCCCCAGTTCACTGTAGTTTCCAGATATACTCTTGAATCTGGATTTCATGCTAGATTTTTTTTTTTTTTCTTGAACCAAGGTTCCGATAGTCACTGGAGTAGGAACAACTTGGATACATGCAGTTTCTGTGGCCTAGGTCCCCAAATCCCACTTTGGTGTCATCCCACCCTTTGCCCACTGCAGGAGTGGGTGAACAGTTTCCTTCTCTCCCAGTCTCAGGTCAAATTGCCTGGGCATCTTCCTACATGAGACACAAACCCCACAAAACCCGGGGCCAGACAGGGGGTGAGTGAAGGATTGCAGGCAGGGACCATGGAGACCTGGAGGGCATGGGTCCCCACATCAGGGAAGCTGCCTCGCAGTTCATGCCCAGTGATACCCCTTAGGGATGTGGGTTCAGTGATGCTACATTTTTCTTTTAAGATTTTTTCTTCAAGGGATATTGGGGAGTAAATTATAATAAAAAACTTGATTTTTAACCTCTGGCCACAAATCTTATTTGTTAAAACATTGTCCCAAAACATGCCTGTAGGAGTCTCTTGAGCCCCACTGTTGAGAGGCCTCCAGGGGAACTACCCCCCACCCCAGAACACAAGTTCTCCACCTGTTTTGCTGTATCCTACAGAAAAAACAAACTTCTGGTTGACCTGTATCCTGTATTTCTCCACACTCTACCTATTTGCAGGGAACTGCCCATTGCTGACTTCATTCTGGCAAAGAAGACATGCAGATGGCCAACAGGTACTTGAAAAGATGCTCAGCATCACTAATCAGGGAAATGCAAATCACAACCACAAGGAGATATCACCTCACACATTTTAGAATGGCTGTTATCAAGAAGACAAGAGATAACCAGTGACAGTGAGAGTGTGAAGAAAAAGGAGCCCCTGTGTAGCTACTGTGCTGGGAATGTAAGAATGTGCAGACAATGTGGAAAACAGTATGGAGGTACCATAAGATCCAGCAATTTCAGTTCTGGGTATATATATGAAGATAATGAAATCACTTTCTCAAAAAGATATCTGCAGCCCTAAGTTCTCTGCAGCATTATTTACAATAGTCAAGAAAGGGAAACAACCTAAGTGTCCATCAATGAATGATGAAGAAAATGTGAATATATATATAATACATATATATTCATATATATATATATGAATATTATTCAGGCTTAAAACCATAAAAAAGAAAAAAATCCTGCCATTTTCAACAATATGGACAGATCATTAGGGCATTATGTTAAGTGAAACAAGTCAAAGAAAGATTTATGGGGAAATGAATAAAGGTGGTCAAAAGGTACAAACTTCTAGTTATAAAATAAATGTGTCATAGGGATGTAATGTATAGCATAGTGACAAAAGTTAACAATTCTGTATTGTGTACTTGAAAAAAATGCTAGGAGAGTAGATCTTTAAAGTTCTCACCACAGGAAAACAATTTAACTATGTGAAGTGATGGGTGATAACTAAACTTATTGTGGTAATAATTTCACAGTGTATACATATATCAGATCATTATGTTGTACACACTGAAAAAGAGGTCAATCGTATCTCAATAAAACTGGAAAAATTCTTCTAGGAAAATATGCCAAAAGAAAACTGAAAAAAGAAAAGAGTCAAGGCTTTTACAATGGAAAAGAGAAAAACAAATATTTGCACTTAGGGTTGATTTAGCTGTATAAACTTAAAGGAACCAACTGAGAAGGAATAGAGAGAGTGTGGCTGTATCACCCTGTGCTAACCCTCACCACTCAGACTACACCAGGTGTGCTTGGATGGTGTGTACCAGAATAAATAACAATATAAGAATAAAACAATCTTCCCCTAACTTTCTTCACCAGTAGGGAAAGAATTAATAAGATCATGAAAATCTTCCGATGGATCCTTCCTGAACTGCCTGCACCTCTTTGCCCAGCCTCAGTGGCTTACTTCCTGTTCTCAAGTTGCCCACGCTCTTCACTACATCAGGATTTGCACAATGCACCCATGGCTCCTACACGATCCCCTCAACTGGCATGTATACTTGTAAACTCTAAGTCAGTCTCCTGACCTTCTGTTAGGCCCACCTGTGCACATCCTTGTAAAATCCAGCTTTAGGAAGAACCCTGATTAGTCAGTTTTAGAAGAATCCACACCTTTGATACCTGATATTCCAATAATATCTGATCCAAATTCCTCACTCCCCACTCTTGGTATCTGATCACCCTGGACAGCCTTCGGTAGGAATCCTGTTACAGTGCTTTAGCCAGATTTCCCCCAGAACTGAAGTCTCCTCATAGTTATTTTCCTGCCACAAAACCCCCTGCTTGTTGGTTGTGAATCCCCAAATGTCTTCATTGTATTGTGAATGGAGACCAGTTCCATACTGGTGTATCTTTTCCTCTGTTGCAATAATCCTGAATAAAATTCGTCTTTACCATATAAACCTGTGTCTGTCTCTGGTTTTCTTTGACACAGCTCCCACAGTTGATTACTGCTCAGACAAGAAAGCTCCTTCCCAGTATCCTGCAAATTCCCAAATATCCCAGAGAGGCTCAACTTCGAGTCTGCCCACTTTGGACCTTTCCATTTCATCCCTGGAGTTTTCTTCAGAGAATTAGTTACAACCTGCCACTCTAAAACAATGGTCTTTTGGGATCTCATGGAAACTGCAAACCCATAGAAACATCCCCACCTGAGACACTGCGATTTCCCCATTTCCACTAACATACAAGTGAAGTCTCTCAGTCAGTCCTCTCCAAAATTTAGGTTGTTTGACAACTCAGGGTTCCTTGGTTCCTTCTGATCCAGTCAACAAAGGGAATCTACCAGTTATTCATTGCATGGCAGTGGGCAGATTCCTCTACTGAATAAAACCCCAATCCACCAGGTTAAAAATGCAGAAAAATAGCAGTGACCTCTAGATTTTCTGTGAAGGTTATCTGAACTAGTGGGTAAAAAGTGCCAGCACCATTGCTCACCCAGTTTGTGTTCAATAAACAAAGATGGTTATGATTATTCTTGTTACAAATCTCACTATACTGCAACTCATTAATAAAGGTGCTTGATGGCCTGGGAGTTAAAAGTCTATTGAGTACAATTTGGTTTAGCCCAATTTTATGTAAAAGCCATTTATACCCATGGTAGAAATATGGTGAAAAGAATCTTCAGGAAAGATACCAAGATGGAGAACAATCTTCAAATAATCCTTGCCTTGGCAGCCAGTGGTATACAAGAATTCTTTGGGAACCTTATTGAATGGGGTGGGGGGAGGCATGGAAAATTCTGGGGGTGGAGGGAGGGTCCAGCTTTTTTTGTGTCCTGAAACTTCAAAAGAATCTCTGTGTGGTGTAGCTGGGGTGGAACTCATACCTGAATGTGGCAGATCCTTAAACACCAAATACAGCTTCTGAATTTTGTTTGGAAGAGGTGTTGGTATTTGTGAACAGTGCTTAATATGAAGAGAAAACCAGAATTTTATTTCTGTGCCCATTGCTATTATCTTGATCAGAATCTGTGCTGAACTTAATTAAGTTTTAGAAAACAGTAATTATCAAAATATACTTGGAAAGGGGATAATGGGACTATAGTTCAGCTTCCAAGACCCCTGGAAAATGGGTGGGGCTATTTGCCATCTGGGAATTATCCTCTGTGGGGAAAAAACCTAAAGGAAAACATCTCTTCTTAGCAGCTGCCCCGGATGGCAGGGTGATTTGTGACTGACCATGTTCATGTCTCCCCCTGGGTCCAAGTTCCCAAACAGCCCACAGTGCCCACCATCAGTGGGTCTCAGTCTTGGAAATGCCTGACTTCTCAGGGCTCCCAGCCTCTCCCTCTTCTCACATTCTCAGATTAATCTTTTCATGCCTGTTGGTTGTGCTGATCCCATCATTCTGGGAGGAAACACCGTCAGAGATGACACTGCCTCCTCTTAGCCACTCCCTTTTAATTTCTAAACTCCACCCAGAGAATAGCCTTTAAATCTTCTCCCTTCTCAGGAGAAAACAACAACAACTATGCTTTCCACTGTTTAGCTCATTCACAGTCTCCCTTTAGGAATGCCCAGCTCCATGCTGCCCAGCCCTGCCCTTCTCACTGTGATTTTGACCTGACCTCCTTCAGAGAAGCCTTGACATAGGCTGGAAAACCAACCACATCCCCAAAAGCACTTCCCTTGCTGCCTGAATAAGCTCATGATCTCCCATGTTTCTGACATGACACCTGACACTTGATACAGGGATGGATTTATTGTGTTTCCTTTGGGAACAACACCACTGTCTTCATGAAGCTGTTTTTATTCTGAGACATTCTGATAATTGTGATATGGCCAAAGATCCCCCAACACTGATGCTTTAAATATTTGTTTTTCCTATCCAATATCACAAATCGATAACCCCTTCCCTGTCTCATACCCGCAGGTATAACTATTGGTATTGGTAAAACCCAATCAATATTTGTGGAGTGAATCAAGGAACGTGCCTTTGACTCCAATACCCCTCCTTCGTTCTTTCTCTTTCCTGAATGAATATCTGATTCAATCCATTCCTCTTGAGATAGACAAAGATCCGATCAGGATTAACCTGACGGACAGTCTGGAATCTAATCAGGTATGCTTTCTGATTGGAAGTTAGTAGTTGGAAAGAAGGAAGTTGTGATTAGAAAGATCTATAAAGTCTTCATGTACCAAAGAAGAGATGCAGAATCCAGTCACCTCCTGGATTTTCCGAGGAGCCGGAGGTCCTAGCACCACCCCGCCGATGTCATCAGAGCTGGTCAGTGACATACCTCAGCTAAGGACACCCTCATCTTACCCATGATCTCTGTGTCTTGAATGGTGGCATGCAGCTTGATATGGAAGGTTTCTTATTTCTTTTCAGATAAATGGATTTAAGATTTTCGTTTTACCTCTAAGTGTAATTTTGCCTTAATCCCAAATACTTTGATTTGTGCTTTGGTTTATATTATTTTTAAATGTCTTAACCAAACAAATTTTCTTTCTTCTTTTTTTTTTTTTTTGTGGTACGCGGGCCTCTCAGTGTTGTGGCCTCTTCTGTTGCAGAGCACAGGCTCCGGACGCGCAGGCTCAGCGGCCATGGCTCACAGGGCCAGCCGCTCCGCCGCATGTGGGATCTTCCCGGACCGGGGCACGAACCCGTGTCCCCTGCATCGGCAGGCGGACTCTCAACCACTGTGCCACCAGGGAAGCCCCAGATATTCTTTTTAATGAAAAGTATCTCTTTGGAATTTTATTTCTTGACATTTAAAATATTTACTTTGTGCAAATAGCATTCATTTTAGGGGTATTTCCTTCATCTTTCTCAGCCAAGTTAACTGTGGGAATTGAGGATGGAGGCTGTGCTGGGCCACATGATGCTCCTATTCCCATAGTTTTGGGGCCCTAAGTGATGGTCTGAAAGTTTTCCCCCAAGAAAGATAAGGGACATTGTTAAGGCTCGTGGTACACACTTACCACTGGGACATGAATTAAGCAAAGCAGTGGGTGGAAATGGATGGACTAGTGGTTGCCTTTCCTTTTCTTCGGTACTTGTGAGATACAGATGATACAGGGATGTAACTGAGCCCCTGCTAGTAGGGAAAGAGTTATGGCTTTGTACCCACTGAACCTAGACTGGAATAGGGGAAAATTGAGGCTCTTCTATCACCGCGCTAAGTCCCTCTGAAGGGTGGGGAGACAATGGAGGCTTGTTCATGCTTGGCATGAAAAGGATGTCTTGTTCTCTGACGGCTTCCACAGGTTTCCTTTTGGAAAAGATCAGAATGAGTATCTGGAATCCACCCAGACTCCTGGACCTAGTGGGAATGAGCCTGCTGAGGGATGAGGCCTTGGCCTTTGCTGCTCTGGAGAATCTACCAACAGAGTTCTTCCCACCACTGTTCATGGAGGCCATCCATGGGAGACACAGTGAGACCCTGAAGGCCATGGTGCAAGCCTGGCCCTTTGTCCGACTACCTCTGGGAGGCCTGATGGAGATGCCTCATGTGGGGACCTTACAAGCAGTGTTGGATGGGCTTGATATCCTGCTTGCCCAGAAGGATTGCCCCAGGTGAGTCTGCCAGGTAGGCTGGTAGGGTCCTAGACATTGTTGAAGAGACAGCTGGTGTCATAAGAGTAGATAGCCAAGGGATGGACAAGAGGCTTCTGATGATACCAAGGAAGAAGCTCAGAGGCCTTGGACATTGCTGAGCTCACTTCGGGAAATGCCTTCTGGAAGTATAGGAGTACCTAAGATGCAGGGGAGCCTGAAAGAACGTGCCCCCACAGCCTCCTAGTGATGATTAAAGGTACTAGAAGTAGAAAACCAGAAAGAATGGAAGGGGCAAAGGAGATGGAGGAAAGAAAGGCAGAGAGGGAAGAAGAGGGCAAGGCAGCAGGTGATGTCAGGAATGTGAAGTAAAAGCACATGTGGGAAATGAGTGTTGCCTAAATTCTGAGACTGTGGTTTCATTCAGTGTGAATCTTAAACCATCCATGCCAATCTGCTGTTTCCCCCACAGGAGGTGCAAACTGCAGGTGCTGGATTTAAGGAATACTGGCCAGGACTTCTGGAGCATGTGGTCTGGATCCAATGTCCATGTGCCCTCAAGCTCATCAATGGCACCAGTGGCTAAGGACAGGTCAAGGACAGAGCAGCCCTTGGCTCCCTTGGAGGTGTTTATAGAACTTTGCCTCAATGAAGGGACCATGGATGAATTCTTTATCTACCTCATGCAGTGGGTGGAGAAGAGAAAAGTTTCCATACACCTGTGCTGTAAGAAGCTGAAAATTGTTACAATGTCCATGGAAAATATTATGAAGGTCCTGCATATGGTGCAACTGGACTGTATCCAGGAGGTGCAAGTGAATTGCACCTGGAATCTGTCCACCCTGGCCATGTTTGCTCCTCTCCTGGGCCAGATGAGTAACGTGCAGAGACTCCTTCTCTCCCACATCCATGTCTCTGCACTTGAGGAGCAGGAACAGCAGCACTTTGTCCAAATTACCTCTCAGTTCCTCAGGCTGCACCACCTCCGGGATCTCCGTATGGAATCTCCCTCCTTCCTCCAAGGTCGCCTGGACAAGATGCTCAGGTGAGGATGGCACCACTGACCGAGTAACAGAGAACACAACACTAGAATGTCACATGCGTTGTTTCCTTTGTTGCTCTACCTTGAAGTGTGGCATCACATAACCACACAAATCAAGGTAGAGGGACAAAGTGCGATAGAGGCTCTGGAAAGGGACACCATGCTAGGAAGCTATAGACTGGAGGGTTCAGATGTATCAGAGTGTTTGTGATTTCTTTCTCAGGAAGAGATGTCTTTGTTCAGGTGACTTAAAAAAAAAAAAAAACAGGTAAGAGGGCACTGAAGAGGGGAAACAAGCTCAGGCCTGAGTATTTCTAGGGAAGCTCTGTGCTCAACCATTTTGTGACCACAGTGAGCCTGTCTCAAATTACCCATCTGTAAAATGTTGCTTGTGCTCCAGATAAGGTAATTAATATACGGGAAATGCATGATTCTGGTGGTAAGGAATGGGGAGCCAAAAGCAAAATAAAAAGTGGTAGGTGGTTTGCAGATGATGCAGGGATGTAACTGAGCCCCTGCAGACTGGAAACCCCAGTTGATGATGTGGGATCTTGTCCAGATTGGTTCCCTGTTCATGTCTCCCTCCAGCCTCATCTGGCCCAGAGATATGGGCACCTGGGGCTCAAGTAGTGAGCTAAAGGCACCCTGATTTGAGCGTATTTTTTTGTTTGTTTTGACTCTAAATATGAAAATTCAGTGATGCCCACTCTTTTTTTTTTTTTGCGGTACGCGGGCCTCTCACTGTTGTGGCCTCTCCCGTTGCGGAGCACAGGCTCCGGACGCGCAGGCCCAGCGGCCATGGCTCATGGGCCCAGCCGCTCCGCGGCATGTGGGATCCTCCCGGACCGGGGCACAAACCCGTGTCCCCTGCATCGGCAGGCGGACTCTCAACCACTGCGCCACCAGGGAAGCCCCATATGCCCACTCTTGATTGAGACTCTGTGCTAGGCTCTCCTCTGAGCATGTTCTAGTGAATTCCACTATTTTAGTTCATCCGCAAAAGGAAGTGGAGTATGTTGTACCCTGCTTGACTGATGAGGAAAGAGAGCTTTCAAGATTCTGTGTACTTATCTCAGCCAAACAAAGAAGATGACAGGAGTCAGGCCAAAATGAGATTGGGCCTTCTGGGTATTGATTGTTATCAGATGGTCAAAATGACCTTGGCCTTGGGTAAATCACTTATCTCCCACCTTGAGGTCATGTTACATCCCAGTTTCCAAGACCTAATTCCTCAGTTTCTCTCCCAGGTGCCTGAAGACTCCCTTGGAGAACCTCTCAATAACTCACTGTCTGATTACAGAATCAGACTTGAAACATCTGTCCCAGTGCCTGAACATCAGTCAGCTAAAGGGCCTGGATCTGAGTGGTGTCACACTGACTGACTTTAGTCCTGAGCTCCTCCAAGTTCTGCTGAAGAAAGTTGCAGCCACGCTCCAGGAACTGGACTTAAATCTGTGTGGAATCATGGACTGTCAACTTGAGGCCATCCTGCCTACCCTGAGCCACTGCTCCCAGCTCAGGACCTTCAGCATTTGTGGGAACCTCCTCTCCATGGCCATCATGGAGAAGCTGCTGCGTCATACTGATGGACTGCCCAGTTTAATTCTAGAGCTGTATCCTGCCCCAAGGGAGAGTTACAGCTCTCTGAGAATCCTACACCTGGGGAGACTTGCCCAGCTTCAGGCTGAGCTGGTTGAGATTATGAGGAACTTAGGAAGGCCCAGGACCATCTGGATTAGCTCTAGCCCCTGTCCTCGCTGGGGCAATGAGATATTCTGTCATGAGAAGACCATTATATACTGCTGTTTTGTCCCTCCCTAGTTGGTTGCCTCTATGAAAAGCTTTCTTCTGGGCACTGGAAACCGAAAGCTAGGAAATAGGTGCATTGTGATGAGAACACAGACCTATGGTTTCAGGCATCTGCTCAACATGAATGTGAAAAGGAAAGGTGATCCAGCAGGGGTACAAGATTGAAGGTGAAAAGTTGACTCAAAGAGTTGATGGGAAATTCAGGGTGTTGGTGCTCCAGGGATGGAGTGGATATAGGGGTGGAGGAACCTTAATCAAAAGCCTCAGTTACCTTGTAAAAGGAACATAATGATACAAATCCAGCTGATTAGACATTTGTACATTCCAATGAGAGAATGCACTTGAGGGCTTGGCCCTGGAGCTAGCATACACTAAGAGATAATTCAATGAGACTTTCCCTTCTTTTCCTCTCCTAGTGGAAACCTCAGTATCTACATTCCTCTAGCTTACCCTCTATTCCTTACAACAGGGTGGAGAGCAAACCCAGGGCCTGAAATGGGTCTCACCTTTCACATGTGGACACCAATGAATCATGGTTCACTCAAGCTGCTCTATCAGCCAGTGCAGGGAGGAGGAAGGGAGGGCATAGGAGAGATTGGATTCATCTCTAGTGATAGACATTCTGAGCCTCAGGTCTCCTAGGCCACCAGCTGGTAGATTAGACAGGAGGATATAAATCGGTTTTGTAAGCAGGATTGTATACGTCAGTACTTTCTAAAAATTTTGCTGTCCTGTTAATACTAGTTGAGTTTAAATATTTGTACATTTATATGAATATTAAATACATGAAATTTCTTTGAAAATTGTAGAGGTAATTTAGTACTTGTAAAGAATGCATGTGGATTTTTGAAAAAATGTTGAACTTCCTTTGGCGTCTCAAGACAAATAAGACATGAAAACTGATTTTAAAGATCAATGAATGAGATTTTTTTCTCCTTTAAAAATATTTAGAATAATAAAATTTTAGAGCTAGGATTACAGTTATATTTTTTAAAGTAAACTTTATTTTTAAGAGCAGTTTTAGATTCACAGTGAAATTGAACAGAAAGTACAGAGAGTTCCCATTTGTCTCTTGCCCCCAAGTGTACAGCCTCCCTGGATATCCAAATCTCCCACCAGAAGAGTACATTTGCTATAATTCATGAATCTACACTGAGACATCCTTATCAACCAAACTTCATAGTTTACACCAAGGTTCACTCTTAGGGTTGTACATTCTATGGGTTTTGACAAATGTATAGTTGCATGTATCTACTAGTGTAGTATCATAATGGAGTATTTTCACTGTCCTAACTTATAAGAACCTGCCGTATAGCACAGGGAACTCTACTCAATACTCTGCAATGGCTTATATGGGAAACAAATGTAAAAAAAAAGAGAGAGAGAGAGAGAGTGTATATATGTATATGTATAACTGATTCACTTTGCTGTACACCTGAAACTAACACAACATTGTAAATCAACTATACTCCAATAAAATTTAAAAAATAAAATCCTCTTTGCTCTGCCTATTTATCTTTTCCACCCCCCAGTCCCTGGCCACCATGGATATTTTTGCTTTCCCCAGAGCTTTGCCTTTTCCAAAATGTCATATAGAGTTACAGATGTAGGAAACAATGTTATGGTTTCCTGGGTGGAAAGGTGGGGGAGGGATAGATTGGGAGATTGGGATTGACATATACACACTACTATATATAAAATAGATAACTAGTAAGAACCCACTTTATAGCACAGGGAACTCTACTCAATACTCTGTAATGACCTATATGGGAAAAGAATCTAAAAAAGAATGGATATATGTATATGTAGAACTGATTCACTTTGCTGTACAGCAGAAAGTAACACAACATTGTAAATCATCTATGCTCCAATAAAAATTTTTAGAAAAGAAAAAATGTCATATTTCTGGAATCATACAGTATGTAACCTTTTCAGATTGACTTCTTTCACTTATTAAGTTTCTTCCATGTCTTTTCATGTTTTGATTACATTCCTTGTCTGAATACACCACAGTATATTTGCTCACTCATACACTGAAAGACAGCTTTGTTGCTTCTTTGGTTTGCTGCTAAAATCATCTGTGTGCATGTTTTGTTTGGACATAAGTTTTCAACTCATTTGGATAGATACCAAGGAACGAGGCTGCTGGATCATATGAAAAGGGTACATATTACAATTTTTTTCTGTTGACAAACTTACCTGTTAGACAATGATGAAATAAAATTTATATTTTAAGGCAGGACAAGAAAAAAATTAAACATAGAAGTCTCTCTCTGTGTTTGTTTGGGCTTCCTGCCTACCTAATGTGCAATGAGCTCCTCAAAAATGGGAGTGCCTGCTCAACATTAAAGATCAATTTTTTTTTCTTCTGATGTTAGCAATGTAACTTCTTAAAAGAATAGTGTTCTTTCCCAGCTCTGTAGGGGTTCATGGTGACTTGCTGCCCACTTTGTATGTGCTTACCTGGACTATGTATCCTTGGTGAACTTTATGTAAAATATCAGGATGTCATTTTGATGTATGATCCTTTGACTCAAAAATGTATATTACTATGCCTTTGACTTCTAACTCATGGAACAGTTCCCAGGGCTTTTTGAGAATCTGCTTCCTGGGTTATAATCCTCAGTTTGGCTCAAATAAAATTCCCTTTTTCTTCTTCTTAACTTGAGAGTTAATTGAATTTTCATCAACAACATTAATAGTCTCATAAAGTGCAGGGACTGTGTCTCTATCACCCTGTGGTCCTGCAGCTGAACAAGAAGGCTGGTATGGCAGTAAATGCTTATAACTGTGGGTGCATGGACATATTTAACAACAATTTATAGCCACACGTTATTTTGCACTGAAATGCTCATTTTGGGAAAGTCAACACTAGCTGTCTACAAATAATGTAAATAAATTGGATATGGAAGAAATAGCACTTGTGGTCAATGCATTTGTACATATAAGTTGTACTTGAAAGTGTAACTGAGCAGAACCCTATGGGCCCTTCCCAGGACAGACTCCCCGTCATGTCCTGCACCTGCCTCTTGTTTGTAGAAAACCTTTATCCTCCTAGGCCTATCCTGAGTTCCAAAGAATAAACAGAAAATATGACAAAATGCAGAAACAAAGGAAAATAATCAAGCAGGACAAAATAATAATAGCTTAGCTATTAAACAAATTCAAAGACCTTTAGTTCCTCCTCAAGGGCTACAGATAACATTCTGAGCCATATCCTTGAGCTACTTTGAAAACACTGAATGAAGTGAACTCCAGGCTGACTACAAGCACATAGAGACCAGAGGGGTTGGAAGCAGAAGCTTGATGATATTTATTCCTGGTTACCTCATCACCAACTACCAGAAGAATGTCCATGAGCTGATCACACACCCTACAACGCTCTCTCTCACCCTGTCTTTAAAAACCTTTTCCTGAAAGTCATCAGGGAATTTGGGCCTTTTGAGCAATAATTGCCCCTGTTCTTTGCTTGGTGCCTGCAATAAATGCTACACTTTCCTTCATCACTCTCAGTATCAGTAGATTGGTTTCACTGCACACAGATCAGTGGACCCGAGTTTGGTTCAGTAACAAAAGAAACCTTCACTTGTTTCCCATATTTTGTTGGTTTTGCCCAAGTAAGACAGGACTATACTCTCAATGTAAAACATCCCAACAATACAGATAGAAGAAACATATCCCCTGAACTTCCTCTTCATCCCAGGCCCCTCTCCAGAGAGTTCAGTTTAGTGTACTTTCCAGACTTCTCTCTGACCTTCTGTACATTTATTTTTGCATGTGCTAACGTCTGGTTCAGCTTCCCTTATAGAAACGGTGTCTTAGTGATTCAGATCATCTTGCTTTTTTACGTTTAAAGGGGGGTCTTAAGGATCAGTCCTCATTCATATCAGCGGGCATACAGTAGTCCATAAAATGAATGGCCCACATTTTAACACTTTGCCTCCTTATGTAAATTTAGGTTGCTCCAATGTTTTGTTGTTCTCGCCAACCATAGAGTAATAAAGGCTCATGTGTGATCTCAGGACACGGGATGGGAGAGAGTGCCAGGTCTTCAATGGGGAAGAGTGTGATTCACAGAAGAGCTAGTAATTTGTTTGGTAATTAGATGTTTGTCCTGCCATACAGATACATCACTCAGATAAAGTTATCTCTTGATAATAGCTCTCTCTCTGGCCCAGGTCCCCTTTCTAAATTCTTTTAGGTAGTTCAGAGAGAGGTGAAATGCTTTCTTTGTTTGTTTCAGTCTGCTGTGTCTTCATTGCCTACAGCTCAAAACAATAAGTATACCAGTGTTGCACATTGGGAAGGGCTCTTGTTTAATCCCTTTACCTTCCTGCACTACTGTGGTCTAGGTACACATCTGCCTGTATTAAATTTAGTTTTCAGCTTATGTGTTTTTTGTCTGCCTCAATAGAATGTAAAGTCTGTACATATGAGATAACATGGTAGTGGGACATATCACATTAATTGGATGTTTCCCTGTTACCCAGAATAGCAGTTGGTACACTTTAGATACTCAGTAAACACATTTTAATTGAATGATAATTGACAAATATAATTGTAGATATTTAAAGTGTGCAATGTGGTGATGTGATATATGTATGTATTGTGAAGTGATTACCAAGGTCAAGATAATTAAGACATCCACAACCTCGTAGTTAACTCTTTTTGTGTTTGTGGTGAGAATGCTTATAAGATCTACTCTCAGCAAATTTTAAATATACAATATTATATTATTAACTATAGTCACTGTGAGTCTACTAGATCCTTGAAGAGACGCCTGAACACCATGTTCACTGCAGCGTTATTCACAATAGCCACAATATGGAAACAACCTAAAAGTCCTTTGATGGATGAATGAATAAAGGAAAAGTTGTATATGTTCATACTCGTATATTATTCAGCCATAAAAAGAAAATTCTGCCATTTGTGAAAATATGGATAAACTTCGAGGATGTTATGCTAAGTGAAGTAAGCCAGAGAGAGAAAGACAAATACTACATTGTATCATTTATATGTAGACTCAAAAAAAGGAAAAGAAAATCAATTTCTCATGAACAGAGAATAAAATGGTGGTTGACAGGGGCTGGGCTGGAGGGAATGGAGAGAAGTACATCAAAGGGTACAAATTTTCAGTTACGAGAAGAATAAATAATCCTCTTAAATGAATCGAGGAGAAAAGAGTGAGAGGGCAATACTGGGTAAGAGTATTAGGCTGTGTCACATGTGCTGGAGACACCCCAGTGAACTTGTCCAAAGAGCCCTCCCCCCACCCACCGCCACCACCAGAAGCTCCTGCCGGTCCTCAGCCCGGGACGTTAGAGGATTTTCCCACAAGAGGGAGGCCAGTACAGGTCCCTGTGCTCCTCCTTCATTTGTGCTGGACAAGCAATGGGTCCTGGTTTGACTTTCATCTCCTATGACCTTCATAAGGATTAAACTAGGCAATTTGCTGTCATTTGGATGACGGAGACACAGTAACAGACCTCATTATTTCTCATTTTCTCCTGAAAAACACAATTCTCAAAGTCTGGAAGCTGTGATGAGTGAGGAGACAAAACTGCAAAATTTCCAAAGAGCATCCCTTCCTCTGGCATAAATGTCAAGGTGAGGATCCTCGCCTTCCCTCTTAACCTGCCCCTGATATTTGCATCCAGACTGGACGCTCACCACTCTTTCTCTCTCCAGACTCTTCGCTGGCCAGACACTGTGCTCTTGTGGTGAGTACGAGAGCAGCCACTGGAGCCTAATGCCAGGCAGGGCAAGCAAATCCAGACCCTGGGAACTCACAGTCCCAAATCCAGGGCCTCAGTGTCTCCAGTGGCCTCAGACACAAATCCTCAGACTTGATGGGACATGGTCCTGTGAGAGCCAGAGGACATGATCTCTTGCTAGGCTGACATTTCTCTACTCCCACCTCATTCTGGGTCCTACACCAGCTCCCCTGGATATTCTCTGCACTCCTCTCTCTTCTCTCCTTCATGCCCTGTGGCCCAATCCTGCCTGGAGAGAGTCCCAGACATCCTCCCCACCCACCATGTCTCTACAAGCCTGTCCTTTGGGATTAATTGCCCAGACCCAGGGTAATGTTGTCATCAAGTCTTTATTGATGAGGAAGAAAGAGCAACAGCTCCTTGTTTATAGCAAGTTATTAGTGGATCTAAAGTGGAACCAGACCCTGTTGAGACTGGAGGGGACAAGGAGGGTCAACACAGAGACCTGGACTTTAAAAAGGCACAGAAAGCAAGAAATTCAGGGAAAGAAGACATTTGACTTAGGAGAGAAAAAAAGGCTTACTGGACCTGAGGAGAAATTTGTCAGCTCAAGGGCTGGGCCAAGAGAGCCACAGATGGGAGAGCCTCTGCAGGGGACTGGTCTTCAAGGTGCTCCATCACCTGTCGCACCTAGGAAGACCAGAGGAGTCAAGATCCTCCTCTGCTACCCAGGAGAGTTCACCCCTCAGCAGTCCTGTGTGCCTCAATGGATCCAGAAGTGCAGCAGGGAAACTCTACGCTTTGGGGTTAGTCATATTCTACAAAATAACTCAGTAGAATTAGAGAAGAGTTCCTTGATTTCTTCTGATCCCAGTGGAAGGGTGTCCCAGCATTCTAGCCAGGCTCCAGGTTCGAGGAGAGGTGATGTTGGTGGGCTGCAGAAAGAGAGGACTTCCAAGTCAGTTCATGCTGGAAGAGGGAACTGGAGGCACACATATATTCTAAACCCTTATGCAGAGACCTGGGAGCAGATGTTTTAGAATCTCACTTGGGATACTGTGACAGGAAAAGCAGAGCAGAACGTCCCCCTGATGGGTTCAGAGGGTAGCTCTGACCTGGGCAGCAAACAAGGTCATGAGGACATGCAACCAGGACAGGCTAGAAATGCCAGATCCACCAGATCCACTCTCACCAGACTCTGAGAGTCCTGCTGGACCCAGAATTGGGCAGGAAGGATGGCCCCTCTGTGCACATGGGCTCCCTCTTCCTCGACAGCCAGTGTGTCCCCTGAGTAAACAGGCTCTGTGTGGAGGTGGACAGAGGAGGTTTCCTCTATGCAGGAGGAAGGGAGACAGCTGGGCTTTTAAAATTTCTAGAACATTCCAACATTTTGACCCCTCCTATATCCTTGGATCTCATGGACTGGGATCCCATAGAAACATCTCCAGCTTGGACTCTGTTATTTGCCCATTTACACTGACATCATGTGAAGTTTGTCAGTCAGTTTTTCCTAATGTTTAGGTTCCTTCTGAACCCCTCACCTGAGGGAATCTACCAATTATTCACAGTGTGGAAGTGAGCAGGTTTCTCTCCCAAGCCCACACCTGAATCCACCAGCCTAAAAATGGGAAAAGAGCAGTGAACCTTTCATTTCCTGTGAAGGTTATTTGAGGTAATGGATAAAAAGTGCTGACACCATTGCTCACCAAGTTTTGTGTTCAATAAAAAAGAGTTGTTTATGATGATCATTGTTACTTATCTCACTCTACTGTAGCTCATTACTAAATGTGTTTGCTGGCCTGAGAGGTAAAATGTCTACTGAGTACAATTCAGTTTATCCCTATTTTATGCAAAGGCTGTTTATACCCATAGCAGAAATGTGGTGAAAGGAATCTTCTGGAAAGGTACCAAGATGGAGAACACTCTTCAAGTCTCCTAGTCTTCTTAGGCTGCTTTATAATTGAATTACATGGACATCACTGTGAATGGAGGAAAGGCATGGAGAATGCTTGGGGGTGGAGGAAGGGTCACACTTTCTTTGTATCCTGAAAAATCAAAAAAATCTTCATGTGATGCAGCCCAGGGTGGGAGTTATCCCTGAACATGGCAGATCCTTAAACATCAAATATAGCTTCTGAATTTTGTAGGGAAAGGCGTTAGTATTTGTGAACAGTGCTTAATATGAGGAGAACAGTATTTTATTTCTGTGTCTAATGACGTCACTTTGATCAGAATTTGTGTTGAACGTTCCTAATTTTGAGGAAGTACTAACTATCAAAATATACTTGGAGAGGGGTCAATGCAATTATGGTTTGGCTGCCAAACCCCTAGGAAAATGGCTGTGGCTAATTGCCATCAGGGAGCGTCCCCTGCAGGAAGAGCCTAAAAGAAAATGTTTACTGGTACCAGCCACCACGATGAGGACAGGGTTTGGTGCACCTTATCCACGTTCATGTCTCCCCCTGGGTCCAAGTTCCCAAACAGGCCACAGTGCCCACCCTCAGTGGCTCTCAGACTTGGAAATACTTGACTTCCCAGGGCTCCCAGCCTCTCCTTCTGCTCACATTCTCAGATTTAGTCTTTTCATGCTACTTTGCTGTGCTGATACCGTCTTTCTGGAGGGAAACACCTTAAACATGACACAGGTTCCCTTTTTAATTTCTAAGCTCCACCCAGAGAAAAGTCTTTTAGTCTCCATTTTCCCAAGAGAAAAAAATATATACCCAAACTATACACTGTCTTGATTCATTCACAGTGTCCCTTTAGGAATGCCCAGCTCCACACTGCCCAGTCCCCATCCTTCCTTCTCATTGTGATTTTGATCTGACCTGCTTCAGAGAAGCCCTGACTTAAGCCCGGAGTGCCAAGCATATCCCCCATTGCATTTCCCTTGCTCCCTGAATAGGCTCATGATCTGCTATGTTTCTTATATAACACCTAAGTGACAACTTGATGCAGATAGAAGTTTATGCTGTTTCCTTTGGGAATGACACCACCATATTTTTATAATGTTTTAATTTTTGTTTAATTTTTTTAATTTTTGGACATCTTGATTAGTTTGATCTGTGCGAAGATTCTCCAACAATGATGCTTTCTAGTTTTGTTGTTTCTGTCCAATATCAGGAACCAATAATCTCTTCCCACACCCGTGGCTATAACTCAATCAATGTTTGTGCAGTGAATCAATGATTGAGTCCTTGAATCCCCTACCCCCATTTATTCCCTCCTGACTGAAAATCAGATTCAATCAATTCATCAGGATGTAGGTGAAGATCCAATCATGACTAACCTGATGGACAGTCTGGAATCTAATCAGGCATCGCTTTCTGATTGGTTGTTAGTAGTTGGAAATGGGGAAGACGTGATTAGAAAGGCCTATAAAAGCCTCGGGCATCAAAGAAGAGATGCAGAAACTTCTTCCTCTGGAACCCACTGTCTGGGTTCTCCACCTGGTCTTAGGACTGAGCACCCTGCCAACCACATCAGAGCTGGTAAGTTATAGACCTCAGTTAAGGACACTCTCCTCTTACGTATGGTCAGCTGGTCTTGAATTGTGCCATGTAGATCAGAATGGCAGGGAGAGGGGTTTCTTTAGTTATTTCTTTTCCGATGAACAAATTTCATGCTTTGGTTTTGCCTCTCAGTGTAGTTTTGCCTCATTCTCAACATTTTGATTTGTTCTTTGGTTTATATCATTTTTAATTATCTTAACCAAGAAGATTTTCCTTTTAATGAAAACATCTGTTTGGAATTTTATTTCTTGACATTTAAAATATTTAGTTTGTACACAAAAGAGCATTCATTTTAGGGGTATGTCCTTCATCTTTTCCAGTCCAAGTTAACAGTGGGAATTGAGGATGGAGGTTGTGTTGGGCCACAAGATGCTCTTATTCCCATAGTTTTAGGGACCTAAGTGATTTTCTAAAAGTTTTCACCAAAAAGATTAAGGTAAGACTTCAGGCTCATGGTACCCAATTCCCAGCGCAATACAATTAAGCAAAGCAGTGAATGGAAATGAATGGGCAAGTCATTGGTTTTCTACCTCTTTGGAAGGAGGCTTGCTCTGGTTCCTGTAGAGGCAGCGTTATGGATTTGTGCCCACAGAGACTAGAGTAGAATTCTGCTAAACAGAGGCTCTTCCACTACTGTTGGAGCAGTGATTTGGCTATGAGTTTGTTCCTCTGCAAGGTGAGAAGAGAGATTAAGGGGTGTTCATGCTTGACTGAGAAAGATGCCTTCTTCCCTGCAAGTTTCCACAGGATTCCTTTAGGAGCAGAGTCAGAATGAGTGTCTGGAACCCACCCAGGCTCCTGGGCCTGGCGGGAAAGAGCCTGCTGAGGGATGAGGCCTCAAACATAACTGCTCTGGAGTATCTGCCCATCGAGCTCTTCCCCCCACTGTTCATGGAAGCATTCTATGGGAGTCGCAGTGAGACCCTGAAGGCCATGGTGCAAGCCTGGCCCTTTGTCCGCCTGCCTCTGGGGGGCCTGATGAAGATACCTCATCTGGGAACCTTACAAGCAGTGCTGGCTGGGCTTGATATCCTGCTTGCCCAGAAGGATCGCCCCAGGTGAGTCTGATCCAGGTAGCCTGGTAGGGTCTGGGGAGTCTTTGAAGAGCCACCTGGGGTCAGGAGAGTGGATGGACAAGGGATGGACCAGAGGTTTCTGATGATTCCAATGAAGAAACACAGAGACTTGGCCATTGCTGAGCTCACTTTGGGAAATGCCTTCTGGAAGTGTAGGAGTGCTTAAGATGCAAGGGAACCTGAAAGTACATGCCTCACCTCCTTCTAGTGATGCTTAAGCATCACTAGAAGGAAGGTACTAGAAGTGGAGAACAAGAAAGGATCGAAGGGGAAAAGGAAATGGAGGAAGGTAAGGCAGAGAGGGAAGAAGAGGGCAAGGCAGCAGATGATGTCAGGAATGTGAAGTAAAAGCTCAGGTGGGGAGTCTGAGTGCTGCCTAAATTCTGAGACTGTGGTTTCATTATGTGTGGATCTTAAACCATCGCTGCAAATCTGCTGTTTCCCCACAGGAGGTGCAAACTGCAGGTGCTGGATTTAAGGCATACTGGACAAGACTTCTGGAGAATGTGGTCTGGAGATGGGGCCCATGGGTACTCAAGCACTCTGATGGCACCAGTGGCTGAGGACAGGTCAAAGGCAGAGCAGTCCTTGGCTCCCGTGGTGGTGTTCATAGAACTTCACCTCAATGAAAGGACCATGGATAGATTCCTCACCTACCTCATCAGGTGGGTGGAGGAGAGGAAAGCTTCCATACACCTGTGCTGTAAGAAACTGAAGATACTTTCAATGCCCATGGAAAATATTATGAAGGTCCTGAGTATGGTGCAACTGGACTGTATCCAGGAGGTGCAAGTGAATTGCACCTGGCATCTGTCCACCCTGGCCGTGTTTGCTCCTCTCCTGGGCCAGATGGGTAATGTGCAGAGACTCCTTCTCTCCCACATCCACATCGCTGCACTTGAGGAGCAGGAAGAGCAGCACGTTGTCCAAATTACCTCTCAGTTCCTCAGGCTGCACCACCTCCGGGATCTCCATCTGGAATCTCCCTCCTTCCTTGAAGGCTGTCTGGATGAGATCCTCAGGTGAGTGTGCACTGCTGGCCAGGTAATGGTGAACACAACACTAGAATGTGAAACACACTGTCCGCTTTTCTGCTCTATCCTGAAGTGTGGTATCACATAACCATACAAATCAAGGTAGGGGCCCAAACTGGGATAGAGGCTCTGGAAAGGGACACCATGCTAGGAAGATATGGACTAGGGGTTAGGATCTAGTGGTGTGGGTATGTTATTTCTTCTTTAGGAAGAGATATCTTTGTTTAGATGACTTAGGAAAATAGGTAAAGGAAGGGGGCCTTAAAGAATGAAAACTCCATCAGGCCTGAACATTTCTAAATGGGAACTCTGTGCTCATCAATTTTGTGACCACACTGAGCCTGTCTAAGATTCCCTGTCTGTAAAAGGTTGTTTTTTGCTCCAGATAAGGTACTTAATATATGGATAATACATGATTCTGGAGATGATGGTAATAGAGCAGGAGCCAAAGGGATAATAAAAATTGAAAGATGGTTTGCAGGTGATGCAGGGATGTAACTAAGACCCTGTAGACTGGCAACCCCAGCTGATGTTGTGAGATCTTGCCCACGTTGGTCCACTATGCATGTCACCCAGAAGCCTCACTTGGCCTGAGTTATGGGTGCCTGTGGCCCAAGCATGGGCTGAAGGAAGCCTGAGTAGGAAGAATTTTAGGTATGTCACTTACTATTAAAATTCAGTGATGCCCACTCTTGATTGACACAAGGTGTCAGGCTCTCCTCTGAGCATGTTCTAGCGCATTCCATTATCTTCACTCATCCTCAAAAGAAAGTGGAGTATGTTGTACCCTTTTGACAGATGAGGAAAGAGAGCTTTCAAGGTTCTGTGGACTTGATCCAGTCACACAAAGAAGGTGAAAGAACTCAGGATAAAATGAGACTGGGCATTCTGGGTATTGATCATTATCAGATGGTGAGACCAAACTTAGCCTTGGGCAGATGACTTGTCTCCCACCTTAAGTTCACTTTCCACCCCAGTTTCTAAGACCTAATTCCTCTTTTTCTCCCCAGGTGTCTGACAACCCCCTTGGACAACCTTGCAATAACTCACTGCCTCCTTTCGGATTCAGACTTGAGCCAGCTGTCCCAGTGTTCGAACATCAGTCAGCTAAAGGGACTGGATCTGAGTGGCGTCTCCCTGACCTACTCTAGTCCTGAGCTACTCCCCGTTCTGTTGGAGAAAGTTGCAGCCACCCTCCAGGAACTGTACTTAGATCAGTGTGGGATCATGGACTCTCACCTCGAGACCATCCTGCAACCCCTGAGCCACTGCTCCCAGCTTACGTTCTTCAGCCTGCGTGGAAACCTCCTCTCCATGGCCATCATGGAGAAGCTGCTGCGACACACCTCCGGGCTGCCCAGTTTAAGTCAAGAGCTGTATCCTGTCCCTCAGGAGAGTTACAGCTCTCAGGGGATCCTCCAACTGAGAAGATTTTCCCAGTGTCTGGCTGAACTGTTTGAGATTCTGAGAGTCTTAGGACGTCCCAGGATCATCTGGATTAGTTCCAGCCCCTGTCTGCACTGTGGAGATAACACATTCTATCATCCCCAGCCCATCATATACTGCTGAAATACCCCTAACTACTTGGGTGCATCTATCAAAAGCTTTCTTCTGAGCACTTGGAAACTGAAATCTAGGACATAGTTGAATCATAAAGGGAAAACAGACCCATGGTTTCAGACATCTGCTCAATGTGAATGTGAAAAGAAAAAGTGATTAAGCGAGGGTGCAGAATTGCAGAGGGAAAAGTTAACTCTGAGAGGTAATAGGCCTTTAGGGGACATGTGTCCTATAGAGTCAGAAATATGAATCTAAATTTCTTTAGGTGGATTCCAGCTTGAGACACATATGTTGGAGTTCTCCCTGGGTTGATTTTGTAAAGAAATGGTCAGAAATAAAGAGACCCTCAGTATAAACTAACTGCTGCTCTCCATGATGTATTATTCAGTTTTCTCAGTTTATAACTCAGCAAACTCCAGTTACTGATGGAAAAAAAAAAAAGGCACTGAGTTGTCTGTGATCTGATACGTTACCATTCAAGCAAGTTCTTTATTCTGTCTGGGGCATCTCTTTCTTCCATCCTTATTTCTGTGGCTGCTCAGTAGGTTAATACACACAAAGGTGAACATACCCAGTGGTCAATGAGCCACTGGAATGAGAGTTCTTGGCAGGGCCCTCACTGCTCACTCAGACCATGACCCTGGACATGAGCAGCCCACATGGTTCTCCTTGTGGGTCCATATGTCTCAGCCAGGGCAGGAAGGGCATGGGGAGGGCATAGGAGAGATCGGAGTCATATCCTGTGATAGACATTCTGAGCCTCAGTTCTCCTAGGCCACCTGCCGGTAGATCAGACCAGAGGATAAAAATTAGTTTGGCAAGCAGGACTCTACAGTTCAGTATTAAAAAATAAATTAGGGCTTCCCTGGTGGCCCAGTGCTTGAGAATCTTCCTGCTAATGCAGGGGACATGGGTTTGAGCCCTGGCCTGGGAGGATCCCACATGCCACGGAGCAACTAGGCCCATGAGCCACAACTACTGAGCCTGTGTGTCTGGAGCCTGCGCTCCACAACGGGAGAGACCACAACAGTGAGAGGCCTGCGTACGGCAAAAAAAAAAAAAAAAAAAAAGGAAGCAAGGGAAAAGCAACAAATAACAAAGGGAATCCCCATAAGGTTATCAGCTGATTTTTCAACAGAAACTCTGTAGGCAAGAAGGGAGTGGCAAGATATATTTAAAGAAATGAAAGGGAAAAACCTACAACCAAGATTACTTTACCCAGCAAAGATCTCATTCAGATTCCACGGAGAAATCAAAAGCTTTACAGACAAGCAAAAGATAAGAGAATTCAGCACCACCAAACCACCTTTACAACAAATGCTAAAGGAACGTTTCTAGACAGGAAACAAAAGAGAAGAAAAAAAAAAGACCTACAAAAACAAACCCAAAACAGTTAAGAAAATGGTAATAGGAACATACATATCAATAATTACCTTAAATGTAAATGGATTAAATGCTCCAACCAGAAGACACAGACTGGCTGAATGGATACAAAAACAGGACCCGTATATATGCTGTCTACAAGAGACCCACTTCAGACCTAGGGATACATACACACTGAAAGTGAGGGGATGGTAAAGACGCTCGATGCAAATGGCAATCAAAAGAAAGCTGGAGTAGCAATACTCATATCAGACAAAATAGACTTTAAAATAAAGACTGTTACAAGAGACAAAGAAGGAAACAACATAATGATCAAGGGATCCATCCAAGAAGAAGATATAACAATTGTAAATATTTATGCATCCAACATAGGAGCACCTCAATACATAAGGCAAATGCTAACAGCCATAAAAAGGGAAACTCATAGTAACACAATAACACTGTAGGTTTTTAACACCCCACTTGCACCAATGGACAGATCATCCAGACAGAACATAAATAAGGAAACGCAAGCCTTAAATGACACATTAGACCAGATAGACTTAATTGATCTTTATAGAACATTCCATCAGAAAGCAGCAGAATACAGTTTCTTCTCAAGTGCACATGGAACATTCTCCAGGATAGATCACATCTTGGGTCACAAATCAAGCCTTGGTAAATTTAAGAAAATTGAACTCATATCAAGCATCTTTTCTGATCACAACGCTATGAGATTAGAAATCAATTACAGGAAAAAAAACTGTAAAAAAACACAAACACATGGAGGCTAAACAACATGCTTCTAAATAACTAAGAGCTCACTGAAGAAATAAAAAAATACCACAATGACAATGAACACATAACCTAAAACCTATGGGATGCAGCAAAAGCAGTTCCAAGAGGGAGGTTTATAGCAATACACTCCTACCTTAAGAAGCAAGAAACATCTCAAATGAACAACCTAACCTTACACCTAGAGCAACTAGAGAAAGAAGAACAAACAAAACCCAAAGTTAGTAGAAGGAAAGAATAAAGATCAGAGCAGAAATAAATGAAATAGAAACAAAGAAAACAATAGCAAAGATCAATCAAATTAAAAGCTGGTTCTTTGAGAAGGTAAACAAAATTGATAAACCTTTAGCCAGACTCATCAAGAAAAAAAGGGAGAGGACCCAAATCAATAAAATTAGAAATGGAAAAGGAGAAATTGCAACTGACACCACAGAAATACAAAGGATCACAAGAGACTACTACAAGCAACTATATGCTAATAAAATGGACAACCTGGAAGAAATGGACAAATTCTTAGAAAGGTACAACCTTCCAAGACTGAACCAGGAAGAAATAGAAAATATGAACAGATCAATCATGAGTAATGAAATTGAAACTGTGATTAAAAAGCTTCCAACAGGGAAGGTGGGAGGGAGGGAGACGCAAGAGGGAAGAGATATGGGAGCATATGTATATGTAAAACTGATTCACTTTGTTATAAAGCAGAACCTAACACACCATTGTAAAGCAATTATAGTCCAATAAAGATGTTATAAAAATGGTTAGCACCATTTTTAAAGTAAATATTGGTGCAACACGAAAAATAAATAAATAAGAGCATACCAAAAAAAAAAAAAAGCTTCCAACAAATAAAAGTCCAGGACCATATGCCTTCACAGGCGAATTCTATCAAACATTTAGAGAAGAGCTAACACTTATCCTTCTGAAACTATTCCACAACATTTCAGAGGAAGAAACACTCCCAAGTTCATTCTACAAGGCACCATCATCCTGATACCAAAACCAGTGATATTATGAAAAGAAGAAAATTACAAATGAACATCACTGTTGAACATAAACACAAAAATCCTCAACAAAATAGAATCCTAGCAAACAGAATCCAACAACACATTAAAAGGATCATACACCATGATCAAGTGGGATTTATCCCAGGGATGCAAGGATTCTTCAAAATATGCAAATCAATCAATGTGATACACCATATTAACAAATTAAAGAATTAAAACCATATGATCATCTCAATAGATGCAGAAAAAGCTTTTGACAAAATTCAACACTCATTTATGATAAAAACTGTCCAGAAAGTGGGCATAGAGGAAACCTACCTCAACATAATAAAGGCCATATGTGAGAAACCCACAGCAAACATCATTCTCAATGGTGAAAAACTGAAAGCATTTCCTCTAAGATCAGGAACAAGACAAGGATGTCTACTCTCACCACTCTTATTGTATTGGAAGTCCTAGCCAGGGCAATCAGAGAAGAAAAAGAAATAAAAGGAATACAAATTGGAAAAGAAGAAGTAAAACTGTCACTGTTTGCAGATGACATGATACTATACATAGAGAATCCTAAAGATGCCACCAGAAAACTACTAGAACTAATCAATGAATTTGGTAAGGTTGCAGGATACAAAATTAATGCACAGAGATCTCTTGCATTCCTACACATTAACAACGAAAGATCAGAAAGAGAAATTAAGGAAACAATCCCATTTACCATCACAACAAAAATAATAAAATACCTAGGAATAAATCTACCTAAGGAGGCAAAAGACCTGTACTCAGAAAACTATAAGATACTGATGAAAGAAATCAAACAGATAGAGAGATATACCATGTTCTTGGATTGGAAGAATCAATATTGTGAAAATGACTATACTACACAAAGGAACCTACAGATTTAATGCAATCCCTATCAAATTACCAATGGCATTTTTCACAGAATTAGAACAAAATACCTTACAATTTGTATGGAAACTCAAAAGACCCCGAATCACCAAAGCAGTCCTGAGAAAGAAAAACGGAGCTGGAGGAATCAGGCTCCCTGACTTCAGACTATACACAAAGGTACAGTAATCAAGAAAGTATGGTGCTGGCAGAAAATCAGAGATATAGAACCATGGAACAAGATAGAAAGTCCTGAGATAAACCCATGTGCCAATGGTCACCTAACCTATGACAAAGGAGGCAAGAGTATATCAACACAATGGAGAAAAAACAGTCTATTCAGTAAGTGGTGCTGGGAAAACTGGACAGCTCCATGTAAAAGAATGAAATTAAAACATTCCCTAATACCATACACAAAAATAAACTCAAAATAGATTAAAGAACTAAGTGTAAGGCTGGATACTATAAAACTCTTATTAGAGGAAAACATAGGTAGAATAAACAAATAGCAGCAAGATCTTTTTGATGCACCTCATGAAGTAATGAAAATAAGAGCAAAAATAAAGAAATGAGACCTAATTAAACTTAAAAGCTTTTGCACAGCAAAGGAAACCATAAACAAAATGAAAAGACGACCCACAGAATAGGAGAAAATATTTGTAAATGAAGAAACCAATAAGGGATTAATCTCCAAAATATACAAATAGCTCATGCAGCTCAATATCAAAAAAACAAATCACTGAATCAAAAAATGGGCAGAAGATCTAAATAGACATTTTTCCAAAGAAGACATACAGATAGCCAAAAAGCACATGAAAAGATGCACAGCATCACTAATTATTGGAGAAATGCAAATCAAAACTACAATGAGGTATCATCTCACACCAGTCAGAATGGTCATCATCAAAAAAATCTACAAACGATAAATGCTGGAGAGGATGTGGAAAAAAGGGAACCCTCTTACACAGTTGGTGGGAATGTAAATTGGCATAGCCACTATGGAGAACAGCATGAAAGTTTCTTAAAAACTCAAAATAAAGCTACCATATTATCCAGCAGGTCCACTCCTGAGCATATATCCCCAGAAAACCATAATTCGAAAAGACACATGTACCCCAGTGTTCATTGCAACACTATTTACAATAGCCAGGACCTGGAGGCAACCTAAATGTCCATTGATAAAGGAATGGATAAAGAAGGTGTGGTACATATATACAATGGAATATTACTCAGCCACAAAAAAGAACGAATAATGCCATTTGCAGCAACATGGATAGACCTAGAGATTGTCATACTGAGTGAAATAAGTCACACAGAGAAAGACCAATATCATATGATATCACTTATATGTGGAATCTAAAAAAAAATGGTACAAATGAACTTATTTTAAAAACAAATAGTTATAGATGTAGAAAACAAACTTATGGTTGCCAAGGAGGAAAGGGGTAGGGAGGGATAAATTGGAAGTTTGGGATTGACATATACACACTACTATATATGAAAAAGATAACTAATAAGAACCTACTGTATAGCACAGGGAACTCTACTCAATACTCTGTAATGACCTATATGGGAAAAGAATCTGAAAAAGAACGGACATATGTATGTGTATATGTATAACTGATTCACTTTGCTGTACACCTGAAACTAATACAACATTGTAAATCAACTATACTCCAATAAAAATTTTAAAAAAGAGAAAAAAATCCACAAGGAGATATCACCTCAGAACATTTAGAACGGCTGTTATAAAGACAAGAGATAACAAGTATTGATGAGGACATGGAGAAAAGGGAGCCCTTGAACACTGTTGCTGGGAATGTAAGTTGATGCAGCCACTGTGGAAAACAGTACGGAGGTTCCTCAGAAAATTAAATATACAACTACCATATAATCTAGCTATTCCACTTCTGGGTATATATATGAATGAAATGAAATCAGTATCTCAAAAAAAATCTGCAGCCACAGTTTCACTGAAGCATTATTTACAGTAGCAAGACATGTAAACAATCTAAGGGTCCATCAATGGATGATGGAGAAAATATGAATGTATATATTTATATATATATATGAATATTATTCAGCCATAAATCCATAAAAAAGAAAGAAGTCCTGCCACTTTCGGTAACATGGACGGACCGTGACGGCATTATGCTAAGTGAAATAAGTAAAGAAAGACCTATGGGGAAAGACATAAAGGTGGTTAAAAGGTACAAACTTCCAGTTACAAAATAAATAAGTCAAGGGGATGTAATGTGTCTGTCATAGCACAGTGATAAAAGTTAAAAACATTGTATATTGTGTATGAAAATTGCTAAGAGAGTAGATCTTTAAAATTCTCATCATGAGAAAAAAAGCTTATATTTATGTGATGTGATGTATGATAACTAAACTTCTTGTGGTGATCATTTCACAGTGTATACATGTCACATCATTATGTTGTACACTGGAAAAGGAATACAATGTTATAGGTCAATTATACCTCAGTAAAACTGGAAAAATTCTTCTAGGAAAATATGCCAAAAGAAAAATGAAAAAAATATAAGGAGACAGGGCTTTTACACTGAAAAAGAAAAAAAAACCCCACAAATATTTGCATGTCTGACTGGCTTAGCTGTGTAAACTATGACAGCCAGCGGAGAAGCAGTAGAGAGAGTGTGGCTGTACCATCCTGTGCTCACCCTCACCGCACAGACCATAACACGCGTGCTTGGATGGTGTGTGCAGGATTAAATAACAGTATAAGGGGGAAAGAAACCTCACTTTTCTCACCAGTAGGGAAAAACCACTGCTTTCATTATTGGTAAATTTTCTTCCTAGAGCAACTGTTCTCAAATTTTCAGTCTCAAGATGCCTTTATATTTTTAAAATATATCGATGATCCTAAAGAGCTTTTGAGTATCTGGGTTATATTTATCAATATTTGTCATGCTAGTTACAATGGGAAATATTTAAAACTCATTTATCAATTCAGTTATGCATAACAATACCAACCCGTGACATAAACAACACATTTTTACCAAAAGCTGTTAGGTTTTCCAAAACTATAAATAAATAGATAGATAGATAGACAGATAGATAGATAACATTTTTTTTTAAAGTAACGTGAAGTGTCTCATTTAAAAAATATATACTCTTTATTGGGACATAATTTACTACTATGCAGTTCATCTTTTTCTGTAATTTAATTTTTATTTTATATTGGAGTATGGTTGATTTACAATATTGTGCTAGTTTCAGGTGTACAGCAAAGTGATTCAGTTACACATATACATATATCCATTCTTCTTCAGATTCTTTTCCCATATAGGTTATGAAAGAATATTGAGTAGAATTCTCCTCCACACTGGACCTTGGCTGACCCTCGCCTGACTTCCAGGTGCAAGTATCCCAGGAGGACTTGGAGGGAAGGAAACCTGCCGTGAACTCAAGGGAGGGGAAAGCGCCAGGGAGACAACCTCTTCTGCACTCCCCCACGCACTGCCAAATGCCTCTGGTCCCCTATGTACTTTGCACCCAGGTGTGTGCTGGGGCCCTCTCCTGCACAGGGATAGGTGCAGCTGTCCTGCAGCTGAGACTTCTCTAGAGGAGGGACACAGGAATATGTGAGGACCCCAGAACCAGCTGTTCTCTGACTCTGCACCTGATAGAGGGAAAGGGCTCACCTGCACTGCAGGCCCTGGTGTGGGCCCTGATCTCAGCGTCTCATCCTCTCCCTTCCAGAGATCCAGAGTCCAGTGGGTGTGGCCTCAATCCTTACCCTGATCCCCTGGGTTCCCAGCCCAAGGAGAACAAACTCCTCCCAACTCCCTGGTCAATCTGGTCCTTGATCCCCAAGGTCCTGTGAGTTTCTGCCGGGAAACAGAAACCAGCTTTGATCAGGTACACCGTATTAATACTCTTAGGAATGCTTCCCATCTGCTGTTCCAGGGACTTGCTGATCCAGGACCTTTCTCCTTCAAATGGAGCCAAACTGCACTGGTGAGGCGCCTCATGTGGATAAAATGCAGGTAGATCCAGACCCTTCTCCCTCCATTTTTCCACGTGTGACCTTGAACCAGTCAGGGGATCCCCTCTCTCCATGGCCTCTCTTCCTCTCAGGCTCACACCCCGTATCTCCCAGAGATGCAGGAAAGAGGAAAGTGTGTGAAGAAAAGAATGAAGAAGCCCCAGACGAGGTGACACTGGTCAGAAAGTTCACACTCACAGAACTCTTGGGGAATTTCATGACATTGGAAGTCCAAAGGATCAAATGTGGGAGGCTGATACAAACTTAGTAAGGAGGATGACAATTTACAAAACATAGAAAAGATGCCGACGTTCTGTCATCAGTTATGAGAAGAAGGCAGTCACTGCTCACACTACACCTGATAAGTTTCTCACAAGGAAATAAAACACTTTAATTCTCAACATCTTAAATTACAGTGTGCTAAGTCAATGGTAGTTTACTAGTTTTTATTTATCTGTATATTCATAATCACAGCAAGAGAGTTCTTAAATTTTTTTTTTTTTTTTTGCGGTACGCGGGCCTCTCACTGCTGTGGCCTCTCCAGCTCAGCAGCCATGGCTCACGGGCCTAGCCGCTCCATGGCATGTGGGATCCTCCCGGACCGGGGCCCGGACCCGTGTCCCCTGCATCGGCAGGCGTACCCCCAACCACTGCGCTACCAGGGAAGCCCAAGAGTTCTTAAATTTTTTAAATGTCAGAGGATAATCATATTTTTTTCTACTGATTATTAAGATTGTGTTGTAGTTTCAGTTTGCACATTCATTTTTATTATTGTTGGGGAAGAATAATTCCTCTAACCTTCTACTTTCTTCAACTCATCTAATAATCAAGTTGACATAAGACAGATTAACACAAGAAAAAAAGAAGTTTAACTGGGAAAGTTCAGGAGTCCCACAAGCACAGTGAGACCCCAGGAGAAGCCAAGCAATGGAGGCTTATGTATGATCTCATGACACAGAATGCGAGAGGGGCCCCAGGCTTCAAAGGGGAGGAGGGTGATTCACAGAAGAGCAGGTATTTGGTAATTAGATGTTTGTCCAGCCATACAGGTATGTCATTCAGATGAAGTTATCTCTTGGTAATAACTCTCTCTCTGGCCAGGACCCCTTTCTAAATTCTTTTAGGTAGTGCAGAGAGAGGGAAAAGATTTTCTTTGTTTCAGTTGGCTGTGTCTTGATCGTCTATAGCTCCAAAAATATGCATACGAATGTGGTACATTAGGGGGGTGGCGTTTTTAATCCCTTCACCCTCCTGAACTACTGTGGTCTAGGTACAGCTCTGCTTGTATTAAATTTATTTTTCAGCTTATGTGTTTTTTGCCTACCTCAATAGAATGTAAGGTCTGTACATGTGACCTAACATAAGAGTGGGTCACATTCATTGGATGGTTCCCCGACACCCAGAGTAGCAGTTGGCACACTCTAGATACTAAGTAAATACATTTTTCTAATTGAGTAATGATTGACAAATATAATCGTAGATATTTAAATTGCACAATGATGATGATGTGATCTATTGCACATATACATTGTGAAAAGGTTACCAAGATCAGGACAATTATGACATCCATCACCTAATAGTTAATTCTTTTTGTGTGTGTAGTGAGAATGCTTAAGATCTACTCTCAGCAATTTCAAGTATACAATATTATATTATTAACTGTAGTCACTGTGTGTGTCTTCGATTTTTGAAGAGATAACTGAACACCCATGTTTATTGCAGCATTATTCACAATAGCCACAATATGGAAACACCTAAATGTCTTTTGATGGATGAATAAATAAAGAAAAGGTGGTATATGTACATAATGGTATATTATTCGGCCATAAAAAGAAGGAAATCCTGCCATTTGTGAAAACATGGATAAAGCGGCAGGGCATTATGATAAGTGAAGTAAGCCAGAGAGAAAAAGACAACTATTATATGGAATCTTTATATGTAGAGTCAAAAAAGAAAAGAACAATTTCACAGAAACAGAGAATAAGATGGTGGTTGCCAGGCACTCAGCCAGGGGGAATGGGGAGAAGGGTAAAACTTTTCAGTTATATGAAGAATAAATAAGTACATTTAAATGGATCAAGTAGAAAGGAGTGAGGAGGCAGTATTGGGTATTAGGGGCTGTCATGTGCGCTAGATACTTCCTAGTGAAAGTGCCCACAGAGTCCCCACCTCGATGGGTTCCTGCTGTCCTCAACCCGGTCATTAGAGGAGTTTTCCCACAAACGGGAGGCCAGTGCCCCTGAGGCCACTGCAGGTCGTCCCTGCGCTCCTCCTTCATTTGTGCTGGGCAAGCAATGGATCCTGGTTTGACTTTTATTTCCCATGACCTTTCTATGGGTCAAAGTAGACAATCTGGTGTCACTTGGATGACAAAGACACAGTGTCGGACCTCCTTCTTTCTCAGTTCCTCCTGAAAAGCACAATTCTCAAAGTATGGAGGCTGTGTTGAGTGACGACACTAAGTGGCAAAATTTCCAAAGAGCATCCCTTTCCTTGGCCTAAATACCAAGACGGGGACCCTCCACTTCCCACTTAACTTGCGCGTCATCTTTGCATCAAGAATGGGTGCTATTTACCCTCTCTCTCCAGACTGTCCATTGGACAGACCCTGTGACTTTGGGCTGGAGGTAGGGGCAGCCACTGGAGCCTAAGGCAGGTCAGGCCAAGCAAATCCAGTCTCTTGGGAACTCCCAGCCCCAAGCACTGGCCCTCAGTGCTCCCAATGGCCTCAGACACAAGTCCCAAGTCTTGAAGGGATACAGCCCTGTGAGTGCCAGAGGACATGGTCTCCTGCTCAGCTGCCATTTCTCTTTTCCCCCCTCATTCTGGGCCCTACAGCAGCTCCTCTGGAAATTCTCTGCCCTCTCCCTCTTCCTTCCTTCAGTCCCCATGGTCCAATCCCACCTGGAGAGGGTCCCAGACATCCTCCCCACCCACCATGTCTCTACAAACCTGTCCCTCGGGATTAATTGCCTGGACCCAGGGTAATGTTCTCATCAAACCTTTATTGATGAGGAAGAAAGAGCAACAGCTCCTTGTTTATAGCAAGTTATTAGTGGATCTAGAGTGGAACCAGAGCCTGTTGAGAACTAGAGGGGGCAAGGAAGGCCAACACAGAGACCTGAACTTTAAAAAAGGCAGAGAGGACAAGACATCTCAGGGCAAGAAGGAATCTGAGTTGGGAGAGAAAAAAGACTTACTGGGCTTGAGCAGAACTTTGTCAGATCAAGAGTTGGAACAAGAGAACCACGGAGGGGAGAGCCTCTGCAGGGGACTGGTCCCCAGGGCCTCCCATCAGCTGTCACCTCTAGGAAGACCAGAAGAGTCAAGATCCTCCTCTGTAACTTGGGAGGGGTCTCCCCCCAGCATTTCTGGGTGCCTCAGTGGATCCAGAGGAGCAGTGGGGAACTCTATGCCTTGGGGTTAGTCATAAACTCCAAAATAACTCAGAGGAATTAAAGCAGAATTCCTTGATTTCTGCTGATCCCAGTGGAAGGGGGGCCCAGCATTGTAGCCAGGCTCCAGTTTCTAGAAGAGGTGATGTTGGTGGGCTGCAGAAAGAGAGGACTGCCGAGTTTCTTCATCCTGGAAACGGAACTGGATGCACAGAAACATTCTAAACCCCTGAACAAAGACCCTGGAGCAATGATTTGGAATCCCTCTTGAGATCCTGTGACTGGAAAAGCAGGACAGGACGTGCCCCTGATGGGTTCAGAGGGCTGCTCTGACCTGGGCTGCAAATGAGGTCATGAAGACAGGGAATCAAGACAGGGTAGAAATGCGAAATCCAGGCTCCTCACCTGACCCTGGGAGTGCTGCTGGGCCCAGAATTGAGTGGGAAGGACGACACCTCTATGCACTTGTGCTCCCTCCTCCTCGATGCTCCGTGTGTCCCCTGAGCAAACAGGCTCTGAGTGGATGTGGACAGAGGAGGTTACACTCTACCCAGGAGGAAGGGAGAGGTCTGGGCTTTTTTCTAGGACATTCCAACACTTTGACCCCTCATAGCTCCTTGGATCTCACAGAAGCTGTGATCCTATAGACATCCCCGGCTTGGACTCTGCTATTTGCCCATTTACACTGACATAACCTGAAGTCCGTCAGTCAGTCCTTCCTACCACTTAGGTTGTCTGACAACTTGGGGGGCCTTCTGTACCCCTCACATGAGAGAATCTACCAATTATTCACAGTGTGGAAGTGGGCAGGTTTCTCTCCCAAGCCCACACCTGAATCCACCAGCCTAAAAATGGGAAAAGAGCAGTGAACCTTTCATTTCCTGTGAAGGTTAATTGAGGTAGTGGATAAAAAGTGCTGACACCATTGCTCATCACGTTGTGTTCAATAAACAGAGAGGTTTATGATTATCATTGTTACTAATCTCACTCTATTGCAGCTTATTAATAAAGGGGTTTGGTGGCCTGGGAGTTAAAATGTCTATTGAGTACAATCCAGTCTACCCCAATTTTATGCAAAGGCTATTTATACCCATAGCAGAAATGTGGTGAAAGTAATCTGGAAAGATACCAAGGTGGAGAACACTCTTCAAAACTCCTAGCCTTCTTTGGCAGTTTTATAATTGAATTACTTGGACAACACAGTGAATGGAGGAAAGGAAGGCAAGAAGAGCTCTTAGGGGTGGAGGGAGGGTCACACTTTCTTTGCATACTGAAACTGCAAAAAAACTCCATGTGATGAAACCCAAGGTGGGAGTCATCCCTGACTGTGGCAGATCATTAAACACCCAACATAGCTTCTGGACTTTGTAGGGAAAGGTGTTGGTATTTGTGAACAGTGTTTGTTCACAAATATGAGAAGAACAAAATTTTATTTCTGTGCCTAATGGTGTCACTTTGATCATAACTTGCGTTGAACTTTCTTAATTTTGAGGAAATAGTAATTATCAACATATACTTGGACAGGGGCCAATGGGGTAGTGATTCAGCTGCCAGAGGTCCTGGACAAAGGCTGTGGCTAATTGCCATCGGGGAGCGGCCTCTGTGGGAAGAACCTAAAAGAAAATGTTTACTGGTAGCAGCCACCACGATGAGGACAGGGTTTGGTGCACCTTATCCACGTTCATGTCTCCCCCTGGGTCCAAGTTCCCAAACAGCGCACAGTGCCCACCCTCAGGGGTCTCAGTCTTGGAAATGTCTGACTTCCCAGGGCTCCCAGCCTCTCCCTCTGCTCACATTCTCAGATTTAGTCTTTTCATGCCGGTTTGCTGTGCTAATCCCATCTTTCTGTAAGGAAACACCCCAAACATGACACTGTTTCCCTTTTTCATTGCTAAACTCCACCAAGAGAAAAGTCGTTTAGTCTCCCTCTTCCCCAAGAGAGAAAAAAAAATATTTCACACTGTTTGGGTCATTCAAAGGGTGCCTTTAGGAATGGCCTACTCCACACTGCTCAGTCCCCACCCTTACTCCTTATTGTGGTTTTGACCTGACTTCTTTCAGAGGAGCCCTGACTTTAGCCTGGGGGACCATGAACATCTCCAATTGCATTTCCCTTGCTCCCTGAATAGGCTCTTGATCTGCTATGTTTCTGTTGTAAAATCTAAGTGACAACTTGATACAGATAGGAGTTTATGTTGTTTCCTTTGGGAATGACCCCAATGTGTTTTTGAAGTTGCTTTAATTGTGGGACATTTTGATTAAGTTGATCTGGCCAAAGATTCCCCAACAATGATGCTTTCAAGTTTTTTCAATCTTTTCAATGTCAGGAACCAATAGTCTCTTCCCTGTCACACACCCTTGGCTATAACTGACCCTATTAGTAAAACTCAATCAATGTTTGTGCAGTGAATCAATGATTGAGTCCTTGAATCCCCTCTCCCCATTTATTCCCACCTGAATGAATACCAGATTCAATCAATTCATCTGGTTATAGGCAAAGATCCAATCAAGATTAACCTGATGGACAGTCTTGAATCTAATCAGGCATCGCTTTCTGATTGGATGGTAGTAGTTGCAAAGGGGGAAGATGTGATTAAAAAGCCTATAAAAGCCTCAGGCACCAAAGAAGATTTGCAGAAACTTCTTTCTCTGGAGTCACTGCCTGGGTTCTCCACCCCATCTGAGGTCTGAGCACCCTGCCACATCAGAGCTGGTAAGTTACAGACCTCACCTAAAGACACTCTCATCTTATCTATGGTCAGCAGGTTTTGAATGATGGCATGTAGCTATGGATGGCAGGGAGATTTTCTTTCTTTTCAGATGTACAAATGTAAGGCTTTGATTTTGCCTCTAAGTGTAATTTTGCCTTAATCCCAAACATGTTGATTTGTACTTTGGTTTATATCATTTAAAAATCTCTTGGGCTTCCCTGGTGGCGCAGTGGTTGAGAGTCCGCCTGCCTATGCAGGGGACATGGGTTCGTGCCCCGGTCGGGGAGGATCCCACATGCCACGGAGCGGCTAGGCCCGTGAGCCATGGCCGCTGAGCCTGCGCATCCGGAGCCTGTGCTCTGCAACAGGAGAGGCCACAGCGGTGAGAGGCCCGTGTACCGCAAAAAAAAAAAAAAAAAATCTCTTAACCAACCAGATTTTATTTTTTAATGAAGACATCTGTTTGGAATTTTAATTTTTTACATTAAAAAGCTTTAGTTTGCACGGGGACTTCCCTGGTGGTCCAGTGGTTAAGACTCCACGCCCCCAATGCAGGGGGCATGGGTTCAATCCCTGGTTGGGGAACTAAGATCCCTATGCCTTGTGGTGCGGCCAAAAGATTAAAAAAAAAAAAGATTTAGTTTGCACAAATGGTATTCATTTTAGGCATATCTGCTTCATCTTTCCCAGTGCAGTTAACTGTGGAAACTGAGATTGGAGACTGTGTTGGGCCACAAGATGCTCCTATTCCCATAGTTTTAGGGCCCTAAGTGGTGGTCTGAAAGGCTTCCCCCAAAAAAGACTGGGGTCAGCCTTCGGGCTCATGGTAGCCACTTCCCAATGCAACCTAACTGAGCAAAGCAGTGAATGGAAATGGATGGACGAGTGGTTGGGTTTCTTCCTCCTTGGTACTTGTGAGAAGCTTGTTCTGGTGCCCACAAGGGCAAAGCTATGGCTTTGGGCCCACTGAGCCCAGAGTGGAATTCTGCTAAACTGAGGCTCTTCCACCACTGCCAGAGAAGTGACTCTGGCTCTGAGTTGGTTCTTCTGAAAGGTGGGGCGACCGAGTAAGGGGTGCTCATGCTTAACCTGAGAAAGATGCCTTGTTCCCTGCAAGTTTCCACAGGATTCCTTTAGGATCAGAGTCACGATGAGTGTCCAGAACCCCCTGAGACTCCTGGACCTGGCGGGAATGAGCTTGCTGAGGGATGAGGCCTCGACCATCACGGCTCTGAAGGATCTGCCCACAGAGCTCTTCCCCCCACTGTTCATGGAAGCATTCTATGGGAGTCGCAGTGAGACCCTGAAGGCTATGGTGCAAGCCTGGCCCTTTGTACGCCTGCCTCTGGGGGGCCTGATGAAGATACCTCATCTGGGAACCTTACAAGCAGTGCTGGCTGGGCTTGATATCCTGCTTGCACAGAAAGATCATCCCAGGTGAGTCTGAGCAAGGTAGCCTAGTAAGGTTTTGGGGAGCCCTGAAGAGAAAGCTGAAGTCAGGAGAGTGGATGGACAAGGGATGGAATGCAGGCTTCTGATGATGCCAATGAAGAAACACAGAGACTTGGCCATTGCTGAGCTCATTTTGGGAAATGCCTTCCAGCAGTGTATGAGTGCCTAAGATGTAGGGGAGTCTGAAAGTACATGTCTCAGCCAGGGATGCGTAAGGGTAATAGGTGTAGAAAGCCAGGAAGGATGGAAGGGGAAAGGAGATGGAGGAATGTGATCCAGAGAGGGAAGAAGAGAGCAAGACAGCAGGTGATGTCAGAGATGCGAAGTAAAAGCTCAGGTGGGAAGTCTGAATGTTGCCTAAATGCTGAGACTGTGGTTTCATTATGTGTGGATCTTAAACCATAGCTGCCAATCTGCTGTTTTCCCACAGGAAGTGCAAACTGCGGGTGCTGGATTTAAGGAATACCAGCCAGGACTTCTGGAGAATGTGGTCTGGATACAGTGTCCATGGATGTTCAAGCTCACTGATGGCACAAGTGGCTGAGGACAGGTCAAGGACAAAACAGCCCGTGGCTCCCTTGGAGGTATTCATAGAACTTCATCTCAAGGAAAGGACCTTGGATGGATTCCTCACCTACCTCCTCAGGTGGGTAGAGCAGAGAAAAGCTTCCATACACCTGTGCTGTAAGAAGCTGAGGATTCTTTCATTTCCCATGGAAAGTATTATGAAGGTCCTGAGTATGGTACAGTTGGACTGTATCCAGGAGGTGCAAGTGAATTGCACCTGGCATCTGTCCACCCTGGCCATGTTTGCTCCTCTCCTGGGCCAGATGAATAAAGTGAAGAGACTCCTTCTCTCCCACATCCACATGTCTGCAATTGGGGAGCAGGAAGAGCAGCACTTTGTCCAAATTACCTCTCAGTTACTCAGGCTGCACCACCTCCGGGATCTCCATCTGGAATCTCCCTCTTTACTTGAAGGATGCCTGGACCAGATGCTCAGGTGAGTGTGCACCATTGGCCAGGTAACAGCGAACACAACACTAGAATATCCAAAGCACTGTCCCTTTTGCTTCTCTATCCTGAACTGTGATATCACATAACCACGCAAATCAAGGTAGGGGCCCAAACTGGGACAGAGCCTCTAGAAAGGGACACCCTGCTAGGAAGCTATGGGCTAGGGGTTAGGATCTAGTGGTGTGGGTATATGATTTCTTCTTTAGGAAGAGATAGCTTGGTTTAGATGACTTAGGAAAATAGGTAAAGGAAGGGGGCCTTAAAGAATGAAAACTCCATCAGGCCTGAACATTTCTAAATGGAAGCTCTGTGCGCACCAGTGTTGTGACCACAATGAGCCTGTCTCAAATTCCCTGTTTGCAAAAGGTCGTTTTTTGCTCCTGATAAGGTAATTAATATATGGATAATGCGTGATTCTGGAGATGATCATAATAGATCAGGAGCCTAAAGCAGAATAAAAACTGGTAGATGGTTTGCAGATGATGCAGGAATATAACTGAGCCCCTGCAGACTGGGAACCTCAATTGATGTCATGAGATCTTGCCCTGGTTGGTCCACTATGCACATCACCCAGAAGCCTTACCTGGCCTGAGATATGCGTGCCTGTGGCCCAAACATGGGCTGAGGGAAACCTGAGTAGGAAGCATTTTATGTATGTATCTTACTATTAAAATTCAGTGATGCCCACTCTTTACTGAGACAAGATGTCAGGCTCTCCCCTGAGCGTGTTTTAGTGTACTCCATTATGTTCGTTCATCCTCATAAGAAGTGTAGTAAGTTTTTCTCTGCTTGACTGATGATGAAAGAGAGCCTTCAACTTGACTCAGTCACACAGGAAGGTGAAAGGACTCAGGTTAAAATGAGACTGGGCATTCTGGGTATTGATGGTTATCAGATGATCAGACTCACCTTGGGCTTGGGCAAATCACTCGTCTCCCTACTTGAAGCCAACTTCCACCTCGATTTCCAAGACCTAATTGATCTGTTTCTCCCCAGGTGTCTGACAACCCCCTTGGACAGCTTCGCAATAACTCACTGCCTCATTTCGGATTCAGAATTGAGCCATTTGTCCCAGTGTCCGAACATCAATCAGCTAAAGGGCCTGGATCTGAGTGGCGTCACCCTGACCTACTCTAGTCCTGAGCTCCTCCCGGTTCTGTTGGAGAAAGTTGCAGCCACCCTCCAGGAACTGTATTTAGAGCAATGTGGGATCATGGACTCTCACCTCGAGACCATCCTGCAACCCCTGAGCCACTGCTCCCAGCTCACATTCTTCAGCCTGCGTGGAAACCTCCTCTCCATGGCCATCATGGAGAAGCTGCTGCGACACACCTCCGGGCTGCCCAGTTTAAGTCAAGAGCTGTATCCTGTCCCTCAGGAGAGTTACAGCTCTCAGGGGATCCTCCAACTGAGAAGATTTTCCCAGTGTCTGGCTGAACTGTTTGAGATTCTGAGAGTCTTAGGACGTCCCAGGATCATCTGGATTAGTTCCAGCCCCTGTCTGCACTGTGGAGATAACACATTCTATCATCCCCAGCCCATCATATACTGCTGAAATACCCCTAACTACTTGGGTGCGTCTAAAAGCTTTCTTCTGAGTACTTGGAAACTGATATCTAGGACATAGTTCCATCGTGAAGGGAAAACAGACCCATGGTTTCAGACATCTGCTCAATGTGAATGGGAGAAGAGAAAGTGATGAAGCGGGGGTGCAGAAATGCAGAGGGAAAAGTTGACTCTGACAGATAATAGGCCTTTTGGGGAGATGTGTCTTATAGAGTCAGAAATATGAACCCAAATTTCTGGAGGTGGATTGAGTCTTGAGACCCACGTGTTGGAGTTATCCCTGGGTAGATGGTTGTAAACGAATGGTCAGAAATAAAGAGACCCTCAGTGTAAACTGACTGCTGCTCTCCATGCTGTATTATCCTGATTTCTCAGTTTACACTGCAGGAATCTCCAGATACTGATGGAAGAAAAAAATGGCTCTGAATTGTCTATGATCTCTAATCTTACCATTCCCACCAGTTCTTTAGTCTGGAGCATCTCTTACTTCCTTGCTTATTTCTGTGGCTGTTCAGTGGGTTAATACACACAAAGAGGAACATACTCAGTGGTCAATGAACCACTGGAGTGAAGAGCTCTTGGCAGGGCCTCACTGTTGGCTCAGGCCATGACCCTGGACATGAGCAGTCCTCATGGTTCTCCTGGTGGGTCCATAACTCTTAGTTCTTGAGTTTTCAGTGTGGGGGGAATGGGCTTTACTGCACAAGGCATGGCTCCCAGTTCTGGAAGGGGTCATCCACACTGCAGATAAGCTGAACCTCTGGACCCATGGTGAGTAATGGTCCTTCCTGAATTAATCCAGGTGGACCAGGGAAGTTATACGAATTTCTTTTAGCAAACTACTAAAATCATGCAGGCATGTGACATGGTTTTAGTGTTTTTATACCTCATTAAAAATTATATCCTTTCAGGACTTCCCTGGTGGAGCAGTGGTTTAGAATCCTCCTGCCAATGCAGGGGACACGGGTTCGAGCCCTGGTCCAGGAAGATCCCACATGCCGTGGAGCAACTAAGCCCGTGCGCCACAACTACTGAGCCTGCACTCGAGAGCCTGCGAGCCATAACTACTGAGCCCGTGTGCCACAACTATTGAAGCCTGTGCACCTAGAGTCCGAGCTCCACAACAAGAGAAGCCACCACAATGAGAAGCCCCGCTCGCTGCAACTAGAGAAAGCCCGAGAGCAGCAACGAAGACTCAACACAGCCAAAAATAAATTAATTAATGAATTAAAAAAATTATATCCTTTCAGGGGCTAGATTATATCAATGAGAGATTGAATTTAGTCCCATAAAACCTCCTATGTCTCACCATCAGGGAAGACTAGATAGCATGTTTTGCCATCAGATAATCAGGATGTATAATGTATAACAAAACACTTGTGGGTGTACGTGACCTCCTGGCCTGTGGTAAGACTGTATTTGTCAGGGTTCTCCTGAGTAACCAACAGCGTACATCTGATTGCTGAGCAATGTGTCAGTGAGGGTTACCACCCCCTCCTCGGTTGAAAAATCCCCATATAACTTATCGTCTGCCCTCCATATCCTCATTTCCACACCCTTGGTTCCACTAACTAGATCCTGTAGAACTATATTTACTCTTGAAAAACTCTGTGTGTAAGTGAATCTGACCATTTCAAACCAGTGTTTTCCAGGGTCACCTGTATATATATTAAAGGAGATTTATTATGGGAATGGGCTTGCATGATTACAGAGGCTGAGAAGTCCCACAGCTTGCTGTCTGTAAACTAGAGAGTCAACAAAGCCAGTGATATAACTCAGACTGAGGATTAAGGCTGAGAATCAGGTAAGCAGATGGTGTGACTCCAAGTCTGAGGCCAAAGACCTGAGAACCAGGGGACCGCTGGTTTAAGTTTCACAGTATGGAAGATTGAGAGCCAGAAGGTTTGATGTTCATGGGTAAGAAGAGAGAGAAGGAGAGAATGTGCCCTCTTTGTTTCATGCAGAACCCAAGGATTGCATGATGCCCACCCATATTCATGAGGGCAGATCTCTTCACTCAGTGTGCTGTTTCCAATGTTAATTTCCTCCAGAAACACCCTCATCCAGAATTCATTTTTTACCATCATTGTTTTGCACAGCAATATTCATACACAAAAAATTTAACCATCATAGTGACCCTAACAAAGGGCATTCACAGAAAAGCTCCCTGCTGAGGATTCAGGGGCTGGTGTTGTTGACCCAGTAAGGGAGGGGATATAGGGTTGGGGGGACCTTAGGTAAAAGCTCAGTTTTCTTGTGAAAGAAAGACAATGCTACAAACCTAGTTTCTGGGATTTTTTTGTTTTGTTTTGTTTTGTTTCTGGGATTTTTGTAGGATCCAACGAAATGATGCACTTGTGGGCTTGGCACCCAACCTGGCAAACAGTAAGACATTATTAAATGAGTCTTGTCCTTCATAGCAGAAGCCCCCAGGATTCTTTATCCCTCTAGCTTACCCTCTATTCCTTACAACAGGGGAGGAGAACAAACCCAGGACATGAAATGTGTCTCAGCATTTACATGCAGCCACCAATGAATCATGATTTACCAAGCTGCTCTAGTAGCCAGTGCAGGGAGGGTTGGGTGTGGACATAGGAGTGATTGGATTCATCTCTAGTTATAGACATTCTGAGCCTCAAGTCTCGTAGGTCACCTGCTGGTTGATCAGGCCAGAGGATATAAATTTGACCTGTTTGGCAGACAGCACAGCACGGTTCAGTATATATATTTTTTAATCTGCTGTTATGTAAATGCTAGTTGACTAAATAATTGTGCTGTGATTCATTTAAATATTAAAGATATAAATGTTCTTATAAAATTATAAAGGAAATTTAGTATTTTAAAGAATGCATGTGGGTTTAAAAAAAATGTTTAACTTGGTTTGGAGTCTCAAAACAAATAGGACTTAAAAACTGATTTGAAAAATCAATGAGCATTGGGACTTCCCTGGTGGTCCAGTGGTAAAGAATCCTCCTTCCAATTCAGGGGACAACGGGTTTGATCCCTGGTTGGGGAACTAAGATCCCACCCACATGCCGCAGGGAAACTAAGCCCACGGGCCACAACTAGACAGAGAAAACCTGAACACCACAACTAGAGAGAAGCCTGTGCGCGACAACAAAGAGCCTGCACTGCAACGAAAGATCCCGCGTGCCTCAAGGAAGATCCCAAGTGCCGCAACTAAGACCTGACGCAGCCAAAAACAAACAAACAATGAGCATTAATTTTTCTCCTTTAGAACACATTTAAAATAATAAAATTTTAGAGCTAGAAGGATTACAATTATATTTATAATAGTAGATTTTATTTATTTTATTTTTATTTTTTTAATTTGTTTTTGACTGCGTTGGGTCTTCATTGATGCACGCGGGCTCCCTCTAGCTGCGACGAACAGGGGCCACTCCTTGTTGCGGTGCGCGGACCCCTCACTGCGGCGGCCTCTCCCATCGTGGAGCACGGGCTCTAGGCGCACAGGCTTCAGTAGTTGTGGCACACGGGCTCAACAGCTGTGGCTCGCAGGCCCCAGAGCACAGGCTCGGTAGTTGTGGCGCATGAGCCTAGTTGCTCCGCGGCGTGTGGGATCCTCCCGGACCAGGGCTCGAACCTGTGTCCCCTGCACTGGCAGGCGGATTCTTAACCACTGCGCCACCAGGGAAGAGAAAGTTTTCGACAAAATTCAACACCCATTTATGAAAAAAACTCTCCAGATAGTAGACATAGAGGGAAACTTACCTCAACATAATAAAGGCCATATATGACAAACCCACAGCCAACATCATTCTCAATGGTAAAAAACTGAAACCATTTCCACTAAGATCAGGAACAAGACAAGGGTGCCCACTCTCACCACTATTATGCAACATAGTTTTGGAAGTTTTAGCCACAGCAATCAGAGAAGAAGAATTTTAAAATGGAATCCAAATAGGAAAAGAAGAAGTAAAACTGTCACTGTTTGCAAATGACATGATACTATACGTAGACAATCCTAAAGACGCTACCAGACAACTGTTAGGGCTAATCAATGAATTTGGTAAAGTAGCAGGATACAAAATTAATGCACAGAAATCTCTTGCATTCCTATACACTAATGATGAAAAATATGAAAGAGAAATTAAGGAAACATTCTCATTTACCATTGCAACAAAAAGAATAAAATACCTAGGAATAAACCTACCTAAGGAGACAAAAGACCTGTATGCAGAAAACTATAAGACACTGATGAAAGAAATTAAAGATGATACAAACAGATGGAGAGATATACCACATTCTTGGATTGGAAGAATCAACATTGTGAAAATGACTGTACTACCCAAAGCAATCTACAGATTCAATGCAATCCCTATCAAACTACCAATGGCATTTTTCACAGAACTAGAACAAAAAATTGCACAATTTGTATGGAAACACAAAAGACCCCTAATAGCCAAAGCAATCTTGTGAAAGAAAAACGGAGCTGGAAGAATCAGACTCCCTGACTTAGACTATACTACAAAGCTACAGTAATCCAGACAGTATGGTACTGGCACAGAAACAGAAATATAGATCAATGGAACAGGATAGAAAGCCCAGAGATAAACCCACACACATATGGTCACCTTATTTTGATAAAGGAGGCAAGAATATACAATGGAGAAAAGACGGCCTCTTTAATACATGGTGCTAGGAAAGCTGGACAGCTACATGTAAAAGAATGAAATTAGAACACTTCCTAACACCATACACAAAAATAAACTCAAAATGGATTAAAGACCTAAATGTAAGGCCAGACACTATAAAACTCCTAGAGGAAAACATAGGCAGAACACTCTATGACATAAATCACACCAAGATCCTTTTTGACCCACCTCCTAGAGAAATGGAAATAAAAACAAAAATAAACAAATAAGACCTAATGAAACTTAAACGCTTTTGCACAGCTGAGGAAACCATAATCAAGACGAAAAGACAACTCTCAGAATAGGAGAAAATATTTGCAAATGAAGCAACAGACAAAGGATTAATCTCCAAAATTCACAAGCAGCTCATGAAGCTCAATATCAAAAAAACAAATAACCCAAGCCAGAAATGGGCAGAAGACCTAAATAGGCATTTCTCCAAAGAAGATATACAGAATGCTAACAAACACATGAAAGGATGTTCAACATCACTAATCATTAGAGAAATGCAAATCAAAACTACAATGAGGTATCATCTCACACCAGTCAGAATGACCATCATCAAAAAAATCTACAAACAATAAATGCTGAAGAGGTTGTGGAGAAAAGGGAACCCTCTTGCACTATTGGTGGGAATGTAAACTGATACAGCTACTATGGAGAACAGTATGAAGCTTCCTTAAAAATCTAAAAATAGAACTACCATACGACCCAGCAATCCCACTACTGGGTATGTTCCCTGAGAAAACCATAATTCAAAAAGAGTCATGTACCACAATGTTCATTGCAGCTCTGTTTACAATAGCCAGGACATGGAATCAACCTAAGTGTCCATCAACAGATGAATGGATAAAGAAAATGTGGCACACATATAAACAATGGAATATTACTCAGCCATAAAAAGAAACGAAATGGAGTTATTTGTAGTGAGGTGGATGGACCTAGAGTCTGTCATACAGAGTGAAGTAAGTCAGAAAGAGAAAAACAAATACTGTATGCTAACACATATATATGGAATCTAAAAAAAAAAAAGGTCAGGAAACACCTAGGGGTAGGATGGGAATAAAGACACAGACCTACTACAGAATGGACTTGAGGACACGGGGAGGGGGAAGGGTAAGCTGGGATAAAGTGAGAGAGTGGCATGGACATATATACACTACCAAATGTAAAACCGATAGCTAGTGGGAAGCAGCTGCATAACAGAGGGAGATCAGCTTGGTGCTTTTTGACCACCTAGAGTGGTGGGATAGGGAGGGTGGGAAGGAGATGCAAGGGGGAGGAGATATGGTGATATATGTATATGTATAGCTGATACTCTTTGTTATAAAGCAGAAACTAACACACCACTGTAAAACAATTATACTCCAATAAAGATGTTAAAAATAAAATAAGAAATGTACATCTCAAATCTTTCCACCTCAGACTCCCACATTTTAATAATTCTCTTTGTTACATGGCTTTTACAATTTCTCATTTTCCATTTTTAAAGTGAATAGAAATAGTCTTTTCATGCCAATTTGTGCTGTTGATCCCAACTTTCTGGGAGGAAACACCCTCAAAGATGACTGTTTCCTTTTAGTCACTCCCTTTAATATCTAAACACAACCCAGAGAAAAGTCTTTAAATCTGCCTCCTCCCCAAGAGAAAAAAAAAAAAAAACACCTATATTTTAGACTATTTGGGTTATTCACACTGTCGCTCTAGGAATGCCCAGCTCCACTCTGCCCAGCCCCCACCCTTACTTCTCATTATGATTTTGGCCTTACCTCCTTCAGAGAAGTCTGGACTTAAGGTTGGAAAACCAATCACGTTCCCCAAAGGAGTTCCCTTGCTTCTTGAATAGGCTCCTGATCTCCCATGTTGCAGACAGAACACACAAGTGACACTTGATAGAGGGACACATTTATTTTTTTCCTTTGGGAACAATACCACTGACTTCATGAAGCAGTTTTAATTCCAGGACATTTTGATACTTTTTTTATGGCTAAAGATCCCCAAACAATGATGCTTTAAAATTTTGTTTTTCCTATCCACTATCACAAATGGATAACCCTTCCCCTGTCTCACACCCACAGTAGGTAGAGATGTTGACACACGAGCATATTTTACATCAGTCACTATAATTATTGCTATCCCAACAGGGGTAAAAGTGTTTAGTTGACTAGCAACACTTCACAGGGATAAGAGTAAATGGTCCCCAGCCATGATGTGGGCCCTAGGTTTCCTCTTCCTTTTCACAGTTGGTGGGTTAACAGGTATTTTCCTAGCTAACTCATCATTATATATTGTTCTTCATGATACCAACTACGTAGTTGCATTTTCATTATGTACTCTCAATAGGAGCTGTCTTCGCTAACACAGGAGGGTCTGTGCACTGATTCCCACTATTCTTAGGATATACACTCAACTCAACATAAGCAAAAATTCACTTTGTAATCATATTTGTAGGCGTCAACATGACCTTCTTCCCCCAACATTTCTTAGGTCTATCTGGCATACCTCGACAATACTCCAACTACCCAGATGTCTATACCACATGAAATACTATTTCATCAACAGGCTCATAACAGTAGTCATGTTAATAATTTTCATTATCTGAGAGGCATTCACATCCAAATGAGAAGTCCTAACAGTAGAACTTACTACTACAAATTTAGCATGGTTAAATGGATGTCCTCCACTATATCACACATTTGAAGAACCGACTTAACATCAATCTAAAACAATCAAGAAAGGAAGGAATTGAACCCTCTTTTACTGATTTCAAACCAACACCATAACCATTATCTCTTTCTCTATAAATGAGGTATTAGTAAAAATTTATGTAATTTTGTCAGAGTTAAGTCACAGGTGGAAATCCTCCATATCTCTATGACATATCCTTTCCAACTAGGATTTCAAGATGCAACATCGCCCATCATGGAAGAATTACTACAATTTCACAACCACACATTAATAATTGTCTTTTTAATTAGTTCTGTGGTTCTTTATATTATTTCACTAGTGCTAACAACTAAGCTAACACATACCAGCACAATAGATGCACAAGAAATAGAAACAATTTGAACGGTTTTACCAGCCATTATTTTGATTTTAATTGCCCTGTTATCATTACGAATCCTCTGCATGATGGATGAGATTAATAACCCATCCCTTACTTTAAAAACTATAGGTTACCAGTGGTATTGAAGTTATGAGTACACTGACTATGAAGATTTAAGTTTCGACTCCTATATAATCCCAACATCAGACTTAAAACCAGGGGAATTATGACTGCTAGAAATAGACAGTCGAGTAGTATTACCCATAGAGATAACAATCTGAATTCTAATTTCCTCCGAAGATGTATTGCACTCGTGAGCCGTACCTTCCTTAGGCCTAAAAACAGATGCAATCCCAGGATGCCTAAATCAAACAGCCCTAATATCAACATGACCAGGTTTGTATTATGGACAGTGTTCAGAGATTTGTGGGTCAAACCACAGTTTCATGACTATCGTCCTCGAACTAGTACCGTGAAAATACTTGGAAAGATGATCCCCATCAATATTATAAGTTCATTAAGAAGCTAGGTAGCGTTAACCTTTTAAATTAAAGACTGAGAGCTAAGACTCTCCTTAATGGTATGCCACAGTTAGATACATCAACATGATTCATTACCATTTTATCTATGTTTCTAGCACTGTTTATTATATTTCAACTAAAAATCTCAAAATACCCTCATTACTCTAACCCAGAATCAACACACACCCAAGTACAAAAACAGTCCACCCCTTGAGAAACGAAATGAATGAAAATCTATTTGCCGCTTTCATTGCCCCAACAATAACTGGCCTCCCTCTAGACATTTTAATGATTATACTTCCAAGTATTTTATTTCCAACGTCAAATCGACTAATTAATAATCGCATAGACTCTCTTCAACAACAACTAATCCAACTCACATCCAAACAAATAATAAGCGCCCACAATCACAAGGGGCAGGCTTGGTCATTAATACTAATGTCACTCGTTCTATTTATTGGGTCAACTAACCTTCTAGGGCTGCTGCCCCACTCACTCACACCCACCACACAGCTCTCAATGAATATAGGAATGGCAGTTCCCTTGTGGGCCCGCACCGTGATTACAGGTTTCCATAACAAAACAAAAGCATCACTGGCTCACTTCCTACCATAAGGAACACCCCCCACCCCCACCCCCACTCCCCACCTCATCCCTATACTAGTAATTATGGAGACTATCAGCCTATTTATCCAACCAGTAGCATGAGCTATGCAATTGACAGCCAACATTACAGCAGGGCACTTGTTGATCCATCTAATTGGAGGGACAACTCTGGCACTAGCAAGCATCGGTACTGCCACAGCTTTCATTACATTCATCATTCTTTTCCTACTTACTGTCCTCGAATTTGCCATTGCTCTAATTCAAGCCTACGTATTTGCTCTCCTAGTAAGCCTTTACCTACGTGATAATACATAATGACCCACCAGACCCATGCATACCATATAGTAAACCCCAGTCCTTGACCTCTCACAGAGCCTTTCAGCCCTCTTAATAACATCGGGCCTAATCATGTGATTCCACCTCAAATATTTATGTTTCTAGCACTTCAAATATTACTAATATTTGGCCTACTAACTAACACTCTAACAATATATCAGTGATGACGAGATGTCATTCGAGAGAGCACTTTCCAAGGCCATCACATACCAATCGTCCAAAAAGGGCTTCAATATGGGATAATCCAATTTATTACCTCAGAAGTCCTCTCTTTTGTCAGCTTATTTTGAGCCATCTACCACTCAAGCCTCGCCCCTATACCTGAATTAGGCGGGTGCTAGCCGCCAACAGGCTTCGCCCTCTAAATCCACTAGAAGTATCGCTCCTCAACACTTCCGTGCTACGAGCTTCTGACGAGTCTATTACTCGAGCCCACCACAGCCTTATGGAGGGGAACAGCAAGCATATCCTCCAAGCCCTTTTTTTTTTTTTTTTTTTTTGTGGTACGAGGGCCTCTCACTGTTGTGGCCTCTCCCGTTGTGGAGCACAGACTCCGGACGCGCAGGCTCAGCGGCCATGGCTCACGGGCCCAGCTACTCTGCGGTATGTGGGACCTTCCCGGACCGGGGCACGAACCCGCATCCCTTGCATTGGCAGGCGGACTCTCAACCACTGCGCCACCAGGGAAGCCCTCCAAGCCCCTTTTATTACAATCACCCTAGGTGTATATTTTACACTCCTACAAGCCTCAGAGTATTATGAAGCATCCTTTACAATTTCAGACGGAGTATACGGATCAACTTTCTTCATAGCCACAGGATTCCATGGACTGCACGTAATTATTGGGTCCACCTTCCTCATTATCTGTTTCCTATGCCAATTAAAATATCACTTCACATCCAACCATCACTTCAGCTTTGAAGCCGCTGCTTGATACTGGCATTGTGTAGATGTTGTATGACTATTCCTTTATGTATCTATCCATTGATGAGGCTCAATTCTTTTAGTATTAATTAGTATAATTGACTTCCAATCAGTTAGCTTTGGTGTAGCCCGAAAAAGAATAACAAACTTAATACTGGCCCTATTGACAAACACAAAGAATAATAAACTTAATACTGGCCCTATTGACAAACACAAAGAATAATAAACTTAATACTGTCCTTATTGACAAACACAGCACTAGCCTCATTGCTTGTACTCATCGCTTTCTGACTCCCCCAGTTGAATATTTGTACAGAAAAAAACAAGTCCTTATGAATGTGGGTTTGACCCCATAGGATCAGCCTGCTTGCCTTTTTCTATAAAATTCTTCTTAGTAGCAATCACATTTCTTCTCTTCAACCTAGAAATTGCCCTCCCACTGCCCCTCCCCTGAGCAACTCAAACAAATAATCTAAAAACAATACTCACCATAGCCCTGCTCCTAATCTCATTATTGGCAATTAGCCTGGCCTATGAATGAGCTCAAAAGGGACTAGAATGAACTGAATATGGTATTTAGTTTAAAATGAAAGAAATTATGTCGACTCATTAGATTATGACTAAGTTCATAATTACCAAGTGCCTTTAGTATATATTAATATCATTATAGCTTTCACAGTGTCTCTTGTAGGACTGCTTAACATATCTTAACACTTAATATCCTCATTATTATGTCTAGCAGGCATAATATTCATCATGGCAACCCTAATGATCCTAAATTCACACTTCACCGTAGCCAGCATAATACCCATCATCCTGTTAGTGTTCACAGCCTGTGAGGCCACACTCGGATCATCCTACTAGTAAAAGTACCAAACACATATGGCACTGACTACATACAAAACCTTAACCTCCTCCAATGCTAAAATGTATTGTCCCTACGATTATATTAATACCCCTGACTTGATTATCAAAAAAATAATATAATTTGAATTAATGCTACAGCCCATAGCCTACTAAATTAGCCTCACAAGCCAGCTTCTCCTTAATCAGTTTAATGATAACAGCCTTAATTTCTCATTAATGTTCTTTTCTGACTCATCTACACTGCTATTGATCTTAACAATATGATTCATACCGCTAATATTAATAGCCAGCCAATCTCACCTGCTCAGAGTCACTGACCCGACAAAAACTATGCATCACTATAGTAATCATATTACAAACATTTTTAACCATAACACTTACCGCCACAGAACTAGTTTTATTTTACATTATATTCGAGGCTACACTAGTTCCTTCACTCATTATCACCACTCGATGGGGTAACCAGACAGAACGCCTTAATGCAGGACTCTACTTTTTATTCTACACACTAGTCGTGTCACTCCCATATCTAGTAGCATTAGTATATATCCAAATCCCTACAGAATCTCTAAATTTCTTAGTACTCCAATACCGAACTCAAGCATTACCCAATTCCTGATCTAATGTCTTCATATGACTAGCCTGCATAATAACTTTTATAGTACAAATACCCCCTCTATGGCCTCCACTTTTGACTACCCAAAACACATGTAGAAGTCCCCATCGCAGGCTCTAGAGTCCTTGCAGCCATATTACTAAAACTTGGGGGCTACGGCATATTCTGAATTACAGCAATGCTTAAACCACTGTCAGAATTCATAGCATACCCCTTTCTTATGCTTTCCCTATGAGGAATAATCATAACCAGTTCAATCTGTCTGCACCAAACAGACCTAAAACCACTTATCGCATATTCTTCCATCAGCCATATAGCATTTGTCATTGCAGCTATTCTTATCCAGACGCCTTGAAGTTATATAGGAGCCACCACTTTAATAATCTCCCATGGCCTCACATCATCTCTACTATTCTGCCTAGCAAACTCAAATTACAAGCGAATGCATTAGCCGAACAGTAATCTTAGCCCAAGGTCTACAAACTTTCCTCCCACAAATAGCCACTTGATGACTGCTAGCAAGCCTAACAAACTCAGCTTTACCCCCAACTATTAATCTGGTTGGAGAGTTTTTTGTAGTTATATCATCCCCCTTATGATCAAAATTTAATGTTATCTTAACAGGAGCCGACATTGTAATTACAGCCTTATACTCTCTCTATATATTAATTACAGCACAATGCGGTAAATACACACACCATACTAACATTACACCCTCTTTCACACGAGAAAATGCCCTTATAGCCCTTCGTATTTTACCCCTCCTACTGTTGTCACTAAACCCCAAAACCATCTTAGGCCCTCTGTATTGTAAATATAGTTTAAAAAAAAAAACACTGGGGGCTTCCCTGGTGGCGCAGTGGTTGGGAGTCCGCCTGCCGATTCAGGGGACACGGGTTCGTGCCCCGGTCTGGGAGGATCCCACATGCCGCGGAGCGGCTGGGCCTGTGAGCCATGGCCGCTGGGCCTGCGTGTCCGGAGCCTGTGCTCCGCAATGGGAGGGGCCATAACAGTGAGAGGCCCGCATACCGCAAAACAAAACAAAACAAAACAAAACAAAACAAAACACTGGATTGTGATTCTAGTAACAGAAGACTGAAACTTCTTATTTACTGAGAAAGTATGCAAAAAGTGCTAATTCATGCTCCCATGCCTAACAGTATGGCTTTTTCAAGCTTTTAAAGGATAGTAGTTATCCATTGGTCTCAGAAATCAAAAAAATTGGTGCAACTCCAAGTAAAAGTAATAAACCTATTTTCCTCTTTCACTCTGGTCACACTGCTTATACTAACAATCCCAATTATAATAACTAATACAGATCTTTACAAAAGCAACAAATAGTCATCATATGTAAAAAATACTGTCTCATATGCTTTCATTACCAGCCTAATTCTAACAATAATATTTGTCCACACAGGCCAAGAAATAGTTACTTCAAACTGACATTGGATCACTGTTCAAACCTTTCAATTAACACTTAGCTTCAAAATAGATTACGTCTCGATAATATTCGTACCAGTAGCGTTATTTGTCACATGGTCCGTTATGGAGTTCTCAATATAATACACACACTCCGATCCCTACATTAACTGGTTCTTCAAATATCTACTCCTCTTCCTCATCACCATGTTGATTCTTGTTACTGCCAACAACCTCTTCCAACTTTTTATTGGGTGAGAGGGAGTCGGAATTATATCTTTCCTGCTCATTGGGTGGTGATACGGGAGAGCAGACGCAAACCACGGCCGCCCTCCAGGCAATCCTGTATAACCGCATCGGGGAGACTGAACTTATTGTACGGATAGCATGATTACTGTTGAACCGAAATGCATGAGACCTGCAACAAATTTTTATACTCAACTTAAATCACTCAAATCTCCCCCTCGTAGGACTCATAGTGGCTGCAGCTGGAAAATCAGCCCAATTTGGACTTCACTCCTAAATCCCGTCAGCCATAGAAGGCCCTACTCCTGTCTCAGCCTTACTCCACTCAAGCACGATAGTTGTAGCAGGAATCTTCTTGCTTATTTTATTTTACCCTTTAACAGAAAACAACAAACTTATTCAAACAATAGCACTATGCTTAGGAGCCCTTACCACCCTATTCACCTAAAACAACATTAAAAAAATTGTCGCTTTCTCCACTTCAAGCCAATTAGGCCTAATAATGGTAACAGCTGGCATCAGCCAACCCTATGTAGCATTCTTACACAACTGCACACATGCTTTTTTTTTAAGGCCATGCTATGCATATGCTCCAGATCTGTTATTCACAGCCTGAACAATGAACAAAGTATTCGAAAAAGAGGAGGCCTATTCAAAGCTATACCTTTCACCACAACAGCCCTTGTTATTGGAAGTTTAGCACTGACAGGAATGTCTTTCCTCATTGGCTTCTATTCTAAAGAGCTGATCACTGACGCTGCTAACACGTCTTATACCAGTGCCTGAGCCCTGCTCATAATTCTAGTTGCCACTTCCCTCACAGCTGTCTATAGTGCTCGCATTGTCTTCTTCCCACTACTAGGACAACCTCGCTTCTCTCCCTTAACCTCAATAAATGAAAACAACCCACCCCTAATTAACTCCATCAAATGCCTATTAATTGGAACTGTTTTTGCCAGGTTTATTATCTCCGACAACATCCTCCCAACAACGGTCCCCTGTACCTAAAATTAACCGCCCTTACAGTGACCATCCTGGGCTTTGTACTAGCACTTGAAATTAATCTTAACACACAAAACTTAAAACTTATTTACCCTTCAAATACCCTCAAATTCTCTAGTCTTTTAGGGTATTTCCCCACTGTCATGCACCATTTACCTCCCTACCTAAACCTATCAAAAAGCCAAAAATCAGCATCCTCCCTCTTAGACTCAATCTGACTAGAAAATATTTTACCAAAACCCACATCCCTTATTCAATTAAAGCTCTCCATGCTAGTCTCAAGCCCAAAAGCCCTTATCAAATTATATTTCCTATCATTCCTTATTACCTTCATCCTTAGCTTTTATTTAATTATCACGAGTAATCTCCATAATAACCACAACACCAATAAACAGCGACCAGCCAGTAACAATTACCAACCAGGTACCATAACTATATAATGCTGCAATCCCCGTAGCTTCCTCGCTAAAAAAACCAGAATCACCAGTGTCATAAATAACCTAGTCTCCCAGCCCATTAAACTGAAACACAACTTCCACCTCTTCATCCTTTAAAACACACAACACCATTAAAAACTCTATTACCAATCCTGAAGGGAATGCCTCCAAAACAGTCTTATTAGAAACCCACACTTCAGGATAATGCTCGGTAGCCATAGACATTGTATAACCAAACACAACCCATATTCCTCCTAAATAAATCCAAAACACCATCGAGCCTAAAAATGAACCCCCAAAATTCAACACAATCCCACACCCAGCACCAGCACTCACAATCAACCCAAAGCCCCGATAACCAGGTGAAGGTTTTGAAGAAAACCCACAAAACTAATCACAAAAATAACACAAAGTCAATACATGTCATCATCATTCCCACATGGATTCTAACCATGACTAGTGACATGAAAAATCATCGTTGTCATTCGACCATAAGAACACCAATGACCAACATCCGAAAATCACATAACTAAAAATCATCAACCATGCATTTATTGACCTCCCAACCTCATACAATATCTCTTCATGATGAAAGTTTGGTTCTTTATTAGGTATTTGTTTAATTCTACAATTCCTAACAGGCTTGTTCCTAGCAATACACTACACACCAGACACAATAACTGCCTTCTCATCAGCAACACACATCTGCCAAGACGTTAACTATGGATGAATCATGCAAGCGGAGCTTCCATCTTCTTTATCTGCCTTTACGTTCACATAGGACGTGGCCTATATTATGGATCCTACACCTTTCTAGAAACATGAAACGTTGGAATTGTTCTGCTGTTTACAGTTATAGCCACTGCATTCATAGGCTACGTGCTACCATGAGGACAAATATCATTTTGAGGAGCAACAGTCATTACCAACCTTCTCTCAGCAATCCCATATATTGGCACTACTCTGGTCAAATGGATCTGAGGTGGCTTTTCTGTAGATAAAGCAACACTTACACGATTTTTTGCCTTCCATGTTATTCTCACTTTCATCATTACAGCACCAGAAGCTGTACACCTACTATTTCTCCACAAAACAGGATCCAGCAAACCCCTGGGGAATCCCGTCCAACATAGACGAAATTCCATTCCACCCCTATTACACAAAGACGTCTTAGGCACCCTGTTACTAACTCTAGCCTCACGAATACTAGTCCTATTCTTACCCGACTTACTAGGAGACCCTGACCACTATACCCCAGCAAACCCAATCAACACAGGACCACACATTAAAGCAGAGTGATATTTTCTATTCGTATATGCAATTCTATGATCAATCCCTAACAAACTAGGAGGAGTCCTAGCCCTAGTGCTTTCAATCCTAATTTTAGCCTTTATCCCAATATTCCACACACCCAAAAATGAAGTATAACATGCTGACCCCTTAGCCGATGCTTATTTTTTGAGTGCTAGTAACAGATCTCCTAACACTAACATGAACTGGAGGACAACCTGTAGAACACCCCTGCATCGTGATCGGACAACGAGCGTCTAGTTTATACTTTCTTCGAATCCTAGTACTAATGCCAGTAACTAGCATCATTGAAAACAATTTCCTAAAATGAAGAGTCTTTGTGGTATATCATGTTACCCTGGTCTTGTAGACCGGAAAAGGAGAACAACACACCTCCCCAAGACTCAAGGAAGAAGTCCCAACCTTCGCCACCAGCACCCAAAGCTGGAATTCTACTTAAACTATTCCCTGAAATTTTATCATAGGACATTTACAGAGCTGTTAAGTACTATGTCTGTATTAAAACAGCCCATCTTATCACAAACTATTAAGTACATCATGCATAACTGTACTACCATATCAATAAGTACATATACCCCATATGTACGTATTACATTATATGGATAATCATACATTACATTATTTACCCCATGCTTATAAGCATGGACATCATATTATTAGTATTACATTATTGGTATTACAGATTATTAATCATACTTAGCACATTATGTCAAATCACTTCCAGTCAACATGCATATCCCATCCATTAGATCAGGAGCTTAATCACCATGCCGTGTGAAACCATCACCTTGCTCGCTATTACTATCCATATTGGTAAAACCCAATCAGTATTCGTGGAGTGAATCAGGGAACAAGGCTTTGGCTCCAATATCCCTGGGCATATACCCTGAGAAAACCATAATTCAAAAAGAGTCATGTACCCCAATGTTCATTGCAGCTCTATTTACAATAGCCAGGACATGGAAGCAACCTAAGTGTCCATCAACAGATGAATGGATAAAGAAGATGTGGGACATATATATACAATGGAATACTACTCAGCCATGAAAAGGAATGAAATTGGGTCATTTGTCGAGATGTGGATGGAAGTAGAGTCTGTCCTACAGAGTGAAGTAAGTCAGAAAGAGAAAACCAAATACCAAATGCTAACACATATATATGGAATCTAAAAGAAAAAAAAATGGTTCTGAAAAACCTAGGGGCAGGACAGGAATAAAGACGCAGATGTAGAGAATGGGCTTGAGGACACGGGGAGGGGGAAGGGTAAGCTGGGACGAAGTGAGAGAGTGGCATGGACATATATACACTACCAAATGTAAAATAGATAGCTAGTGGGAAGCAGCCGCATAGCATAGGGAGATCAGCTCGGTGCTTTGTGACCACCTAGAGGGGTGGGATAGGGAGGGTGGGAGGGAGACGTGGTGGGAGGGAGACGCAAAGGGAGGAGATATGGTGATATATGTATATGTATAGCTTATTCACTTTGTTATAAAGCAGAAACTAACACACTATTGTAAAGCAATTATACTCCAAAAAAGATGTTTTTTAAAAAAAGAACATATATATTTAAATAACAATGAAAGCATTATTTATAATATGTCATTGAGTTGTTATAGTTGCACAGTGTAAAGGGGATGTGCGTACATATCATATTGTATATGAACATGTAGGCTATGGCCACTTAATAGTGTGTCCAATAAAATGTGTGTTTGTATGTATGTAGAAAATAAAAATTAAAAAAAATAAAGTCTACGATTTGATGAGTTTTAACAAATGTATACACCTGTGGAACCAGCACCACAATCAAGACACAGTATATTTCCATTACCCTCAAAAGTTCCTTTGTACCCTTTGCTCTCAGTCACCCCTACCCTGGCCCCCAGTAACAATTAATGTGGGTTGTTTTTTTTGTCACCATAGATGCACATTCTAGCATGCCACATAAATGGAATCATACAGTATGTTGTCTTTTGTGTCTGGCTTCTTTGACTAAATGTAATACTTTTGAGAACAACCTGCATTGTGTGTGTATAAGTGGTTTCTTTCTTTTAATTACAGTGTAGTATTCCATTGTATGGACATAACACACTTTATTCATCTCCTGGTGGACAATTGGGTTGTTTCTAGGTGTGAATGTTATAAAACAAGCTGCTGTGAGTATTATGTACAGCTCTTTGTGTGGACATATCACTTCTTTTATTTTGGGTAACTGCCTAGGAATGGGATTCCTGGGTCAACAATAAGCTTATGTTTACCTTTATAAGAAACTACATTTCCCTGATAACTAATGATGTTGAGCACTTTTCATGTGCTTAATTTCCACTTGCATACCTTCTTTTGTGTTCAATTTTTTCAGCCAATTTTTTTCTTATTATTAAGTTGCAAGAATTTTTAAACATACTCCAGATAAAAATCCTTGTTCAATATATGTATTGTGAATGTTGTCTCCCAGTCTATGCCTTGTCTTTTTATTTTATTAGTGGTGTCTTTAGAAGACCAAAAATGTTTAATTTTAATAGTATAATTTATCAATTTTCTCTTTCATCCTTTGTGAGTTTGTGTCCTATTTGAAAAAATCTTTGTCCACTCCAAGCTTGCAAAGACTTTAAGTTTTTCCTAGGCGTTTTATCGTTGTAACTTTTACATGTAGATCTGTGGTCCGTTACAAGTTAATTTTTATGTATGGCATGAGGTAAGTTTTAATATTTATTTTTTTCCCATGTGGATATCCAGTTATTCCAGCACCATTTATTGAAAAGACTTTTCTTTCCCCATCAAATTACCTTGGCACCTTATCAAAATTACGACATGTGTGGGTCTACTTATGGATTCTCTATCCTCCTGCCAACACCATGCTGTCTCAATTACTGCAGCTTTGTATTAAGTCTTGAAATCAGGTAGTATGAATCTTCCAGAATATTCTTCTTTTACAAAATCAATTTGGCTAAACATGGTCATTTGCATTTCCATACAAATTTTAGAATAAGTCTGCTAATTTCTACCAAAAAATCTGGTGGAATTTTGATTAGGATTGCATTGAATCTATAGATTTAGAGGGAATTGACATCGTAACAATATTGAGTCTTTTAGGGCCTGAGTATGATGTACCTCTCCTTTTATTTAGCTATTCTTTAATTTCCTTCAACAATGTTTTATAGTTTTCAGTGTACAGGTCTTGAACATATTTTATTAAATTTACCCTTAAGTATTTCATATTTTGGATGCTATTGTAAATGGAATTTTTATTTCAATTTCCAGTTGTTTGTGGCTAGTTACTAGCATAGAAACAGAATTGATTTTTTCGATTGACCTTGTATCCTGTGACTTTGCTAAGTTCACTTAGTTCTAGTAGCTTTGGCATGGATTCTGGAAGATCTTCTTTGTAGATATTCATATTGTTTGCAAATAAAGACTGTTACCTCTTCCTTCCCAATTTGTGTGGATTTTCTTTCTTTTTGTTGCCTTGTTGCAATGGGTAGAGTCACCAGAGAACTACGTTGAATAAAAGATGTGAGAGTATGCATCTGTACCTTGTGCCTAAGGAGAAAGGATTCAGTCCTTCAAAATTAAGTATGAATTTGGCTATAGAGTTTTTTCATAGTGGCCTTTATTATATTGAGGAATTATATTTTATTCCTATTTTGCTGAGAGTTTAGAAAAATCGTGAATGGATAATTGAATTTCATCAAATGCTTTTCCTGCATCTACTGAGATGATCATATGTTTGTTTGTTTGTTTTTTTGTTTGCTTTTGTTCTATTGAAATGGCTAATTCTACTGATTGATTTTCAAATGTTAAACCAATCTTGCATTCCTGGAATAAGTCTCTCTTAAATCACTGGAAGAGATATAGGGGTATGGAATTGGCAGGAGGGGAGGGATGGGGACACATAGCAGCCCTAAGATGGGTGATGCATACATATGGGCCTTCATTTTACTATTATTTTTTTCAACTGTATACATATATGTGTGTGTGTGTGTGCATGTGCATATACATTACATATAGTCTTGTTTGTATATATAGTTCATAATAAAATGTGTTATAATAATAATATTAACAACAATACGTTAATAAGTTTTGAAAACCAAGACCAAAAAGGACATATTTCTGGAAAAATATGACATGACAATTTTGGTGCCAGAAGAAACAGAAACTGGAATAGACAAATTAAAGAAATAGAAATGGTAATCAATGAGACTTCCCTCCCCCAAACCTCCAGGCTCAGATATTTGATGTGATTTTTCCACTCCTTTGGGAAATTCCTGCCTTACACAAGTTGTTCCAGAAAATACAGAGAAAACTGTGCAATTAATTTCATGAGGCTGTCTGTAACTTATATTTCAAAGCTGAATAAGTACATTAGAAGAAAAGTAAATTATAGGCCCATTTGGCAAAAATTCTTAATTCAGCTAACTGAATCCAACAGTGTATTAAAAAGTAATATATCATGATTAAGGTTCATTCTAGGAATATAAGACAACCTCTGAAAAATCTATCAGTGTAATTCACAATGACAGGCTAAAGAAGGAAAAGTATAGTTTCCTCAAAAATTCAGAAAAGAATTTTATAGAAATCAAAACTTATTTTTGAATAAAAATTCTTGGAAAATGAAATGTCATATACAAAAAACTCGTATTAAACATCAGATGCAATGTAGAAACTTTAACTACCTTCCCACTGAGTTATGAACTAAGACCCTCAGAACAGTTGGAAGGCAGCTATGCTCACCATTATGCAACCAGTCCTGCCAAAGGCCCTCAGAATATTCTCTTTGTATTCAGAGGCAGCTATGGTATTATGGTTAATAGCAGATACTCCAGAGTCAGACTGACTAATTTAGGTTCGAAACTGGCTCAGTCCTCTTTGGTTGTGTAATTTTGTACAATTTGCTTAATCTCTCTGTGCTTCAGTTCACACACCCATTAAATGGGGATAATAACAATGTCTACCTTACAAAATTGCAAAGGTGTTTTCCATATAGCAAGTAATATTATTGTCATTGTCATTATTATATCTTAAAAACATGTTACCAAGTGAAAAAAAACTAAGTAAAAGAACAAGGTCTACAGTTAAGATGATTATAGGTCCAACAGGGTTTCCCTGTTGTTCTGGGAGTATTAATAATAACAGCACTTCTGTTCACTCTCCAAAGTGTTTCTGGATTGGGCAGCTAATTGTAGGATCAAGCTGTCTGTAGCACTATGTACTATACCATGTATGTGAATTAAAATAAATACACACACAAAATGACACTATATATTTTATAAGGACACATGCAAATTTAAGGTTAGATCAAATGGTACAGTAGTTATCTATGGTGGGGAAGGGAGTAGAAGGGAATAAGGGGAATAAAAGGGAATATATACAAATGTATATACATATACCTGTAAGAGAGGGGCCTCTTGTGGACCAATTATGATAATGAGCCATGAATGAAGAATCTAGAATAGTTCAATTCTGAAAGATGGAGGAAGGGAAAAGGGAGGGAAAAGAAGAAATAAAAAAGAAAGAAGAGAGAAGAAAATAAAAGAAGTAAAATATAAAATTAGTGCTTCTATCCTCCTTCCAAACAATAGAAAAATTTTAATGCCAGTTACCCCTCTCCCTTCTTACATTATATTACATTGTTGGCTAGGGTTTTAGGATTTTAATTAGCCCTTATTTTTGTATCTGAACCTTGTCATTATTTCTGTTTTATACAGTTGAATTTGTTTAGATTAACAGCCTGTTTTTAAATTTCTTTACTTACTATTCCTTTTTGAATCTCAGACCTTTTTATAGATGGGATTTTCTTTTTTAATAGAGCTAAAAGTGGGAAATTCTCTCAATCCTCATCTTAAAAGGCTTTTATTCCACCTCATTCTTGAATAAGCTTTGCTGAATTTAGAATTCTAAGATGGCAATTACATTCTTAGCAATATGGAGATACTATTCCTATTTGAAGGACTTTTGATTTCCATTGGTGGAGTTGAGAAACCAGCTGTAAGGCAAATTGCCATTCCTTTGTAAGTAAGTAATTGTTTTTTCTCTCTGGCCCTATTAAGATAAGCTTTTTGCCTCTGGTGTTCTGAATTTCATATAGTTTATCTAGGTATGGGTTTATTTTCCTTTATTCTGCCAGGGATTTATTGGGCTTCCTGAATCTGAGGGTTGGTGTCTTTTACCAATTCTGAGAAATTTTTAGTTTTTATCTCTCGGATGAAGAGTTTCAAAGAGTTCTACTTGCTTCTATTTTTAAAATTTTTTCTTTTTTTTTAAACTAGTATTTTTAAGCATTAAATTCCTTTATGCTTTTATTCATTTCTAATATCTTATTCTAGAGCCTTTTCCAGATTGTACTATCTGTAGTTTCCAGGGTTCTAATCCTCCTGATTATTATGGTTTGCTGACCCTGACTCTTGGAGGAATATTTTAGAATGAGTGTTTTAATTTTGGTTTGTGGGCTCATCTTCACCAGGCTTTATTTGTGGGAATGTCTCGTAGCTCCTGCTCTTGGATCGTCCTCCAAGATCATTTTGCTGTTGTGTTTTTCAAGTGTCCCAGTGATGTCAGTTTCATGGGACAAATTTTAACTATGTTTCTCATTTTGGAGTTTTCTATACCACATAGTGAATATAAAATAGGCTGCAAACCTACCTAAGGAACAGGCTGGATGATTGAATTTATGAGGGGAGACAATTTTTCCCCACCCAGAACCATCCCTGCAGTGGCAGGTGGACTTCCAGAATCCATTCTTTCATTTAAGGTAAGATCTTGATGGCACAGTTTTATGTAGTGATATTAATTCCAGTTGCCTGTCTTTTGCAGACTAGTTTCCTACTCATTCCCCATGTGGGTCTTAAAACCCAGGCACCTAGGTTCCTGGGCTCACAATGATTCCCTGCACTACCTCTCCTTTGCCCCATCAGACATTCTGTTAGTTCACTTTCTCACCACTCTAGTTTCAACTCCATTTTCTTCCAGAATATAAATACTTCCTTTTTTCCTTATGGGTTCAGCTATGCATTAAAAGCAGTTTGCATTATAGTTTATCCAATATTCTTAAACTTGTAGTTAGGTATTTGTTCAAGAACTGGAAGTCTGAGAGGTCCTGATTTGTGTACATTAATTTTGTACCTGCTCATCTTGCTGAACTGACATGTTAGTTCAAATAAGTTTACTGGTGGATTCTCTTGGATTTTCTATGTAGGCAATCGTATCATCTACATTATTCATTTCAAATATTTGTACCTATTATTTATTTGTCTTATACCTATTATTTATTTGTTCTTTTCTTGTAAAACTGGCTAGGACCCTTAGTGCAATATTGAATAATAGCAAAGACATATTAATGCACATAGCTCGTAATGCTTCTGTCGATTCACCATTAATTATGATATTTGCTGTAGGTTTCTGGAAGATGCTGTTTATTAAAAAAAAACTTTTCTGAACCTATAAAATTTAACACTCACCATATAACTCAAGTGATGTTAAATGATTCTGCTAATGCTATCATAAGCCAGAATTTTTACCTTAGGTGTAACATATGTACCATACAAACATAAGCAATGGTACTATGGAGATTTCCATAGAGATATCAGGGACTGGGTACATTCTGAGGGTCTCAGACCACTACTGAATCTACTCCCCAAAATAGTGCAAGCACTGTTGGGGATGTCCATTTTTAGCTCCTTGGCTGTTTGTTACCCTTGCCACTATCCTCCAGCCATGTCCAATCCTGACCCACTCAGTCTCATATTACTGTATAGCCATTACTGGTAGAAGAGTTTACTTATGAGAAAGTTACTTATTCCCCACGTGAACGGAGCTGCAGCTGCAATCTGCAATCCCCCCATGGGATGAGAAAACGCCCTAGACGTTCATTGTCAGGCTCCGTGCTTTCAAGTGCAAAAGCCTTTCTGCAAAGATAATGAAGATGAGTTTCCTGTCTGTTGGTCAGTGTGACTTGTTGGTGACTTTTGGGTACCTGCATATTCAAATGTCTTAGGTCCCGTTCCCTAGAAGCAGAGATTAATACAGGGATGAAGACACACAGGATTGACTGGGGGAGGAGAAGAGCATGAGGTACACGGGACAACACAGGGGAAGAGCCAAGCAAGGACAAGGTCTTAGCTGGAGCACGATTCCACCTGACCTCCACCCTCCCACCCCCCGCAGTGCGTGGGGGTGATTTGGAGCTGGGAGCGTATCACAGTGTGGATCCCAACTGGAGGCCAGGGGGCTGCCTTTTGTTCTCCTGTGTCAGTGAGTCATGGCTGTGGGATGCCTGGGTCAGGGCTGTCAAGAGGGCTCCACTTCTGCTGGGGGTGGTTCTCTAGAAGAAGCAGGAGCCATAGGTCATCAACCCTCACAGCAGCTGGGGATGAGTGTGCCCAGCACGGGGGTCTGGATGGGACTCTAACAGTCCACTACACCTAACCAAACCTGCTTCTAGTTGAGGGCACTGCTGAGTGACCGAGAGGTAGACATCGGATTCACAGGACAAAAGACTATGACAACAATGCCAATAGTCAGCATTGCTCCAGGAATTTAGGACCTGGGCACTCAGCCTGTTGGAGAAAGCTGTGAAGTGCCAACGGGTGACGGCATTTCAAGAAGACACTTTAAGAAACCCGAGGAATGTACTGGAAGTAATTACTTCTCACTCAACTGCTCTTTAAACATATACATATTCATGAGCGGGCAGTGGGAGAGGTTGTCTGATAGTTAACTCGCTGTCAAAACATGACATTTTTTTCTTCCACTTAACACTGTGGCCTGCTTTCATGTCCCCAACATCTCCACGCGATCCAAATGCTCCAGGATGAGAACTATCCTATTAACTTTCCATCATGCTGGGCCTGGCGCCAGCTTCCTATTTGACAGTGAAATCTGTTAGAGCAGATCTGTGACCCACTTTGATGTGGTTACAGATGGAGGGCTCAACCTCCTTGAAAATTCAAATCCCTCTTTGCTCCCTTGAGGGAGAAAGTTAGTGCAGAAACTGCGTTGGCTTTAATGATGGCCGCTGTACTTCTCTGAAAAGTCTTCAACCTCGTAAGACCCCTTTTCCCCTCAGAAAAAAGACATGATAACAAAAGGAGAGTCATTTTAAAGATTTACTACATTTTCTCCCTTTGTTCTTTCCTTAAGTGAGGCAAAGTGACATTATTTTTAATCCTTTGCTTAACACAGAGCATAACCCACAAATTCACCAAGTCTGGTATGAGTCCTTCAGTTTTTCTTGTGATTGTCTCTATTTGGGACAAAGTAGTAAATCCAAGATAGTGAGCAAGACAAAGAAGAGAAAGAGAAGGTATAAGGTGATTTTGTTTTTTTTTACATCTTTATTGGAGTATAATTGCTTTACAATGGTGTATTAGTTTCTGCTTTATAACAAAGTGAATCAGTTATACGTATACATGTGTTCCCATATCTCTTCCCTCTTGCGTCTCCCTCCTTCCCACCCTCCCTATCCCACTCCTCTAGGTGGTCACAGAGCACCGAGCTGATCTCCCTGTGCTATGCGGCTGCTTCCCACTAGCTATCTATTTTACGTTTGGTAGTGTATGTCCATGCCACTCTCTCGCTTTGTCACAGCTTACCCTTGCCCCTCCCCATATCCTCAAGTCCATTCTCTAGTAGGTCTGTGTCTTTATTCCTGTCTTACCCCTAGGTTCTTCATGACATTTTTTTCCTTAAATTCCATATATATGTGTTAGCATACGGTATTTGTCTTTCTCTTTCTGACTTACTTCACTCTGTATGACAGACTCCAGGTCTATCCACCTCATTACAAATAGCTCAATTTCATTTCTTTTTATGGCTGAGTAATATTCCATTGTATATATTTTATCTGCCAGGGTCATGCAGGAAAGTCAAAAGGAAAAGTTAGCTTTGAGGAAGCAAAGGCTATTTCCAAGGTCAGAGGGAAAGATAAAAATTGAAGGCACTTTAGAATGTTACTCTAGTGCTCCATATAAACAAGCATTAAAAATCACTTAATTTTTCCTAATTCAGATAGCAGTGGAGGTTCAAATCTGTATTCTGGTATAATCAAGGAACATTATTTATAAAATACCAATTAAAGGTGGTGGGTTTTTATTCTTTTGTTTTTGTTTTGCAGAGAAGCTCAAAATTGATCTTCCATATTATTATTCACTGAGGCTGTCTTGAAGAGAATCTAGTCATGTGATAAATAAGTAATCAAGCTGGCAGCTTGTCCTGCATCCATCCTCTGTACATGGATTTGGCCAAACCCTTTCAGTTTCTCAACAATTCATTTTGCTATCGCATCGTTTCTTCTTTGTCCAGAGCAGTTTCTGCTTCCTGAGTAAATACGTATGCAAGTGGGCTTCTCCAAATGCACTTCAGGTCTATTTAGGTGCTGCCTTGTCACAGATTGGGAGGAATGTCAGCGAAAGAGAAATCAAAGAACTGTCATCTTCTTCCACGGCACATTGTAGGGGACATTAACTCACCTCCAAACAAGACAGAGGTGGCCTTTCTGTCTCTGGGTAAAATCTCCCACTGCCAGAGGCTGGGTGGGAGTTGGTGCAGGACCTTCAATGGACTGCATAACCTTGGCTCTGGCAGGTGGGGGCAGTGGAAGGAGACAGGCAGGAGACCTCTCCTCTCTGTCTGGAATCTTCTCCTACACCTCCCCCACCCCCTTCCCCTTTTACTAGACCTGCTCCTTCTCATCCTCCAGGTCTCAGCTTCAATGTCAGCTCCTCAAAGAAGCCTTCCCTGAGCACCTCTGCTGTTCCCCATCACTCTCCCTATTGGTTTCCTCCACAGAACAAACATATCATAATTTGAAATGATGTGCATTCTTGTTTCTTCTAGAAGGCCAGCTCCAGGAGGGCATAAGACCTCACCCATCTTATTCATCAATGCTGACCCAGCAGTGACCCCATGTCTGGCCCATGTAGAGGCTCAATACATATTGCTGATGCTGTTGATACTTGAGGGGTAACAACTCGAGGGGTCATGCCTCTTCCCCCTCCCCCCATATTCAGAACTGAGTGAGAAGATGCAGGAGCTAGGAGACTGCACGTCCAAATGTTGGCTTTGTTCTGATAACACTATGACCAGAGACTGTGCCTTGGATCTATGGCCAGACGGGCACTCCAGGCCACCCTCTCCACTTGAACTGACCCACGCAAACTGAGTTGCAGGCTTTGAGGATGAGGGTGGAGGTGATGGAGGGAGAAGGCAACGTAAGGAGGGGAGGTAGAGGAGGGAGGGGAAAGGGGAGGAAGTGTGGGCCAAAGGTGTGGAGAGCCAATGTCCTCCTCCAGGAAACCTGAGGATCTGGGAGAGGGCAGTCTTCCCACTTCTGGGCTCTCTCCTGTCAACCTTGATCAAGTGGCCAAACACATGATGATTTGAGAACCTTCAATTCAGCAATTCTTTCTTTTATCTTTTCTATTATAGTTTATCACAAGATATTGAATATAGTTCCTTGTACTATACAGTAGGACCATTCTATGTATACTAGTTTGCATCTGCTAATCCCAAACTCCCACTCCATCCTTCCCCCATCTCTCCTCCTGCTTGGCAACCACAAGTCTGTTCTTTATATCTGTGAGTCTGTTTCTTTTTCATTTGTGTCATATTTTAGATTCCACATATAAGTGATATTGTGTGGTATTTGTCTCTCTTTCTGACTTACTTCACTAATCTCTAGGTCCATCCCTGTTGCTGCAAATGGCATTATTTCATTCTTTTTTATGGCTGAGTAATGTTCCATTGTATATATATACCACCTCTTCTTTATGCATGCATCTGTTGATGGGCATTTAGGTGGCTTCCATGTCTTGGCTACTGTAAATAGTAATTCAGTAATTCTTTATGGATCTCTCTGGTGTTGGACCTGGGGCTGGAAGCATTTGTCTGTCTTACTCATGTCACAATGTGGGTTTCAAGAGTAGCCTAGGCTGATCGCATCACTCATTCTTTTCCCCCAGGTTTCATTGAATGGAGGCGTACCACTACTTTTAGCTCTCTGTCGCCTCACCTAGGACCCTTCTGTAGACTGAGATGCCCCCTCAGGTTACCCCAAGGGGTGGGAAAATGAGGACTGTCTTCCACTTCCCCACCCCTCTGCCCACCCAGCTCCCACAGAAGGGGCACTTGTAGAATCTATATGAGGGCATCACCACGTCTGTTCAGCAAATATCTGCTGAGAGTCAGGTACCGGCTAAGCCCTGCGGGATTCCAGAGATGGGTTAGGCCAGAGCCAGGCCTTGAGGATTGTCATTCATTCATTTATTTATTCTACAAACTGAGCATCCGCTCCTTGACCAGCATTGTGTCCAGAACTCAGGCTGCAAGTGGTCAAGTTAAATGCTGTTCCTGTACTCACAAGCTTATATTCTACCAAGTGAGACAGACTATCAAGCAAATCAAAATCAAGGCAATCACAAGATGTGGGAAAGAGCTCAGGGGGGATGAGATGAGGAACTCGTAAGGCAGAGGATATGAGGGGGGCAGACGGGAGGATCTACTTTGGATCCGGTGGCCAGGGAAGACCTCTCTGGGGACGTGCTGCTCAAGCTGACTGATGAGAAGCCAGCCCTCTCAGCACCTGGGGAGAGCAGTCCAGGCCAGGAGAAGAGCTTGTACTGAAACCCTGGAGCAGGAAAACCCCAGCATATTCCAGGACCTGATAGAATGTGGCTGGGGCAGTTCTTGGCACAAGAGGGGTGAGTTGGAGGGGCAGCAGACTCCCCAGCCCTCGGGGGCCATGGTAAAGGGTTCAGGTTTGCTCTAAGACTAGTGGAAAAGCTTTGAAAGGTTTTGAGGTTTCTAAGCAGGAAGCAGTGTGACCCGATTATTAAGATGGCTCTGGCGCCTCAGTGGAAGACAGATTGGAGGGGAGCCCAGTTAATTGGCTCTGGAAGGCCCAAAGGTGATGCTGGCGCGGGTTAGGACGGGGGATGTGCCAGCTGGCTGTGGTTGTGTAGCAAACTAAAGCTCAAATCAACGGCCATTGTCAAATCAACAGCCATTTTTTTGGTGTTCATTATTCAGGAATTCAGGTGGGTAGAGCAGGAACCACTGTCTCTGCTTCCCCGAGTCTCATCTGGGGAGCTTTGATCAGCGCAACTGGGACCAAGTGTCTGTGGCCTAGTATCGCCATGAGGTGTCCATGGTGCTGGAATGTCCAGATGGTTCCTTGTTTCCCCTGTGTGGCTCCTTGGTGCTCCTGGCCTCTTCCTCTCTCTCTATCCATGTGACCCACCAGTTCCCCCCCCCCCCATGGCTGGGCTTCCCACCGCTTGGTGGTCCTAGGCGATTTGAACTTCTATATGATGCTTGCTTCAACAGAGGCAGGAAGCAGAGCCTGCCAGACCAATTAAGTTCCTCTCCAGAAACTAGCCCAGCATGACTTCCCCATAGTCTATTCCTCAGAGCTCTCAAGGTCCCTCACATTCTTGATGGACCCCACCTCTTGATGGAAGCATGACAAAGTCACATTGCAGAAGGCCATATAAGGTGGGAGATGTCATTGCAGCCATTTTCAGAAACTGCCATCAGCCACATGGGAAGTGGAGAAGAGAGAAGTGGACACATCCCAGGTACTTTTTTCTCTTAGGAGGTAAACTCAGTAAGAGAATAGTGTAGTAAAAGACAGAAGAGCTAGAGATTTGAACACCCCTGTGTGGAAAACTCCGAATCTAGGTAGAAACAATACTTCATAAAATAAAAGTATATTTTTTTAAGTTCAGAGAAAGGAGAAGTAATTTTCATCTGGGGGCAGGGCAGCCTACTACATTTGGTTGCCCAGGTTGTACACTGTACAATTCTGGGGGATGACATTCACATATGCAACACGCCCTGTGGAGGAGGATCCAGAAAGCTTCATGGAGGAGATAGCATTTGAGATGTAGTATTTCGATAGGTGGAAGAGATTGGTAGATGGATATCCAGGTAGAAGATGTAAGGGAGCACTACAGAGGTGGGAGTGTTTGTGTGGTCCAGTGTGAGCGCTCTAGTTTGGCTGGTGTGTAGGAAAGGGAAGGGCAGTAGTATGGGATAAGGCTCAAAAAGGGGCTTGAAGAAGATCACAGGAGGCCTCGAATGCCAAGTTCAAACTGTAATTTATTCTCTAAGCCAGGGGTCAACAAACTATGGTTCACAGCCCAAATCTAGCCCACACTTGTTCTCAGGCCTGGCCTGTGGACTGATGATGGTTTTTACATTTCTGAAGAGTTGTAAAAACAAAAGAAACAAAAACAAGAAAGTTATACAACAGAGGCAGCAAGTGGCTGGAAAAGCCTAAAATGTTGACTGCCTGACCCTTTACAGAAAGAGTCTTAGGAGGTTCTTGTGTGCCTCTCTGTGCTTGACAAATGGTGATCTGGGGACAGGACCTGGGGAAATAGGATGTGGGAGGAGAGAGGAGGCAGGAGAACAGGTAAGGGGTGGCCCTAGTCAGCCAGGTGCTCAGAAGGGTGAGCTTGTGCTAGGGAGGTAGTGGGTACACAAATGAGCCCCACCAGAACCATTCATGGGTGATACTGCTGATTTCTTCAATATCAGGGAGAAAACGGTGATGAACACACCTGCCAGGAGACAAGGATGTGTTGGGCGGCCCATCACAGGGCATCCCACACTGTTGGGCTTCTTCACAGCCCACTTGCATCAAGGGTTCCGTGTCAGGTTCTATTTGAAGATTAAAAAATTTTTTTTAATTATTATTATTTTTTGCTAAAACTAAATACAGTTGAAAATCATTGGTAGAGATGACATGGTCCCCCTTTCATCCCAAGAAGCCCAAGGAATTGTTTCTAATCAAGAACTCACTGTTACAGAGGAATTGTCTCCCTACCCATCCAATCCAGAGCTATTAGCTTCTGGATGGTTCTTGATGTTGATGGCGGGGCAGCATAATGGGAAAGACATGGCCACTGACTCTTGCATCTCACTGGACACATGGCTTTCCATCTGAGCATCAGTGTCCCCAAGGGAAAAACACAATAATATCTATGTCACAGATAATGTGACCTGTCAGTCACAGAGATTTGAAAAATGTATGGAAAGTACCTGGCACGTGGTTAAGAGCTCAAAAGGTAATTATTATCATTATTCTTTTCATCCTCTCCATTCAGGGCCAGCATCACCCTAGGACATACCTTTGTAGCCATTTTGCTTGAAGCATCCCAGGGCTGGAAGGGATCTGAGCCATGTGAATTCTTAGTCCACGACTCCCCTTCCTCTCCCTACAAGCAAGAGTGGTTTCTAACAATTAGAACGGGGCCCAAATAGAATGGATGTTGCCTTGCAAAATGTTGCTAGTGATGCTCCAACAGGGACCCTGCCACATCACCAATCATCGATGGTCAAACCCCATGGGAAATCCAATGGGCAAGGCAGCCCATTCCACATGGGGGGCAAAATACCAATGATAAGAAATACTTAGAATCATTTAAAGCCATTATTTTCTACCTGCTGGCTCTGAGGGTCCCACAGCTATGTTAATTTTGCTTCTATCTCAGTGTTTCCTCCAAGTCTTCCTTTTCCCTGTGAAACAACATAAGCTCTTTCTGCCTTCGCTGTCTGCTGTTTTTATATTTTTCCAAAGGTGAATGTCTTCCTCTTCTTTTTACCGTGGTCAGCACCCTTCACCCTTCACCGTGTGAAGGGACTCGCTGGCCAGTACCTGGGGCTTAGGGCAGTGGTGCAGGGTGAGGCTGCCAGCTGCTGGATTTGTGTAAAGATGAAGGATGCCAGTCTTCAGTAAGGCAGACGGAGGGCAGGGAGACAGTGGCAATCAATCCTTGGTTATATATAACTGTTCACGCGCAGCGGAGCCAGCCCCATGCCGACCACCCACTCTGCAGCTCAGCCTAGAGGCCGCAGGCAGCAGGCCTGTTCACTTTTCCTGAGGCCCCTCGGCAGATTGTGGCGCCAGAGAGGGTAGGAGGGGGGCTCTGGGCTCCTCTGCTCAGCGGAGCTGGATGCATGACCTCTCTGAGCATAATTTTCTCCCCTGCCACCTCCATCCTGGTTTTCGTCTTAACTCCAACTCTCTCTATTCTGCCTGGATGGGGCAAGAGGGAAAACTGGGGTTGAATTCAGGACAGAAGTGAATTCAAGCTCACTTTCTGACTGTGCAGCTTTGGAGGAGCCACTTAACCTCTCTGAGCTGGTTTTCACATCTGTCAAATGAGCCTAATGATCCCTCCTTCATGGGAATATTGTGAGGATTAAATAAGGTGTGTGTGTGTGTGTAGTTGTTTGAAGCAACCTCCCTGTCACTCAGGAGGATCCAGTAGAATGTAGACTATGCCTCAGGAAGGCAGAGATGTCCTCCCAAAAGCCTCATCCAGGGTGCCACTTATGCCTGTCTCTTTGGGTTAGTCTGAGGAAATCCTCTCCTTACAGAGAAAGTCCCTGGACCCCATGCATCAGAGTGCTGGGAAGGCACTGGTTGGAACGGCAGAGCCGGGGTTGCAAAGCTTATGCTGTTCACAGTGGGGAACGGCCAGCCTGCCACAGTCCAGACAGACACTGACCAAGAGCGCCCATCAGCACTTCCACCTGTAGTGAGCTGCCTGCTCCCTTAGAACCCCCATTGCTAAGAGCACCTGCTCCCCTAGACTCTGCCCTGGTTGGGAAAGGACTTTACAATACAAATGTGACGTTCAGGAAATTCCCAGGAACTGACTACATGATCATCTCTGTCTAGTTGATGGGTGGCCCGGGAGCTCTTCCTCCTCTAATTACCCTCTCATTACTGTCAGGAAAGTTTGCTGTAAGCTGGAGAGGCATCAGAAAGCCTAGAGATTCAGCAAATGTCAGCATCTTTCCTGCTTTGGAGCATGTTAGCCGGTGTCACCATGCCCTTGATGAAGAACTTTCAATGACTCCCTACTGCATTACATAATGAGCCCAAACTCCTCTGTCTGGCTTTCAGGGACTCTATTTGGGATGTAAAGTGACTGCTTATAATGGGCCATCTTTTGAGGGTTGCCAGGCACTCTGGCTCTGGGGTTCCCCCATGTTGAAGGACCTTTTGGAACCTGCCACTCAACTAGGACCTGCTGAAAGTGCTGTGCCACTGATGGGGTTGGTTATGAGCCTCTCCCCCAAGGAATGGTGACTTGCTGCCCCCTCCCACATTTCTGCTGCTTCTGCTTGCTTCTCCCACCCTTAGGTCTTGTAGGAGCTTCTGCTTATAGCAGTGAGAACAAACAGAGGGATTCAGAGGGAACTGCCTCCATCTAAAGACAGTGATTGAGAGGGGACACAGTTATGAAGGGGAGGGAGGTAAAGCAAAACTGATGTGTCCCCAGAAAAAGAATTCGATGTAGTTTTCCTTTCCTTCCCTTAAAATAATAATGATAGTACTGGAAACTTTAAGAAAAATAAGAGAAAATATATTTGCACACTTCTACACACATATAATTGGAAAGTATAATATAAGTAGACTTTTTTTTCAGGATAAAGAGGTTTGTGGGGAATTCAATCCATATGGTCTCCTTACCATAGTGTAACAAGTGGCCATGACAGTTCAAGGTTCATAGATTTTCGGGTATGATTTTGGCCCCCAGGGGATGTCTTGGCAGAGTCTGGAGGTATTTTTGGTTGTCACAACTGAGGAGGGTGCTGCTGGCATCTAGTGGGTACAGCCCAGGGATGCTGCTCAGCATCTCCTGTAGGGCACAGGACAGACTCCACGACAAAGAATGATCCAGCCCAAATTTCAGTGGTGCCAAGGCTGAGAAATCCTACCCGAGAATACAGTTTCCCCCCTCACCTGATAACAGACTGTCCAGAGGTGTTTGTTAAAGAAGAAAGCACCCCAACCTGGCATAAGGAACTCGAGTTTCCACTAATGGGGCCTAATGAAGAATTTCAAAGCTTCTTGGCACGATGAAGTCAGCACCCGTCCTTCTCCTGGTGAGAATTAAGAAGATCCAGTGGAAGGAACTTGTCCAGGGCCAGCAGTGGAGCAGGACCCAGATTTCCAGCTTCCTAGTACAGGGCTATTCTGACCACCTCACAAATATCAGGGATGGTCATGTCCTCCCTCCGGGACACTCTCAGAAACCAGCATGCAGGTGGGGAGACCTCCCGGCCAACCTCAGGACAGAGCCTGATCTGGGCCACCGCTTGGCAAAGAGGCCTGTCATGGGTTGGGACCCCTAGAAGCTGAGCCTGAGACCAGGGTCTGTGGGCATGTGATTTATCGAGTGAGAGCCCTTGGAAGAAACCAGTAAGGGAGTGAGGGAAGCAGAAGTAGTAAGGGGAAGGAACACAAGTCTGGTTTCAGCAGAAGTTTAGCTATGGCATGTCCTCAGGGAGCACAACCTGCCCCCCGGGACCCTTCCCACCTTGAGGCAAAGGAGGGGGGCTTCTGTACCCCTGACTACCTTCTCCCCATCAGTCACTGCTGTTGGCCTGGGGGACCCTGGGGAGGAAAGCAGTGATGTGCTGTTGCCAACTCCTATCAGCTGGTGAGACCAACTGCACTAGTTCAGTGACATCACATTGGGAGCCTGAAATTGGCCAAGGGGGGAATATTTACACTGGGAAAATTGGCAAATGATACAAACCAGTACTTTTTTCCATGAGCCCTTGTTCCAGCACACCCCTGGGGAGAGGGCTGTGTGACTCCCAGGTGGTGGCTTCAACGTGCCACAACTAAGGAGCTGGCAAGACTCAACTAAGAGCTGGTGCAACCTAATTAATTAATTAATTAAAAAACCAGTACAACTGTAAGCACTAGAGAAGGCTATAGCTGTTAGGCGAAGCTCCAGCAGGAATGTAAGGATGGGCAAAGCCTAACTAACCCGAAAATGCATCTAGTGATGCCACAGCCTGTGTCCCTCCCCAACCCATTGCAATGTCGGTGTGAACAAAGAATGTTGCCTGCCATTTCAGTAAACAAAAGATGTTGAGGCCATCAAGCCACCAGCCTCTGCAGCCATCCCCAACAGTGCACTCTGAGGGTATTCAGGATGGAGAAAAACAGGATACTGGCCCTAGATAATTAAGGTGCATATCAAAGGAATAATTTCAGTAAGCCCAGACTCTTGCATCTTCCCGCACATAGAAAAGTGCTAAATTCATTAACTTGAGATGTCTGGTTTTCTTGGGTTGGTCAGTGTGCATGCGGTTAGGAAAGCTGTGTCTGCTAGCCGACAGCTATGGAATTCAGGATTCCATCCTCCCACGGAGGATGTGAATAGAGGTGCAATGAACATTGTGGTACATGACTCTTCTTGAATTATGGTTTTCTCAGGGTACATGCCCAGTAGTGGGATTACTGGGTCGTATGGTAGTTCTATTTTTAGTTTTTTAAGGAACCTCCATACTGTTCTCCATAGAGGCTGTATCAATTTACATTCCCACCGACAGTGCAAGAGGGTTCCCTTTTCTCCACACCCTCTCCAGCATTCATGGTTTACAGATTTTTTCATGATGGCCATTCTGACGGGTGTGAAGTGATACCTCATTGCAGCTTTGATTTGCATTTCTCTAATGATTAGTGGTGTTGAAAATTCTTTCATGTGTTTGTTGGCAATCTGTATATCTTCTTTGGAGAAATGCTTATTTAGGTCTTCTGCCCATTTTTGGATTGGGTTGCTTTTTTGATATTGAGCTGCATGAGCTGCTTGTAAATTTTGGAGATTAATCCTTGGTCAGTTGCTTCATTTGCAAATATGTCCTCCCATTCTGAGGGTTGTCTTTTTGTCTTGTTTATGGTTTATTTGGCTGTGCAAAAGCTTTTAAGTTTCATTAGGTCCCACTTGTTTATTTTTGTTTTCATTTCCATTTCTCTAGGAGGTGGGTCAAAAAGGATCTTGCTGTGATTTATGTCATAGTGTGTTCTGCCTATGTTTTCCTCTAAGAGTTTTATAGTGTCTGGCCTCACATTTAGGTCTTTAATCCATTTTGAGTTTACTTTTGTGTATGGTGTTAGGAAGTGTTCTAATTTCATTCTTTTACATGTAGCTGTCCAGTTTTCCCAGCACCACGTATTGAAGAGGCTGTCTTTTCTCCATTGTATATTCTTGCCTCCTTTATCAAAATAAGGTGACCATATGTGTGTGGGTTTATCTCTGGGCTTTCTATCCTGTTCCATTGATCTATATTTCTGTTTTTGTGCCAGTACCATACTGTCTTGATTACTGTAGCTTTGTAGTATAGTCTAAGTCAGGGAGTCTGATTCTTCCAGCTCCGTTTTTCTTTCTCAAGATTGCTCTGGCTATTCAGGGTCTTTTGTGTTTCCACAAATTGTGCAATTTTTTGTTCTAGTTCTGTGAAAAATGCCATTGGTAGTTTGATAGGGATCGCACTGAATCTGTAGATTGCTTTGGGTAGTATAGTCATTTTCACAATGTTGATTCTTCCAATCCAAGAACATGGTATATCTCTCCATCTGTTTGTATCATCTTTAATTTCTTTCATCAGTGTCTTATAGTTTTCTGCATATAGGTCTTTTGTCTCCTTAGGTAGGTTTATTCCTAGGTATTTTATTCTTTTTGTTGCAGTGGTAAATGGGAGTGTTTCCTTGATTTCACTTTCAGATTTTTCATCATTAGTGTATAGGAATGCCAGAGATTTCTGTGCATTAATTTTGTATCCTGCTACTTTACCAAATTCATTGATTAGCTCTAATACTTTTCTGGTAGCGTCTTTAGGATTCTGTGCATATAGTATCATGTCATCTGCAAACAGTGACAGTTTTACTTCTTCTTTTCCAATTTGGATTCCTTTTATTTTTCTTTTCTCATTGCTGTGGCTAAAACTTCCAAAACTATGTTGCATAATAGAGGTGAGAGTGGGCAAACTTGTCTTGTTCCTGATCTTAGTGGAAATGGTTTCAGTTTTTCACCATTGAGGCCGATGTTGGCTGTGGGTTTGTCATATATGGCCTTTATTATGTTGAGGTAAGTTTCCCTCTATGTCTACTTTCTGGAGGGTTTTTATCATAAATGGGTGTTGAATTTTGTCATAAGTTTTTTCAGCATCTATTGAGGTGATCATATTGTTTTTCTCCTTCAACTTGTTAATATGATGTATCACATTGATTGGTTTGAGTATATTGAAGAATCTTTGCATTCCTGGTATGAACCCCACTTGATCATGGTGTATGATCCTTTTAATGTGCTGTTGGATTCTGTTTGCTAGTATTTTGTTGAGAATTTTTGCATCTATGTTCATCAGTGATATTGGCCTGTAGTGTTCTTTCTTTGTGACATCTTGGTCTGGTTTTGGTATCAGGGCGATGGTGGCCTTGTAGGATGAGTTGGAGAGAGTTCCTCTCTCTGGTATATTTTGGAAGAGTTTGAGAAGGATAGGTGTTAGCTCTTCTCTAAATATTTGATAGAATTCGCCTGTGAAGTCATCTGGTCCTGGGCTTCTGTTTGTTGGAAGATTTTCAATCACAGTATCAATTTCAGTGCTTGTGATTGGTCTGTTTATATTTTCTATTTCTTCCTGGTTCAGTCTCAGAAGGTTGTGCTTTTCTAAGAATGTGTCCATTTCTTCCAGATTGTCCATTTTATTGGCATAGAGTTCCTTGTAGTAATCCCTCATGATCCTTTGTATTTCTGCTGTGTCAGTTGTTACTTCTCCTTTTTCATTTCTAATTCTGTTAATTTGAGTCTTCTTTTTTTTCTTGATGAGTTTGGCTAATGGTTTATCAATTTGTTTATCTTCTCAAAGAACCAGCTGTTAGTATTATTGATCTTTGCTATTGTTTCCTTCATTTCTTTTTCATTTATTTCTGATCTGATCTTTATGATTTCTTTCCTTCTGCTAACTTTGGGGTTTCTTTGTTCTTCTTTCTCTAATTGCTTTAGGTGTAAGGTTAGGTTGTTTATTTGAGATGTTTCTTGTTTCTTGTGGTAGGAGTGTATTGCTATAAACTTCCCTCTTAGAACTGCTTTTGCCGCATCCCATAGGTTTTGGGTCATTGTGTTTTCACTGTCATTTTTTTCTAGATTTTTTTGATTTCCTGTTTGATTTCTTCAGTGATCTCTTGGTTATTAAGTAGTGTATTGCTTAGCCTCCAGGTGTTTGTATTTTTTTACAGATTTTTTCCAGTAATTGATATCTAGTCTCATAGTGTTGTGGTCAGAAAAGATACTTGATACAATTTCAATTTTCTTAAACTGCCCCTGCATTTCTTACCTTCTCAAGCAGCTCTTAGGGTGTGGAGAGCCCAGCACTTCCCCCAGTCTCAGCAGAATCCGCACCGTCCCCCATCAATCAGGAAGGAACAAAGGTGCTGAATGGCTTTGATGTCCATATCCCCATCCTACCTGAGCCTTCTCTGGTTCATTAGCTGGCTGGTTGCTGTGGCTGCAGGTGGTGGCAGCCCTTCCCAGGGAATCTATTTGCTCATGTTGATAAACCTGAGTGGAAACCTGAGGGAGGAGGCTGGAGAGATGGGGAAACTGGAAGGCTCTTAGCGAGTCTGGTTCTAAGCCTGGCCTATGGTCTAGTCTGACCCCACACCTGGGATGTTGTCCCCATTTCCATGGGAAATACACTGTGGTTCTGCAGGGGGAGTGAGGGATGGCAGTCTGGGATTAAAATCCTGGACAGGGCAGGGATGGTGTGGGGAGGGGCCCCACAAGGAGCCACCACATGGCTGGTGGAGGCCACACTGCCCAAGGCAAGCGTGAACCCTCAGCAGATGTGATGGATGCTTGGCGGATGCCAGTTCATGCTAAATTTCGAGCCTGAATGAGGCTCTCCATTCCCATAAATACATAGTGTCTGTGGGCTGGGAGATAGGCTGGGGTGGTGGTACTTCTGCTGACTTGCAGTCAGGCTGGCAGGATCCACCAGGACAACATAATCTGAGTATTGATGTGGCCACATGTGTATTCCCGGTGAGTGGACCCTGGGGACATGCAAGAAAAAGTGGCCTCTGACATTTATGCAGGTTCGTGAGCCTCAGATACAGCTGGGACTGTTAGGTCACTGGCAGCGGGGCTGGGGGCTGATTACAACATGTAGAAATGAGAACTGAGCTCCTGTGATACCTGCTGAGGTCTTCAGACTGCTGGAACTCGGCTCCTGTTATCTGATGCTGGGATTCGAGCTCTGATCCTACTGTTCTCTTTAGATAGCACCATCTTCTATGAATGCTCAAGGATTCTGGAGGAAGATTCTGGAAGAGGAGGGAAGGTGTCCCTCCCACCGTTTCACTGTATTCTCATCAACTCTGCCAACAAGTCAGTGTTTCTCTGCTCACAGGGAGGGCTTGAGGCTCCCAGAGGGTCCCTGGCACAGCCCAGGGCATCAGGTATGAGGATAGGTGGACACTCCACTGGAGACTGAGCCTCCACCCCCGAGGGCTCCTTTTGAGGCTGGTTGACGTGTGGTTGCCTCACTCTGATTATTCAGTCAGGGGCTCACTTGGGGATGGTGGATCTGTACTGCAAAAGCACTCGCAGCTCTGGTACCAAAGATCTCCAGAGAGCAATTGAGTTCATGACTAACGTCCTGAACATGCATGTGACATTTTACCAGAAAAGCACATTGTATGTTTTCCAAGGCTGTCTCACTTATACCCTGGAAAGGCATGTTTTCAGAAAATGGATCACGTTTGCAAACAACAGAGAACAATGTTCCTTTCTGTTTTTAAAAATTCTTTTATGTGGAAAAATAATGTAAAGTTTGGTTGTGTGTTCATTAGCCTGGAGTCTTAAAGAACAAGGCTACCTTGTTGGTTGCAGGCAAATGAAATCCACAGGGGTCTGCTTTGGGGAGGTTTCGGTAAGAGTAGACCACTTTGCAAATAATAAATCACTTAACCTTCAAGGTCATTAGAGACCACTAAAAAGAATTTTATGGCCAAGGCCCAGGGCCTGCAGCTGACTCAGTTGGTGGTGGTGAGATGTTAAGGAAATAGAGCCTTGATGTGTTCCAGGGTCCAGTTAAGTGTAATAAGGGTGTAAAAACCACCTGTCTCCAGCCACTGACTGCACTTAGAGTTCAAGCCTATATAGCATTGGTGGGCAGAGGACAAGGAAAGGAGGAGGGGGAGGGAGAGGGGGAGAAGGAGGAGGATGGGTGGACGGGGAGGGGGAAGCATGGATGTTCAATGCAAACCTCTCCATCACTGGTGAAAGCAATCAGTATGCATGCATTTTTCAGCCTTTCTGTATAAAGGCTTCCCATAGGGAAGAAGCAATATTCAGTTCTAGGGCCAGAGCCAGAGTGTGTGGCCACCCTTTGGTCTCTACTGTGGTACCCAGGCCTACCTGTACCATCTGTGAAGCCAGGACCAGAGTACAAATACCCTCCACACACCCATATCTAATCATTCATAAGTCACAAAGATAAACTGCTAAGAAAACGTTACACCCAGCTACCTTGACAAAAATACCTTCTTAATGACTTGGAAGACTAGGTTTAAATGATGATTCTTGAATTCCTGGAAATTTGCACCAGAATATGGCAGTGTGGGGAGAGCTGAGCCGTATAAGACCTTCCCCTTTCTCTTCTCAGCCCTGGCTCCTTCCTGAGCCTCTAAGGGTCTTGTGTACCCATATGTGGATATCCCAGCTTACACATCAGCCTCTGTTCACATGCCCAGCCAACATCCACTGTCTGGCCACTCAGTTCACCCTGGAGGAGGGATGCTGGGAAGGGGCCCACCCCCGAGCTTGGGGTCATTTGTGCAGAGAATTCTGGGATCCTGAGGATGTGCTACAATAGGGCACTGGTACTGGGTGGGTGTGTGCCCTTGGCCTCACAGATTCTTTACCCCAGAGGAAGAGGACAACTGGAAGAGAGCTGGAACAGGGTCCTCTAAAGCACTGGACCCAAATAAGGGCCCATTGCCCAGGTCCAAGGGCCGCACTGGTGGTTCCTGCTGTGTTCACGATGAGATGAATTCATTTGTGATGCTGCCAGAACCTTCTGGTCATCAGATCTTAAGGAGAGCAAGATGGTAAGACAAGATACTTCGCTGGAAAAAAAAAAAAAGATACTTTGGTGGTTTTGATTCTCCTGAATGGGTCTGAGATGTTGAATTTGAGGCTTAAAATAAACTCATCCTGGCTGCATCTAGCAAGTGCAGGTTGCTTTTCCTGGAGTCTCGCATACAACTCCAGGAAATGTGCCATTCTGTGCTGTCCCTGCCAGGCCAGCTCCTGCTGACCCGAGAAGGGAATATGCAGTTGGGTGTAGAGAGGGCATGCAGTGGTCAGAGCACAAAGCCTACTCCATCACTAACTAGCTTTGTCCCACCAGATAAGTTATTCCCAAGACCAAATCAGATCTCTCAATGACCACATGGAGGTGATGGATCCATAAAGGTGAGACAATAATGGTACCTGCCTGTCATAGTTTATTTTACATGTCAAGTTGGCTGGGCCACGGTGCCCAGACGTGAGGTCAAACATTATTCTGGATGTTTCTATGAGGGTGTTTTTAGATTAAATTAACATTTCAATCAGTGGAATTTGAGTAAAGCAGATTGCCCTCCATAATGTGGGTGGGCCTCATCTAATAAGTTGAAGGCCTTAATAGAATAAAAGACTGACTGCCCCTAGGGAAGAGGGTGTGTGCAGCAGATGCCTCCAGACTTGAACTGCTACATTGGCTCTTCCCTGGGTCTCCAGCCTGCTGGCCCGTCCTGCAGACTGTGGACTTGTGAGCCTCCACAATCACGAGCCAATTCCTTGAAATAAATCTCATATATATATATATATGCACATCCTATTGGAGAACCCTGATGAATATACTGCCTTACAGGGGTGAGTTGTACAAAGGGCTTGGTTCAGCACCTAGCATGGACAGTGCTCTCGATACACATAAATTATTATTATAACCAAGAGCACAGCTTTGGAGTCCAACGGCCACAAATCTGTTCTGGCTCTTCCATGTCCTGTCATCCACCACCTTCTCTGAGCTTTGGTTTCCTCACCTATGAAACTGAGAAATGGAATATTGCCTGCCATATCAGTAAAAAAAAGGATGCACAGTCATCAGTGATTGTAGCCACTGCCGATGATGAGCCGGTGAGCCCTGACGGAACTCAAGAAGGAAAAGAATACCTGCTGTCTAGCAGCCATCAGACTGCAGCCACTCCCCCTCGGTGAGCCCCGAGGAAACACAGGATATGAAAACACAGGATACTGGCCCCAGATAGGTGAGGTGCATATCAAAGGAATCATTTCAGTGAGCCCAGACTCTTGCATCTTCCCATATATAGAAAAGCACTAAATTCCTTGAGAGGTCTGGTTTTCTTTAATCAACAATAATCTTTTGACGTTCAGACTACCTACCCTTTGTTGCAAAATTCCTACGTATCCTAGCTCCCCACCGTTGCCTCCTTGGAGCAGTTCTCAGGGCTACTTGAGATGCTGCCTCGTCGGCTTGAAGTCCTAAAAATTCCCACCGAATAAAACATAACCCTCAGTTTTTAGGTTGTGCAGTTTTTTTCAGTCGACAAAATGAGGATGATAGCAGCTCTCCACTTGAGTCGTGAGGATGCTTAAGTAGAGCTCAGGTTTGTAGAGTTTCTAGTACTGTGCCTGGAATTCACTTGTTTGCTCTTTCACCCCACATGCATATTGGTCGTGCCACTACTGTTCAAACGCTGGAGACACAAAGGGCCTGAGTTCCTGCCCTTGGGGAGCTCATGTTCTAGTCCAGAAAAGGTAGACAATAAACAAGTAAACGAACAGGTGGGATAACTTCACACCATGGTACATGCTGTGCAAAAAATAATACAGGATGGCGTGATGAGAGTGGCTCTGAGGAGGTGACACTCGAGACCCAAATGACACTAGTGGAGATCTGGGAGAGGGGGATGTCCGGCGCAGAGGAGGCCCTCAACCTGTATGCAGCATAACCACTGTTGTTAATAATAACTTGAGATGCTACAGCCACAGAGAGCACGAAATCTTCTCCTGCTGCTTGTGAAATGTCACTTCTCAAAGGCGTTTCCCCAGTTGAGCTGTGGCTCCTGGTCAGTATATTTCCTTGGGTTTGACCACAGATGTCCCTAAGGTCCCCATGTCCCCAGTGTTTCACGGGAACTTTCCTTACATCCAGGAGATGACTGTTTCAACTGCCAATACTTGAAAACTCTTCTTCTTCCCTCAAATCATGTTCTTTTCAAAACTCTAGGTTGCAGTCCACAGAAATGATGGTTAATTGGCACCCAGCAAGCCTTGGGGCCCCTCCCTTGCTCACTCATTCACTCAGTAAATGACCACCGGCCCCTACACTCTGCAGGGTGTGTGTCTTCCGAGCAAAGAGCTGAGCCTGCTGACCACAGTGAATCACTTGAAGTGGACCGAAGGATTAAAATAGACTCATTAAGAGGGAATTCATCTATCAGAACCTATTATAACAAGGGTCTAGTGCTGTTTCCACAACTTGGGGTACCACCTCCCTAGGATTCTGGGAGAAACACAGTGTGCCTTTGGTGGGGGCCCAGTTGGATCCAGGGCCTTTAGTTGTGTCCCTGGTAGGATGCTCCCGGGAATGGCGATTGGAGACTGTGATGACAGATCGCAATTCCAACCCCACACAAATCTCAGCTGAGTCTGTGGCCAGGTTGGGGAGGTGCTGGTGTTAGATTGTTTCGTGTCCTCTGAGCCCTCGGCCCCCTACCCCATGGTCTTTTCTATCTCCCCTATGATGGCCCAACATCAGTGCAGTTCTCTCTCCTGATTGAAAACTGTCTCCAGAAACCTTCATTCACAATAAGGTACAAATGATGACTGGAGCCTTTCGACAGGAATTCGAGCAGCACCTAATGGTTCCTGATGACCAATTTGTTTGCTTATATTGTTTCCTCAATGGAAGCGTTACCTGCACTGAGGGTGGGGCCCACGGAGGTTGCCATGGAGTCTGGGAAGATGCTGGCCCACTTCTCCATTTGCCCAGCGACTCTGAGAAGACAGCCCCTCTGAGCCAGGGGTCTCCTCCACTGGAGCCAGCAATGCTGGGGGCTAGAAAGGTGACCGGGAGTCTCCTCGAGGGTGAAGAGGAGAGAGAAGAGTAGAGACAGAGAGTGAAAGAGGAGGAAAGGAGAGAAGGGGCGAGGGAAGCAAGGAGGTAGGAGAAGGAGGCAGGATTCAGCTCAGAACGACCCAATCAGAGGCCCCCGAGTGACAGCTGATTTTATGCATCAATTTGACTGGGTCATAGGGTGCCCAGTTATTTGGTTAAACATTCTTTCTGGGTGTGTCTGTGAGGGTGTTTCTGGATGAGATTAGGATTTGAATCTGTAGACTGAGTAAAGCAGATCTCCCTCCCCAAAGTGGGTGGGCAGCACTGAATCCATGGGGGCCTGAATAGAACAAAAAGACAGAGAAAGGAGGAATTTCTCTCTCTCTCTCTCTCTCTCTCTCTCTCTCTCTCTGTCTCCATCTCCATCTCCCTCTCCATCTCTCCCTCCCTCTCCCTCCCCCCTCCCTCTCCCTCTGCCTGACTACTTGAGCTGAGTTTTCTCCTGCCCTCAAACTAGAACTTAACCATTGCCTCTCCTGGCTATCAGGCCTTTGGACTCAGACCAGAACTGTACCACCAGTGTTCCTTGGGCCTCCAGCTAGCTGGAGTTCCCATAACTGCCTGAGCCAATTCCTTATAATGCAGATACATGGATAGACAGACAGAGCTCCTATTGATTCTGTTTCTCTAGAGAGCCCTGCCTAATACACCCATCCATCCACTCTTGACTGGTTCCTCCCGCTTACTCTTGTCACAAGGCCTCAGTTATTTCCTTCGTGGCGCTCATCACTACCTGCAATTATAGTTTTGTTTACTTGTTTGTTTTATATTCCACCCATAAGATTATTGAGGCCCAAGCAAGCCAGGGCCCCACCTTCCTTCTGGAAGGTGTACCCACAATTCCTGGACCAGGACACTTAGCAAGCACTCAGTAATTCTTTGTGGAGGCAAAGATGCAAGAGAGCAATGAGGAAGAAACATAAGGAATATATTATGGGAAACAATGGAGAGATGCTTCCCCAAATATCCCAGGAGCTTCTCACCAGCCCCTCGTCTAAGTGTCAGTCCCCAGCAAGGTCCGACGCTGCTGATACCCATCATCCTGCATCAACCTGCTGGGTGCATAGCATTGTTTCATACTGTCTCTGAACCAAAGTGCTGCAGTCCACATCCTGGAAAACACTGCCTGGCACAGCCTATGCTCCAAAGAATGTCACACACACCCTAAGGCCACTGATGGAGGTTTAACAGAAGCCAAGTCCCAGGTTTTTTTGTTTTTTGGGTTTTTTTTTTTTAACATGTTATTGGTCCGATATAACCTGCTTTTTGGAATCCTGGCCTCCAGGAAAGTTTATCACAAGTTCTGGAGATGACAAGTCTGAACGGTGCCAGCACAGAGAATGAACAGGCGTTATTCAGTTGAGGAGGAGGTGGCGGGGCAAGATGGAAAGAACTTGGCTGTGCTTCAGAGGGAAGAGTGACTCTCAGCAGAGGCCATCACAATTGTACAACAACGACTGTTCTTGTTTTACCAGTTGCTACCTCTTAGGATAAGGATCAGGGTTTGAATTCTGTCAACAAATGTTTTCCTGACCCGCTCACCAAAATATAACAACAAACACCCTTTGGCCAGGTCTTAGCCTTTGCCTCGGCGCCATTTTAGCCAGATGTGGGGTTGTTCTCTGCGTAACACCCTAAGGTGGCCTAGGTCTATTCCAGAAGGGGCAAAAGTCCTGCTCCCATGGAGACGGACCTGAACTCCAATCCCCACTGTCTAGGCTGCCGCCTCTCAGGAGGAAGGAGAAGCTGCCTGCTCCTGCGGTCCAGGTCAGAGAAATGGACGGCACAAAGCCATCTTTGCAGGTGAGAGCCGTCAGTCTTCACATGCCCTGCGCTGTTTTCATCTGTCACCTCTGAAACCTGACTCGGTCATCTTCTCCCCACACGCACCTCGAGCCGAGAGGCAGGCTCTCCTCGGGGAATCCTTCCTGGGCTCCTTCGCTCTGCAGATTCTAAACTCTGAGATCAGAGGTCTCAGCGGGTGCGCCCACGGGGCAAGGCTCAGAACAGGTGCTGCTCTGGTCACTGATGGTCAATTCTTCTCCGTTTTCAGCACTTCCCTCGGAGGAGAGCCACCGGCTGGGGTTCTGGACAGCGAGGAAGGGGTACAGGTGGCTCAGTCGTCCTCATCCTCCTCTTCGTCCTCAGCGTCTTTGTTGGGGGCGCACCTCTGGAAGCACTGCACCACGGTGGCCAGAAAGAAGCTGGAGATGATGGCGGCGATGGACACAGCCACGCCGGAGAAGATGATGATGAACAGGTCTGTGAGCGAGAGGCTGAACTTGCACTCGCTGAAGCTGGCCTCCGACAGCTCTTGCAGGAATATCCTCCTGTTCTCCACGGGCAGGGAGCACTGGATTTCGTCAAGGCCTGTGAGAAAGGCAGGCAGAATGAGAGAGAGGCTTAGGCTGCAGCCCAGGATTGCCTACAAGTTAGCAAGGTGAGTGCTTACCAGGTGGAAAGCAGGCGCGTGCCCCCGAACACAAAAGGGGGAAAAAGTTGACTTCAATGCAATTTAAATGTTTGCAAAAAGCCTCAGGGGAATCACATGGAAGAAACTAGAATGTGCTGGTCTCCCTTACTTTAAGGTGTGGCACTCTTGATTTTGAATCACTCAAGGTGGTGACGGAAGGGAGCATAATCTTTTTAGGGTTTAGAAGCTCTGTAGACCATAATCCAGATCTGGTAATACCCAGCGCCCTCGGGGCAGAGGGCGGGGCAAGGCTGTGGGGTGCGGAGGGGCGGTGCCAACCAATGGCAGTACCCTCTGGTTTGTAAGGCAGCTCCCCAAGAAGAATGCCAGCCTCCTCTCCACTGCCACCCAGGAGAAACTGAACAGAGGATCAGTGCAGTGCTGTAGAAACTCCACTCACTACCCTAGAAGGGTTTTCCCTTGGCAGGAGTGGGGAAAATAAATATGTAGTTATGATGTTTGCATGAGCTCCTCTGTGCTTCAGAATCACCTGAAGACTATAGTGCAATCCAGATTCTAGGCTCCGCCCCCTGGAGAATCCAATTCAGCAGGCTGCACTGGGACCCGAGCCTCTGCATTTTTAAAATCCAAGTGATTCTGATGCTGCTGGGCCACGAGGCACACGTGAGAAACATTATCTTTTAGCCGGTGAGAGAGACTGAGGGGTTTGAGAGAAGTTCCTGGGACACCCACCCCTCTACAACCAGAAGAGCCCTTGTAAACTCTGTTTTATATATTGGGGTTCCCTTTAAGATCTCACTTGAAAAGTGTTTGGCTAATTTAAAAAGAAGTTTCAAATCCACAGGTCAAAAAAAAATGTTACATCTGGGTATGTGCTGAGACAGTGCTTCACAGCAACAGCATTAAATGCCATCTAGAGCTTATCATGGGCCAGGCACTGTTCTAAGCACTTCACACATAATAAATTGTTTAATCCGCACAACACCGTGAGATAGGTCCTGCCATCATCCCCATTTTACAGATGAGGAAGCAGGCTCAGAGAGGTAAAGTAATTTGTCCAAAGTGGCACAGCTAGTAAGTGGCCTAGCTTGGACTCTAACTCAAACAATTTGCCTCCAGAGACCTGGCCTGCAGCCACTGTGCCTCCAAAAGGAACAGAAAGCAGGTGTGGGGCTGGAGAGGAAAGCCAGGAAGAGAGGGGCCAGGGGCACAGGAAGCCAACGCTGTCTTCCCATGGCTGCCACCAAGAGGAGTGGTGGTGACAGCAGTTGTTGGTCACCTGGGGGTGAGGGACATGTTCCTAGTGTAACGGATTTATGGCATGTTAGAGATACCGCTGTACGACTGCTCCTTTATCAGTTAGCTGTTCCTCTCGGGGTACCCCACCTGCCATCAGGTGAAATGGGAGGGCAGCTACGAGAATTGCAGGCTGGTGAATTTAACCTCTTCTACTTACTCGTGGGAACCTAAAGCTGAGGCTTGCCTGGGACAAAGGACCATCTGTAGATAGGGTGTCAGCTAAGGTCTAAAGGGTGAGATGGAAGCAGTTATGGAAGAACAGTCCAGGTAGAGAAGAAGGAAGCTGGCAAAGGACTCGGAGTTCGGGGAACCGTGCAGCTGGGGCATCAGAGTGAGCCAAGGGGAATTCAGCATGAGTTGGGGTAGGAGAGATGGGAATGTGCTGAGATGAAGCCCCTGAGAACAGGGGTCTTCAAATAATTACTATGAAGAAAGGCCCACCTCCACCCCCAATCCTGTTATGGACTGGATTTTATCTCCCCTCACCCCAAATTCATATGTTGAAGCCCTAACCTCCAATGTGACTATATTTGGACATAGGGTTTCTAGGGAGGTAATTAAGGTTAAATGGGGTCTTAAGGGTGGGGCCCTGATCAATAGGACTGGTGTCTTTATAAGAAGAGGAAGAGGGCTTCCCTGGTGGCGCAGTGGTTGAGAGTCCGCCTGCCGATGCAGGGAACACGGGTTCGTGCCCTGGTCCAGGAAGATCCCACATGCCGTGGAGCAGCTGGGCCCATGAGCCATGGCCGCTGAGCCTGCACGTCCGGAGCCTGTGCTCCGCAATGGGATAGGCCACAACAGTGAGAGGCCCACGTAACGCAAAAAAAAAAAAAAAAAAAAAGAAGAGGAAGAGATAACAGAGAGCTCTCTCTTTCTCTCTGTGTGTGCACAGAGGAAAGGCCATGTGAAGAAACAGCGAGAAGGTGGCCATCTGCAAGCCAGGAAAAAAGGCCTCAGCAGAAACCAAGCCTGCACACACCTTGATCTTGGACTTCTAGCCTCTGGAACTGTGATAAAATAAATTTCTGTTGTTTAAGCCACCCAATCTGTGGTATTTTGTTATGGCAACCCTTGTAGACTAAAAACAATCCTCACTGGACAAGAACAAAAGATACAGACTTTGTTAGTATTAAGCTCTAAAGACTGTTCGTTATCAAGCATAATCTGCACATCCTGATGGATATACAATATGAACTACATACAAAGTCAAGTTACTGTCATAATTTCACAAACTTCGAATATAAGAAAATGCAAGATATTAAAGTGCATAAAAAGGTCAGACCTGTTTTTGATCTGGAAGAGGAGAGAAAAATAAATAGTACCTAATATTCATATTGCACTTACTACATGCAAACACTGTTCTAAGTTCTATATGCATATTAACTCTTAATTCTCACAACAACTATTTTTACACCCATTTTATGAATGAGAAAACTGAAGCATAGAGAATTTACACACCTTGCCTTCAGCAACACAGCTTCACAGGGATGTGAGGACACCGTTTTGACAAGCTCACCTGCCTGCAATTTCTGTTTATCTTTGGCGTCCTTTCAGTTCTCAGGAAACCTTCAATTATTCTCTTTTTCAGTGCTTCCTGGTTTCAGAAAGCTGCCTTCAACCCATAGCCAGCATAATCTGAAAGTCAGAATGATTCCTCACACCTCACTAATTAGCTGGTTTCTGTTCTGCAAAGAGCAGCCTTGCTAATTGCACAGCAATCCTGCCACCACCCTTTGGGTCTTTATTGTGTATCTTTCCTTCTAGCTCAGAAAACAGAAGGTGGAGGAAGAATGACTGAGCTTCCTCCTTCCTTCTGTCCTGACCCATCTTTTATGCAGTCTATAGCCACCCCACTGATGCTCTTCTCCCCATGGGAACTGTTGCTTAGCAACCATACTCACGTTTCCTCCTCTTCCTGAATGGATGCCTACCTTAGATATCCAAGGAATTAGCTAGACCAAAGCTCTGCAGCTTTCTCCAGTTTACACTTGACTACGTTTTTGACTATTTCTTTTCTTAAGCCAAACTTTTGTTTACTTCTGAGCATTTTAAATGCATTTGAACAGAACAGGAGAGATTTATGAAGAGTTATTGTGGGGTTCCCTTGCAGACATGACTTTTTCAATGGAAAACCAGGAAAATCAACTGACCTGCCTCTTCTTAACATCCACCCCACCCCTCCCCGTCAGCCAAAGATGTTACAAAAATAAAAAAGATGGACACCGATGGACACCATTGGACTACGTGCAGCTCAGGCAGTTTCTAAAACGAAGATAATATTTGCCATTTTCAAACCCGTAACAGGTCATTATTACCGAGAGAAAAGGTCTAGAAGTCAGTTTTTCAATGAGCTGTATTAACTAGCAAACACCACCCCAACAAAACAACACAAGCCCACAGAGTCCGCCATTTAAATCCAACCTTTGCTGGCCACGACTCCTCAAGTCGATTCTGATTTCTATGGTGTTCTTTGTCCCTTGAGATTACGCCTGGCATTTTTACAAAGCGACACTTTTAGAAACTGTCATCTCACATTTCTCTGTGGTTAGAGGAAACAGGCTTGCTTGAAAAACACCACACACAAGCCCATCAGGAGTGGGAGGCTCTGGACCCACGATCAATGGAGCCGTCACAAGATACACTGACTTAATGGATTTTCGTAGCTCACAAAGGGCAGAGAAATGAGTCAGCAGGACCCAGCAGAGGGCGGCAGGGCACCGCTGCCAGCTGCTCTAAGGACACAGTCAAGGTCGACGGCAGAACTCAGGAGTTGGAGTAATCTGACTTTGGGGTCCCCTCTTCTCTCCTGCAGGAGCTACTCTAGACCAGGGTTTCTCAACCTCGGCACTACCAACATTCGGGCCTGGATAATTCTTTGAGGTAGGAGGCTGTCCTATATACCGCAGGATGTTTATCATTATCCCTGTCCTCTACCCACGAGATGCCAGTAGCATCCCCACCCAGTGTGACAATCAATAATGTCTACAGACAGTGCCGCATGTCCCCAGGAGGAGGTCGGGGAACGAGACAGAATTCCCTGGTTGAGAACTGCTGCTTTAGACTGAAATGCTCAGCTAAGTAGGTAAGCTTCTAAGGCAGGGCTGCTCTTGGCTACTAGGCAGACATTTAGTTGTTAAATAGCTTTTTAATTCATGCATTAAACAAAATGGGCAAGGCTTAATGTTAGATACCAAAAAAAAGAAAAGAAAAGAAAGGAGAGAGAGAAAGAAAGGACAAAAGAAAGACGGCAGGAAGGGGGGGAGTGAGGGAGGGAGGGAAAGAGGGAGGAGGAAAAAAGAGGAAGACGCAGTCCTGGCCTCACGGAACTTAGGTCTAATAGGGGCAGCAGGACACAAGCGTAAATAGTGACATTTTAGGAGCGAGAGTGAGAAGTCGCACAAGAGGTCCAGTGAAAGCCGGAGAGAAGTTGCGAGGAGAGTGCGGGGTAGGGGTCTCTGGGGGGAGGCCCGGAGGGACAGAGGGAGGATGGGTGGTCATGAGCACGTGGAGGGGAGCAGGGGAGGCCATGTGATGTCCCTACTTGATTTGGAATGTTCTCCCTCCTTTTCTGAGCCCACCTCCTCAGCTGTCTGAGTTAAGAATAGTGAACAAGATCCAGTATTTATAGGGAACTTCATGTGTGCCAGGCCCTGTTCTTAGGGCTTGATACACATTAGCTCACTGAATCCTCAGGCCAACCCAGAAAGGAACCTCTAGTCATCCCCACTTTACAGATGTTCAAACTGAGACACAGAGAAGTCAAGTGACTTGCCCAAGGCCAGACCACCAGGAAACAGACAGAGCCTAGACTGACACCAGCCACTGTGCGGTCCCACCCACTTTCCCGGGGAAGGGAGACCTAAGGCTGCACCAGCCCCACCCACTGCCTCAGAACAAGTTCCCTCCTCCAGGCAGCGACTTTTTTTTTTTTTATGGTGTAGAGCATTCCTTTCTTTCCTTTTTTTTTTTTTTAACATCTTTATTGGAGTATAATTGCTTTACAATAGTGTGTTAGTTTCTGCTTTATAACATAGTGAATCAGTTATACATATACATATATCCTCATATCTCCTCCCTCTTGCATCTCCCTCACACCCTCCCTATCCCACTCCTCTAGGTGGTCACAAAGCTCTGAGCTGATCTCTCTGTGCTATGTGGCTGCTTCCCAATAGCTATCGATTTTACATTTGGTAGTGTATGCATGTCCATGCCACTCTCTCACTTTGTCCGAGCTTACCCTTCCCCCTCCTGTGTCCTCAAGTCCATTCTCGAGTAGGTCTGCGTCTTTATTCCTGTCCTGCCCCTAGGTTCTTCATGACCATTTTTCTTTTTGTTTTAGATTCCATATATATGTGTTAGCATACGCTATTTGTCTTTCTCTTTCTGACTTACTTCACTCTGTATGACAGACTCTAGGTCCATCCACCTCACTACAAATAACTCAATTTCATTTCTTCTTATGGCTGAGTAATATTCCATTGTATATATGTGCCACATCTTCTTTATCCATTCATCTGTCGATGGACACTTAGGTTGCTTCCATGTCCAGGCTACTGTAAATAGAGCTGCAATGAACATCATGCATGACTCTTTTTGTATTATGGTTTTCTCAGGGTATATGCTCAGTAGTGGGATTGCTGGGTCGTATGGTAGTTCTATTTTTAGTTTATTAAGGAAACTCCATACTGTTCTCCATAGTGGCTGTATCAGTTTACATTCCCACCAACAGTGCAAGGGGTTCCCTTTTCTCCACACCCTCTCCAGAATTTATTGTTTGTAGATTTTTTCATTATGGCCATTGTGACTGGTGTGAGGTGATACCTCACTGTAGTTTTGACTTGCATTTCTCTAATGACTAAGGATGTTGAGTAATCTTTCATGTGTTTGTAGTCAATCTGCATATCTTCTTTGGAGAAATGACTATTTAGGTCTTCTGCCCATTTTTGGATTGGGTTGTTTGTTTTTTTGATATTGAGCTGCATGAGCTGCTTGCAAGTTTTGGAGATTAATCCTTTGTCAGTTGCTTCATTTGCAAATATTTTCTCCCATTCTGAGGGTTGTCTTTTCGTCTTGTTTATGGTTTATTGTTTATGGTTTCCTTTGCTGTGCAAAAGCTTTTTAGGTCCATTTGTTTATTTTTGTTTTCATTTCCATCTCTCTAGGAGCTGAGTCAAAAAGGATCTTGCTGTGATTTATGTCATAGAGTGTTCTGCCTATGTTCTGCTCTAAGAGTTTTATAGTGTCTGGACTTATATTTAGGTCTCTAATCCATTTGGAGTTTATTTTTGTGTATGGTGTTAGGGAGTGTTCTAATTTCATTCTTTTACATGTAGCTGTCCAGTTCTCCCAGCACCACTTATTGAAGAGGCTGCCTTTTCTCCACTGTATATTCCTGCCTCCTTTATCAAAGATAAGGTGACCATATGCGCATAGGTTTACCTCTGAGCTTTCTATCCTATTCCATTGATCTATATTTCTGTTTTTGTGCCAGTACCATACTGTCTGGATTACTGTAGCTTTGTAGTATAGTCTGAAGTCAGGAAGCCTGATTCCTCCAGCTCCGTTTTTCTTTTTCAAGATTGCTTTGGCTAACTGGGATCTTTTGTGTTTCCATACAAATTGTGCAATTTTTTGTTCTAGTTCTGTGAAAAATGCCATTGGTAGTTTGATAGGGATTGCACTGAATCTGTAGATTGCTTTGGGTAGTAGAGTCATTTTCACAATGTTGCTTCTTCCAAGCCAAGAACATGGTATATCTCTCCATCTGTTTGTATCATCTTTAATTTCTTTCATCAGTGTCTTATAGTTTTCTGCATACAGTTTTTGTCTCCTTAGGTAGGTTTATTCCTAGGTATTATATTCTTTTTGTTGCAATGGTCTTTTAAAGAGATGTTCTGGAACTCTCCAGCAACCCTCCTGGTACCCAGGCCCTGACCTTGCATAGCCTGGAAAGGTCAAGGTGCTGGCATAGCCTCTCCCTGGTCAGGGGAAGTGCTCCATGGGTACTGTGAAGTGCAGATGTGGAGGGAAACTATCCTGTGAGTGTTCAAACAGACCCCCAGGGTGGCCCTGGCTCTACCTCATGATATCCTATGATCCTGGCCCAGGCCCTGTCTCCCCACGCACTGCCTTGTGATGATGCTGTGAGCATGTAATGAGGGGATATCTGAAAAGCTCTTACCAGGGTGCCTGGCCACCATTCAAGCTTGAAAAAGCCACTGTTAGTATCATTCAGATTTTCAAGTTTTCAAATTGTGCCCAGGCCTGACTCCAGGTATCTGATGAGGGTGCCTTTTTTAGTCAGGGTTCCCCAAAGAAACAGAACCAATAGGATGAGTATACACGGAGATACTTATTATAAGGAATTGGCTCATGGAACTATGGAGCTGACAAGTCCCAAGATCTGCAGTCGGGAAGCTGGAGACCCAGGAAAGCTGGTGGTATAGTTACAGTACGAATGCCCACTGGCTCAGGACCCAGGGAGGGCCAGTGTTACAGTTCTATCCGAAGGCAAGAAGGAACTGATGTCCCAGCCCTAGGCAGTCATGCAGGAGGGGTTCCCCCCTACTCGAAGGAGGGTCAGCCTTTTTGCTCTAATCAGGCCTTTAACTGATTAGATGAGGTCCACCCACATTAGGAAATGTCATCTGCTTTACTCAGTCTACTGATTCAAGTGTTAATTCCATGCCCAAACACCCTCACAGACACACCCAGAATAATGTCTGACCAAATATCAGGGCACCCACGACCCAGTCAAGTTGACACATAAAATCAACCATCACAGTGCTCTTTATACTTTCAGCAGCAGGAGAGTTGCTTCTCTAATTACATTAGGATGAGGCAGAAATTTAAATGAAACTCTCCTTTCCTCTTCTTGCTCAAGACATCTGAGATAGGGAGGTGGAACTCGTTAAGGATTCACAATGCCAGAAAGATCTGCATGTCCAGAGTCATCCTGACTACAGAGCTGGTGGAGGCTCCTTCTCTGCTCTTCCTCCGTATCCTCCCTCCTCCTCCTCCCTTCCCTTTCCTTCTCTGTCTTATTCTTTGTATTTTTAAAATTTTGGTAAAATATGCATAACATAATGGTTATCATTTTAACTATTTTTAAGTGTATAAATTCATTGGCATGAAGTACATATACCATGATGTACGACCATCACCACTATTTATTTCCAAAACTCTGTCATCCCCCAAACTCTGTACCCATTAAACAGTAACTCCCCTTGCCTCATTCCCAGTCCCTGGTGACCACTCCCTACCTTTCTGTCTCCATGAATTGCCTACTCATATAAGTAGAATCATACAATATTTGTCATTTTGTGACTGGCTTATTTCACCTAGCATAATGTCTGCGATGTCCAGCCATGTTGTAGCATGTATCAGAAGTTCCTTCTTTTTTTTTTTTTTTTTGTGGTACATGGGCCTCTCACTGTTGTGGCCTCTCCCATTGCGGAGCACAGGCTCCAGACGCACAGGCTCAGTGGCCATGGCTCACGGGCCCAGCCGCTCCACGGCATGTGGGATCTTCCCGGACCGGGGCACAAACCCATGCCCCCTGCATCAGCAGGTGGACTCTCAACCACTGTGCCACCAGGGAAGCCCCAGAAGTTCCTTCTTTTTTAAGGCTGAATAATATTCCATTGTATGGTGACACCACATTTTGTTTATCCATTCATTACTAATGGGCACTTGGGCTGTCTCCACCTTTTGGCTATTGTAAATAATGCTGCTTATAAACCTTGGCATACAATAGACTTGTTGAAGTCTCTGCTTTCATTCTTTTAGGTACGTAACTGAGAAGTGGAATTGAGGGATCATATTGTAATTCTACATTTAATTTTTTGATGAACCACCATAGTGATTTCCGCTATGGCTACACAGTTTATACTCCCATAAACAGTGCACAAGGGGGGTCTTCCCTGGTGGTGCAGTGGATGAGACTCTGCACTCCCAATTCAGGGGGCCCGGGTTCGATCCCTGGTCAGGGAACTAGATCCCACATGCATGCCGCAACTAAGAGTTTGCATGTCACAACTAAGGAGCCTTGTGCCGCAACTAAGGAGCTGGTGAGCTGCATCTAAGGAGCCCACGAGCCGCAGTTAAGGAGCCCACCTGCCGCAACTAAGGAGCCCATGTGCTGAAACTAAGGAGTTGGTGAGCATCAACTAAGGAGCCCTGGAGCCAAAACTAAGGAGCCCGCCTGCTGCAACTAAGGAGCCCACGTGCTGCAACTAAGGAGCTGGTGAGCCGCAACTAAGGAGCCCTGGAGCTGCAACTAGGGAGCCCGCCTGCCACAACTAAGACCCGGCACAACCCCAAAAATAAAAATAAATAAATAAATATTAAAAAAAAAACAAAAATAGTGCACAAGGGTTCCAATTTCTCTATATCCTTGCCCACACGTATTATTTTACATTTAAAAAAATGGCCATCCTAATGGAAGTGAAGTAGTATTCATTTTCTTGGTGGTTTTGATTTGCATTTCTCTACTGACTAGTGATATCCAGCATCCTTTCATGTGTTTATTGGCCTGCTCCTTCTTTTTAAATGAAGGCCATAGTCTCCTAAACAGCCTGCATGGGGCATTTCATCAAGGATTAGCAGCCATGTTGCAAAAGGTTGGTCCCAGGTAAGTCAAACCTGGGTTGAAAACAGGGCTGAGAAACCCTGGGGGAGACCCAGAGGCACACGGGGCAGATTTCTGAAAAGGAAGACTAGGCATATCTCCCAATCCAGTATCATTCACCTACTACTTCCTGCACCTTCATCCATGCCCTAAACTGGGAAGAATGTGTGTGCAGGGGGTGGGTAGCCTTTATTGAGCACCTGTTATGTTCTGATGCAGTGCACACCCCTTAACACACGTCATTTATAGCTGACCTCCATCTGGGAGGTGAGAGGCATTATCCTTAATTCATAGCTGAGGAAGCGGGTCTCAGAACTCTTTGGCAATTCACGTATTGTTAAATAGGGAAGCCCAAATTCAAACTATCCTCTCCCTTTGCTTTACTCCAAAGCCTGTGTTTTTCCCGTCACTCTATGTTATCTGTAATGCTAAAGAAAGTGACATCCTCAGCCTCGGGAAATTTATAATCTGACAGAGGAGCCCAAACTAAAATACATCAAGCAATGGGGAAGGAAGACAATATATGATTGAGAATCGACTTTGGGCTTTACAAATTCAGAGAATGAAGAGCCAGGTGTGTGGAAGGTCTGGTAATACTCATCCATATTTATGGAATGAACACATACCTTTGAGTTCAGGGGATTACTGGGGAGGGATGAGAAAGGCACTGCATGCAAGAGGCCCGGGTGGAATCTGGAAGTGTGGGTGAGAATGACATTAGAGGCACCCTCCTGGGCTAGAATAGCACCCCCCAAATACAATATCTCCCCAAATGGCTGCCACTGGCTGATGTCCAGTGGCTGCGTGTGGAGTCGATGGAGCATCATTGCCAGGATCTGAGAATCTGGATTAAGGGATTAAAGGATGGCAACCCTGAGCCAGGCTCAGATTGCAAAAGTTTTTTTTTTTTTTTTGTCAAAGCAACAATAGTGGTCTTTTATCTTAAGAATCTAAAAAAACATTCAAATCAGCAGATAAGGCAATGTTGTCACATGGAGACAACTGTCAGGCTGCCCTAATGAGACAGGACACATGCTGTGAGCCTGCTCACTCATTCATGTCACCTGCTGGCCCCTGTGCAGGCATGTGAGTTTGTAACCCCCTGGGGCAGTGGGTTTCTGCCTGTCCTGCATCCCAGAGGCAGCCAGGGACTGCAAGGCATGGGCATAAGTTTAGGGTAAGACCATCCGCCTGTGACTAAGATCTCTCGGAAACCTAGAGCCTACAGCTATGATCCTCAGGCTTTTGACTTTTACATAATGGTAAAAATTTTTTTAAAAATAAGAAATAGAGGAGACTGACACAGGGCTGCAGCTGATAATTCTTCTCAGGACATTAAACACACACACGCCATCATCATTTTATAAAAGAGAGAACATTGGTACACCATTAAAGTTAAGAAAGGCAGGATAACAGCAAATCAGTTAATACATTGGCCTTAAAAAACACTCCCCACAGTGCCCTCATTCCTCTCATTTTGCCTGGAAAAAAATGACCACTGATAAAGGGCCACATTTGGGAAGCATCATCATATTCCGTACTTTCTATCCCACCTGGAACAAGAGCCCGGGGACGGTTTCCTTATTCTACAAGACCAGAGATACAGCTGCAAACTACAGCTCCAGGCCCAAATGACCCTTCCTTCCCTCTCCCATATGTATTTGTAAATAAAGTCTTACTGGAACACAGCCAGACCCCCTGGTTTACACATTATCTAAGGCTGCTTTCGAGCTACAATGGCAAGTTTGAGTGGTTGCAAGAGATTCTATGGCTCACGAGGCCTAAAATATTTACTATCCAGCCCTTCATAGAAAGTTTGCCAACTCCTGTTCAAAACTCAATCCAGGAAACACCTCCTCTGGGAAGCCTGCCCTGATTGCTTCCTGTGTTCCCCCTTCCCCTGAATCAGACCCCTCCGTTCTTGGCCCCCCACACCTCCTCCAAAAAAGTCAACTCCTCCATGGGGTGGCCTGTGTCTCTCACATCTGCAGACACAGCTGCCAGCTCAGGGCCTGGCACACAGCACACGAACATCAGGAAAACTGGGAAAATCTAAAACAACTCAGAAATATCTGGGTGAGAAGGATCCTGGTGTATGGTTCCCAGCTGGGGTGCTGCAGGTGGGCTAGGGTTCTGTAAGCAAGGACTAGTTGTCAAAAGGCCAATCAGTCACTTGTTTGTGAGAAGGCCGCAGGGCTATTTACTCAAACATGCAATTTGGTAGACAAAATCTTTCAAACTCAGGGTCTGGAAACATTAATACAATAAGTTCTTTAGTGGCAAAAATGTTGGGAGCTCTCAATTTTTGTGATTTCTCTGTCTTCTTCAGTGAAGTGCATCCAAGATGCGGAGACCTCTTCCTATTTATTACACATGATTTCTGAAATAATACTAGTAATAGCTGGTGGGTTCAATAGATAACTCAGTTCCCGCCCTGAGTTTAGAACTGAATGATTGAGAGACACAGGACTCAGAGGAAATAGGTGAGAACGTCAGTTTTGTTACTGATAAAACTGTAGGAGCCTATGCTGTCTTCCTCTGTCTACCCTACTGGCTGTCCCAATTCTCCCTTCAGCAGCCAGAATGAGTCTTTTACAGAAAAACTTATATCCCATCATTCTCCTGCTCAACACCTCCCACCACTGCCGCCACTAAGGCTCCTCATCTTTCCCAAAGTGAAATCCACGATCCCTACCACTGTTCCCGCAAACCCCTCACTCCACCTTGCTTGCCATTCCTCAGACACCCCATGCACAGGCCTACCTCAGGGCCTTTGCGCCTGTTCCCTCTGACTGGCTCACTCCACTTTCTTAAGGTCTCTGCTCAGATGTCACTTTATCAGAGATGATGTCACTTTATCAGAGATGCTCTCCCCAGCCCCACGATCACTCCCCATCCCCTGTACCTGGCTTTATTTTTCTCTATGAGACCACCTGACATGGTATATGTGTATCTAGCTGTTTATTTCCTGCTTCCCTGCCCCTCTCCACTCAATTGTCAGCTCTGGGAGTTTGGGCTTTTGGTTTTGTTCCCTGCTGTATTCCTAGTACCTAGAACTTTCAAAGGTATTTTTGAATGATGTATGAATAAAGACAGGATTGGAGAGTGTGGCTTAGCTGTGTGGCTACAGAGGGGTTCCTAGAGCACCTCCCCAGACAGTCCATCCCACCTAATGGCTGATGGTGCTGGACAAGCACAGGTCCCTCCCTTGCAGGACAGAAGTCCTTTACCCTAAATTCATCGCCATATACCTTGCAGCTCGCTAGGAGGAGGAAGAAGCTGTATGTATTTCTCCCATGCTTTTCCCTCTTGGGAGGTGGAAACGTTCACTGCTTTTTTTTTTTTTTTTTTTTTTTTTGCAGTACGCGGGCCTCTCACTGTTGTGGCCTCTCCCAATGCGGAGCACAGGCTCTGGACGCGCAGGTTCAGTGGCCATGGCTCACGGGCCCAGCCGCTCCACGGCATGTGGGATCTTCCCGGACCGGGGCACGAACCTGTGTTCCAACGCGGACTCTCAACCACTGCGCCACCAGGGAAGCCCATTCACCGCTCTTTGGACACAGGTGGAGCAGAACAAAGAAGCTCCACAAACAGTGAGGGCAAATCAGTTAACCCCCTGCAGCGTTACCACATGCTGGATAGTCTTCTAAGCATTGCACTGTCTACACTCCTCTTATCCATAAAAAAAGCTCTGTGGCTAGTACTATAGTGACCCCGGTCAGCAGACAAAGAAACTGAATGCTACTTCTGTTACCTGCTTCCGGTTCTCCAGCTGAGAAATGATGGAGCCAGGATTTGGAGTCAGGCGGTCTGACTCCAGAGCCTATGCTGTTAGCCATTACCCTCCCCTATTGTCTTAAAAATGCTTGCACAAGTAATTGTAGGGATACTGAGACCCAGTGAGTCACAGACTTAAGCCAAAGCTGCACAGGAAACTTGTAAACCCAGTTTGGAACCCACGTCACCTCCAGTGGTGGCCCAAGCCCAGAGTACTCCGCAGGGAGAGGTCATTCTAAAGGATCTGGGTGTTGTCGTATTTCCTAGGACTACAATAACAAATAATCACAAACCAGGTGGCTTAAGACAAATTCGTTCTCTTGTAGTTGCTGAGGTCGGAAGTCCAAACTTAAAGTGCCAGAGGGCCAGGCTCCCTCTGAGGGCTCGAGGGGAGGATCCTTCCTGGCCTCTTCCAGCTCCTGGTGGCTTGTGGCATTCCTTGGCTTATAGCAGCATCACTCCGATCTCTGCCTCTGTCTTCATGTGGCTTTCTGCTCTGTATCTCTTTCCTATCTCTCTCTTTCTCTTACAAGGACACCTGTCATTGGATTTAGGGTCCAGCCTAAATCCAGGATGATCTCACCTCGAGATCCTTAACTCAGTTATATGGACAGACTCTTTTTCCAAATGAGGTCACCTTCATAGGTTCCAGGCATTAGGGCTTGGACATATCCCTTTGAAGGATGCAATTCAACCCAGTCCAGGTGTCTTATGTGTAATAGTCATTTGTCATCCTTCAGCTTCTCACCTCCATCTCTCCTCATTTGGGGTCAGCTCCCAGATTTCATTTTGGGCAATCACCTCTCACCCCGTGGGTACGTCTAGTGCGACTTTCTTCAAATGCATGGCCCCTCACCAGAGTCTCTCTGTCCCAGTACACTGAATCTTGAGTGGGCTGACCAAAAAGTATGGCCAGAGCCCGTTCAATCCAGCAGCCCCGCCCCAGAGAACTCCTCAACTGGTGTTTGCTTTCCTGACTCCCAGGCTGCCTCATTCTTTTCTGAGCCTGCTTCCCCAGCTTTCTCTTCAGTTCTGTGAATTACCTGACATACCTGCAATGAGTCCTTTTCTTGCTTACATTAACCAGAGTTGGCTTCTGTTGTTTACAGTCAAGAGGCCCAATTAACCAATGGATTATATGAAAACAGAGTCAGGTCAGCCCCTGTTCCACAGTCACACATCATCTCACTCTGCTCTGCTGTCCCACAAAACCACGTGTTTGGTGGTTCCAGGCTCTCGAGGAAGTGTAATTGATTCTGTGCAATCCATCTCCCCTCCTAGGGAGACAACTCAGCAAACAGGCACGACTGATGGGGAGCTGAGTTCCTACCTTCTGTCTTGTTAGGGGTCTTCCTCCAGCACAGATTGACCTTCCACTAAAACAAAGTGGGCTCTGGCTCGTTTGGGTCCAGGCGTAATGTGGTTCACTGCTCCTTTGCTTCAGAACCACCTCTTTCTTTTCCACCAGGCACACTCCGAAGACATGGGCCGTTCCTTGTGCAGAGGGTGGCTTGGCTGCCTGCCTGCTGTCGCCCTTCCTGGTCCTCTCCCCTTGACTGATGACTTTTCCCCGGCAGCTGACACCTGAGCCAGAGAGGGCGAATTGCTGCCACTCTCCCGAAATAGATGGTGACACAGCAGAAGGCAGAGTAAGATTTATCTCTCGCCCATGCCAACAAACAGGGCTGCAGCCAGAGGCTCTCTTGGGGCCTTTCCCCTGATCTGGCCTCTTGGGAACTGCCTAATGACAGGCTCTCCTAAGCGCTTTTTGTCATTAAAAATATATTTCTGCTTTCCTAATTCCACTAATCATGCAAAGCCTCTGTATACACTGAAACAATAGAAGTAAACAAAAAGAAGCGGGATAAAAGAACTCACAAATGCATGTTTAACACACTGGCTTATACCCTGTTAGATTTTTTCTTCCGTGTGTGCATGTACATAAATCCCCAGAGTAGAAATACACTCCACCACTCTGGTGGATAACCATTCTGGGAACATCTTTCATTCCACCAATATAATTATCAAACATCAGTTGTAATGGCTACAAGGTATTTTATTGCGCAGATGAGCCATGATTTACTTGACCAATCACTGAATGTTTCCAGTTTTTTTCTTACTAGAAGCAAAGCTGTTATGAGTACCATGCACCCATTTTAAGTTATTTCCCCAAGACACATTCTGCCAAGTGGGAGGTTGTGTGAGAGTCCCTGAACTCACGCCCACAATGGATTTTGTCACTTTTCCATCTTTGCCCACCTGATAAGCCATAAACGTGCACACTGGTGATTGAATTTGCATTTCTCTGATGACCAGGAGAGCTGACCATTGTATGGTGTGCTCACCACCCACTTGGAGTTGTTTTTCTGTAAAGTGCCTGCCCAAGACCTGTGCTAAGAGCTTCTCAAGCCTTACCAAGGTATGAGAAGGCCCTGATGACAAGAATCACTGGGGGGAGAGTCAGGCTGATCCCCTCCATCCAGCTCGCTGCTGGAGCTACAACTCCCAGGGAAGGGGGTTCCCTGTCCCACACCCGGGTGGAAGGACATCGTCCAGGACCACAGCTGTCGGTCCCATTGCTCTTGGCCAGAGTTCTCCACTGCCTCTTCCACTCTCCTCTTCTGCTCATTACAGTAAGAGGGCTCAGCCTGGGCTGGTGAAACACCCAGCCAGGCCCTCCCTGCCAGCCTTCCAGAACCCAAACCCAAAGGACCAGGAAAAAGCAGCAGCTTTGGTTCTTTTACATGTACAGCCAGACTTTCAGCCTCCTGATTTCACAGCAACATACAAAGTTAGACTTAAAGGTGCCTTGGACAGCTAATACCCCTCCCCAACCTCTCTCTTTTACTTTACAGATGAGAGGCCCAGAGAAGTTAGGCAACTTGTCTAAGGTCACATGGAGTCTAGACAGAACCCAGGTCTCCTGACTCCCCGTTTAGTACTCTTTTGAGGCATCAGGTTCTTAGTTCACTACAAGCACCTGCAGTTGAATGTGCCGTGGCACCTGCTGCAGCCACTTCTTGTTACACGGGAAGACTGCATGCGGGGGCATCGCAGATGGCAGGCGGGGCTTGCTCATGCTTCTGGGGAGCAGGATGCCGGGGAACACCAGCTCTCATTTTTTATAGTGCTGACCTTTGCGCCCTACCACCACTTTCATTAAGTATCACCACATAGGGGAAAATTCCCAGTTCTCCTCACTGTATCAGCCGGCAGATACTTCATCTGATTATGTAATCAGCTGATTTCTGCTAGAGGAAGACGCATCTGCAGCATTGGGTCAAGGGTTCCTGCTTGGTCCTGGCTCCGCAGAGCATGTCCTGTAGAAAGGGCAGCACAGAAGAGTGGATCCTGCACCAGGGCTGAGACTTGTCTCTGCTGTCCTCCACTCCAGCCTGACTCCCACCCCGAACCTCAGAACACTGACATTAGTCACACACACAAGCATGGAAAACTGACTGACTCACAATGCGGTTTTCCCACACTGTCCTCCCCCGGTAAGAAATGAGCAGAGATGGTCCTGACAGCTTACGCTTTATTCTCTGGGAAGCTTCCAAGAATTGCCACTATCACCACCACTGCCATCATCCTGACCACCACCACTGCTACATCCACCATCTCTGCCATGATGCCCACCTTGGCCAAGTCCACCATTTCCAAAATGATGCCCACTCCCCCATGTCCTCCACGTACACCCTGAGGACCGCGTCCTCATGTCCACCATCTCTACCTCCCCCATGTCCACCATCTCCACCCTGATGCCCACCTCCCCACGTCCGCCATCTCCACCTTGATGCCCACCTCCCCATGTCCGCCATCTCCACCCTGATGCCCACCTCCCCATGTCCGCCATCTCCACCATGATGCCCACCTCCCCACATCCGCCATCTCAACCCTGACGCCCACCTCACCATGTCCGTCATCTCCACCCTGATGCACACCTCCCCACGTCCGCCATCTCAACCCTGATGCCCACCTCCCCACATCTGCCATCTCAACCCTGATGCCCACCTCCCCATGTCCGCCATCTCCACCCTGATGCCCACCTCCCCATGTCCGCCATGTCCACCCTGATGCCCACCTCCCCATGTCCGGCATCTCCACCCTGATGCCCACCTCCCCACGTCCGTCATCTCCACCCTTATGCCCACCTCCCGATGTCCGTCATCTCCACCCTGATGCCCACCTCCCCACATCCGCCATCTCCACCCTGATGCCCACCTCCCCACATCCGCCATCTCCACCCTGATGCCCACCTCCCCACGTCCGCCATCTCCACCCTGATGCCCACCACCCCACGTCCGCCATCTCCACCATGATGCCCACCTCCCCACGTCCGCCATCTCCACCCTGATGCCCACCTCCCCACGTCCGCCATCTCCACCCTGATGCCCACCTCCCCACGTCCGCCATCTCCACCCTGATGCCCACCTCCCCACGTCCGCCATCTCCACCCTGATGCCCACCTCCCCACGTCCGCCATCTCCACCCTGATGCCCACCTCCCCACGTCCGCCATCTCCACCATGATGCCCACCTCCCCACGTCCGCCATCTCCACCCTGATGCCCACCTCCCCACGTCCGCCATCTCCACCCTGATGCCCACCTCCCCACGTCCGCCATCTCAACCCTGATGCCCACCTCCCCACGTCCGCCATCTCCACCCTGATGCCCACCTCCCCACGTCCGCCATCTCAACCCTGATGCCCACCTCCCCACGTCCGCCATCTCAACCCTGATGCCCACCTCCCCATGTCCGCCATCTTCACCCTGATGCCCACCTCCCCATGTCCGCCATCTTCACCCTGATGCCCACCTCACCATGTCCGTCATCTCCACCCTGATGCCCGCCTCCCCACATCTGCCATCTCCACCCTGATGACCACCTCCCCACGTCCGCCATCTCCACCCTGATGCCCACCTCCCCATGTCCGGCATCTCCACCCTGATGCCCACCTCCCCACGTCCGCCATCTCAACCCTGATGCCCACCTCCCCACATCTGCCATCTCAACCCTGATGCCCACCTCCCCATATCCGCCATCTCCAACCTGATGCCCACCTCCCCATGTCCGCCATCTCCACCCTGATGCCCACCTCCCCACGTCTGCCATCTCCACCCTGATGCCCACCTCCCCACATCTGCCATCTCCACCCTGATGCCCACCTCCCCACGTCCGCCATCTCCACCCTGATGCCCACCTCCCCATGTCCGGCATCTCCACCCTGATGCCCACCTCACCACGTCTGCCATCTCCACCCTGATGCCCACCTCCCCATGTCCGCCATCTCCACCCTGATGCCCACCTCACCACGTCCGCCATCTCCACCCTGATGCCCACCTCACCACGTCCGCCATCTCAACCCTGATGCCCACCTCCCCATGTCCGCCATCTCCACCCTGATGCCCACCTCCCCATGTCCGCCATCTCCACCCTGATGCCCACCTCCCCATGTCCGCCATCTTCACCCTGATGCCCACCTCACCACGTCCGTCATCTCCACCCTGATGCCCGCCTCCCCACATCTGCCATCTCCACCCTGATGCCCACCTCCCCACGTCCGCCATCTCCACCCTGATGCCCACCTCCCCATGTCCGGCATCTCCACCCTGATGCCCACCTCACCACGTCTGCCATCTCCACCCTGATGCCCACCTCCCCACATCTGCCATCTCCACCCTGATGCCCACCTCCCCACGTCCGCCATCTCCACCCTGATGCCCACCTCCCCATGTCCGGCATCTCCACCCTGATGCCCACCTCACCACGTCTGCCATCTCCACCCTGATGCCCACCTCCCCACATCTGCCATCTCCACCCTGATGCCCACCTCACCATGTCCGCCATCTCAACCCTGATGCCCACCTCCCCATGTCCGCCATCTCCACCCTGATGCCCACCTCCCCATGTCCGCCATCTCCACCCTGATGCCCACCTCCCCATGTCCGCCATCTTCACCCTGATGCCCACCTCACCATGTCCGTCATCTCCACCCTGATGCCCGCCTCCCCACATCTGCCATCTCCACCCTGATGCCCGCCTCCCCACGTCCGCCATCTCCACCCTGATGCCCACCTCCCCATGTCCGGCATCTCCACCCTGATGCCCACCTCACCACGTCTGCCATCTCCACCCTGATGCCCACCTCCCCATGTCCGCCATCTCCACCCTGATGCCCACCTCACCACGTCTGCCATCTCCACCCTGATGCCCACCTCCCCACGTCCGCCATCTCCACCCTGATGCCCACCTCCCCACGTCCGCCATCTCCACCCTGATGCCCACCTCACCACGTCCGCCATCTCCACCCTGATGCCCACCTCCCCATGTCCGCCATCTCCACCCTGATGCCCACCTCACCATGTCCGCCATCTCCACCCTGATGCCCACCTCACCATGTCCGCCATCTCCACCCTGATGCCCACCTCCCCACGTCTGCCATCTCCACCCTGATGCCCACCTCCCCACGTCTGCCATCTCCACCCTGATGCCCACCTCACCATGTCCGCCATCTCAACCCTGATGCCCACCTCCCCATGTCCGTCATCTCCACCCTGATGCCCACCTCCCCATGTCCGTCATCTCCACCCTGATGCCCACCTGCCCATGTCCGTCATCTCCACCCTGATGCCCACCTCCCCATGTCCGCCATCTCAACCCTGATGCCCACCTCACCATGTCCGCCATCTCCACCCTGATGCCCACCTCCCCATGTCCGCCATCTCCACCCTGATGCCCACCTCACCATGTCCGCCATCTCCACCCTGATGCCCACCTCACCATGTCCGCCATCTCCACCCTGATGCCCACCTCCCCACATCTGCCATCTCCACCCTGATGCCCACCTCACCACGTCCGTCATCTCCACCCTGATGCCCACCTCCCCACGTCCGTCATCTCCACCCTGATGCCCACCTCCCCACGTCCGTCATCTCCACCCTGATGCCCACCTCCCCACGTCCGTCATCTCCACCCTGATGCCCACCTCCCCACGTCCGCCATCTCCACCCTGATGCCCACCTCCCCACGTCCGCCATCTCCACCCTGATGCCCACCTCCCCACGTCCGCCATCTCCACCCTGATGCCCACCTCCCCACGTCCGCCATCTCCACCCTGATGCCCACCTCCCCACGTCCGCCATCTCCACCCTGATGCCCACCTCCCCACGTCCGCCATCTCCACCCTGATGCCCACCTCCCCACGTCCGCCATCTCCACCCTGATGCCCACCTCCCCACGTCCGCCATCTCCACCCTGATGCCCACCTCCCCACGTCCGCCATCTCCACCCTGATGCCCACCTCCCCACGTCCGCCATCTCCACCCTGATGCCCACCTCCCCACGTCCGCCATCTCCACCCTGATGCCCACCTCCCCACGTCCGCCATCTCCACCCTGATGCCCACCTCCCCACGTCCGCCATCTCCACCCTGATGCCCACCTCCATCATCCATTACAGACATTTGTGACAAGTTGGGCCCTGGGCTGAGGATACCAACCGTGTCTAGTTATTATAACTGATGAACTGGTTAGAACCTTCCAGCAAGGCCAGCATGAGGACGTCTAAGACTGGCCTTGTGAGTCTGGTACCTCTCACTACTCATGGTGATTGATGCTCCGTACTGCTCAGAGACACCCACTGGGCCTCCCTCCTTAGACCTGCCCCTCTGAGCACCCAGTGTCCCAAGTTAATCTCTGTCAGTGGGCTCACTGGCCAGCTGGAAGAAGTGGTCCTGGGGGTGGGCAGGGGTGTGTGTGTTAAGCGGGCCACCTCAGATTTCACTGTGGAGATGACGTTCTACGGGGAAGTAATATTTATTGAAGCTCATCATTTGCCAGGAACTATGATAAGTACTTCACCATTACCGTGTCATTTAATCCTCTTTCTCCACAGACCTTTTGAAGAGTGGTTCTCATCTGAGGGTGATTTTGCCTCTCAGTGGGCATTTGACGATGTCTGGAGATATTTTTGGTTCTCACACTAGGTGGGATGCTACTGGCATCTACTGGGTAGAAGGAGGGATGTTACTAAACACCCAACAGTGCCAGGGTGACCCCCAAGGCGAAGAATTAGCCAGCCCGTAATGCCAGTAATGCCGAGGCTGGGATGCCTGCTTTGGAGGATTTTTTTTTTTTTTTTTTTTTTTTGTGGTATGCGGGCCTCTCACTGTTGTGGCCTCTTCCGTTGAGGAGCACAGGCTCCGGACGCGCAGGTTCAGTGGCCATGGCTCACGGGCCCAGCCGCTCCGCGGCATGTGGGATCTCCCCCGGACCGGGGCACGAACCTGTGTCCCCTGCACTGGCAGGCGGACTCCCAACCACTGCACCACCGGGGAAGCCCAGAGGATTTTTTCTGTAGTCGCATTTTTCTAATTTAAATTTTGTGGTAAAATTTGCCATCTTAACCATTTTCAAGTGTGCAGTTCTGTGGCATAAAGTACATTCACATTGCTGTGCAGCTATCACCACCGTCCATCTCTAGAACTCTTTTCATTCTGCAAAACTAAATCCCTGTTCCCATTAAACATGAATCCTCCATTCTTCCCTCCTCCCAGACCCTGGCAACCACAGTTCTGTGTCTATGAATTTGCCTCTTCCAAGGTGCCTCAGATAAGTGGGACCATACAGTATTGGTCCCTGTATGACTGGCCCCTTTCACTTAGCCTCATGTTCTCAGGTTCAGCCATGTTGCAGTGTGTGTCAGGATTTCCTTCCTTTTAAGGCTGAATAATCTTCTGTTGTATGGACGGACCACATTTTGTTTATCATTCATCCGTCGATGGATACTTGTGTTGCTCTCAGCTTTTGGCTATTGTGAATAATGCTGCTACGAACATGGGTGCAAATGTGGGGTAGGTTTTAGATGCAGAGACCGGGGCTCTAAGAAGCTGTGTGACTTACCTGAAGTCATACAACTCGTCTGTGAGGGTCTGGACTTAAGGGCAAGCCTGGCTGTCACCACAGCCCATCCTCTCTCCACGACACCACGGTGCCCTCAGTCTTGATCAGGCTCACTCACATATGGGTCATTGGTTGGACTTCACTTGCCTGCCTCTCTCTGGAGTGACCTGGTGGCTGCCCCATCTGTGCTGCTCATGACAACCACTCCAGGACGTCTTCCCACGAGGGCTGGCACTTCCCTCTCAACCCATAAAGCTCTCTCTATGCCCCGGATGGCTCCGAAACAATTTACCAACACAGAAATTCTGATTTTTCTGGGAAGTCAGGAACCAGGCTGGTTTTTTTTTTTTTTTTCAGATTTATGCTTCCTCTGGCAGCGGGGACCAGGGGGAGCCCCAGGATCCCGGTGGCAGACACCTTCACCCTGAAGTTTTCAGCAGGTCCTGGCACTGTGGTAACTGCTGTCACTGGGGCCAGAGTTGTGGGCTCTTGGGAAGTGACTTCAGGTGCGGCGTTTGGGGGGGGGGGGTCGTTAGAAACAACCTGTGCAGGTGGAGAGGATGCACCGTTATCTGACCCTCTCCTTTCACAGGTGGAGAAGCCGGCCTGGGGAAGTGAAGTTACTTCCCTGTGGTGACAGAAAAATGCCCCCCAAATGACCACATCCTAATCCCTGGAATCTGAGAAAATGTTACCTTTGAAGATATGATTAAGTTCAGGGTATGGATTGTCCAGGTGGGTCCAATGTAGTCACAAGGGTCCTTATAAGAGGGAGGAAGGTCAGAGTCAGAGAGGAGATGTGAGGATGGACACAGAGATCAGAATAACTCAAGGCCATTTGCGGAGCCCAACAGCTGGCCGGCCCTCCTCACAGAGTGTCACAGTCAGTGTCCTTGTAGTTCGTAACCATGGGTCCATCTTCGGAGGCCAAAACAAGTTGGTCACATTCAGTGACAGCTCCTCAGACACCAGGAGACGGGGCTACGTCCTTCCACGTCTGTCCTTAGTTAAACATCCATTTTCCTATGTCAGTATGGTCTTATTCTCCAAATACAAAGAGCCTCTGGCAATTTCCAACAGACAGGAAGCCCAGGGAACTGCTTACAAGCTGCAGTTTGATGAGGCCTGGGGGCTCCGACCTTCCCTCCAGGCCTCCCCGCATCTGAAATTCTACACAGACTGTGCCTCCATAGTGAGCAGAGATCCCTTCCTTCTGCCTTTACTGTATTTATTCCTGGTTAGCCCTCAAGTCACTACCACTTTGCTGAGAATTAGTTTACCAAACTGTTTTCTCTAAGCAAGGGGGATGGTTCTGGAGGCCACCTCCTCTCTGCTCTTCTCTCCTTTACCTTGTGTTAGCATCCATCACTGAGTCATTCATTCAGTCAACAAATACATATCGAGCACCTAATATAGGCCAGCTCTGGGGTAAAAACAGTGAAAAAATCATTTGTGACTACAATTTAGTGAGGGAAACCAGACCGACCATGAGTAAATCAGTAATATGTATTATGCAGCAGATGGTGACAGGTGTTATGGAGAAAGAGAAGCAAAGTGGGGAGGGAAGGAGAGCTGGAAGCGGCGGGTCGCAGGATTCAGTGGGGCTGGGAGGAAAGGCTTGGTGAGAAAATGGTACTTGAGCAAGCGGCTAAAAGGAATGAGGGAGAAAGTCATGTGGACATCAGGAAAGGGTGCTCCAGGTGGAGGGAGCAGCAAGTGCAAAGGCCCTGAGGTTGAAATATGCCTGGTGTGTTTGGGGAACAATAAGGGGTCTGGGTGCCTGGATCAGCGTGAATGAAAGGGGAGGAGTAGGAAATTAGGCCAGAAAGAAAGGAGGAGGTCAGATCATGGGGGTGGAGGGCTGCTTATAAGCCCCTGGAAGAACCTTGGCTTCTAATCTCAGTGACATGGGAGTTACTGAAGAGTTCTGAGCAGAGGAAGGACGTGACTTGATATCTTTCTGGCAAGCAGGGAGGGGTCATTGTTCCAGATAAAGCTCTCAGAAGAGCAGAAAGTAGGAGTTGAACTTGCTTTCAACAGGTGTTTAGTCTACTCTGGTTTCCACGAATATGTTCAAGTCAGCTTTGATTTCCTCCAAGTCAAGGTTCTGAGTTGGCAAGCCTCACTAAGTTTGGTTCTGCACCTAGAGCAGGAGCTGTGGACCTGAGAGGGTGGGCTTGCAGATAAAGGACCTGGTTCTGACATGATATCTAAGAAGCCATGCAATGGTTGGTGACAAAGACCCTGGCTCACCCCTCCCTCTATCACTTCTTGGCTAGTGACCTTGGCCAAGTTACATTAACCTGTCTGTGCCTTGGAGTTCTCACCTGTAAAATAGGGTGCGCCTGGCACTGACCTCTTTGGAAGACACTCATAGACTTAGAGCTACACTGTCCACTACAGTAGCCACCAGCCACATGTTGAGAACTTGATCATGGCCAGTCTGGACTTAGATGTGCTGTACGTATAGAACACACCCAGATTTTGAAGACTTTCTATGAAACAAAGAATGGAAAAATATCTCATGAATGAGTTTTCTATTGATAAGTTGAAAGAATAACATTTTGGATACACTGGGTTAAATAAAATACTGAAATTCATTTCACCTACTCGTTTGATTTATTTAAATGTGACTACTAGCAAATTTAAAATTCTAGACGTGCGTTGAATTCTATTTCTACTGAGTGGAGCTGCCCTAGAGTGCTTAGCTCAGTGCCTGGAACATAGTAGACACGCAATAAATGGAGCCAATGGGAGCAGCCTGCTCAGGGCAGGAAGCAGGGACAACCCTCAACCACATAAACAAGAGCCCGATTTGTTCCTTTAGAACCTTGTTTTCCCACATGCAAAGGAAGTGAAGCAATTGGTTCTTGACATCATAAAATCCAAGGGCTGGATGCCATTTGGGAGGCTACTGAATCCATCCCCCTGCCTCTGGCAAAGAGGGTGGTTATCATTATCCCCTGCAGTATCTTCCCAGGGCTGCCGTAACACAGCACCACAGACTGGGGGCTTTACAATGGAAATGTATTGTCTCATAGTTCTGAAGTCTAGAGGTCTGAGATCAAGGTGTGGGCAGGGCTGGTTCCTTCTGAGCGCTGCGAGAGAGAGGCTGCTTCCTCTCTCCTAGCATCTGGTGGTTTGTTGGCAATTTTTGGCGTTCCTTGGCTTGTAGAGGCATCACTGAGCTCAACCTTCACCTTCATCTGGTGTTTTTTTCTGTGTCCATCTGTGTCCAAACCTCCTCTTTTTTTTTATTTTTTAAATTTTCTTTCTGTATTTCTTCTTTTGCGGTACACGGGCCTTTCACTGTTGTGGCCTCTCCCGCCGCGGAGCACAGGCTCCGGACGCGCAGGCTCAGCGGCCATGGCTCACGGGCCCAGCTGCTCCGGCATGTAGGATGTTCCCGGACCGGGGCACGAACCCGTGTCCCCTGCATCGGCAGGCGGACTCCCAACCACTGCGCCACCAGGGAAGCCCCTCCTCTTTTTTATAAGGACACCAGTCATACTGGGTTAGGGCCCACCCTAATGACCTCATCCTACTCAATTATATGTGCAATGACCCTTGTATTAATCATGATTTTTACATTCTATATTTTATTTAGCTTTGGCATCTTGGGGCCTTGCCACCGGGGATGGACTGTCCCTCCTGGGGTTGGCCAGTTCCTAGAGACAGTAAACCCTCACCAGTGAACACACGCTTGATATGCAAAGCTACCAACCCAAGTCCATACCCCACCCACCTCCTTTTATCAGGTTCTTGCAGTCCAAGACACTACCTACCTGCCCTAAATCACCACAGGGCCAGGTACTAGACAGCTAAGGATCACCCTTTTAGCCAGAGCCTCCTGAAATTACTCAAACTAGCCAACCCTTAACCTGCCTCCTCTGCTTACCCTGCCTTGCCCATTCCTTCCTGCAAAAACCACAATAAAGACTCTCACCGGTTTTTCCTTTCATTCCTTCTGTCTCCTGAGCATCCCTAGTGCTTCCCCGTGTGGCCCTGCATGGCTTCCACTCTTCCTGTTTCTAGAGATCTGTGAGTATAAAACTTCATCCTTCAGGACAGTTACTCTGCATGCCCCCATTTTCTTCTAAAGCTCTTTTACATCAGTATTTCCCTGATCTTCCAATAAACCTCGAGGTAACAGATGAGGGAACCACAGCCCAGACAAGTCAGGTGACCTGCCCAGGTCAAGGAGGTGGCAGGAGGTCCAGGGTGTCCTGACTGTCAGCTCTAAGCTCTCAGCCCCTCAACGGGACCATGTGACATCTTCACGTCTGATGCAGACGATCATTTATGTTGGTTATGTTTAAAAGGAGACATCATCTCGTTGGTGTCTTGGGCAAAAGCCATGCCATTCTTTCTAATAATGTGAGGGGAGGGCCTTTTCTTCACATGAAAAGGGAGAAGAGAGGAACATACTTTGGCACCTACTGATTTGAAAGAGAGCTACCGGGGTGATGGGGTCTATATGCCAAGGGAACCCACCCAGGAAACCTGTGCTGGGAGCTGGGGGCGAGCGGCTTCCAGACCCTCTCATCCCATGACCCGGAGGAGGCTGGCTGGGGAGGGAACGGAGCAAGCCAAAGTCAGAGATAGAAGAGGCCTTTGAGGTCATCTAGCCTCAGGGTCTAAAGCGGGTGGCTGGGGAGAGGAATGCAGCCACCACCGTGTTCGGGGAATCCGGCCAGCGCGGTGCCCTAAGTTGTTTCTCATGTGCATGTGGTTCTCCTCCTGCCCCACCCTCTCTGATGACTCCCACCTACAGCCCCCAGGGGCATCTGGGGTCACCACTCATGATCTAGAGCAACTGAGAAAGAGGACATGGCACAGGTCGACTGCTGGCTAACAAGGAAGTGGGGACAGGGACCCCGATTCCTAGCTCTCTGGATCCCGAGTGACCCGCAGCTCCCTCAAGGTCCTGACTCCTGCCCTTGGCATTTATCCCATGACCAGCCCAGAGGATGGAAGAGATGAGGCACCTGGGGGTATCTGGATGGGCAGGCTCTGAAGCAGAGGGGAAAGGCTGAGAGCCACTGGGAGGGTGGGCTGTGAACACACAGATAATGCCCGTCTATGTGGATTGTAGACATCTGGGATTTGACAGGAAAGGCTTAAATCCGGTGGGATTTGTAAGCCTGTTTGCCCATTTCTATGAATTGGATAAGGAAGAAAAGAACAGCTTCTATGTGCAGTGCTGGAGGAAGCTGCCCTCTGAGCACCCTCACATGACACCACTCGAGGTCAAAGGGCAGATGCTATCACTTGCATTTGACAGAGGGAACACCAGGGCCCAGGAATGTCGGGGGATTTATCTGCCGTCAGACAGTTCACTGGAAGCTCGGCCACGGTCACGGCTGCCTAGCTGGATGTCTAGTGCATGGCCTGCCCAGCCCCCATCCCTAAGCTCTGCCCCCCAGAGCCTCCTCCCGGGACCTGGACATTGGGACCAACACAGCACAGTCTCGCCCAGCCTCAGCTGGTCTTGTGAACGGAGCAGCGTATTTTTGGCCACATGGATGGAAAAATACAGAAAGGCCATCAGTATATGAAGGGGGGTAAAAAAAAGTGTGAGAAGCAGATGGTGAAAAAAGGAGGCGCTGTGTTCCCTGCAGCCACTCGGGTCTCAGCCACGAGCTCCCTGAAGCCTGACTGTTCAGGACTTGGGTTCCTGGTGACACGCACATGCTTACAAGACACCCTTCTGTTTGTTTAATGTCAGAGGCAGCTGGTTTCCGATTTATCGGGGTAAACTGAGATCGGCGGCCTCAGTGTCCTGAATTCCCCCCACCAGCCATTCTCACTGCACCTTGCAGAGCAGAGGCTAACGGACTCCCAGGACGAATGGCCGCCCCGCCATCTTGCCAACGCTGCTCCAACAGATGGGGCAGGCACAGCTGGCTCCCTCCTGCCTTCACGGTGGGGAGCCTGAGGCTCAGGATTTGACCAGGATCACACAGAATCTGCTGAAGGAGCTCAGAGAACCCCCATTCTGGGTCTCTGTCTTTGCTAAAAGGTGATCTGGATAGCCTTGGCTGACCAAAGTCGGAGAGGGGGTATTTGGTGGGGACAAAAGCCAAGGCCAGTGATGTTGGCCTGTCCCCCCAATGGCCCTTGTGACACAGCCCTCGGGAGTGTGCATTTGTCCACTTACTCACATATGCCTACTGCCCCACAGAGCCCCTTCTACACTGGGCATGGCCCCAGGCGCTAGGGACGCAGCAGGGAGCATGCTGACCTGGCGCTCATGTTTCTAGAGGGACAAGACTTGTGAACGAGAGAATGTGGACTCAGTGAGCGAGACGCCACAGACAAAACAAGCAGATATGACAACGATGAGAGAGTGGGGACAGGACTGATTGGGCGGGGTGGTCAAGGAAGGCCTCTCTGAGGAGGGGACATCTCCTGGGGACATGATGATGAGGAAGACGCAGCCATTTGGGGTGGGAAACGTCTTAGCAGGAGAGGGAGCCGTAAGTTAGGAGGTCCTGGTTGGTCACTGGCACCTGGCGTGTTCATGGGACAGAGGAAGGCCAGCGTGGCTGGTGTGGGGATGGAGCCTCGTGGGACATAGGAGGGAGCTGGCTTGTTCTAAGTGCAATGGAAGCCATCAAAAGGTTTCCACACATGCCATAGACTGCACCAGCTGCTGGGGACTCAAGGAGAAAAAGACACAGTTTGTGTCCTCAAGACAGGCCAGACCTGTGAACTGACAAGCTCAAGTAGTGGCCATAGAGATAACACAGCATCCAATGAGATCACACAGGCCAGACTCCCAACCCAGCCTTGAGGCCCAGAGGGTTGGAGGCTGGAAGGCCAAGTAAAAACCAGAAAGGTAGAGAAGTAGAGGTGGGGAAGGGCGGGAGGGAAGAGTCAGGGACCTGGCTGGCACCGTTTGGGCAAAGACCCGAGGGCAGGAGCCCAGAACACTCCCAGGACTGGACTGACACACTCTGCTGTTATCCTACAGTGACCAAGTTCAGGATGCGCTTTGGCCTACGTAACCGTGAACATTCCCAATTCCGGTCCTCACGACAACCCCCCCACGAGGAGGTCCTTCTGGGCCATCATCACACTGCCAGCTCGAAGGTGACAAGGCCTGCCAAGCACCTCATTCCCAGCTACCTTGGAGACCACAGGATTCTGGGACAGCGGGCACTGGACGGCCACTTGGCTGAAAGGCCTAAGCCTTTGGGTATCTGAGTCAGATGGCAGCCTGTCAGCTTCAGGTAACAGTGACACTGGCCTCTCCAGAGCAAATCCCCAACTGCCTGTGCTCCCCCGGGGCTGTCCTAGCTGGGCAGGAAGGCAGGTCCTCTGTCCACTAGCCCGGCAATGAGGTCGCCCTTTGAGTTAATTGATAGAGCAGCAGGATGAAGCTGACATGTCCAGAAAGATCCAATGTTTGGGACAGGGTAGCAGGACCGGGTGGGGCTCTCCAGGGAGAAGAGACACAGGGCAGAGTTGTCTCAGGTCTTGTTTGCAGTTGACTCTCCCCCGGACTCCAGATCGTGGTGTCTGTAAAAGCTGACACCCGGCTGGGACACTGGGGATGGTGAGAAAAGTGACACGGGGACCCAACTCTAATTAAGACACAAGTTAAAAACACATGAGCCTATGACACCAGGACATGTACAGGCCTGTCAACTGCAGCAGGAGGAGGAGGCCCCTTGCAAGAGCGAGCAAGACCTCAACCAACCTCTGCCAGGAACGTGGTTCTCTTAAGCGTATAAACATAAGGGAGTGGTCCACTCCGCTGGCGAGCAAATCATGCAAATTATAGCAGTAAGGGGATGTCATTGTTCTGTCTATTAAATTGGAAAGCATGTTTAAAAATAATAATACGTAAACCTGGGAGAGGCATGGTGAGACAGGTACTTTCTATTTGCCAACAGAGCCTGCTGTCTGGGGTGCAATTAGGTAAAAATGTATGCAGAGGTTTAAAATAACCGTAGACTCTGACCTGGTGATTCCACCTCAAAGAATCCACCCCAGAGAAATAACCGGAAATGTCCACAAATTTACATGAATGAGGATGTTCAGTTCAGCACCGTGTATGTTACAAAACAGAAAAAACAGAAAAAAAACAATGCACATTTCTAATAACAGGAGACAGGTTCAATGACTAGACATAAAATGACCTTTTCCATGACCATAAAATGTTAACTTTTCAAAGAGCTATAATGACAGGTAACTCACAACTCAGTAAGAGGAAAAGAGTCAGTAATAAGATATATAGTATAATATCAATTTGTTTAAAATATATATATATGTGCATAAGAATAAAACCAGAACTAAACACAGTAAAACTTTCGTAGCAGTGGGATTCTGGGTGGTTTTTATTCTCTTCATGATATTTATCTACATTTCCCAAGTCTACAAAGGACCTGTTATTTTATAATCAGAAAAATAAAATGCTTTTATTTTCAAAGAAAACGAGTCACCTGGGAGAAAAGGACCTGTGTGACCTCCAGGCAAGCATCAGCTTGTGTCCCTTTGGCTGAATTACTGTTTCTTTTGTCAGTATGACAACAAGTCCCCACTCATCTGACCAAACCAGGCCCTCATGGCATCTGACATCAGGAAAGGGAGGTGGAGTTACTGGGAGATGGGGGGCGGGCTCCCCCAGAAGGCTGCGAGTCTGGCCTGCTAAGCAGGCAGGGTTAGTGATATAACTGGTGAGCACCCCACTTGCCATGAACCCCCTCCTCAACGGGACTCTGCCTGCAGGGTCCACCCTGCAGTGGCTGAGCCACAGAATGCCCGGATGCTCCGGGCACTACAGTGGACCTTGTCTCGAAGGCTGGTACCCACCCAAGGGGCCTGGGTGAACAGACTCAAGGCATGACATGCAGCCGTGTTTAATTTTCCCCCAGTCCCCGCTTCTCCCAGCCCTTCCCTCCCCACAGCCTCCCTTGTCAAGGTCCCAGTTGCAGCTCAGATCTCTCCTCTGGGGCTGTGGGCTGTGTCCTGCAGGCCACACGAAGCCACGGCTGCAAAGGGAGGTGACAGAAAGTGCCTCACTATTCGGCACCCCTCACCCCCAGGCCCCAGCTCCTGCTTGGGCTTCTCCCATAGTACACTCTCAGGGCGCGGTGTGGTCTGTGTCCCCGGGGAAGCCTGCTGGCTCCATGCACCTCTGAGCACAGAGACAGCCCCTTGCCTGCCGGCTATGGTTCCTTATACCCAGTGGCCTTTCCTGCCTGAGGCTCCAGGCTCAAGGCTGGGACACGGGAGATGTCCTGGGAGCCCAGAGCCCCGGGCTGCCTGTGTGCTCCGCCCTCTCCCCACCGCACAGAGACTACAGCCACCTGGACTCCAGCAGAGGGGTCTCTGGAGGGACCTGGTCTCCCCAGGCCTCAACGTCCCAACCTTTAAGACACAGACAGTCTTCCCTTCCCTTGAAACCATAGAACTTTAGAGTTGGAAGGAACCTTAAAATCCTCCTACCCATACTCCTTTGTTTACCAAAGAAAAATCTGAGACACAGAGAGACAGGAAAGTCGTATAACGTCACACAGCGTTTCCACAGCTGCAGCAAAATGACGTCCCCCTCCAGCGTGGTTTTCAAGCTTTAGTGAGTGTGCACTGCAAGCCCCTTTCAGGGGCTGAGGGTGGGGGGAATTAAAATGCAGATCCCCGGGCCTCACCCCCCAGGCACACATTCAGTAGGTCTGGGGGCCCAGGAATCTGCATGTCAAACAAGCGCCCTAGGTGATTAGCACACTGGTTTCTCATCACCCGTGTGTTTTCATTCCCTACCCACCTCACTGGGCTGCTGTACAGGGAAGGCAGTGGGAGGGACTGGGGGGCTTTTTAAAGATCACTGTCTGCTGAGAAGGTGCCAATGCTTCCCTGTCTCCCCACACTTTCCCCATCTCTCCCTCTCTATCCTGCTGGTTACTTGAGCGACTTCCCAGGTCTCTTGCTTCCAGGTCTGGAGCCCTTCTACTGAAAGGGGGATGGTCACTGTTCCCTTGACGGTATACTGCCCCACTTGGCCCAGGACCTACTGTCTACTGGGGGAACCGCCAGACCAGGTGCAGAATCTGGGGCTGGAAGGTCAGCTGTCACCCATGAGAGTCGGGGACGGTAGGACAGCGCCGGGGCTATTCTCACCCTCCAGAAAGAATTAGGAGTGGGGTCAGACACTCCTGAGTGCAAGCTCATCTCAGTCACTAACGATGTGACCGTGTGCAAACCACTTCATTTCTTTGCACCTCGTGTGCTTCTTGTCAGGTAAGTTGTGGGTAAAGCCCAGGCTCAGGTATTGTCTTACAAGAGACGGCGCTTGGAAACCACAAACCGCCACCATAAGGCAGGGCCACGGGGTAAAACACAGGACGGCCAGTGACGTGGATTCCAGAAGAACAACAAGTAATCCTGTGTGTGAGAATATCCCAAACATGGCACGGGACATACTTATACGAAAACATTATGCCTCCTTTATCTGAAATTCAGAGCGAGTCAGGCATCCTGGAGTATTGTTTGTTTGTTTTCTTGTTTGGGGTTTGTTTGCTTGCCTGTTGTTGCTAAGTTGGCCAGCGGGCATTCTGGCAGGCGCCCCCTTGCTCTCTTCCTTCAGACCCAGCACCAGCAGGCCGGCTCCCCCTGAGTCCTCAGACCCAGATGCCTCCGTGCCCCGCTTCCCCATCGAGCCCTGAGGAGCCTGCGCAGAGGGGACCGGCTGCCCTCGACGGGTGACTGAGTGCTCCCGTCAGCAAGGAGGCTCACTGGCAGACGATCACATTTTTTGTGCTGTCAGAGCTCGTCAAGGTCACTTGCTCCATGCAGTTTGCTTCTCTGGGGGAGGAGGGACAGGGGAGGTGAAGGAAAGACAGTGAGGGCGGGTCCCCTGTGCGCCTTCCTCTGAATTCCCTCCCCTGGGTGCCTGCCTAGGAAGCCTTGGAGCTTGTGCCCCATGGTGCCTGGCTTTGCTTGGTGGGAAGTGGGTAGTCAGCATGGCCAGGGGCGGGTGGTGGGGAGCCAGGAGGTCCTGGTGCACTCCCAGCTGTTTCTAAGCCTCTGTGTGACCTTGGGCCAGTCACTGGCATCACCTCTCTGGGCCTCCCAGAGAAAACGGGGTAATAGTAACAGCGCTAATGCTTATTAGTACTCACTGTGTGTCAGGCTCTGTTCTAAGTACTTTATAGATAATACCCTTTGAATCCTTCCAACTAGTAAGAAGTAGAGGCAAGATGTGAACCAAGCAGCTCTGTGCCAGAGTCTAGGCACTTGGCCCCCTTGCCTGCTGCATCTGTGAACATATGAGAGGCCCAAATGCAGGAGGAGGAGGGAAGGGAGTGACTGACACCTAGCGATCACCTACTCCTTGCCAAGGTGACCACACCCTTGACAGAGCTGACTTCGTACAGCCCTCGCCGCAAACACGCTGTGGGATTCTGATCTTCAGTCTGAAGTCAGAGGCAGGGAAACAGAGGCACAGAGAGGTCAGGGACTTGTCCAGGGTCATCATCTGAGTCTACATGGGAACCCAGCTCTCCCACATCAAGGCCTGGGCTAGGTGCTCCACAACCGCCCCACTTTCGGTTCACAGAGCTCGGGACACTGCTCTGGCCACAGAACGTGGGCAGTGAGGTCAGAGCTGCTCTTGGTGCTTCAGCCCAGGAGGCGCCGGAAGCCCCCCTGCTGCCTCCATCCTCTCCCCCCTGAATGAGACCAACCCTTCCCCAGGGCCTGGACACTGTTCCTTGCTCTGGACCTGTCCATCCTTACCCCCCAGCCACACATCCTCATCTGGTGGCTCTTCACTTTCCTGCATTACAGACAGTAGGAAGGATAACATTTTATATTCTTTGTTCTTTAATTTACCCACAGTATCCTGACAATCACTGGTCAGATGGATGGGTCAGCATCACTGTGTCCCAGTTTCACACAGGAGGAAGAGGAGGTTCAAAGGACTTTCCCAGAGTCACCCAGCTTTTAAGCCAGGACTCCAGTGTACACCTTCCAATCCAGGGCTCTGTAGAGGCCTCAGACGTCAATCAAAGTACTGTAAAGATGAAGAAACCGAAGCCCAGACAGGATACCTGTCCTGGTCAAGGTCACAGCCATCCATGGCAGAACTGAGACTGAAATCCACAGCTCCTGACCCGTAACCCCTAGCCCTCGAGTGAATGATGGTGGGAGCCAATGACAGCACCTCAACTGACAACTGGGGTTCATGATGCCAACTCTACCAAGAAGCAAAGGCAGAAGCCATCAGAACCAAGGGGAACCCCCGTTCAGCAGTGAGGCCTGCATCTGGACCTTCCAGTCTGCTGGTGGGGAGGGTCTGGGGAGTGAATGAAGGCAAAGTTTAAAGTTAGGCGACTCTGTACCTTGCAGGTCAGATCTTTTTAGGACTTGCTCATGTGGGAGAGCCAGCCTGGGCTTCACCTGCCAGCTCAGGGGCCCGTGTCAGCAGAGAAGTGACTGCCCCTAATGCCTGGGATTTGTGCTTAGTGACAGCACAGAATGAATAAGTGAGCACAGGCATTCCGGACATAAATGAGCAGCATTTTTGAATTCTCAATAAATGGAAAAAATATATATTTACCCATGATAAATCCACATCTATGTCACCTTTTAGACTGTGGGTCTTTCAGCTCTGGTTCCTGTTCTGACAAACCCTTGGGGTCAAGGTGGGAGGTGGAGTCTGGCTCTGAGAGGTCGCTGCTGGGACCCACGCTCACATGCTCACCAGTGGAAGCCTGGAATCTACTGAAACTAAGGGCATTTCACCTGCTCCCCGTCCTGGGGCTCATCTTTATGGATGCTGGGGTCCCCTCTTCTCAGCTCTGCCTTTGCTTCCTTCCCACTGGCCTTCACAGGGTCTCTTACCTGCTGTGCCCTTATGTTCCTGTCTGCCAGGTGGGGACGTATGTCCATGTCACTGCCAGAAAAGTGCACCAGGCAAGCAAAGGGTGCCCCAGCCCACAAGATTTTGTTCAGCAATTTCACGTCTGGGCTGAAAAGTTACTGAACGGCAAATCTTTACTGCATTACTGGCTCTTAGCAGGCTGCGGCTTTTCCTCACCAGGAGTATTCCTCACCCCTTTTAGACAGAAGGGCAAACTGGGAGCTGAGAAACGAAGACCTACTCAGGTTACAGAAGCCCTTGGGGAGCTCTTAGAACCGGCCGGCTGTCTCTCCATGTTCAGTGTAGTGAGGTGGGTGCCGAAATGCTACCCACAGAGTAGGGTGTGTTCCACTTAGGAGGGGCCCAGAAATAACCCACACCCACCAGTACTAGGACCCAAAGCCCCACAGGATGGTCTCGGAAATCCAGGTCCCAAACACTGTTGGAGAAACAGGGGGGGAAAGCAGGGCAACAGGCCCAGAATCTCCAGAGAATTCCAGATGTGTCCCTCCCCCCTCCCCTTCCCTAGCAGAGTCCCAGGAAAAGTTCAGACTGGGAACCTGGGAGGGTTACACCGGGAGCAACTCTCATCCAGGGCAGTGGCCGTGGGCGCCCAGGCCACCCCTTCCAGGCTCAACGCGAGGCCGCTCGCTGCCCTAGGCTCCCGGGCTTTGTCGGCCTCTCCCCGCACTCTCCCTCACTCCTTCCCGCTTCCCGGTCCGGCCGGCAGGCTCACCTTTGGGCAGCTTGGACACGTTCTCCTGGATCCAGGAGAAGAGGTGGGCGAAGTCGCAGTCGCAGAGCCAGGGGTTCCCGTCCAGGCGCAGGGTGCGCAGCGCAGGCAGCGCGGCCAGGGCGGCCACGTTGAGGCTGCGCAGGTTGTTGTCGTTGAGCTCCAGCACCTGCAGCGACTCCAGGGTTTCGAAGGCGGCCTCGTGCACGCCCGCCAGGTTGTTGTTGGCCAGGCTCAGCTTGACCAGCCTCCCGGCCGAGCGGAAGGCGCCGGCGCCCAGCTGGGTCAGGTTGTTGTAGCTGAGGTCGAGGAAGGCGAGCTTGGCCGAGCCGCTGAACGTGCCCTCCTCCAGAGAGCGCAGAGAGTTGTTCCTGAAGTCCAGGTAGACCAGGTCGCCGTAGAAAATGAAGAAGCCCTCGGGGATGTGCTGGATGCGGTTACCGGCCACCAGGAGCTTGCGCACGTCCAGGGGGAAGGGGTCGGGCACGCTGGGCAGCCCGCGGTCGCGGCAGTCCACGGTGTGCGGATCGGTGCAGGCGCAGCCCGCGGGGCACGCGGCTCCTGGCGGAAGCAGCAGCAGGAGGCTGCAGAGCCCCAGCGCGGCGGCGGCGCCGGCGGGGGCGCGGGGGGCGGCGCGGGGGCTCATAGCCGGGACCCACGCGAGCGGCGGCGACGCGGACGCGGCTCCGGGGCCGAGCCCTGGCGCGGGGCGGCGCGCGGGGTCCCGGAGGACGGGCGCGGGGAGCCGGAGGGCTGCCGGGGCGGAGAGGGCTTGCGCCCGGGCGCGCGGGGTCCCGGAGGCCAGGCGCGGGGAGCCGGAGGGCTGCCGGGGCGGGGAGGGCTTGCGCCCGGGCGCGCGGGGGCGATGGAGCGCGGACCGACCAGGGGAGCCCGGGAGGCTCGGGCGGAGGGGGCAGCTCCGGGGAGGGAGGGCCGAGGGACTCGCGAAGGATTTACCCGAACAAGAAATTAACCCGCTGGAAAATCCCGGGAGAGAGGCGGGAGCGGCAGGGGTGGCAGAGTGGCCGTCCCAAACGCGGCCCCGCCCGGGCAGCTTATTTCCGACACCGGGCAATTAGATCTGTCGCGCGGACTTGGCGCGGAACACTCGACAACCAAGTTCAGTGACCAAGCGCCCCCAGCCCCAGTGGATTTCAGAGGGCGTGTCACGGCCGTGCGCCCCGCACCTCCGCGCCCGCCTGGTGCCAAAGCGCGCTCCCTGCGCGCCACCCCTTGCAAAAGGGAGCGCGACCTGGGTCCCTCTGGCTCTGCGCCAGGGCTTTCCCGGCGGGCTCTCGGGGGCCGCGCCAGGGGCTGTTGATCCGGGGGTGGGCGGGGCTCCAGGGAGCTCCAGGGTGGCTGGTCTTCCTTCCTCCTTTCCCCCACCGGCACTTAACCCATCTGAGTGAGGCAGGCGGGGTCAACCCGTGGGCGCTGCCAGGGCCCCCGCTGTGGCCCGAAGGAAAGCCAGGGGCCAGTCAGCAGTTTCCACGCTGGCCCTGAGTTTGTCGGGGAACTGGCAGCCACCCGGGCGCGGATCTGCTGCTGATCTAACCAAGGCCCAGCCGAGAGGCACCCTCAGAGGCCTCAGAGGCCAGGGTTCCCAGCTGTGTGGCCTCAGTTCCAGTGCTTCCACACTCTAGACCCCGTGTGTCCCATCTGTTAAATGGGAAAAGGTAATATGCATGACACCAGCTTTGGAGGAGGAGCACAGAGTCAAGAAACAAAGTTTAAAAATGATCTTTTCCGTCTAATTTCTACTCTATCCTCAACAAACCCCCAGCTTTGGTCCCCAAGGAAGGTGGTCAGGGCGGTGCTAAGGCTGGAAGGACAGCAAGGAATGGTATGTGTAGCCTCAGACCTTTCACCAACCCCCAAGTCAAACTCCTTTCCCTTCCCAACCCCATTTAGAAACTTTTCTAAGGAGAAGTCCCCACAGAGCCACCAAGAGATTGTCCTGCTGTTGGCTATTTTGGTCCAAGTGTCCTGGAATTGATAAACTCCCCCTGGACCAAAATAACCCAGGAACAGCTGTTGGGCAGCAGGCCCCCAGAGCCCCTGCCCTGGCCCCTGGCCCCATGCAGATTGATGGAGCCTTGAATTCTGAAGCCACAAAGCTAAGCCCTGGCCTTTTTCCAAAGGTACACGCAGCTTGATGCCTTCCGATGGATCAAAAACCTGAGCCTCTGGGACCGAGCCAAGGGCTCAACAGAGCCCTGGGTGAGGAGGGGTACAGAGCCCTGAGGGAAGCTCTGAGACACTTGGGGTCCTGCTTACACCCCAGGCCTCCACACCAGACCTCCTGAGTCTCCTGTCTGTGTCCCCACTCTCCCAGGGTCCCCAGTTTGTCTTTGTCATCCCCAGCTGCAAGGGCTCAGCCCCCATTCTGGTCTCATCCCTTTGATAAGGCAGGTCTCGGGGAAACGTCTGAATCGTCCCGGAGTGGGTGAACACCCCAGGCTGCATAAATAATGCATTATTGCCGTGTCAAGGCAAAGGCAGGTGGCTGAACAAACGGGTCCCCGCATTACAACTCTCCGGGTACACCCTGGAACGATCTGTTATACCCTCCGCCCCTCCAGCCTCAGGCTTGGCTCTGGTTCCTCGCTCTAGTACTGAGGGAACCTATTCCTGACCCGTCTGAGCCCCCAGCATCGTTGCTCAGGGCATCTGAGTTTGGCTGGGCTGCCATCCTACACACGTGCCCCCCTGGGCCTGTGTGTCTGAGAGCGCCATACCTCCCTGCCAAGTGGTCTGGTAGGCTGGAGCCCTGGCCTGCATGTCAGGCCCCTGGACCTGGTCCTGGCCCTACCACTGGCCACAGAACCTTTCCCAGGCCACTCGATCTCTCGAGGGAAATATTTCCCAGTCGGGGATCCTTGGGCCACCTGAGGGTCAACTCTTTTCAGAATTTCAAAAACTCTGGTGAAAATTGGGCATTTTCCTATAAGGAGGTCACCCAGAGCAAATGCCGCAGTTCTTGGCAATGAACTCCGTGATAGCCCTAGGTCTTTTGTATTGAGCAGAAACTGGTGATTTTGATGAATGGAAACAGATGAATGTCTACCTAATAAGTTCAGAGCATTTAGCAAGGGGCTGCAAAACAGGGGGTTGCACAGTTGTAAAATAATCACAGGGGTCCCCAGGAATGAAAATGTTGAGAAATGACACTCTGGACCTTGATTGCCTCATCTTGAAACTAGAGAGAAAATACCTTCCCTCTCCCCTTCCACAGCCACTGTGAAGGCCACGTGGGGAAATGTTGGTTTGGAACGTGAGCTGAAAAGTGTTTGGAGAGACACTGCATATAAAAGTGGCCGTAAGTCGTGCTGTGGCAGGAACGCCTTGCTTCTTGCTTTGTGTCCCCCAAGGTGCCTTGAATCCAAATCGAAAGGCTTTTTTCATGGATAGCAGAAGGAGCAGACATGGCTGGGGTTCGTGGCGAGCAGGGAGGCCCCCCATATTCCAAGACTCCCATGCCTTGGGAAAATGCAAGCTTTGCCACCTCTGATTTTCCCCCAGCAAGGAAAACATAGCTGTGACCTCGGCAAGGTCACACCGTGAGTCAGTGGTAGCTGCTGGAAATAGAACCCAGGCATCCTGACTCCCCTGCCACCCCACTCACCTTGCTGCCTCCCTGGGAAGGGGGCCTCTTACAGCGTGAGGAAAAACACTGCAGGTGATGTGGAGAGACACCTTCAGAGACTCAGTTTATCGGCTTCCTTTCTGTATTTATTCCCAGAGTCAACACACTTTGTGATGCCTGATCAAGAGGTTCAAAACAGGGGTGGGACAAATACCGGAGGTATCCTGATGTTTTCGGAACCTTCCCCAAATCACCAAGCAGAATCCCTCACCCCTCTTCTATGCTCCCCGAGCTACAGAACACTTCCTGTCTTACCTTGTAAGTGGCCCCTGTCTGACTCCCCCTGAGGTTGGGTCTTGGGGAGCTACATGGTTGGGGTCTGCAGGAAATCCCCCACGTGGTGGCTGGTCCCTAAGCAAAAGCAAAATCAAACCGGGCATGAGGGCTCCCCTTTGGTTGCCTCTAAATTAGCCCAAGTCCTAGGCCCTAAATTGTAAACAAGATAATGCCAGTATGGTATGTGCAGGAATCTGAATTTAGGTGCAGAGGCTAGGTTTGAATGATAAGACTGTGGATGGTGTTTGGTGATGTCATTTGGGTTACTGGCATGTGTCACCTGTGATGAGTGCCTGGCTGACCTGGCACCCCGTGGGCCCCAGGAAGGGAGATGTGCTCTGGCCCTTTGCCTGGGGGCAGGATGACTCAGTGGAACCGGCTCTCTGCTCCACGGACAACACTGCTCTGTATCCATCCGCCCACTAACTGGCAAACCCCAAGCTCCAATTTGTTCCCACCCACTGCCCTTCTCCACCACCACCACCAGGGGGCACCATCCGCCACTTGTACAGGTGAGAGCTGAACCCTTCCTCTCTCAAGGCAGCAGCTCTGTCTCCTCCCATAAAACTTGCTTTTGTTTTGCTCTCCTCTGGCAAGGCTGGACCCACTTTTTAGAAGAAAAGCTCCTGCCCCTGTTTTACCCCTGGTACTAGGAAACGAATCCTTAACCAGCCTCAATGGAGTCAGGGTGGTAGTCGTGCTTAAGAACATGGGTTTGGAGTCAGACAGACCTGGGACAAACCTGGTTCTCTTGATCCCTGGCTCTCTCACCTTGAGCAGGTTGCTTAATTTCTCTAAGCCTCAGTTTTCCCATCAATGAAATGGGATAATACTAGTGCCTATTTCACTGGGTGGTTATGAGGATTAAATGAGATCTATCAAGTGCTTAGCAGTGAGTCTTGACATCATAAATGGCCACATAATTATTTATTTCTTTGTTTTTTCACATATAGCAGGTAACTTTTTAATGGAAGTGGTATTCTTTAGGTAAATAATTAAAGTATTTATCTGGAATGTATTTGCTAGGGATACCCTACATTCTAGGAGTGGGTTTAGTAACTCTCTCTGCCCTGAACCTTATTCCAAATGTAGCATTTCTCAGACACACACACACACACACACACACCCCTTTAGCCCTCTCCAGCTCTGGCTGACCTTGTGAGCACAGTTATAGGTGAGCAGCTTCCAGCATCCTGGCTTGGTTGGCCTGAGCGTGGGCACACCAATGAGACCAAGGACATGGGGTCAGTCCCTCAGCCTGGCACAAGGAGACATCTGTTCTCTGCTCACAGCCGGTGTTCCTAATGCTGGCCAGCCATCCAGCAAATGAGTGACCTTGGGTAAGGAGGATGGGGATACTGCCACCCTGTCTCTCCAGGAGAAAAACACAGAGCGCACGTCCCAAGAGTCAAGGGCACCACCATTCCACAGGCAGGAGGCACATGATCTCCAGCAAGTTCGGGACTCACCCCCGCTTCCTCTTCCCTCACACCCACCTCCTGTCCACTAGCAAGACCCTTTGGTGCTATGTCTCTGCCTCCACTGGGACCTCCTTAGTCCAAACTGGCATCGTCCTTTACAGAAGTCCCACTGGCCTTCCTGTTTCCAGCCTTGTTCCCAACAAGGGAACACTCATGCTCCCCACTCACGCTCCCAACACTCAAGAAAGCCAAAGTGAGCCTTTGAAAATATGTTACCTCCCAGTTCAGACACCCCCAGTGGCTTCCTGTGAGTGGTAGGCAGACTTCTAAGATGACCCCCCAATGATCCCCACGTCTTGGTACTCCCTGAGTGAGGGCAGGACCCGTAACTTGCTTCTAACATATTTAGCGAAGGTGACGGATGCCATGTCTATGATTAGGTTACAAGAGAGGGTGACTTCCATCTTGCTATCAGACTCGGCTGCCTCTTTGGCTTGTGTGCTTTGATGAAGCAAGCTGCCGTGTTGGAGGGGCCTGCATGGTGAGGAACTGAAGGTGGCCTCAGATCTACAGCCCATGAGAAACTGTGTCCTGCCAACAACCACATAAGACCAGCAAACATTTTGGTTGCAACCTGTGAGAGATCCCAAGCAGAGAACCCAGCAAAGGCCTGTCAGACCCCTGACCCACAGAAACTGTGAGATTGAAAATGTGTTTTGTTTAAGCTGCTACATTTCTGGGGAATTTGTTACGTAGCAACAGCTAGCTAATACACCTCGGCACTTGGAATAAAATCATCCCACCAGACCCTGCATCCTCTGGCCCCACATGTTTCTCTCACCCTATTTTGGACCCCTCTCCCCTTGGCTCACCACCCTCCAGCCACTCTGGTCTTTTCATACATTTAATTCATCATGTTTGTGCCAACCCCAGGACCTTTGCCTGTGCTGTGCCCTCTGGCTGGAATACTTCCCGCCCTCACCTCCCCCAGTTTTTGGCATGGTTGGTGCCATTTGGTCATTCGGCTCTTCTCAGCCCAAATGTCACCTCCTCTGACTGGCCTCCACTGACATCCCTCTCCCCCACCCATCACTTCTGTGCTACCACCTTGTTTTATTTTCTTCAGAACATTTGTTACCACCTGATATTATCTAGCTTGCTTGTTAGTTTACTTACTTGCTTTACTTCCTGGCACTAAAATAGAACTTCTATGAGAACCATTACATTGTCTCAGTTCGTAGAATCACCCCAAAAATATAATAGGCATTTGAAAAACGTTTAATTAACTAATTGCCACCTACAAATGATGCTTCTCAACTAGGCCACCAGTATCTCAACAGCTTCCAGTGGTATCTCACCTGGAGATGCCTATCTACCTCCTAGGGGGAGCAAGGACCTTCATTCCTCCAAAGGTGGTCTTGGCTCTGGGCCCATGGAGGGGGAGGGATTCATGTGTGGAGCACAAAGTGTGCCAGCTGTACCCCTGAAGTAGCCTGGGTGTTTGGGGCTCCCCCCAACACATTTCTAGCTTCTCTCTACTCCATCAAGCCCACAGCACCCCATAAATCGCTTTAACACATCCACCTTCAAGCCTTCACGCGCACTCCCTTTCCAGCTTGCCTCTCACCATGTTCCAAGTTTGACTCAAGGAAACTTGGCCTCCTCCAGGAAGCCTTCCAGAGTTGCTCTGAACAAATTCCTGGTCCCCTTATTATCCATCCCAGGAGAATACGTGCTATGCTAGGTATGGGGGTACAAGGATGAAGCAAGCACAGCCCCATGCTCAAGGAGCCCCTGGCTTAGGAGGCAGCCATAGGAAGAGGTAATCACAATTTAGTTAGAGTTCAGGACTTACCTGTCAGCCTGAAAACTCCAATTCATGCCGCTTTATTAAGCACACTGAAATAGGGGCAGTAAATTTGGCTAGAGTCAGAGCTAAAAGCATCAGCTCTTGGGCCAGTCGGCCTGCATTCAAATCCTACTTCCATCACTTCTAGACTGCATCTCTTCTGCAAGTAATCTCTCAAAGCCTCAGCTGCTTCATCTGTAAAATAGACACTCATAGTATCCACCTCTTAGGGTTACTGTGAGGATTAAATGAGATAATGTACAAATTAGCATGCGGCACAACATCCAGGTGGGTGCTCAAAAGTAGCAGCATCCTGATATTGTCATCCGTTTGGATGCCTCCTGCAACAAACATCTTTTGCCTGCTTAATATTCACAAGAAAGGCATTGACCTGGGTTCTGGGGAGCTAAAGATAGAATAGAAAGCCTCATTTGTCAGCTGACTCACAATCTCTCTGAAGAGACAGGACACACAGCAGCAGCAGAGGGCAGACAATTCAAGGACTCACTGTGTATGATAACTGCCAACAAGCCTTATGAGTTTATAAATGTCACAGGCATTTGGAGGAGTCAGAGATGCCTGGACTGGTGTGACTGGAAAAGGTACATCTCGACACCATTAACCATGTTTTCCAAATCCGATTTTGGAGCACGTGGCCATGTGGCTTCATGCTCTGTACCCTGGCATGCAGCGTTCCCTCTGCCGGTCCACCTGGCAGGCGCCTGCTTGCCCTTCAAGACATCATGCATTTCTCCAGGGGGCCTTGACCTTCCGAGGTGCATCCCCCTTCCCCTCTCTTGCTCCCCAGGCTTCTATCACTGCCCCCTGCATGTGGTGTGGCATTTATCGATGACATGTTTGTCTCCCCTGTCATCCCCTGCTGGATGGTTAGTGAGCTCTTGTGTAAGAAAAAGGTCCTTAGGAACAAGGACAGCAGGAAAAGGTCCTTGTGAGCAAAGATCGTGTCTTTTCCATCTTTTAATCTTGGAACCCAGCACAGGACCCTGCCCAGGGCAGATGCTCAATGTCTTTGCTAGATGAACAAATGAGTACATGCCTGTATGAATGAATGATTCTGTCATGTGGAATGATAATCGAGCGAACACTATTTGAAGTCTGAATTGCTTTGGAAAGCTCAAGAGGTATGAGTCTCTGTAATTATACTACAGAACTGTTCATTCAGCCCCATAAATACTAAACACTGTTCTATGGCCCCGTGGCAGCTGCTCCTTGCAAATCCTCCCCCTCCCCCAGTAATAATGATAGTGATCCCAAGCCCTCTCATTAACCATTCACAGGACTGCAAAGCCCCTTTACACCCATAATCTCAGTTGATCCTCAAAGCAATTGTCAGGTACGCAGGCCATGCGTCATTGTGTCCATTTTACAGAAACCGAGCCTCAGATGACTCACTGATTACTCAGATTGCACGGCTGGGGAACTCCAAAGATATTTGACATTCCCGCTCCAGGGACAAGTTTCCTGTGCTCCTTTTGCAGCTCTTGTGGTCTAAAGGGAGCTGTTTAATAATAATGGGTGGTGGTTAGATGGCTGCTGATTACATGGACCGCTGACTGATTGGATATAGGGCCTCAGAGCCTGGAATTTTAAAGTTTATTTTGGACCAGCCACATATATCTGATTGCAGAGCAGTATTTCAGCTGCCCTCACTAGCCACCTCTGCCCTCCATCCCACAGACGTGCACACAACCCCACAGGCATACATCCACCTGCACACACCTCCCTCCTTCCAGCCAGGTGTGTCTTTCTGAGAGTGCAGATGAGGAACGGAACGTGACATAACCCAAACAGAGTATAAAGCCACCATAATTCTTTCTAGTAAATGCAGAGGCACAAAGCAGGCTACTTTTATGTGGATTTCCATGTAATTTGCATACATACCTGCATGCATTTCCCAAAGCCATCACACTGAGTTCATGAAGTGAAATGAATTGTTCATGAAATGAACAATTAATGGGTAAATCCACTTCATCTGTGCCAGCCAATGGCAGATATGGACACATCTACTATCCAAGCTGCCATGGCTTCTTTATCCCTGAAGTTTCTTCTAATTTAACATGAAATTGTTTTCAGAATTACTGAAGACCTCAAAGGAAAACACAACATTTATGCAATAATCATGCTAACAATATCTAACACATACTGAGTGCTTACTGTGTCTTAAGCACTGCTCTAGGAGCTCTAAATATATTAATCTCAGTAATCAAAAAGGTCCAATAACTATCCCCATTTTACAGGTGAGGAGACTGAGTTCCATGGGGTTAAGGTCAAATGTCTTGTTAGTGACTCAAACACGGGCAGTCTGGCTCGGTTCGTTTCTGTAGCAAATATTAGTTTGAGCACCTCCTATGAGCCAGGTTTTATTCTAAGCACTGGGAACACTGCAGGGAACACTGCAGTGAACAAAGAAGACAAAGTCCCAGCTGTTAGAAAGCATCAGGATATGTTAGTTAGGGTGAGGTTGGATTGCTGGACAAAGAGACCCCAACATTCATTAAATTAAAGAACAAAGAGGGAATTCCCTGGCGGCCCAGTGGTTGGGACTCGGTGCTTTCACTGCTGGGGCCTGGGTTCAATTCCTGGCCGGGAAACTAAGATCCTGCAAGCCGTGGGATGCAGCCAAACAGTTAAAAAAAGAAAAAAGTTAAAGAACAAAGAAGTGAATCTCTCTCAAGCAGTAGTAATTTAAGATGTGTGTCCCAGGCTGGTGGGCAGCCCCACTCCACCTGGTCACTGGGGAGAACCCAGGTTCCTTCCAAGTCCTTGCTCTGCTAAGCACATACGATGCTGTCCTCTCCCGCTTGCGTGGAGCTGGGTTGCTGCCACGTCTGTGTAGCTGTCAAGGAGGGTGGAAGGGAACATGCAGGGGCCACCCCAGCTAAAGCCCAGGCTGGGGGTGGGGGTGGGGGAGGGGAATGTAACCATCGCTCCGTTTCCTCTTTGGGAGTGAAAGCCTAGCCCCTGGCCACATCCAACTTCAAGAGGGGCTAGGGATCAGGGTCTGGCCGGGGACCAAGGAGGAGGAGAGGATGGATCTGGGTGGGCAACCATCCGCCTTTGCCGTGGAACCACACCCACCAAGCAAATGACTCTACTGGATAATGTCAGAGAGTGATGAGCACAATGAAGAAAAACAAAGCAGGGGAAGGGGCTGGAGGGTCATGTTTTTAGACCGTCATGAGCTCTTAATCACTCTCCTTAACAAACACCCGAGCTCGCAGTGAGGGTGAGGCTTAGGAGACTTCCAAGCACTCCCTGAACCAAAGTCAATTCACGTCCAGCTGAGAAACCAGGGGCTCTGGCTAAGCAAGAGCTGATTGGATTTGACCTTCATAGAGTCCCTCATGCCTTTTACTGAGGTATTATTATTTATCAGTCATCTTACTCTCTTTTTAAAAGGCCTTTAAGGTAGTTAGGGCAGGTACTGTCATCCCCCTTTGACAATGGAGGAACTTGAGACTTGAGAATGATGAGTTCAGTTAGAAAGTAAACTACATTGAACTCCTTTGTGCCAAGGAATTGGGATAAAAAGGCAAATGGGGGGACTTCCCTGGTGGTCCAATGGTAAAGAATCCGCTTTCCAATGCAGGGCACGCAGGTTCGATCCTTGGTCGGGGAACTAAGATCCCACGTGCCATGGGGCAACTAAGCCCGTCACCACAACTACTGAGCCTGTGCGCCTCAACTAGAGAGCCCACGTGCCACAGACTACAGAGCCCATGCGCTCTGGAGCCCGCGCACCACAGCTAGAGAGAAAAAACCTTCAGAGCACAACTAGAGAGATGCCCTCACGCCGCAACAAAGAGCCAGTGCTCCACAATGAAAAATCCTGCATGCCACAACTAAGGCCTGACGCAGCCAAGAATAAAATTAATAAATTAATAAATTAATAAATAAAAATTTTTAAAAAGGCAAATGGGGCGTGGTTCCCTCAGATACCTTGACAGGTAGCTTAGTGTTGTATGCAGACATAAAAGCAAAAGATTTGTAAAGCAAACAATGATAAAACTGTGTACAAAATACAATCATATGGCAGAAGAAGAGAATGATAATTCTACCTGGATGGAAAGGATCAGTCAAGGTATCACAGAAGAGGTGACACCTGACTAAGGTTTTGGTTTTTTGTTTTTGTTTTTTTTATTGAAGTATAATTGATTTACAATGTTTCAGGTGTAGAGTAAAGTGATTCAGTTACTACACATATAGCTGACTAAGGTTTTGAAAGATGAACGGGAATTCTCCAAGCAGATTGGGAATCTGTTCCAGGTAAGGAAAATATGTTCCAGCAAGAGGGAGCTGTGTACATAAAGACATAGAGGTCTTATGAAATAATTTAGAATTTGGCCATGAACGTTTGAGAAAGGCTTACTAAACCTCTAAAATCAGGGCTGGAAAGTAACCCAGGCCTCCTGATTCCTAGTCCACACTAGTTTTGGATCTTCTTTTGAAGCTGTCCCAGGGTCTGGTGGTCAATCTCTGAGTTTTTGTACAAGCATTTTAAAAGCTCTGATCACAGAGTTGCTATTTCCATGCATTCACCCAACAATACTGGCTGAGTGCATTCATTCTAAATGGACTTGAACGCTGGGGACACAGTGACAACCCCACCTGGCCTGAACCCCAGCATGAGAGAGGGGCTTGAGATGGAAAAGCAAGCTGCACCAGGAAGGCCACTGTATATTTTGTGGTCAGTAGTCTGGACTTTGCTCTGAGGTCTTGAAAGGTTTTATCCTGGAAAGAGACATAACTGAGTGTGCCTTTTAGAGAGATGACTGTGGGAACAGCATAGAGATTGAGTTGGGGGGAGGCAAGGCTTTTTCACAGCAATTCAAGGGGGTGTTGATATCACCAGCACTCCTAGGGCTCTACCCAAGAGAAAGAGCAAGGTAAGTGTACCCCCCAAACATCTAAGCTAATGCTCCCAGCAACATTATTGATCATTGCCCCAAACTGAAAACAACCCAAATGTCCATCCACTGGCAAATGGATAAACAAAGTGCAGTATGTCCATACAATGGAATACTACTTAGCAATAAAAAAATAATGAGGGGCTTCCCTGGTGGTCCAGTGGTAAAGAATCTGCCTTCCAATGCAGGGGACACGGGTTCGATCCCTGGTCGGGGAACTGAGATTCCCACATGCTGCAGGGCAACTAAGCCCACACGCCACAACTAGAGAGAGAAAACCCACACGCCACAACTAGAGAGAAGCCCGTGCACCACAACAAAAGATCCCACATGCCTCAACGAAGATCCTGCATGCCACAACTAAGACCCTTCACAGAAAAAAAAAATTAAAAAATAATGTACTGGTTCATTTTACAACATGGATGAACCTCACATTATGCTAAGTGAAAGAAGCCAGACACAAAAGATCACAACTGTATGACTCCATTTACATGAATTGTCCAGAATAGGCAAATCTTCAGACAGTAAGCAGATCTGCCCACAGAAAATGGTAGGAGTGGGGATTAACACACACAAGCATGAGGAAACTTTTTGGAGTCGTGAAAATAGTCTGAAACTGGATCATGGTGATGGTTGCACAACTTATAAATTTACTAAAAATCATTGAGTTGGACAGTCACAATGAGTGAATTTGGTGGTATATAAGTTATAGTTGAATAAAGTTATTTAAAACAAGAGTGATGATGGAGTCCTGAGCTAGGGTCTTGATCGTGGAGGATGAGAGGACAGAAAGCCATGAGGGAGAGGATGGTGGGAGGATTTGCCCACCACAGTCCCACTGACCTGTGCTCTGAACCCCAGATACTCACAGCCCTGCGTTTCCTGATCCTCAATGGATAAGTTAGGCATTTCACAGATCTTACTGTTTACCACAAAGCAGAAGTTGGTAATCGGGTTTAAAAGTGTGAGTTTATGTAAGGAAAATAGTTAAGCACATAGCAGGAAATGGCCAATATTGACACTGGTAAGGGCAGCAGGAGCTTCGGGAAGCAGCACTCTAACTGGCCCAGTGGAGTTGGAAACAGCAGAATCTGAGCCAGTGGAAGATGAAGATGGAGCAGTGATGAGGGGGTGGGGGGATTGGGGGCTGGAAGCTCCTGGGTGTCCCTGGAGGTCACTGCATTTCCAGTGACTGCCTACTTCACCTGTACCTATGGCTGACCCCCACTCCCTGGCAGGAGGTAGGGGCAGGAAAGGAAGACACAGATGCAGGGAGATGCTGGAAGTTACCTGTCAACTGCTTGGCTGATGGCATTTTCCCTCTGCGGCATCTCATCCCGGCCGCCATCACGGTGAGAGCCACAGCCCTGGGGCAGCTGGGTGGCAAGCTGCCCACCGCTGCATCCTGAGTCTTCTGGTCCAGTGGCGCTCCATGAATGTGGTTCTGAAGATACACTTGGACCCCTGCAGACCCAGCCCGCAGCCCAGCTGGTCCCAGCCAGGAGTTGTCTTCTTCCAGCAACACCTGGTTTCTGGGCAGAACCCATCATTGGTCACTTGGCCATGCACTAGTTGGACAAATCTTTACCTAATACCTGCCATGCAAACCAGGTACTAGGCTCTGCCCTCGGTGGGGTGGACAGGTATCTTACAAGCTGGTTCAGGGCCACAGAGACTTTGTGCTCCATTTTGGGGTAAAATGCCTACAGGCCTGCTCTTCCCCATGCCTCCTCTCTCGTGCTAGCTGGACCACTTCCATCATGTGTGGTCCAGGCTGGGACAGCCGGGTGGGGACAGTGAGCACAGAGCTAAGCTGGCAGATTGTGCAGTCGCCCTGCCTGCATTTGAACCCCAGGTTGTCGATAACTAACTATATGATCTTGGCTCATTATTTAAATAGTCTGTGCCTCGTTCTTCTCATTTGTAAAATGGGAATCATAGTACCTCCCTCAGAGGGTTGTGTGAGGATGGAAAGAAATAATATAAGCTTAGAGCAACCCTTGATAAGTGTGAGTTCTATTATTATTATTATTATTGTCGCCACCATTATCACTATTATATCCCTGGCTGCTGCTGCTTCTCCCTCAATCCCATGTCCATTAACACCAAGTCCTGGAGATTTGCTTCATATTTTCCTTGTATCCTTTTTCTTCTCAGCTGACCACAGTCCTGGTCTGGGCATGTTGACCTCACATTCTTGGTGGTTGTAAAACATTTCTTCTTCTAACTGGTTTCTTGTCTCCAGGCTTTGCCACAACCTAAATCACACCTGACATTCCTATCGCTGTGATCTTTCAAAAGAGAGCTGACCCTTGCCTATAGCCTTCTGGTGACAAGAGATATGCACAAAGATGTTCATTACATTGTTATTTATAATGACATAAATTTTTTAGAAACAACCTGAAATATTGTCTTAGTCCATTTGGGATGCTATAACAAAATACAAGAGACCAGGGCAGTGGGCAGTGGGAGGGTGGTGTTATAAACAACAAAATTTATTTCTCACATTTCTGGAAGCTGGATGTCTGAGATCAGGGTTCCCACAGGGTCAAGTTCCATAGCTGGGGAGGACCAGCTTCCCAGTTAATAAATGGTATTCTTCTCGCTATGTCCTCACATGGTGGAAGGGGCTGGGAGCTCTGTGGAACCAGTTATAAGGGCACTAATCCTATTAACGAGGGCTCCACACTCATGACCCAATCACCTCCCAATGGTCCCACCTCCTAAGGCCGTCTCCTTGGAGATTAGGATTTCAACATATGATTTGATGGGGGACCATTCAGACCATGGCAAAGATCCAACAATAGAAGATTCATTACATAAATGTCCACCTAACGACATGCTATGCAGCTCTTAGAAATCTTATTTTAGAAGACTGTTCAGTGACATGGAAAATATTAAGTGAACATAAGCAGTTTACAAAACGTTATGTCCCAATTTTGTTTTACAGACATGCACACAGAGAAAAAAGAATAAAATAAAACCATTTATCTCTAACTGGCATTTTATAATGAGGAAAAGGGTATTGAAATCAAAATAAAAATTTTGATGGCTTACCTTTGTCTTTAGAGAAAGTCTGAGCACATATCGAGGTTTCAGTGTTAAGATGTGACCTCATCCTGGGGTGTCTTTCCACCCTAATCTCCAGCCACCCTCCCTCCTGCTTCTAAACACACTGGTTACTGGCCCTCTGTGCCTCTCTCCGCTATTGTCTCCATGCTGAATGCTCTTCCCTGCTCTGTATCACCTCCTTCCTAGGGCCCCCTTCCACCTGCACTGCTCCCCAGGATAGAATGGCTCCTTCCCTCACCTGTGTTCTCCTGGTCCTTGGTAAATCCTCAGATGCAACTCTAGCCTCACTGAGTTACAATTATTTGCTCACCTGTCTGTCTCTCACATGAAACCATGAGCTCTGTAAGAAGAGATTCCAAGACTCACCCTAATCATCAGCTCCTGGCACATAGAGGCCTGTCGTTTTACTATCTAGGGCACCTTAGTTATAAGCCAGGAATATGTGTAAAGAGTTTCTATGGTGTCAAATTCAAAGAAACACCATCCTGTCCCTGAAAGTAATTACAATACAGGTTCAGTCCTTGCTGCTGCTTCTCCAGTGACACTAAAGGCGATCTAAGTGACAAGCCAGGGCAACTCTTTAGAAATCTCTCCCTGGTTCTCTTCTCCCCACTCTCTCTCTCTCTCTCTTTTTTTAAATTAATTTTTATTGGAGTATAGTTGATTTACAATGTTGTATTAGTTTCTGCTATACAGCAAATTGAATCAGTTATACATATACATATGCATATATCCATTCTTTTTTATATTCTTTTCCCATGTAGGTCATTACATAGTATTGAGTAGACTTCCCTGTGCTATACAGTAGGTTCTTATTAGTTAACTATTTTATATATAGTAGTGTGTATATGTCAATCCCAATCTCCCAATTTATCCCCTCCCCCCTTTCCCCCTTGGTAACCATAAGTTTCTTTTCTACATCTGTGACTCTATTTCTGTTTTGTAAATAGATTCATTTGTACCATTTTATTTTTAGATTCCACATATAAGCAAAAATCCGCACAGCTGTTGCAGAACGCTCCACACTCCAAATCCCTCACTCTCCACGCACTCTGAAGCCTCAGCCCGCTCGCTTTTCCTGTCCTTTCCTGTCCTGTCTCTTGCTTTTCTCTACTCATGGTCCCAATTTGATATCTTAAAAGCCCAGAAAAGACAGAAAGGACAGAACCCTCCCAAGCAGATGGAGAGGAAGTGCTGAGAAGGTGAATACACACTCATTCCTCAGCTCCTGGGCTGTGCAGGTGGGAAGGGACTTGCTCCTTTCCAGTTCCAGTTGCTGGAATGCACATTGTCACGTGACAGGTGAGCCGCAGATTCAAGGTTGGCTAAGAAAGGGGCCATGAAACACGCAGACCAGCCAAGGCCATAGTAGCCACAGCCCTCAGTGGCTGATAGTGGGCAATGCCTCCTGCGACCTGGAGGGAGCTGTCCTCAGTGGGCTCACCCATCCCTCGCAGAGGAAGAGCAGCTTGGAGAAACTGAGTCTGGCTAACCCAGCCCCTCCCCTTGCTCTCCCCTGGGATCTGTGCACCTCCAAGCTGGGGGTTTACAGAGGCAACACCAAACTGGCCCAGCTCTGCATATACGTGGCACCTTCATCTGCCTGTTTCTACTTTGGGATGTCCACTTGCTCTCAGGTTTAAGCCACCTTCTCCAAAGTCTTAGTAATAAAGAGAATGTTCCAGACCTCTGTCCACTGACAGTTCTCTTGTTTCTCAGTTGATCCAGACCTCAGGTAGGGACAAGGGATGGTATTTATCAAGACTCTCTGAACCTCACCACTTCCCTGCTCAGCCTTCCACCTGCTCCCAGCAGCCTTATCAGTGCTGACTACGTTTTCTTACTTTCTTTTCTAAGCTATACAGGAGTTAGTTTTAACCATTCCTGCCCAGAGCAACCCTCTTCATCTCTAGGCATCAGTAATCAATAGAAAATCCATAGTGCTATTCCTCTCTCCTTTTTATCCGTTGGCTCTTGTTTGTCTCCTGGCTGAGTTCAAATCTGATTTTTCCTAAAGTTGCTTGAGGCTAGACCATTAGTTTCTCTCTCTATGCCCCAGTTTTCTCATCTCACATGCAGTATCTCAATAACACATTCCTTTCAAGTTTGCCACAAAGATTAGATGGGATAACATTTGTGAAGCTCCTGATTGATTCTAAAAAGCTTCACAAATATCGGGTCCTCTCTTTCCTGAGCCCCTGAAAACTGTGATCCATCCATTGTTCATTCAAGTATGAAAGAGCAGAAAAGTCGGACAACCTGTTTTTCACTGAAAATGTTCCCTTCCTTGGATGGCATGATAAATCAGATGAGCTCTGAGTCCTTTGGAGCACTTTGTACTGGTCCTTTGGTGGGAATCCTACCAGCTTACTTGCCTAGAAGACTGTGTACTTCTCTTGACAAGCATACAAGAAACCCATAGGTTTGGGGGATACCAAAATATTTTGTTCTAATTTTTCTGCAACATACTCTAAACAAATGTCATTTTGCTTATTCATTTAAACATCAAACGACTTGGTTTCCCAGTTGAACTCTGGGAGGCAAGGCTGAAAGAATATACTGCAGATTGGTTCTCTGAGTGGAGAAAATGATATTTCAACTGGCAGGTGGAAATAAATTGAACCAATTCTGAACAAGAAGTCTCTTACTCAATTTATCCTACTTTTTTCAAGAAATACCAGTCCCCCTTATTCCCAGCGCAGCCAACATTCTGTTTCTGGGTCTTGATGATAATTTATGATAGCTCTAATGGGATTATCACATTTGAGGGACTCTTTGAAGTGCTTTACCCATTTAAATTGAGCCCTATCATGTTAGAAAGGTGTTGTAGCCAGTGACGTGTTGGTAAGTGTTTAACCATCTGCCTCTCCAGAAAAAACATATTCCAAATATACTTATGCATAAACGAGTTAAAATTTTGCTGACATAAAGGATGTAGAGCACACAATTTACAACTAATAATAAATTATGCAATACCTTTTCTTGTAAATTCCATACACCCAACTAATTCTCATAGAATGTTTTCACTGATTTTTATAGAACTCTTGAGCTGTAGCAAACCTCTAGTCACAATTCAACCATAATTTGGCAAAATCGGACTACAAATAACTTCTTGATCTCTACTGATCCAGCAAAGCAGTCACACCTGTAGTTGGTTGCTGGGTATAGTTCTAGCGTGGATATTGATTGATCTCTTCATTTGTATTAATAACTAAAATAAAAGTTAAACAATGAAGGTATATGTTGAGACTTCATTGATCATGTGAGCAACTTCTTTGCTGAATCAGGTAACTGTTTTCCTAAACTAGAATATTTCCTTAAATTTTTTGGCTGGTCTCAATATCATAACCACAGACACAAAACCCTTTTCAGTTAAATCTGCGTTATTGGTGTTTTCCCATCACTTTCTTAAGTCTATGCATTTTTCAAAAGCCCAGCCAAGTGAGCCCTGGTTTGTAAGTGTTTTCCAATTTCTGTGGTACAAATACTCCAATCTTGGTAACGTCTAGCAACCAGCATGACATTACTGAGTATGGAGCTGCAGAGAAATGTACAGTAAGTAGAACATTGTTTAATAGACTTTCTGCCATGCAGACATCTGAGATATAAATAACCTCCCAAGCATAGATAATAGTAAAATGTAGTTAAATAATCAGAAAATGATGTTCTGAGTATTTATTGCCTTTTTAAAAAAATTATTTTAATGTGTTCAATTCAGTAGCATTAAGTACATTCACAGTGTTATGCAACCATCACCAGTATTTAGTTCCAGAATTTTTCAGGATCCCAACTGAAAACCCACACCCATCAGGCAGGACTTCCCATCACCACTCCCCCACCTCCGCCCCCAGACTGCAGCAACCACTAATCTGCTTTCTGTCTCTATGGATTTGCTTGCTCTGGATACTTCATATAAAGGGAATCATACAATATGTGGCCTTCAGTGTCTGGCTTCTTTCACTAAGGATCATGTTTTCAAAGCTCTTCCATATGGTATCATATGTCAGGACTTCATTCCTTTTCATGGCTGGATAATATTCCATTCCATATGTGGATAGACCACATTTCATATATCCATTCATCTGTGGATGGATTGTTTCTGCCTTTTGGCTATTGTGAATAGTGCTGCTATGAACTGTTGCAATTGCCTTCATTTTTGATATAATTTATTTAATTGTAAGTTTATAGCATTTACTTTTTAATAATGGCTGTGTTTACCACCAGCTTGCAAAATTCTTTATCATTTAATGATTGGCTCTTGGGAGCAGGCAGGAGCTGGTTCCAGGGGGACCACTGGTTATCATTGTCCACCTAGCTCCAGGCAGGAGGCAGAGTTCTGAACTTTGAGTCAGCAGATCTGTGTTCTGGGGTCAGTGCAGCCTCCTCCACACTGTTATCTTAAGCAAGTCATGACGCTCTCTTGTCCTCGGTCTTATCCCTGAAATGACACTCTTAGGCTAGATGATGCCTGACATCCCTTCCTGGGGTTCTGTAAACAGATAGGGTGGAGGGGGTGGTTCCTGGAGAAAGAGAACCAGACATGGCTTTGTGGACAGAAGAGAAGCCATTTTTGCCTAAGCCATTTTGTGATCTAAGCCTGGCCGCAATCCTTAACCTAGAACAGGTCTCAGTAAAAATGACCTTAAGGGACTAAAAGAAGAAACTGTTATCAGGCAAAAGAAGTAACGATAGCAAAGATAACAAATGAGCTGTAAAGACTCCCAGTTCTCTTTCAGTGGCGAAGGTGAGCCTAAAGCATTTTCCTTGAGCTATTTTGCAGAATTTAAACCCCCCTCGGGTGCTCAACCACCAGGTCAACTGGAACCTAAGGGATGAGGATGGTGACCTTTTCTGCCCCTCGTGACTTCAATCAACCAAAGCCTGGACTCTGCCCACTGCCCAAGCCCCTTCATGAGTATGCATGTACCCTTAGCTTAAAACTTCCCCAATTTTTCTGCTAGGGGAGACACTGCTTTGGGAAAGATGCCTGGTGTTCTCCTTACTCGCTGCAAGTAATAAATCCTTCCTTCTCCTGACCTTGGCTTGGCTGTCTCTTTTGGCTTGACACCCACCAAGAGGTAAACCCAGTTTTTGGGTAACAGTACCTTCTAATGGCTGGCCGTGCTGGATAAATAGATGAAACAAACTCACGTTAACCGCCCCCCACCCCAGCCGTTCAGGAGACTGAGCATCACTCTTCTGCAGGTTTGGAACATTGGCTCCATCCCCGTAGTAGACATGCTTTGATTGTCACCCCACCATCCCTTCTTCTCTTCTCTTCCCAAGATTTTTCCTGTTGGTGAAATCAGCCCCTCCCCCATTCTCAGACTTGCGTTTTGGGCACTGACCTGAAAAGATTCTCTTCTTGACCAAATTCTAGTCAGGTTCCTCTGACCTCTTTTCCCACCAGGTCTTGTCCTTGGGCATGTCCTCAAGAGCTTAATTTTAGCAAGAATCTTGTTAAGTCAGTTTAGCCAGAACCCTCACTCTCAATATCTGACCAAATTCCTCACCGCCCCCCCACCATCCCCCAGGTGATATATGATCACCCTGGCCTGATTTCAGCAAGATCCTGTGAGGTCAGTTTACCCAGAATCCCCCCTTAACTCTGATGTTTCCTTTCAGTAATTTTCCATCCACTGACCATCCCTGGCCCCTGCTTCTTGGCTATAAATTCCCACTTCTCCTTGCTGTGTTGGGAGCTGAGTACAATTTCTCTCCCTTGCTGCAAAACCCCATGGGAGAAGTCCCTACATCTATTGCCACAGTCCTGAATAAAGTCTGCCTTTCTTTTCTATTTATTTATTTATTTATTTTATTTTTGGCTGCTTTGGGTCTTTGTTGCTGCGTGTGGGCTTTCTCTAGTTATGGCGAGCGGGAGCTACTCTTCACTGCAGTGCATGGGCTTCTCATTGCAGTGGCTTCTCTTTTTGTGGAGCACAGGCTCTACGCAGACGGGCTTCAGTAGTTGCGGCACACGGGTTCAGTAGTTGTGGCTCGTGGGCTCTAGAGCACAGGCTCAGTAGTTGTGGTACACGGGCCCAGCTGCTCCACGGCATGTGGGATCTTCCTGGACCAGGGATCAAACCGGTGCCCCCTGCATTGGCAGGTGGATTCTTAACCACTGCGCCCCCAGGGAAGCCCCTGCCTTTCTTTTTTAACAAGTGTCATGAACAGTTTAACAGGCCACACCCCATCTCCATGTGACTCTTGGGTTCTGAATACATGACTCATTTGGCTCTAAGAAGATGCCAGAGGCTGTTTTGCTGGGGCTTGTGGGAAAGAGGAGCATCCTCTCCCTCCCTCTGTTGAGATGCTGTGGTGTGAGGATGTGGTGCTTGCAGCTTCTGGGGCCATTTTGTGGCCATGGTGAGTATTTATTAAGCACCTTCTGTGTGCAGGCAGGGCCCTGAACCAGTGTGGAGCTTGCAGATGAATTGTTGGGAAGCAGAGTGGAGCGCCAGTGAGAAGATGTGCAGTCTCTCTGGGCCTCTCAGTTACATGAGCCAATAAAGTCCTACTTTTCTTGAGGCAATTTGAAGTTTGAGTTGGGTTTTCTGCTTCACACAACTGGAAAAACAATAATAACAGCAAACAATGGATACCTCCTCCATTGGAATGAGAAATGGAATATGTCCTGCCATATCAATAAACAAAGGATGTCACAGTCATCAACAATTGCAGACCTGCAGCCCTCCAATGTGAGCCGGTGAGCCCTGAGGAAACTCAGGAAGGAAAGAATACCTCCACCTAGCAGCCATCAGACAGACTGCAGACACTCCCTACGGTGAGCCCTGAGGAAACGCACGATATGAAAACACATGATACTGGCCCCAGATAGCTGAGGTGCATATCAAAGGAATCATTTCAGTGAGCCCAGACACTTGCATTTTCCCACATATAGAAAAGAGCTAAATTCTTTAACTTGGGTTATCTGGTTTTCTTCAATTTAACAATAATCTTTTGATGTTCTGACCACCTGCCCTTTGTTGCAAAACTCCTGTATATCTTGGCTTCCCCTTCACTTCCTCGAGCAGTTCTCAGGGTTACTTGACATGCTGTCTCCCGGTGTGAAGTCCTAAAAATTCCCACCAAATAAAACATAACCCTCAGCTTTTAGGTTGTGAATATTTTTTTCTTTTTTCTTCTTTCTTTTTCTTTTTTTTGCAGTACGCGGGCCTCTCACTGTTGTGGCCTCTCCCGTTGCAGAGCACAGGCTCCGGACACGCAGGCTCAGCGGCCATGGCTCACGGACCCAGCCGCTCCGCGGCATGTGGGATCTTCCCGGACCGGGGCACGAACCTGTGGCCCCTGCATCGGCAGGTGGACTCTCAACCACTGTGCCACCAGGGAAGCCCGTGCATATTTTTTAAGTCAACAGGAACCAGCAACTTCACTGTTGTTTCAATCTCAGACCCGTTGTAGTCAGTGCTCTTGATCTAAAGAGGTCCTGGGGAAACAGTGGGAACAATTAGAAAGACCATCCCCAGTGTAAGCTGCACGTATAGAGGGCTGAAAAAAATCACCTTTGGATATTATTGGCCTTTGTCTCCAGTTCCTGGCACAGAGTTCCTAAAACCCTTGGAATTTCCCGAGTGATGGGAGTGTCTTTTGCTATTCCTAACAAAACACTTTTATATCTCTGGTGTGTTTTCTCTGACACCACACAGTTCTTCAGTTCTTTTCATGCCCAATCATTCAATTCAGTTCTGACACAAGCCCCTTTAGATCACACCTGAGTTCGTGCTAATGCAATGACTTAGGGTGGCACCCTTAGACAGCCTCAGGATAGGGCTGGCCACCAGAAGGACCAAGTAATTAGCGGGTGGGAACTTTCAGCCCCACCACTGACCTCCTGGGAGGGGAGAGAGGCTAGAGATTGAGCCTTATAAAAACTCTTGAATACTTTGATTCAGAGAGATTCTGGGTTGGTGAGCACATCGGGTGCTGGGAGGGTGGTGCTCCCAGAGAGGGCATGGAAGCTCTGCACACCGTTCCCCATGCCTTGCCCTATGTATCTCTTCCATTTCGCTACTTCTGAGCTGTCCTTCATAATAAGAGTTTTTTTAAGTTCTGTGAGCTGTTCCATCAAACTGTCAACCCTGAGGGAGTCATGGGAACACCGGATTTATAGACAGTCAGTCACAAGTTCAGGTGAGACTTAAGAACTCCAGGTGGATAGTGTCAGAATTGAACTGAATATCTGGGCACACTGTTGGTGTCCAAAGAATTGGAGAATTGTGTGATGTCAGAGAAAACACACCAGAGACATAAGAGAGAGTTCATTATAATCTTTCCCTTCACTGATTTCTAATTCTTAGTAAATTAACCAAGTAAAGAAAACATGAAATTAATAACTAGCAGTTTGCAATCTGCTCATGAGATTAGAAATTGAATTCAGGGATGTCCCAGGAAGCGCACTCACTTCTGGTTTCTCTTCCCCAGAGAAACCAAGGTGGACAAGGTGCCAGTTGCCAGCCTCCTGAATAAAGCAGCCTTTCCTTTCCAACCAATATGTGATTGTTGAGCACTGGCTTTTGTGAGCAATAAAACCTGAATTCAGTAACAATATTTTATGGCAAGACAAGAAAAATTTAAACATAGGAAAATTTTCTCTGCCCTTTGGGCTCCTCTCTCCCCTCGGCTGTTGTGTATCTGCATTATGCATCCACCAAACCTCCCCATTGGCAGAAATATCTGCTCAACTATAGAAAGCAATATTCTCTTAAGCACCAAGAAGACAACTCCTTAAAAAATAACATTCCGGGGCTTCCCTGGTGGCGCAGTGGTTGAGAGTCCACCTGCCGATGCAGGGGACATGGGTTCGTGCCCCGGTCCGGGAAGATCCCACATGCCGCGGAGCGGCTGGGCCCGTGAGCCATGACCGCTGAACCTGCGCGTCCGGAGCCTGTGCTCCGCAACGGGAGAGGCCACAACAGTGAGAGGCCCGTGTACTACAAAAAAAAAAAAAAAAAAAAAAAAAACCATTCCTTCTTGATCTTGTAAAAGGGTCATCATGACTCACAACTTTGTACTTACAGATCTGGATTGTGCAAACTATCTACGCCATTTAATGTACAGCCCTCTGTCTCAACAACCTATATAATTGTGCTTTGCCTCTAAAGGGCGGAAGAGTTCTCAGAGCTTTTTGATGAGTTTTTTCATCGATACAAGCCTTCTCCCTAGCAGTTTACATTTGGGTCTGTTGATGAATGAAGTGGAACAGACCTCAAAAGTGACCAGGTGGGGACTTACCTGGTGGTGCAGTGGTTAAGAATCCACCTGCCAATGCAGGGGACACGGGTTCGATCCCTGGTCCGGGAAGATCCCACATGCCGCAGAACAACTAAGACCGTGCACCACAACTACTGAGCCTGCGCTCTAGAGCCCACGAGCCACAAATACTGAGCCCACGTGCTGCAACTACTGAAGCCCGTGTGCCTAGAGCCTGTGCTCCGCAACGAGAAGCCACCACAATAATTCCGCACACCACAACGAAGAGTAGCCCCTGCTCACCGCAACCAGAGAAAGCCCACATGCAGCAACGAAGACCCAATGCAGACAAAAATTAACTAGCTAATTAATTAATTAATTAGTTAATTTTTAAAAAGTGACCAGGTGGTGGAATGGAAAGGTGAGTGGACACAGTTAAACCTACAATCACTCAAGGAAAGGAATAGACTACACTAAACGAGCTATGTATGTGTGTGTGGAAAGAACCGTGTCAGTCAGTAAGCATTTACTGAGCACCTCCTCTGTGCACACAGAGCCCTAAACCAGCCCTAGAACAGGAACTCAGAAGGAGAGGAAGGCAGTGGAAGACACAGTTCTGAGCCACAGGTGTGAGTCCTTGGTTCTCAACTGTCATTAAACTCTAGTCTTCAGTGGCTGGTTCATCATGGAAACGCTCTTAAGCATCACTGGGTTTAAGTGAGAAGCACTTAGGCAGAGTCACTCAAATCAGACTGGAGATGCTGCATTAGGAAATTCTCCAGAGGCTATTAGGAGGCTAGCTGTCTGATTCTTTAGGGAGCAAAAGACCTCAGTGGAGGGTGGTTTTTATCACCTGAAAATATGGGAAGAGGTAAAGGGAAATGCTTCATAAGAAATGACACCTAATTACCAATTTTCCATTCCATTTCCAGGCCCTACAGGCAAAGTCCCTCTGGACATCTAGTCTACCCTCCACCTTCAAATGCAAGGCACACACACACACCAACACAGAAGTTGACTCAAGGCCCTTTTCTCAGCTTCATCACGAGCCCTGAAAGAGCAGAAAATGAACTCTGCATTGTGATGCTCCATCTCCCACTCCTGCTTAGTTATTCTGGAGCTGTTGATGGGTGACGCTTGCCTTGGCATTACGGTGACTTTCAATATCCTGAAGTGTAGAACTCAGGGAGGGAGCCCTCTGCACAGAATGACAATGCATATTAAAAAAAAGGAAAAAAAGCAGAATTGCTGCCTTGAAAATAGGAATGTATCTTTGATGAGAAAGCACCTTGCAGATGAGACTCTCAGAAAAACAATTTTTGAGGCAAGTGTTTCTGAGAAATTGTACCTGTAGACAGGCAGCTATTTTGCCAAAAGACACTACAGTAGTGTCTGATTATGAAGGAATGAAGGGACAAAAAGGGAACAGGGGACTTTTCATCTCATCTGGGATACACATGCTCCTCACCTAGGGAATAGATGTGTTCCTGAAAAGTTAACTGCAAATTGGAATTTTTATAACCTAAATCATGCTTTTTCCAATACCATCCTTGAAAAAAATGGGTCCACAGAATACTTTAAGCTCTAGGATGTAATAAAACCACAGCTAAAACCTTTTAACATGATCACTTTTATAGCTAAAACTGACCATTTTCTTATATTAAAAAAGTTACATTTCAAAAAAGCTGAAAGACATGCAATAAAATAGCTAGGGTTATTTCTCTATGTGGTACAATAGTTTCCATGTCAACCACCATTTCCTAGGTAGGTTCTAAGTTTGGGGCACCAAGTGAGGCATTTTCACATGATATCTAATTTAATTCCCACAATGATTCTGTGAGCTAGATCATTATTTCCATTTTTTTAAATGTAATAATAAAGTTTAGGGAGATTAAGTAACTTACCCATGCTCATGAAATGGAAATTGCAAAGCTGGGATTCAAGCCAGGTCTGGATGTCCCTAGGTTTGGTATATTTCCCCTCCACCTCAGATACCTGGTTTACAGGTCTTAAGTAAGAAACCAAACGAGCAATACCCCCAATGTAAACAACCTCAGCTGCTACAGAACAGGTCCCAGATTCTAACACGTTCTTTTCTCCAGAGTCCTTCATGGAGGTGAGAAACCAGTCACACCTTTTGCCATTCAGATGTCATTCCAAGCCATTGATGGAATTTGTTGGCTTTCAAAACAGCATGGGCGAGGCTAAATGGGTGACGAGACAAAGACCCCACCACTCAGAGCTCAACTGGAAACGAACAAGAGTGAAGCCCACCCATGGAGCATATATCAGGCATGAAAGGGTTCAACTACCGAAAACCCCCAAGGCCTGCAAAGTCTGCGGAGCCCAAGCTAGGCGAGCAATTACTGGCTTTGCCTGTTGATTTTCTAAGGATGCTTGTGTTCCTGTTTCACAGCTGTGTGGAAGCTGGCCTCCAAGACAGACTCTAGTGGTCCCCTTCATGGCTTTCTCACCCTTGTGGCCCCTCCCACACTGTACTGAGGTGGTCCCTGTGACCACTAGCTCATGGCATGTCAGTTCTGGTATTAGTTATAAGACTACAGTGTCCATCTCAGATCTCTCTCTCTCAAAACACTCTCTGGGGGGAGCCAATTGCCATTGATGAGGACACTCAGGCTGCCTATAGAGAGCTTTGCAACATGGCAAAGAGCTTGATGACAAAAACTCAGCCTCTGTGCACCGGTGCTGAATTGAATCCAGGAGACAGTTCGGAGTGAAATAGAATAGCTTTATTGCTTTGTCAGGCAAAGGGGGACACAGTGGGCTCATGCCCTCAAAAACTGTATGTCCCAACTTGGAGGGATTGGTGAGGAGTATTATAGGAATGGTTCAAAGGTGGGGTTGCTAATAAAGATCAGGGTGTGTGCAGGGCCTGCATTCCTTTAATCTGGTCTCAGGTGGTCTCCTGATGAGCTGTGTTTCTCAAGGTTAGCAAACTAGGACCTTCTCTCTCGAATGAAGAATTCTTCATTAAGTAGTTCATCTTCCAGTTGTTGGGGGGTTTAGTTCTGTGGAAGAGCTCAAAGATATTGTTATGTGTATCCTTTGAGGAGGAACTTGGACCCTGCCCCAAAGCTGCACTATTGTTTCTTGACTGCTCCTCCCTTGTCTCTGCATTCCTTCCCTTCCCTGATTAGCAACTGTTCGAATCTGCCCTTTGGAACTCAGGGAAGGTCATGGAGGCTGGAGTCTATTCCCTACAATCAAGAAACAGGGAACACAGAAAGGCTTCCATGCCCAGGAGCCCCACAGGGTCCTGCTTGGTTTCAAGCTGAGGTCTCCTACCAATGGTCAGCAAGAAATTGAGGCCTCCCACCAACAAGCACAGAAGTGAGCTTGCACGTGGGTTCTCCAGCCGCAGATGACCTCAGCCCCATCCCGCATGGCAACTGCAACCCCCAGAAAGATATTGAGTCAGAACCACCCAGCAGAGGCACTCCCAGATTCCTGACCCACAGAACCTGTGAGATAATAAGAGTTTGTTGTTTTAAGCTGCCAAGTTTGGGGGTAATTTGTTATGCAGAAATAGAAAACTGGTATAAGTTGTTTCCTTTTCAAAGCTTCCTCACTGTGGACATTGAACCTTACCTGGCCAGGTGGTACCCACACTTGACAATTTCTCTCCTCCTTCCTCAAGCTCCTTTTGCCCTCTTGCCCCTTTATTTTGAATAACTTCATTAAGGCAGTGAATCTTAACTCAGGGCCACTGCAATTAACCAGTGCACTACTTCAAGGGACAGTAGGTTATGTGAATGGTGCTCCCTGGAAGTGTGGGGTGTACAGCTTGGTGTGGCATCCCTACCCACACTCCACCAGAAAAAGTGCCCGTTCTGTTGGATGGAGCAAATGGGGCAATTCCTCCAAAGATTACAGATGAGAGGGGTGGTGATAAAGTGATTCCTTTTCACTGGGGCTGGCAGACCCATCTTGAGGCTGTGGGCAAAGCCCAAGGATTTAGGTCACCATCTTTCTTCCCACCACCATGATGGGGTGGTGATCATGAGCTTGGACGCTGGAGTGGCACAGACAGGTCCACTTCCAACTGTCCATGATATTAGCTGGGCGACTCAGCACGTGGCTTCACCTCCCTCTAGGACTCAGATTTCTCAGCTGTCAAATGGGAATAAAAATAACACACCCCCTCAGGGAGTGGCTGGAGGTTACAGTGAGTTCACATACATAGTGTACCCAGTTCAGTGTCTGATGCCTAAACAACAGCAATTATTATTATCTTTTGGTTCCCCCAGATGAGCCCCACATCCTGCTTGTTACATAGCAGACACTCAATAAAGATTTCTTGAATTAATTGAATAAAAGTCTTCATTTCTCCAGGAAGGAGACAGCCCTCTAGTTCTGGGTAAATCAAAAACCAACAATAATGATAATGATTATGATAAAGTCACACTTTTAACTGAATAATACAAAGCATACAGTACAATTTGAACCCTTTGTCTCACAAACCACAGCCTTAATCAAGTCATTCTTTTCCACACTGGAGAAATTTTAGAAGAAAAGAAACCACGTCCTTTGGCAAAATACAGAGTCAGAGGCAGCAGCTGTGCAGTTCCAGATGCCCTTGGAGGGCTCTGGATAATTCTAACCTGAAGATGCGCATGCAAATATTTAGTCAAAAACTTAAGGCTGACTTAACTCAAATCGAGCTGCCAAGCGCCCAAAAGCTATAAACAACCCTACCTGGATACTTGGCCCTCCTTCTGTCCCCAGGATTACATCCGCAAGGCTCCAAGTGGGAGAGAAAATGCCAGTCATTCCTTCTCAGGCTTCAGGACACATGTTGGATCAGCCACTGACGTCAGAGGGGAATTCACTCCCCCTGCTCTGGTCTAGAATTTCACAGCTCCTCAGCGGCAGGAAGGATGGGCCACATACTGGACACACAGCGGTGCTCGTGTGGCAGTGGAGGGAGAAGCCTTGCCTGGGGCTGCACAAGAGAGTTTAGTAAACTATATATAAAATAGAAAATCAGCAAGGACCTGCTGTATAGCACAGGGAATTCTACTCCGTATCTTGTAATAACCTGTAATGGAAGAGAATGTAAAAAAAAGAATATGTATACTTACATATATATGTATAACTGAATCACTTTGCTGTACACCTGAAACTAACACAATGTTGTAAATCAACGATATTTCAATAAAACTTTGAAAAGAGAAGAGAACTGCCCAGGTCTTGGGGGCCCAGCTCCCATGCCCACCTCCTCCCCTGCCCCATCAGGCTCACTCTCACCCAGGACCCTCCCTCCTGCAAAGGTGCCCCAGCGCCCCCAGGGCCGTCTCTGCACGGGCACGCAGCCGGCTGTGGACAGGTGGTGTGAACAGGAGGAGACGGACAGCAAGCACGGGAGAACAAAACTATAAGGTCACTGCAGACAGGGATGGTATTGTGGGGAGAGCAAGGGAGACCAGGTAGGGCTGCTTTGGGCAGGTGCCCAGGGGAAGGGCCCTCTGAGGAGGTGACATCTGAGCTGAAAAGACCTGGGTGACTCAAGGAGCCAGACGTGCCAAGACCGAGGTCTAGGCAGAGGCAGGGCCGGCCATGTCATTCTCAGGGTCCTGGGCTTGAAATGAAAATGTGGGATCCCATTCCACACGTATTAAGAATTTCACGTTGGTGACAACGGGGCATTAAACCAAGAGTGAGGCCCCTCCAAGCTCGGGGCCCTGTGTGACTACATGGGCCGTATGCCCACTAAGCAGGCCCTGGATAGAAGGAATAGTCAGCCTGAGAGCCCTAAGGCTGCTCTTGGAGAGTTCCAGAGTTAGAAAGAAGGCCAGTGTTATTTACAATAGCCAGGACACGGAAGCTACCTAAATGCCCATCGACAGACGAATGGACAAAGAAGATGTGGTACATATATGTAATGGAATATTACTCAGCCATAAAAAGGAACGAAATTGGGTCATTTGTAGAGACATGGATGGATCTAGAGACTGTCACACAGAGTGAAGTAAGTTAGAAAGAGAAAAACAAATATCGTATATTAATGCATATATGTGGAACCTAGAAAAATGGTACAGATGAACCAGTTTGCAGGGCAGAAATTGAGACACAGAAACAGAGGACAAACATATGGACACCAAGGGGGAAAAGTGGCCAGGGTGGGGGGAGGGTGGTGGTGTGATGAATTGGGCGATTGGGATTGACATGTATACACTAATGTATATTAAATGGATAACTAATAAGAACCTGCTGCATAAAAAATAAATAAAATAAAATTCAAAAAAAAAAAAAAAAAGAAAGAAAGAAGGCCAGTGTGTCTGGAGAGCAGAAGAGGGTCAGAGGGTATGCAGGGAGGGGACCCCTGAGTGAGATGTGACCAGAGCCTTTGCACAAGGGAGGGACTGGATCTGATTAATATTTTTAAAGATCCTACCGGCCACTGGGGAGAGACTGGTGTGTGGCGAGTCTGAGGGGAAGCTGGGAGCCAGGTTAGAAGGCAGAGACGGCGGTGGTGGAGACGGGCGGGCCCAGACTGGCCGCAGGGCCTGATGGTGCTGTTTCAGGCCGGCACTCATCCCCTCCCCTGGGCCTGGACGCTCCGAGTGCCCTGCACACTCACACTCATCCCTTAACTCCGTCTCAAACCTCCACACCCAGCCCCGTCAGTGAAGCCCAGCCTGCAGCCTGGCCCTGCCTGTGCCCTACACAGCACCCACCGCCCCGCCAGGACCAGAAAATCTTTTGTATTTCTGGTGTCTTGCAGAGTGCCTGGCACGTGCTGGTTTGTGTTCAGTAGCTAGTTGTCCAGTGAGTGAATGAACCTATTAACTCATTTTAGAAAAATTAAAAGGGCCCTGCTCCAACCAGACAAATCTGAGCCTAGACCTTGGCCTGAAAAAGAGAGCTTCTATTTCCAAACCCAGCACATTTCCCTCTCATTAGATGTTTAAAAAAAAAAAAAAAATCAAAAAAAGAAAGAGGAGAAGCTGACCCCCGAGGCTGTGGCACCCAAATTATAGCCTCCGACTATTGTTTATGCTATATTTGTCTTGTCTCCAGGCGTCATCCTGGGGGACAGGGCTTAACATGCCAAACGGTCCCTCTGGCTACAGCACCACAAGGAGGAATGTTGCCCTACTGCGCCCTCTCGTGGCGAGGGTGGACACTGCATATGTCCCAAGCGGTTTTTCCAAAGACTGCAGGAAGAACAGTATGATTTTGATGATGAAGACTTAGAAGGAGGGCTGAGCTGCCAGAGAGGCTTGGGAGCTGAGGTCCTCTTGGGCTGGTGGTCTCTATTAACCTGGGAGGTTACTTATCCTGGGTCGTCCCCCAGTCTCAGGGTTGCCAGACTGTACAAAAGCTGGAGGACAGTTCTGCTGGACAGGGGATGGCAGCCTTTGCCAGAGGAGGACAGACACACTGAGCCTTTACATGGCTTTTTATGGTCCCTTCACAGAGCTGTTTTATTTACCTGCTGCATGGATGAAGTCTAAGAAAAACCCATATCCACCATATAATTTGGAGCTAAGTACCTGACGGATGCCCAGAGATTTAAAATTAGCCAAGTAAACTTAATACCGGGGCATTATGCTTGCTTTCAAGCGCCTGGATGTCTGTTAGGGAGGCATCACTTGGGAAGGACTCTTGAAAAAATAATCAGATTCTATTCTCCTTAGAAATTAATAAAAGGGACCCACTCTGAAGGGGACCAGTTGTCCCAAATGTCCTCCAGCTAAAGCAATGAGTAGAGCCAGTAGTCCATGTGGGATTATTCTGTGGTTTGCACAAATTAAAGTGAGGTTTGAGGTGATTTCCAAAAGGCAAATATACCTTTGCTATTTTATAAACACATCCCACTCAGCTTTCAAAACTGAGTCTCCCCCCACTCTATGGTACAAGGGATGGTAGGTGGGGTGGGGCAATGGAGAGGCTCGACCCTTGACACCTCCTGCAAGTTAATGATAAGAAAAGGGATGGCATCAGTTCACATTAAAAACTAGCATATGAGGGAATGCTTATCCTCATGTTCTTTACTTGCATCATTTCATTTATTTCTTACAACTTCATGAGGTAGATATTATTATCTCCACTTACTTAAATGAAGAGGCTGAGGCTTAGCCTGGTTAAATGATGTGCCCACGATCACGCAAGAGGAAGTAATGGCAGAGTCAGGATTTACATTCAGGTCTGCAGGACGGATGCTCAAGCATCCTGCGCTATTTTCTCCCAGAGTAGAGTGGAGTCCACCAGTCCACCAGTTACACCTCAGATCCTGCCTTCTGTTGGAACTTTAGGGAGCCAATCAATCACACCCTTTATTGCCCTTTAAAGTGTGCAAGCGATTGAGAAATAGATTGTATTAGTATCTGTTGCTGTGTAACAAGCTATCCTAAAATGTAGCAGCTCAAAACAACAATGAACATTCATTACCTCACGGTTTCTGAGGGTCAGGCATCTGGGAGTGGATTAGATGAGTGACTACAATGCAGGGTTTCTTATGACGTTGCAGTCAAGAAGTCAGCCAGGGATATGGTCGGCTCAAAGCTCAGTTGAGGCTGGAAGAGTTGCATGTAAGCTCACTCGCTTGGTGTTGGCAGAAGACCTCATTCCTTGCCATGTGGGCTTCTCCCTAGGGACACTCATGATATGAATGGTGGCTTCCCTTAGAACAAGTGATGGGGAATTAGAGGGCTCAGAAATGACATACTATTATTTTTGCCATATGCTTATGGTCGCAGAGACTACCCTGATACACTATGGCACTATACCAGGGCAAAAATACCAGAAGGTAGGGATTATTGGGCGCCATTTTGGATGCTGCCTATCATGTCGACAGAGAAGTTGGAAAGATGGAGAACAAAATGATGGCTTTAAAACTGGAAAAGTTGGGGCTTCCCTGGTGGTGCAGTGGTTGAGAGTCCGCCTGCCGATGCAGGGGACACGGGTTCGTGCCCCAGTCCGGGAAGATCCCACATGCTGTGGAGCGGCTGGGCCCGTGAGCCATGGCTGCTGAGCCTGCGCGTCCAGAGCCTGTGCTCCGCAACGGGAGAGGCCACAATAGTGAGAGGCCTGTGTACCGCAAAAAAAAAAACAAACTGGAAAAGCTGCATCAAATGATGCGGCGTAAGGGACTTCTTAATATTTCATCCTTGAAATAAACCCTCTTAGCCACTTGGTCAGAGGGGGGACTGGAGAACCATAGCTCCCCCTGCAAGAGCACAGCAGGGAGGCTTAACACTTTAAGGGGCAGAGAATGTGTGCTGAGAACAAGACATTCTGCAAAGAGAATGGGCTGAGCTGGGCAGGCTCAGCAATACCTCCCACCTGCCCAACTCGGGACATTTCTCCTCCCCCAGGAGGCTGGGAATGCTCCTCTAGTAGACTTGTTCTCATATGAACATATGGCCAAAGAATGCATTTCTCACTAATACCATCCCTGGTCCAATCAATTCTCTGTTCCACCACCACCTGCTACATCTCACGGATGTTTTTTGGACCCTTGTAGGCAAGGAATGCTTCTCCTTGAGTTCGGTGTCCCCAGAACCTAATGTGACATGTACCATGATCACCATCACCACCACCACCATCATCTAGCATGTGACAAGCAGTGTACTAATTCCTTCACAGGAGTGACCCCATTCCATCACCACAACCCTCTGCAGCAGGTACTGTTAACTATCTACATTGAAAGGAAAAGGCAAGTTAGCCTTAGCGAAGTGAATGTGCCCACGGTCATACACTTAGCAGGTGGCAGAGGTGGGAACTGAAGCAAGCATTCTGACTCCACAGCCTTGCTTTTAAATCCCATGCCAGAGAGGCCATTCAGTCAATATTTGTTGAAAGAGATTAACTCAAAACTAACTTTTGACTTACAAAAAGAAAAGAAAGCCTAAATAAGTAAAGTTGTTGGACCACAGCAAGTTCTAGAGAAAACCTAATTCCCACAGTGCTTTTTCAGGGTCTTAGGAATAAACTTAAGGTTGAAAAAGTGACAACATCTTGCAAAATAAATAATTAGTTTCCAGGAGGCAGAAGCATAGGCCAGGGCATGGCTTCCATTTCAGTGTAGAGCTGCTTCTCAATCCCATTCACTTCTGTAGATGCTGCTTCCGGGGTTAAAACAAGGGCTGTCCATGAGATCCGAGCAAAGCAGGAGTAGGTGAGAACTTTGCTCCCCTAAATGACCACTGGAGGCTAGTACAGTGGTCATTGCAGATGGCTTGTTGGCTGTGAGCACCAGGAAATGGAGATGGGTTCGTGCTGCACTTCCCGAGAAACAGAAACCCAGAGTTTGTTTGCTTATGAGACAAACAAATGAAAGGCCAAGAGACAAGATGCTTAGAGACTCAGTGCTTCCTCTTGAATTGCTGGCCTGCCTGGGAGCAACTGCCCACTTGCTGTTACCCACTGGCGTCTTGCATGCCTCTTAGGCATGCCTCCTAGCCCCCACCAGCTGTGTCCCTCTGGCTACACCAACTCATTTAAATGTCTTAACCCAACCAGAGACTAGAGTTCATCAATGGCCACGAGGGCACCAATTATGCGTAAGACACAGGGCGGGGCTTATGGGAAACAAGGTCTTGTGAGAGACATGGGGAGGCAAGGCCTCCTTGCAGGAGATAAAGGGGTGATAAAACCTCGTGGGGAGACAAAGAGGTATAAGGGAACACTTACCCTGTGGGGAGTTGATTTGGGGTTTTCATTTGTCCTCAAGGTGCTTGCTTCAGTCTTGGGGTGATTTAGGGGTCACAGCACAGAATAAAAGGGTGATTAGCAGGAGAGAGGCTAAGAGGCATTGGCCACAAGGCTTTAGTCCTTCAGAGGAAGGAAGGAGCGCTTGGGGCTGGGCTGAGGAGGGATGCTTTCAGGGGGGACATGGGATTTGAGGAATTGGGAAGATATAGCCCCGTGTTCCCCAACCCTCATTCTCACATGATTTTGGCAATATTTGGCTATAGCCTGTACTATTTTTAAAAAATATTTATTTATTTGTTTGTTTGTTTGTTTGTTTGTTTTTGGCTGCATTGGGTCTTCGTTTCTGTGCGAGGGCTTTCTCTAGTTGCGGCAAGCAGGGGCCACTCTTCATCGCGGTGCGCGGGCCTCTCACTGTCACGGCCTCTCTTGTTGCGGAGCACAGGCTCCAGACGCGCAGGCTCAGTAGTTGTGGCTCACGGGCCTAGTTGCTCCGCGGCATGTGGGATCTTCCCAGACCGTGGCTCTAACCCCTGTCCCCTGCATTGGCAGGCAGATTCTCAACCACTGCGCCACCAGGGAAGCCCCTAGCCTGTACTGTTATTTATTTGAGATTTTCTTTAAATTGAATCATTTTTTCACATATAAATAGATTCCTCTTTAAGGGAAACTTTATATCACCGCAGTAAAATGGAAATCCAGTAGCACTTTCCATCATAGAATGTAGCCATAAGCTAGAGACAATGAAAAATAAACAGTAGTATTAAAATCTAGCCAGACACTCTTGTTGAAGTCTCTGACTCTTAACAGGTGTTACAGAGGTGTTAAAGACACAAGAACACTTAATTCACACTTTCTCCATGATATAATCAGAAGATTAGAAATGAACAGAATTCCTCTTGCAGGAGTATGGCAAATCAGTTCTTCCAAAGACCCCTCCCACTATACTATAACTAGACCCTAGCAAGATTACAATAAGCATTCTTGTATGATTGCTAGGTTTGTATGAAAATGAGGACAATCTCCAAGGTTGGTGGAGGGATAGAAGAGAATACTAAAATGACAGTAGAAGGGGAATAGTCAGCAAATGTGACAGTGAGAGATGGAATGAGTACCAGCCCCGGAATCAGGGCACTAAGCCTTGAGCCCTCTGCAAGATGGGAGAAATAAAACTGAGACTCCTGCTGTAAGCCCTGATTCTTTGAATGGAGCCCAAGGTGCCTGCCCAATGTGGTAACAACTCAGCTACTGAAAAAAAGCAAACATAAATCGTCCCTGGAAGAAAGCATCGCCAATTTAGGCTCTCAGGATCTCTACAGATTATGTTCAACCAAATATAAACTCGCCATAAAAAATTGCCAAGTTCCCAAGGAAACAAGCTTCATGGAGTGAGATGAGCGGAATTAAAAAGACATGAATTTAAAATCATATGAATTTCTGGTATTGGAATTGTAAGATAAAACATATAAAGTATGAAATGTTTATAGAACAAGCTATGTTATTAAAAAATGAACAAAGAACAATAAACTATAAAAATTGACCAGGAAAAGAACCAAATAGAACTTTTAGAAATGAAAAATATACTCACTGAAACTCAATGGATCTGTTTAGCTGCAGATTAGACAGATAGTGGGTGAACTAAGGAATAGATGTGAAGAAAGTATCCAGAATGCAGAACAGAGACAGGGAGGAAGAACGTGTCAAAGATAAAAAAGTTATGAGAAAGTGTTAGATAAAGTCAATTAAATTAGTGAATGTAGGTAAAGAACTTAGAATACTGCCTGGCAATTAATACGAACAAAGACAAATATCGGTTCTTCAAAAAGATCTATAAAAATTTAAGATCTCTGGAAAATGAATCAAGGGGAAAAAAAGACTGCCCAAATAAACAAGATCTGGCATAGGAAAAGAAACTGCAGATGTAGCTGAGATTAAGAAAATAATGAGAGTATACTATAAACATTATACCGATTAATTGGAAAAGTACATGAAATAGACAAGTTCACAGAATATATAACTTATCTAAACTGACCAAAGGAGATATAGAAAATTGAACAATCATATAATTATTATGGATATAGAAGTTTTAAATAATAGTTTAAAATGGCCCAAAGAGAATACAGCAGTCCTAGAGACATTTACAAGTGAATCCTACCAAACTTGCAAAGAAGAGATTATTGGAGGGAACATTTCCCAATTTATTCTATTAGACAAAGTTTTGACATTAAAGCCAGGCAAGAATAATGCTAAAAAGGAAAATTATAGGTCAATTTCACTCAGGAACATTGATGCAAAAATTGTAAACCAAATATTACCAAATTCAATCAACAATCTACGAGAAAAGTAAGAAAGACCAAGTTGGATGTAATCTAAAACTACAAGGGTAGTTTAACATGAGAAAAATTTAAAAGCACAATTTGTCACCTTAACAAATTAAAGGATAGAATCACATGATCATCTTAATAGATGCCAAGAAAATCATTTGAAAAAGTTAATACCTATTCATTAATAAAAACTCTCAGCAGATTAGGAATAGAAGGGAATTACCAACAGCAAGCATCATTCTAAGTGGAGAAACATTAGAAACATTCTCTTTGAAATCAAGAGCCAGACAAGGGGGCCCACCCTTCCTATTCCTATTTAACATTGGACTGGAGGTACTAACTAGTCAGGGAAATAAGACAAGGAAAAGGAACAAGAGTTTAAGGATTAGGAAACAAAACTGTCTGTATTTCAAGATAACATGATTATCTATAAAGAGATAACCCAAAAGATTTTCAGACCTAATTATTAGAATTAATAAAATAGTTTAGCAAAATGACTGAAAATGAGATCAATATACAAAAATCAATTGTATTTTTATGCACAAGCAACAAATGAAAACATTACTTTTTAAAAAGACGTTATTTACAATAGCAACAAAATAGAAAGTACACAGGAAAAAATATAACAAAGATGAGAAAGAAGTTGATAGAGAAAATTTTTTAACTTTTTTGAAAGACATTCTTTAAACACTAAATTCGTACTATCTTAAAAAGATATTATCTCCACATTAATCTATAGAGTCCATGTAATTTCAATCATCATAATCCCAAAAGGTTTGTCAGGGCTTATTTTCTTTTTTTGAGAAATTTAAGAAGCTGATTCCAAAATGTGAAGCTGAATCCAAAATGATTCCAAGCTGATTCCAAATTTGAAAGAAGTGTGATGGTCCTAAAATAGTCTAGAGCTTTTCTCAACTGAGTTATTCCTCTGAACTGCAGAACACAGAAGATGATTTTAGTCGTTATTTTCTCAGTTGTCTCAGGGATGGAAGTAACTAGTACCAACCTAGATACCTAGGATATAAATAATTCTTTATGTACAATCAGTGCTTCAGGGCATTAGAGTGAAGAAAGGCTGGCTGGAAGGTGAGGGTGGAGGAATTTGCCTAATTCCATATCAAGACTTATTACAAAATTATAGTAATTAAGATAGTGTGATGTTGAAGCAATTACAGACATAATAATCAATGCAACAAAACAGACTCCCAATTATTTGCAAACTTGACAGATGAAGAGGAGATGTAGCAGTTCTATGAGGACAAATCATGCAACAGATACTCAGACAACTGGTTATCCATCTGGGGTAGGAGTGGGGTTGAACCCTTACCTCACACCTTACACAAAATCAACTCCAAGTGGATTAACAACTTAAATGTGAAAGGTGAATTTGTTAAACTTCAGAAAAAATTGTCAAAGTATTTTTTATGACCTTGGGATAAGGAAAGATTTTTTTACATAGACTTAAAGAAAAACTTAACACACTGAGTTACATAAAAATTAATAATTTATGTTCATCAAAAGACACCATAAAGAAAAACAAGCCATGAATTGGGGGGTATATTGCACACATATAACCACAAAGGATTGGTAGCACATAAAGAATATATATAGGGCTTCCCTGGTGGCGCAGTGGTTGGGAGTCCGCCTGCCGATGCAGGGGACACAGGTTCGTGCCCCGGTCCGGGAAGATCCCACATGCCGCAGAGCGGCTGGGCCCGTGGGCCATGGCTGCTGAGCCTGCGCGTCTGGAGCCTGTGCTCCACAACGGGAGGAGCCACAACAGTGAGAGGCCCGCGTGTCGCAAAAAAAAAAAAAAAAGAAAAAATATATATATATTAAATTCCTACAAATCAATAAGAAAAAGACAAATAGCCTAATAATAAAACAGGCAAAAGGATACAAGCAGGTCTTACACAGAAGAGAAAATGTATTTGATGGATAAAAATATGGACTGATAATCAGCCTCATTAGTAATCAGGTACTAACTTGCATACAGTACCCTAATGAACTGTGTTATTTTACACCAGACTCCAGAACCAGACTGACTGGGTGCCATCCTGGCTCCTCCAAGGCATGGGAAGGCAATAATTTCTCCAGGCCTCAGTTTCTTCTATGCAAAATAGGACACTAACCCAGTAAAACCTTATTGAAAATTGGCTCCCACCATCCACCCAGCCTGTTTTCATTCCATCAACCTTATAATAATGCCACCTAATATCTTAAACAATTGGATTTTTTGGACCTTATTTATAGGATTAGGTGGAGTTTTACTGTAGTACCTATTTCATAAGGTTGTTGTGAGGATTGCATGAAAATTAGTAAATGGGAAATACAGAACAATGCCTGACACATAGTAAATATTATATAAGAATTAGCAGAAATAGGGCTTCCCTGGTGGCGCAGTGGTTGAGAGTCCGCCTGCCGATGCAGGGGACGCGGGTTCGTGCCCCAGTCCGGGAAGATCCCACATGCCGCGGAGCCGCTGGGTCCGTGAGCCATGGCCGCTGAGCCTGCGCGTCCGGAGCCTGTGCTCCGCAACGGGAGAGGCCACAACAGTGAGGCCGCGTACCACAAAAAGAAAAAAAAAAAAATGAGCAAAAATAAAAAATTTTAAAAAAAGAATTAGCTATAGTGTCATTGAAAAGTCTGAAATTAACAAGTGGTGACAGATGGAGAGTAATGGCACTCAGCTGTTGCTCAGGGTTGGGGGAAGGGTGTCAGCTGGAACAAGGAATCACTTTGGGAAACAATTTAGAATTATCTCACAAAGTTAGTGTCTTTGTTCATTCTGGCTACAGTAGCAAAATACCATAGATTGGGAGGCTTATAAACAACAGAAGGTTTTTTTTCACAGCCCTGGAGGCTAGGGCATCCAAGATCAAGGTGCAGATTCAGTGTCTGGTGAGATGGCTCTTTCGTTGTTGTCCTCTCTGTTATAAGGGCACTAATCCCATTCGTGACCTAATCTTCTCCCAAATGCCCCACTTCCAAACACCATCGCCTTGGGGGAATAGGTTTCAACATACGAATTTTGGGGAGACACAAACATTTAGCCTACAGCAGTTAAACATGTACTTGCAAATGCACTTTCCCTATAATCTAGTAATTCCGCTCTTAAGTTTATACCTGTGTTTTTTAAACTTTAGTGGGTATCAGAACTCCCTGGAGGGCTTGTTAAAACCCAGATTACTGGGCTCCACTCTGAGAGTTTTCAGTTCAATAGGTCTGATTTGGGGCCTGAGAATTTGCATTTCTAACAGGTTCCCAGGTGATGGTGATTCTGGTCCAGAGACCACACTTTGAGATGAACTGGTTTAGAGAAATTCTCAATTGCAGGCACCAAAAGACCTGTCCAAGAGTGTTCATAGCAGCAAAAAACTAAAAACCCAGCCCAAATGTCCATCAATAGGAGGTAAAAAATATACTGATAGTTCCACACAATGGAATATTACACAATAGTGAAAAACGGATGACCTATGCTACATGCAATGACAATGAATATTAACAATGTAATTTTGAATGAAAAAAAAGAAGCAAGTTAGAGAAAACTATACACTTTAGGAGACTTTTTAAGCTCATAACAAGAAAATTAACTAATCATTGTTTAGCTACATATACATATGTGGCAAATCTATTTTAAGAAAGTCAAGAGGAGAATAAATACAAAATTTGTGATCATGTTAGTTCTGGAAGTTGGCAAAGAGAAAATCCTATAGTATTGGTGATATTTTCGGGTTTTTTTTTTTTTTTTTTTTTTTTTGTGCGGTACGCGGACCTCTCACTGCTGTGGCCTCTCCCGCTGCGGAGCACAGGCTCCGGATGCGCAGGCTCAGCGGCCATGGCTCACGGGCCCAGCCGCTCCGCGGCATGTGGGATCCTCCCAGACTGGGGCACGAACTCGCGTCCCCTGCATCAGCAGGTGGACTCTCAACCACTGAGCCACCAGGGAAGCCTGATATTTTCGTTTTTAAGTTGTGTAATGAATTCACAGATATTAATTCACTCTGGTGTTTTATAATTTATGCTTATGTTATATATGTTTTTGGCATGTGTCAATTATTAAATAGCTTTTTACAAAAGAAAATTAAAAAGAGAATAACGTTCTCACTGTGTGATTATTATTTGATGTAATGGAAAACACTTTGCAGCAGAGGTCAAAATTTCTAACACTTCTTTGGAGGTAGGTGGAGAATGAGTTTTCCTTCATTTTTTATAGGTGTCCTCACTTTGATCTAGATATTGGGATTAGAGGAACTGAAACACTCTAGTTATCACCAACACAGTCTCTTCTGGTTTGGAACAGTCCTCTAACATCTATCCATGCTCTTTTTGGGAAATGCTCAATTTCTCTCTCTAAATAATATCTGGGTGCAGGGGAAGTTTTCACATCTCATGGGGACAGTGGCTGTGGTTATTAAATATGATGTGAGCACTCTGGCTTTGTCCTTTTGGGCATCCTGCTTGCCTTTGGGCATCGGCCTCTGTCCTTGCTGTATAGGCTGGTGATGTCTTTGGTTCTTCCTGCTCTTAAGCCACAAGCTGGCATCTGCTGTTGCTCCTGACCCTCACCTCTGCCATTTGTTCTGGTCATAAGGTCACTGCCGCCTGAGGTCTCCCAGGCCTGACCCAGGGTTCCATCGAGACCACTGGTCCTCTTAGCATCTCTTTACTTGGGGGACATGAGAGACTTCTTGCTGTGGGGAGCCAGCTGTGTCATTTCAGGATCACCTACCTGGAACCTCTAAGGACAGCTCCCTCCACCACACTTCTTCTTCCTCGCCCTGTTGCATGTTTCTGGAAGCAGAAGTTCAGCCCATATATTCTTGGGATAGGCCCTCAACCTGTCTGGGGTTTCTGTTTCCTTCCCATCACCCGTGACCTTGGGCAGAGCCCCAAGGGACCCAAGCAGCACCTGCTCTCCCCTCTTCTCCCTTCTGGGTGTCTTCTTTACTCTTTTTCTCACTTCAGAAATGTTTATCACTTCCTCCCTAGGCAAGAGCGGCCCAGGAGCTGCTGGACACATGAGTCTGGAGCTTAAGTAGAGATCTGGCAGGAAACATAAATTTGAGAGTTGTCAGTACTTAAAAACCATAATTTTGATGAGAATGGTTTGCAAAAATATATGCCACTGGGTCATTTGAGACATTTTCAGTTTCCGGAAAGTACTTATTAAACAAATACTAGTTTGCCTGTTATTCTTTCACTTAGAGACACTGTGTTTAGTTGGATATACTTGAAAACCAGTCGGGAAAATAAAAACATTTCTCATTTCAAGACACCTTTGCCAATACATTTACATAAATTGATTTTTATCTGATCACATGCTTTACATATATTTTCACAAAAACCCATAGAGCTGCGAACTTTGCTCATTGAATTAATGGGAAAATTCTGCCAGGAAACCTAATTCTCAAAGCCAGCTCTCTATCAAATCAGTAAACCAAATCAGACATTCCTTCTGTCAAGAGTCTAACTTTATTTCAGTTCAAAATAATGTGTTGTTATACACCTTCTTGAGAATTCTGATTCTTCTTCTGAATTCTGACATGAATATATGGATCTGGCAGGAGCCTTGTCCATGCGTTTGCCTCCTATTTGAAACAAGGGGCCCTTGTTTCTCTTCGTTCTCCCTTTGCTGTGGTCTCTCAGGGCTTTCCCTCAGAGCCATGCATCTGGGTTAAGAGCCAGAGTATGGAAGAGGCCAGGTCATAAAATTAAATTGTCATCACTCTGGCTACGTGAATTCAGGATAACCCAACGTGGGTCAAAATACCCCAATTCTAAAGCTAGATTTCACCCTTCACAGAAACATCCCTACAACAAGAAAAAAACATAAAGCTCTTCTGTGGATTTATGGTGTTTTGCTCAGAGGAGGCTATGTAGACACCAACATTTGAAATTGTCCCTCACTTGTCCTTGGAAGGTTTTTACATCCTTTAGGCGATGCACCATTGTAGGATGAAGGAGGATTAAGAGATTCGTCTTCCTACAGCAAAGGAGAAGAAAAACAGCTGTGGAAGGGAGGTAGATCCACGTTAGGAAAGAGAACCCATGTGAGTTGCAAACCTGAAAACTGATACCCTTTCAACTTTCCTGCCTCTGTGTGTCCCCTTGGTCACTGCCACCTCCAGTGGTGTGCTTCCCACTTGGAAGGCTGCTATTCTGCTCCATTGACTTATTTCTTTTCATAACCCTCAGCACAACCTCTGCAGACCTTATTTATTTCCTTATCTAGCATCTGTTTCCCCCACGGCATGTAAGAGGCTCAGAAACAGCCATCTGGATGCCTTGCTCCCTGCCACATCCCTGGAGCCTAGGACACTGCCTGGTACACAGTCAGATGTTCAACAGATCATTACTGAATGAAAGAATAAACAACGTGGGCTGTAGTTCCTTGCTGTTTTGCCAGTTATAAAAACGTGATAGGGTGCCCTGGCTCTGCTAAGGAAACAGTTAAACCCCTCCAGTAACATCTCCCAGAAACTCCCCTGCACCTCTCACCTATCTCCAGGACCCCTTAAACATGCTGCTCCAATATAAGGAGAGTCCATGCCCCGTCTGAAGGCAGCTGGGGACAGGGATGGGGGCACAGAGGCTCTGAATATTGGACTGCTAACATAAAAGCTGTTTGCTTCCAGCTTTATTAGATTTTAAGCCTTTTCCTGTTTTCCTAGCATGGCCAAACCCACCTCCTGGCAGACACTAGAGTCCAGATTTTTGAATTAGATTCCTGAATGGTGATTAAAACAGATTTGGGACCTCAACAAAAGAGATTCCAAACTACCAAGAAAATCCAGACTATTCCAAAGAAACCGTGCCCAGGGGAGCGAGGCAGGGTGGGGTCTCGTCCTTTAGACCTCTTGGCCTCATCCCTGGGGATGGCACCGTCTGCTCTGGGCACGGGATTCCAGGCTGGGATGGCACAAGTTCTGTGGTGGGGTTGCTGCCATCACCAGGGACGTGGGCAGCAGCTGGCAGCAGAAAGGGTGAGTGAAGTTGCTAGAGTCCTCGCTGACTCGCATTGACTTACCACCAGCATTTTCACAAGCCCAGTTTCCACCCAGGGAAACAAAGAGAGAAAGACCAGGATGGACGTCTTTAAGGTCACCACCCTTCAAGAGAGCAGTAAGATAAACACCAGCCTCCAGCCCTGTCCCTACTCGACTTCCCAGCCCCCCACACGGAGACACAGTCATTCAGATTGCTTGCCAAGCAGTGCCGAGTCTCCATAATGAAGGGCCCTCTGAACACACCAATGAAAGGAGCTTTCTGTGTGTATCGGTCTGAATTTTAAAAAACAACCATCTGCCCCAATGCTTGTCCATCCATTAAAAACTCAGCGTTGATCAGGAAAAGAAAAAACAACCAACAACAAGCGAACAAAACAAAAAGCAAAACCAACAAAAATCTGATTCTATGCTCTCAACCCATTAAAGGACTCAGCGACCCTTTTCTCCCAACCATCCAACATACCTGAATCCGCTGATCGATTCAGCCAGCTTTTTCTTTTGGGTGGGGGAGGGAGGAAGGGTGGTATATAAATAAGCAATTTGTTGTTATTGCACTGGAAAAAAAAAATTACCAGTGGCCTGTGTAAGTGCTTTCTGCATTTCTTTGGTGCAGTGTGGAGCCAATATCAGATTCTGAGTAAGTAAAATGGGGCGTCTCACCTCCCCAGGTAAGGGGATGTTCACCCCCCAGCCAGGTCAGAGCTCTCTGTTCTCCTGGAGTCTGTGGATCCCTCTCTGTGGCCAGCAGAGAGGCCCAAGGCTCCCCCAGGACGACAAAGTGCACAGAAGCCTGTTGATCCACAGAGCTGAATGTTTTCCTTATTGCTTCAAGCAAAAACTCCACGCTTTTAATAGACCAGGGAAAAACTGAACATCAAACCGCGTTCCTCGGCCCAAGACAGCCAGCCACAGGGTCCCACCTCGGCAACGAAGACTCAACCTTCCTCTACCAAGATGAGGGGTATGAGTGGAGAGGTTGATGGCATGTGTGTCCGTCAAGTGAAGACAGAGAGGGGACAGCCAGCTCCAGGCAAATGTCACAGCTGCCACTGCGGGGTGTGCAGTGTTTCCTGAATGAGTGAATCAATGAGTTACAACAGTGAATGAACGACAGCATGAATCCTGAGCTGCTGCTGGACCAAACGAAATTATGAACCAGCTAAAACGTGTCTTTAGCATCCCAGAGCTTTCTGTTTTGTGCGCCTTCTCCTTCTTGGCAATATCCAAGAAACTGGTCTCCTTGACATCTTATCAAAACCTGCTCTTGGGAAAAGGAGAGAAAGCCATTCACAGCGATCTCTGCAAGACTGATAGTGCTACATGCCATACTTCCTACGAATGCTTGCATTCTCAAAGGGATCAGGTTTCTAAAAGGGATTTAAGCTAAGGAATGAATACTGTTTATGGAACTTTAGCCCTCAGCCCGTTTGCAGGGGGACAAGGGTATGTACCAAGATTTGGAGAGATGCCCCCAAGGCTTTTCCAGCATCCCAGAAATCTCACAAGCCACCTGTTCCTTTTGTCTTTGCATAGTCAGGCTGGCTGGAGGTATATCTTGTGCTGTTGATCCAACCTCCAGGTTGAGCTGGGCTGGGATTCCTCGACGGTCAGGATCTTCTAGCAGTCCAGGTAAAACCACAGCTCTCCTTTCACAAATATTGATGGAGCACATAACAGAGGAGGATGAATGTATCAGCAAGCTCCTGGCTGCAGGGAGCTCAGGATATCCTCAAAGGGGGCAGAGAGACACCACAGCTTAGAAGACATTGGCTCAACCCTTTAACTACAGTTGGGTGGGGTGAAGTGGCCCTAATGCTGGGAGGAGATCCAGCCAGGCAGAGGGACAGAGTAGGGGGTCTTCAAACTGTGAATGCACACAGCTCTCCCCAGGGGTATGCCAGCAAGGGATGGGTTTCTCAAATTCTCAAGCTTCGTAGGTTTTCCTCCAAAACTGCTGGAAGAAAGTGAAACCTTCATGATAACTCTTTTGCCACTTACAAAAGAAAGGCAGCTCCTCATCCATCCTGAATTTTATTATGGAGCATTTTTCTGGGGTGAAAAATTCTCTTTAGCCCCAGGGTACCAAGACACACTGTCTTTCCCTGTTTTGCATACCTGCTGTTAAGAGCAGAACTTGGCCTATGCTGGGGTGTTCTGAACTCAGGATCAGGAGGTCTTAACAAGGGATCGGTTAACGTTCACGTGTTGACGTTGGGAAATGACATCGGCGCCTGCTCAGGTGACACACGGAGAAAACGCAACATCCTTCTGTGGTCATCCAGGCAAAAATGCACACCTGAATCTAATCATGAGGACAGATCAGACAAGCCCAAACTCAAGGACAGTCTACGAAGTAACAAGCCCGTTATCTTCAAAAAGCATCAAGCTCAGGAAAGGTAAAGAGAGGCTGAAGCAGAGTTCTGAGATCTTCTGGAGACACGACAGCCAAATGGGATATGATGTCATGGATTAGATCCTGAAAAAAAACAAATCTATAAAGGACATTATTGGTACAATTGTTAAAATTTGAATATGGGCTGTGGATTAGACCATAGTACCCTTTTAATATTAAATTTTGTGATGTTGCTAATCCAACTGTGGCTAAGAAAGAGAAGGTCTTTGTCCTTAGGAAATTCACACCCAAGCATTTAGGGCTAGAAGACATTGATAATGAAACCAATATGCAAATGTTTGTAAAATGTCTGTAAAACAGAGATAACAATGAAGCAAATGGGGCAAAATATAAGCAAATTCATGAATCTGGGTCAAGGGTATATGGAAGTTCTTGGGCTATTTCAGTTTTTCTGTAAATTTGAAATTAAGTCAAAAGAAAAAGTTGCAAACAAACATACAAGGAAATCTGAGCATATGATAATTTTTCTATTTTCCTGTTTTTCCCATTTCCTTTAATGAATGCATATTTTTTATAAGAAAAACTTAACACATGCACAACATTTAAAAAATTTGTGAATGATGCTGACTCTTTGAAGTGTAGCTGGACAGTTTTCCAGGTCTTTTATCAAAAAATGTCAAGATGTATGGTTAAAAATTCATAGATAAACATTTTATATAATTTTTCATGATCATTGTGTTATCAAATCGCAACATGAAATATTTTTTCCAATTACAGTCAGTCTTCATCTTATTTCTTTTCATGAAGCATTTAATATGTACTACCTCCCATTAAAAATATACTTATTTAACTCTATGATGAAAAATAATTGGTACCTAGTTTTTCAAAATTCCTTTAGGGAGTCTGCCAGCAAAATTGTGTGCTGCCCATTGGAATAGGGCATGCAGTAGTGTGACTGACAATAGGAGGGGCAGTCAGCATTGGGGTGACTCCTGGAGAGAGATGGGGTGCTTTGGCAAATAGAAGTAGCTCAATGGGTCAGAAAGCCAAGCCAGCAGCCTATTAGTGGAATGGCAGGAGCCAGACTCCAGATGGGGTCCTGATGCAGAACATTAGTTCCTAGGTGGAACTGGGAGATAATCGGGTTTCCCTGAGGGAGCCTTGGGCCCAGGGAGACAGACAGGGATCCAGGGGGCTCTCAGGAATCAGGTCCAAGGCGAGGGTTGGACTAGCAAGGGATGAGTTGATGCCAAGTCCTTATTTAGCTGGGTTTCCTAAGGTCAGAAGGAACCAGTTCCACTGAGTCCATGTCAAGAACCTCTGCCCTCGAGGCTAGGACTCGCTGAGGGTTCAGGTGGGCACAGGTGGCCATTGGAGGACTCGAGAGGCTGAGAACTGGGCAGGGCCTGGCAGAAATGACCATCACAGCAACCATAGCCGTTATACTCCGTGCTGTGTGTAGAACCCTCCAAAGTGGGAACAACACACCCATTTCAAAGAAGCAGAAGCTGAAGCTCATGCTGGCTGAAGGCCACCATGGAGCTGAACTGTGATTCCTAAACACTGAGGCTCTTTCCAGCAAAGCAAGCTGCTGTGGTTCCTTCAGCCCCAGCACCACTCCCTACCCGCCATCCCTACCCTCAGCCTCATCCCATTCCTGCTCTAGATATGTTTTGGGCCCAGGTCACTCACCTAAGTGCACCATTTACCCCTGCGTCACAGAGGTGCCTTTAATATCAGCGATATCTCAGCTCCAGAGCAGTGTGGGTTGAGAAGCAAGAGAAGTTGTTGAGAAGTCTTCCCAGGCAGCCTGGAAGTTGTGTCTGCTGCCCTGGGACTGTGCAGAGGCCTCAGAGAACACAGGGCACAGGAGAGATGCTAACACTCATCCTGCACCATCCCTCGGGGTGGAGGGTCCCAGGCTGAGGGCTCTGGCTCTTCTCCTACTGCTTCTGCAGCTTGGTCTCCCACCCTCAGCTTGGGCTGTGGAGGGAGGCTCCTACTTCTTAAAAGTAACTTACAGACCTCTCCTTCCAGATCCTTAAGCAGACCCAGCACTATCTGACAGGCTCATGTCCTGCAACAGAGAGACTGTGGCTCCACCCATTGTTCTAGGTGACCCAGACTACCTGTGTGGTCTCTAAATCACTGGATCTCAAAGTCGTGCCCCAGGTCCAGCAGCAGCGGCATCCCTGAGCACTTGTTAAAAATGCAAATTCTCAGGCGCCACCCTAACGTATGAATCAGAAACTCTGGAGTGGGGCCCAGCTCTGAGCATCTTAATCTTAACCAGGCAAATCTGATGCACAGTTGCTTTGGAAGCCCCTTTGGAAACCATACTGCTTTGCAAACCTGTTTTCTTGGGTGTCAGATGGGTATTATCAGTGTTCTTAACCCAAAGGATGTCCTGAGGATTACATGAGATAATGCTGAAGGTCCCGAAGTTCCCGGGTAAATGTCACTGTTATCTGACCAGTCACCGCTTTCAGACTCAAGCTGTTTCACAAGAATGTAGGAATCTCCTGGCATGTTTTCTCCTTGTTTCCTTCTTCCCTCACCTGGGCTGGTCTCAGGCTTCCAAATCCCCTGTGCTTCACTGCATCTTCTTTAGTCTAACCCTGAGTCATCCAGGTGCACAGTGGCTCCAACCTCTGACCCAGGAGCAGTGTCCCCTCTCTCTCCTCTGCCGTGGCAGTTGTTGAGGAAAGTCCCCCACTAGGCCCGGCCAAACTCCCCAGTTAGACCAACAGTACCTGGCCCTGTCCACAGACTCCCAGCCCTGGTCCCTGTCCCCAGACCCAGGATGGCCTCCAACAAGATCCAGCTCCTCTACCAGCAGGTCAGGTGACCAACCTTGTAGAATCTAAACACAACCCTGGAGGGCAGGGGCCAGGGCAGGTAGAGGCGCTTCTCTTTTGCCAGCTGAAAAAAAAAAAGGTGCACAACATGAGAATTGTGAGTTAGGTTTTATTTGGGGCAAAATGAGGACTCTAGTCCAGGGGACAGCATTTCAGACAGCTCTGACAAACTGCTCCAAAGAGGTAGGGGAGGATTTCCTTGGTGGCTCAGTGGTTAAGAATCCGCCTGCCAATACAGGGAATATGGGTTCGAGCCCTGGTCTGGGAAGATCCCACATGCCGTGAAGCAACTAAGCCCATGCACCACAATGACTGAGCCTGAGCTCTAGAGCCCGTGAGCCACAACTACTGAAGACCACGCACCTAGAGCCCGTGCTCCGCAACAAGAGAAGCCATCGCAATGACAAGCCCACGCACGACAACGAAGAGTAACCCCTGCTCGCCACAACTAGAGAAGAGCCCGCACACAGCAACGAAGACCCAACACAGCCAAAAATAAATAAATGAAAATAAATACAAATTTTAAAAAACCCAAAGAGGTAGGGGAAGACGTCAGTATCATATATGGTTTTAGTGAAGTGGGGTAGGTGCAGTCAAGCACACATTTTGGCAGAGGCTGGCTGCTAGTCACAAGGAGAAGATGTCACCGTTAATGATTTTAGTGCTTTTCTAGATATGAGGAGATGCAAGACTTTGGCTCATAAAATCTTCTCCTGGAAACATCTGACTATCTGAAGGCCTGTCCCACCAGTTTTTCCCAGAGCACAGAGTGCCTCATTCCTGATCTCCAAACTCCTTTCAGGGTGTGTTGAAGGTCAGCGGCCACAGCAGTTTGTGACTTAGTCCTTGTAGAGGCAGATGGCAAGTGCCAATTTTTAGTTGGCACCTTCAATCATAACCCAGCCCCAAGCACCCTCTAAATGAGCTGCACTTAACCTGTTCTCCCACCAAGGCTGCATTTCATCTCTGTTCCCAAGTGAAGTCTATCTTTTTTTTTTTTACTTTGGAGTGGATTTGCATCTATTCTCCATTTTGCAGGGTAGACAATACAGGCACCATGTAGTCTCTCAACAAACATTACTGGTAATGCAGTAATACCAATAAAACGCATTAACGTGATAGGGGAGTTAGTTCAGCTAATCCTCTATATCTCCAGTTTTCTCTTTATGTTTCCAACCCCTTGACTCTCCAGGGTCCCTTCCTCTCCTTATTTCAGGTGTCAGCTCCTATCCTGTAGCCCCAGGACAAGACTTCACCTGGGAGATGGTTAGAAATGCAGAATCTCCCCAGGAAGCTTCACAGCATTTTAACAGTGACTCACAGGGTCATGCTGTTTGAGAAGGGCTGCCAGGGGGCTCTGTTTACTAAAAATCCCTGTGGCTCCTGGCTTAAAATATGGATTCCCCAAGGGTCTAATTAATGAGTAGAGGGTGGAACACAGGACTCTGAGTTTTTAAGCAATCTCCCCATGTGATTCTTATTACAAAGTAAATTTGGAATCTGGGGTTTAGGATCTGAAAACAACCAGTTTTCACCTCAGGATGGAGCTTTGGGGCATTCGTCTTCTGGTTCTTTTTGCTGAATGGAATTTGTGGCATCTGGGAGTGGGCCACTTCTCCAACTCCTCCCCTTAAAAGAAAAAAAAAATTTAATTCCAAGAGTTCAAAAGGAAATAAAATCAAAACATAAATTATCTTCCTGTTGCTAACATCCAGGACCTGAGATCAGGGCAAGATTGCTTAAACCAGTAAAGTGGGGACTTGGGGACCAAGGTCCAGGATTAAAGGGGACGAGCCCCAGCTGGAAGTGCACACAGGTTGGTGACCAGGTGGGTCCCTTTGACATCCTTGGGCTGCTGCGTCCCACCAGTCACTGCGCAGGTCTGTCCTGGGCCCCAGCACCGCAGCGCTGTATCCAAAGTAGGAAGAGGCGGATCTCGCGCTCAGCCTTTTTTCCAAAACTGCCGAAGCCATCGGGGCTGCGAAGCTCCCAGCCAGCTCTCTCCGGCAGCCCCCCGGGAGCCCGCCCGCTCGCGGCCCCTGAACAAGGGCGCAATTTACCAGCGCGAACCGCCTCCGGCTCACCCAGAGGAGGACGGCCACTTTTTTTTTTAAAGCCATCAAATTCAATATTTACAAGAACATTCCCTTGCTTGGTTCTAAAATGACTGGCCACACAAGGAACAGTTTACTTCTAAGAAGAAAAACCTAATCTTGTGCCTTATTCTTAAAAAAGAGAATAGTGATGTTTAAAAATTATCAAAAAAAAATCGCTTATTGCCTGCGCCCCCTTTCCCTCCTATAGGGGAGCAGAATAAAAGCCTGTGTTGCCGGGGCTCGGGGCCTCCGCGCGTGCCGGCCGCGCCCCGCAGCCGCGGCCCTGTAACTTTAAACCTGGCCTGAGGTCATCGTTTTCGCGCTGGCCAAACAGAGGCAGGGGGCGGTCCTAGGGAGCCCCGAACTGGGACCACCTTACCGCGCGGGCTGTCCCCGCCCTCGCCCTCGTTGGGAGAGATAAATGCTGACTCTGATCCGAAAGTTCCCAACTGCAAAGTTTGCTCCTCCGGCTGCCGCTGCGGGCGAAGGAACTCGGGGACCCCTCCCGCGTTGGGACTTCTGCTCCCCGCATTTTCCAGCCCCCAGTCTCGCGCTCCATCAAACGAGGGCCTCTGGCTGAGGAGCTTTTTCATAATCTTCCCCCAGCACAGAAACGAGCTGCTCGGCCCCCCCAAAGAACAAGTCAACTAAGAAAATGTGGAAGGTGCCAGTTCTGTTCTTCGTTTTGGGAAGCGCATGGCTCTGGGTCCTGGCAGAAGGTAAGACCCAGCAGGCGGGGCTCCCTGCAGCTCCTGGTGGGGACGAGCGAGCTGGGACTTGCGGGAACGCCCGGGCCTGGTATTTGAGGTTGCCCGGGAGAGCAGAGCGGAGCTGGCAGTGTATGTGTGCGCACGAGTCCGGAGGACCCGGGAGAACGAGAGACAGCGGTTTTGCTGGTGCCAGGTCGCAGAGGAAGAGCTGAGCGGGGTGCCAGGAGGAGACTCCGAATCCACAGGCAGCAGGTGGAGAGCAGAGGGGGGTCTCCCTCGGTGGCGGCCCACCCCCTGATGGAGTGGAAGGGTAGCCGCCAGGAGCCTTCCACTGGCGGCGCTGGGCTTTCCTACAGGGCTGTGTATCGGAGGACCGCCCATGGCCTCAGAAGAAACTGACCCCGAGGAATCGGGAGGGATAGGGGCTGGGGGTGGAATTCCCCTGTGCTGCGACTGGCTCCCTCTGGGGGGCTGCCAGGTCTTATACCCTGTAGGAGGGCACGCTGGACACACTCAGGACCCTACCAGCGGAGACCCATTGGAAGAGGCCTCCGTTATCCTCTGTAGAGAGGATAGTGTGTGGGGAGAGGACTGCAGTGGAGGGTCCTGAGTGCGTGGAGGGCTATTGTGAACACTGAGATTTAAGTTCCTTTGGGGCCACGTGTGGAACTTGGCCAAGAGCGCCAATGACCGAGAGTTGGTGGTTCCTTAGACCTTCACTCCACTGGATCTGATGATGGGAGCTCTGCCTGCCCATTACCTGCGCCGTCTCCTCTCCTTTTCCTCTTTCTCTTACATCTTCTTCTCATCTTGCCTCTTCCTGGCTCAGTGTGCTGTGTTTGTGGCACCCATGCACATCGGTCAGAGTTTAATTTTTCTTGGGTTTTTATTTTTAATCCGTTTCCAAAGTAGAATATAAGCTCCCTTGGACACAGCTATGTCTTCGCCTTGATCCCGAGGACCAAACAATATCTGGCACCACAGTAGTTGCTCACTGAATATTGGTCCAAGGCGTTGTAAGCTAACTTGTGATCTTTGGAGTTGGAGGTTGAGGAAATTAAACTCTTTTTCATTTTCCAAATTGAGGATGGAGGTAAGCCTGGTGCCAGAAGAATCCTGCTTGAAGGGAGGGGTTTGAGGGAGGGCTCCACACAAAGACAATTATACCCAGCCCTAGGGAAGTGATATAGGGTCTATTACTCTCTGCCGGGCCGTCTGCTTCGGGGAGACTGAGCAGCTCTCTTTGCAGGGCCGTGAGCTATTCGTGGCAGTCCTATCTTTGGAACTTCTCTCTCCAGGGTGATATACATGGCTCTGCGTTTCAGTTACATTTCCTTTTTGGCAAGACAGTGTGCAAATGACAACATTTTGTGCTCAGCGGGGCAAGGTGTGGGAGGCCCCCAAACTGAGCCGCATCCCAGCTCTGCCCAGGAAAATCGGCCGCTGGGCGGCATCCTCTGTTTTCTCCCAGGGAAGGGTTAGCCATAGTTATCTTAAAGACAGTCCCGAATATCAAAGGTACTCCTAAAAAGAAGTGGTAAACCTTGTCTGAAAAAAACCAGCCACCCCTAGTACTAGCAACTCGATTGCTAAAGACAGAAGCATCCCCCGGACCCCTCCCCGGGGGCTGTGTGTCAATGCAGAGTTGCTGGGCTGCTGGCGAGGATTTGAGGCCCAGAAGGAGGTTTTGTCTGAGGATAATGAGTGAGGCAACTTGAATATGGATGAATAACTTCTTTGAGCTGAGCCATTGTGGGCTCTTGTTGGGGAGCTGGGCTGGGGGTAATTATGGTGATGAATTTTATTATCTTTCTCATAGAAGTCTACTCCCCACTGGGCTTCCCTCATCTAGTGTTATAATCTGATTCAGTTGTATAATCTGGTCCCATGTGTTGTCTCTTGGGATGTTAGTGGATTCAGAGCTCTGCTGTCCACACATCTGGCATTTTCCTCCTTTGGCAGGCCCTGCCCTCACTCTGAACTTTCATCCAAAACACGTACACGGGCCTCTTCGTGAGGTCGTTTATTTTGTGAAATTCTGCAGGCTGCTGCTTGCTGAAAACCCACATGTGCTTTTCCGGGACCAGTCCACTCAGGATTAATCATGCGGTGAACAAATTTCCCTGTGATTTCCCCAAAACTCTTGCCAGTTTCGGATGCTCGGAAATCTTCACGAGTTGCTAAGAGTTTTTTGTTGCACTTAAAGCATGTCAGGTCTGTTAGAGCCTTCGTGAGGGCTCCAAGATCCAAGATCGCATTTAATATAGAAAAGCACATTTTGAAAAAGTATCCAAGCATAAGAAGGCTAAGTTGGGACGTGGCAAATAGGGAGGAACCCAGGCTGAGCAGAGGTACACAGCCCCTTCTCGTTCCTCCGGCCTCCGTAATGAGAGGCCGGTGAGTAACTCTATACTGAGAATTACAGAGACCCCAAACCTTGGAGTGACAGTGGATGGTGTGGCCAAGTAGGAAGGACACCACCTCTCTCCCATTCCCATCCCCCACCACGTGCTAGGAATGTCACAGTTCCCTCATTTAATCATCACCAGGCCTTGAATTATGCATTATTATCTTCAGAATATGCCAGAACTGGGATTGAAAAAATGGGCCTAACTCCAAACCTCAAGCTTTTTTTTGCTACATTACACGCTAAAAAAAAAAAAAAAAAAAAAGGAGGTTGAACTTGAAATTAAAGGTTAACCTTGCTTTAAACTCCTTAAACATGAAAACAAAATTTTTTAAGGTACAAAAAGTTCTTTACATTTAATACTTACCATAATACTCCTTTAAAAATGAAGATGTCACAGTACCTTAAAATAGGATTTATTAATTCATTCCCCAAATAGTAATTCATCATCTCCTGAAGTGCTGGATTTGAACTCTAAGCACATTTGGGGGAGGCACACCTAGCGTAAAGCATGCACTGCAGTCCTCACCAGCAAAACGAGGAAAGTGTGCTTTAAATTCCACTGGCTTATCTGAATATTTGTCATATTTCTGGCTTCCAAGAGCAGGCATGCCAGGTTACCACTTGTGGAAATATTACAGGGGAGGATGTAGAGAGAGAAAAGGCTCACATACTTGGCAGTACCCTTTTGAAACTCACTTGAGGAAGCTAAATCAGGTCCTCTAAGGCTCTCCAAGGAATCTGCCATTCCTTGGATATTCCAAAGAAATATCCAGTGAGAGTGTTTTGCTGAAAGAGAATCAAATGATTGGGGGGAACGGGTGGGTTACTGAGATAAGTCTTAGGATTCCCGTGGGGTGGGCAGGAGATAAAAGCACCTTTTGATTGGAGTTCTGAATCTTTCCCTACTGATGTCTTAAAACTTTTTGGGAAAGGAAAGTGATCAAGCATTTTATCTGAGGGCTCTGAGATGGAGTCAGGTTAGGGAACAACCGGAATTCTGCCAACTTTCTCCAAGGCAGGAAAATGAGGTGGCTGTTTCCTTCCCTCTGTCTCACCCCAGTGCCCACCAACCAGCCTGCTCATGGCGGCTAGTCCATGGTAAGCATTCCCTTGAACTTCAACAGGTAGGGATGGTCAGGCTCTCCCGCCTTTTCATCTGGCCGAGTGTCTTTGCCTTGGGAATTGGTCAGAGGAGATGGGCTTAATTCTTTGAGGGGAATCGAGCTAAGTTCAGAGGGAAATTTGCAGACCTGCCCACCTCATTCACCTAGTTGTCTGAGAAGCTGCAAACTGAAATTGTCAGGGCAACACTAAATTTTATGCAGGGAAGAAAAACACCCACAAACCAAAAAACAGCAAACCTACCAATAGGATAATCACCTTTCCGGAGGAAGGTGTGCTCTCGACCTCTGTCCAGAGGGTCAGGGCTTCCAGGGCTCCAGGCAGTAGAGAGAGGTCACTGAGGTCCCTCCCCCGGAGCAGGGGAGGTAATCATTGTCATTGTTACATTTGTAGCAGGCAGGGGAATGACAGTTATATGGAATATAGGTGGGAAGCAGGGAAGGGCCACTAGAAGATGCGTCAACATATTACTGATGAGAACGAAGTATTTCCTGTAATTCATCACACTGTCTCCATCTGGGTGAGTAGAACTCAGCTAATATAAGCAAAGCTGTGATCCAATGAATAGTATCCTGCCCAGAGGAGAAGGGAGTCTGTTTGCCTAGAATCTAGACAGGGAGGGGAAAGGAATAAGGACTAGATGACGTGAAGCCTGCCTTGCCCAAGGAATGCATTTATTTAACAAATATTTACTTACTAACTTCTTTGTGAGTCAGGCAAGGCAAACGTTATCCTTGCTAACAGCTAGTATGCAAGATATCATATCTAGTGGCTGTAGGGCTTCTGATCTCAGTCCAGGTGTTCCTGTGAATTAGGGATCGCTGTTCTTTCACAGTCTGGAAATGTATTCCACCCAACTGCTTCACCCCAGACTTTGTTCTATCTGCACCAGACAGCATTTCAGGTATTTCACTCTTGAGAAGGGCACGCCTTGAATAGCAAACATGGGTAGAAAGCATTGGGAAACTATTTCCCATTCTAAATAAGCTATTTGATTTCCTGCCCTCTTATGAGCTTGGCTAGGGTGAAACAGTTTCATCTGAGCTAGATCACCCTATAATAAGATTAAATTTCTGAATCTGTAAAACTAAAGGGACTAGATTCTGGATGGGTGGTATTCATAGCAGTAAGTGTATAATAACAGCTAACAGTTACTGAGTGCTTAGTATCAAGCACCTTCCAAGCCCTATTTCATTTAATCCACACAACAGACCTACAAGGTAGGAACTATTTGTATTTTACAGATGGGTAAAGAGTCTCAGAGAGCTTCAGTAACTTACACACAGACACAGAGCTAGAAAATAGCAATGGTGAGACTTCACTTCAGGCAGCTCAACCCCAGAGCTCACACCCCTAAACATTCAGCACAACAGCCAGCTATGCTTAGGGTTGTGGCCACCAAGGACACTCAGAGATGTCAGCAGGTTGATTTCAAGTAACTTTTACAGCAGTAACTCCACTTGTTATTTGTTGGATACATAATTCAGATTGAAGAACTAGACTGACGTTGGGGTACCTAACTAAAGGACATAATCCCTGTTCTCTTAAACATTTATAGAGCACACATATTATTAAGAACTTTAAGAGTTAGAATGGAATCATACAGTGGGGCTGCAGCTCACACAGAGAGGCAAGGCAGATGTGTGGGTGGTGTATACAGACAAGGCAGCACAAAAGTCATGTCCTGCGTGGCACACACCATTACCTGCTGCTAGTTTGGAGATGAGATTCTTGTGGGCTTCAGGAGCTGGAAAAAACCCTTGTGGGGAAGATGGGACTTGATCTTGGCTGTGAAAAATGGTGGAGTTGGTTGGGCAGGGTGGCAGGGAAGGGCAATCCTGGCAAGAAAGACTGCTTGAAAAAATGCGTGGAAATTAGAAAAACCTGGAGTTTGTGTGGGAAAAGGTGTGGGCACCCAGGGCTGGGAAAAGCCATGAAGGCTGGCTGGAGTCATGGGTGTCATGGAGTCATGAGTTGGGGAGGGCTGGAAATCAGGGAGAAGGCTGAGTCCATGTTGAGTTGGAGGTAGACCTTTTTCTGTAGGCAATAGGCAAATGGGAGCAGATTGGGCCATGAATAGTGATTGCCAAAAGAAAACTTAATGGCGAGGACACCATATGGGATTGAATCTAGTTTATGGGACTAGTCTGGGGGAGGGGGAGAGTCAGGAGATAAAGAGGCTAAGTGTGGTTACAGAAGAAGGGGGAATGAGATCAGATTTGGGGGAATAAGAGCCAGCAAGGCTTGTAGCTCAGTACCTCCAGATTTCTTCTTATTCTTTCCTCATTTTCTGACTTCTTCTTATTCACCTCTTACACCACTCATCACTGCTTTAAAATTTTTTATTGATATATAATTCTCATGACATAAAATTACCCCTTTAAATTAAACAATCCAGTGGTTTTTAGTATATTCAGAGAGTTGTACAACCATCACGACTGTCACTATTAGAATATTCTCATCACCCCCTCCTCCAAAGCCCCACACCATTAGCAGTTGCTCCCATTTCCCCCTCCCTCACCCCCTAGCAACCACTAATCTGCTTTCTGTCTTTATGGGTTTGCCTATTTTAGGTATTTCCTATAAATGTCATCATACAATATGTGGTCTTTTGTGTCTGGCTTTCACTTAGCATGGTGTTTTCAAGGTTCATCCACGTTGTAGCATGAGTCCGAATTTTATTCCTTTTTATGGCAGAATAATATTCTATGATATGGCTATACTGCATTTTGTTTAGCCATTCACCCATTGATGGACATTTGGGTTGTTTCCTTTTTGGGCCTGTTATGAATAATGCTGCTATGAACATTCATGTACAAGTCTTTGTGTGGACATATGTTTTCATTTCTCTCAAGTATGTCCCTAGGAGTAGAATTGCCAGGTCTTATGGTAACTCTATGTTTAACTTTTTGAGGAACTGCCAAACTGTTTTCCAAAGCAGCTGCACCATTTTACATTCCTCCAACAATGCAGAAAGGTTCCAATTTCTCCACATCCTTGCCAACACTTGTTATTTTCCATTTGGTTGAGTGTTTTTTTTTTTTAAATAGTAGCCATCCTGGTGTGTATGGAGTGGTATCTCATTATAATTTTGATTTGCATTCCCCTAATGACCAATGACATTGCACTTCTTTTCATGTGCTTAAAGGCCATTTATATATCTTCTTTAGAGAAATATCTATTTGTGTCTTTTGCTCATTTTAAAATTGGGTTGTCATTTTTTATTGTTGAATTCTGTGTGTATTCTGGATACTAGACCTTTATCAGACATATGAATTGCAAATATTCCTCCCATTCTGTGAGCTTTTTCAATCTCTTGATAGCGTCCACTGAAGCACAAATTTTTTAAAATTTTGATGAAGTCCGATTTATCTATTTTTTTCTTTTGTTGTCTATACTGTTAGTGTCTTGTCTAGGAAGCCATTGCCTAATCCAAGGTCACAAAGGTTTACTCTTATGTTTTCTTCCAACAGCTGTATAATTTTAACTCTTACGCTGAGGTCTTTGAGTCATTTGAAATTAATTTTTAATGAATTAGTCATGGTGTGAAATAGAGGTCCGACGCCATTCTTTTGCATGAAGATATCTAGTGGTTTCAGCACCATTTTGTTGAAAAGACAGTTCTTTCCACTGAATTATCTTGGTACCCTTGTCAAAATCAATTGCCCATAAAAGTGTGGGTTTATTTCTGGACTCTCAGTTCTATTGCATTGATCTATACATCTGTCCTTATGCTGGTACCACATGGTCTTTCTTTCTTTTTTTTTATGCCCATTACATCATTTAATTGCAGAACCAGAAGACCCACATTATGAACCAGAAATTTGGCCCTCACCAGGCAGTAAGTCAGATGGCAACTTGTTTTTTAATTAATTAATCAATCAATTAATTAATTGGCTGCATTGGGTCTTGGTTGCGGTGCGCAGGCTACTCATTGGGTGGCTTCTCTTGTTGCAGAACACGGGTGCTGGCGTGCGGGCACATGGTCTTGATTACTGTAGTTTTGTAGTAAGTTCTGAAATTGGGAAGTGTGAGCCCTTCTCTTTGTTCTTTTTCAAGATCGCTTTGGCTACTCTTATCACTGTATTTTAATCATTTGTGTACATCTCTTGCTCTTTAGAGAAGAGAGCAGGACCCGTCTTATTCAGCACTTAAAAGAACAAATGGTTGGTACGTAGTAAACTTTGGCAGGAGGAAGAGGGAAGAAACACAGTGGCCCAGTCTGTTTGGCAGGAATGACAAGAAGGCAGGTGATAGAAATCAGATTGGAGGGGTGAGAGATTAGGAACCAATGCGATGAGAAGGAACGGGAGGTTATGCATTGTCTTATAGACACAGTGAGTTTGAGGTACTAGTAAGACATCCAATCTGATGAATCTGATGGGTACCTGGGGAGACCTCAACTAAAATGGCATCAGAAATAAGCCCTGGACACAGTTTGCTGCCTGAATTCCCCATTCATGGGAACAAGGGAGAAAGATGGCAAGGAGTCTCAGAAGAAACAGGCTTAGGCTCAAGGCCAAGGGCAGATAGTGGAAACACAGCTACATACTGTGCATTCCTGTAGGGCCTCATCCTCCTGGACTCACAGCTGGTCTGTCTGTGGAGGATGTCTGTGCATGGGTGGATGGTGAGGTCAGAGCCGAAGGGGCTTCTCTTTTCACTGTTGCAAAATCAGGGCCTGCTCAGCTGACAGCCCCGCGTGAATCACAAGCTCAGTTTCCGAGCAGATGGTGAGTGTTTCCCAAACACCCCATCATCCCGTTGAGATGCTGTGCTCCAGGCCGGCACTTCTAAAGCCCGCTTTAGTTGTTTGGTTATTCAAGTACTAAGCGGTCCACCCTAGGAGATGGCCTCTTTGTGCAGGACTGCGACCCCGGCCAGGTTCCAGAAAAGTTATTACAGAGGTGTTGATTCCAGTCCACAAAGCTGTGAACTCATTTCCTCTTTTTACTGAGAACATTCCGCTCTTGGTCAAGAGAGAAACCTCTCCCCAGGTTGAGTAATCTTGGTTGAGGTTGTAACCAACAGCCTCGAGTTTTGGCATTTGAAGGGTCCTGAGCCCTCTTTGAGGCTGGGGTGAGTCGGTAAGTTGATTCATTCTCCTGAGTCCTGAAAAGTGTAAATATTCATTCATTCATTCATTCATTCAGTTATCAGAGACTATGCTAGTGGCTGGGCCATAGACTTACAGCAGAAAGGAATGCTGCCCTAAAGAAGTTTGATAAATTGATAAATGCTAGTAGGGAGAAAGTCGTGAGTGTGGTGTTATCAAGCCCTACACTAATTTAGAGGAGATTACTTTCTCCTGGCACCTCGGGAGGGTGCGGGTGGGCGCTGAAGAAAGAGGTGTTTTCCCTGGGCCACGAAGAGTAGGTAGGGTTTGGGTGGGTAGTGATGGAGCTGAGTGGGGGAGGAGAATGAGTGGGAGCTGTGGAAAAGTAACCAGTACACATAAAGGCTGTGTAACGGAGTGGTTAGAGCTGGGGATTTCTTTGGGGTCTGACAGATCTTGATGTGTAACCCCTGCATCAACCCCTTGCTGGCTACATGGGTAGATTACTCTCAGCTCCACCATCCTCATTTACAGAATGAGGATGATGTTAGTCTGCAAGGCTTTTGTGAAGATCAAAAGAGAGTGCTTGGCACAGACGTTGTGCACATTCTCCTATAAAATAGTCGCCATTATTAAAATACCTACCTCGTGGATGGTCATGGAGATTGATTGCGAAGATTTGTGAAGGGTACACACTAGGTCTCAATTCCTTTTCCCCCATCGAAGGGAAGAGAATGGATGTGGTTGGGAGACCTGACTTATGGACTGCGTGTCCTGCACCTTCCACCTGCCAGTGAGTGGTGAGTCCTTGCTTCTGAAATGAAACAGGAGTCCCCGGCCATCTCTGGCCCCTCTCCTTTCTTTATTGCCATGTCCAGCAGCAGAGACTTTCAGAACGCTGCCTTCAGCTTTGGGAGGTGACCCTGAGGGGTCAAAGAAAAATGCCCCTTGGGGCATTGAGCATAACCTCCCCTTCTCTGAAGCCAGGGGATGTTCGCTGCTCCAAATCTTAATGGGTAGCATTTCTTCTGATTTCTCTAGAGGAACTAGTGACACTTGTCTGATCTCTGCAGGCTTGACACGTTTCTCTTGATTTTTATGGGAGAGGCACACATCCCTGATGCCGACAGCGGGCAGTCTCAGCCTCAGCCTGCACGGACGGACAGGACCGGATGCAATGAGTGGACAGGCTGCTGCTCATTAAAAATCAAACAGCAGGGCTTCCCTGGTGGCGCAGTGGTTGAGAGTCCACCTGCCGATGCAGGGGACATGGGTTCATGCCCCAGTCCGGGAAGATCCCACATGCCGTGGAGCGGCTGGGCCCGTGAGCCGTGGCCGCTGAGCCTGCGCGTCTGGAGCCTGTGCTCCGCAATGGGAGGGGCCGCAGCAGTGAGAGGCCCGCGTACCGCAAAAAAAAAAAAAAAAAAAAAAAAAAAAAATCAAACGGCAGAGCAGCAACGCTCATCCTCATGGGGAAGTGCCGTGCTTTCAGCTCTGCTGTCTCTGTCACCAGGGGAAGGCTTTCAACAATTCTTGGGTGAAGCAGGGTGGACAGTGGTAGTAATATTGTAAGGTAAGGGATAACTCAAAAGAAATCTCCTACGTGGCTGTACGTGTTCTCATTCAGTCAGTCACTCAGCAAACATCTGCTAAATACTTAACCATGGTGCCAGGCATGGGGAATAGGGGACTCTGTGGGCTGGAGGCTGTACTGTATTGCCTGGAGGAAAATTAAGAGCACGTGTGTCCCTCTGGGGTACTGAGTGGTGTGGCCAGACTTCTAGGAGTTGCCTAGATTCTCCATGGCCACATTGGGATCCAGTGAGCCATTTACCAGGATCCTTGGAAGGGGTGGAGGTGGTGGGAAGCCCACAGGCCACATCAGTGATTGTACTGCCCACAACCCCGGGGTCTGCCAGGAGTTGAGGGTCTGGGTCAGCAAATGGCTTTCAATATTCCACAGAAAGGCTTCTGTACAAGTCGGGATGTGGGCCAGCCTATGGGACCAGAGGGGTCACTCAAAAGATGTGGTAAATAAAAGCAAAGTCCGAACACCTTTCTTCCGGCTGCAGTAACCCACGTCATGGTAACGAAAGGAGTGCCATCGAACAGCTAAATTGGGGATGTCTTGAATGGAGGTGAAAGAGTGTACAAAGATCTATCTCAGTGATCACAGTGGGTGGTCTGCAGAATGTTGGAAAATGTTGGAGGTTGACACCCCTCTGCAGTTTGGGGTGTGTTTATTTTCAGGCTTCTGAGCACAGTTTTGAGACATGATAGAAAAATAATGTATAAAAAAGCCAGTGTCTGGGCAAAGAAACAGAAGCAGGCATTTTTGGTTTGGCTTTTTCTAAATAGATGTTTTGACCTCCCTCTAAAAGCATTACATTCTCCCAAATTTAATTGGGATTATTTGTTTGTCCGTTAGCTTACAGTTTCTCCTACAGGGAAAATCCAGAACTTCCTAAGATGTTGCAGGAAAAGAAAAAGAGCATTCTACTTCTCGATGGCCACAAAAATCATTCCAAGGCCATGCAGTCATCCATCTTCAAAGGGTTATTTGTGCATTTAGATGCTGGAGCAGCTCAAGATGCTAGAAAATCCAGACAACATGAAAGATGCCTTAATCTATTGGCTAACACCACCGGTTTTCTTTGAAACCCTGGGGGTAACTCAGCTTGACTTCATTTTTTTTTTTTTTTTTTTTTTTTTCTTTTTGCGATATGCGGGCCTCTCACTGTTGTGGCCTCTCCCGTTGCGGAGCACAGGCTCCGGATGCGCAGGCCCAGCGGCCATGGCTCACGGGCCCAGCCGCTCCGCGGCATATGGGATCCTCCCAGACCGGGGCACGAACCCGTATCCCCTGCATCGGCAGGCGGACTCTCAACCACTGCGCCACCAGGGAGGCCCCGCTTGACTTCTTTTAAAATCAACTTTCCCACTTTAATCTCCAGCTGTTGGATTCTGAAGCTTCAGGTCAGCAGAAAGAGGACCACAGGGAACTTCTTCCTTATGTGGAGATGGAAATGGGGCGGAGGCTCTTTACCTAAGCTTATGTAGGAGACTTCTGTGGCTGTCCTGATAAAACAAGGTGAAATCCAGTAAAGGACTCAGAATCATATGGGAACATCCTACTTTTTCAGTTCACCGATTCATAGTCTAAATGTTATCAGGACTTCCCTGGTGGTCCAATGGTTAGGACTGTGCCTTCTAATGCAGGGGGTGAGGGTTCAATCCCTGGTCGGGGAGCAAAGATCCCGCATGCCTCACGGCCAAAAAACCAAAACAAACCCCAAAACCCATAAAATAGAAGCAAGGGCTTCCCTGGTGGCGCAGTGGTTGAGAGTCCACCTGCCGATGCAGGGGACATGGGTTCATGCCCCGGTCAGGGAAGATCCCACATGCCGCGGAGCGACTGGGCCCGTGAGCCATGGCCGCTGAGCCTGCGCTTCCAGAGCCTGTGCTCTGCAATGGGAGAGGCCACAGCAGTGAGAGGCCTGCGTACCGCAAAAAAAAAAAAAAAAAAAAAAAAAAAAGAAGCAAAATTGTAACAAATTCAATAAAAGACTTTAAAAAAATGAAATAAATGTTGTTATCCAAGGGCTGCAGCAAATGGTAAAATGAAGTCTCGCCGCTGAGGTTTCATACTGATTTCTGATTGTTGGGGTAATGACTTCAGATGCTTTCCAGCCATTACCCGTCCAGTTCTTTCCCTTCCCGCTGCTCTGTCCCGGTGCAAACACCACCCGCTTCTGCCTGGACAACAGTCTAAGTGATCTCTCAGCTTCCGTCTGACCCCAGCACCATACCTGACACCCACATCTATTCCATGGCACTAAGAGTGGTTCCTGGGACTGGGGTTAGGTCCTGCCCCCACTCAGAGCATGTCCTGGCTTCCTTTCTACTCCAGTTGAAATCAAGACCCCTTCCTTACAGAGTTCCACCAGACTGGCCCTCCACACCTCCCCGGTCTCATTTTCTTACCATCCAGCCACACTGATCACCCTGTTTCTGGAGTGTGTGGTGCTCCAAGCTCATTCTGGGCTTCAGGGTTAGTTAGACCAGCTCTTCACCTACCTGGAGATCACTCAGTCATTCAACAAGTATGTACTGAGTGCCTCCCCTGTGCCAGTGTCGTAGGCAATGGGGACATTGAGGTGAAACAGCCTTTACTGAGCTTATGTTCTAGTGGGACAGTCGATCAGTGAATATACAAATATTCACACTAATATTAGTGTGTGGGGAGGGGGGTACTGATTTCCATGGGTGGTCAGGAAGGCCTCCCGAGAAAGTGCCCTGTGAGCAGGGATCTGAAGGGGGGGGTGTGCAGGAGCACTATCTTGAGATTTTCCCTGTTTGTCTGCTTGTTGTGAGCACCCGTACTCCACCACAACAGTACCCAAATCCACGAGAGTGGAGACCTCACCTGGTTCACGCCTCTGACTCCAGTGCCCAGAATGGGGCCCAGCATATAGTAGGTGTGCAGTAAATATTCAAGGAGATAGAGGTGAACCTCGGGAAAGCTCCAGTCTCCATCGTTGCTGCTGCCTTTGTTTGTAGAAGCAAGAGAACCTCTGCTCTGAGAAATACAGCCTTTGTAAGGCAGATCACACCTGACTTCTTACCTGCCACTTCTGGATGCTCAGTCCGAGAAGGGGACTCATTTGAGGAAATAGAGGTTGTCGTCACTAAATAACTTGATTGGGGGATTCTAACAGATGGGGTTTCATAAGAGGAGGTGAGATGCCCAAGGAATCAACTGCTTCCGACAACCAGGATTATAATTTTTTTAATGAAGATATTGGATACTGTAATTCAATTTATTTGGGTGCATAATTTACATTTTTCATTGTTAATGTAATCTTATGTTAATCTTTTTTTTAAGCATCTTTATTGGAGTATAATTGCTTTACAATGGTGTGTTAGTTTCTGCTTTATAACAGTGAATCAGCTATATACATATACATATATCCCCATATCCCCTCCCTCTTGCGTCTCCCTCCCACCCCTCTAGGTGGTCGCAAAGCACTGAGCTGATCTCCCTGTGCTATGCAGCTGCTTCCCACTAGCTATCTATTTTACATTTGGTAGTATATATAAGTCCATGCCACTCTCTCACTTCGTCCCAGCTTACCCTCTCCCTTCCCCATGTCCTCAAGTCCATTCTCTACATCTGCGTCTTTACTCCTGTCCTGCCCCTAGGTTCTTCAGAACCTTTTTTTTTAGATTCCATATATATGTGTTAGCATACGGTATTTGTTTTTCTCTTTCTGACTTACTTCACTCTGTATGACAGTCTCTAGGTCCATCCACCTCACTACAAATAACTCAATTTCATTTCTTTTTATGGCTGAGTAATATTCCATTGTATATATGTGCCACATCTTCTTTACAGGATTATAATTTAAGGGAGGATGAGGATGGGGGTGAAGAGGAAGGATGTCAGAACCCGGGATGGGTGGGCATTTTCCAGGCAACAGCTGCCATAGAGGCACAAAAGGATCTTGGGGGCCAATGAGCAGGCAAAACACTTGGCTTTGCATCCACTCACTGACCAGGCCAACTTGGCAAATCGTTTAACTTGTGACCTTGTTAAAGAAAGTTATTTTGGCACTTGTTCAAACAGTTGGAAAACTTTATTCAAGACTATTGCCATAGGGGAGAGAGATGGGCTCAACTTCAAATACAATAAGGACAGCTGGGGATTTGTAGCCAAGGAGCAGAGTGAGGGGCAGTGGATGGAAAATGATGAAGAAGAGACCTCAAGGGTAGGGGGAGTCTTGCTAAACTGGCCTAACAGGATTCTTGCTAAAGGCAGTCCAGGGACTTAGACATCAAAGGTGGGAGATGGGGAACTTGATCACATATCGAGGGGTCGAGAGATTGTCTCTAACCTGACTTAGCAGGGTTCTTGCTGAAACTGGACTCTGCAATGATGGACATGGAAGCCCAAGGCCATGGTCTCATTGAGAAGAGGGCTCAGAGGAGCCTCACTAAGGTTTGGTCCAGGAGGGCCTCTGTCAACCTCACCTTCCTCATCTGATCAATGGGGACAAAAATGCCAGTGCAACCCACCTTGTGATATAAAGTCAGCCTGAAGATGTTGTGTAAACCCTACATTGCTGAACAAATGGGAGAGAGGGTGTGTTGTAATGCTGTTCCTCCTGCCCTCAGCAGAACCTATGACTCAGAAAGATCTCAGTGCACTTGTGTTCGAGTGTGGCGCCCTCTCCTTGCTTGCTCTCTGCACCCTGTTTTATTCTAACTACATCCCTGGCACAGAATTAGCTCAGCAGCCGTCAGCTGGTGTGAAGAGGAAGAGGGAGATGATGGCGAGGGGAACACAGATTTAGGAATCAGTTCTGGAAGGAGTCTGCAGACAGAGGGTAGAATGTAGGGGGCATGGGGGCAGACGGCAGTGCCCAGGCCATTTAGGCTGGTCCTTTTGCTAAAGGTTTCTCCCAATACCATGACACAGTATTTGGAAGAAACTATTTGTCTCAATGAGAGCTAGTTTTGAAGCAGAGAGGAAAAGAGGAGTTATTGAAATGACAGTTTAATCCTTGGGGGAAAATCAAATTTATGTTCCCATTTTACATTATGCTTTGAGGTGAACACAAGACAAATAGAAAGAACCTTAAGGAAAATATAGATGGGGCTTCCCTGGTGGCGCAGTGGTTGGGAGTCTGCCTGCCGATGCAGGGGACACGGGTTCGTGCCCTGGTCCGGGAAGATCCCACATGCCGCGGAGCGGCTGAGCCCGTGAGCCATGGCCGCTGAGCCTGCACATCCGGAGCCTGTGCTCCGCAACGGGAGAGGCCACGACAGTGAGAGGCCCATGTATCGCAAAAAAAAAAAAAAAAAGAAAAAAAGAAAATATAGATGAATATTTACATAATGTTGAGGAAGGGTTTGTAAGTATGACATCAGAGGGACAAAACAAGCTTAATAAGTTTGACTAGTGATAGACCTTGCCACTTACAAAAGAGACATGCCAATTAGTAAAAAAAAAAAAAAAAAAACAGATTGTAGCATCTATTCCAAAGAATACATTCTTAAGGCATAAAGAGCACTTAACAATTATAAAAAAAAGGTGAATACCATAAGAGAAAAATGGTCACAAGAGAAGACACTCCTATCGGCCAGCAAACAGATGGAACAACTCACCAGCACAAATCAGAGAAGTGCAAATAAAACAACAAAACTGAAAACACTTACACAAAGGCTTTTTTTTTTTTTCCACAAAGGCTTTTAATTAAGAATTTGGGACTGTTGCAAGACAATCATAGTAACAGTGTGATTTAATGTTCCATCCAAATTCTAAAATATTTTAAAAGAAATGCTATCCCATAAATGTATGGAAACTAGAATAATTTCTTTGGAGCTATTAGAGTTTAATGCTAAGATAAAAATGATTCATAATTAACACTTTTATCCCAATAAGCATCTCTTCAGTGCTCATTTGTTCTCAAACTTAGAAACCTTAAGATCTAATCAAATTATCACATCATCTTCTTAGAGGTAGTGCCTTTTTAAAGAATAATACATACACACAAATTCCAAAGCAAATGGATGCCTTACAGCCGTATTTGGAAACTTCCATTGGTTCTGACCGGCAGGCTGGAGGAGGCTGGGTGTGGCAGGAAAAAGGTGTTCATGTGAGCATAAGGGGACACCGCTCCAGAACAGACTCTGTTATTGTAGGTTCATCGCTGCACTTATATAAACGGTTTTGCGTGTTGCCTGTGCACACACGTGTCTTAGGAAGAAAAAAAGGATTGGGGAGTGAAGGCATCAATACATGATTTGAATTTCACCATTCAAGAGAAAAGGATGTCAAATGCTGGCTGGAAACTCAGCAGCTGGGCTCGTAGGAACCCTTCACCCAGGAAAGCCTTCAGCCGAAATAATGAGAGGGAGAATTGAGCATCTCTTGTTAAAGATCAACTTTCCCATGGAGCAAAAAGAACGCCAGGGCAGTGAGACAAAAGAAATGCCTCTTAATCATGAGTGTCATTCATAAAATGTCCTTTGTCTATTCAGAGCAATTTTAGTCCTTGGGTCTGTGGGCCAAGAGTAGAAAAGAACAAGAAGGAATTTTTATCAAGTTACGCTTTCAATGAACTGAACATTCTATGAAAGAATTCAAACTAACTTCATTCAGTACTTAATTTGTTTAAAGCAAGGGTGGCTTTATTTTGTTTTTTAAAGTTAGAGGATGCCATATAGTAAGTGATTTTGCTGAACACTCCAGAAAACATTTTTTAAGTGGATGATCTGTTAACTGAGTTCAAACCAGGAGTGGAAGAAAAGAAAATAGGATGCTTAGTTTTTAAATAAAGACTGCTTGCCTAGCAAAGGGATAGTCCCCCTTGAGCTTGATAACTACATTCAACATTTGGGACTTCCCTGGTGGCACAGTGGTTAAGAATCCACCTGCCGATGCAGGGGACACGGGTTCTTGCCCTGGTCCGGGAACATCCCACATGCCGCAGAGCGGCTAGGCCCGTGAGCCATGGCCGCTGAGCCTGCGTGGCCGGAGCCTGTGCTCCGCAACGGGAGAGGCCACAACAGTGAGAGGCCCGCGTACCACACACACAAAAAAATCCACCTGCCAATACAGGGGACATGGGTTTGAGCCCTGGTCCGGGAAGATCCCACATGCCGCGGAGCAACTAAGCCTGTATGCCACAACTACTGAGCCCGTGAGCCACAACTACTGAGCCCGTGTGCCACAACTACTGAGCCCGCGAGCCACAACTACTGAAGCCCATGTGCCACAACTACTGAGCCCGCATGCCACAACTACTGAGCCCGCATGCCACAACTACTGAAGCCCGTGCACCTAGAGCTCATGCTCCACAAGAGAATCCACCACCCCCCACAACTAGAGAAAGCCCGAGCGCAGCAAAGAAGACCCAACGCAGCCACACACAAAAAAGTACATTCAACATTTGCTGAGATCATGGTCATAAATCCTTAGCAGGAGCCCCCAGCAACCAGCCAAAAAGGGAGGCAATCCATTTGCAGGCACTGAGGTATTCAGTTATTGCTAACTAGTGAAAGCCTTTCCCCCCACCCCAGATGAAAAATAAATGCATATGCTTGGGAGGCTCATCCAGAATGTCGATTGGCAGCATTGGATTAGGACCCTCAGTACAAAAAGAAGGCTCATGGAACAGGAGAATTTACTCTAGAGGTTTCCTTCCTCTATGCATCAGCAAAAAAGCTGTGATCAAATATTTATTAGCTGTGACTTTGGCTGAGCTATCTAAGCATGGGAAAAATAAGGAATCTTAAGGCAAGGGCCAGATTGCTCACTTAGGCGCTGTCTAGATATGAATATCTGCCCTTCAATTAAGCACATAAGTCTCCAAGCAGCCCCTCGCTCTTGCTCCTGGGCTGTGTGTGCTCACTTATTTTGCAACTGCATTTAGTCATGGAGTTTCTTCCAGAGCCACTCTGAGTCTGGAGAGGGAACCCATGACCAACGAGTCAGATTTGTTTTAACTTGTGAAAAGGGTTATTTGATGAGTTGAGATGGTGCTCCTACTCGGTCAGGATTAGCTCCGATCATTGCGGTAGAGGGTGAAGAAGAGGCCACTTCTGGGCCTCCCTGGTGGCGCAGTGGTTGAGAGTCCGCCTGCCGATGCAGGGGATGCGGGTTCGTGCCCCGGTCTGGGAGGATCCCATATGCCGCGGAGCGGCTGGGCCCGTGAGCCATGGCCGCTGGGCCTGCGCGTCCGGAGCCTGTGCTCCGCAACGGGAGAGGCCTCAACAGTGAGAGGCCCGCATACCGCAAAAAGAAAAAAAAAAAAAAAAAAAAAAAAAAAAGAAGAGGCCACTTCTAGTTCTCTCCCAAGTCCTGGAATTCAACCTGCAATCCCACCCTCCTCCCATCCACCCTCCTCCCATCCACCCTCCTCCCACCCACCTCCATCCCCTCCTCCTCTGAAAACCTTTCTCATTGGCACACAGGATCATTCATCTAGTGGTAATGCAGAAAAGCCAGGGCCAGGGGCTGTGAGGTCTCTCTTTAGTATAGCTCTGGACGCACTAAAAGTTCTATTGGTTATCTCGGCATCCTTAAGTATATTACTGATCTCCCCCATAGGCGATAACCCCAACCGTAAAAGAAGAGGTTGAACTCTGTGTCGTCTATGAGGTCTGTGGTCAGAGCCAGTGACTCTAATCATTCAAGCAGACAGCAGTCTCAAAATTAAATGGAGAGTGAGATTGATTTTACAGAGAAGGAGGCCCTGCTTTTGGACATTCTGATTCAGTAGGTTTGGGATAGAGCCTGCTAATTAGCATTTTTAGACATCTTTCCAGGTTATTCTTCTAGGTCTAAACGATATTCTATTGACCCGAATGCATTAATTCATTGTATGAAATGGCACCAGGAAGAGTCAGGTTCATTACTGAAAAGGCAAAGTGTACACCCCCCATCCAGCATACCTCAGTGGGATACCAGGGAGGGGCTGCCTGCTTCACCTTTTTATATTCCCATCTTCCTTTCTTTTACAATGGAGATAACCAGGCAGTTGTATGTATGTAGAATGGTTTGTGTTAAGCCAGAATGACAACCCCTCTAAAAAGAAAAAAATACCCAAAAGAAATGAAAAGAAAATAATCTGACTGAAGCTGGCCAGTTAGGTCTGCCCACACGATTTCCACGTTAAGGTCTGACTCCGTCTTTCCTTTTCAGTCAGCACAGTCCGGCCAGAAGATAACATGACTACAGGTGTGGCAAATCACAACGCGACCCTGGGTGGGGAAGATCACATGGCGACCCCAGGTGCCAGTGGAGAGCCCCATGAGTCTGCTGGCTCGACAGCTCTGGTGAGTGATCACATGCAGGGATATTTATTATATGTATGTGATGACATGCAAGGTTACTTATTATATGTATGTGGTCACATGCAATGATATTTTGTGACTGGCTTATTTCAGTATGCTTGAACATAATGTCCCCAGTGTTCATCCATATTGTAGCATGTGTAAGAATTTTTTTCCTTTTGAGGTTGAATAATATTCCATTGTATGTACCACATTTTCTTCATCTGTTTGGATTGCTTCTAACTCTGGGCTATCGTGAATAGTGCTGCTATGAACATGGTTGTGCAAATATCTCTTCCAGACCCTGCTTTTAATTCTTTTGGGTGTACATCCAAAAGTGGGATTGCTGGATCATATGGTAGTTCTATTTTTAATTTTTCTAAGGACCTCCCTTCTATTTTCTGTAGTGATTGCAACCATTCTACCAACAATGCACAATGGTTCCAGTTTCTCCACATCCTTGCCAACATGTTATTTTCTGTTCTTTTGATAGTAGCCATCCTAACAGGTGTGAGGCAATAATCTCATTGTGGTTTTGATTTGCTTTTCTCTGATGATTAGTGATATTAAGCATCTTTTGTATGTTTTTTGGCCGTTGCGTACCATATTTGGAGATTTGTCTACTCAAGTCCTTTTGCCCAGGGAACTCCCTGGTGGTCCAGTGGTTAGGATCTGTGTTCCCACTGCAGGGGGCATGGGTTTGATCCCTGGTCAGGGAACTTAGATCCTGCATGCTGTGCCTTTTGCCCATTTTTTAAATCAAGTTATTTGACTTTTTTGTTATTGAGTTGTAGGAGTTCTATATACTTTAATCAGATATTAAAGTATATGGTTTGCAAATATTTCCTCCCATTCCATAGGTTGCCTTTTCACTCTGTTGACTGTGTCCTTTGATGCACAGAATTTTAAAGTTTGATGTGGTCCCAGTGATCTGTGTTTGTTTTTGTTGCCTGTGCTCACTAGCATGTTTGTTGAATGCTACATTGGCATGAACTTTGGAGTCAACAGAACCATTTCCAAGTCTTGTTCTGTTGCTTGTTAGCTCTGTGAGCTTGGGCATATTATCTGATCTCTCTAAGCCTGATTCATACTATAGGGTTAATAATAGAATTTACTTAGGGGTTTTCTGTGGTGTATTTGAGAAGGTATTTAGAGGGCCTGGCAAATAGTAAGCTCTTAGTAAAGGCTAACTATCACTCTAATTGGGGGAGGAAGGGCATTAAAAATAATACAACATAGTATGTGCCAAATAAATGTTACAGGGGAAAAGTGCCATTCAAGTTCAAGGAAGAGAAAGAATTAATGCCTCGTGCCCCAGTATTTTCTGAAGAGTTTAGACCTTCGGAAGTCAGCGTGCTAAACATTTGGCATTTATTTCAGGATTTTATTCCTATCCCCATTCTTGTTTTTTCTTTATGTTTGTTTTCTTGTTTCCACTTTAAATTTAGGTCATCATATAGCTTATACATTTATGCCACCTTAAATCCATTTCTGTTATAAGGCAGAGTATAAAGCATTAGGTTTTATTTCTGTTTTGCCTCATTTACATCTCCAATAGATGCCGACAAGAGCAAAGAGCATAACAGAGGGTCACAAAGAGGACCTGCCAACTGCGGAAAGCACAGTCCACTCCCAAGGACAAAGCCAGAGCACCACAACCCTGAATGTGGCAACTAGTCAGTCCCCAGGTAAGAAAACCAGACACCCCAGTAGGGGTTGATCTTCTTCTGCATAATCAGTGTATTCCAAAAAATCCAGGAACAAATATAATAATCAATAGGGCACATATTGGAATGCAAGCACTAATTTTGAACCAAGCTTTCTGTGGTAGGTTCAGAATTTGTATTTATTGGGTTGCTGAACACAGCTTTCTAACCTTAAATGACAACCAGTGATAATGCCTCCACAAGGGCAAGTTAGGTAGCTGCTGGTGTCATATTGCTGACCCTAACCTGATATAATGCCACACTAAGAACTTTGTGTTGACACCTAAAAGCATAAAGCTTAGCCAACCTATGTAAATCTTAGTAGATTCTATGCTAACATTTACCATCTTACACTGAGTTCATGTCTGTACACGTGAAGCAAGAATATACTCTAAACCAGTCTTACCAGGATTTGGGGTTGTGCTTGTGATTCACAGTTGGTACCTGCAGCAAAGTGAATGGGACTCCTTGAGGTGAAACTCCTTAGGACAACTTTGAGCCTTTGTCATTATTATGAGGTTTAGACCATCACTAATGAGCATGAGGAAAGATCATTGCCATTACAACTTAGCAAGGGAAAGAGCCTCCTATTTCCAAAACTTTCTTAAGAGAAATTCAGTTGTTTGGGATATTTTAAAAATATACCTTATTTTATAGTAGATAGGAGTGGAAGAGAAAAGGAACTAATCCTCTAATAACTGCAGTGAGTGCTTGCTAACTCAAGCAATTTTCTATAATCATTTTATATACTTAGGTGTTTTCATCTTTAAATGAAAGCAAACATAAGGACCTTCCCTAAAGCCGTGGTTCCTGAAACCAGCTGCACAGCTGAACACCTAGAAAGTTATTCCTTACTGTTTAATATGCATTTCCAGACCCAACCGCCAATCTGGTTTTAAAAACTCTGTAGCGCTTCTGAAGATTTTTTGAATGCATTATATTTGTACACACATGTTCATAACAGCAGTAGACACAGTAGCTAAAACATGGAAGCAACCCCATTATCCATGGACAGATGACTGGATAAACAAAATGTGTCATATACATACAATGGAGTATTATTCAGCCTTTAAAAGGAAGAAAATTCTCACACATGCTACAACATAGATGAACCTTGAGGGTTAAATGGAATAAGCCAGTCACCAAAAGACAAACACTGTATGATTCCACTTAGATGAGATACATAGAGTAGTCAAAATCATAGAGACAGAAAGTAGAATGGTTGTTGCCAGGGCTGGGGGGAGGAGGGAGTGGGGAATCGGTACAGTGTCAGTTTTGCAAGATGAAAAGGAGTTCTGGAGATGGATGGTGGTGATGTTTGCACAACAGTGTGAATGTATTTAATACCATCAAACAGTACACTTAAAAATGGTGAAGATAGGGCTTCCCTGGTGGCGCAGTGGTTGGGAGTCCGCCTGCCGATGCAGGGGACATGGGTTCGTGCCCCAGTCCGGGAGGATCCCACATGCCGTGGAGCGGCTGGGCCCGTGAGCCATGGCCGCTGAGCCTGCGCGTCCAGAACCTGTGCTCCACAACGGGAGAGACCACAACAGTGAGAGGCCCGCGTACCACAAAAAAAAAAAAAGAAGAAAAAAAAAAGAAAGAAAAGAAAATGGTGAAGCTAGTAAAGTTTATGTTCTGTATTTTACCACAAAGATAAAAAAAGTTTTATAACATGCTTTGAAAATAAAGCCTACGGTTACTCCAAGATGCTAAAGAAACGGTTAACATTAAATACCAGAGAGAACCAAATAGGGCTAAGCAAGGAAAGAATCGTTAGTATATTGATAATTGGTCATTGGAAAGCATTTCAAAATTTTGGAGAAGCATTGATCATTTGTAACAAGAGTTCACAGCTAATGAGCAGCAGAAAATAGAGCATTACAAGTTAACTAGTTTTTATAGCATACCAGGAGATATCTCCTATTCCTTAAAAAATAAAAATTCTCAATTAACTGGAAAATACTCATGGTTACTCTCTTGTCCTGTCCCCTACCCCACCCTTTCACAAAAACTGTGATTATGGCACATTCCCACTTCATGCATCAGCGTTCCAAGAAATTTTCACATGTGAGTTAAAGTGTGATTATAAACAATTTGCTTTTTAAGAGGTCATTTTATTAGGGCAGCAGATGTCTTTCCCATGACACACCCAAGTTTGATGATGTTCATACGTATGACACACTTGCATGATCACAGTCAGTATAACAGGGAGGGAGCTAGGGAGTACAAGACTCGTAAACTCTAATTTAGTAATGAATCTTCACAAACTTTATTTTCGGTAATGTATTTTCTGACAGATGATGTCTTTGATGGTGATTGTTATGTTATGAGCCCAGTATGCAGCCACCATGTTAAGACATGATAAGCAAAACACATGACCTGTCTCTACTGGTAGTTGGCAGCCAGGTATAACATTTAGGGAGTCGATTTGATGACACCTTTGTCCTGGGCAGGCTTCAAAACCAGCAATCTCCCAGTCTCCCAACTGGGTTGGCGTGATCAGCTTGAGCTCCACGTAAACGCTGGAGAGCTGTGAGTTCAGCTCATGCAGGGAGAGCTGGGTTCAAGGACCCAAACCCTGGGGCCATCTTGAAAAGATGTCTTCTCTTTGAAGATGGATTTGGTACAGAGTGGATGACTTCTTTCCAACTCAACCATTAGAAAAAGAAAGCATCGTATAGCTGATCGTTGGCTGGTGTCACCTTTGATTAGGAAAGCTATTGGATATCTGTGGTATGTTGCAAATTGTGAACGAAGTTTCTAGGGAAGGGCCTGATTGCATCACTTCTCTCCATTGTCTCATTATATCAAGGCCTCTTGACTTCTTCATAAACACCTACCACCCAGAGGAGTGAAGGACTCAGTATGCAAAGAAGTTGATGGGAGAAACAAAACAAAAGGCCTTTATTTTTCAATAGAAATTGTGTAAAATTACCTGAAAGAAACTCACAGTTTTATTACTTACAGGAAGGTATTCATAATTAAACAACTTCACATGCTTGGTAAATGAGAATATTCACATTGTAACTATTGGATTAAGTTTAGCTGCAGATAGAAATCCTACAATAATGGTGCCATAAATACAAAGGGCATATTCTCATTAAAATCATGTGCCCTGTAAGATCTGGATTTTGCTAGGAAGTTGATATCATGAGGCAAATCACAGTCTTGACCACAACTTCCAAAACATTTTGCTCTCAGAATGATGTTTCTTCAAAATAGACCTCATCACAATGGGCGAGTTTTCCATGATCTTGACATTGGACCAAGAATCCAGGGGCTTAGATTCTTTTGTTACCCTAACTTCTGAAATCTTTGACTATTTGTTTAAGGTCTCTATGGGCCCGTTTCCTTGACACTGCTCTCTACAGTGGGTGAGAAAAAAAGTAACATCCACAAAAGAACTACAGACCCATAGGTGTGAAGAAGCATTCATAAATTCAATAATAATAGTTTTGAAACAAGATCATGTCAGAGCTTGCTTAAAAATCCCCTGATCCAATTTACTTAAGAAATTATCCTCTTTGCTTGTGTTTTGCTACCTTCCATTTAGGGTAAATTCATCTTCTGCCAGTTGTTAAATTATAGTTACTAAATCCTAATAATTCTATATCATTACATCTCTCTCTTTATAGGGAAAGCAGATGGAAAAAAACCAACAACTGTTGAGAAAGGTGGGTTAGATTTTGGTACCAAAATATTCTTATGTTTTAAAAAAGGTTTCTTTGAACTTAATCTTTGTGATGAATTACATTCTTTCCTGGATTGTAGTCAATGGGAGCAGAATACAAACCTTCTGAGAACAGGTTTCAAACCTCTTTTAAGAGAGAAAAGCCTGTATTTGAAAATAAGCAAACTGCAAATGAGTCTGTTCACTTAATGACAGCTATGGAAAATGGTGTCATATCACAATTTATCATTCCTAAGAATGAAAATAGAGGGGCTAATTTAGTAGCTGTGTGTACACAAATGCTACCCAGTAATTAACAGTGAAGCCACCTAGTAGGAGTGGTATGCTTGAGAGATCTTAAGACCCAGAAAACTTTCTATTCATAATATGAGATTAGAATAACCCAACATTTCTCCCTTCCTAAGTCAACTCCCACCGAATACAGGAGAAACAACATAGAACATCATTTGTTATCTACAGTGGGCCAGTGGCATTGCTTATTGGTGGTGTATTGCTTATCTGGGGCTTATGCTTTTTTTTCTTCTCAATCAGGTGGCTTGTCAACAGTGACCCTGGTTGGAATCATAGTTGGGGTCTTACTAGCCATTGGATCCACTGGTGGAATCATCGCTGTGTTTGTTCGGAAAATGTCAGGAAGGTACTCGTAAGTAAATATCTTAGGCCCGTGTGATAGGTAAATGAGGGCAGCCATTTCCAACCTTTGAACTAATAGAAACCTCCAAATAAAGGTCATGTTCAGAAGCTACCAACCTCTGTAAGCACTACATCTGAAGCTTCCCCAGAAGAACAGGTGTCTACTTGGGGCCTTATAAATTTCCAAGAAAGTGCCACAGATGGCTCTTTAGTTGACTTCCATTGAGATCTCACCAGATTTGACCTCTTGTCTTAATTTTCCAACTAAGTGAACTTGAATGAAAACCCATTTGCTGGGAAGATAATATATGACTGGGTGGGGAAGGATAAATGCTATACAACTGGGGGGTCGAGGGACACAATTAGCAATACAGTTGCAGAGTTATGTGTCTGGAAATGCCCAGGAATCTGACCCTGGGTGTGAGGACCAGGCCTGGAGGAGGGATGAGCAGGGAGAGAAGAGCCCCATAATCCAGAACTGGAAGACGTAGACAAAGGAACAATGACTTACGGGATTACTAGTCACAGTGCCAGTAAAAGAAGTGACCGTCACTTTTCTCTTTGTTTTCCCAGGCCCTAAAGAGCTGAAGAATTGTGCCCTCCTGCCAATATGTTTTAAAAAAGAGAGTTTCCGATTTCCCCCTCATGCCTGAGCGTGTGGAGAAGATGGCCCGTGGAAATGCTTGACCACTGCACTCAAAATCCACGGTGATTCCTCCACTTGACAAAAGTAACGGAAGGAAAGAGTATTCATAAGACTTGCTTCTCTAAGCGTTTGTCTTTTGAAAAGGAAAATTGTTTTAATATAAATTTTGTATAAGATGATTTAAAAGACAAAATGCATAGAAAACGGAGCAAAACTATGTCATCTGATGTATAACCAAGGTAGACAGTATAATTCAATCAATGTTAGAAACTGAAATCACGTCTTTGTTCTGATTGTTCTCTCTTTTTGTTAAAATGCAAAGGAATTTGGAAATATTTATACCAATGGTGTCCTTGGGTGTAAAGCTATGTCAGTAAGTGGCATAAGCATTTTGCGGTTTCTGATCTGTTGAAATGTATGAATTCCAGTCTGATTGGGTCTGTTTTTAAAGCCTGATTTGGTGTGAATAATCAAGTAGAAAATCTAAACTTGCATAATATGTAATGAGCAACTGCCTTTCACTGGTCTGGGTAAATCATTTCAAAGGTATCTATTTTATATGATAAACAGAAGTCTGTACTTTGGGGAAGGCATTTTGTGTCTCACAACAAGGGCACCGACAAGGTCTCAGTGTGCTCGGCTGCCTGCTCCAATGATGACTTTATGAAACAGAGGTTTGCTTCTTCCTGCCCCCTTCCACTTCCCTCAGATGATGGGGATCCAGAGCTAAAGGGGTGACCTTCTCTCTTCCCCATGACACAAGTCCTCCAGATTGGCGACTTTGCTCTGGAATATGAGAATCTCAGCCCTGGATGCCGAGGAGGTTGCTGAAGGCCCAATGGTGCCAGAGGCTCAAGTGTTCCAGGAACCAAGAACCACAGTGATCCCCAAACCCTATGTGTGCCTCTGAGAAAGAGAACCTGCCAGTTTCCTAACATTTACTTTCTGCCTCGGAAGAAAGATATAGGAATACTGATTTTTAAAAAGCAGCCGGATTTAGAGACTTTATTTTAAAATGAAAGATATTTCTGGTCTTCATGAGATCCCACATATTTCTGTGGGGTCACAATTGACAGTTCTGTATTGGTACCATCCAACTCAGGACATTTCTCCCTGTAGGTGAACTGAATTCTTTCTCCTACACAAAAAATTTTTGTACTGAGCAGATGCTATATCACAGTTGTGGTTGTACAGTTCTGATAGCCTCTAAACTTGTACGGGTTCATAAAACAGGAAAAAGTAAACTATCAGTCTACTTTGGCATGGCCTGTTCCTCTATCTTTTGCAGTAATGTGTGGATGTAATTTTAAACAGTGTGCTCTAGTGTCGCTCAAGTCCAGCTGGTCCACCAGCCCAGGTTCCATATTTGAACATCAACTGATGGGGAGAAGGGTCTTTGGAAGAACTTTACGAATCTCTTAAATATCCTCTGTATCATCACTCAGAATCCTGAACAGGAGTTGGGAATAATGTTCGTTTCATCTTACCTATCCTCTCTTTTTTTCTCTCACTGTGAAAAATAATAGTCAACCCCAAGTCATACACTGGACCCATCACCTGCTGGGACAGGACTGTGGGTTTCTTGGTCACATCTGTGTTGATGCTCAATGCAGTGTAGACATGTTTTGAAATAAAACAGATGATTGCGTATAACGATGAGTCAGACCTTTGACTGGGAATCTTGATCAAGTCTGGATCACCCCTGAGAACATCTCCATATAAAATTACATGTTATATAAACATTCGCCTCTTGACTTGATTGGGAGTGAATTATAAATGGGTATAGGAAGTACATCCATGGGAAAGAAATGTAACTATACATTTCACCCAGAGCTCTGCCAAAGTGGGGAGTTTACGGTCAAGGGGAGGAATCGGAGGAGAAGTGGCACCTTGGCACTACTTTTGCTCTCTCTGTTCACAAAGGGTTAACAAGGTTTTGCCTGGCTTCTGATTTCTCTGCCCTGGGGACGGGAGCCCCAGGGGTAAGGGAGCAGGTATACCTTGCCCCTGCGAGTCCTACCTGGGAACCTGACCTCATGTGGTTAGGGCTTGACCACACAAGAAAAATAAGTAATAACCCCTGTGAGGGTTTTCCAACTACCCATGGCCTGGGATGCATGTTGCTCCAGAATTCCTGTTCCTGGGACATCTCACTGCTCCTTGGCCCTCAGCTGCAAATACTGCACAGGCTCTGGAGACTGCAGTGGCCAGGCCCTCTGCTTCTGTGACTCTGTCAGGCCATCTACTCCCACCGCCACCTACACTGCCCTATATGGATTCCAGTGCCATACCCTGTGTCTCTCCCTGCCAACCCTACCCCCACTCATAAAGGTTGGATGCTAAAAGCAACAGAGCCATTCACATCATGCCTTCCTCATAATAAATACTCAGTTTCTGTTAGGTCAGGGTTGTTGAATTTGCCAGATGTCAGGAATCCTGGGTGCCTCTTTCTAAGTGGTGACACAATGGAAAAGAGCAGAATTCGGATGCTTGACAGCTGTAGTACCTCAGAGGAGTCGAATTATTTGGACTACAGTTTCTTCATGGAAACTTCCATGAGAGGACTTGAAAGCATCCCTCTTCTAGCAGAAAACTAATCATATCCACCTAGTCCCCCAGACCCTCAAGGGAACGGGGCCCTTGGCTACATCAAGTGTAAATTTATTTTCCCTTACACATTGTCCGCAGGAGATGACTAGGAACTAATGGGGCTGCCAAGGGCACTGGAACTTTAAGGAAAAAACTCCATTCTCTCTTCCATCAGAAATGCCTGGGGACCAAGCAGTGCCGAAGTTAACTGTTTATGCCATGTTAAGGCCTCTTTTTAACGCCTATTGTTTTTTCTTTCAACCTGGGAGAACTAATCCAAAACCAGGACTTAGTTCTGCTTCATGTGCTGCCTTTAATGAGCACGGAAAGAACAAGTAACTTAAGCCCTTACTCTCTGCATCTTTATTTTAATTCATATTGATTTAGTATTCAGGGCTGCTTGTGATAAATGCTTTGATGGGGCATAAGGCCTATTCTGACATCGTCTGCTAATTTAAACTTTGTTTGCTAATTTAAAGTCCAGTGGAAGTAGGAGAAGAATTTCCCTGAGATACAGCTGGATATTAGCACATACACTTGGAGCAACAGTTATCCACCCGTGAGCATCAGAGAACTTGGCGTTCCCTGAACGACTGCATTTCTCTTTGCTCCTCCTGAAGCTTAAAGTCAAGTTAGCATGTACAGTAGATCCTGGGGCTTTTAATTCAATAAATACACAGTATGTAACCACAGCTCATGGACAATAATGCAGACTAAATGTAAAATCTTGGAGTAGAATAATAAACACTGTCCTGCTGGTGTGAAGAAGGTGAGATTTTGGCCCATGGGCCCAGCACACATGGATCCGCCTGATTCAGGCAAAGTGCCAGCCGGGATTCACCGAACATGAATCCTCAGCACTTTTCACTCTCTCTGAGGGGTCATTTTATCAGACACGGATGCAAAGCACCCAGAGTTCTCTTTCTGCATCCAAGGGCTCTGGGCCACAACACAGAGTCCCGTGCATTTTCCTGACACCTTGCTCCTCCCATGTTTTCTTTCCTACCCGTTTCTTTCCCCTGCCTCTAATTCCCCACAGATGCTCATGTTTGAGAAAACAATCCCATACCAGTCACAAGAGGGATGTTTCTGAAGTGATGGTGAGCCTCTTGGTGCTACCAGAGAGGTCACCTGAAATAAGTGCTTGAACAGCCTAAACCACTTAACGGCACCCTGTGGGTAACCTCAGGAAGGCAAAGAATGTTCTGAGTGAAGGGAAAGCTTGAGCCTTCCTTCTACTCCCCGCCTCGCCTTCCACACAGCACCTGGGCATGAGGCTGAGGCTGTGGATGTTTGTCCAGCAAGACCCGGGGACAAAAGACACTCACAGGCTGACAAGGTGTTTGGGGCTGCTGGAGAGATGTACCCTCGTGAACCAGGAATAATCTGTTTGTTCATTCATTCATTCAACAAACATTTATTGTCAGTCCCTGTTCTGGGTACTGGGGATACATAGTGAGCAAAATCGACAAAAATCCCTGCCTGCGTGGAGCTTTCATTCTAGTGTGGTAGACAGACTGTACCCAAAATACATAGGCAAATCAAAGAGCATGTGGAAAATTAAAGGGTGGCAGAAGCAATGGAGAAAACCAGAAGGGGAAGGGAAGAGGAAATGCAGGGCAGTGGGACCACAGCATTGCATCAGGTGGGGAGGGAAAGCATCACTGAGATTTGAGCAAAGCTCTCAAAGAGGGGAGGAAGGGATGTCAAATGGGCATCTGGGGGAGAACATTCCAGGCAAAGGGAACATCAAAGGCTCAAAGCAGGAGCATGTTTGGCGTGTGGTAGGGAATGCGGGGAAGCTCAGAAGGCTGGAGCAGAGTGAGGGTGGGGAGAATGGTAGGAGATGAGGCCAGAGAGGTGGGGGGCCCATCGAAATGGGAGCCATTGGAAGTTTCCAAGCAGAGGAGTGGCATAATCTGAATTATATTTCAAAACAATCACTCTTGCTCCTGGTTGGGAACTAGCCAGATAAAAAGCCAATGTGATCATCCAAGCAAGAGATGATGGTGGCTCAAACCAAGATGGTAGCAGTGGAGGTGTCATGAGGTGGTCTGGTTCTGGTTATATTTTGAAGAAAGTCAGCAGAATTATCTGATGGACTGGACATGGGATCTGAGAAAAACAGACAAGTCAGACGACTCCAAGGATTTTGACCCGAGCAATTGGAAAATGGATCTGCCATCAACTCACCAGGGAAGGCTGTGGATGCTGAAGGTTTGGGAGAGAAGAGCAGTTCTGTGTTGAACATGTAGAATTTGAGACGCCCGTTTAGAGATCCAAGTGGAGGTATCTCAAGCAGGCACCTGGGTGTACGAGCGGAGCTTAAGCGAGAGATGTGGCTGGAGACATAATTTGGGAGTTGTCAGTATGTAATGACAATGATACTGATGAGATCACCAAGAGCATAAATAGAAAAAGACAAGTCCAAGATCAGAGTATTGGTGGACTCCAAGATTAAGAGGTCAGGAATAGGCAGAGAGATAACCAGAGGAGTCTTCCACCATCGCTTGGATGACATACACCTCTGGATGAGCTATTTCCTTTTGTTCTCACTTATACCATCTAACAGCCTCTGATTAATAGTTCAGCTCTCCAAGTAGCTTAATGCTGGGATGGGGGTGCCCTTGATAAGGGACACAAACATTTCCAGCACTGGAAAAGAATCTCACTCGTTGGAAATGACCAACCTGGCGTGTGGGGTTTTTTAAGTTTGATTGGTATGAGTTAAGCCCCAGAACCACCTCAATTCTTATGCACTTAGGATTTCAGAACTATGAATCTGAAGACCAGATCCTTAGAGAATGATACCCACATCAACTTATCACTGTGATGAAGACATCTAACTCTCCTCCCTACACAGCACTTCTGTTATAAGTCCCAACAATTATGGTGCCTCCCTGACCTCCCACAATCTAGCTTCCACCCATTCCACTATTTCCAAGACCACTGATGTCCAAGGGAATCTGCTTAGCCTGGCTATTCACCATTGTCCTGGATGGCCAGACCATCCTGTGCCAGGCCATATGGGTCACCGACCACTGACTTGCTCTGACCCAGCTTCCAAATGACCCCTCAGTGGCCTCTTCTTGGTCTTGTCCTTGGCAATGAGCAGCCGTGGTCAGCCCTGTGGACTCCCTTCTTTCTCTTGGTTTGCCTGCCATGCTACCAAATCAGTTGCCCATCCTGGCCCTCTGCTTGCTGCTTCACTGGCCCTTTTTCTTGTCTTTGTTCCACCCTTTTCCTCGCAGGCATACCTAAGGCTCACTTTTCACTCCTCCCTTGGAGAGTTCCTCTACTCACGGCTTCAACGAGCAGAAGCTCTAGGAAGGCAGGAGTCTGTTGGGTTCCCCGCTACATCTTCAGCCCCCGGAGCAGTGCCTAGGACATAGCAAGTGAGCAATTCTTTCACCCTTTATGTATATACCACCACCTTCTGGTTCAGATCCTCGAGCAGAACCTAATCATTCCTACAAAGTTAAACATCTCCCTGATGCAATCTGATCTATATTCCATGAGTGGTATCTTCCCAAGACATCATTTTGCACATTTAACCACCACATTCTAAAACCGTTCCAATGGCTTCCCACAAAATAACTTGATATTCAGGGCTTCTACACTTTATCATGGGACCTATATCACATTTGTACATCTAGAGTGGTAGAGTGGAAAGAGCATGGTTCTAGACCCAGATGACTGTGGCTTTGGTTCCAGGCTCAGCCACTTCCACTATGGAGGAAATGACTTCACATTTTTATGTCTTTAGGCTCTTTTGATTGCAAGGAACAGAGACTGACCCAGATGTCCTCATTCAATGCTATGTATTCTGTGGCTACTTGTGAAAACAAGGGTGACAAATCCCATGGCAACCCCCAAGCAGTGGCAAAGGTTGACCACAAGGAAGTGAGAGTGTTCCTCAGCAGTGCTGGATTCTGGATTATCTTGACACCTCCATCACTGCACTGGACAGTTTTCATTTGTCCCTCTGAGTCTATTCTCCACCTTTCCTCACCTGGCTCTGTGACCAGGGAGACTGACCTGAAGGGACCAAATTCCCTTGTCCTCCAGGTTTTGGTTGGGTTTGGCCAATTAGAGGCACTGAGAGGTGATGTGGGGGCAACAGAAGAGACAGGTTGGGGTATTTATTCTTCTAGCTCCTTCCCTGCCAGACTAACGGGTTTCTGGTGGTTGCGTTTCTCTATCAAAAGCCACAGCTCCTGTTGGATGGAGCTACAGTTCTGGCCAGGTTCCAGTAACCAATCTCTTCTCTTACCTATTCAGGACTGTGAGTGTAAAGGGCCTTCCATGGTTGCTAGCCCCAGGTGTCTTACTGTCCCTTGTGCGTTTCCTTAACTATGTTGCCCTTGGTAAATTGCCCCTTTATCCAATTCTTCTCCATCTTTCTTTTTTTTGTTTGTTTGCAGTACGCGGGCCTCTCACTGTTGTGGCCTCTCCCGTTGTGGAGCACAGGCTCCGGATGCACAGGCTCAGCAGCCATGGCTCACGGGCCCAGCCGCTCTGCGGCATGTGGGATCTTCCCGGACTGGGGCATGAACCCGCATCCCCTGCATCGGCAGGCGGACCCTCAACCACTGCGCCACCAGGGAAGCCCTGAAATATTTTAAACGTACAGAAAAATACAGAGAGTAATAACAAAACCCCATATACCTACCACTCAGCTCCAGCAAGCCCTAACATTGTCTCATATTTACTACATAATTTTTTTTGAGAAATAAAAACTCGTACACATCATCCCTTGGGTACCCTCCTGACATCAGTTTCTTCCTTCTTCTCTTCCCAGAGGGATCATTCTCCCGTGTTGGGTGCATTTCACTGGGAAACATGTATATTTTTCTACTATTCTTATTTTATATGCACATAACCATAATCAAGATATAGCATCATTGTAAATGTTTTTAACTTTTATTTGCATGGACTCCTTCTGTGCAACTTTCTTTCTCCATCCACACTATTTTTGTGAGATTTATCCTTGCTGATACCCTAACACATCTATGTAGCTGGTGCAGAGGGTAAGGTTATGACTATACCACCATTTACTTATGCTTTTCCTGTGGATGGATATTTAGGATGTTTCTAAATTTCGTAGTTGCAAACAATGTTCTGACAAATGGGGTCATAATAAAAGAATTTCCATTTTTCTAGAGAGCAGAATTTTGTCCCCTAGAAAAAATAAGAGTAAAAATGAATTAATTTTTTGGATATTTAAATATCCAGCCTTGACTAGGAATTACTTCGCGTCTATCTTATAAGTGTGATACTCATAGAAAGAAGGTCTAAATTAATTGGATTTAAACGGCCAGTAACTTCACAATGGTGCTTTGTCTCTACCCATCTATTTTCCTTCAAATGGCCTTCTGATCTTTTTCCAATATGAAAATATTGGAAGAAAATTCATTTATTATTTCTTTTCAAAATGATAGAAATGTCAGCTACATTTCATGAAAACATTTTTGGAGCTAGTTATTTCTAATAAAAATACAACAGTGAATTTCAAAGTCAGCATTTTTTTAAGTACAAAGTGATATATTAGAAGTTGGAAGAGATTTTCTAACATGCAGAAGAAAAAGAATTTAAAAATATGAAATTGGCTTCTGAGAAAAATCCTTCTAGTGACCCAGAGTCCAAAATATTTCTGGCGAAGATGTCAAAAATGGAAAGATTTCATAATAGGCACCGTCTCTGAAGTGAAAAAGAATTGCTAGGCACACAAAATTAAATTCAACATTTTCCTCTTTTAAACAAAAAATAAGGAATACTTGATGTTGATTGGGAATTTCTCCACACATCATTTTATCAGTATCATTTTCAGAAAGTAAGTGGAGCCAACCTCACCTGTAATGGGTTGAACTGTGGCCCCCAGAAAAGATATGCCCAAGTCCTGACCCTCAGTCCCTGTGAAGGTGACCTTACCTGGAAAAAGGGTCTTTGTAGATGTAATTAAGTTAAGGCTCTATCTCAAGATGAGCTCATCCCGGATTAACCAGGTGGGTCCTAAATCCAATAACAAGTGTTCTTTTTTTGTTAAATATATTTATTTATTTTATTTTTGGCTGCATTGGGTCTTCGTTGCTGTGCACGGGCTTTCTCTAGTTGCGGCGAGCGGGGGCTACTCTTTGTTGTGGTGCACGGGCTTCTCATTGCGGTGGCTTCTCTTGCTGTGGAGCACGGGCTCTAAGCGTGCGGGCTTCAGTAGTTGTGGCTCGTGGGCTCAGTAATTGTGGCTCGTGGGCTCTAGAGCACAGGCTCTGTAGTTGTGGCACACAGGCTTAGTTGCTCTGCAGCATGTGGGATCTTCCCGGACCAAGGCTCGAACCCGTGGCCCCTGCATTGGCAGGCAGATTCTTAACCACTGCACCACCAGGGAAGCCCACAAGTGCTCTTATAAGAAGAGGAGACACAGACAGAAGAGGTGAAGCACAGGGGAGAGGCCATAGGAAGATGGAGGCAGAGATCAGAGTGATGCGGCCACAAGCCAAGGAATGCTCAGGACCACCAGAAGCTGGAGGAAGCTAGAAGTCTCCCCAAGAGCCTCCAGAGTGAGATTCACCTGCAGATGCCTTGATTTCAGACTTGTGACCTCTGGAAATGTGAGAAAATAAGTTTCTGTCATTTCAAGCCACCCAGTTTGTGGTAATGTTTTACAGCTTCTCTAGGAAACTAATATACCCCCTGAGTAACCCATCTGTGAGAGCAGCCCCCCACTGCCCGTCCAACCCATCCCAGATGGAAAGCAACACACACCTCTTCCACTCTGACCTTGAGTCATTCCCTTGGTCCTTCCAAACAATGGTTTGGCAGCCACCGTGCTTCCTTTGGGACAGATGTTACTAGACCTTCCCATACTGTCATTCCAATGTTGCACTCACGTTGGAGGAATCCATGGTGAAAGAAATGCGACCTAGAACAATAGGCAAAGCCAACCCTTACAGGATGAGTGAAATACAAAGGTAGACCCAGCTGCACTAACCTCACCGCCCTTCATGGTGACTAACCCTGAAATGCCTTCCTCATTCAACACTTCCCTTGAGTGGTCAGAAGCGTTTCGGTGAAAATAAAATCCCAATGTCTACTGAGTGAGCATTCAACATTCATTCAGCGCCTCCTGTGAGTCAGGCGCTGCCATAGATGTCAACAGTGAGATGAAATTATTCTAATAACTCATCAAGTGTGCCAATAAAAATAGTCCTTTGGGTCTGTGGCTGAAGGAGAGACTCTCTGGGGCCTGAGGAGCACACTGCTTTCATAGATCTCCAACTTACAAATAGCGATGGCATTTACAGTTTGCTGTCAACGGACACACAGCAACACAATATCAGAGACGGTTGTGATAAAGTTAAGAACTTCTCTGGTGTCTGCTCACCTCCCTCCCCTTTGTCCACTCCTCTCCCCCAGGCTCCTAGTCTCGCCCCCACTGGATCCACCTAAAAGGAAAAAAAACAGAGTAGAAAGAACCATGTTCAAGGTCAAGGATGGGAAAACCCGACTTGCAGTTTACTCTGTAAAAATTAAAATGATAACACAGTCCAGCCCAGCTCATCACACTGCATCTGATGCAAATAGAAGGTGCGTGTGAAAGTGTCTTATAATTTGTATATATACAACAGCCATATACAACAGCCATAGGAGTTGCTGTTTATTTGACAACCATCACATCCAAGAACATGGTAGCTTCTCTTACATGCGTACATCTAATCCTTACAACAACCCTGAAATGTGGGTATGACTGTTGCCCTTTTTTAGATGAGCAAGCCAAAAGTTGGAATGGCTGAATTACCCAAGGCGACCCCATAGTGCGTGAAGGAACCGCAGTTCCAAATCCACGGCTCTTTCACTTTATGCCACTGGGCCCCAGTATAAGGTATTGTTATACCTGTAGCTCACTCAGATGAATTTTTATGTCTCATCTAGAGAAATAAATTGTTTTAAAAAATCCAGGAATCAAAGGAATATCACCGATGGCAGAAAGCAGGGACTGGGACAGGTAGTAAGAGATTTTTTGAAGGGAGACCCTGCAGGGTGCCTGAAATCATGCTACAGAAGCACCACCCACTCCCTGCGTGCACCTTCTTGTCTATGTCACAGACCTGGGATAGGGCGTCATGAAGTCTTACTCTTTGTTGTGGCCCAACTCATGTGGCTACCTCTCCTGTTGAGGAAGGTCAAGTCATTGCTCTTGTGAATTCAGCAGTCATAAAGCCATGGCAGTAACACACAGACCGATGGCCCTGCTCATCACCCACACCCCACACACAGGGCCACCCAGAGCTCAGGTGTAAGGCAGGTAGAGCTTTGGGTGCCTTTGACATGATCCCATCCTCCAGGGGAGGGCCTGACAGAAGGAGATGGGGGAGAGTAGTGGGAGAGTGGGGAGGGGGAGAGGGAGGTTCTGGGGAGGAGAGGCTACTTTCCTAGGTTTGGGCTCAAATTCCACACCTCACAGCCCAGTGCCCCAGAGTGTGATTCTCATACTTCCCAAGACTCCAAGAGGCATGCCAGGAGCAAAATGCAAACTTACCAAGCTTCTGCATTGTCCTGGCTGTACTAACTCGGGGTCAGGGAGACTAGAGCCATTAAAGGCTTGATTTCCCACCTCCAGGGCTTAGGATCTGAGTTAGGGAAGCAATAACAGGGTAAAGCAGTGCTGGTTTGATCATCTGACCAAAACTTTTTGATCCCTAGCAGTAAAAACTGTGAGCATTCACTCCCAGTGTAGTATTAGGTTGAACCACATGAAACTGCCATTTTCGTAGGATAACAATAGAGTCCGATACCTTTGCGCGACCCAATACATGTTTATAAATTGCATACACGTGGACCTCAGCCAGCTTGGATATTAGAAAGGCTTCATTTCTTTGTTTTTTGAAGACACAGACTGAATAAAAAGAAGAGTTCTCAAATCTTCCTCTTGTATCCCAAATCATCGTTGTATGCCCCCACTCCAACTCTGGAGATCACTGCTGTAGACGAAGAAGTACCATGGGTGCTCAGAGGTGAATGAAGGGATATTTGAGCTGAGCCTGAAGAATGGGCGGAATTGCCTAGGCAGAGGGTCCAGGGGAGGGTCTTCCTGAGAAGAACAGCAAAACCAAATCACAGAAGTGAGGGGGGTTTATGGGTTGAGGGATGGTGGGAACTGCCTGTCCATGCACCCAGGGCCCGCCAGCCAGCCCACAACATAAACATGGTGGAATGGAGCCTTCTCCTGCAGTTCAATGGGATGTTTAACCCTCTTCTGGAAAACTTCATCCTGTAGGATAGAGAGCAAGTAGATTTGTTTCCCCATGTCATGCTCTCTAACCTTCTTTAAGGGACTAAGGGCGTTAGGATGAGAACCTGTCTAGGTGGATGGGTTCAGTGGTGGCTCCCCAAAAAATATCTCTGTGTCCAAGTCCCTAGAACCTGTGAATCTGACCTTATTTGGTAGAAGGGTCTTTGCAGATGTAGTTAATTGAGGATCTTGAGATGAGATCCTCCTGATTACCCAGCTGGACTCTAAATCCAGTAAGTGTCCTTGTAAGACACAGAAGAGGAAGCAATGTAACCATGGAGGCAGAGATTGGAGTGATGCAGCCACAGTCCTTGGAATGCCAGCAGCCACCGTAAGCTGGAAGAGGAAAGAATGGATTCTCCCTGAGAGCCTCTGGAGGCAGTGTGGTCCTGCAACACCTCAATTTTGGGCTTCTGGCCTCCAGAGCTGTGAAAGAGTGTTTTAAGCCACCCCTGTTTGTGGTACCTTGTATGGCAGCCACCAGAAGGTGATACACTAGGAAAATGCACTTCGACTCCCTGGGCTGGGATACCTGCCATAGCTGTGTTAACATAAAGCAAGTGGGGAATAAGACCCATCTTTTTTTTTTTTTTTTTTTTTTTTTTGCGGTATGCGGGCCCCTCACTGTTGTGGCCTCTCCCGTTGTGGAGCACAGGCTCAGCGGCCACGGCTCACGGGCCCAGCCGCTCCACGGCATGTGGGATCTTCCTGGACCGGGGCACGAACCCGTGTCCCCTGCATTGGCAGGCGGACTCCCAACCACAAGACCCGTCTTTGAACAGCCCTCAACCCAATCCCCAGAGGGCTCTCCAAATGCGATCATCTTAGCACGACATGCAAGCAAGCCTCTAACCCAATCCTTCTGTCCCTCTCCCCCAGGACCCCACACGTACAGCATGACTGTTTACAGGGGAAAAGCTCTGCTGCCCCAGGTCAGGCTGTCCTCAGTGACCCAAGCCCTGAAATCTGCTCCCGGCTAATCCCAGCCCACCCCGGGTCACCAACCTGGTTGCTATAAAGGGCAGCCACAGTGAGCAACGAGATGGGGAACATGCAGCCTGGGGGGCCACCCAGAAGAGGGGCTGGCAGCGACAAGGGTCTGAGTCACAGCTTTGCCACCCTCCAGCCATGGCCTGAGCCCCCTCAGTAAATAAGCCGACATCGCACCAGCTATGTGCCTCTTTGTCTGCATCTGTAGATCTAGGCATCAGACCAAACCCACAGACCCCTCTCGGTAACAAACAGTTGGGTGAATGTACAAAGATCTCCATTCAACCTCCTTGCTTGTTAATTTCTCGGAGCTGAGGAGAGCAACACTTAAAACCACTGTGCAAATCAAATCTGAGGTCATTTTAACAGGCTGGGCCCTTTGTATTTTCATATAGTTTCGGGTGTAAGTGTCCAGCGTCCAGAGGGTTCATACCCATCACTTCTGGCCTGGGGGATCTCAGTCCTGGTAACTGAGTGTCCTGGGCACAGAGTAGGAAGGAGCATGGGGCGAGAGGAGCTGGTGAGTTTTCTTTACTCTGCATTCAGTAAAGAGGTAACACATTTAGAACCCCATTCCCCAGGGTTCTCGAAACCAGAACACCTCGTCCTGTTGAATGCATCCATCAGACACCTTAAGAGAGCTTCTGGAAACCAAAGATCTTCTGGAAAGAAGGCCCCAATGTCCTCTGAGACTTCCAGGATCACTTCACAGTAACCAGAGGGAAGCCCCGCCAGCCACTTCGTGGGTCTCCCTTTCAGTCCAGGAAGCAGAGGAGGAGCTGGGGCTGGGACTAAGTGCCCTGGAGGTCCTTTCCTGTATTAAAATTCTCATCAGCTGACCTGGAGCCACAGGAGCAAGGGAAGCAAGTGGGAGGGATCCTATTAATCAGAGGGTGGGTTTACATGAGCACAATTCATTTTTTATCAAAAATCATCTGCATTGGGAAAACCAATTGTGTAACAAGTCTTCTGGAGTACTTAGAAGGCCACAGGAGTTTCAATTTCTCTTCTCAGTCACCCCCTCCTCTCTCAAGTACATGTTCACACCTCTTCCAATCCGAGGCAAGCCCAGATGCACATGCAAATGCGACAAAGACCTGGGCCTCGCATCTTACAGCTCCTTTTCCTGAAACTCTACCCCACACCTCAACCCACCCACTTTGTCAAGCCAGCAACTCCTATTCAACTGAAGAGGCAAATAATGGTGGCAGACACAGATACAGCCCTTGCCACATGCCAGACAACGCTCTGTGAGTTTTACGCGTCCTCACGACAATGCAGCTATTATTATCTCTGGTTCGTAGAAGGGAAACTCAGGCATAGAGAGGTGTAAAGTCACCCGGCATTCAGCGGCAAGGCTGAGATTTGTGCTCTTAGCCTGTGGCTCTACTATGTCTCAGTGTCGCTTCCCTGGGAAGACTTGCCGGCACCCCACCACACCCCGGACCAGGTCAGGTCTCCCTTTCATAGGCATCAACACACACTCCTTCACCTTGACCACTGTCAATAAAGATCTGTGTGATTAGTTACTTGATGTCCATTTCCTCTGCCGGGCTGTAAACGCCTGTACTCGTTTCCTAGAGCTGATGGAACAGATCCTCTCAATCTGGAGGCTCCGAGTCCAAGATCAAGTCTCGGCAGGGCTGCTTCCCCCTGGAAGTTCTAGGAAAGAGTCTGTTTCTTACCTTTTCCAGCTTCTGGGGGTGTCAGCGTTCTTTGGCTTGTGACCGCATCCCTCCGGTCTCTGCCTCCGTATTCACATGGCCTCCTCGTCTATGTGTGTCTGTCCTCTGTATGTCCGTCCCCAGACTCCCTCTCCCTCCCTCTTTTTTTCTTTTTAAAATTCATGCTCATGCCTAATTCGAAATTTTCTGCGCTTTCTTTTTTTTTTGAAGATGTTGGGGGTTGGAATTTATTTATTTATTTATTTATTTTTGCTGTGTTGGGTCTTCATTTCTGTGCGAGGGCTTTCTCTAGTGTGGCAAGCGGGGGCCACTCTTCATCGCGGTGCCCGGGCCTCTCACTATCGCGGCCTTTCTTGTTGCGGAGCACAGGCTCCAGACACGCAGGTTCAGTAGTTGTAGCTCATGGGCCTAGTTGCTCCGTGGCATGTGGGATCTTCCCAGACCAGGGCTCAAACCCATGTCCCCTGCATTGGCAGGCAGACTCTCAACCACTGCGCCACCAGGGAAGCACTACCTCCCTCTCTTATTAGGATACATGTGATGGCATTTAAGGCCTCCGTGGATAATCCAGGGTAAACTCCTCCTCTCAAGATTCTTAACTTGGTCACATCATTTGGCATATTAGGTGATATGCACAGGGGATTTGGACAGACGTATTGGTGGTGGGAGGAGCTACCATTCAGCCCCTATAATTCTTTTTTTTTTTTAATTTCTAGGAGTAATTTTTTTTTTACATCTTTATTGGAGTATAATTGTTTTACAATGGTGTGTTAGTTTCTGGTTTATAACAAAGTGAATCAGTTATACATATACATATGTTCCCATATCTCTTCCCTCTTGCACCCCTATAATTCTTAAAGATCAGCAACTGTGTGTCTCATTCCCAGCTGTGCCCCAGTGAGGACATGGTTTCCCCCAGGCTTTGAGTCCCCACAACGCATTTCTGTGAGCCTACAGAAGCCCCAAGCCACTCTGTAAAGGAAAGTTAGGACTGTAGCCTGCATGAATTCTCCTTCTCTCTGTCTCTTTGGTACCATTATCATTGGCCCCATGGGCTGAATCTCTAGCAGTTATTCCTACAAGGAGGGGAAATGGGGAAAATCCTCTGCTTTAGGACTCAATTCTTGCTGAAGTGCATCAGCCAGTCTGTATTTGTGAAGATGCCACATCCTCAAGAAGGACTTCTGCAGAGTGAATTTGTTCAGATCTACTTGTGTCCCAGACTCCTTGACCGATGTTACAGGGAGTAAAGTGAGTGTTTCCTCTAAACAAGCAAGAGTATATGATTTGGGTTGTGCTGGTATGGCTGAGAGATTTGATGTGCAGTTGAGATGACTTGAACCCCAGTGCCTGAATCAGTTTTACAGAATTCCTGCAGAGACATGGGTTTGTCTACGTCCCACTGTAGCTCCCACCTTCCAAAGGCACATAGGGCCTCTCATCTCTTCCTCAATCCCAATTCCCTTCAACAGAACCCTCCAGGCCAACCAACTTCCTTCTGTAAAGCTTGAATGGGTCTTGTTTGCTGAGGAAGTTCAGGGTGTTGACTTGCCATGGAAACTAAAACCCCAGGGTATGAGCCAAACTACCACCCGATCCTCCACAGTACTTGGAGGATCCCTTAAGGCTCTGAACACTTGGGAAGAGAGAAGCAAGAAGCAGAGCAATGAACATCCATAAGGCAAGGTAGCAGCCCCGAGAATGAATCGGTTCACTGCTTTGTGGACTTCAGGCAGGAGTCCCCACACAAACAGCTGGTTTCATACTGATGATGAGTTCTGAAAGGATAAACACTGTCCAGTTTTGACTTATATATGTAAGAAATTTGGTAAAAGCCAATGATTACAGGAAAGATAGAATCTTAGATGGCTCCAAAAAACGACTCAAAATTATGTTTAAAACATTACACACATATGGCCCTATCTCATTTTTAAAGAGCAACTGGAGAAAACACAATTTTTCATCCAAATAACATAGACCAGGGGGGCATCTCAAAATCTCTTCTGATGGCACCTAATATATTCTGGCACAGCACTGAAGCTTGGATTTTTTTTGGGGGGGTGTCTCTGGCTAATACGTTTACAACAGAGTTATAGCACCTCCTTATTTGAGGAGAAAAATAAAGTCTTGACCCGAACCTTGAAAGTCAGGGTATGCATTGCAGATCCCTGCAGAGGACACAATTTTATGTGAAGATACAAGCTCAGGGTACTCATTTTATTTAAAATGAAGCAAGTGATGCTCTATTTTCAGAATTTATATTCAATCCATCGCCAGTTGCCATTTATCCTGAAAAGCTACAATTGCATTCAAATAATTTTTCAGTGGAAGAAATGGAATCTGAATTTTTTAAGCACTTGGATCATAGCTGACTAACTTTTTTTTTTATTCACTTATTTATTTATTTTTTGGTTGCATTGGGTCTTCGTTGCTGCTCACGGGCTTTCCCTAGTTGCGGCGAACGGGGGGCTACTTTTCCTTGCGGTGCACAGGCTTCTCATTGCGGTGGCTTCTCTTGTTGCGGAGCGTGGGCTCTAGGCACATGGGCTTCGGTAGTTGTGGCATGTGAGCTCAGTAGTTGTGGCTCGCGGGCTCTAGAGTGCAGGCTCAGTAGTTGTGGCACACAGGCTTAGTTGCTCCGTGGCCTGTGGGATCTTCCCGGACCAGGGATCGAACCTGTGTCCCCTGCATTGGCAGGTGGATTCATAACCACTGCGCCACCAGGGAAGTACCCAAACTAACTTTAAAATACCCTTCATTTTAAGAAAAGGGAACGCCCCTACACTGTTGGTGGGAATGTAAGCTAATGCAGCTACTGTGGAAAATAGTATGGAGGTTCCTCAAAAAACTAAAAATCGTGTTGCCATATGATCCAGCAATCCCACTCCCAGGCATATATCCAGACAAGACTATAATTTGAAAATATACATGCACCCCTATGTTCATTGCAGCACTATTTAAAATAGCCACGACATGGAAGCAATCTAAATGTCCATCGACAGAGGAATAAAGAAGATGTGGTACATATATACAACGGAATATTACTCAGCTATAAAAAGAATGAAATAATGCCATATGCAGCAACATGGATGCACCTAGAGATTGTCATACTAAGTGAACTAAGACACAGAAAGACAAATACCATATGGTATCACTTATATGTGGGATCTAAAATATGACACAAATGAACATATCTACCATACAGATACAGACTCACTGACATAGAGAACAGACTTGTGGTTGCCAAGGGTGATGGGGCAATGTTGAGAGATGAACTAGGAGTCTGGGTTTACCAGATGCAAACTATTATATATATAGGATGGAGAAATAACAAGGTCTTATGTATAGCACAGGGAACTATATTCATATCCTGTAATAAATCATAATGGGAAAGAATATAAAAAGGAATGTATACATGTGTATAACTGAATCACTTTGCTGTACAGCAGAAATAAGACAACACAGCAGAAATAACACAATTATAAATCAACTAGTCTTCAATAAAAAATAAATAAAATAAAATAAAATACCCTCCATTTTAAAGTGGTCCAACTGTAGGCATCTAGTTTGCAGCTTGTACCACACATGGTCCACCATGCAGGTTCAACAGCACCCAGACTGTTCTATAGAAGAGGCTTTCTACCCACTTCAACAGGATCAGTCCCCGATCATGAGCTTGGATATCGCAGCAGCATCAAATTGCCGTGAAAGTTTCTCAATGTTTATTCACAATTTCTGAACTTTCTGCTCATGAACCACTAACAGTTCTCAGACCAGCACTAGTCCACCAATGAATCAAGTCCAGCCCTCTTGTGTTTTTTTTACAGATGTGTTCATTCGATCATTCATTCACTCAACAAAATAGCAGCTGTACCAGGCATTGGGGCTAGAGGAGTGACTACTTCAGAGAAGGTCCCTCCCTCAGGGTTCTTACATTGCTGCTGGGGAGACAAATGGCAAATACAAACCTGCAATATAATTTCAGGTGGTGATAACTGCGATTCAGAAACACAAAGCAGAGGAAGGGATGGATAGTGGAGGGATGGAAAGGGTGCTAGTCCAAAACACTGTGGTCATGGAAGACCTCTGGGGAGGTGGAAGTGGTGGACATTTGAGCAGAGAAGTGAAACGAAGCGTGGGAGGGAGCCATGCACGGTCCTAGAAGAAGTCTGGTGTTTTGGGGAAAGGGAGGAAGGCCAGTGTACCTGGTGGAGTGAGTGAAAGAGAAAGGAGTTAGGGAATGAGGATGCTGAGGTGGGGCCTGGAGGTGAGCAGGTTGGTTAAGACTTTAGACTGTATTCTGTGTTGTCAGAAGCTATGACAAGGTGTGGGGCAGGACAGTGAGCTTTATGTGCAAAAACAGAGGCTGGATGCAGTTAAAGTGAGTAAGTCTATAGGAATGGCCCCCAAGGATCCTCACCTTGTGATATCTACTCTCTGTGTAGACCTCTCCAACATTAAATAGGTCTGACCTTTGTAACCAATAGAATATTGCGGAAATGGAGGAGTGTGACTTAGGAGGCCATTACACAAAAGGCCGTGTGGCTTCCTTCCTGTTTCCACTCTTGGCTCATCTGCCTGGGAGAAGTCAGCTGCAATGTTGTGAGGATGCTCAAAGGACCCTCTGGACAAGTCCACGTGATGGATAACCAAGTCCTCCTAACAGCCAGCACTGACCAGTCAGCCGTGTGAGTGAGCCATCTTAGAAACGGATGGTCCAGCCCCAGTCAGTGCTGCAGCCGACCACAGCCCAGGCCAACATCTTGACTGAAACCTCTTGAGAGACCCAGAGCCAGAAACTCTCCACTAAGCAGCTCCCCAATTTCCAGTCCATAGAAATTATGAAATAATGTATGTTCTGTTAAGATGCTAACCTTTGAAGTAGTGTGTCATGCAGCAACAGATAACTGATACAGGGAGTATTTTTGGAATCCTGGAGACTAGTATATCAATGCAGCATAGAGGGTAAGGGGATGCTGGAAGTGCAGGTTACTGGTACACAAAGATGAGTAGTGTTGTGAAAGGGTGCCAGCCCCAACCTGTGTCAGGGAGAGTGCTAGAAAGCAGGACGAAAGGTGCATCAGGGCAGGTGGAGGAGAATGCAGTTGCTGGCTGTCACGTGGAATACTTGGGAAAGATCAGGGAGGATCCATTTCCCACTATAAACAATCTGAAAAGAGAATAATCAATGATTTCTGAGATAAGGCAGGAGTTCTGTGCGCAGACCTCCATTCATTCAAACAATATTTACTGAGAACCTGCTATGTGCCAAGACTCTGATAAGTATCGGACACGGAACAGGACACAGCACAGACTTGGCTCCCTTCTGGATGGATATTTCTGTCTTTGGGATTGGAGGGACCAGCAGGGATCACGTAAACCCACTAGCAACTAGGCAGTGCAGGTGGGTAAGTACATTGAAGGAGAAGGAGATAAAAATATACATCAGGGACATGAAAACCAGCTTGAGGGGGTCACAGAAGCCTTCTGAGGAAGTAATGTTTGAGTTGGATCTGAAGGACCAGTAGGGCTAGGGGGGCAATGACTGGGATAGGAGCATTCCAGTGGAGGGAACAGCATGGAGTGGGGCACAGAGGCAGGAAGGAGAGGTTTGAGGAACCAAAGGCCAACGTGGCTGGGTGCAGAGAGCAAGAGGACAGAAAAGCAGAGCAGGCTGGGCAGTGGGTGGGCCCAGGCCATTCTCAGCCTCACGGCACATTAAGGATTTGGGTTTTTATCCTAAGATCAATAGGAAGCCTGAGAATCCTGGTTCTGCCCTTGGATCCCACTAAGATCAATTGATATTATATTGATCCTCCAATTTGTCTTTTGTGTTTTCTTCCCAACATATCCACTTGTGACATCAGCCAAGTCCCAAAATGAGGCGACCGTTGGTTGACAATGGTAGAAGCTGGTACCCAAAGGATGTTCATTTGCCTTTGCTCACAGATCCGTGCGTGCTCTGAGTTACCAACCCCACAGCTCCTCCAGAAATAACACTGAGGAGTCGGGAGAGGCAATCTGTGGCCTGGCAGCATTGCTCTGCGTTTGAGCTTTGTACGAAATTCAGTACATCTATCGTTCTCCCAAAGACCCTCCTTTAGGATAAAGGCTAAGTGTCTCCAGCCTTGCACTGAGCCTGATCCAAACAAATATTTGCATGTATTAACTTTCCTAAATTTGTCAGATGACATTTAATATAACCTACGATTAATGCTAATTTTTCTTCAAAGCAAGCACAGTTTTCTTGCCTCTGAATGTGCGTTCAGGAAATGGAAATGGTCATTGCTTCAAGTGAACTGTGGCTCTGGAAAATTACAACATTCCATGCTGTTGCGGGAATAGTCTACAGCTATAGATTTGCATGCCGAGGCAGTGTCATTGGGAAATCAATTAGGGGTGTATTAAAAGAACTTTGACATTGCCAGCAGTCATGAAGACACCAAGCTTGGCTGTCAAAGGGGGTAGAGGGGTGCCGAGGCTGCACCATAGGGTGCCAAGTCTCCCTGGCTCCCAGTTCCCCACTCATTGGTGAGCATCTCCGAACACCGAGAGCAGATGTCAGGGGATGGACACTCTGCTGTAGCCAGTGAGGACTGTCTGATCCATAATGAGATACTGCACCTTTCTCTGGCCATTGTCACTGTACAGTCCTGTCATCTATAAAGAGAATGGGTCATCTGAGGTTGACACCCCAACACCCATTATCCATAAATAGCCATTCTAGGCCAATCACGGAGCTCGTGCTCCTGGCCAGCGATTGATTTAGAACGGGCGTGGGAACTAATCCTGACTGCAGAGAAGACAGAGGAGGTCTTCTGGGGCTTGGGGCCTTGGGACAAGGAGCTTCATTTCCAAGACTCCATTTCTTCGTCCGTATCTTCCTTAAAGAGCTGTTCTCGAGGATTCGTTTCCTGCTTATTAAGAAGTAAAATTGGGTCAATTCCCTAGAACAGTGGCTTTTAAACTTTCTGATCTCAGACCTCTTTATATTCAAATATTCTTTAGAACCAAATAGCTTTTGTTTATGTGATATATCTGCCAATGTTTCCTGTGGTAGACACTAAAACTGAGAACGTTTTTTTCATGTTTTCTATTCATTTTAAAATACAGTGATAAAACCATGACATAGTAATACAAATGGGATATTTTTAATGAAAAATAACTGTCTTTTCCAAGACGAAAGCAATTTCGTGAGAAGAGTGGCACTGTTTTTTATCTTTGCCAATCCCCTAATGTCTGATGTAACAGACGATAGCTGGATTCTCATATCTGCTTCCAAATCCAATCCGTTCCTTTGGGGTTGAAATACATGAAGAGAATCACACAGATAAGTGGGAAAGTGGAGCCTCCCCCCCTCAAAAAGGGCTTCCAGGATCCCTCAGGAATTCGTGGACCACACCCTAGGATGCTCAGAATCACCACTCTAGGAAACTGAATATCCACCCGTTGACCCAGAAACAAGCTACTGTGTTTGCTAGAACTCTTCCATATAGGAGTTGAAACCGAGAGTAGTCACCAGTTAGATCTCTTAAACTGGAACTTGCTCAATAAATAATGAACTGTAACCTGCCTTCACTTATCCAGCTGCTTTTAATTCTTTTAACAAATTATTGCATGTCCTCCAAGCATCACGTACCCAAAACAATAAGATGTTTTTGCCCAAGTTGTTTTTCAGGAACTTGGAGTCAGGTGTGTCCAGTTCGAGCTTGAGCCGCTTAAGACTGGTTAGGACCACTGACCTTCCAACGGGGCTTGCCCAAAACTCCACCCTCAGAACATGCTAACGCCCCATTTTCTGAGCATCCATCCCACGAAGAAGCCTGTAGCTCAGCTGCACCTGTGCAGAACGACGATTACCTCACCCTTTTCTTATTTCCAATCACCTTTCCCCATGAATCTTTATCCCATTAGTTTTGTGAGCCCCGAGCCCTGAGGGAGGCAGATTCGAGATTTGTTCTCCCATCTCCTTGCTTGGCTGCCTTGTGAATAAAACCTTTCTCTGCTGCAAACCTCAGTGTCTCAGCACTTGGCTTGCTGTGCATCAGGCAAACGAACCTGGTTGGTTAAGAAGGTAAAATGACTGTCCAGTTACAGAACAGGAGTTTGGAACTTTTTAAAATTCATCTGTCAACAGACTTCCATGCTGTCTTTTGGTTTAGAACATACATTTGACATCCTGATGGACAATATATGTGGTAAACTGACAAGTGAGTCAGGGAATCACAGGATCTCAGAGTCAGAGGGGACTCTAGCATTCTCTTCTAGCTCAGTGTCCTGTCCTGTAGTTCATGTTCTGTTCAAGCACGTCCCATGCGAGGACATTCACTACTCATAAGACAGTGTGTTCAAAGAAGCAAGGGGATCGGGAATCACCTGGACAAGGTCTTACCTACCGTGAAGGAACTTGACAAGCTCACACAGCTCATGACTGGCACAGCCCAGTGTTTCCCTACTTCCTTATGTTAACTTTTTTTGAGCCCAGTTCATAAAAATAGGTCCTTTTATGTGCCTACACTGAAGAAATACTCCCTTCTGGGAATGAACAAACCAGTCACTTGGTTTTACCCAGTATATTTTAAGTGACCAAAGCAAGTCTGGGAGCTGTAAGACACTTCTGCTAAATGAACTGTTTGAATCAGTCTGTAAAGTTAAAGGCAAGGAAGGTTTCCAAATAAAACGTTTCTTTACTGAGTAATGAAGATGCACCAGCTCACATGGCCTGTTGGAGCACCTCTCACCTCTGTCTCTGCATGGACCTCCCCTTGGCCTGCCTGCAAAGGTCACTGTTGGTACCAGTGAGCCGGAACCTTCCTGCCCAGAAGGTCCATCCAGAGGTGAGATACTGATCTTCCAAAATCTTTTTGGCAAAGAGCCTCAATGATTGCTGTTTTATTTTTTACATTTTATTATAAAAGTTTTCATCACAAAAGCACAGTGTAGTTAACCTCCGTAGACCCATTCCTCCCGATCTAGCAATTTCAACATTTTGATTTTGTCACACATTCTTTTTCGAACCATTCTTTATCCCTCTCTCCTTCCCTTCCTTTCTTCCTTCCTCTCTTTTTTTCTCCCCTTCGATAATTTAAAACATATCCTTAACACCATTTCATTTCACCGTGAAAGACTTCTATAGATGTTTCTAAAATATAAGGCCATTTTCCACAATGCCATCATGTCATCTAACTTAAACATTCCTTAAAAAGAATTATTAGTCCATTTATACTCTAATTTCTCCACTCATTGCTTTTGATTATTATGGCTCTGAAGTCCTTTTTTAATCTGGAACATCCCTTCCCTCTGTTCTCCTCATGCACTTGACTTGTTTTAGAAACTGGATCCGTTTTTCTACAGGATGTCCCACATTCTGCATTTGTGTCATTTCTTTCTTCTGAAGTCCTTTAACTTATTGGTTTGTCCCTTGTTTCTCCTGTAATCTAAAAGTTCGGTCTAAAGGCTTGATTAGATTCTTGGACAAGAATACCTCACGGTGGTACTTTCTATTGTGTTCTATTTGTAGGTGTACTTTCTATGGCATCTCATCTAATCTGGCTGTCCTACATTTAGGGATGCTGAGATTGGTCAGTGGACTCAGGTGATGGCAGTCTGACTCCTCCATTGTAAACTTCCCTGTCAATCATTCTCCATTAGATTTTGCATCAATTTAATCTCTGGACCAATTATACAATTACGAGTTGAAAATGGCAATTTTCTCCCCTACCATTTAAATTCTATTATTCCTTCTAACTGTGTTAGCTGGAATTCTCCTGTGAAGAAGAACTTTTCCTCATCAACTAAGGCTACTTAGGAACCCAGAAATACAGTTCATATAGAACAAGAAGGATACATGCTTACTTCTTTCCCTCTAATTATCAATTCTCAGAGTAAGGAGTTTGTCTTAGTTCAGACTGCTATAATAAATACCACAGACTGGGTGGCTTAAATAACAGACACTTGTTTTTCACAGTTCGGGAAGCTGCAAAGTCCAAGATCAAGGTGCCATCAGATTCAGTGTCTGGTGAGGGCCCTCTTCCTGGCTTGTAGATGGCCACCTCCTTGCTGTGTCCTCATGTGATGGAGTGAGAGAGAGACAGCTCTGGTCTCTTCCTGTTCTTATAAGGACACTAATCCCATCATGGGGGCTCCACCCTCATGACCTCATCTAAACCTGAGTTCCTCTCAAAGGCCCCACCTCTAAAAACCTTCACGTTAGGGATTAGGGTTTTAACATATGAATTTGGGGGGATACAAACATTTGGTTCATAACAGAGTTGGTGCCCCAGCTACCAGCAGTGGTTTCAATGGTGTCCAATGAGTTTTTTTGAGCTGCTATTTCTATTCCTCTTTCTCATTCATTACCATTATGAACTCATTGATTCTTATACATTTGTCATGTGTTGATCAGTCCCAGTTGTTATTCTTTCTGATGCACAGATTGTTCCACTTGAGACCACGGCAACCTCACAAGTTGGGTTTTCGACATGCCCCTAAGGCTTGTCTTTAATGGCTTTCTTGCTTTCTGGCACAAGAAGCCCCAGGATCAACTCATACATTTCCCACCTCCAGTTTGGACTCAGCCATTTCTCTACAAAGCCCTGTTTATTTTAGCAGGAAATGGTGTGTTCGTTGCTACTGAGTTGTTATTGCTTCTGTTAATTGATTTAGAAAACGTATATTTTTCAAAAAGAAAAAGCCTAAAATATTCATAGTGATTTTTCCACTTCAAATTTAACATCATTGGTGTTTCTCTTAACTTCTTTAATTTTGTTTGTGTGTCTTTTCTGTTATACTAAAAATCTTGATTCCTAAGAACAATTTTTTTTGCTGTAATGACTCATTAAAATATAATACACATATGATAATTTCAAAATTGCAGTGTCAATATTGTTACTAACAAGAAGACTACTGAATGAAGTTTACATTTTCTTTGCAGTTATTTTTGACCTTAGAATATTTTCCACTAATGATGTACAGTCCAAATGTTGCATCCAAAAGTGACTTGAAATAGCTCTTTTATCTTTGGTGGTATGATATCAAGTTGATGCATAATTTAGTACTAGTTTTGATTTGTTTTCAATTTTCAGGAAATGCAACCCCCCCATCCTCTCCTTTTGATTTAATTCTCTTTTTTGAATTTGTAAAATATTTCATGATTCCAAAGTCAAAGTTTTCTAGCAAGATATATTCAGAGAAGTCTCATTTCCTTTCCTGCTTCTGCCTCTCATTCCCTCTTCTTCCCAATGTTTCCCTCACTGATTTATCCTTCTTGTGTTTCCTTTTAAAAATATGAGAAAGTGTGTGTGTGTGTGTGTGTGTGTATTTCCTCTCCACCTTCACTCAAAAGGTGATACAGTATATACACTGTTTTGCAGGTGATATTTTCTTTTCTTTTACCAATATATCCTATGCATATCACTCCATATAAGTAGGTATATTGAGATATTGCCTCGTCCTTTTCATGCCACATTGTGCTCCATTGTCTGGGTTTTTCATAATTTAGTTAACCATTTCCTTCTTGATGGATATTTAGGTTGTTTCCAATATTTTATAAAGAATGTTACAATGAATAATTTATGAATATGTCATTTTGTTTGTTTATGTGTTTACAAATGTATCACTGAGATAGATTTCTAGAAATAGGATTGCTGCATCAAGGGATAAATGCATATGGAATTTTGCTAGATGTTGTCAAATTCTTCCCCATAGGGTTCATATTATTTTATATTCCTATCAAGAATGCATGAGAATTACAGTTTCCCTCACACCCTTGTCTATGGTGTTTGGTGTCAAAGTTTTCAATTTTTGTCTGTTTGGTAGGTGAGAAATAGCATCTCATTGTAGTTTTCTCATTTCTCCTATTATGAGTAAGGCTGAGCATCTTTTCATATCTTTAAAGACCATATGCTTTTCATTTGCTGTGAACTGTTGGTAACTTTCATCCATTAAAATAAAAATCACTGGAATTTCCCTGGTGGTCTAGTGGTTAGGATTTTGTGCTTTCACTGCCATGGCCCGGGTTCAGTCCCTGATCAGGGAAATGAGATACCGAAAGCCACACAGTGTGGTCAAAATAAAAATAAATAAATAAATAAATAAAATCACTCTCTTTCTTCTCAACTTTTAGAAGTGCTCTCTATAAATTCTTTATCTGTGATATAAGCTGCAACTACTTTTCCCTGTTTATTATTTGCCTTTTGGATTTGCTTATACTATTCTCATCTTTTAAAAGTTCTTGGTTGTTTTGAGTAGTTGAATTCACAATCTTTTTTTTCTATTGCTTCTGGATTTCAAGTTGTAATTAATAGTGTTTTTCTCCACTCCCACACTACAAAGGAATTTACTTACTTCTTTTCTGGCACTTACATAATTTATAAAATTTAGATCTTTGATCCATCTGGAAATTATCTTGACATACTATGTGAGTGACAAAATTCTTCCCAACATCTATGGTTGATTATGTTTTTGCCTCAATTGAAATGATAGATGTTCTGGTTCATTGGATACTCATTGTTAAAGTAAGATAACATCCTTTTCAAATTTTCAGCACCTTGTCTGAAAATTGATAGGCTAAAATTCCAGAATATTCTAAAAGTTACTAGTCAACACTATGGGAGAGAGTTGTTACCTTCTTTCAGCCCCATCATTTCAGAGCTTTCTAACCGCACTACTCACATTTCTATCTTAACCCCAGTGCAATGCATAAAGTTATACAGGAAGCCAGGAAGAGTAAACTATTCTTGTCTGCCAAGCAGGCAAGACCATCTGCTTCCCCTCACTTTCAGTTGCAGTATTATATACCAGATACAGCTGGGGACAGGAGGATCTAATATTTGCTGTTGACAAACACAGTGGCTCCCATGTGTCACAAAACATTGCCCCTGAGACACTTTCTGTCCTTTATCCCCAACAGGGGGAATTGCTCTAAGTTACTTTTACAAATACCGGAGCTGACACTTTAGATACATTAATTCAGAGTAATTATGCAATAACTGATATTTCTGAACTTAGTTCAATGATTTTTAAAGAAGAATTTATAATGATGATAGTATAATAACATGAAACTCAATTTGTGAAAATTTCTTAAGTATTCTGAAAAGTGATATATGCATCAAACTCAAACAGAAATGGAACTGTCAGCATATTTTTACCAACAGATGAACCTTTTCTTCTGTGCTTTTTTTCATAAAATCTGCTATTCTTCACCTGTTGAAGATAACAGAAGTTATCAACAGATGGTAGGGCATGAACTTCTGTGTTGTTTTTCCAGTAATGGTGAAAGACCACACATTTGCCAAACGCTTTCAGTGACCTCTGTAAGGTGGCTGAACCACAGCCATGGACTTGAAGGAAATTTGTCAGCCTAAGGAAGAATCAAAATGTCAACCTTGGCCTAAGTCATGCTATACTCAACTCAACCAAACAAGTTATGGAACTAAAGTTAAGCAATGTATTTATTACCAGTAAAGTGATTGCTATTTTAAAATGGCAATTAATTTATCAGTAGACATTAGTGGTGGGGTAGAAAGATAACCCCACAAAAAATCACAAGGAAGGAAATAATAAAGAACAGAAACAATTGGAAACAAGTATAGAGAGAGAATCAATAAAACCGAAAATTAGTTCTTTGAAAAATTATAACATTGACAAACCTCTGTGATTTGAAAAAAAAAGAAAAGACAGAGAAAGAATTCACAAGTAACCAATACCAGGAATGGAAAAAAAAAGGATACACTGGGAAATCCCCAGCAGTCCAGTGGTTAGAACTCCACGCTTTTCACTGCTGAGAGCCAGGTTCAATTCCTGATCAGGGATCCCACAAGCCACATGTCACAGCCAAAAAAAAAAAAAAAAAAAAACCAGAAAAAAAAAGGATACACTGTCAGTATCATAGACATTAAATAGAAAATAAGATATGATAAATAATTGCGTGACAATAAATTTGAATATTTAAACAAAATGGACAAATTCTTAATAAAAAATAACCTAGCAAAATTGATTTAGGAGGACCAAACTACCAGTTATAAAATAAATCAGTCACCAGGATGTAATGTACAGCACAGATATAGTCAATATTTTATAATGATTTTGTATGGTGTGTAATGTATGAAAATATTGAATCACTATGTTGTAAACCTGAAAGTGATATAATATTGTAAGCCAACTATACTTCGATAAATTTTTTTAAAAGAAGAGGAAATATAGCACCTGACAATATCTACAACCATTGAAGAAATTGAATTGGGAGTAAAAACTTTCTCCGTTAAAAATTCCACACTCAGATGGCTTTCCCGGTGACTCTCACCAAACATTCATACAAGACATTATTCTAATCTCACTCACACTCCTTCACAGAAAAGAGAGGATTCCCTGACCTTATTTTGTGAGGGTAGCATAACTTCAATACTACACCCAAAGAAGACAGACAAGAAAGAAAGAAAATAAGCCAGTCAATCTGCTCGTGAACCTGGAGACAAAAATCCTATTAAAAAATATTATCAAACGAAATCTAGCATTCTATATAAAATGGGTAAAAAACCAAAATGGGTTTGTATGAATGTCAGATTGGTTTATCCTTTAAAAAATTAATTAATGCATTCACAACATTCAGAAAGTAAAGAGAAATATCATATGATAGGTTCAATAAATGCAAAAGAGCATTTGATAAAATTGAATATGCATTAACAACAAAACGTAGCAAATTAAAAACCTACAGCAAATGTATTAATGGTGAAATGGTGAAAGGTCTTCCTTTGCTATCAGGGACAAGACAAAGACATCTGCTGTCATCATCACTACGCAACATTGTAAGTGAGTCCAGGAAAGCACAGTAAGACAAGAAAAGAAAAATGTGGTGAATCGGGAAAATATAAATACGGAACAGAGGAAGAGAAGAGCCCTGCAGTATGGGATTGAGAGTATAATGGTGAATTCATAGGAAAATATATTGATATAAATGTTAATTGCATCATATATGAATGTTCCGGTGTAAAACTGTAAAATAAAAAGAGTTCGGACATCTAGCTCTGTTACTTCCTTCAAGGAGGACTTTAACGACATGAATTTGGGGATTAATATTTTTGTTAGGTTGCCTTTGTCTTCAAAACCAAAAAAATCATTATTTGTAAGATTCGAGAGTAATAAAAATAAGTTCATGTCTTGGAAGTGATAATGAGATCAGAAAATTGTAGTGTCGAAAGAGACTTTAAAAGTTTGTCTCATCCAAAAGGAAATCTCTTCTGTTTGTAAGCGCAGCTGTGGGGTGGCAGGCTTGGAAGACCTGCTTCCTCCACCCTGACATGCAGACAGTGGAAATGACATAAGGTCATGATGTCAAACAAAGAGGAACAACCCACTTAGGGTGACTGATCGGGGCTGATTCAGTGTAAATGCACGCTTAGTAAATGGTATCCTAGCACCAGCTAGTGGCAAGAATTAAAGGAGACATTAATTGCCAGGAGAAATAAGGAGACATTTGTCACAAGGAAATCTTACAGCTCAAATCCTCAACCACTTTTTAGGTGTCTTCCATAGCACATACTTTTTAGCCTCTTGACTAAATAACACAGACATCTTTATTTTGAATGCTGAAGGGTGTGTTTAACTAATAAAAAATGATGAGCAACCTACACAGCACAGTTGTCAGAATCCTGGGAGGAAAGCTGAGGATGGGCGTGGCTAAGAAAGACAATGAAAAACCTTCGTATTTGGAAAAAACTACCCTTGAATATGTACAGCTGCTTGGAGCTTGAGAGTACATAACAGGGTCTTGGTATCTCACCCTAACTCAGCCTGAAGTATATTCTAGCTGTCCTTGAGAGCAGTTATGAACCATTGGAACCCAGACCATTTATCACATCCAACACCCTGTGATGGAAAATCTGGAATTTCAAACAGACTCACCAATCACATTCTAAGCCAGCGGTGACACTGCCTTGCTGGGTCTAAATAGACAAACAGAGAATTAAGGACTTCAATGGCAAAGTTGACATTGGTAGCTAGCCTGCTTTGCCCCTGTCATGAAGCCTACTTTTGTGACTGTTTACACACCCAGAATATCTATCAAGTCCAAGTACATGCAGTATTAATTCATAACCGTCATGAAGCAGGATTAAATTGGATGCAATGCCCACCTTCTGTGGCTATAAAGGAAAGAAGTAGAAAATATACCTCTGTTATCCAAGGAAGGCTCCTTTCAGACTAAAATCCCAGGAATAAGGATTGCCTTTGTTGAAGTTAAAACACAATTCAAAAGATTGTTATTGAAGAATAAAAGTTTACTGGTAAAGCATTTTTTTGTTCTATAGTGGTGCTAGGATCTAAGACATATTTCAAAAAAAGATGTACAAACCCACTGTGTAATTTGTTTATACTGAGAAATTATACATGTGGGTATATATGAATATATTTATAAAATCCAAACACACCATAGAGTTCCTATGGGTGTGCTTTTGGCTTCTGAAAGGTAATTGGCTCAAAGTATATTGCAATTTTTTGTTCTAGTTCTGTGAAAAATGCCAGTGGTAGTTTGATAGGGATTGCATTGAATGTGTAGATTGCTTTGGGTAGTAGAGCCATTTTCACAATATTGATTCTTCCAATCCAGGAGCATGGTATATCTCTCCATCTATTTGTATCATCTTTAATTTCTTTCATCAGTGTCTTATAATTTTCTGCATACAGGTCTTTTGTCTCCTTAGGTAGGTTTATTCCTAGATATTTTATTCTTTTTGTTGCAATGGTAAATGGGAGTGTTTCCTTGATTTCACTTTCAGATTTTTCATCATTAGTGTACAGGAATGCCAGAGATTTCTGTGCATTAATTTTGTATCCTGCTACTTTACCAAATTCATTGATTAGCTCTAGTAGTTTTCTGGTAGCATCTTTAGGATTCTCTATGTATAGTATCATGTCATCTGCAAACAGTGACAGCTTTACTTCTTCTTTTCCAATTTGGATTCCTTTTATTTCCTTTTCTTCTCTGATTGCTGTGGCTAAAACTTCCAAAACTAAGTTGAATAAGAGTGGTGAGAGTGGGCAGCCTTGTCTTGTTCCTGATCTTAGTGGAAATGGTTTCAGTTTTTCACCATTGAGGACGATGTTGGCTGTGGGTTTGTCATATATGGCCTTTATTATGTTGAGGAAAGTTCCCTCTATGCCTACTTTCTGCAGGGTTTTTATCATAAATGGGTGTTGAATTTTGTCGAAAGCCTTCTCTGCATCTATTGAGATGATCATATGGTTTTTCTTCTATTGCAATACTTTCTAAACAATGTCCTTTAACGACTGTTGCTTATAGGACATTCAGATGTTAAAGACCCCCTTCGTGTTGAGTTCCGTTGTGACAGTAAGCCTTCTGCAGCTTACCTGCTACTCACAGGTGGAAAGAAGAAGCTCACAGACTCTGTATCTCCAAGAGTCAGGCAGGTAGAGCCTGGCAGCCTGCATGCCTCCCTCGAGTCAGAAGTAGGAGAATCACTAAACGCAGTCACAGCCAAAGCCAGCACTCCCTCCAATCAGAGTCCTACACTGGCAGCTGCCTCCCTACTGGCCTCAACCCCAGTGCTCTGGACTCCCAGTTCATCGAGTCTGCAGTCAGTAGGACCACAGTTCCCATCACATTCACACCTCCCTTCACTCATTGGTTCATCCTCAGCACATGCTTGTTTAAAACCACTATGTGGTGAATGCTGATGCTTCAGAGATAAAGTGCCCAGACCCTGCCCTTACTGACTTCACAGTTTAGTGGTGAAAAAGACATGGCAACTGACAAATAATACAGAGTGAAGGGAAAGTGAAGTTGTTTAATTCCTAAACTGTGCTAGCACCAGACGAAGAGATTGACAGGGATGATCTCCTTTAATCCTTGCGCAACAGTGAGGTGAATACTATTACTATCTGCCTTTTACATATGCAAAAAAAGGGGGGGTGTGCTCCAGAAAGATGAGCAATTTGCCACAGACAACAAAGCTAGGAGTGGTGGAGGTAGGAGAGGATGTGATCAGACTCCAGAGTTTGTGTTAACGCATCTCTAACAGGCTTTCCCCCCCCCACCCCGAATGGCAGGGCTTGCAGGATCCTAGTTCCCTGACCAGGGATTGACCCAGGCCCTCGGCAGTGAAAACGCAGAGCCCTAACCACTGGACCACCAGGGAATTCCCTCTAACAGGCAGCTTTAAAAAAATAAATTAAAAAAAATTTCATATCCTTGGACTTCCCTGGTGGCGCAGTGGTTAAGAATCTGCCTGTCAATGCAGGGGACACGGGTTTGAGCCCTGGTCCAGGAAGATCCCACATGCCACGGAGCAACTAAGCCTGCAAGCCACAACTACTGAAGCCTATGCACCTAGAGCCCGTGCTCCGCAACAAGAGAAGCCACCGCAATAAGAAGCCTGCGCACCGCAACGAAGAGTAGCCCCCGCTTGCCACAACTAGAGAAAGCCCGCGTGCATCAACGAAGACCCAACGCAGCCAAAAATAAATAAATTAGAAAAAAAATCTTATCCTCTAACCCAAAATAGATTTATTAATATTTATTCTTCCCCATTTATTTATATTAACATGGACTCATAGATAGTTATTTTATAATTTGGTTTATAATCCAATACTTCCTTATTTATTTTGTTGTTCAAATTATTCCTTCCAGCTTTGGCCATTGGGAAATCTTGCAATTGGCTCATGTATCTCTTTGGCATATCCCTATCACTGTATTTTTTTATTTATTTGAGCACTGTCTTACTTTCTGGCATTATTAGATGCTTCAATCTCATCTTCTATATTTCCTTGTTGGTCATGTTTAAAAGCTAAATCAATTCTATTTCAGCAGGTGAACTGTAAGCCACCATGTGTAAATTAACACAGATTTGTGGCTACACATTTTTTCATAGTACTTTATTTCAGTATTTCCACCTTCCTTTTAGATGGAGTCAGCAGTCCTCTGGATTTGACCACAGACCTATGATCCTGGATTTGAACCCTTGACCAAGAAGGGCACTGATTTACAATAACAGAGCTAGTTCATTTCTTTCCATTGCTCCCAGTAAATTGATGAAATTATCAGTCTCGTAATATCACACTCCCTATACTCTATAATCTGCTTTTGTTGAACATTTCTGGAAAAGTGTGGATACCATTCCAATGCAGCAATATGAAAGTTTAAATCAGTTGTTCATCTTCCGTGTTGGAGAAAAACGAGACCAGAAGGACGTGTCACTATATACCATCTCCAGTGTCCCTGAGCCTTGGCACCATCGACCTTTGGGGCTGGATACTTCCCTGTTGGAGGGGCTGTCTTGTCATCATGGAACGTTTAGCAGCATCCCTGGCCTCACACATTAGATGCCAGTAGCACTTGCCAACTTGTGACAACCAAAATGTCTCCAGACATTGTCAAATGTACCCACAGGGGCCAAATCACCCCCAGTTGAAAACCACTGTTAATAATAATAACAAGCTGAGAGCTTTCTCTGTGCAGCATTACCACAATCTGATCTGCTTTGATTCACTGGGCAGGACTAAACTGGACAAGTCTTGGCAAAGGCAACCTCCCAGGACCAATAGGGGTGGCTCTCGGGTAATTTGAAAAGTGATTTAAAAGGCTGGAAGTTCTCCCTGGTTCTCTCGTTAAGACACCTGCACCTGAGGGGTGGGAGTTCACTGTGTGGTCCTGGCCGATTGCCAGCCAGGTAATTGCAGTTTCTACCTTCTTAGTTTTCCTTCCAATTTCCGTTGCACATGGTGCCTTTCTTTACTTCTGTTCTACTCTGCATGACTAAACCATAATTATTCTCTTACCTTCCAGCGATTAGTTAGGGGATATTAATCTGTGATTTGTTTGTAACATTTAAGTTGGCAAAGCACTGGAGGATGAAAAGGGCACCTTGAGTTTCCCATTTTGGCTCTGTGATATGTAATGGTGGAGACAGAAACCTTTAAATAGTCTTGCTAAAAGAGAAAAATTATCCAATTGTTCATAAATCTGCACAGGGCTTCCCTAGATGAAGACCAGTCTGAGAGGAACTGAGACGAAACCATATCACAGTGTCCAGCACTTTGCTGGTTAGACACAGTCGAAGGATCTAGTGTCCTTATGTTAACAACTTCCCCCAACGTGCCTCTGATCTGATGCCCTGCTTATACCTGCCCTTTCAGGAAATCACACCATTCTCCAGACTTTTATCAATCCTTGTCCCCATGTAAACTGCCAGCCCTGTATTTTAACCCTGGTAGAGGCCTGTTCTCCATGCAGCAACAGTGAATGGCATAAACCTATGGGTAACAATGTGTTTTGGTTTGTCCAGGACTTGCTGGATTTTAGCACTTGGTCTGGGTCCCAAGAAATCCTTCAGGCCCGGGCAAACCGGGATGGTTGGTTACCTTAATTCCTTGAAGGCAACCTCTGAATCTCATCTCCAGTGACCTCAACCCTCTCCTAACACACCTCCCAGCATCTAGGTTAGGAAATGATTTTGCATCTTTAAAAAAACAATGCCTGAGTGAGAGAAACGGAAATTAGCTGCAACTCTCTGGCTGGCCACGAGGGGGCACGTCGTTCTACATATACAGGGCTGCGTGTAAAGAAAGGAAGGAACTTTCCAGGTTAGGAGGAATCAAGTTAAAAGGGCTCCGACAGTCAGTAAGTGCCTTAGGGGTAGAAATGTTTAAAAAAAACAGTCAAGTCAGCGTCATTTCTGCCTCTTAAGATAATAAAACAGTATGGATACCAAAGGGGAAAGGGGTGGGGTGAGAGGAACTGGAAGATTGGGATTGACACACATACATTATTGATACTTATGTATAAAATAGACAAGTGATGGGAACATACTGTACAGCACAGGGAACTCTACTTAATGCACTGTGGTGTCCTAAGTGGAGGGGCTATATGTATATGTATGGCTGATTCATTTTGCTGTGCAGTAGAAGCTAACACAACATTGTAAAGCAACTATACTCCAATAAAAATTAATTAAAAAATACGTTTAAAGAGAAAAGTAGAAAGAAGAAAACGTAAATTACTCCAAATCTTGCCAATCAAGGCAACTACTTTCAGTTATTTTTCTATTATTACGCAAATGCAAAAATATGCACAATCTGTTAAATACATGGAATAATTGGTCTTTCAACATTTTTTTTTTTTTTTTTTTTTTTTACCTAACATAAACATTTTCCTCCATTGTTAAATGTTCTTCAAAGCATGGTGTTAAAGATGACTTAGTCACTATGTTTGGGCTGTAACTTCACCAATTCATTATGGCTATACGTTTGTTTCTCTCCTGGTTTGTTATTATAAATAAAGCTATGGCAAGTATCTTGTACATAGAAAAAAACAAAAACAAAAGCCTGTGCTCACGAAACTGGCCCTCCGTTCTGAGTACCATCAGGTCCCTGGAGACTTGTATCCTTTATTCTCGGTCCTCACAAAGATCTTGCCAAGTGGCAACTATGGTTAAGTAGCCCAAAGTCACAAAACTGGGTGAAACTTCACAAAGACCACTATACCACATCACCATATTATTTCAAAGAGCCATGAAATGAGAGAGTTACAAGCTGTTCCCTTAGCTTAAGACTAGGGTGTGGGTGAGGGCAGGCGAAGTGGATGATGCCTGAAGGAAACCTTGCTCCATGCCCCCTATGGAGAGCAGGACTGGAGGTGTCGGGCATCACTTGGCAATGTGCACACCAACAGGAGGCTGGGTGGGAAATGCGAGCACCCCTGGCCCCAGAGTGATGGGGAGGCAGGGATCCCCAGGTCCTGCCACTTTCCTTTCCCAAGACAGCTGAGAGCAGAGGCTGTCAGTGCTGTGCCATGTTAGGGAGCTCAGAGAGCAAAGCAAATGTGACTTAGGCAGAGAGTTCAGGGCTATTCAGCATGAGAACTAACCAGGGAGTCTTAATGTAAACCAGGCAGAAAGGCCAGGAGGGGCAGCACGGTGCTCCAGGCGCCCAGCCACCTGTAACTGCCGCCTGCCAAAGGGAGCTGGTAAAGCCAAGGCAAACTAAATTCAGAATTGAAATACCAAGGATACCCATAGGAAAAAAAGAGTCTGATGGCCACGGTTAAAACAAAGACAAAGGAAGAGCTTGGCAGTTTTACTAATCAACAATTAAATGTCTGAACCCTGGGTTGGTAGGGAGGTTGGGTGTGGGCTTCTCTTAGAAGAGAAATCTTTTTTTTTTTTTTTTGCGGTATGCGGGCCTCTCACTGTTGTGGCCTCTCCCGTTGCGGAGCACAGGCTCCGGACACGCAGGCTCAGCGGCCACGGCTCACGGGCCCAGCTGCTCCGCGGCATGTGGGATCTTCCCGGACTGGGGCACGAACCCACGTCCCCTGCATCGGCAGGCGGACTCTCACCCACTGCGCCACCAGGGAAGCCCAGAAAAGAAATCTTTAAATTCAGTTTGATTTAGATTCTTTGCTGCTTTTCACACCTTAAGGATGTGTTCAGGAGTCCTGGATTTCACTTGTTCTCTCCTCTTTCCTTTTTAATGAGGAACCTCAGCAATAGGTTTCACTGTGCAATAGAATTGATTTTTTTTTTTTTTTTTTTTTTGTCAGTCTCTACCATTTTGACAATCACAGCTTGGGAGACCCGCTGAGCTGTCAGGAAAAGGACTCATCTTCACATTACTTTAACCAAAACAATTATGGTTTTAAAACTATAAATTAGATTACCATATTGGTCCCAACTTGCTTGGCTGCCACCAGATGAACGAGGCTAACATTTCTGAATTGCAAATAATCCTTTCCCTGTGGATACGTTTTTATCCAGGGCAATAACCTTCTAATTCAAGGCTTGGAAAATGAAGCCCACATGATTTCAAGAAGATGAGCACTTTTAAGTTGTGAAGCATGTTGTAGCCTAAAAAAGAGATATAGGTCTTTTCAAGATAGTCACCTCTCCAGTAACCAAAGGCCAAAAAAAAAAAAATATCCTGACCGACAGCTCTTTTCAAGTGCAAATAAGAATGACAGCAAGAAGAGGTTTAAAATTCTCATTAAGTATTTTTGCTCTTTTCTTGTAAATATTGATATGTAATCTGGCTTTGCACTGTCAAAAATCACTCATGTATACAAAGATGCTCAGATTTTAATACACATGTTCTCCATTCCTTTCCTAAGTCCTGTAGTCTTTTCTTTATAACACCTTTCTCAGAGGAGCAGAAAATGTGATTTATGGCCAATTTCAAGATGGCAGCACTGAAGAGCAACCAAAAAATTAGCCCATAAACCAACAAAAGGGCCAGTGTGTTTAGGTAAATGAAAGTCTCTTCATTTCCCAGTTAAAATTTGTTTTCAGCAGGCGCCTTGAAAAGGGGTTGAAAAGACATACTTCCAAAGAGAACTGGAATGTTGTAAATCCACTGTGGAAGGAGGGATGGGGACACAGCAGGAAAACCTCAGCCTAGGTTTCTCAAACAAGCAGCATCTGTAGGATGTTTAATGGCTTTTTGGTGAATAGACAGCTCTCCACATTTATTTTAAAAGTCAGTATATTTTAAAATTTATTATAGTTATTTGCTTGGTAAACAAAATAAAACACATTATAAAATTAGGAATAGCAGTTGTTTATATCAGTGAGCAGGCTAGTGTTGGCCTTCTTTTAAGAAGGTATCCATAGTTTGTTAAAAGTCTGGCTCCAAATCCAACTGGTTTTGTTTTTTATTTTTTATTAGTTGCTTTATTGGCCGGTGCTCTCTCTTGCCAGTGATAAATCTCAAATTAGCTTAATCTGAAAACAGAATTTATTGGACTTCCCTGGTGGCTCAGTGGTTAAGAATCTGCCTGCCAATGCAGGGGACATGGGTTTGATCCCTGGTCTAGGAAGATCCTACATGCTGTGGAGCAACTAAGCCCGTGTGTCACAACTACTGAGCCCACACGCCACAACTACTGAAGCCAGTGTGCCACAATTACTGAAGCCCACGTGCCTAGAGCCCATGCTCTGCAGCGAGAGAAGCCACCGCAATGAGAAGCCCGCACACCGCAACGAAGACTAGCCCCACTCACCGCAACTAGAGAAAGCCCATGTGCAGCAACGAAGACCCAATGCAGCCAAAAATAAATTAAAAAATTAAAATTAAAATAGAATTTATTGACTTGCATAATCAGAAAGTTCAGAGGTACTTCCAATTTCAGGCATGGCTGGATCTAGGTGCCCAAAAGAAGTCATCAAGAACAAGTCCCTCTTTACCTTTTAGCGCCATTTTTGGTTTTGGTTTTGTTTTTCCTGAGTTGCCTTAATTCTAGGCCCTCCGTCCATGTGGCAGCAAAGATGACCCCAAGCTGCTCCAGACTTACATGCCTTATTGCCTATGTTTCCAAAAGGACAGAGAGTGTCTCTTTCAACAAAAATCTTGCATAAGTCTCCTGAAGGGCGGATCGATTACAGATCCATCCTCCTGAATCTAAACCAATCACTGTCCCAGGAAATGCCGGACCCACTGGACAGGCCTGGATTTGTCCCGATCCTTCAAACTTAGAATGACAGCTGCATACATGACACAGACTGGGAGCAAGGAAGGGCCATTTTCCATAGAAAATTTAGGATGCTGTTATCAAAAGTGGGGCATAGGGCTTCCCTGGTGGCGCAGTGGTTGAGAGTCGGCCTGCCGATGCAGGAGACACAGGTTCGTGCCCCAATCTGGGAAGATCCCACATGCCGTGGAGCAGCTGGGCCCATGAGCCATGGCCGCTGAGCCTGTGCGTCCGGAGCCTGTGCTCCACAATGGGAGAGGCCACAACAGTGTGAGGCCCGCATACTGCAAAAAAAAAAAAAAAAAAAAAAAAAAAGTGGGGCATAATGTCTGGCAGAGAGAAACAGTACTGGTCCACTTGGTCCACTAAATTAGATATTCCTCACTAACAGTTTGTGTCATTGAGAATGGCAGTGAATATTTGGTGGCTGTCTCAGATAGTAATGAACAAGCTAGAACAAGGACAAGAAATCATGGGCAGGTCTCCCAGGAAAGTCTCTTTCCAGGGCTCATTACCAGGTTACCCCAACCAGCGTGTGTCACACTCGTTCTGGAAGATTCCATTTCTGCTTGGCAAGGAGCCGAGTATGAATTCCTGTCTCCTCTTTGGTTGCTGCTGGCATGGAAAGCATCTCTTCTTGTTGTGTTAAGCATTTGGATGTGATATTAAGATTATTTCCAAAAACACATCATTGAGTTATTTCTTCATCAAGTGTAGAAAAGCATTGATTTTTCAGGGAAAAAAAAGCAAACTCTTAATGGTTGGACCATGTGCACCAGAGTTTAGTCTCCTTAAAAATCCAAATCCTAGGACTTTCCTGGTGGTCCAGTGATTAAAATTTCACGCTTCCACTGCAGGGGGCACGGATTCGATCCCTGGTCAGGGAACTAAAGATCCCGCATGCCGCATGCCACATGGCATGGCCAAAAAAAGAAAAGTCCAAATCCCTTATGGACTCAATGTTAAAGACCGTGCAATCTCATCCTCAGGTAAGAGGTTCCAGCTTGTGCAACTTAAGTACAACACCAGTTACAACAGAAGTGTTTTTTACTGGATTATCAAGGTTATGGAGAAATGTTTTCATTATCATTCAGTTCTAAGAATTTCTTAATTTCCCTTTTCCATTTCCCCTACAACCTATAGAGGTTGGAAAATATATAGTTTTCCAGACATAGGGCATTTCTGTGGTCATCCTGCATTCTTAAATTCTAGTTTTATTGCATTATGGCTGAAAAACATGGTCAATATGGTGTATGTGATCCTGATTCCTTTGGAATTTATTGAGGGTTCTTTTATGGCCTAATTCATGGTCTACTTTTTCAATATTTTTTCCATATGTATGCAAAAATGTGCAGAAAAAGATGGGGTGTTCTGTTTTTTGGTTTCTTCTCTCTCACTACATATTATACCTAGCAAAGATCTGAAAATCTGAAAAGTGCAATTAATAAATTCAAGATGTATAACTATCTGTATATATTACATATGTATGCATACATATGTTGCACATGCATACATATAATATACATCAACGCCTCAGCCCAGCAGGGACTTGTGGTGCCCTTAGACACCAGTGACCTAGGATTTCTGTGGTGAAGGGGGAGATAATAATTGTTGCAGAGCATTTTGGGGAAGAACCAAGAGCGGAACTTGAGATCTTTCCTCCATCCTGACCTCTTAGTGCCCCTGCAGCTGCCATCACGCAGGCTAGAATCACTAATATTCCCACAGCCACATCAAGACAGGTTTTAGCTAGAGTTTCCAAATTTTTGTTATTGTTTTCTATTCTTTGTTTATGGAAGCCACATCCGTGTGTGTGAGTGTGTGTGTGTGAGTGTGTGTGTGTTTAATAGTTTCTCCAAGGTTGGTTTTGGGAGGAAAGAAACAGCAACCTATATCGTCTTGCCATTTTGACAAGAGATCGGAAGACACTGTTCAGATCAAAAAAATGTACTCACTTAGCTTTCTTTTCTGAGTTGTCTGGGAAATGTTTGCTGCTGGGATATTTCAGAGTACTTCCTGCTCGTTTTATTGTACACTGTGCTGAAAGTATGCAAGTCAACGACAGAGATCTGATTGTCTTTGCAACTGAAACAGTTGAGGTATGATCCATATACCATACTATTTTAAAGTATACAATCAGTGATTTTTAGCATATTTACAAAGTTGTACAACCATCATCACTATCAAATTCCAGAAATTTTTCATCACCCCAAAAAGAAACCTTATGTTTATTTATAATCACTCCCCATTCCTCTCTCCCCCCAGCCCTGGAAAACACTAATCTGTTTTCTGTGTTATGGATTTGATTCACCTATTCTGGATATTTATTATAAATGAAAGCACACAGATGTGGTCTTCTGTGTCTGGCTTCTTTCACCTAGCATACTGTTTTCAAGATTCATTCTTGTTGAAGCATCTATCAGTGCTTTATTCTGTTTTATGACTAAACAGTATTCCATTGTATGAACATAGCACATTTTATTTATTCGTTCATCAGTTGATGGGTTGTTTGCACTTTTGGATATTATACATAAGGCTGTATTGAATATTTGCATACAAATTGTTGTGTGGACATACGTTTTCAATTCTCTTGGATATATATCTGAGAGTGGAGTTGCCAGGTCCTATGGTAACCCTGTGTTTAACTTTTTGAGGAACTGCCAAATGGTTTTCCAAAGCTGCTGCACCATCCTAGAGTCCCACAAGCAATATATGAGGGTTTCAATTGTTCTAACCACTCCTTGCCAACACTTGTTATTGCCTGCCTTTTTTTTTCTTAACTCTTTTTTAAAAAATAATTCTTATTGGAGTATAGTTGCTTTACTATATTGTGTTAGTTTCTACTGTACAGCAAAATGAGTCAGCTATACATATACATATATCCCCTCTTTTTTGGATTTCCTTCCCATTTAGGTCACCACAGTGCATTAAGTAGAGTTCCCTGTGCTATACATTAGTTGTCTATTTTATTTACTATTTTATACATAGTATCAATAGTGTATATGTGTCAATCCCAATCTCCCAATTCCTCCCACCCCTCCCCTTTCCCTCTTGGCATCCATACATTTGTTCTCTATGTCTGTGTCTCTGTTTCTGCTTTGCAAATAAGATCATCTATACCATTTTTCTAGATTCCACATATATGCATTAATATACAATATTTGGGGACTTCCCTGGTGGTGCAATGGTTAAGAATCCGTCTGCCAATGCAGGGGACACAGGTTCAAGCCCTGGTCCTGAAAGATCCCACATGCCACGGAGCAGCTAAGCCCGTGCGCCACAACTACTGAGCCCGTGCGCTGCAACTACTGAAACCCGAGCATCTAGAGCCCGTGCTCCACAACGAGAGAAGCCACTGCAGTGAGAAGCCCCCGTGCCACAATGAAGAGTAGCCCCCGCTTGTCACCACTAGAGAAAGCCCATGCAGCAACAAAGACCCAATGCAGCCCAAACAAATAAATTAAATAAATTTACTTTTTAATTAAAAAAAATACAATATTTGTTTTTCTCTTTCCGACTTACTTCACTCTGTATGACACTCTCTGGGTCTATCCACATCTCTACAAATGACCCTTGTCTGCTTTTTTGATGATAGCCATCCTGGTGAGTATGAAGCAGTATCTCACTGTGGTTTTGATTTGCATTTCCCTATGACTAATTAGATAGAACACCCTTTCAGGACTTATTGGCCACTTGTATGCCTTGTTTGGAGAAAATAAAATCTTTTGCCTTTTTGAAAAATTGGGCTATTTTTCTTTTTATTGTTGAGTTGCAAGAGTATATATTCTGGATACTAGACACTTACCAGATATATGATTTGCAAATATTTTCTCTTGTTGTCTGAGTTGCCTTACACATTCTTGATAATGTCTTTTGTCTTGATGGACAAAAGTTTCAAATTTTGATCTAGTCCAAGTTATCTTTTTTTTTCTTTAGTTGCTTTTGTTGTCACGTCTAAGAAACCATCTACTCAAGGTTCCTGAAGATTTACTCCTATGTTTTCTTCTAAGACCTTTACAGCTTTAGCTCTTGCATTTAGGTATCTGATCCATTTTGAGCTGATTTTTGTGTGTGGTGAGAGAGGTAGGGGTTCGACTTCCTTCTTTTGCCTGTGACTATTCAGTTGTTCCAACACCATTTGTTGAAAAGACTATTCTTTCCCTATTGAATTGTCTGGCACCCTTGTCAGAAATCAATTAACTATAAATATATGGATTTATTTCTGGACTCTCAGTTCTATTCTATGGATATGTATCTGTCCTGATGCCAGTACCACACTCTTGATTGTTGTAGCTTTGTAGCAAGTTTTGAAGTTGAGACAGAGGAACCTAATTTTGTTCTTCTTTTTTAAGATTTTTATGTGTTTATTTGAATATTTCATGTAGTCAGCATGAGTTACGGTATGTTTCTTTTTACTCTTTTTTAAGGAGGTATTAGAAATTTTTAAATTATATGTGTAGCATGCATTATACTTTAATCAAACGGTGCTGATATGAGTTAGGGCAGGTTCCCGACATGCAAGGTCAGACACAGGCTCTTTCATCATTCTCTTGGTCCTTCTCTCTTTTGTATGTAAACATTATGTCCAAGCTGTTTTCATTCATAGTCACAGTAACTGCCGGTAATATTCAGGTGACATGGTTTTTTGTTCATGTCTAGCAAGAGAGTGGAAGAGGAAAGGGGAAAGAAAGAAGAGACTCTATCAGCCATGGGATTTATATCTTTTCCTTTACTCCAGTTGTTTCCATAAATGATCACATGCTTCATCCCAGTCCAATAACAGTTTCCAGGAGAATGACACACCACACTATTTGGCTTAATTCTGGTTTCACGACCAATTATAGAAAAAGGAATGGGATTATCATGATTGGATTAGCCTAATCCTACTCCACCTCCAAGACTGGACATCCTGTTAAGAAAAAGAATAGATCCTGGGTAGGCAAATAACAGAGTTTATTCCATCAAACTTTAAACTCCTTTCCTTCTGTTCATCTTTCTCTCCTTAAAGAAAGCAAAGTTATTCATTCAATTCACCTTCATATCCCTAGCAACTAGGACAGACTGCTGATGGTGGAACATGAATACATGGATGCTTGCCTATTGAATTAATGGCAAAATACATCTGATTCTGGTGGTGACCAATCTTCAAGGATGAGTCTGGGATTCCTAAGGACAACAGGAGGATCTCATATAACTGGCTCATAATTCCTGTTTCTTTCGGGTGTGGTAGTTCCCATGGGAAAGTCAGGCATTAGAATGGGTAGTTTCACAAATCCTTCTGGAGCCTTTCAGACCTAACATGCTGTGTAGAAATGGAATGGACCATAGTCCACCCAGAGCCCACTGCACAATTCATTTTTTTAAAAACATTTATTTATTTATTTATTTGGTTGCACCGAGTCTTAGTTGTGGCAGGCGAGCTCCTTAGTTTCAGCTCACTGGCACCTTGGTTGCAACATGTGGGCTCCTTAGTTGTGGCATGTGAACTCTTAGTTGCGGCATGCATGTTGATTCTAGTTCCCTGACCAGGGATTGAACCCGAGCCCCCAGCATTGGGAGCGTGGAGTCTTATCCACTGTGCCACCAGGGAAGTCTCACACACTTCATTTCTTACATTCTAATTTTTGAAGTGCAGCAATTTTAGTGCCAGCAGGAATTCCCGACCCTCTGCTGGTCTCCAAATCAGACTATCCATATAACTTTGGATATTCGAGAGTAGAAAACTGTGTTAGGAGAGAAACAGTGATTGAGGCTATCTCAGTGAAATTCTGAGTCAGCTACCATAAGATGAGTGATGATTAATACCTATCATTTCTATAAATCAAGTGATTTGCACATATTATCTCATTTAATCCTATCCCTGACTTACAACTAAAGGAATTGAGGCTTAGAGAAAAATATGTAACTTACTTGAGGTCACAAAACTGCCAGTAATGAAGCCAGGACATAAGTCTTCTGAACCAGAGCATCCCTTCCAACAGTGCACTGTGTATACTTGAGTTTTCTTCATCCACAAAACAAAAATAACCATCATGTCAGAGCTATCTAAATGAATAACTGCAATGAGCTTTAAAAAAAAAATAAAATCTATTATAAGCAGGAACTATTCTATGTACTTTTTGTGGTTTGCTTCTTTGGCATCTCTCCCCATCTTGAATCCCCCCAGACTAGCCTGATCTTCCTTTGGGGGATGTATCCCTCCCCCATTTTCAGCCATGTGGGTTAAATAAGATAATGTTTCTACACAATACATAATAAATGCTCAAAAAATGCCACAAGTTATTACTCTTCTCACTGCTGTCACTGCAGATATTGTTGCAGGAAGGAGGACCCCTTCCAGGGCCCGAGTGTGGGCTCTTGTCTAACACTCAGAAATGAATTGTCTGAGGAGACACACGTGCTGACAAAGCAAGAGACTTTATGGGGAAGGGGCGCCCGGGTGGAGAGCAGCGGGGTCAGGGGCCCCAGGGGAACTGCTCTGCCACGTGGCTCGCAGTCTTGGGTTTCATGGTCATGGGGTTAGTTTCTGGGTTGTCTCTGGCCAGTCATCTTGCTCGGCCCATAGTCTGACCCACCGTCCTTCCTGGTGGCGTGGCTTTGCATCTCTCAGCCAAGATGGATTCCAGTGTGAAGGAGTCTGCGAGGTTGGTCACCTCCTCCTCTTTTGGCCCCTTTCATATTCTCCCGGGGGTTCAGAAGGAGCACCATGTTCCCTATCGGGACCTCCTGTTGTGAGACAGCTCAGGCAAGCTGTTATCATCGTGCTTGTCCAAGGTGGGAGGTTTCGGTCAAGATTCCCTAACAATATTACTGCTCTTTTACGTATCTTTATAATTATTACTTTTATTATTCTAAATATACACTTAAGATAGTAAACTTCTTGAAGGCAGGGACTATGGCTAACAGATCTCTGAATATTTTGAAGTTATCAGTACAGCCCTTTAATTGGATGACCATTTAAGTAGTTTTTAAAAGTCTGTAGATCCTGAAAATCCTGACTTATTTTTAAGGTTTCCTACAATGATCATCATGGAATTTAATGCCTAATGCAGACAAGAAACGAGAATCAAGACCCTAGGAATGAATTTTAAGTGGCACATGGTAATCTCTTTGGTGTTTCTCTCTGGATCTGTGGTTTCAAAGTTAAATCATTGGTCTGTAAGTTCAGAGTCCCTGGTCCATGGTGAAAGGTGAAAGGTGGGGACAACTTGCTTTCTAGACCTTTCTAAGGTTATAGGCACAGAGTCTGGCTTCCCAACCAGCGCCTCCATCTCTAGGTCACAGGACCATCATGTGAAACGGGTTTCTCTGCAAACTGACCATCTTTCTACCCTATATCCATGTTACTGTGACTGCTTTCTTCTCAACTTTAGTGCCAAATTGGGGATAGGATTCACCTCAATTTCCTCTAATTAAGAAAACAGTTTCTGCCAAAATCAGTTTCTCTGCCAGGGACGGCATCAGCCTCATTTTCCTGCTTCCTTCCCAGAGGTTTGCTAGAAGTGCCCATGGCCTACCCCTCCCATCTCGGGCTGTACCAGCTTCTGTAATGAGAAGTCTTGGATGTAACTTGATCCTTGGAAAAACAAAACCACACTTTCTGTTCTGTTTGAATCAGTACTCAGAAATTGCCAATGTTGCCTGAGATTATCCTGCCTGGTTTCTAAATGGAAAAGAAAGTAATCATATGAAGGAGAATAAATGAGCAATTAGATTTTGATTCTTAAGACGTTTTTAAAAAAGAATTTCACCTTAAAATAGTTTTCTCTCTGAAATGCTGAGAGAATTAAAATAAATACTTTTACCTATTTTTAGTACCTTGGCGAGATCCATGTCAGCTTCAGCCTCGTCTGGTTTCTTTCTCTGCTCCAGAATGAGGGACATTCTTCAGGTTCATATTCAAATATGTCATTTTCACAATACACTAAACTCATCATCTCATCTTGCATTTATTCATTCTACAAACATGCTTCAGTACCTGCTACAGGTAAGGCACAGTGACAGATACAGAGGAGATAGAAATGGTATCTCTGTTTAATGAGCATCTTGCTACTATGTGACAGATGCCGTGAGAAATGTTTCATGTACATTCTCTTTATCTTTATGACCACCCCCATCCCCACTGCTGAGGCAAGTTTTTTATTATTATTATACCTTTGGTATTATTATTGTTATTCACTGAGGCCTAGAAAAGTTTAGTGGCTGTCCAAGGTCATACAGCTAGTAAGTGGTAGATGTAGGAGTCAAACTCAGGACTAGCTAAGTGCAGAGTCCAAAACAGCCCAAAGTAGCAGAGTCAACTCTCAATTTTACAGAGGTGAGTGAGTCACAGTCCCTACCCTCCTGCATCTAATGGCCTCCTGGGGTCAGACTGACATATACCAAGTAACTGGAGGAAGCATGCTAACATGAGGGTGGTTTAAAAGAGATACACATTCCAGGGGACCCAAAGAGGGCTTCCACCTAGAGATCAGGAAAAGCAATAAGAAGGCAGGAAGAAGAAGAAGAAGGAGAAGGAGAAGGAGAAGAAGAAGAAGAAGAAGAAGAAGAAGAAGAAGGGACTTCCCTGGTGGCGCAGTGGTTAAGAATCCACCTGCCAATGCAGGGGACACGGGTTTGAGCCCTGGTCTGGGAAGATCCCACATGCTGCAGAGCAACTAAGCCCATGGGCCACAACTACTGAGCCTGCGCTCTAGAGCCCGTGAGCCACAACTACTGAGCCCATGTGCCACAACTACTGAAGCCCACGTGCCTAGAGCCCGTGCTCCACAACAAGAAAAGCCACTGCAATGAGAAGCCTGCACACTGCAATGAAGAGTAGCCCATGCTCACTGCAACTAGAGAAAGCCCGCGCGCAGCAACAAAGACCCAACGCAGCCAAAAATAAATAAATAAATAAATTAAGTTATTTTTAAAAAAGAAGACGAAGGGGAAGGAGGGGAAGGGAAGGAAGAAGAGGAAAAGGAGGGAGAAGAAGGAGAAGAAGAAGAAGAGGAAGGCAGTAAGTTGAATCTGGTCTTGGCTGGGGACACTACAAAGCGGTGAGCGAGGGAAGGACATTCTGAAGAGCAGTAGTGTCAAAGTAGTAATGCAGGAATGTGAGGGGTTTGAGGAAACATGCAAATTCTCATACACTATGTCTGGGTGTGGGGGAGCTAAGGCTGGACAGGGAGGTGGGAGCAGATCGGTGGGAGAGCATGGAGCCAGCCACAGAGCCTCAGAGGAGGGGACAGTTTGAGATGTGAGGGAGGGGTTGAGAGGGCTAGATTTCTGCACACAAGGAAGACAGTCGTTGGGGCTGACAACCTCTTCATTACTGCCTTCGTGAAGGTCAGTTGGGTCCGGAGAAGGCAGGGATCAGGGACCAGAAAAGCTTGTTCCGCACCCTTTCAGCTCAAGGTTATGGATCCAGACTTCCATATGTGATTGAGATATGGTTAATTAGATCCTTAAATATCTAATTTAAAGATTTAAAACAGGTGTTTGCACCCAAATTTACTTTTCAAATCAGACTAAATGAGGGTAATTTATTCATCCCATCAGCAGCACCTATTGTATGCAGGACACTGTGACAGGTGTTGGGGCAGGTATAAACCTAGCCTTGGACCCTGTCCTGAGATAATTAATAGTCTAGTGGGAGAGATATGACGTGTATGCAACTAATGAGGATTACGAGGTAGAAAGGTCTAAATGCGATAAAAGAAGTCCATGAGGCCTAGGAAGTACAGAGAGTTTAGAGATGGGGGTGGGAGGGGCGGGATTTCTCTCCTCCATGGGATGAGAAAGGACCAGGGAATGGCTCACAAAGAGGCAGGTGAAGACTGAATAGTATGTGAACACAGGGACACACAGGAGAAGGGTTTCCTGGGAGAGCAGGAGCTGGGAAGAAAACCAGCATGTGGGTTGGGGGGTAGAGGTGAGTCAGAGGGAATGAAGCTGCAAGGTTGGTTAGTGATCCTCTTTCAGACAAGACAGACTGTGAATCCCAATCCCATGGAGGCAGGACCAGGGTCTGTCTTACTCTCACTAAATCTACTCTGAGTGAATGGATGAATCCGGACTAACTAAACCTCACCTCCACACCTAGTCAACTGAGTGATATAGTGAGCAACTTTGTCACAATTCTGGCTCAATTAATCTAAATGTGAACAGTGGTGTAAAAACAGGTAAAGAAGGCAAAGTGAAAGGAAAAATATGAGGGTAAAATACATCAGGTTCTGTTCTTATAGAATTTCCAGAGAAAACGGTTGTTTAAGAGAAAAAATAATTTTACACTTAATGCTCTATTTACCTGTATTCTTATTTTTCCTATTAGAGGTAATCTCATATAATATTTTTCCTAATAAATGCTGTGTGTGTGTGCATGCATGCTGGAAAAAAAATGAATTTTCCTCTAGGAATTTGGAAGTGCTTTAGGGGAAATACATTTCTTTCTACTGGTTGATAATGTTCTTCAAAGATGTTTATATTAAAGATAAATAATGTATAGTATGAAGCAGTAATAAATTCTCCCAGACCTCACATCAAGACTTGTCTGAATCCCACATGTTAATCTGCAGCTAAACATGTGAAAATGCTAAAAGAGCTGTAAACATGATGAAGCTTGTCTTTTCTTTGATTTAATACATTTTTTTCCTTTCCATAGGAATAATCTTCACTTAGAAGTTCACATGCACAGAAAAAGAACAAAGTGCAACCAAGTGCAAAAGATTCAGCAGCAAGTATTTAGTGCTACCCTTTAAGGAGAAATATTGTAGATCTGTGAAAAACCAAGTTTATCTGCAATCATGGCCTCCAATACAGAAATCACTGACAGAAAAAAAAAAAAAGAATTCTGACTGTACTGTTATCTAATATTATTATAAAATAATACAAATAAAACGTATTTGGTAATAAAATGTACCAGTGCTACATTTCCATTATATTAGGCATGATCAGATGCCATTTTACATTATTACTGTATCTTTGTGATGATTAATTGTATGTATCAATTTGGAGGGTGGTTTTAGATGAGATTAACATTTAAATCAGTAAAATTTGAGTAAAACAGATTGCCCTCCATAATGTGGGTGGGCTTCATCCAATCAGTTGAAGGCATGAATAGACCAAAAAGATATGCCTCAATGAGCTAGAAGGAATTCTTCAGCAGACTGCCTTCAGACTTCATCCGGACTACACACTACAGATATATATATATATATATATATATATATATATATATATATATATATATATATGTTATTTTAATCTTAGCCCTTTGCAGAATTGCTTTCTCTCATCTACACTTTGTTGTTATGCCCCAGCTTGGCGATGTTATAAGAATCAGGCATAGGACATTCAGTATGTTTGGGCCACAGGGAGGTTGTTGAGGTACTTGTACAGAAACATTTGTTGTACTAACCTCTTGTTTGTTTTTCTTCCACTTTGTTTTCTTTACCTATTTTTATGTATGCATGTATGTCAGCCACCCATACTATTCTAAGAATGAGGTGGAGTAGAATAAACAAATGAATACATTAATGATTTTTGCTTTATATGTTTTGCTCAGACGTCTTACCAGAAAAAACAGTGAAGCCAGAAAGGATTAAAACACCATTACAGTATTTATTAGTCTTGTACATACCATTCTTATAATTACACTTCTGCTTTTAGAATTGTAACTACTTGTTAAAATATACATTACAGACTTAGAGAAAAATCTTTCTTGCTATTTTCAAGTCAACTTTTGTTCTATTATTCTGTAATCTTCCAATTCAAGGAGAGAATATATAATAAATTTTTTAAATTATACAAGATATTATGTTATGCTGTACATCTAAAACTAGTACAAATTTACATTTCAATTAAGCTCAATAAAAATAATAAAGGTGATTATTGTAAAAAAAAAGATTACAACTGATAGTCGTTTTTTTTCTGATTCAAGATAGTAACTTTTATATATACATAATATATTATACATTCTATGGTATATATATATTTGCCCATTTTATATTAAAAATTTTATATTACATATATTTGTATGTTTATATAATAATTTTTTTTACATATTCCTATATATATGTTATAAAGTATTGAGTTTGGTTTTTTGTTACTGAATGTCCCTATTTGACTGCAAATGTCCAAGTTCCATAGCGACATTTAAAGAGGCTACAACATGAAGTCTTAAGTTATATAACATTATGGCTTTCTTTGTTTTGCATTTCCACCCATATGTTACTTGTAATAAAAGGTGAATTGCATATGATTTTTTACTTAAATAGTTGTTATTGTTGAAAAATGCCAAAAATTTAAAAAAAACAAATGTTTATATAATGAATTTTTAGCGTTTTTCTCATAAAGTAAAGGATACCCCAATTACTCTATTTCTAACCCCAGATACCTGCCCTTGTCAATTATGAAACTTTCACTTATGAAACTTTCCTGTAGTAATTTATATAAACACAACCAGAATAATAGATTTTAGAACTAGAAGGGATATTAGGGGTTTGGTCTAGCTCCTTAACTTTACAGATGTAAACATCAGGCCCAGAGATATTAGGCACCGTAATTAAGGTCATACACATTCTTAAATAATTCTTAACTACAAATTCTTAAAAATGAAAACAAAACACTAAAATAGTTTCCAAAGTCTGAAACAAACATTTTAAAAAGAAACACAGGAGCCAGCTTTACATTGAAGCACCATTTATAATCCTACGTAAAAGATTGGTTTACTCCCTGTTAAAATATATGTTTGCTCCATTGTAACTGTAGTCGTAATATTTCAGCACAGTCAGCTCTAAAAAGTGGTTGGGGTATTGTAATTTGTGATGCCACCTGGGTAAATAAGAAGTAATTCATACGTATGATTATTGTTACCTTTAATCATATCAGAAGAAGAAAACGTATATAAATATATATCTCTACCACATGTGATGGAAAAACTTCATTTTCTTTTCCCAAAGAAATAAAATGGAGAAAGCCTCTTGAGTGGCAAAACAAAACAAAACAAAAGAAAACAAAAAAAAAGAAGAAGAAAACGTTCCAAAAACATTGCCCAGGGCATGTGGTTTTCTCATGCTTTGGGCTCTCTCTCTGACAGCAGACATAACCCTGACTGGCATAAAAGGATATTAAGAGGCTTCAGTCTTGCTAGTAATTTTTTTTGACATTTGTTCTCAGGTGTTGTTAATATTAAACTTTCCATATTGCCATCTTTATGTACTGCACCATGAAATACGTCTAGAAAGAGTCAAGGTCCCTCTTTAGTCCAAATGGAGTCTGAGCTTGTCGATATCTTTAGCTCAAGCAACCACAGTATGAGGAATCGAATGTTCAGGTTTTTCTTGTTGTTAGAGGGTTCTAGTTGATTTTGGGCCAAAAGCTGCCTCTTTGGCTCTGCTAAGTGTAGTCCTGACCTTATAATAGAAAGACACCTGGCAGGAACAACATTCATTATTAAAAATAATTGGGGGAATGATATATTATGGATACAACAACCCTATTTTGATCAAGATTCAACCTTTGCACTAATCAATTTTTTCTCCCTCAATCAGAATGATGTTGATTAGAGTTCATGCATTCTCAACAGGGGCAAAAATTAGTCTCTTGGGGGACACAAAAATCTAAGCCATAAACATTTAAAAATTCTTAGCATAAATTCTAAAAACAGGGCTTCCCTGGTGGCGCAGTTGTTGAGAGTCTGCCTGCCGATGCAGGGGACACGGGTTCCTGCCCCGGTCCGGGAAGATCCCACATGGGGCGGGGCGGCTGGGCCCGTAAGCCATGGCCACTGGGTCTGCACGTCCAGAGCCTGTGCTCCGCAACGAGAGAGGCCGCAGCAGTGAGAGGCCCGCGTACCGCAAAAAAAAAAAAAAAAAAAATCTAAAAGCAAAACACCAAAAATATTTCGAAGGCTGCAACAAATATTTTTAGAAGAAATATATGAGCTAAATTTATATTTAAAACCCATTTATAAGCCCAGAAATAAACCCTTGCATATAAAGTCAAATGATTTTCAGCAAGGGTACCAAGATCATTCAATAGCAAAAAGATAATCTTTTCAACAAACAAAAGAATATTCTTTATTGGAAAAACTGGATATCCACATGCAAAAGAATGAAATTGAATCTTTAACTTACATCATATATAAAAATTAACTCAAAATGGAACAAAGACCTAAACATAAGAGCTAAAACTATAGAAGAAAACTTAGGGGGAAAGCTCCACGACATTGAATTTGACGAAGATTTCTTGGATATGACACTGAAAGCACAGGCGACAAAAGCAAAAATAGATAAATTGCAGCTACATCAAAATTAAAAACCTTTGTGCATCAAAGGACACAATCCACATTCTCAAAAGGCAACCCGAGAATGGGAAAAAATATTTGCAAATCATATATCTGATAAGGGGTTTATATCTAGAATGTATTAAAAAACTCTTACAATTCAACAACAAAAAACAACCGTGATTGAAAAATGAGCAACGAACTTGAATAGATATATAAATGGCCAATAAGCACATGAAAGGATGCTCAACATCAACAGTCATTAAGGAAATCCAAATCAAAACCGCAATGAGATACCACCTCCCACCCATTAGGATGGCTACTAACAAACAGACAGAAAATAATGTATTGATGAGGGTGTGGAGAAACTGGAACCCTTCTGCACTATTGATGGGAATGTAAAATGGTATAGCCACTATGGAAAACAGTGTGGCAGTTCCTCAGAAAATTAAAAATAGAGTTACCAAATGATTCAGCAATCACACTTCTGGGTATACACCCAAAAGAATCAAAAGCAGGATCTTAGAGAGATATTTGTATACCTATGTTCATAGCAACATTCCACTAAAAGGTAGAAGCAACTCAAGCATTTATTGACAGATGAATGGATAAACAAAATGTGGCCTAAACATACACTGGAATATTATTTGGCCTTAAAAAGGAAGGAGAGGGCTTCCCTGGTGGCGCAGTGGTTGGGAGTCCGCCTGCCGATGCAGGGGACACGGGTTCGTGCCCCGGTCTGGGAGGATCCCACGTGCCGCGGAGCAGCTGGGCCCGTGAGCCATGGCCGCTGAGCCTGCGCGTCCCAAGCCTATGCTCCGCAATGGGAGAGGCCACGACAGTGAGAGGCCCGCGTACCACAAAACAAACAAACAAACAAACAAAAAAGACAAATACTGTGTGATCCCACTTATATGAGGTCCCTAGAGTAGCCAAATTCATAGAAACAGAAAGTAGAATGGTGGTTGCCAGGGGCTGGGTTTGGGGGAGGAATGGGGAGTTATATTTTAATCAGTTCAGAGTTTTAGTTTCATGAGATGAAAAGAGTTCTGGAGATGGATGGGGGTGATGGTTGTACAACAATGTGAATGTATTTAACACCACTGAACTGTACAATTAAAAATGGTTTAGATGGTAAATTTTGTTATGTATGTTTTAGCACAAGTTTTTTAAAAGCTGTTTATAATCTTACATAAAAGATTAATCTATTCCCTGCTAAAATATTTGTTTGCTCTTAAGTAACTACAGCCATATTATTTCACCAGGGTGTAAAAACAACAGTTATACATAGAGTACACAAACAGATATGCAGTGTACCTATGACATTAAAATTTCATGGTAAGGGAGGGTCATTAGGAAAAAAAATGTCTAAAAAGGCTTCTGGGGTGGGGGAGGTAAGGAAGAACAAGTTGAGAAATACTCCGTTTCCTTAATGAGTTCCTGCTCCCTATTCCAGTTGAGCAGACACATGTCTAATGGTGAGACTGGAAAATGCAGAATAATCTACAGTAGGGTTTCTCAGCATTTTGACATTTGGGGCCAAAATGGTTCTTTGTCATGGAGGGGGCTGTCCTGTGCATGGTAGAATGTTTAGCAGCCTATCTGGCCTCTACCACTAGAGGCCACTAGCATCTCCAGTCCAGCTATGACAACCCAGTTTGTCTCCAGACCTTGTGAAGCATCCATTTGGGGGCAAAACCACTGCTTCACAATTAGTTAAAGTTAACCATAACTTGGACAATGGGTAGGTTTTGAGTAGGGGCTCAGGTGTCTCAGCCCTGGCAGGTATTGGCAGGTGCTGTCTTGGCTGCGACATGTGTAAGGCTGTCCTGTATATACATATATATATATATATGTATTTTTTTTTTTGGTGGGGGGTATGCGGGCCTCTCCCATTGCGGAGCACAGGCTCCCGATGCGCAGGCTCAGCGGCCATGGCTCATGGGGGATCCTCCCGGACCGGGGCACGAACCCGTGTCCCCTGCATCAGCAGGCGGACTCTCAACCACTGCACCACCAGGGAAGCCCAAGGCTGCCTTATATTAAATGGTGATCTCTGCGACAAAGGAATGCCATGCCTTCTGAACCTGTTTGGGAAGCTTTGGAAAGGTATCATTATTTCTATTGTTACTCAAAGAATCTGGTGATGACAACAAAGTTTAAATGTTTGGGAGGCGTGGAGGAGGCAAACAGTCCAATTAAACTGGAAGAGAAGTGAATTCACAGTGCAGGCCTAGAGTTCTCCCTAATATGTTCTTGCTAATAAGTTCTTGCTAATCTGGCTAATATGTTTCTATTTCACAGGTCACATTTAAATTACAAAACAGTGCACAGGTGTTTATCAGTCTGCAGTTGTCTACCACTGTTAGGATAATGCAGGCATGTACAACCCTGTTTTCACTCTAAGGGGTGTAGAATATGTTTGGGACTTTATATATATGCAGTCCCACCACAATGGGACAGAGTATATGATTAATTGCTGATGGTTATTATGCAGGGATTCACATAAAGATGAAGCCATCATTGTGGGCTCGACTCCTGTACTGGGTTGAGCAGTGTCCCCCCAAAATTCATGTCCACCCAGGACCTCAGAACGTGACCTTATTTCGAAATATTGTCTTGGCAGATGTAATTAGTTAAGATGAGGTCATATTGGACTAGGGTGGGTCTTAAATCCAATGACTAGAATTCTCACTAGAAGGCCACGCGAAGACACAGAAAGACAGAGGGAAAATGACCATGTGAAGATGAAAGATTGGGAAGGATGTGTCCTCAAGCCAAGGAATGCCAAGGCAACCACCAGAATCTAGGACAGAGTTATGGAAAAGATTCTCCCTTAGAGACTCCTGGAGGAACCAACTCTGCTAACGCTTTGATTTCAGGTTTCTAGCCTCCAGAATGATGAGAGAATAAATTTCTGTTGTCTTAAGCCATCCAGTTTGTGGTACTTTGTGGACACAGCCCTAGGAATCTAATATAAGTCCTAAGGGAAGATTTCATCAAAATGCTGAGGAGAGAAGGGGTGATGAGTGAATTCTAGACGAAAATCAAGGTGAGGAAAAACAGGGAGCAAAGCATTTCCAGAACACAGGTGTGGGTGGTGAGAAGCAGGGACTCATGTCGATGATGAATGAGCTCTGTCTGGGTAGGTAGGACGGGTGGTCCTGTCCATAGATGCCCTGGGAAGAGACACACAGGAGCTTCCAATCTGGGGAAACAAATGCAGGCTGAGGCTTTACCACCTCAGTGCTGCCTGCATATTTCCCTCTACCTGATTTATCTTCTATTCCTTCTCACGCTGCTTGCTATTTCCTGCTGAAAAATATTTTCACTTTATGTCTTTGTTGCCAACCTATATGTTTTATTCATGCTCTCATGGTGGTGTATCAGTGAATTAATTCTGCCTTCAAGGAAGATGAAGCCTTTAATAAACTTCCCTTTGTATTCTCTAGAACAAAACGACACTGGCCTTTGAGCTTGTTACACTCGTGGTTCTGAAATAGGAGTGAATGTTGCTACTTAGGGACATCTTTGCGGGAAATTTCAAACTTTTTAACGGATTTATTAACGTGCTTAGTTCTAAATATGTGGTATAAGAGGGGTGATGAAAAATCTTGATACAGTGCTCTGAATTTTTTTTTAGAGTATGGATTACAATTATTTTAGGGGTCATGAATTTGAATTGGTTAGAAATGTTAGCATCTTGGAGTCGGTCCTTTCTCTTCTTTTCCTTCTTTCTACATGATTCTTTATTTGTTGCTGTTCCAATCCAGCAAAGGTTACTAGACAAACCACTACTGTACAAAATACTATTCATTCACTTTTGTCCACCCCTCCCCAACATCCCTCCCTTCTAAAAAGATGATTTGATATGAGCATATATTACAAAATGACCACTACAGTAAGGCTAGTTAACATCCGTCACCATACATAGTTACAGAAAGTTTTTCTTGTGATGAGAACTTTTAAGATCTACTCTCTTAGCACCTTTCAAATATGCACTACAGGATTCTAACTATAGTTGCTGTGCCGGACATTCCATCCCCATGACTTATTTTATAACTGGGAGTTTGTACCTTTGACTGCCTTCACCCATTTTGCCCACCCCTCACCTCTGTTCTCTGTATCTATGAACATGTTTTATTTGTTGTTGTTGTTTTCTTTTTCTAGATTCCACATATAAATGAGATCATACGGTATTTGTCTTTCTCTCTCTGACTTACTTCACTTAACTGAATGCCCTCAAGGCCCATCCATGCTGTCATAAATGGGAAGATTTCATTCTTTTTTATGGCTGAGTATTCCATTGTGTGTATATATAAAAATATAAAAAAATATATATATATACACACACACAATGTATTTGTATATGTGTGTGTATATATATATATATATATATATATATATATATATATATATACTGCATCTTCTGTATCCATTCATCTACTGATGGGCACTTGGGTTGCTTTCTTATCTTGGCTATTATAAATAATGCTGAAATGAACATGGGGGTGAATATATCTTTTTGAGTTAGTGTTTTCATTTTCTCAGATAAATATCCAGAAGTGGAATTGCTGGATCATATGGTAGTTTTTTAATTTTTCTGAGAAACCTCCATGTGGTTCTCCATAGTAGCTGCACCAAGTTACATTCCCACCAACAGTAGACAAGAGTTCCCTTTCCTCCACAGCCTTGCCAACATTTGTTATTTCTTGTCCTTTTGATAGTAGCCAGTCTAACAGGTATGAGGTGATGTCTCATTGTGGTTTTGATTTGCATTTACCTTATGATTAATGATGTTGAGCATCTTTTCGTGTGCCTGTTGGCCATCTGTATGTCTTTAGAAAAATGTCTATTCAGATCCTCTGCCCACTTTTTTTTTTTTTTTTTTTTTTTTTTTTTTTGCGGTACGTGGGCCTCTCACTGTCGTGGCCTCTCCTGTTGCGGAGCACAGGCTCCGGACATGCAGGCTCAGCAGCCATGCCTCATGGGCCCAGCCGCTCCGCGGCATGTGGGATCTTCCCGGACCGGGGCACGAACCCGTGTCCCCTGCATCAGCAGGCGGACTCTCAACCACTGTGCCACCCGGGAAGCCCTGCCCATTTTTTAATAAGGTTTTTTTTTTTTTTGCTATTGAGTTATATGAGTTCTTTATATATTTACTCTTTATCAGATGTATTTTCTCCCATTCAGTAGGTTGCCTTGAAGTAATATTGAAAAAAAAAAAAAGTGTGGGGCGCAAACCCTCACGGAACACATGGGGAGCATAACGATGCCATTCTAGTCTTACACTGAGCCCTGCTGTGCTTCTGTGAGCAAGTCCAGGCTGCTCCACTAGACCCTAAGTTCTTGGGATGCAGGGTGGCGTTTTTGTCCTTCTGTGTTCTCCCTAGTGCCTAGAGAGTGTAGTGCTAAGAGCACCTTGATGCCTGGGAAGCAGCATGGCCAGTAGACAGATCGTGGACTTTGACCCTGGACGAGTCCTTGAACCCTGCCTCTCCACCAGCTCTGCCCCCCACAGTCTGTGCTTCAGCGTCTTCACCTGTAAAACAGCAGCCACTGTTGTCATTGTCATGAACATTACATGAGAGTGTAGTATAAAGCACCATGCAGATTGGCACTCAATAAAGGTTCCCTTCTTACCTTTAAATCTCACCACTGCTAAGATTCGTCTACACATTTGGAGGCTGCAGTTTTTGCACTGAAACTATGCAGCCAAAAGAGTCCATCATGCAATAAGTTGTATCTTTAGTCCCCAGAGTTTCTCTCTTTGAACTTCATTCATTTGTCTTTAATCTGAACCCAGAATCCAAGTTTCGATTCTTCTGGTTGCTGGTGTGCTTGCTCAGATGTCATTCCTTGCTTGGGTAAAGGACTTGGCAGAGGGATGGTGAGTGGCGAGGGTGAGGTGGAGACACTGGAAGAAGAGACTCTGGATCTCGTTCAAAACAACTTGCATTCAGGAGGAAAGGGGGCTCAGTATTTTTTAAAAAGTAAGTGATGTATTATTTGAACAAGATATGAGTTCATCTGATGCAGTTGCTCTTAGACACTTAATCCCTTTCCCCCTGATATTCTTGCTTGACAGTCCAGGGAGAGTATTTAGAATGGTCTCTTTATGCAGATATTAAAAAAAAATACTTCCCAATTCCTGCCCCAGTTATCTTGGTTGAGGAATAACTAGTTGAGAGCATGTAGTAGCAGAGTTGCCTGTCGCAGTTCTCAAGCTTTTTCTTGTTGGGGGGGGGGTGTGGCGTTGGGGGTAGAGTTTACTTGTTAAGCCTGCAGCTAACCAGGGAGCTAAACTGTCTATGTTCAAAACCTGGTTCTGGGGCTTCCCTGGTGGCGCAGTGGTTGGGAGTCCACCTGCCGATGCAGGGGACACGGGTTCCTGCCCCGGTCCGGGAGGATCCCACATGCCGCGGAGCGGCTGGGTCCGTGAGCCACGGCCGCTGAGCCTGCGCATCCGGAGCCTGTGCTCCGCAACGGGAGAGGCCACAGCAGTGAGAGGCCCGCGTACCGCAAAAAAAAAACAAAAAACAAAAACCTGGTTCTGTTACTAACTAAGCTTTCCTGGCCTCAATTTCCTCATCTGTAAAGTGAGGATAGTGCTTACCACATAGTCTTTGGTCAACACATACTTGCTCAAATCCAGCCACATCAGAAGAGGGAGGGAGAAGACTTTTTTCCCACTAAAAATATCTATGTAGCGTTTGTTACATGCCAGACACTGTTCTGGGTACCGGGATGACGAATGGTGATGATTGTCCTCTGTAATGGTACGTCATGCCAAGGTACAAAACTGGCCGGGACCTGTGCTAGATGTATCTGTGTAAAGTGGAGTTTCATTCCCGTTGTAGCTCCAGACAAAGAGTGCATTTTATATTTCCATACCCCTAATACAGAAATGGCCCATGAGATGTGATGAAATGTCTCAAAGTCCTTCCCTCGTCCTTTAGCAATATCTTTCACCTTTTCAAAGAGACAAAAGAGTAATATTTAGCATATCGGATAATAAGCATTCATGAAATCACATTGTATTGTCAATAGTTCGTATCTTTTTTGGATTAAGTTGACAAAATATATATAATTATTTATCCTGAGCAGTGGCACAAGTTGAAAAATATAAAATGTTCAAGAAACGTATACAGATGAAAAATAAACGATGGCTGATGAAGGGGGGAATTTAGGAGTGCTGAAGATATACTCAGTGTAGCAGGTTAAACAATGGCCCCTAAAGATATGTTCATGTCCTAGTCCCCTATGGAAAGAGGTTTTTGCAGATGTGATTAAGTGAAGGATCTTGAGATGAGGGGATGATCTTGGATTACCTGGGTGGGTCCCAAATGCAATTACATGTTTCTCTAGAAGAGGAGGGTAGAGGGAAATCCAACCACACACAGAGGAGAACGTGATGGGAAGATGGAGCAGAGAGTTAAAGATGCTGGCCTTGAAGACTGATGCAGCCACAAGCCTATGAACGCTGGCAGCAACTAGCAGTTGGACGAGGCAAGTAAAGATTCTCCCCTAAAGCCTCCAGAGGGAGCGTGGTCCTGCTGATGCCTTGATTTTTGGCCCAGTGACACTGATTTCGGACTTTTGGCCTCTAGAACTGTAAGAGAATATATTGAGTTGGCCAAAAAATTCATTCGGGTTTTTACGTAAGATGCTATGGAAAAACCTGAACGATCCTTTCGGCCAACCCAATATTTCTGGTGTTTTAAGCCACCCAGTTTGCGGTAATTTGCTGCAAGAGCTACAGAAAACGAAAACACCCAGTCATTTTAGATTCATGACAGGGAGGACAACCACTGACTACTCTGTCAACCATCTCTTGGCATGATGCTATTTTGTACATGTTCTGGTTCACTGTGTCACTTCTAGCTTAATGTTCCTTTATTTTCCTTTGCATTCTATTGAATGCCACGTGGCATATAGCTTTTTTAAAAAGTTTTTGATTTGTACATTGGTGTTTTGACTGTGGATGGAACGGTCGAGTCTCCCTCACTTTCTTTTTTTTTTTTTTCTTCAGGTACTCCAAGTAATTTCGATGCATGGATCACGTTGGGAGGCACTAATTTAGGTAAGGGATGGAAAAGTCTGATGTCTGCTCTGATCCACAGCACAGTACACACTTTTAGTGACATGAATGCAAGTATCCCTTAAATCTAGGGTCTCTTTCTCTTGAATATCAGTGGAAGAAATAAGTTAACGCTTGAGGTCTGATTTTATTTTTTTCTTAGGCTCTGCTCTGACCCTGTCACTTTTTAAGACCTTGATAAAAATTTAACTGATGAGATTATCTTCATGTGTTCACTATACCTGATTAGGTCGTTAGCATCATCCCTCCACAATAAGATGATAATACGTGTTGACTCATCATGTTTTCTTAAAATTAAACCCTAGTTACATAAACGGATTTGTGTGCTCCGTCAAAAGTTTCCAAAGAGTAACTGCGCTTTAGTATGTCTCCTCCTTAGGGTGGGGCCTTTCCACGGAGTCTAATGTCACCCATTTCATTTAGATTCTTCCTGCTTTCATTCTCAAGGCTTTATCTTGAAGTGATCATGGCTTTAAATACCATCCATACGCGACAGACCCCCAACTTTCTATCTCATTTCCAGCCTGCACCTCTCTCCCCCACTTCAGTCTCCTTGCCGACTGCCTGCTAGATGTCTGATCGCTCCTTGGATGTCGAAACAGACATCTCCAACTCAACCCCGTTCATCTCCATGAGAGCAGTCATTCGTTGTCACCCAGGCTGTCTGTTGGCTTCCTCGTTTGTAAATCGTAAGTTCCGCAAGGACAAGGCCAATGTCATGTTCTGTGCTGTAGCCCCAGCACGTAGCGCAGTGCTAGACACATGGCGGGCAGGCAAGAAACACTTGTTTGTAATGAATGAGCAAATAAACCCAGCTGCATCCACCCTCTTGGAGCTGGGTCTTTTTGGGGGGAGGCTAGACTGGTCCTTTAGGGAAGAGTGAAAAATGGGGTCTGTGTTTACTCATTTGACAGGGACGTAGTGATGAACCCATTTTCCTTCGCCCTCCGCCTTTTATTAAAGGCTGTGGGTTCTTGCGGTAACTTTCGATCGCGCAGAATCCCAAGCCTTTGGTGCGGACAGACTGGTGGTGGCGAGCCCCGGCGCTGACCGCTGGGGTCCGCGGGGTCCCCGTGAGGATGGCGCGCGTCGCGGCGCGTGCGGCCCAGGTCGTCGAGCCCGCGAGAAGAGGTCGGGGCCCCGGGGCGAACACGCCTCTGAACCAGGGCGGCCCGGGTGCGGGCCCTCGGGGTGTGTGCGGCCCGGGTCTGGGCCCTCCGGCAGCGGCGCGTCGGGGTCTGCTCAGCCGGGGGTCGCGGCCGTAGGCTACGGCGCGGGCAGCGCGGGTCCCGGAGGCCGTGCGGCCGGCGCCAACCGACGTCACTTCCGACCGGAGCCAAGATGGCGGCGGCGCGGCCGCGGGCTCCTGGGCCGGCGGAGGGGCGGCGGCGGTTCGGGCGGCGGCTCTCGGCGCTCTGAGGCGCGGGGCGCGGCGGGCGCAGGTAAGAGGCGGCCGGGGCGGGTGGCCTCCGGGACGGTGGCGGGCTCGGCGCCGGGACTCCCGTTCCTGCCCGCGAGGAGCGAGGCGGCAGGGGCGACACGCCGGAGACCCGGGCGCTCCGGGCCGGGCGGGCCGGCGGACGCGCCCCTTCCGAGGTTCCGAGGTTCCGGTGTCCCGCGCCCGCCGGGGCCCCGGAACGAGGCGCGGCCCGCCGGCAGCCCAGTGGCGGTCCGGGGTCAGTCCGTCCCGCGACGAGCACCCCGGTCCGGCCTTGGGGCCCGGCGCCGGGAAGTAGTGGGGTCCGCTTTGTCGCTGTTGGTTTGCCGCGCGCCCCGCGGGGAGGACGCGTGTGGGCTGCGGGGCGGCGGCGCCGGGCAGGCGGCTGCGACCCTAGCGGGACCCCGTGCGCCCGCGGGTCCCAGGGCCGTTACAATTTCAGGTCGTCTTGTTTCTCTTTTTTGTGTTGCAGCCGAACGTGTCTCTCACACTTGCGTTCTGAATTTGTTTTGTGTCTAGTGTCTTTGTGTTTCCTCAGTCCACAAAGTGTGGTTTAAGCCTGGGGGTGTTCTCCCTCGGTAATCCCATCATAGACCCACCGGTGTTCTTGTTTTTAACAGACGTGCAGTTCTCTTTTACTCATTTTATTACCAAAGATACCCACGAACCTGTTTTTTGATGGTGGCAAGTGAGACACGAAGTAGACCAAACGGGTCATCGTCTTTCCCACACCTCCGTGGTTGCTCCCGACCCACACGTGAACCACTGAACCGGGAATAACCCCACATCAACCCGGGAAGCCCACATTCCCTCAACTACGCAGCTGTAATTTCCCCAGAGAGGACACGCATGCTGGCCCCTCATCTTCCGTTCAGCGTTGCGTTGGGGTTTTGGTTTTATTTCAGAGGTGGAACGCCCTTTGGTGAATCCCAGTTAAGTCTTTAAATCCCTCTAATCAGACACTAAAATGGTCCTACTCAGAAGGCGATTAAAATGTTTCTTAAAGTTTTTGTTTACTACAGAAAAGCAACCACAGTGTTTAACTAACAGAACCTTTCAGTGATTCTGTTAAGATGCCAGACTTCATCTCCGTTTGATCAGTTGCGTGCAAGTATTGGGGAAATGTAGGCCTTTAAACGTTTTTTTTTTTTTTTTTTTTTTTTAACATGTTATGAAATGTGCTGTACAAATGTTAAGGAGGAGGAACTGAGAGACATGTCGTGTGTTCCTTTTTAGTAGGGTCTTGCTTTTGAGATGGCATGCAGTTGCCCCTTCATTCGCCAGAAGCTCACTTACACTCATTTGCCCACATTCTTTTACATGTAGAATCTCAGTGTAGCCTTGAGAGGACCTTTAAAGATCGTCCAGCTCCCTCATTTCAAGCGATGGAAACGGAGATGGAAATGCATAGCGGGACTAACATTTGTTCACAGCTTCTGGTATTCCAGGGCTCTTTTTACACATCTTTTTTGGTTTGGTTTAAATACGTTAATACATTTGAAGTGGTTAGAAAAGTGCCAGGCACGTAATCATAACGCTCAATAGAGGTTCGCTTTTGTTGATTCTGAAGGTGGTTTCTTTCACTGAAAAGTTGGCATATTCACATTTGTTTTTTCTCATTTTGTGGCCAGTTCCTGAAACAATTCGTTATAAATTTGTAATAATGTATTGATATTCGTTTTGTAAGTACAAAATGTAACAAAAGATTCTCACTGTAGGACAATCTGAGAATGGAGAAAAACACAAAGAAGGAATAGAAATCAGCCTTTCCCTTTCCACTCCTCAGATAACCACTGTGAACATTTTGGCAGACCTTCTCCTCCTCCCTGTCTCTCTTGGTGTGCATGAGTATTTCTTTCCTTGTATATATTTATTCACTTCTATATATTTACATTTTCTACAGTATTGATATCATATATACTGTTTGCCTTCCTTTACGATATTGTGAGCATATATCCAAGCCACTAAATCTTATTCAATATGATTTTTTTGGCCATGTCTTATATGCACTGGCCATAATTTATTTATCAATTCCGTATTGATCAGTAAGGTTTCTACAGCCTGAGATTTTCTTTTCGTTAAGATTTGTTTAAAAGGTTTTTCTATTGTGAGTTGTAAAGTTCTGTCATCTTTTAAGATACGTGAGAATGTAAATTCTGTTTTTTAGCCTCTAAACACTCATTCTTCCTGCCAATGCAGTTTTAAGAAATAGCACTCCATTTCAGCTCCCTTTTATTCTCCTCCTTCAGCCGGGTCTGTGCAGTTACGTACATATATCTGCACGAATATTCTTTTGATGATTATTTTACGTTAGATGTTTATTTATTCATGGGACTCTTTCTTTAAGCTGCCCATCGCTTTTCAAGTTCCAGATCTGATTTACAAACCTTTTAAGTCCTGTTAAATCATAGACTTTCCGGGATGGAAAGCACCTTAGGTTATTTACTATTTTCATGTCTTCTGACTTGCTTTTCATGCTATTTTTAATCCCCATGCAGAAGAAAAAAAGCCTGTGGGCTGCACTAGAAAACTCCACAGTGGGGACTGAAAAGGGAGTAGGTGGACAGTGGGGGAAAATTGTCAAGCTTGCGTGGCAACGTGTAGATCCAGGGAGTTTCCAAATGATGGGGACGTTACCCGACAGAGACTACTACTGATACTGCTGACGTGCGTCCGGGGCTGTGCCGTTTGCCTGGAGCTCCTCAGTTATGCTGTCCCTCCTCCCGGCACTTGGTGAGAGGTCTGGGGTTCTGTTCTGGCTCTTTACTTTTGAAGTTAGTTGTTCATAGTTAGAGCCGATAAAATCATCTGAAGGCAGTAGTTAGGTTCCACTAAAGCAGGATTTCTTGGCCTCAACATGGTTGACTTTGGGGTTGGGTAACTTGTGTGGGCTGACCTGTACCTTGTAGGATGTTGGGCAGCACCCCTAACCTCTGCCCCCCAGATGCCAGTGGCACCTCCGCCAGGTGTGACAGTTGACAGAGTCTCCAGGCATTACCAGATGTCCGTCCCTCGGGGGGGGCAAAATCGCCCCAGTTCGCAGCCACTGCATTAAAGGAAGGTTCATCAGACTGGGTGGTTGAATCATTGAAGCGGTTTATGGAATCTCTGTAGTCACAGAACTGGAAGAATATACTATTCAACACATGGTTAACCTCAGGTCCCCACTGAAGCCAGGGAATGGACCTACTGTGGAAGTTCTTTCCTGAGTTTGGTTTTATGACTTTGTTGAATGGTCACTTTCAGAAATTTTGCTTTGGCGTCCCTTTCATGGCAAGAGGTAAGGCAACGTGAGGTAACCTGGAAACTATGGAGGAATTTTCATGACATAGGATCAGAGTTCCCAGTATGTAGGTTAAATTATTAGGAATTTTAAATAAATTTGCACAGAGTTGATACCTGGTGAATGATTTAAGCTTGTGGTCTGTTATGCTGAATAACACGGAAACAATGGTCTTTTCTAGAAAATGAGACTTAGTGAAGCAACCCCTTAAAAACTGATGATAAAAGTCTAGTTTTTCTAAAATCTTTTTTTTTTTTTTTTGTAAACCACCGGTTCAGGGTTATGCACTGAAAGTGATAAATTTGTCCTGAAGAAATAAAGTTTACTTTTGAAGTGCTTACTAACTATTTATAGTTTAGAGATAGGTTATTGATCTTTATGGCAAACATGCAACTTCCCCTGGGGAAAAAAAAGTATAAGTTGTCAAATCTTTATTTGAATTATTTAAAAGAACAGATAGTATAGACTGAAATTTATCGTGGCATAAGTAATCTTTAATCAGTAGTAATAGTAGTAATAATAATAATGAGTAATTTAGCACTTAACAGATAAATAAAGCAGAGAAAAAGAGACGTGCTCTTGGACCACATTCAGTAATGGACTGGTTTTCTGAATTACAGAATATCTGAATGCACAGAATCACGTTCATGCACTGGGGTGAATGCATGTGTCATTTAAATATTCTTTCTTAAAGAGAATGCCTTTCATTCCCCACTCCGACTTCCCTGAAACATGTATTAAAGTTATTGTATGTAATAAATCTGGTTCATTTGGAGTGAATTATACTTATAATATTTTTCTCAGTACTATATAATATTTATTCTTAGGGTCTTGGTTCACGTCATCTACTCTGTTTTCATTTATTAGTCCTTTGGAACGTGCAATAAAGGAGGTTTCACTGAATACTTATATATTTGCCAGCCATTTTGGTGAAAAACGTATTTTGTAGCTCTTGCAATAAATCATATGATAGGCTTTGCTTTGGAAGAGCTAAATTACTTCTTGGCACAGTTTGCCTGAAATATGGAAAGCTAAGTGCAACTGTTAGTTTGATTACGGTGGGCAGCCTGTCTGGAAATTGGCGAAACTTACAGATTTTACATGTGCGTATAAGTAGTTCCACTAAGACTTCATTAAACTCTGGTGGGAAAATTCTGTGGCATTTTCAGATAATTTAAATGATGCCATCAATATTTGAAAAGAATTGTGAGATTCACCAAACCCTTATATACCAGTATGAATTCTGCACATTTCATAAGACCTTATTAAGGCAGTGTAAATTAGGCATAAATTGGAGTATCAGTATAAAAAGATTCTAAATGTTTCCCATTCCGTGAATCTTATTTTAGGGACTTTGCCGTAATTCTGAGAGGCCTAATTTTGAGGTACATCTAAAAGTAGGAATTTTAAAAAGAAGGACTCTTGGGATAAATTTAGATTCTTCATTGTGAAGCTCTGTTAGCTCTGTTAGAGGTTATTGAGCAGGTCAGGTCACTTGTTTTGCGAGATAAATATTGGATCGGTGCAATTCCCTGGTAATTTATTTGAGCGCTACCTCGATGTACAGAATAAACTATCTCACAGATCAAGCGCAGGGACTTCGTTCTTTCTGGCAGTGGTAGGGGTAGGACAGTTATCCTCTCTCTCTTCTTCCTATTTGAAAAGTGTAGACAGTGATTACTTCTGTCTTTTCCTGGGATGTTTTAAGAAGAATAGGTGAATATGTGAGCAATCTGAGATACTTGAGGTTTTTCAGAAACATTAATAGCGTTTTTCTTAGATACCTGTTTAATATAATAGGTATTGAGGGGTAACATGGCACAGTTATTTTCAAGAGAAACACTTCCAAGTTATCTCTGAGTCCTAAAGGTTTTTGGCCTGTCCTATCCTCCCCCTACTGAACATGAACATGGTGGAGGGGGCGACTTTTTTTCCTAGTTTTTTCCACGCCTTGCACAAAGGCCAGTCCTTCATCTTCTACCTCTCTGGATATTTTTTCTCTTGGCAATTTCCTCTGTCCCTAGGCACCCCCTTGTGGCTGAAGACTTTTAAATCTCTGTCCCCCCACCTTGAAGGCAGTCTGTGGTGGGACCTTTTTTTTTCCCCGTTTGATGGATGCAGCTTCCCCTGAATGTCTGGCCTCTCCTCAGAGCCTCTAACATGGAACTCACCACCTTCCACTTAAATGCCATCCCTACTCCGGGCTGCCCTGTCTTTAAAATGTACACATTCTTCTTGTCAGTCACATTCCAGATTTTGAGCTCATCTTCACCATCTCTTTTTACCTCCTGTTCAGTTAGAAAACACATTCTGTTCATTCTTCCTCTGCAGTGCTAGTCATATTTTTTGTTTCTTTTCAGCTGTCATCTGTGTTTCAAACCTTTATCGCTCATCATCCAGATTCTTAACCGGCTTGCCTGGCCCCGGTCTTTCTGGCTGCCCTTTCCTCTCCTGCCTCCTCACTCTTTCCTGTCAATTTAACCTTCCTAAACTGTTAGGCATTGCTTTGTTTGTGGCCCTTCTCCGTCAGAAACTCCTCTGGGGCAAGTTGCCCACCCCAGGTGGCCGAAGCTGCCTTGCTGATGGGCAGTCCTGAAAGCAGGCTCTTTCCCTGGCCTCCTGCCTGCATACGTTCACCGGCTCTGCTTTTAAGTAATCCCTCTTCCGTCTTTCTCTGAAGACCCTCAGGGCCTGTGGAGTGGGTCAGGAAGGAGGCTGGGTGGATAATAACTCCTCCGTCACTACCTGGGGAACGTTACCCACAGGCCAAGTTCACTTTTAACCTGGAACTTAAACGCCCCTAGAACTATCCCATCTAGCCTGTCACTGCTCTGCACAGACCCTCACTCGAGTGGCACTGGCTGGCTTACTATAGTGGATGGCACCAAGGGGTTGCCTTTCATCCTCCGTATCATACGTGGGGGGCGGGCATTCCTCTTTACCTTGAAACAAGAACCACAAATAATTTATTTTGAGGAAACATACTTCCCTTTAAACAATAAAAATTCATGTGTGTACAGAGCTTCTTAAACTGTAGAGCAGTACACAGACATTGCTCTGCAAACAGTAGGTGTTGCTGTTATTTTAAAATACTCTTGAGAACAGGAATAGTTACATATTTAGAGGATAGGCTCCAAAACTCAGTTTTATTTAAAGTAGAAGGGTCACTCTCTACCAAAATAATAAGAAACTCTTGAGAGAAGACCTCTAGAATCTCGCGGTGATTGTGAGCCCGGCATCTCAGTGAAATATAGTTTAAGTTGTCACTTTATCTGGTGTAACTTGTGATCTTGCTCTGTGTTATTCACTTATGAATTTCAGAAGCCTCCTTGTCATTTATGTGTAGTTTGTGGAGGGTGAGTTTTCCTATGTATTTTATCGTGTAGGAAAAAACAAAAAAGCTCCGAGCAGCCACGTGTAAGGTGACTGTATTAATGCTCAGAAAGTGAGAAAGTGCATACTTGAGAGCCGGGACAAGAGCCTCATGTTACTGAAGCCTTCTTCCCTTTTAAAGGAGATTCAGAAGTATTTTGGGGGTTCTTGAAAATCTCTCAATTTTAAATGTTTAATCCCATAAGTAACGTCTGCGTTGGCAACTCCAGTGGAAGAACAATAACTCAAAGGGGTCAGTTGAGAACTCATTTTATTTTGGGAATTGTGAAGTGAACTATCATGGGGCATCTTGCTTTTAGAAAATTTGTGTTTGATTTGGAAGCTTGGCATTTGAGTGTGAGGAAAGAATCGACTTAATTTTCCTTTTATAATAATTTAAAGTTTTTACACATCTAACAGGGAAAATGTTAGAAAAGTATCACTTCATAGGAACTTCTTTGAGTTTAATGCTGTTTTGTAGAATATACAGTCAACAGCTGTCCTTTTCTGGGAGAGATGGGAGTTGTAATAATGATCTTGAATCTGTGCACAGTTCTCATCAGACAGCAGGGACTGGCTGGAAAGATGGAAAAATGGAAAGCATTTGTAGAATTATTGTAGAAACCCTAAACAAAACCTGAAATTTTTGATGTAATAAATTAAACGTTCAGCATAATATAATGACATAGATGTATACATTTAGTCAAAAGAATAGGGAGAGCGTATAATAGTAGCCATCTATAACATCACCAGGTAAATAATCAGCAATTGCTATACATTTATTGCTAAGCTAGCTCTTTATTAGTGGATGCTTAGAGCAGTGTTTTTTGAAAATTTTCCTTTTAATTTTTTTTTTCAAGTGAAGGAGAGATATTCTAGGGGAAGAAAAGAACCCTAAAGTGCCATAATCTAAATTTGGATTTATAGTACTCTCCTAGTTTAGCTGCTGGTCTCTTATTTAACATGCTACTGTGGTGTTGTTTAACTTAGATGTTTCAGACAAAAACTCTAATCAACCTCATTGTCTCACCAGAGCTCTGTGGCTCTGAAGCCATTCAAAACAGCGGATCTTCTGGTTTTCCCCTCAGTTCTGTGGAAACGGTTGTCAATATCGAATTCTCTCACCTGGAGTAAATTCTCTAAACTCTGCTTCCTTATTTAGGTTGGTGTCAGGACACTGCTCTGTGAATTTGGGGAATCAGGCTCTGGGATATTTGTCTGTGGTATTCTGGGCCTCATTGAGGAAACCAGTTTATTGAAATGGGAGAAATCACTGGTTTATCTGTGAGCATTCTGTTCTCTTTGTATCTCTTAACATACACTTTAGGTGGGGAAATTCCTCTGTGTGATACGATTTGTTATACCATTGCCTTTTGCCTTGGGTGGAAATCATTCTAGAGAGTAAGAAACATGAGCAGTTTAAAGCAGTAAGAGTTCATATTCTCTGATTTACCAAAGAATTACCAAATCCTTGCTGTATTCTCAGTCTCTTTACACGCGCGCACACACACACAAACACACACACACAAACACACAGACTCCTTATGCTGAAAATGATAAACATACCAGTTTTGATTTTTTCCACTTTAGCTTATTTAATTTGGTGATATAGTCTACTTTTTAAAAGGAAAGTTGGGGGTATATTTTTTAGTGTGAAACTGGATGTTCTGGATGATTATTCTTGTGAAATTTATATATTATTTCAGAAAAGGAAAATGAATGATTTTTCATTTAGCAAATTCCTAGGCAGATTCCATATTTATGAATTATGTGCTTTTGCTTAATCCAACGAATAGATGCTAAAAGTTTTCATATTGATAGCTAGAGTTTATAGATTGTAACTTGGTGATTCCATTCTTCTGGTAGGAATTATGAATGGTAGTTTTTTATAGTGAGTACATCAGCTGTGTTTGTTAATAAAAACTGCATTTGAGAAGTTGGCATAATTTAAATATTTTGATTATTTTTCTAGAAGTTTCTGGATTGCAAGAATCTTTTGGTTGAGAAAGCTAAGATCAGTGTTAAACACTGTAAATCTACCAGTGTTAAGCATTGTAAATCTACTCCGCAAAAAGCTTAATCATCTCTGTGTTTACTACAATGATATTCATTTACCATGAGAGATCTACTTTATGTAGTGATTAGTTTTCGAATAATTTTTCTTATGTAGGTCATAAACTCTCCAAGACTCCTTTTACAAAGTGATATTTTTAAAACTTTTTTTTTGGCATCTAGTCCATTTTTCAGTGTATTTATGATTTAAAAAATGTTGATACAGTCATGCTAGTTCTCTTATTTCTGTTTTACTCTTTGTCCATAAGCTATGTGTTGCTTCCTGAATCTTAAAAGTTAGTTTCTTCGGAGTCTTGATGTTACGATATGAGATTTTTTTGTAATCTAAGAGAATAATTATAATATTAGTGACCTCTAAGTGAATGTTGCAAATTTGATTATTTTCCAAATAGCCCAAAAGATCTAAACTGATTCAAAAGAATAATTGTAAAGTAATTATCAGTAACTTATAGGTGAATATGCTAATCAAATAATTATTTTCCTAATTCTTTCCCTTTTCTCCCAGACTAAAACTAATCTTAAAGAATCTGCTATTGCTTTTTCGTTAAAGGCTTTTCATATAGTTTTGTAGGTTTCACAAGTCTACAAAGGACAGGTACGACAGATTGACGTGTTAGACGTATTGCATTAATGTTAGTTTGTGTCTGTCTTTTTTTTTTAATCTGCCTTATCTCAGAGGATGGGTGATAGAGGTATGGCTGGGGCTGCAGAGCCGGTCTGACCCTGGGACTGCATATTTCTATAGGATTTCCTGCATATTTCTAGATTTTCTGGTCTCTGGCCTCCATGTCAGATAACAGCAGCTTAACCGTTGCTGAGGTTGTCTTGACTTTCTAAGGGGCTGGCATTTGCATAAAGACCCTGATTGTTTTATTGTTGCTGTATTCATACTGGTCATGTATAATCAAATCATCTTTATGATATTATTAAGCTAAATATTTGTAATGAAGATTTGCCCTAGAATTTGAAAGCAGTATCTTGAAAGGTTAAGTACGTGTATATTATTAAAACCTTGGATCTGTAAAATCAAGATCAAGCTCTTAGTTTTGTAAGAGTGTATGCTGTTAGTAAAGTATAGTTGGTGATAGAAATTCACATGCTCTAAATTTGTATATCTGTCTAATATACTTTATCTGAAAAACGTCAACAGGTAGAATAGAAGGGAAATGTAGACATACTAAAGATTTGGTCAGGCATAGAAATCCAAAAAAGAAACTAAGACAGAATCCAGGGTCAGAGAAGTCCTAGGGGTTTTAAGATTTTCATTATTTACCATTGGAAAACTGAAGGCACTTAATTATTAAGCATTTTTTAAAGTTTGATAGAATTATTAAGTTTCGGTGATAGGTGTGGAAAGACTTCTCTCTGCTTCTACACTGATAGGATTGATACTTCAAGTTCTCACATTTGATAAAACTTAGACCTTGAGATATCTGAGTTAGATAAGGGGGTATATAAATCAATGCTATTGAAGTCAACACTGAATATGAAAGGTACGTAGAATTGCCACACACTTCCACAGGGGTTTTGCAATCCTGGAGGAACCTTAAGGAAGTTATTCCAATGACAATGTTTAGAATCTATAGTTGCTCTAAAATATATTATCATATTGTAGCTAGTACATGATTACTACAGTTCAGAGGTTCTCCACTGGGAGGGTATCTGGGGATGTGTGTAGGTATTTTTGGTTGTCAAAATGCTCGGAGGGACTGCTGGCATTGATTACGCAGGGCAGTGCTGAGTGGCCTTAATGGAAGGGACAGTCCTGCACAAGAGTTCTTCAGCTCAAAATGCAGTGGTCCTCTGTTGAGAGAGACTGCTAAACTCTCAGTTCTTTTCTTGTAACATCCCTTGTTTTTAGTATAGTTTAATAAATCTAATTTAAAATACCATTTGAGAAGTCAGTGTCAGATTTGCAATGTTTTTGATTATTGTAAAATATTTTAGATATATAATTTGACAGTGTTGTGAGTCAAGAGGGAGAAAGAAAAAAAAAGAGGGTCTGGTTTTTAGCAATTAGGATTAGAAGTGATAGGAGGGTCTAAGCATACAGGGTCATTGTGAACCCTTAAACAAAGGTGTTAAGATCCTCTAGTCTCTGGAAAGAAATGATGGGCGCATTCCTATTTGGACAGAGAGGGAGCAGACAGTGTAGAAAGTCAGAGAGAAGATTATTAATATCTGAATTATGTTGTAACTTTTTTATTAAGAAAAAGATTCATTGAGGTAAATGGAAGACTAAGATGTTTCCAGTACTTTAATATTTTAGTTATTCATTTTTAGGTGTCACAGTACCTAAGTGGTTTGGTTTGTGCCTGTGAGCCAGCAACTACAAAACGGGAGGAAAAGGAAGGGAAGATGTTTTAAATAAAGAGGGAAAAACAGATGAAAAGCAGATGGAAAGAAGGAGGCAGCATGTCAGAAAATGGCAGCTCCATTCTTCCACGTCCTTAGGATAAAAACCCTGGTGTCATCCTGCACTTCCTCTCTTTTTTTCATACATAGTGTCGAATCTGCAGCAAATCCTGGGGACTCTATTTTAAAAATAGATCCAGGATCCAGTGACTTCTCTTATCTCCTCTGCTACCTGGGCTAAGGCACTACCATCTCTTGCCCGTATTGGGGCATTAGCCTCCTAAGAGGTCGGCTTGCTTCCACCCTACCTCCTTACGGTCTCTTTTTAAATCTAAGCCACACTAGGTCACTTCTGCCACCTTAAGCCTCCCAGTGGCTTTCCATCTCTGGTTGGAAAAGCTATAGCCATTCTGGTGAACGGCGCTTACCTTGCAAAGCCTGTGCTTCAATCTGCCTCCCCTGTTCCCCTCTCCGCCCTGTACCATCACCTCCTGCACTAGGCCTCTCATCTACGGTGTACAGTCTTACTCCCTTACGATGCTCCTCCCCCATCCCTTCCTGACTCTCAGCTCTTCTCCTTCCAGCTTTTAGCAGATGTCCCTTCTCAGTGAGGCCTTCTCTGACCATACTGATGGATTCACAGGCAGTGAGGTAGAGACAGTTTATAATCCCTGTCTCCCTGTCCTTCCGCTCCATGTGCCTCTCTGTTTTTCTCTAAAGCACTTTTCATTATCTGACTTACTACACATTTTACTTGCGTATTTGTTTACTGTGGTCTCCTTCCTGAGAGGGCAGGGATCCGTGTGCTCACTGTTCAAAAGCAGAGCTTGGCTCATAGTAGGTGCAAGGTGAGGCAAGAGTAAAAAGCTGGTGAAACATGGTTAAGAAACCATAGCAGAAACCAAAATTATGATACTGTGGCGGAGTTATCTCAACTTCCTTGAGTCTGTCATTAGTTGAGAGACTAACTTTGTGAAAATTAACAGAGCTGATTTATTTGACAGTAGCACAGTGCCTGCTGGTCTTAGAAGAAGCTTCATAAATGATACCGATGATTCTTGTGAGAAGGAAAAGACAAACCAAAGGAAATGATAAAGCATCTTTCCAAAGATCTTTTTCATTAAAACATTTGCATTTTACTGCAGGTTTTTTTCTCAAAGCGAACTCTTCGTGGCCAATGTTAGTAAATCCACCTCTGAAAGTTTAGTGAGAGGGCAGATGAAACCCCTGCCATTTCATTCACTTCTGGGGCCCTAAGGTGTCACACAAGGTCCTCCTGGTGGAACTGTACGGCCGTCAGTAGGCATTTGGTAGAGGGGGTCGTGCGTGCATGCCTCAGGGGCCACTAATCTCATCACTGTTTGACAAATACACATTTTAAACTTCATAATGATTTCAAGTCTCATAGAAAAGGATGGATTATATTCAATAAAGGATGTATATACTAAGGAAGGACATGTTAAAAATATGTGAGAAAGATGCTTAATGTTAAAATTTAAAGGAATGGACTTCATGGGTTAACCACCAGTTTTCTGAAATTGTATTCACTGAGTATTTACTTCATAAAAGTTTATATTTGTATAGCACTGAGCTCTCTAACAAATTCCAAGTTATCAAATACATGTCCTGTGTCAGTTATGAGTAAAAGCTGGTTCAGGTGGCCAGGCCCTAGCTTAAATATAGTGCCTTTGTTAAAGGCGATCCAGGTGAGTGTGGTTAAACAGTTCAAGGAAGAAGAACCCAAAACGATCCATATTAAGGAAATGGGGTGAAATGTCAAAGCGCTATTCTTTAGGATAGTGGGCAGGCTCTCTGCCCAGTGGCAGGTATATTCTCGGGCGAATAATGTCCCTGAATTATACTTTCTTTGGTTTATTAGCAGTTAGAACATGAAGTTACAATGTGAGCAGAGTCTTGTGGGTCTAGGAAGAAAACATAAATATAGGCAAATTGGTGAAGAAATAGAATTATGCTTAATGATGTGTATGTATACATGCTGAAAACAAGAATATTACAGTGGAAGTGGTACTCTCATGATTTTCATGTATTATGAATGACATCAAATGACTCCTAAGAGAGAACGTTGCAGAAAGGACCATCTTCATAGGTTGCTATCTAGAGACAGGCATGTCATTTGCATTTCCAAGAAATGATTTTGTCGCCTTGTTACTATACTATGAATAAATTGAAGGAAAATTTTAAAGGAATAAGTGTAGGTCTTTCCAAACAGCTTTTATGAAAACATTTGCATTTTACTTCAAAGTTTTCATTCTTTTCCTCAAAGAGAACTCTCCATGGAAATGTTAGTAAATCCACCTTTCTACTTCAGGAACTTGAAAAACAAAATAACGTATAGGGGTCTAATTGTGTTTGTATTCAACACAGTATTGATATAAGTGAAAGAAGAACATTGACATTGCATAATAAGTTACTCAGCCCTGCTTTGTGTTTCTGTTAACAAAGCTAATTTATTTCTTCTTAGGGATGATTCAGTTCCAAAGCAAAAATTTGATGTCATTCTAATGAGTCTGCTTTCAATTGTAGAGTACAATGAAGCCTCAGTAAAGAATAGTAAGACATCTATTTTATTGTAGATAATAAATCTGCAAAGTAAGTTCTCAGCATATATTGAAGTTGATCTGGCATGGAGTTGCTTTATGAATAGCCCTTTGAGCAAACTCTACAGTTCTGTATGTAGTTTTAAATCACTGTAAATTTGTAGGCAGGTACATATCACAATTGTCTGTTTTTCTTTTTAGGGCTCATGTAATCAAGGAAGTTTCTTTGTTGTGTGTATCTTTTCAGAACACAACAGGAATTGAAAATGAATCAGGTGAGTTTAAAAATAAGAATTTATACAAATACATTATCTAGATGTTAGACCAGTTCTTGATTTTTAAAAGATAGTAACACACACCTTCATTCCTACCAGATTTTCCTTTCTGTTTCTTAATACCATTCATTAGTTCATCATTTTCATAGTGTGTGTTTGTTCGTGAAGTGGAGTGTGCATTGTTTTGGCGTGAGTTGGCTTTTCTGTGGAACCCTAAGTAGAGGACTCATTCTTAGGGACCTTAGTTCAGACTTTCTTTTTTTACCTTCCCTGCCACACTCTAGTGTTATTTTTTTGTTTTTGTTTTGAAGCTTATTAAGCTTTCATTTTTAGTACTTTTTATTTTATAATAACCCATTGGTTGCACAGGGAAAATTGGAAGTTATTTTTAGAGACCAAAACTGAATGGGAAACTTTAAGCATTCTGTCCTTGAAAAACCCATTTAGAGGGCTTCCCTGGTGGCGCAGTGGTTGAGAGTCCGCCTGCCGATGCAGGGGACACGGGTTCGTGCCCCGGTCCGGGAAGATCCCACATGCCGCGGAGCGGCTGGGCCCGTGAGCCATGGCCGCTGAGCCTGCGCGTCCGGAGCCTGTGCTCTGCAACGGGAGAGGCCACAACAGTGAGAGGCCCGTGTACCGCAAAAAAACAAAACAAAACAAAAACCCGTTTAGAATAAAAACAAGAGAGCAGATATTGAAATGTAAGATGTATTTCTCCTTACAGGAGGGTGTGGGATTACCTGGAGATTAAACAATTCTGCTATGGGTATTTCTGTAGCCTCAAGGGTATTCTGATAAGTAGAACCAGTTATGTAGATTTTATATGTTCTGAAGTAGGATTCTTATTTTCTGCTCTTAATATCATTTCACTTGCAGTTATAGAAATGTATGGATATCAGAAACATTCTCTTTTGAAATCTTTATAAAACCCTTTTTTTAAAAATATGAAGGACAGAACTTAAAAGTGTGTAGTCTGTAATTTTTGGTGTTTAGCTTGAAAACATTTTGTACTCTCAATCAACTGAAACTTCCGACACCTTTTTTACCATTTACAGGTGCGTCTCACTGGAGCTCACAACTCCAGTTTCATTAAGTGACCAAGTATGATAAATTCAGTCCTGTGTTGGGGTTGAGAGGTGTGAAGTTTTTGAAATGGATTCTTTTGATTTCTTTTCATTACTTTCTTTATCAAAAATTCGTTGATTTTAATGCAGAGGACTATGCACCATAAAAAATGAATCTGGCAAACACATGGGGCACATGGTTGCTATTATTTTAAGCTTGCAGATTTACTGACATGCTTTTGAAGGCAAATTATTTTTGAAATGATGAGATGGGGGAGGGAAAAGAGAACAGAATGGACTTTTCATAGTCATTGTCCATCAAAGTTATGTGCGGATATATGTCGAAGAGTTCATTTATTTTCCTTTTTTAAGATTGAGTCTTAATGCTGACCTGGTCTCCCCATGGAACTTGCTTTCCTCCTGCCTCGGAGCTGTTGTTAGGGGAGTCTCGATTCTGGGTTGGAATGATGGTGAATGCTTCCAAAGTGGAATCTAAATATGGACATCACCTAGGTTGCATCACTCTTCAACAGCCATTTATTTCAGGTGGCTAACTGTGCTAAGCTAATAATATTTCAGTTCGAATGTATTTAGACCTGTTTGCCGCCTCACACTTTCGCTTTAATATTCCATTCATATCAAAAGGACCTGTGTTTGAAGAAAGTCCACATGTCATTCAAAAGAGTCGTAGTAATAACCATTTCTTTTTTTGGCTCTCTTACAGTTTGGTTTTGCTCTTGACAAGTTTTAATATCAGAGCTACAGAGGACTGCCTTTGATACCAAATGCCAACTATCAGTGGGAAAGTGTCCTCTTATGTTTCTAGTGGCTAGCACATTTTCTGATTTGGGTGTCATTTAAATGGTCCGGTAGTAGTGAAACTTTTATTTGGATTATAAAAATTGTCTGCTTTTTATGAATAAAATTTTCAGCATCATTAGTTATATTTTTATTATTTGAGGAGTATTAGTCCCATGATATTGAGATGTGATTACTATAGCATGACATACAATCTATGAGTGTTTTTCAATAATTGTCCCAGTGATTTTTAAAAATTAAGAATTGTTGCAGGACACTTCATGTTTTTCCCTCTTGTATTTATTCTTATTTTCAGCCAGTGAAATTGAGCAGTAAGTGCTTGAAAAGCTTCAAAACAACTACACAAAAATTCAGATATTAAAAAAGTTTTAACTTGAACCAGATTGATTTTTAATTAAAATTTTGATGGTGAGTTTAGGGTTAGATTTTTCTCTCTAGGGACTGATCAGCATTGCTTTGGTGAATTTTAGCTGTCAGATCTGTCTCTTATGATTGGTGTAGTTTCTAAGACAATAGCACAGAATCTTTCATTCATACAGGCCTGACAGTTGAGTTTTAGGGACCAAAGGATCCCAGGAGTGAGCATACCATATTGTTTACAAGTGAGTCCTTTAGAAGAAACAGCAGAGTCCAAAGCCTCCTGGCATTTTAAACACTGACTGTTGAAGCAGCAGTTTGAACTGCTGTCTTATCAATATGTTTCAAGCCATTCCTGGTGTGGCTAGCCGTGCTCTCCCTCCACCCTCAGCCCTGGGCTCCACAGAGCTCCAGACCCACATGCTTTTTGTCCTTCATTGTCTTTCTGTCTGTTCTCAGCACTTACCCTTTCTTACTATCTCTTATTTTTCTAATTTAGAATCCAGCCTTTGCAGCCACTGTATCTCCTCCCCTCACTCTCCATTTTCTTTTCTTTCCACTTTCAAATCACAGCTATCCTTTACTTGCTTCATTGTCATTCCACGCCCATCCCTATTAACTTTGAGTTGTTCCACTATTCTTCTTATCTTCTCCTAGATTTATCTAGGAGAATCCAGAACTTTATAAGTGGCTGTTTCATGGACAAAGAGTTTAGAATACTTTACTTTATAGAACATCTAAGGTGAGCAGAGTTCCATAATGCAGATATGCTCATAGTCACTTAAAGTAGATGTTCTAGGGTTTAATGCCACTTGCTACGTAGTGAGTGCTTAACCGACATGCCAGGCACCGCAATGCGTATTACATATATATTCTTTAAATTCAGTCTTTTGCAACCACTCTATGAAGAGTAGGTATTATAACTATTTTATGGATGAAGACATTAAGGCCAGAGGCCCGTGATCACTCAAACAGTAAGTGATAGAGCTCTGATTCACTCAGATTCAATCTGAATCTGATTCTGATTCAGGCCAGTCAGATTCCAAAGCCCAGGGGTTCTTGGTCACCATGCTATACTGCGGTACCGGTCAGGATAAGCTGTGTTATGCTGCACTTACAGACGGGCAGCTCCAAAACCTCAGGGTCTTACACAGCAACCATTTATTTCTTGTTCTTGCTGCACATCCAGTGTGGATCTGCTATTTTAGTTGCTTAAGAACCAAGGGTGACGGAGGCTTTGTCTCAGTACATGTTTCTCCTACTTGTGCTTAATTGGCTCGAGTTACTCCCATGGTTGCATTGAACTTAAAACTCAAGTGGGGAAAGCAGTGCAAACCCATCAGGCGCTTGGGAGGAGAAGAGAACTATAATATTTAGGTACAGCCCCAGTGATTTTTTTTTCCTGCTTTATTGAGATATAATTGACATATAACATTGTGTAAGTTTAAGCCCTAATGGTTTAATACTGCTGTCTTGATTACTAACTTTTAAAGAATCTTTATATAACTCAAATTGTTACTAATATATGAAACTTTCTATCAGTATAGTAGTTTTATGATTGCAGCATGTCTGTATACTGATCAGTCACCTATGGCAGGGGTCCCCAGCCCCTGGGCGGCAGACCGGAACTGGGCCACACGGCAGGAGGTGAGTGGTGGGCGAGTGAGCGAAGCTTCATCTGCGGCTCCCCACTGCTCCCCACCGCTCCCCACAGCTCCCCACAGCTCCCCACCGCTCCCCACCGCTCCCCACTGCTCCCCGTCGCTCCCCACAGCTCCCCACCGCTCCCCACCGCTCCCCACTGGTCCCCGTCACTCCCCACAGCTCCACACTGCTCCCCACCACTCCCCGTCGCTCCCCACAGCTCCCCACCGCTCCCCACCGCTCAGCATTGCTCCCCACAGCTTCCCACCGCTCCCCATCGCTCCCCACCGCTCCCCATCGCTCCGCACCGCTCCCCACCGCTCCCCACCTCTCCCCACCGCTCCCCACCGCTCCACACCTCTCCCCACCGCTCCCCACCGCTCTGCATTGCTCCCCACCGGTCCCCACCGCTCCCCACCGGTCCCCATTGCTCCCCACCGCTCCCCATTGCTCCCCACCGCTCCTCACCGCTCCCCATCGCTCACGTTCCCTCCTGAACCACTCCCCCCACCGCCCCCGTGGAAAAAATTGTCTTCCACGAAACTGGTCCCTGGTACCAAAACGGTTGGGGACCACTGGTCTGTGGTATTGCCAGTAATCAGTAGCAAAGCAATTTAACGTTCCAAACTTGTTTTAAAGTTTTACTTACTAAAATAACAGAAGAAGCTTTTAATCACTGATGCTGCAGATCCAACCCTGAGAATTGTGATAAGCCATCAGAATAATGGAAAGATCCATATTCCATTACTTTAGCTGTTCTGAATGTTCTCTCCTCCCCTCATTCATCCTGCATAGACTGCATCCCAGTGTGTTGTGGATTCTGCCTGCAGGGAACTAGGTAGGCAAAGGCTCAGCTTTGTAACACATACTTTTAGAGGGAGACAGTTAAAAAGCAGGATGACAAACAGGATAATTTCAGATAGTGAAAAGTGCTGTGAAGACAGTGAAATAAGATAATGTGATAAAGAATGGTGGGTGGAGAGGTTCTCTGGATTACATGGTCAGGGAAGGCTGTTCTGAGGAAGTGATTGATAATAGAACAGAGACTCAGGTCATAACCAAGAACCAGATATATGAAGATCTGGGGAAAGAAATTCTAGGCAGAGTGAACAAACAGTGAGTGCAAAGGCTCTGAGGTGAGAATGAGCTTGCTGGTTCAAGGAATGGAGTGCAGGCCAGGGGCTGGAGCTTGACTAGCATCAGGGACTCTGGACAGGATGAAGTTGGTGTGAGGGATGAGGGCCAGATTTATAGGGCCTTTAGGGCCGTGAGAAGAAGTTTATCTTTTATTCTTCTAAATGCAATGGGAAGCCACTGGGCAGAGACATCATCTGATTTCCACTTTTTAGAATATCTTTCTTCCTGTGCTGCAGAGACTGGATTGTTAGGGGCAAGAATGTAGTACTATGTCTGTTCACTATTAACACCATATTCGAGGACAGTTTCTTTAGTTGGAAGCTTAATAGACCTGCCAGCTTTTTGAACGAGGGTACTTCTGAAAGTGTTTTCAGAACTATTTGACTGCTGTCCTTTTGCAGAGATGGTGTATAAGATTTTCTTGTTCTGTGTCCCCATCTGCTTGTTGTTAATTGCAGTCATACTCATTCCTTAACCAAATACAATTTAATGCTATTTTAGGAAACTGAAGCTTGTTTGATATTTTTCCTCCATTGTTTGCCCCCAGAATAGTAACTAAGAGTATTGTCTGCGAGTCTAAACAAAGAAGAATTGTTCATGGAATTTGAGTGTTTTAATACTCTCTGATTCTTGGATGTCTTTTGCTCGTGACAGCAATTGCTATGGTGATTACTATTAGTCTATTGTAGCAGGAATATGTATCTTAGTGTGAATGTACAATGTTGTGTTCTTAATATTAAGGGATGTTGCATCTGATCTCTCCTGTCACCCACTGCTGTTGCTCCCCAGTGTTGGTTTTGATCAAATCAATATTTAAGAAACGAGGTGCTTTAATTAAATAGGTTAAAACTGATGTAGTAATTTATGATCAGTCTTTGGATGAAGTGTATAAAAGGATTTACTGATATAAATTTAAATGAAATGCCAGTAAAGCTTGCTTATTCTTATATTTTTAAAAATAAAGACATTAGGGACTTCCCTGGTGGTGCAGTGGTTAAGAATCTGCCTGCCAGTGCAGGGGACACGGGTTCAAGCCCTGGTCCAGGAAGATCCCACATGCCGTGGAGCGTCTAAGCCCTGTGCCACAACTACTGAGCCTGTGCTCTAGAGTCCGCGAGTCACAATTACTGAGCCCACGTGCCATAATTACTGAAGCCCGCGCACCTAGAGCCGGTGCTCCGCAACAAGAGAAGCCACTGTAGTGAGAAGCCTGCACACTGCAATAACGAGTAGCCCCTGCTCGCCACAACTAGAGGAAGCCCGCGCGCAGCAACAAAGACCCAGCGCAGCCAAAAATAAATGAAATAAAATAATTAAAAAAAAAGAGGGACCCTATTTAGCATCTTAAAAAAAAAAGACATTAGTATGTGTTGCCTGTGTAAGATAGTACATGCAGCCTTATGTAATAGCAGCCAGTGCCAGTGTTCTGATACATATTAAACACAGTGACTGTTTATTTGAGAGTGTGAAGAGAGGGGTGCAGGGAGGAAGTGGAGCAGGCTGGTTCCAGAACACACGTGCCTGGAGCAGAGTGGATGGGGTCAGAGAGGTGTTGGGTCAGACCTGTGGTCATTGTGAGGACCAGAGTGGACTTTGCTCAGGGCGATGGGACACCTTTGGAGGTTTTTGAGCAAAGGAATGCTTGACTTGGGTTAAAGAAAAATCTTGAAAAAATTTTTTTTCTATGGCATTGGTATTTTTGTTCTTTATTTTCTCAGAGCATTAAAGGTTCATTTTAGCATGATTTAAAGAGAGTATAGGATTCATTTACTTATTTTACTTTAAAAATCAACTTTGAGGTATAATTTATGTGTAATGAAATACACTCATTCGAAGTGTTGAGTTTTGACAAATGTCTACACTCATGTAACTACCATCACTGTCAAGATATAGGACATTTCCATCACCCTCAAAGTTCCTTCTTGCTGTTCTGCAGATAGTCCTCCCCCGAGCCCCGAGCCCCGACCCCAGGCAACTACTGATCTGCTCTCTGTCCCTATGGTTTGGTTTTTCCCATTCTAGAATTTCAGGTAAATGGAATCATATAGTATGTGCTCCTTTGTGTTTATCTCCTTTTGGTCAGCGTATGTTTTTGAGAGTCATCCATTTGTTGTGCATATTAGTGGTTTATTCCTTTTACAGGAAATATTTTATGGGAGACCATCTGACCATCTAGATAAATCTGTTCATAATCATATTTCTAAAGATTTGGTGAAACTGTGGGATGGCTACTATCTTTCGTTTTAGGTATCTCCCCTGCCTTTTTTCTATCCTAAAAATATATATGGTGTAAAAAATCAAAACCACTTTTGCTGTTGTAGCATATTATTAATATAGAATTATATTTTTTGTCGGTAACTATAAATACAAATTTGACACTAAAGACATTTTTAAAAAAGCCTTCCAATTAAGGTGATTCCAATCTGTTGTTATTACCTAAATCTCAACTAGTGAGTGTATAGTTTAGGGAAACTAATGCATTGAATAGTGATGGCCCTTAAATCTCATTTTGAATCATGTATTTTACTAGGTAAATTAGCAATTTTTATAAAATCCAGGACATTGTCTTTCCGAATGAAAATACTAGATTTCTGAAATTTGAAAAAAGAAATTAGCCACTTGACTAGCATTTCCTTACATACCTGTGGAAGGAGCTGTGGCAGAAGTCTCACATTTCTTGTTGTTCTGAGATTAACGCTTTGGTAGAGAAGGTTAGAGGGTTGTTTAGCTCTGCATCACCTTTGGTGTCTTGTGACTGACATTCCCCTCCAGCTGTGGAAACTGGGGCAAGTCACTTGTCTTCTCGGTATTTGTTTCTCACCTGTTAAATAGGGATAATAGCGGTGCCCATTCCATGCGATTGTGGGCAAGAGAAAATGAGTAATAAATGTAAAGCACTAAGGCTAGTGCCCGGCATATAGGGAGCACTGTAAGTATTGTTACTATCGTCTTCATCCAGTAACCGAGTCTCTCGATCCTGCCCTGTAAAATACCTTCTAGTCACTGTTACTGCTTGAGTACAGACCGAGACATTCCTTGTTTACTAAACCTCCTAATTGATCGTCTCACCAACAGCCTGTCTCTCCTCGGGGAATCATTCTCCACGTGCCTTGAAGTACTATATATAGAGAGCATAAAGCTGACCATACAGGAAGCCAGCAAAGTGGACAATCCTGCATTGTTTGGAATGTCTTCATGGAGGAGCTGGGATGTGAACTTGACCCGGAAGGATGTAGAGGATCTTGACTGGTCAGAGGAACTGAGGGTCAGAAGGACCAGTGGTCTGGGTCACTGTAGGCTGTGAGAGCCCCAGAGGAGTAAGAGGACCTAGGCTGGTGAGGGCAGGAAGAGCCAGAGGGTTGTGCCTGTAGGGGCCAGGAAGGAACTTTGAAGAGTAAAATGGGGAGTTTTCTTCCAATAGAATATATATATGTATTTTTAATCTGTGGGTATACCAAACAAACTACCTGACTTGAAAGGCTGTAGATCCACAGTTTGCTGCTTTGGATGAAGGTGGTTTGAGAAGTTGCAACTCAGTCTTGCCAGTAACAGACTCACTCACTGGGAGGCAACAGAAAGCTCCTTTTCCTGCTCAGCCCCCACTCCATTCCCACCCTGCATCAGAACCTTCTGGACAAGGGGCACGGGTATGTCAGGGTGAGAAAGCTCTCAGGTACCTCATTTTCTTGGCTTCCCTTGAACTGTGAAAGTTTCTAAAACCAGTAGAGGAACTACAGGACTTTATTTAGAATGTTTTTAAAAGAGTTTTGAACCAGATGCTTTATAGGTTGATTAATAGAGAAGGCAGAGGGTTTGGAGGAGTTGAATATGGAATAGACTAGAAGCCAGAAGACTTTGTCACATCTTGTCACTCCCCTGCCCCAAACCCTGCAGCGCCCCACCACTCTCCAAAGGCCATCTGGTCTCCGTACCTCGGTCGTGAAGGTTCTGCAGGATCTGGTGGCAGCTGCCTCTGCTTTCTCCCTGGCTCACTCTGACCTGGCCACAGTGGCCTCTTTTTGTTCCTGAACTTGCCAAGCCCTTTGGTCTCCTCAGGATGTTTCTTTGGAATGCTCAGTCCTTCACACATGGCTCATTCTCATCTTTCAAGTCCAAGTCTCTGTCATTCTCTGTGTCATTCTCTGAGATGCACTTGCTCCACCCCCAGCTACCCTAACTAAAGCAGAGTCCCCTCCTTATCTCTGTTTGTCACACCCCTTCTTTCAGTGGTCCCCATTGGAACACCCTGCCGGTCTCCCATGCTAGGCTGTGGGCCGCAGGTGGGCAGGACCCCATGTCCTCCTTGTTGCTTTCCTAGCTTCCTAGGGTAGCGCTGTGGTGGCACGTGGGACAGAGACTGGACATTTGTTGGATGGGTGGGGATTGCTGTGCTATTTCATCTTTAAAGGATGACGGTGGTAGGCGCTGGAGGGAAGGGATCCGATCCAGCAGATTTTGAAGCCTCACCAGCAGCGTTTGACTGTTGACCTCTCTCCCTTCCTTGAACCTTTTCGTGGCCTTTCTGGTACCTCACTGCCTCTGGGCTGCCTTCTCCTAGGCCTCCTCTGCTGCTTTCACTCGTAGGTAGTGGTGTCCTCAGGGCTCGTCCTCACTCTTCTCTTGCTCTCTGCTCTCCAGTCTCATCCACTCTCCTGGACTCCGTTACCAGTCGAGCCGTGTCCACTTACAGCCGTCTCTGCACCTGGACCTCTTGGCATTGACTGCCAGACACTTGTTTATTTGACTGTTCACAGCAACCACCGCTCTGAGCTATGTATGCATCCTGTGCCGGGCTCCGGGGGCAGGGCGAGTGAAACAGACCTGCCCTGTGTGTCTGGGACCTCGGCTTTGCCTCTGGTGGAGAGGCCGTCGAACAGGCCAGCCTGTCAGTGCGTCAGAGTGCAGCGTGCAGTGAGAGGCCAGAGCGTGGGAGGGAGGCCTGATGGGGACCCTTGCTCGGTAGGACAGTGAAGACAGGCTTCCTCTGGGTAAGGCAGGGGCCTGGAGCACCGACACACACTGGCTCCCTTAGGAGTCCTCAGGCCTTGATGGGGTCGCAGTCCCACCATCTGGGGCTTAAAGCAAAGGGTAGGAACTCTGTTCTCCTTGTGCATCCTTGCAGGAGCCCTAACGGGCATCGACGATAAGTTGTTGCCTTTAATGTTTTGAAGCCACTTAACTCAGTTTGTTCTAGTCTGTTTTACTTGTTCTCCTTTGGGGATGAGCAATGAAACCTTAAAAAAACCCAAACAAACCCTTGTGCCTATAGGGGAGCACCCCCTCCAGTTGTGCTCAGGAAGCTTGGCATGGGGGGAGGCGGGGGGGGCACAAATATGTGGATCCAGCCTCTCCCCTCGCTCCTCGCATCACCACAGTCTCCTGTTCTCTGCTTCTCAGTCCTGAGATGGGAGGTACCGGAAGGTCAGGGGTGGTCTTCCTCAGTCCAGCCATTCTCAGGCTTTTTGTTTACGTGGATTATGTATTTGGATATTTACCATGAAATTGAAACAAATTTTAAAACTTTGGCGGGGGGAAATAATTACAGATACACAGGAAATTGCAAAAGTAGTAGAGTCCTTACGGTCCTCTGCACTCACCTTCCCGGATGGAAACGTCTTAACTCTAGTACAATATCAATACCACGGAATCAGCTTGGTACAGTGATGTTAGTCAGACTGCAGGCCTTATTCATGACTCAGAAAATTTAAAACACATGATTAAACAGTCACACATTCCATTAGCCAGTGGAATGATGACATCATCACACGTCAGAGCCTCCAGAAAACTCCGCTGTACACATCTGAGAGTGAAAAAGGCAGATAACGTCTTATTATTGTTATAAAAATGGCTCTGGCCTTGTGGACCCTCGAAAGGGACTTCCCAGGCACCACCGGATTACAGTGTGAGACCCCACTGGTTTAGTAGTTAAAATGTGGACTCCTGTCTGGAATTTACCTTGGCTCCACTACTTTATGTAATTTGGGGAAGTTACTTGACAGGGCTACTCTAAGGCTTGGTGTTTGGGATTCCTGCTCCTGAAGTGTGACTGTCTGGGTCTGAATCCTACCTCTGCCACTTACTAGCTGTGAGTATAGGCAGGTTTCAGTTTCATCTGTAAAATGGGGTTATAAAAGAACCCACAACCAGCGTGACAGTGTAAAGATTAAACGAGGTGCTGTAGAAAGAGCTTGGAACAGTGTCTGATTCGCATCCTGAATGCTCCGTCGGCGTTAGCTCTGATTACGGTGAGCATTCGGTGAGGTGATGTGCAGAAAGTGCCTGTTAGCACAGAGCTTGGCCCAGAGGAAGGAGTGAGAGCCATGTTCCCTGAGCACCCCGTCATCCAGCATGGGAAGGTCATCCTCGGCCAGAGGAAGAGTATTGCGGGAAAGCGTAGAAGGACCTTCCAGAGGCTCCACAGCAAGGTCAAAACTGGAGATTCCAAATACATGTAAGGTTTCTTGTGTTCGGAAGCAGAATCAGAGTTCCTCTGCCGGTGAGCCTCTTGAGAAGGGGGCCTGGGTCAGCTGTATTAACCGTAGTATCTTCACCACCAGCACATGCCAGCCCGGAGCAGGCACTTGGGAAGTGTTTGTTAGTGATTGAATGATGGACAACTTGTGGCCATTAGTTGGGGGAGAGAGGGGATATTGACTTTCTTTAACTTTGAGGTAGGAAGTTGGAGGCATGGAATTAAGGAGGTCAATTAACAGTTAATAACTAACTTACTAACTTAAACTTACTATGTTAAATTTAATACGTTACATTTAATACATACCAATCCAGATCAGTTCACTGATACTTGTTTCATTAAGTAGGGAATTAGGGTTCTTACGTTTTCTATTACATAACAGGAAAGTAGAGAAGTCCTCGTAGCTTCCCCCGTGCTTATCACAGTGGTCAGTGTCAGAAACCCTTGAAATGGGAATGTGCCTTTATTCTGGGACAGCAGGGATGGGGTGCTGGGAGGCCGTTGGCCCCTCTGGAAAGAGGAGCAGCCAAGGTTCCTTCCTGGAGTGTGCAGCCTGGCCTCCGGCCGCTTACCTTCCACCCCTCTCATTCTGTGTGGTTCATAGGTCTCCGAAGGCATCACCACCCCCACCCCCCACCCCCCCGCCCCGCACACACACAGACAGCGCTGGCCGCTCTTCTCTTCCCTGCTCTGCTGTGGACACATTGGTCTCTGCCTGTCTGTTCTCTGAACACACCACACTTATTCCTAATTCAGCAAGGTCCTTTCCTGACCTGTTTTTCCTGCATATTGTCACAAGATTCCCTTCCTACTTCTGGAGAGGTCTTCCTTAAGCCCTCTGTCTAACATAGCACCCTGCCCCTTCTCCCATCACTGTGTCCCATTCTTGTGCTTGATTTCTCTTCAGAGCATCAATAAGTACCAAGCACTGTATATCTTTGATTTCGTCTGTCTTCTTCACTAGAATAATATATATATATTTGTTAAGGCATATGTGATGCTTAAAACGTTGCCTGGCCCACAGAAGGGACTCAGAAATCTTTTAACTAGACGTTACAGTTTCTTTTCGACAAAATCAACCTAAGAAGTATTCCCAGGATTGTTACTCTTTAGTGTAAGCACCAAGGTGACCCTGTTTAGAGTATGGTGTTACATCTAATACTATCTGTCTATCTATCTATCTATCTATGTATCTATCCATCTGTCTATCTAATACTATATATATATATATAGTATTAGATGTATATATTTATATATAAGAGAGATTGTGTGTGTGTGTGTGTGTGTATGTATATGAAAGAGATCCCAGTTTATGAGTGTGTTGGGAAGAGAAATTTTCTTTTAAATGTTCTTTTGTTCCAAAGGTTTACTTGTAAACTGGTTGCTTGGAATTGAGAGCACAGTACATTTTCTAAAAAAGGATCCTTACATTGACCCGGAAATACCGACCTCAAATTCAGGAAATTCAGGCACTCATAGAGAAAATGCTTTCAGATAGATGACTCTGCTGTTTAATTTTTTCCTAGCCTTCTTTTTTCTAAAAAAGGTTTAAGTTAACTTGCAAGAATCATTTATTTGTTCAAGTACTTAAGTGACAACAAACATTTCAAGTCTGTTGCTGAGCACTGGGAATGCAACGTCGAGTAAGATGGACACAATCTGTCTTCCCTGCAGTCTGACGGGGGAGGTGCATTAAACACATAATTATACAAGTAATTATTTAAAATTGTGGTAAGAGCTATGAAGGAAAAATAAGGAAGTGGGGGGAGAGGGCGGTTCTGTTGAGGCAAGCCGTCCTACCTTCTTCTACTTCTGATTTCCTAAAGATGTTCCATGCAGTTTGCAGCCACAGCCACTGCAGTGAAGATTGCAAGAGCCGGAGCGGTGAGAGGAAGGCCCTGGAGCTGGCCAGTGTCTGGACTGAGGTCCTCCGGTTTTAGTTGAGTCCCTTTGTAGTGTCAAGGGTACGGAAATAAACAGGAAAAAAAGCTTTCCTCTACTAACTAAAGGAACCCAAATTAAAAATAATGGTTTTGCTGAAAGCAAGTAAATATGTGTATGGGAACTCTCCTTATTTCTTTTTCCTGTGGCACCTCTGCTGAGGTCCTTTATATTCACAGGTGTCTCATAAATTTTAATATCCATGATCTTCAACTTATCCTCAAGTTACACATTTCCTGTGGGAATGACCAATCCTACCTTAGGCGCCATCTCCTGTTGACATTTCTGGGGAGGTTTGGAGGTTTTAGGGCAGAGGTTCTCAGATTATATTCCAGCAGAATCTTTTCTTTTTTGAAATCTTTGCTTTATTGAGGTATAATTGACAAAATTGTAAGATGTCTAAAGTGTGTGTACATCATGGTGGTTTGATATACCTATACATTGTGAAAGAATTCCTACCATCTAGTTAATTCACATACCCATCATCTTGCATATTTATCTTTTTCTTTTCTTTTTTTTGGTGAGAACATTTAAGTTCTACTGTCTTAGCAAGTTTCAGTTCTATAATACATGCTGTCAACCATAGTCACCATGTTTTATATTAGGGCCTCATACCCGATCCAGCAGAATTTTAACTGCGAATACCACAGTAGTTATGGGCTCGGGCTCTGGGGATAGACAGATGGAGTCTCAAACCCTGTCCTTGAGCAGCTTGGACCACTTCCCTAAGCCTCAGTTTCCTCATCTGTGTGTGTGGTGAGGGAGAGGGGAGCTGGGAGGGGGCATTGACAGTGCCTGCTTCTTGGGCTGTTTGGAGTAAGCTTGCACACAAGATGGTTAGCACAGTGCCTTGCACTGAGGCCTGAGGAAGTTCCCGGTACACATTAAGTCATTAATATTACTGTAATACTGCCTGGAAGTATCAGTTTGAGTTGGCTGACGCACTGTCTTTTCAGAGCTTCTGGGGAGGTTAAGTGGTGTCAAATCCTTTAAACTCTTCTCCTGGGTCCCATCTGAGAAAGGGGAAGAAAATTCCCACTGACTGTGCTAACTAGCCATGTGCTAATAGGACTCATCACTGTGGCTAGTACTTGTTAATATTGTGTAATTTATCCAAGTTAAAAAATAATTATTATGTAGCCTAGGATAGCAACTACCAATTTCATACCTTTTCCCTCTTTGGAAAAATTTATTCACGTTTCCAAAATTCCAGTTGATACATGAAAAACTTTTTAAATGAGGGCACTGTATTTAGAAGTGAGAAATTTGTGTGCTAAATTTATTCACACTTTAGCTAATGAAAAATACCATAAGACCATTTTCTGGGCCAGTTCTGATATTCCCACGTCTGGGAAGACATTGAACTTGTGCTTGGTGATACTGTCAGGACCAAGGCGTAAATCAGGCAGGATGGAAGTATTTGTGCTTCTGGAGTGTATGCACCGTCACCTTCGCCCTGTGCAGGGAATGAACCCTAGTCCCTCGATGCCCACTTCTGCACATTTCAACTCAAAATAGCACAGTAGACCTTCATAATGACAGACATGCTTGTTGCCGTGGGATTTACTTCTCTCGAAGCAGCCTATTGATACGTTTTTTTTAAAAATTGAAATGCTAGGAGTACAAAAATTTGGATGATATTCTTTTCTTGGAACAAAACATTCTTAAAAACCACAAGATCTTCATTGTTCTGGGAAAAGTAATCTTTTTAGCTTGGAGTTTGCTTTTTGCCTATGTTGGTTTCCTTGAAAGTCCTTGAGAAATGTTTCCCTTTGCAGTGAAATAAAAAACATTCAGACTACAAAACCCATCATTCTTGGCGGGGTCATGACCTGCACATCAGTTCTTCAGGGTATATGTGATGCCGGTTAATAGCCACTCACTTTTCCTTTAATTTGAAAGTTATTTTTAGACTAACAGTCATGTTCTATGAGTTGGCTCAAATCTCCCCTTTCCGTTACCTTACCTACATATATCTAATAGTAATCTTATTTCTTAAGAATTTTGGCATATACTTAGTAATTTCTAAATTCTCTATTTCTTAGAGACTTTATGATATTGTGGGGACTTTGCTATTTAGTTACTTGGTATACAGTCGTATAGTACTGTTTCCTGGAAAGGTCTCACTTCCATGGAGGGCCCAGAATAAATTGTAGTGTTCTTGCTGGGAATCCTCAAGCCTGTCAAGGGGTTGTTGCTGGAGGGATGAAAGCATGGATGGGATGGGGGTCCGATTGGCTGGCACGGCCTTTACAGCATGTGCCAACAGTGTTCATTTAAGTCGGGAGTGCTGGTTTTTATTTTTTTAATGTCCTTAAATGCTGATGGTGGCCTGTGACTTAAAAGTAAGCTTGAGCTGTATTTTGCTGCCAGTTTCTGTGGGAGTTTAAAACAATATGGTGCCAGAGGTTTACATGTTTTTAAAATGGCCACAGGTGGCAGGAACAAAATAGATGAACACAGACGTGCTTGAAGGTTACAGTGGTTTCCTTTGGAGACTCACAGACAAGCATCAAAGCCTCTCCTGAAACACTTGACATGATCATCTTAGTCTGGCTCTCCAGCTTCGGGTTTCAGTTACATTTTTGCTTATTGGGCCAGAAAAAAATCAAAATGGAGCTGGGTTTTCTTCCTTTTGCTGTTATCCTTCTGCTTCTTAACCTGCAGAACGCTGAGCCTGTGGCAGCCGCCGAGACCCTGGCCGAGGTACCTGAACATGTGCTTCGAGGCCTTCCAGAGGAAGTGAGGCTTTTCCAATCTGCTGTTGACAAGACTCGGGTTGGTGAGCACTGGGGTCAGAGAAGGAGAGGGAAGGGAGGGCAGGCTGTGGCGAGGCTTCCTCTGGGGCTTCTCAGGTAGGGAGCTCACTCTAAAAGCAACGCATCTATACTCTGACTCAGAAGATTATGTTTTCCAGTTAAGAATCCAGGGTGGACGTAGATTATAAAATTAAACCAGAAGCACACCTTCACCCATCCCCCATCCTTCGTGATTCAGCCTGAGCAGCCCCCTTCCTCCATGTCTCCCCAGGGCTCTCCTTCCCATAGAATGTATTGCTCCCTCCTCTGATTTCACTGTGATTTGAGTGTGATTATGCTATTATATTTATTCCATTATTTTGTATTTGTTTTCACATCTGTCCCTTTCACTGATTGTGAGTGCCTTCATTTCTTATTTAGCTTATGTCTCCAGTACCTGACGCTCAGTAGATATTTTAGTGGATGATGACATGAGTGTATTCCAGTGCTTCTGGCTGGAATTTCGTGTTGAATACAGCCAAGCTTTTTTGTATTTAGTCTTGTTTTTGTGTCCTCATCTTTAGACAGAAGGCTAAGGAAATAAGTTATAAAAATTAGTCAAAGTACAATCTTGGAATGTATCATGTTTCTGTCCTGTTTTCTGTTTTTAAAAATGTACTTCTGATATTCCAGTTTATGTGTATATGTGTGTGAATAAATTTCTAATAAATCATTTTCCTAATTCTCATTGAAAATTATTCATTGAGTAATTTGAGCATTTATATTGTATTATTCATGAAAGTAGTTGACTTTATATCTCCATTAATTAATTATTAGCTGGGGTAACAAATGGGATTCATAGCAGACTTATAAGCAGTGGAATTAGTTCATTGTAGCTGGGCAGGACTGGCTGACACCACAGCCTCCATCTGTAGGTGAGGTACCTGAGGCCAGAAGGTGACGGAACCTGTTCACAATAAGAGTCACCCTGGCACTGGTTCCCTTGACTCCAGGGCATCTCCTGCCATTTTATCCACTGCTTCTGCATCTTGTTTGTTTGCCTTATGGTCAGTGTGGAGAAAATAGAAGTACCCCTGAGAATACCACAAAGCAGCATAAATCTGAGTTGCTTGAAAATCTGAAAAGTGAGTTGTTCAAGTTTTCAGGAAACAGAGAGAGGAGAGCGTTTTCCACTTTGAGCAAACAAACTTCAAAAATATTTATTCGAAACTATGTTTCTAACCCTTTATAAAAGCAACTTATGTTCATTGGGGACAACTTGAAATCTGTAGAAAAGTAGAAAGAAGAACGTAAAATTTATTTGTAGTTTTATTACATTCCAATATTTTTTTCTCTTTTAATTGTTGTGACTTTGCCCTTCTCCAAGTGTTTGTGATTATGCTGTCTGGGTAGTTTTACATGTAAAAATTAAAAACAGGCAAATATAAAAAAATCTCTCCTACTTATAAAACAGCATAGGTTCTTTGCAGGCTATTAGGAAAATACGGAAGAATATAAAGAAGAAAAATAAATATCCCCATTGAATACTTGATTTAATTTGATTTTGCGTGATCTCGATTAATTTAACATTGTCTTGCTTTTAGGCTATCTAGCCTTTTAAGTATTTTGTGAAACTGAATTGCTTTGAATGCTTTAGTCTTTAAAATAACCACAGTACATTATGAAAATATTGGTTTTATTTTCTAGGTGTCTGGGCCACTAAGCCAATTTTAAAAGGCAAAAAGTTTGGGCCATTTGTTGGTGATAAGAAAAAAAGATCTCAGGTTAAGAATAATGTATACATGTGGGAGGTAAGAAATAATTCTGGTCCTTTGTTTATCAGAGTTATGTACATTTTTTAAGATATCATTCTATTCTCTTAGGATTTGACATTCTGAAATTAAAATAATCATCTTAATATGTTCTTTAAAATCAAGAATATTTTTGTTAGAGAGAAAATGTGTTTCCTTAGATACAGACTGATTTTACATTTGTATTTTGAAAGTGCTTGCCTGTCCTCAACAATAAATGTCAAATCGACCCTTTATTTGCCTTGTTCAGGACTTTGCAGCCAGGACTTTGGTCTGCCACTTCACAGGCTTGCAGACAGATACCGTAAAAGACACTCCAAGGTGGCCACAAATACAGCGTTGTTAGGGTCTTCTCCGTATTTTAGAAACTAATCTCTGTGTTGCTGGAACATTCAGAGTTGGACATAATTAGCACAAGGTATACTTATATAGTGCTTTGGACTTTTAGAAAGGCTTTCATTCTGTTCATTTCACGTTCTCACAACAGTCCTAGGAGAGAGGGAGCGTTCGCACACTCCGTACTCAGGGAAGCCATCCAGAGCAGAGGGAGCAACTCCTCCTTGTGGGGCCCACGTGTTGAGAGTGTTGTCAGTGCAGAACCAGAACCCACGTCTCCTGCCTGGCAGTGCGGCAGTTAAAAATGTTTCATTGGCTTGCCTGGGTTCACATCCCGCCTTTGTAACTTTGGGCAGGGCACTTAACCTCTGGGCCCTAAAACCCGCAATTTAAAAGTGGGGAGAATAAAAAATAATCTCATTAAGAAAGCTGTAAAGATAAAATATCTTGTTATTTTTTTCCTGGAGAGTTGCCTGTGAATTCAGCATTTCTGTTGAATTTAATTCAGATCAGGTGCCCTCGGGAAGCTCCTCATGTTCTTGTAGGACTCAATGGTGTGACTCCTTTTTAAAGCAAGTGAAATTTTTTGATGGTAAGGAAAAGCATTTCTTTCAGATTGTCTTAGATTGAATCACATCTGTTTCATATGTAAACATATAAAAGTCTAAAAATAAAATACGCCTAGGAAATGTCTGGACACTTTCCATCAAGAAGTTCTGTGGCATTTGTCCGTTGGAGGTATGTTGCTATTTTTCTCAGTGCTATGAACAGTGTTTCTTGCCTTGAAAATTCTGACGGCTTCTCTAAGTAATTTTGAGAGTTTCTTTGAATCCCTTATAATAAATCTAGTGACAGTTAACCCAAGGGGTCTTAGGAAATGACCATTTACCAAGGGAGTGATTACTTTGTGTTATTTCACAACTTTTGAGTGAAAAGGGTGCTGTATTTGTAGAAAAACTGCCCAGCCAAAAAAAAATTACTCAACATAATGCCTGAACGCTTAAAATTGTCTTGACCACAAAATTATGTTCCCAAATAAACAGCATTTTTAATTTTAGGAGTTTCCCAAGTGAAACCAACAAATATGCTCTACCAGGTTAGCGTTAATCCTAGTTAGGATGTGTCAGGGAACCAGGAAATGCTTACTCTAGTTCTGTGTGTATCTAAGGTTGAACAAATGTCATTAATAGTAAACCTAAGTTTATGGTACCTGTTGTACTCGGCATAACAATTTGATATTGTTGGGCATATTATATAAATTATTAACAGTGCCTTTTGTAAATTAAGCTTCATTTGTATTGAAATTCATACAGAGTATGAATTCATAGTAGCTTGGTGAAAATTATAATTTGGAGCCATGATGTATTAGAGATTCGATTTTTCCTATAAACTTGTTAGCATCCCACTGTTAATTTAAGATGCTTCTACTTATGTACTGCCACAGTTTGGGAATCCTTATGACATTGCCAATTCTTGTTAGTCAGGTTTAAACATTTAGTTCTTGTCAAGGCTGGCTTTTCCTCCCTGCAATTAAAAAAAAGAATCTGGCTGTCATTCGGATAGTTTGAACTCTGAGGTATATATTCCATGCAGAAACCTTTAAGCCTTTTGCTATGTTAAAATAAAAGTAGAATATGACATACACATGTGGAGGTATGTATTTGGCAAAGTATAGGAAGCGTAAATTATAATGTACATATTTCTTATAAAGAAGAAAATAAAAATCCAGGTAAAATTTAGTGTTTCCCCATTAACTTATTCCAACCTTGGTCTTATCTTCAGAGTTGCAACAGAATGCCCCCAATTAATGTAACAGAAACTGCTTATCATTAAAATCTCATCTTGGCATTTGTTCTTCCCATTAAAGCCCCTTAAGGCCAGTTTATCTTTTTGCGCACTGGTCTTTTGCCTCAGCTAAAACTCCATTTTAAAGCTAACCTGAAAGAAAGTGTTAAATTGCTTTTCTTGAGCCCCTTATTATCTAACACAGTCTTAAGTCCTCTAAGTTTTCACTGAAAGCATTCTATTAAATCAAAACTAATGAGAGAAACCGTAGAGTATCCTCAGGGTGAATGCACAAAACAGTCAGGTTCTGGAAAGAGGAGGGCACTCTTTGGTCAGTTCCTGGTGGGGAGTTGCTGGCAGGCTGAAGGCTGGACTTCACGTAATACTGCTCTCAACTCCCCTCCCCCTGAAAAAAACACAAAAACACAAAAAAACAAAAACGCGCACACACACCCTGAGCAATGTGCAGTATTCTAAAGCCACTTCTGGTAAAAGCCCTTCACATTCACTTCCATGGGGCTAAACTTGCTTCTGATGAACAGAACTTTTGAATTGTTTGCATGTTTTAATAAGTCTTTTTTAAAAAAAATTAGCCTTTATTTATTTTTTTTTGCGGTACGCGGGCCTCTCACTGTTGTGACCCCTCCCGCTGCGGAGCACAGGCTCCGGACGCGCAGGCTCAGCGGCCATGGCTCACGGGCCCAGCCGCTCCACGGCATGTGGGATCCTCCCGGACCGGGGCACGAACCCGTGTCCCCTTCATCGGCAGGCGGACTCTCAACCACTGCGCCACCAGGGAAGCCCAGTCTTTACTTTTTAGAGAGTTTAAGGTTCATAGGAAAATTGAGCAGAAAGTACAAAGAGTTTTGAAATCTCCCCCATGAGCCCTACAGACACAACTTCCTCACTATGCACATTTCTACCAGAGTGGGACATTTGTTACAGTTGACACACCATTATCCCCCAGAGTCCATGGTTTATATCATGGTGCACTTTTGGTGTTGTACCTTCTAATAAGTCCTTTTTAAGTTATAAAGGTAATACATGCTCAACTGTAAAATAATATAAACAGTACAGAAAACTATAAACAAGACAGTAAAAGTCACCAGTGAACATCATGGTGTGCATTCTTTTAGTTCTGCTTCTCTGTCCTCTCTGTTTTTTTTTCTCTCACACACACTGGTATGTATACAAACACCATATATAGACATTTCATACAGTTGAGATCAAGCAGTATATGTATGCAATTTTGTAATGTGCTTTTTTCTCTTAATATGTTATGGATGTGTCCATGTCAAATGCTTATCTACATCATTATTTCTTATATAGTACCTAGAATTCCGTTGTATCCTTCCACTGTTTAACCAGTGGACATTTAAGTAGTTTTAATCTTTTCATGATATTAACAATTCTTCGGGAGGGAAGGATTGGGAGTTTGGGATTAGCAGATGCTAGTATAGAATGGATAAACAACAAGGTCCTACTGTAAAGCACAGGGAACTATATTCAATATACTGTGATAAACCATAAGAGAAAAGAATATGAAAAAGAATACATAGATATGTATAACTGAATCACTTTGCTGTACAGCAGAAAATACAACATTGTAAATCAACTATATTTCAATAAAATTAAAAATAAAAACAATTCTTCAAAGTATGGAACTCACTGTATATACATTTTTGTTCACTTGTCTGGTTATCTTCTTAAGATAAATTCCTAGAAGTATAATAGTTAAATCAAAAGTTATGTACATTTTAATTTTTGGTAAATTTTCCTAACAGGCCTCCAAAAGGATTGTACTAATTTACATAGCTACCAAGAGTAAATATTCCTTCCTAGTTTTTTTTTTTTTTGGTTTTTGGCCGTGCCAGACGGCATGTGGGATTTTAGTTCCCCGACCAGGGATTGAACCTGTGCCCCCTTCAGTGGAAGCGTGGAGTCCTAACCACTGGACTCCTGGGGAAGTCCCTTCCTAACTCTTTAAAACCAGTACTGTTAATGTTTTTAATAGTTTCTTCCCCCCATTCTTAATAGATGAAAACTGATAGTTCACTGCTTGCATTTGCATGTTATTCATTTAGGCAACAAATTTTGAGTCAGGTGGATGGAGGGAAGAAGTAGAATTGCATTTCAACTGAAATTGATAGAGAATTTATTTCTCTATAATGAGAAGACTTAAATGTAATTTTTTTCAGAAGTGAAAACAAACTTTTTATCATTCAGCACTGTTATGATCAGATATTAACAAGTACATTTCATGATCTTTACTATCTCAATTCTTCTAATTTCAAATTATTTCTAATTAAAAAATGGAGGCAAGAAGATATGAGACCAGAGAAGTCAACCAGCTGATTCTACAGAACCTTTTTTCAGAAAGTACCACTCAGCTCTTACTGCTCCTTTCCAGCCTCTCAACCATGCCTAGTATGCTAGTAAAAGACCTGGATCACTAGGGAAATCCAACCTGCCACCTGTTTTTTTACAGTCCGAGAGCTAAGAATGGACTTTACGCTTTTAAGTAATTTTAAGTAATTTTAAACAAAGATCAAATGTTTTGTGACATATGAAAATTATATGAAATTTAAACTTCAGTTCATTAATAAAGTTTTGTTGGAACACAGAACATTCACTTGTTTACATATTACCTGTGGCTGCTTTTGCCCTACAGTGGCCAAGTTGAGCAGTTGTGACAGAGACCATATGGCTTGTAAAACTGAAAATATTTTCTGGCCCTTTACAGAAAGTTTGCTGAGCCCTGGTCTCTGTGTGTGAAAAAGAGAAGCAGTGGGAGTGAGTGTGGTGATGTCTGGGGTCTTAGGTTTACTGTGAAGCTGTGTGGTTAATAGGAGTGCAAAGATTTGGAACTTGGTACTTAAAAGTGGGCTAGCCATAGATTTCATTGTCGTAGAAACTGCTATACCAATCATATTTCTCTCAGGAACTTCAGGAGGGTGAGGACGTTGAAGTGCAGAGAATTAAGCGACCTTTTTGAATGAGTTAACTTGTACTTAGATTGGCAGCTTGGTATGGTGCAAGAAAAAAATTCTCTTTGAGAGTTTATTTATTTACTTATTTAACCCCTCTTTGTTAATAAGCTCTTACCATGTGCTGGGCACTGTCCTCAATTCTGGAGCACTGAGCTTGCCATATAACATTTGTGGTATTGTATAGACTACTGACAGTACCCCATGGGGATTTTTGTTTGCGGAATAAAAGAATACTAGAAACACCCTAAATCTTTCCACAGATGAGAAATCTGAGATGAGTGCAGATGACCTGCTTAATGTCTGAAACTGTCAGTTTTGGAGTTAGGTCTAGAGCCCAGGTTTCTCGGTTGCCTATTCACTGCTCTTCCCACCAACAGAGCCTAGAGATTATTACTCTTTTTTGTGTTGTGGACCCTTTTGAAAATCTCCCCAGAAAATATACAAATGCACATATATACACAACATTTTTTACATGATTTCTAGGGTTACATGGAATTTTTAAACATCCGTCATCCAGAGTTAGAATTTCTAATTTAAGAATGAGTTATTTCATTCATCCTGTGGAGGTTGATTGGGGGCCTACTTTGAACCTGTCAACATTTATTGAGCATCTGTTGTGCGGGTTTCCAGAAATATTTGTGTGGTCGTAGGTATGAAACTTACTCAAAGTAGTTTCAAATGAGGGTCAAGGGTCAGGCAGTGTGGGGTTTTGGTAATGATGGCTCTGGGACTGGGCTTTGCAGGTTTGAGAGGCCCAGCTGTTTAGTTTTTAAATTTGTATTTTAGAATCACCTATAGGTTGGCTTATTGTAGTAAAATGTGCTACCACCTATTAGATTTTTTATTTCCCTTATTCTAGAATCTTCAGAATATTTCAGATACAGTGATGCCTTTGAATAGCTCTTAAAAGAAGCCCTGGTTTTCTAAAGCAATCTACCAAAGATCCCTTTTTGTCTATAGCTCTTGGAAAGTTACTTCTGTAGGGTGGTGTCTTATGGTCCTTAACAAGCCCTCTGGGTGTCTAATTCTGGAACTCAAAAACAAATGGAATGTGAACAGACCAAGAAGGTGTAGTGTTTTCTAGGTAGCAGTGTTAATACAATTCTTTATATCTTATAAAGACATAATTTTTATTAAATGTTTTCCTTGAAATGCTCTTATTCCAAAAGGTTATCCTTTTTTTTCCCCTTTATCCTTACTTTTAAATGAGGATAACAAGCTCCTCATAGATTTGTTTGGCTACAAATGAGATCATGTATATGAAAATACTTGATATGGATGACTCTGGCTAATAAGTAAATATTAGTTGAACCTGAACATCAAAGAGAAACTCTTGAATGATCATGTAGAGGATAAAGACACTTTTTTAAAAAAAATGGTTGCATATTTAAAGATTACTGATCTTTATTTTTTGCTTAGAATTTCATTCTCTTCTAATGTTAGAGTACGGGCTATAATTTGAACCAAGAAGTTAGAGTACTGTGTGGGGGGAAGTCCTGGAATTGACTTCTGAATGCACACTGAGTTGTTATTTACTTACGGAAATGCATTGGAGGTAAATGTCATACAGGTTGGGCGGCTAGTGGAGATGTGAACCTTCTGTCTCCCCTTTACTCCTTTTGTCAGTCTAAACACATGGAAATATAATTAGATGTTGTCTGTCTTCCAGGGACAGACAGGGAAGGTGGAAAATGATCATAATGTTGGAAATTCAACAAGCTAGATCCCCAGAGAAAAGAGATGAGAAGGGACCTCAGACAGTATGACAAACCAGAGCCACTGGAATGGAGCTTGGACCTCCAGGAGAGGTTCTGTGTCCATCAACAGTGTGTTAGAGCTCTAGGCTACATACAGGTGGAGGGGCAAGTCCAGAGAACAGCCAACGGAAGGCTTTATTTCTGAAGAGTCTAACTGTGGCGGGACTGGTTTGGATGAGTAAAAGACTTAGCTCAGCGTGAGGAGGTGTCTTCACTGCTCTGCCTTAATTCCTGGGAGTGATTTCTGTTAAAGAAGGTTGGTTACTGCAAGTTGAGAGTGGGTAAGGACCTCAGGCAAACAGTTGAGGGTTGGAATGATGATACATTCATGTTAATTGAATGAGGGTTTTTTTTTTTAATTTGCAAATTTGAATTAATACATGTATATTATAACAAGTAAATGATCACTTAAGACCCTCACCCCCAACCCATGAGGTAATAATAACTGTGTTTAACAGTTTGGTTCTGTACAGAACTTTCTCTGTCTGTCAGGAGGATATCATTTTGAATGTGCTTTTAAATTGGAGTGTGTGCTAAAATGTGAATTTAGATTATTTTTAGGGCTTTTGAAATGATTGGATTAAATTGAATTGAAATTGGGTGGTGTGAAAATTACATTCTGTTTGACAGTGAGTTAATACCTAGTCTTTGTTTAGTGGTGGGGGGGAAAAGAGGTTAGGCCTGGATGACCCAGGGGCGGTTAAGGATGGGAGGAGGGGGTTGGAAAGAGAGAAAAACAGAAATGGAGCAGTAAATGCGGGAGCCAGGTTTGAATCCTGGCTCTGACTCTCAGTGACTTCAGAGTTCTAGTCAAGTTATCATCTTTCCCTAGTGTCCTCATGTATAAAAGGGACTTAATAATATGTCATAGGGTTCTTGTAAAGGTTAAATAAAATAACACGTGGAGCATCTAGCCCAGTGCTTGGCATAGAGATGCTTCCGTTCCTTCAATTCTTCCTCTCCAAACAGGGAATTTCCATTTGAAAGTTAACTTGTAAAAATTGTTTTTTAATAGTACATAATCAGGTACCCTTGCTTTGTTAAAAGGGACTGTTTATAGAGGAAAAATTATTGATTATATGGAAGTATTTCTCCTTGGGATCAAGTCAGCTGAGTATTTCTTAGTCATTATCAAGATTTGGAAATAGACTTGTTATGCATCATTGTTGAGTTTGAGCTGGGCTGGGAGTTTTACCTGCCTTTGCATTGTCTCTGCCCGAAAGGAAGGGATTCTGATTCTCCCTGTCTTTCCACTACCCGAGCCTCGTGGTGTTACGGTACGTGTGCCGTCTAGTAATTCGTACTTACATTAAGCAAAATTCTGTCACATTTTAAAAGATAGGTCCTTTGTGTCAGTCACTGAAGTTAATTCTGACTGGAAACCAAAGTTTGACCAACTGAGGTAGGAATTGTATGAAAACACGCTTTCATCCCAGTTCCTAATCACAAGGTTTGACTCTCAATAAAAGTGAGAAAGCTACATATTTTTAAAGAACTTTGTATGTGTGATGATGATGATGGGAAGAGGATGGGGGCTGTGAGCCTAGCATTCAGCAGATCTTGGCTGCCTTTCTTCAGACTTGGGTTTTCATTCATTCTCCCCACCTACTTCCCTTTTTTTACTTAGAGATTATACTAAATCAGTGGAGGAAAGGTAGACAATTCAGATGGGCAGAAGAAAATAAAAATTACGAATAATCTCACGTCTCCGAGAAAACCATTATTAACATAGTCACGTATTTAAGTTTCAGGTTATTTTTCTCTTCATATATTAATATGTTTAAAACAATAATGGTATCATCTAAGCCATACTTTATATAAATGGCTTTGTTCAATCATCAGTGTATTATGACTTTTGTACTGATAAGTATATTTCCACAACTTCTGGTTATCTTTGTTTTCTCCTAATTATAGAGATAATGTGTATTTACTGAAAAAATTCTTAAGGAGTACAAAGATACCAGAAAATACAGGTTTCCACTTGAGTCAGTCATTCATACAACAGTATTTTTTAAGGTCTGCTTAGTATTCCACTATATGCCTGGATTGTCATACTGAGCTAATCTGTGGTGGTCTCCATTTAGCAATGAATTAGAAACAGTCTGTAGTAAACCACGCTGCTGTGAACATCTTCGTACATACATCGTGATGATTGCCCGGTCATCTCATGAGAATAAATTCTTACAGGTGTATAGGCTGGTTAAAGTGTGTGTACATTTTAAAGTTCTTTGGTCAATATTTCTTAATTCCCTCCAGAAAAAATTAAACCAATTTATTCTCTGATTAGCATTTTGGGGGAATGTCTTGCTTTCTAATCCTGGTTTTTTTTTTCCCCTTTAAAAAACAATTTTTACCAGTTTGACAGGTAAAAACATTACTTAATTTGGAGTTATTTTTGATCATTAGGTAAATTTGATTTTTTTTCTGCGAGGTTTTGGCCATGGGTATCCCTTTGTGAATTACTTGTTTGCACATTGTAAAAAAATGGAATTGTTCATCTTTTTATATAAAACTAAGTATTTTAGTTTAAGCATGACTTAGTAGATGCCTTAGTCTCTTTTGTAACAAAACGAGCTGTACATAAATACTTCACTCAAGTGGAACACCTTGCTCTTTGCAAAGGTCTTTATTGACCTGGGAGCCAGGAAATTTCAGCACAGCCTTATTATTATTCTCCAGCTGGCCTATAGACTTGATGCCTCTCTCCAGCTGCCTTTAACTGTGTGGGATTTTCCAGCACCATCTCTCCGTTTGTCTGTAGCTGTGTCAGTATATGCGTGGGGAGTGAGTGGGACTCTGCTATCTATGGTGATAAATCCAAACAAGACTTTTTATTCCTAAGTTAATAAAAAGTAACTAATATGGACTGACACTGTTAAAAGACCAACTGACTACTCCATTTTCCTTATTTTATCATGCTGGCAAACAGGGCAAAAATATCTCTTAAACATTTTAATGTAAAGTAGCTTAAGTTATTTTGGTGTGGAAAGTTTAAATTTTGTACTGTGATTCTGTCTCTTCCTAACATACCATGTGGGGCTGCACTTTTCGCTTTGTTTTAAAGGGAGAGGAGCGTGTCTGCGCGTGCTTGCATGTGTACAAGCTGAGGGTGAGTGTGACAGTGAGTTTGAAAAGGAGTCAAGTGTGACATGAATAACCTCTTTTTAGAATGGTGCAGATAGGTATTTTAGTAAACAACCAGTTTTTGAATAAACTCACTGTGGGTACTTAACGGGATAGTGAAAATATTGACACTTCGTAGTGACTAAATAGAGTAACCGCAAAGCACTTTCTAGCATGGCACCTGTCTCATAGTAGGTGCTCATTAAAGGATGACAGTTATACGTTCGTATATCATTTCATTAATTTCATAGTTATTTATTGAGAGCCTACTCTCTGCCAGGCGCTGGTCAGGGTTTTGGAGTTACTGCAGTGAATGAAAAGACTGAAATGTCTTCTCACGGAGCCAGTACTCTGGTGTGGGGAGATAGTCACGAAATAAGTAAGTAAGTAGATGATACCACACTTTAAAAGAGCACAAGTACCATGAAGAAAAATAAATCGGGGAGATGACTGGAGGTGCTGATGGGCAGCGAAGGATTCGCAGCTTTAGCTAGGGTGGTCAAGGAAGGCACTGTTAAGTAGAGGTCAAGCAGAGCTGGGATTAAGCCCATCTTTACTACTGATTAAGTGAGTGACTTTGGGAAAGGCATTTAATCTTTGATCCTTAATTTCCACGTTACAAAAAAGGGATAATAATGAACCTGATGCATAAGGTTAAATGAGATAATACAGAAAGCATGTAGCATTATGTCAGATATCTAACTCGCAGCAGGAAGAAAGTGTGGTTCGTGGCTAGGAAGGTGAGCACTGCCCTGGCAGTCACAGGCTGGGAGACACAGGCATGCCCAGAGGAGCCGAGAGTGGGGGCTTTGTTCCTGCAGGAAAGCTGCAGCAAACAACAGTGTTTAATGTGGGTAGGAGAGAAAAGAAGAAATGAGTGGTGGGAGTCTTGGCTGTGTATGTGTAGGGAAGAAACAGAAGCATCAAGATGCTCTCCTTTCTTCCAAAAGCGAAAGTAAAAGACTCATTCCTTTTGCTATGTTTTTGACAGGACTGTCACCAGTTGATTCTGCAGTTCTATTTCAGTGCCTAATCAAGTGTTTTACAGTCTAATTTTGGGGAAGTAAAACCTAGATAAATCTATGTATGTATATACAAAGAAAGTTAGAAATAGCTGCTCAGTAGATTGTCTTTAAGATGAAGGAATGAATGCTGGAAGCATCTGGGAGGAGGAATTGACTGAGAGAGGAGGATCAGGGGAAGCTTCTTGCAAGAGTAGAGTTGATCTGACTCCTCAAAGAGGGGTCGGCTTTTTGGTCTTGTTTCGGAAGGACACCGGTATTTCCTGCTCTGGATAGAGAAGGTTTTAAGGTCAGCGGAGTTTGCAAAAGCATCATACCCTGTCACCCACGTGGAGGTTCACACTGCATGTTCACTTACTGAAGTTTCTGTCAGCCCTGCAATAAAGGCACCCGCTGAGCTGTGAACCCCAGCAGGACTGGGCCTCCACACTCGACTTGCAGAACAGCCCAGAAAGCTCAGGGCATGCGGGTGCTGTGGAGCACCGCTGCGGGCTCCCTCTTCCTCTGTTACCCTGGAGGGAGCAGCGCTGTCACTCGTCTTTGTGTACGTGTTTGCGAAGCATTTGGAGATCATCGAGCACATTTCCTTATAGCACTTGAAGTTTAGGAGAAAAAAATTACACCCAAATAGAAAAATAGCTAGTGAGGATTATACAATTTTGGATCTCAGTTTTCATCTTTATTTTCCTTTTTTCTGTTGCTTATTTATTTTGTTTCCGTGAAACGCTTTATAGAGTATTTGCGTATAATGAGCGAACTGTCTTAGAAGTTGAAAATGGAAACCTTTAAACGATATTTTATTTTAACAAAATGTGTTTTTCCCCCTCCCAAGGTCTATTACCCAAATTTGGGGTGGATGTGCATTGATGCCACCGATCCAGAGAAGGGGAACTGGCTGCGCTATGTGAATTGGGCTTGCTCAGGAGAAGAGCAAAATTTATTTCCACTGGAAATCAACAGGGCCATTTACTATAAAACTTTAAAGGTAAGAGTGTTAGAATTAGCCTGCCGGTACTCCGTATGCGTTACTCTGCATGCGTTTCTGCAAACGCTGTCCTCAGTCGTGACCATGGGGAGTGACTTTGCAGACCTTGAAAGGGTTCTATTTGAAAGTGGTTCTTCGACACAGTGAAAGGTCTGTGTTTTAAATATACAGTTGCCACTGCTTCGTGTGAGGAAGGGCACTAAAGCAGGAAGATCGTGTTAAGTAATTACATACGGCGTCTTTATAGATACTGATGAGTTAAGCATGTGGCAGCTACTTCCCTCCTCTTAAGATACAGATGCATTGGGAACTGACTGGCCAATTTATCTAACTGTAAGAAACTCTCGATAGCTCTGGCGGTTCTGTGTTAACTGAAAACACATTCTTAGTCTTCAGTATAGTGTAGCTTTGGATTAGCTTTTCTTTTCCCTAAATTTTATTCAGAATGGAAATTACACAGAACATGTTTCTTACTTCTGCCAAATTTTTATTTGGAGACATTAATTGTTGAGGAAAATCAACAAGTAATGTAAAGAAGAGGAAAATCATTTTTTAGAGTTTGTGGTGAGGTCAGAGGTCACTGAGTACATTCAGGGAAGTTAGAATTAGGAAGCATTGTTATATCTGCAACAAGCAAGCCCACATCTGTCTCCCTCATTTTTATGTTCTCCTGGAAGGCAAATCTGCACTCATCCTGCAGGGAAATGTTCTCTAAGGCAGAGTCTTGAGGCTCTAAAGATAGATGAGTGTTGCTTTTTGCTTTTTGGAATAGGTATGTTTGCTAAAGTTGCTGTAAGGCAGATTTTTCCTTATTCACTTACTTCCATTAAAAATGTCATAGACTGGGGGACAGTCCATGAAAAAAATTATCTCCATGTAGGTGAAAACTCTTGATGAGCAAACATTTAAGATGATGGTCAGCTTTGTAGCATGCTGAGTTTTGCCTGTGTGTGGCACTAGGACTTTTGGAAGTTAACTTAGCTTATAGCTGTTTAACTTTCCTTTGTATTTTTCCCTGTCATCTTTAGGCAGTTGGATTGCCCTTTACCTCATATAAACCCACGTCCTTGCTTTCAATTCCTGTAGAAAATATTTTCTTTTGTGGTACTTCCTCATTTAAAACCTCTATAACCTTCTTTCTGCTGGATTGTAATAGCATGCTTTTCTGGCAGGCATTACTGTACAATTTTGTTACACTGGAGTTTGAAATTGGATTCAAAATTTGATTCAAGAACTCATTGTGTTCTCAAATTGATTTAAAGTGAGAGTTACATCTGGTTGAATCAGTGAGGCAGAATTCTGGTGGAGATGAAGTACCAGCGAGGGGGGGCATATGAGACACCTGAGGGAGTAGTAATGAGGTTCCAGGGCAGAGGAAGCCCAGGGAGATACTGGGGCACTTGGCAGTTCTTTCATCAGACCTCAAGTTAAGATGTGTTCATCTCTGATAGCAAAGCCGAGAACCGTTGAGAAGCAAGAGAGAAATAGTGTTTGGGAGTGAACTCTGGAGCCAGACTCCTGGATTAAATCCTGGCTTGCTGTGTGACCCAAGGCAAGTCATTGTGATTTTACTAGCTGCGTAACTTTAGGCAAGTCACTTTCCTGTGCCTCAGTTTCCTTATTTGTAAGATCCAGATAATTATAGGGTTGACCTCATATGGTTATCATGGGTGATTGTGGGTAGATTTCTAGCACCTAGTAAGTGCTACATAAATGATAGCTGTTATTTTTGGCAAGGCAGCGTAGTGTCATGGTTAGGGCTGGGGACTCTGGAGCAGACTGCCTTGTGAGCAAATTTTGGCTTCGAGATGTGTGACCATGAGAAGTTACACCCTCTGTCTTAGTTTTCTCATCTGTAAAAATGGAAGTAATAGTAAAAATTAATAATACAGTTGCGAAAATTAAACAAACCAATATGTGTAAGATTCTGTGAAGAGTTTCTAGTCTAACCTAAGTACTCAAAGTACTACTACTATTATTTTTACCTTTCTTTGTTGGAAGTAACATAGCTCTGATCTTTGCAGACCTCCCCCAATACTGACCTTTGATGTTTGCTCAAGTATGTATGGCCTTTCAGATTCCTTACTTGTGATTATATTCTTCTAGATTAAGCTTTCTGTGGGTTAGGTTTTGTAAATAAATTACATGTGATGTTCTGTATCACCTTCTCACCTATAATCTAGGTAATCACATGGTTTTGTTTGTAATATGATTAAAAACTGTTTTAAATTCCTGAAGGTTAATTGTTAGCTTGCTCTCCATTCATTCATCTATTTACTAGTTAAGCAAATACTGAGTGTCTGCTATGTACCAGGTATTCTCCTATAGTAGTGAACAGAACAGACAAGGTCTCTGGTCTCATGGAGCTTCCAGTTTATGGGGGAGGTGGCAGATAATAAACAAGTGAATAAGTAAACAAAATAATTTCAGATAGTGATAAGTGCACTGAAGACAATAAAATGTGTTAGATTGTCCAGGTAGGGGGAGGGCTGCTTTAGCTGTGGTAGGTCAGGGAAGACAAGACATGGGGACACCTCTTCCCTTCCCCCACTGGCATGGGAAGGAGCCAGCCACTCGAAGATCTCTGCTGGAAGAGCAGTTCAGGAAGAGGGGCGCTGGTAGAAGCAAAGGTATTGAAGTGGGAATAAGCTAGATTTTGGGGGGGGGGGTTGTTTGTTTGTTTGTTTTTAAAGGAATAGAACAAAGGCTGGTTTGGCTAGAGCAAGGAGAGGTGGTGAATGAGGCTGGTGAGGTGGGCAGGGGCTAGATCAGGGGGCCTACTGGCCTGTAGGGAAACGTATGAGTTTTAGTCCTCAGTTCACCCATTTGAGAATTGAAGCTGTCTGACCCGTGACTTTTAAAAGATCATGCTGGGGGATAGATGGTAGGTGGGTAAGCGTGGAATGCTTTGTGTGTTCTCATAATTCTGGAGTATTTCTCTTAATTTGACCTAGTGTCAGGAATATTTATGGCAACCCTTGCCTGTACCTAATTGGTCTGGTAAAATTTCAAGTTTATATTTACTGATACTTAGAGAAGAGAGAGTGCTTCATTCTACAAGCCTGTCAGAACCCAAAGGAAGAGTTTAAAGTCTTCCTGTTGTTGTTTTTTGTTAAATATCAAAATATATTTAAAAAAAGGTTGTTTGGACTTTTGACTTTATTTCTTTTAATGTGGGTTTATATTTCCTGTGTTTAAGGACATACATTTTCTTTTGTTCTGAAATTTGACTTACAAAATCTTAAATGCGCTAAGCAGTGCAGAAGAAAAAACTACAGTACAGAAGCAGTCGTTGATTTTAAAAGATGTATTATTTTCCTCTTCATAAAGCCCTGTTATTTGTGTAACTGTTTTAATAGAAAGCTGGGAAGTACATAGCTCAATAATGTAATGATCATCTCAGTTGCTAACAATTTTGAAGGTTGTTCAGTAGCTAACAAATCAGGTTGCTCCTAATCTAGCTATAGCTATTTAGTTCATTAACAACCAGTTAGAAATTGTATATTAGATTTGAGGTAAAAACAGGTACTGGGGTGTTTTGTGGTTTTTGCAACAACAAAATTGTACCCTCCTAAGTAGAGAGTTTGTGCTGATATTTAACTTCACCCTGTTGCTAGTACAGTTAGTCCTCTGCACAAGGTTGGAGTGGAATGAACGTAGACGCTTAGGCTGAGTCGGGGAGGAATCTCGAAGGTGTCCAGTAGGTTCTTCTAGCCAGTGTGCTGGTTATGCTGTTTGGTTTCGGAAGAAATGGGGAATCTACTTTCCCTCACTCCTTTGCATGTTCTTTTTTACTTTTGTTTTATTTAAGACCTTACATATCTCTGCAAACCCTAATCATTTCAAGTATTATATGATACCACCATTTCATAAATATGTGACTTGTAACAAAAACATAGAGAAGAAGCATACTATATATACATTTGGAGCTAGAAATAATTTACTTAAATAAAGAAGCTCATTCCTTCAACAAAAACAGGTTAGCTCATAAGAGTGCCAAAAGGCATCTGTAATGGCTATTTTAACTCATTAAGATTTTATACATTAGATTAAGTTTTTTTTTGTTTTAGGTGTAACTGACTCAAGAAGGGAAATAATACATTGGTTTAAAGATTAAAAAATGGCAGGTTTTAGCCATCCTTAGAGGAACAAAGGAAACAGTGGCTTGTTCTTTTATCTTAAAGAATTTAGAATATTTAAAAATTTGGACTATATAAACATTGAGTTCTGCAGAGAATGAAACAAAATAATATTTACTTTCAAAGACTTTATCTAGACTAGAAGGTATGTTGAAGTGAAGAACTAGGTTGTTTCTAAATGGACATCTTAGATGGAATTCCTCCTGCCCCTAAAACAAGGGTATCCTTTTCCATAACTATAGTGCAGCGATCAAAATCAAGAAGCTCACACTGGCACAGTGTTTTATACGCTAATCTATACACTTTATTCAAATTTTGTCAGTTCCAATCATGTCCTTTTAGGCAAAGAAAACTCCATTGCATTCAGTTGTGATGTCTCATCGGTCTCCTTAGTTTGTATAGCACCTCAGTCTTTGTCTTTTATAACATTTCAGTTTTGAGAGAACTGATCAGTAATTTTTGTAGAATGTCCCACAGTTTGGCCTTCTCTTAAGTTTCATCATGACTGAATTACATTTATGCATTTTCAGCAGAAGTGATGCTTCACTTCATCTCCAGAAGTGATGCTGTATTTTCTGTGCATCATATCAGGAGGCATATGATGTTGACTGGTCTTATTATAAAGGTACTGTTTTTCTCTTTGTCATTAATAAATGTTTTATGGGGAGATATTTTGAGACCATGCAAATATTTTGTTATTCCTCAAACTTTAATGTACTAGTTTTAGCATCCATTGGTGATTCTTGCCTAAATCAATTATTAATCTGTGATGATTGTCCAGTTGTGATTTTCTAATTCCATTATCTCTTTTTCATTAATTAGTTGGGATCTACTATAGGAAGGGCTCTCCTTCTTATTTATTTACTTGTCCATTCATTCATTCATTTCTTCATTCATTCATATCAGTATGGACTCATGGATTTTTATTTTATTCACTGGGTTTTAGGTGGAATTTTACTTGTGTTCATACTCTTGGAACTTTTTGAACAGATGAGTCATTGTGAGAGAAACCAATAAGCCATTTCCTTCAATGTTACTTAGGAGTGTAATCTTTCCACTCAGTATATTTTTTCTTCACGATCTTGTCCTCTAGGTATAATCAGCATGGTGGTGGGGTACATGACTGTTAAGAATTTATGTTTTAGGAGCATGACACGTGAGGTATTTTTAGGCATTTCTTTCTAAATTTAAAAGTTGTCTTGTAGACTCGAGGTGTAGTACAGAGGGCAAGGCAGTGAATTCTCCAAGGACCGGAGCAGGTTGGCAGCAGAGCAGAGACAATACACTGCCAGGACGCTCGCGTCCTCAGCACCGCCCCTTCTTTTAGCATTTCCGTGATATAATTAGCGGTGCATTATAAATGTGCACTGGCATGTAGGTCTTATCATGCTTAACTTGCTCTTGGACTCTGAAACCTGCGCTGATAATTAGCTTTCATCACGTCTTCCAAACTGCCAGGGTGTTTTAAATTACGCTTTAATTTTCTCATCAGCTTAGGTTTCGTGGACATTGAGGTTCCGTGGCTTATTTTTCCTTCTGCGTGGATAGTTGTGAGGCTTCCAACAGTAAGATTCCGGAACATATGGCAGTTTTAAGTTTAAAGCGATCCTATCAGATCCCGACATCCACCGGACGCACTCCGGGGAGGAGGCGGCCGGGAAGTGAGGTCCTCCCTCCAGCAGAGGGTCCCTTCCCGCGTCGCCCGGCCCGCGGCCGCCAAGGCGGAGGAGCTCTTCCTGCCGGGCTGGCCTCGGGCGGTCCGGCTGGGAGCGCCGCCCGCCTGCCCCGCCCCGCCCCGCCAACAACCGTCGCTCTGATTGGCCCGGCGCCTGTCTCTTCTCTCCCCGCAGCCAATCGCGCCGGGCGAGGAGCTCCTGGTCTGGTACAATGGGGAAGACAACCCCGAGATAGCAGCTGCGATTGAGGAAGAGCGAGCCAGCGCCCGGAGCAAGAGGAGCTCCCCGAAAAGCAGGAAAGGTAGGAGCCCGCCGCCGCCCCTGCTCCCCGCGGCTGCCCGGCCCGGGCCGAATCCGGGCTCGGGCAGCACCCGCAGCTCTCAGTGACCTTTTCCGGACCCGGTGCCAACCCTCCCCCGCGCACCCCCCCCCCCGCGTGCAGTTCCCCCCCTCCCCCCCGGCGTTGCTGAATCACGGCGCCGGACGCCGCGCTCGAGCTCTTTTCTAACTTGGGGTGGAGGAGCCGGGCGCGGAAAAGTGAGCGGACGCGCACCGCGGGGGGCCCGAGGCCAGTTGTCACTTCCCTTGCCCACAGCGCAGGTCTCTGGACTTGCGGGTGGGAGCGGCGGTCGGTCTCTCCAGAGCCGTACACTACACGCCCGGTATATTCTTAGCTTTTTGTGCTGTTCGCCAGCAATGCGTCATAAAATGTGTTCCGAGAGTGACATTTCCAGGTCCGCAGATTCGGCGGCTTCGTGTCCATCCGCCCGGACTGTGCGGGAGGGCCGGACGCGCTGCGGCCGATGCACTGGCCTCCCGGGGCAGGGAGAGCCGGCCGGGCCGTACACTGCCGCTCCGCCCAGGTCGGGCCCTGCCATCCGGCCGCCCCACTCCTCCCCGGGCCGGGCCCTGGGCCACTCCACGCCACGCAAGACTGCGCTGCACACGATTGCAACACTCGCGGCTGGCGAAGGTTTCAGCGCAGATCTTTTTAAAATTAGGCCATTAACAAAATGGAAGTTGAACGGTGTGCTGTTACTTTTGACTCAACTCCAACAGTTTTATTTTGTTTTATAATGTTTTCAAACAAAAGGTAAAGTGTAGTCACACTTACAGAAGGCAGGGGATAATTTCTGGGAGGAAAATAGTTTGGTTGGATATATCATATTTCCAGCTGGCGTTCTCCACGTTGTTTGTTTGTTTTGTTTTGTTTTGTTTTCTTTTAATGAAGAATTTTAATATTAATTAGTGAATCTTTCGTAGAGCCCTGTTTGACTATATGCCAAGGCGAGGGGTATGGTAGTTTCTTACTAATATAAATCTGCTTTTTTCTTTTTTTTGCCCGCCTTAAGTCTTAAATAAATGTTTGTAGCCATCTGAACTTGAGTCCAGCCTTTACTTAGAACACTGAAAAGTGAATTGTGGAAGTCATACTGTAAATAAAATCATAATGTAAACTTGATTTTGGAAAAATGTAAAAGTAACATTTAAAAATGTAGGCAAGAAGTTAAAAAAGTCTATTCTGATTTTTCCATTACATATTCTTTGTACTATTTTACGGTATAATCAATAACCCATCCAAGGGAGTTTGTTAGGCCTTTTACTGAATACATGTTCGCTGTTTATCTAACTCGATTTCGTCAGTTTTAGGTCATTAAATGCTTTGATCATGAATCAGATGATCAGGGTCTAGAAAATTGCCAGGTGTTTTTTGTTTGTTTGCTTTTGTTGTTGTTTACTGTTTTGAGGTTTGAGATTTTTGTTGCTGTTAGGCTTAACGCATAATTGTTTGCAAACTCTTCACATAATTTAAATTGTTCCTTTATTTAGTGTTCACTTTGTGTATAATGTCACCAGCCTTTCTAGGTAAGCTGTGATTTGCAGGGGCTGGAGTTTGGAGGGCAGCGGATCTTTACTCTGTTACTAAGCATAACTATCTCATGTATTTAAATATAGTCATAGGTTAATAGGTTAATAGCAACTTCATCCTAATGCTTTTCTCTGTTAAGCGTACTTTGGTGTGCATGTTTAGAACATTTCATAGATTTTTATTTATTCCTTAATTTTTTTTTATTTGAATGTGGAGGAAAAAACTGAAAATAAGTTTTATTAGTGGTACATGAACTTACACATCTTCGTTTTTATACCTGCCCATATTGCTGGGGTTTTGCATTGAGTTAAGTAGTTTATATTTCTTATTATCCTGTTATTTATAACTACTCCGAGCTGTGTATAACCGACTGAATCTTAAGTTTTAGTTAAAGTACTTATGTGAGGCTCCCTCTCAGAACTTAACAATCTGTTTTGAATAGCTTACTGGTAAGGAGCTGTGTTTGCTCTTTATGATCTAAAGTTTAAATAGTCAGACCTTTTTTGTTTTTAAGTTAAATACTCTGTGAAAGCTAATTTATAGCTTACAAAGACCTGAAATAGAGAACTTTTTATGCTAACTTGGTTCTATTTAGGTCTTATGTGTGACCTCAGACATTTAAATATCTTTTCAGGCAGTGATGTCAGAGAATAAATCAACATAAATTTCATTCAGTAGCAATATTAATTTAGTGTTTCTGAAAGCCAGATGTTGAAGACGTGCAGCTGACAGGTAGATTGACAGTGGACCTAACTTCATTTTGGTTAGGAGGCAGGCAGAGAGAAACAAAGGGCTGAATTCTTCATAGTTCTGGGCCTCTGATCCTTTGCATGACAGCTGCCGTGCCTACAGCTGTGCATTGCATGTGGTGCCTTTCAGAATTCATCAGACCACTGGTGGATCACGCGGCGTGTTCTGGGCAGTGGAAAGCCCTGATTCCTTTGCATACAAAGTGTGACCCCTCCTCTTCTCTCTCCCTCTGTGTCTCTATCTCTCTGCCTCTGTCTGTCTCTCAGTCATTCATTGAACTAATGTTTGTTAAGCCCCTGCCATGTGCCAGGTGCTCTGCTAGGTCGTACAGGACAATGGTGAGCAAAAAAGCAGCAGTAACTTTTCTCCTGGCGCCTGTAGTCTAGTGGGGGAGACAGACATTAAATCAGTAAGTTACTGATCAGGGCCTAGATGGTTGGCATGGAACAGGCCCTCAATAAATAATTTGTTGATTGGCAAACAAAGACTCATGCAATGAAGAGAACACGGTGCTGTGAGAACACAGTTCATATTGTCTCTGACCAGGGAGCATGCGGTTTTGCCAGTGGCCAAAGGTGTTCGTATGTTAGGCATTTTGAACTAGAATTCTGGATTCTCACCTTTGTAATTCAGCCTAACTTCTTACATGTCTGAGCAGCCCCTGTAATGAGATTGAGCATGAGAAGTTCCTTGGGTGGGACAGATTAAACTTTTCAGGTAGAAAGGAAGGGAGGGTTTTCAGTGTTGGGTTTTCAATATCTCACTGAAATATTCGCATTTAATCCATGGGAAGATTGTGATCTGAACATAGAAAGGCCAAATTTGGAAGTGTTTATCGTCTTGATTTCTGTTCCTTGTCTGCTACTGAGAAATGAGGGATTGAATTTGCTTGTGAGCAGTAAATGACTGTTGGCAAATGTTCTTTTAAAATATGGACTATAATAGAATGCTGTTGCCCTGCTCTCTTCTGGCTACATAAGAACCTTACCCAGAGTTCTTTTTACTCGAAAGAAGCAGCAGTGTCTTGATGCACATGGGCTTAGCGGAAGGAATGAAAAACATGGGACTCTTGGGCTTTTACCAGGTGTATGGCTGGGCAAATCACGTCACTTTTAATGGGGGTGCAGTTTCCATAGCTTTAAAAGTAGGTGTCATAACATGGAATGGTCCTTGTGCTATACCCAGCCTCACTGGGTTGCTGTCAAGAGCAGGAGAGATAATAACAAGGAACATCTCTGTGCAGCATGTGGGTCCGTGGTACCTGTGAGTGCCACTGACAGAATGTGGCTGACGGTTAGTTACTTACGTGATTCTTGCAGAGGAACTACTGAGCTTGTGAGTCATTTAATCAGTCAGTATTTATGGAGCGCTTGTATTAGCTCTAAGGAAGCAGTGGGTCCTCCCTCTCCCTTCCCATGGCAGGGCCTCACTGTAGGCTGCTTCTCTCTTACTTTAGGCCTACTTCTAACCTGTTGACTTTCCTGTTGATAGCAAGTTAGAAGGAGGAAATTAGAAGAGTTATTTGTAGCAGCAAGTAGTTTTATAGCTAATAGCCAGACAGTTAAGAAAACCAAGTTGGTAACAGAAACAGGAACGAACTATGAAGAGCACAGTGCTGTGAGAGCACTTAGCAGGTTCACATAATCTTTTCTAAAAGCTGTAAATAGTCCCTGAGATCAACTAGTGTTTAGTATTTATCTAAGTGACTTTTAGTCACCACAGAGCAGTTAAATTATAACCAGTTTAAAAAGGAAATATTTCATGTTTCCATAACTAAAATTGTTCACATAAAAAACCTGGAGATATCCCCCCCATCCCCCAGCCTTGTTATTTAACAAGTATATTCTGTGTCAGACACTTTGTTAGGTGCTGAAGCTACAGCAGAGAACTAACATAACCCAGGCTCCTGCTTTCATGGAATTTACATTCTGGAGAATGAGGGGACAGCCAACCAACAGATGAACAAGACAAATCTTATAATGTTAATAATGTGTGTGTGTGTTGCAGGTGGTTACGTACGGTGTGACCGTGGACGTGTAGCCAGGGATAGCCTTTCAGAGGCTGTGACTTGACTGGCGCAGGGGTGGGCCCTGTCAAGTTCTCGGGGCTGAGAGCTCCAGGAAGAAGGACCGGATTGGGTGTTCTTTTAGCAGTGTTGGTTATTCATTGCTGGGGTGGTGTATAGGGAGAGCCACCTAGAAACCCACATGAGTCTTTCTGTATGAAACTCAGTTGTGCAAATGGACATACTGGCCCCTCTCCACCAGCACTGCACTTAGTGGAGGATTGGTAGGGGAGATTAGAGAGATGAGTGAAACATCCAGGGAGGAGTTTATCGTCTGTTTTATTGCAGCTCAGTGTGGGTCAGGTTCACTAGGTGTTGTAGTTGATGTGTGTACAGGCTCTAGAATAGGGAAGGGGTTGGCAGGAGCCCTCTGGGAGAGGAGGTGATGCTACTTTGTGGTCGAAAAGCAGAGCACAGTGGGGAGGACTCCTGTGAAGAACATTGAGGAGGGGAAGAAAGAAAGACTTGGGGAAAGAAACTCACGGGGACATGAGAGGTCACAGGACATTGCTGGACAACAAGTAGAAACAGAGATGCAGCAAGAGGCTCTGATGGAGATGTGGAGCCTCATGGGCTGTGCGGTGCTGCAGGCAGACGGAGCAGTGAGCCCTGAGTAGTGCTGAGTGGTACTGAGCGCTCCCGTGGGTATTCCCATTTAGTCTCTACTTCTGCGTGGTTTGTACCAGTTCCAGATGAGGAAATGGACACGTAGCAAGGGTGGATAACTTGTCCAAGCTCTGTCTGCCAATGAGTGTCAAGAGTCAGAGCTTGAGCCGAGGTTTTCCATGCCTTTTCTTCTTCAGAATACTCTGCTTTCTGTCTACTTCTGCCTGTGGTGGACAACAGCAGAAGTGATAGCACTGGTTCCATTTAAAGTTAAAACTAGAGAATATACGTTTAATAAAAGCGAACAGGTGGGCTTCAGTGGGGTTTGATGTCTTGACCTTCCCCAGTAGCCGACAGCTCTTGTCGAGGTTCCTTGGCCAAAGCTGAAGCGTGGAGGCCTGGCTGAATGACAGAGGCCTAGCCGTGGTGCCTGAGGATGATTGCAGATGGGCCCTGAGCTTTCTGGGTGCCTGGTGGGCAGGTCCTGTGCCCACTTACAGGGCGCTCATCCCTAGGTCTTGTTGGCAAGTGTTGGAGCAGGGCTTGGGGCAGTCGCAAGTGGCCACGATCCTGTGGAGATAGGGCCCCAGCATTAGATGTTACATGGCTTGTGAGCTTGTCGCCTTGGGCCCACGTGAGCAGTGTCCTAGTCGGTCCCCAGTGGAGCTCTCGCTGCCTCTAGCTGAGTGATGCCTTTGCTGAACATTGGGTGACCTGTCTCTGACGGTTGCCTGCCTGGTTGATCCTGCTGTTTTTGTGCTCTATTTTTAAAAGCTTAGTGCAGCTTTAATGTTTTTTCAACAGTAAGAATCTAGGAAGTTTTTCAATTTCTAATTCTACTTCTGCTGCTACTGAATTGCTCTAAATTTAGGTAAATAAGTTGGTTGATATTTTTGTGTCTTTGATTCGTGCTGTGCATAACCTTGTTCATAGGGAAATTTATGGATTAACTACAGTTTTTCAAAGTATTTTGCAGAGTTTCAACTGTATTTTAGTGGATGAATTTGCAAAATTCTTAATATATACCATAATGGAGTGTGTTAGGAAATATGCTGTGCTCCAAGGTTGTTAGCCTGGTTCTCCTGTCCATATGGAAACTGGAAGGTGAGACTTGCCTCATACAGAAAAAAAAGGATTAATTATGATTAAGCTTTCTAAAAGGTAAAAGGACCTTGAATGTAGGGAGTTCAAAACTGTTGATTTTTAAAAATCCAATTGTAATTTGAAAGTAAAAAAAAATTTTGCTGTGCTTTGCCTAGATAAGAATACTGGGTTCTTTTTCTACATTGTGAATTCATTATTGTTTTTAAAACTTATCGTGTATTTCCTTTTCTTAGGCAGTTTTACATTTCTTTTTACAGAGCTGTTACAGTATTGGGTTGGCCAAAAAGTTCGTTGGGTTTTTGCCGTAAGATGTCTCTAGTAAGCGCTTAGTTGTCTTTAACTTCAATTGAAACAGTTTTGTTAGATTGCGTTGTGACAGCTGTCATATCAGCATGCATTTAAAAAGAATCTTATCAAAATTGGTGAATTTTTTTTTTTTTTTTTTTTTTTTTTTCCGGTACGCGGGCCTCTCACTGTTGTGGCCTCTGCCGTTGCGGAGCACAGGCTCCGGACGTGCAGGCTCAGCGGCCATGGCTCACGGGCCCAGCCGCTCTACGGCATGTGGGATCTTCCCGGACCGGGGCACGAACCCGCGTCCCCTGCATCGTCAGGCGGACTCTCAACCACTGTGCCACCAGGGAAACCCAAAATTGGTGAATTTTTGTGTAGCCATTTTAATATTGAAGATGGAAGAAAAGCGGCAACATTTTCGGCGTATTATGCTTTATTATTTCAAGAAAGGTAAAAAAGCAGCCTAAATGCAAAAAAAAAAAAAGATTCATGCAGTATATGGAGAAGGTGCTGTGACTGATCAGATGTGTCAAAAGTGGTTTGCGAAGTTTTGTGCTAGAGATTTCTCGCTGGACAATGCTCCATGGTCACTAGACAAGTTGCAGTTGATAGCGATCAAATCGAAACATTAATTGAGAAGAATCAATGTTATACCGCGTGAGAAATAGCCGACATACTGAAAATATCCAAATCAAGCGCTGAAAATCATTGGCACCAGCTTGGTTATGTTAATCACTTTGATGTTTGGGTTCCACATAAGTTAAGTGAAAAAACCTTCTTGATTGTATTTCTGCATGTGATTCCCTACTATAAAACATAACGAAAACGTTGCATTTTTATTTTTATTTTTTTATTTTTTTTTATTTTATTTTTTTTTTTTTGCTGTACGCGGGCCTCTCACTGCTGTGGCCTCTCCCGTTGCGGAGCACAGGCTCCGGACACACAGGCTCCGCGGCCATGGCTCGCGGGCCCAGCCGCTCCGCGGCATGTGGGATCTTCCGGGATCGGGGCACGAACCCGTGTCCCCTGCATCGGCAGGCGGACTCTCAACCACTGCGCCACCAGGGAAGCCCGAAAACGTTGCATTTTTAAAACAAACTGACTGGCGGTGAAAAGTGGATACTGTACAATAATGTGGAACAGAAGAGATTGTGGGGCAAGTGAAATGCACCACCACCAACCGCACCAAAAGGCCGGTCTTCATCCAAAGAAGGTTGTATATTTGGTGGGATTGGAAGGGAGTCCTCTATTATGAACTCCTTCCGGAAAACCAAATGGGTAATTCCGGCAAGTACTGCTCCCAATTAGACCAGCTGAAAGCAGCACTTCACAAAAAGCATCCAGAATTAGTCAACAGAAAATGCATAATCTCCCATCAGGATAATGCAATGCGTGTTTCTCTGATGACCAGACAAAAAAGCTTGGGTGGGAAGTTCTGATTTCTCTGTCATATTCACCAGACATTGCACCTTCGGATTTGCATTTATTTTGGTCTTTACAAAATTCTCCTAACGGGGGCTTCCCTGATGGCGCAGTGGTTGAGAGTCCACCTGCTAACGCAGGGGACATGGGTTCGTGCCCCGGTCTGGGAAGATCCCACATGCTGCGGAGGAGCTAGGCTCGTGAGCCATGGCCACTGAGCCTGCGTGTCTGGAGCCTGTGCTCCGCAACGGCAGAGGCCGCAACAGTGAGAGGCCCGCGTACCGGAAAAAAAAAAAAAAAAAAAAAACCACACAAAATTCTCTTAATGTAAAAAATTTTCAATTCCCTAGAAGACTGTAAAAGGCACCTGGAACAGTTTTTTGCTCAAAAAGATAAAACGTTTTGGGAAGATGGGATTATGAAGTTTCCTGAAAAATGGCAGAGGGTAGTGGAACAGAACAGTGAATACGTTGCTCAATAAAGTTCTTGGTGAAAATGAAAAATGTGTCTTTTATTTTTACTCAAAAACCGAAGGAACTTTTTGGCCAACCCAATACATGAACTTCCATGTTCACAGTAGAATTACAGAGAGGAAAGTGTATATATTTTTACATTTGAAGTTGCCTCTAAAGAACTGAGGAATTGGATAAATACCCCAAGGATACCCTCAAGCTGGTTAAAAATTAATAGCCATTTCTTAACTGTTAAAGGTTGTGTGGGGAACTGGGAGTTGCAGCTTCAGACAGACTCACATGGTGCTCCTGCTGGCATTCACGTTATCTGCTCATATTCTGCATGCTTCCAAGGACAGTTGCTTTTATTAATGTTAATAACTTGGTCGACATAGTTTAGGAAGTTGAATGACTTGGAGAAGCAGGAGTTATTTGAAAACATTACTATTGTTTCTCAAAGTGAAGAAGATAAATGTTGAAAGCAACCGTTTTTCTTTATTACTGCTCAGATTAAACCAGTGTCAGACCTTACAAGAGCTCTTGGCTGCATTCATTCATTACAGTGTATTTTGCTAGGGACACATCTCATGATTTGACACTTACATGCACATGTCGTCAAGTGATGAACTGCTTTCTGTTGATGGTGACAGTGACAGCACTGACTCGTTTCTTTACCACGTCTGTCTTGTGCCTAGCACTGTGCTTGGTGCTCCAGGTACATCATTGCTAATCCTCCCAATAGCCCTGCAAAGTAGGGAATCATTCTCCTCCTTTGTAGATGAGGACACTGATGTTTGAGGGGTTCCATGGTTTGCCCAGGTTCACCCAGCTACTAAATTGTTTGGCTCCACCTTGCCTAAATCTAGTTTTTGTTTGTAATGTTTCTAAGCAGGACACTTATACTGAATAAGTAGCAGTGTTTCCTAAGACTTTGCTAATTAGCCAAGATGAATTTTCACTACTCACTTTAGAATTGCCCATTTTAATCCTAAATAATAAGGCAGTGTGATTAAGTAAAATCTTTGGTATTGGAAAGCTAAGTTATGGTGAAAACTAATGCCTTGAGTTATTTTTGCTTTGGGGTTTATGGATTAAACAGATTTATCGTATTCCTTTGAGCACCTCAAACAGTTTTTTTAAAAAATTACAGGTTAGATTTTTTTTTTTTTTTTTTTTTTTTTTGCGGTACGCGGGCCTCTCACTGTTGTGGCCTCTCCCGTTGCGGAGCACAGGCTCCGGACGTGCAGGCTCAGCGGCCATGGCTCACGGGCCCAGCCGCTCCGCGGCATGTGGGATCTTCCTGGACTGGGGCACGAACCCGCGTCCCCTGCATCGGCAGGCGGACTCTCAACCACTGCGCCACCAGGGAAGCCCCAGATTAGATTTTTATCCCTTTCCAGCTCGTCTATTAAGTGTTCTGGGTTTTTTTAATGACATATTTGTTGGTTTGAGCTTCTTATAAATATTTCATTTCTCTTAAGTTGTGTATTATTTTTGAAATCCGTTTGGAAACCACAGGAACCGAGTGAGACCTTGCCTTGGCCTAATGCCCTCGGCAGTGTGGATGGCAGAGGGATTGTGTCTGGGATTGTGGAGTTCTTTCATTTTGTTTTATTGATGATTTCAAGAAGCCACTGATGTTTAGTGTCCTCCTCTGAACTAGTGTTCTTTTGTTGAGAATGACTGACTCTTCCACTGAATAAAATATAACTTTAAAAGTTTTCTTAAGCTGAATGTTATAGATCATGAACATGTTTTAATTAACATACACTCTAAAAATTAAGTCTAGAAACTGATTTTAAGTGTAATTCTGATTTGTTTGTGGTATAATTGAGTTAAATCATGCTTATTAGTTTCCTTCACTCTCGCGATGTGACACCAACAAAAGATAGGGATCTTGTTTGTTTTGTCAAAATGTTTATGGGGGCGTGGGTTTTTATTTTTTACCTTTTCCTTTAAGAATTCATGAAGTGTTTGAAGCAGTAGCTTCTTAAGAGGTTTTGTTTGCTGATAAAGCTGTTCCTATTCTAGCAACTTGACTCATTCCGGAGGAAAAGCAAGAAAGGAAAGAAGAATGAGAAGGGAGTTGCCCTGACCTGTTCGTGTGCACTCCTGAATTCTCCTCATGCGGGGCAGGGGTGATTGTTTACCCCACAATAGAGTCTTTAGAATATGTGTGCATGTATAAAACTTAAAACTTCTTGGATTTGTAACAAAATGTAATATGGCTTTTTCCATCTGAAACTTGTACTGAGAGTTCTTTATTCAGTTGTTCCTTAAAGGTTTAGTAAGTCCTTAACACCCTTACCCACACTGTAGGCTGGACGGAACTGCTGCTTAGTAATCTGTGCTTTCATTTTTCAAATTTCTTAAGCATTTTTCTTCCTGTTCTGTTTAAATTTTCTCTAAAAATTAAGGGGAAGTAACTTTGTTTAAAAGGTTAAAACTTGGCACGTATATTGAGAAAAAGTCCTGAGGGATTATGGGTAAGAGACTAGAAAATCCTCAGTATTCTGAAGCACTTATTGTAGCTATTTATTTCCTCTTCTCATTTTTGTGGTCATGATTCTGAAATTTAAAAATACTTTTTGATAGAAGTTTTCATTATATGATGGTGTAGTTATTTTAATTGTTATATAGTAAATTTAATATACTTTAATATTACAAAGAATATTTGAATAGCTTCAGAGGTAAGAGATTTATTTTAATGATAAAATAATGATATTGTATGTGTGTGTATACAAAAATACCAGTTTCTAAGATAAGATTATGACATCTGACATCCTTGCTGTTTTGATACTTTCAGAACTTTAAATTTTATATGTTCTTATTACTTTAATCAGTATCTGAATGACCAAAACCTAATCTCACCTTTAATGAAAGCTGTATGTTAGGTTACCTGTTATGTAGAGCTGCAGAGGATTATCTTTTTTTGTTTGTTTGTTTGTTTTGTTTTTGTGGTATGCGGGCCTCTCACTGTCGTGGCCTCTCCCGCTGCGGAGCACAGGCTCCGGACGCGCAGGCCCAGCGGCCATGGCTCACGGGCCCAGCCGCTCCGCGGCATGTGGCATCTTCCCGGACCGGGGCACGAACCCGTGTCCCCTGCCTCGGCAGGCGGACTCCCAACCACTGAGCCACCAGGGAAGCCCTGCAGAGGATTATCTTTGCTTTGGTTAAAAAGAAAATCAGGAAATAATACTTAGGCTAAAATTCCTTTTCCCCCTTATTTCTATTAAAGCTACAGTGATAAACAATCTTTTCCTCTTGTACTTATAATTCCACCTCTTGGTGCAGTCTGTTGTAGGTTTCCTGAGCCACCACATGCCACAAAAATGAGGGCAAACTGGTTTGTTCACCCATGTTTAGAACCCCCAAACAGAATTATGTGTGGTGTTTGAAGTTGAGGGACAGTTTAGAATGGGCAACACTGAAATTTCTGTGCCTTCTGTTATTTTTCTTCCATTTGGTTTCTTAGGTTCAGTTTTCCATCTCTTGCCAGTTTGAGGTATAGAATATGCCCTTCTAGTTCTGTTGACTGTATTTTTGTTTTTAACCTATGAGGTTTTCAGAACCTGTTTTCCTGTGAAGTAAAGCAGAAAGTCTCAGGTCCCTGTGAGGAAGGGTAGGTCACTGCACTCCGCCTCCTGCCTTGGTCCCTCCGCTGTGAAGATGTTGGTGTTGGTGTCAGTGGAAACCCGTGTTCATCTCGACCAGATTGATGCTGCTGGCAGCACAGTGCTCGTTAGTTGCAGTTCTGATCTTTGTCTGTTTACACATACGGATTGTAAGTTTTGTAGGATTAACACTGGAGTTGAAATTACAGTTGCCCCTCTCACTGTCCTCCAAACAGATAAAAAGGAATAATTACCAGTAGTCTCAATCTTGGTTGGATTTTTGAACGAGGGGTTTAAGATTGCAGATTGGCTTGCTTTTAGGAGTTTTATTAGTTGCCAAATATATTATTCAGGAAGTATCTCTTCCTTGCTAGGTGTGATCATGGGAGTATTCGACAGCAAGGTCACATTTGAGTGTTGAGCTTAATAACTTCTATTTGCGGTTTTGATTCCATCGAAATTATAAATTCAGGAATTGGCTGGAAAATTACTGTCTGTTTGCTAAAGCAAATTAAATTCATGGTTGAATCAGAGCGTGGAAAGTATTGACTCAAGAAAAAGTGACCCTTAACTAACACTATTTCTGACCCCCTTTCAGTTATAGAGAGGTGGGGTCTTCTGAATCTCGTGGGCAGTTGTCAGAAAGTACACGGAATTGGTAAACTTTGTTTTCATAGTAAATGACTGTTATGTTCCCCTCCAACTTCTTTCTATGTTAAAGCACATTAAGTATGTTGCTCAGGCTTCACTGTTGCTTCTGTATTAAATACAACTGGATCAGTACTTTGCCAATGATACCTTGTTTAAACGAGACTGATGTGTGTATGTTGAGGGGAAGAGAGAAGGGAAAAACTGCTGACCCAGCTAAACCTTTGAGTGCCGGGAGATGTACAGTGTGTGGATTTCATTGTGGCATGCTGGAACATAGCCTTGGAGTTCCAAGGCCAGATCCAAATCCTAGCTCCACCAGTTACCAGCATGTGACTTTGGGTGGATTACTCTACACGTTCTGATCTTCAGTTTACCTGTCTGTAAAATGAGGGTAACACCTACAGTGTAGGGTTGCCTTGAGCATTAGGTGAGAGGCTCACAGGAGCGTGTGTGGCACGGCGACCTCGGTCCACTTCATTGCAATTGGTGGCCACCGGCAAAATTAGCTCCGTGGTAACTGCCTATTCTTGGGCCTATCGTGGCACTTCTGGATTTAAAAAAAAAAACAAAGAAACGAACAGTTTCAGTATCTTCTTTAAAAAATCCATATATTTTGCTTTGGCAACATGGAATGAATTAAGTATAGATTACAAATTAGGTAAGAGTAAAGAGCCTCTTTGGATCTGTAACTAGATACGCATTGGGACACTAGAGAATTCCTCAGTTGCTGGAGATCTGCTTCTATCTTAAAAGCTGTCTTCTTTCACTCGTTACCCCAACTAGGACACCTGTGATCACACAGGTTGGTGGATTAGACAACTCTTGGAATTTGATTTATTAAATAGGCAAAAGTAAACGTTTCACTATTTGCTTGCTGCCCAAATGAAGGGCTTACCGTCTTCCTGTTTCTCTGCCTTACCTTTATGTGAGCCAAATCACTCGCGACTCTCCTGTTACAACAAAATTTTATGCAGGTGAGGTTTTGGATGAATTTTGGATACACTTTCTTAGATAGTAAATTATCAGACATCCTTGAAGGTAACTGTGTGGGAGCCGTTTCAGTGCTGTTTATGACAGATTAGGAAATCTTGTCATCTTACATCTTGATATGAATTCAGGGAAAAACTAAAGTGTGAAAGAGCCATTCTCTTAGGAGAAGTTACTATTTAAGTTGACAATGTCAGTTTTATTTATTATGTATTATACTTATTAAATGTCCTGATTATCTGTGCAGCACTTTTATTGAGCAGTCTGAGGAGTTGGGGTTCTTTTTCAGGGTCACACAGGGGCGCTCCTGTCAAGATGCATATTTACATGAACTCACCACTTGACTTCATAGTAACACAGGTATCCTTGAGCCCCAGGTGTTGTGTTTACAGCTCTTCGTGACTTTGAGGGGAGAGGAGCCTTAGGTGCTATCTGATTTTCAAAGACGTCTAAGATTCCTTCCCGAAAAGATTAGGAACCAGTAAAGTGAACTAGTGTGCTTAATTTAAAAAATTAAGAACAGAGTGTTCTTTAGAAGCAATAAAATCAGTGGGTTACAGACTTTAAAAATTGACGTATACTCGCAACTTTTGCTGTTGGAGCATTTATATATGTGAATGGAGATGTTAGTGAGTGTTTGACGTAATTCTCTCTCATCTCAATTAAACGTCTGTCCTCACTGGACTTGTACGTTTCTGTCGTGATATCTGGGTGGGATCCTGTGAATCGATGTAGAACAAATGAGTAAAAGAAATGGATGAATTCGGATTTGTTAGGGAAGCAGAATGGTATTGTCTTCATAAGAAGGAACATATGCTGACAATTTAGACTTGTAGGCGTGGGATTTCTGTAATTTGTTTAGTAGAATCTACTGTGCATAATCCGTACAATTGATTCCATTTACTGAGTCTGTGTCAGCCACTGTGCGAAGTTAGTTCCTTGTGCACATTATCTTGGGTTTCCTTCCCTAGGACAGTGTCAGGTAGTTATCACCCGTATGCATCATGGTTAGTTCCCCTCTGCTCTGAACCAAGATTACTTCTCCTTAATCGTGTCTTGGCCCATGGCTGCGCAATATAATTTCAGTTCTGTGAATTTCCGTTTTGTGGGCTCTTGTCGTTTGGGGACCTGTTTTATTCAGAATGCCACCCCAACACCAGGGAGGGAGGTGGGGAGAGCCCAGTCCGAGTCTCACTTTAGTTGGGGCCAGCTCTTTGCAGGGAAGATGTGTGACCTTGGTGACACAGGAACCTTTGGGGGCAGGTGAAATGCGTGACTGGATTGAGAGTGAGACCCCTTTTCCCAGCGTGGACACTGGCCTAGGAGGCAGCTGTGTTTCAAATCCTCATCCTTTTGTGAGCTCTTCCTCCTGGACTTACTTGTTGCCTGAGGGCGTTATTTCACCTCTACGCTGGCAAAAGAGAGAAGCAGCGTCAACTCGGGACCCTGTGGGATAATCCTTGTTGGAGAGCTGCACCGAGTAAGATTTAGTGTTTCTAAAAGGCTGTGATCTCAGTGCTGGAGCCTGTTAGCAGAGCTGGAGCCCCGTGGCTGTGTTCCTACCAAGGGCGGACTGTAGCTTGTAGCTTGGTTACTAGCGATTCCCTGAGCCTCCTCACTGTACCTGGCTGGACGGTTATTTACATCACCCCGCCCCCAATGCTGTCTCTCTCCCCCTCTCCCGCTCTCCCCCCTCCCCCCTTCCTCCCTCTCTCTCTGCCATCCCCATCCTTCCTGCCAGCTTCCTCCCTCCTGCATTCCCTTCTTTCTATTTTTAATGAAATACACATTTTCTAGAACATTTTTTCCACTCAAGATTTGCTTCTTGTTGACATTAGTAGGGCCTTTTTTGCAAAGGGGATTGCTTTTCACAAAGTTAGACAAATAACTTCCATTTTAAATATCTTTGGGGCAGACATCTTTGTAGTAATATATATGTGTTCCCTTATAGCTCTTAACAAAGTGCCTTGTAGGTAACAAGCACCCAAGAAAATGATCAAAATACTTCTACTTCACTGTTACTCCAGAAACTTCACAAAGTATGTAGCGGAAAAATTTTTTTATCTAGCAAGAATAATGAGCTTGGGGTAAATTTTAATAGTAGTCTGATAAAGGCTAATACATGTGAGGATGAGATGAGTTGTTAAGTAGGCTAGTAGGATTTTGTTTTTAGGTGGAGGTCTGTAAGAGAAAAAATCTGGAATTGAATTTATATGTAACTTGTGATTTTAAAAATAATTGCTTTGTGAGGAGAATACATTTTAGTTCCTTCCCTGCTTCTTGAATCTGAAAGACAACCTCGGCAGTTTTGAGTTTGTCAGAGGGGTGAATTTGTGCTACCCCGGGTACATGCCTAAGCCCTGGAGAGCTCCAACCTCTTTTCCGATGGGAGCAGAGATGTGTCATTTCGTACGCTCTGATAGAGGCACATCTGCAGGCGTGAGAGGGGCTGGAGGACAGTTGAGGTCTTGAACAGAAGGGAATGAGTTCATTTAGCAATAGTGATGAAGAGTCTTAAAAATTATACTGGAATAAATCGTCTCATTTCATGGTAGATCCCAGTGATTTGGTAGTGTAGTAGCTATAAATTCTTTTGTGTTTGTAAATGAATTGCTTAAACCTCTACCAAAATGTGTCATATTCAAATGCCATTGCCAAATTTTTACATTTTAGGAGAAGCAAAATAAAAGCTAGTGAACAAGACTCTCATGGTTATCATAGTTGACTGCCAAGACATTGACCCTCAGCTTATACCTGGGAGGTACTCAGGGTGATTGTTTAAATTAGGTTTTTGACTTAAATAATTATGGATATGATAACCAAGTACATTGAAACAAGAAAAAGAATAGGGGGTGTGTGGCTTTTCAAAAGGAGGAGACAAATCAATTTTTTGTTTGAAGTAATGTGGTGCGTGGCAAAGAGAATTGAAGGATATATACCAGAACGCTCACAGTGGTAATGTGAATGCTTAAGCAGTTAGGGCTATTTAATGATGCCTGTTATGAATACAGTTGACCCTGAACAACACGGGTTTGAACTACAGGGTTCCACTTATATGCGGAGTTTTTTTAATAATGAATAGTACAGTACTCAGTGATCTGAGGTTGGTTGAATCCGAGGATGCAGAAACCCAGCTGGGGAGGAACCGCGTATATGGGGGGCTGACTACAAGTTATACACAAATTTTCAACTTTGTAGAGGGTCAGTGTCCTGAACCCCCCCTGTGCTGTCAAGGGTCAAATGTATTTTAAATCCCAAATGTCACTGTATCTCTGTTGTGGATTTGGTGTTCCTGGGGAGAGTGCATTCTGGACACTGTGCTGCGGTGTACAGGTAGGAGATGGAAAAGAGAAACACTTCAATACTTTTTGCTGTGCAGGCAAAGTGGAAAGTTGAGGCCTTTTCCAAATTGTACTGATGTAAAATTGCATACGTTAATCTCAGCCAAAAGAAAAGTTTTCTCTTGTCTCATTAATTTTTTGTTAATTTGTAGGTATTTTGTTAATTTGTAGGCTTTTGTAGGTACTTCTTTTTTAAAAAATCGTTTATTTTTTGCAGCATGTAACCAAATGTTCATCTAGAAAAATTAGAAAATACAAACAGATGGAGAATCAGGTATCATACCCTCATCAATAATCTTGTCACCAGGAGCCACCTGCCAACATCTTAGTGCAGATCCTTTTGGTTTACATCTGTGGATAAATTTTAGCCTGATTTCATTAACTGGTGATATGGCTTGACCATTGTTCCTGTGGGCATTTCTGTGTACAAATGTAAAGGATGAATTTTACGTGTTGCAATTGTGTTGACTCAGATTTATATCTAGATTTTACTTCCTGAAAGTATTTTTAAACTAAGTTTTGTAATTAATTCATCAGGATATAGCATTGTAAAACTTATCATGGGCTTTGGGAGGAGAAAATAGACTTTCCTTTTGCTGAGACTGACCAATTCTCGAGGGTGTGGCTGTCCCCTGTGTTTTAGGGTTGCAGGCACTTGTAACACACCACCTCCCTGCACAGCTCCCAGGCCTGGTTTGTTTGGCCACAGGGGACTGACACCTGAACTTTGAATTAAGTTCTTTACTTTGCAGTTGCCAATTCACTTTTTATATGTAAGGTTTTCAGACTTTAGATACATTTTTTTTTCCTGTAAAATAAAGGCTGCTGAAAATCCATGAGAAGAACTTGAGAAATTAAAACGATTGTAAAACAGAACAGGCTAGCAGCTTGTTTCAGTTTCAGAGGTCTCTAACATTTTGTTTATGCCACAAGACTTTTTGAGGTTCCTAAGAGTGTAAGGAAATTTAAAGCTTTCTTAATTTGAATTTACTGAAGTTTATTTGGGGAACCATTTCTAGTGTTTGGAATTATCCAGTCAAAGCTGCAAAAAGCCTTTTTTTAAAAAAAAAATTAAAAGCTCCCTTCAGATGTGATCTTCGCTGTTCTTCCATCAGCCTGACATTTGGAAGAGGTGGGGAGCCAGAGCCTCCACAGCAGCAAAGACTGTGCCCCGCTCCCTCTCCCCCACCATCCCTCGCTCGGGCTGCAAGCATTCCAGGAATTTATACTGTGATCTGCAGCGCTGAAAAATCCAGAACTTTGTTCCATTGTTTCTGTTGAAGCAAAGCCTAGAGTCCTGTTTTAATACCATGAGCAACTTAAAACCAGAGAGGTTTTATTTTTATAATTTGCCTCCAGGATTGCAGACAGCTCTTGGTGAGGAGTTTAACTACAGAAAAAGATTTGAAATTTTGCCCAAGCAGCAAAACAGAATTTTTTACTACCAGGTACATTTCAAGGTTATTTTCTGTGTGAAAGAAATCTGTAGAAAATGTATAGCATATCACTTTCGTAAAAACCAACTGTTGCAGCGTCTTACTGCCTTAACATTTCTCTCTTTGAAACACAGTGGGCTGATGGGGCTAAGGCCACAAGTGGTTTGTTTACCCACTGATCTCACCTTGGCCAGTTTAACGGCCACTTCTGATCATCTGATAAACACGTTCTTGCGTGTGTGGTGACATTGTCGACCTTTACACAGGGAAGCCTTTCTGGTTGCAGTTTCTCACATTGGGCCTGCTGCTACAGGTTTCCTTCTGATGACTTCCAGGGTAGTAAACTCAGTATCTGTTTCTTTTTTTTTTAAAGAATACATGAAAGGACTCCCCTGGTGATCCAGTGGTTCAGACTCTGCGCTTCCACTGCAGGGGGCACAGGTTCGATCCCTGGTCGGGGAACTGAGATCCCACGTGCCGCGTGGCACAGCCTCCCCCCCCACAAAAAACAAAAAAAACCATGAAGATTATTGAAATGACCTGTAGTTCTTCGTGGAAAACCTAGTTTTGTATATCCGTTTCCAGCTTCTTTTCTCTCTACTCATCACACCCACTGCAGAATGTTAAACCACTGCCAGATGTGAAACAGTGCTGAGGTCTAACTCTGACCACCCTCAAGGAGCTCACGCAGCATCAGTTTGGCCATTCTTTCAGCTAACGGTTTTGCAGTTGTCCATTGGTTCCCCTTCCTTACTACCTGATCTGCTAGAGATCTTGTTTGTTTGTGGGTTTTTTTTTTTAATCCTATAAAGAAGTCATTTAACATGAACTTTATGCTTTTTCCCCAGTTAAGCTTTTCATCTTGTTTTGGGCCTGCTGTCAGGAAAACCACTCCCTTGCCTTTCAGAAATTGAAAAAGATGCGCAATGACTTTGTATGTTCATGATGAATTTCTCAAACTTGCCTGAAATGCATATGGCACCGTTAATTCTTTTCAAGGGTGAAATTGGAACCCACAAAGTGTCACTAACAAGGCTGTTAGAACACGGTGGATAGAATGGTGAGTTGGATGGGAATAAAGTCCCAGTTTTACTACAAACTTGCTGTGAGATTTTAGGCAGTTCTTGTAAATGAGAGCAAGCTCAGAGAAGTGTGTTGGTGAAGTTTGCTTAAACCATCTTCAAGGCTCTTTCTACTCCAAATCTTAGGGTTCTTCTCTCTCTTACCTTTTAATACAGCCCATTAATTCCATTATTCCATGTCTGTTCTCATCTCTAAGATCTGTATCCTCTGCTTAGCTGAATACTTTGTTGAAGCCTTTCTTCAACCGTGTGTGAAAGCATGCTTCCAGTCTTCAGATTTCCTATGTGGGAGCCTCTCATTTCAAGATAGAAAAAAGGGAAAGGTTTTTGCCATAGAATGGTCACAGAAGGAGGGCAGTCTAGATGGTAATGTCATAAGGCTCGGGAGAGGGATTTTAAGATGTTAAGCCCATCAAACTGATCAGACTGTCAAATGCCAGAGAGAGACTTGGGGGCAGATAAAGCAATTAAGGGTTTTGTGATTACAAGATCAGAGGTAACCGTCCGAGTGGAGTTCCGCGGGAGCGTAGAGAGGATGAAAGTTCCGTTGCAGGGATGCAGGGCTGAGTGAGAGAGGAACTGGGGGCAGCAGGCACACCCACCCTCTGGGGGGTCAGGGTTGGTTCCTGTTCAGGTCAGCCTGTTTCCTTGATGACCTTTCATGGTGTGATTGTGGGTCTTGCCTGGTTTGGAATCATCTGTGCATCTGAGTAAGACGGTAAGCTCCCCAGACAAAGATGGGCTGGACCTGCTTCTGTGCACTGATACTGAATTCTGATTTTAAGCTTCAGAGTTGGGTAGCTCCCCAGTGAGGAGGCAGGCAGTGCACGTAGAGTTACATATGGTTCTAAATTTAATTCATTTCAATCACCAAATGCATGAGCCTTCACTGTTGTGATGAATTTTTAATGTAACTTGAGCAGGCCTTCTAGAATTTTGCATTCTGTGATGCCTGAACATTTTTAACTGAAACATTATTCTTTAGAATTTCCTGGTGTCTGTCTAGCTCATCAGAAGAGTAGAAAATAGTCCGGAACTTAAATTATTCATGTGATGTTTTAGGCAATTTTGGTTTTGCACCTTCCATTGCAGGCACCAGCAGCATAATGCCACATGTTGTCTTTAAAATGTAGTCATTGTGGCTGTCTGATTTCTCTATATGGTAGCTATTTCTCTAGAAAATCAAAAAAATTTTTATTTATTTTTTTGCGGTACGCGGGCCTCTCACTGTTGTGGCCTCTCCCGCTGCGGAGCACAGGCTCCGGACGCGCAGGCTCAGCGGCCATGGCTCACAAGCCCAGCCGCTCCGCGGCATGTGGGATCTTCCCGGACCGGGGCACGAACCCGTGTCCCCTGCATCGGCAGGCGGACTCTCAACCACTGCGCCACCAGGGAAGCCCAGAAAATCAGATTTTATTGATATTATTTACCATATTTGCTCAGATTGGGGTTCCGTGCTGTTGACTGATAACTTGCTTCTGGCGTAAGATAAAATTGAACAGGAAAAAAATCTCCATTCCAATTTGATCATTCCTTTTCTTTAAATGTAGTGAAAGTCTTTGTATCACTTTTCTTTCATTTGCCGTTGAAAACGAGTGAAATGATGGATATAAAGTGCTTTGTAAAGAATGTTTATATTCTGCACTGTTGTTCTTGAGAACGAAATGTAGTGGAGCACCGTTGGTATCGTCGTCGTGGGGTTTTAATTCTGACTCCTCTAGAGATGCTTTAGTTGTGCGACCTCCGGCAGATGGCTTCGTATCTGTGGTCCTTGGGTGTCTGTAAAATGAGAGGCGTGGATTGGGACTTGCGGGCCGTCTAGCGGAACGGCACTTAAGTGGTAAGGGCATCAGTTTTACAACACAGGCATGCGATAGGCCTGAGAGTAAGTATACCACATCCGATCCCCAACTAAGAACCAAAGATTATTATTTGGGGGAGGGTGGTGGGGGGAGAACCTTGATGCAGTGGATAACTGCTGTTTTCCTTCTGTTTCATTCAGTTTTCTTCATCTTTATGTGTGTATTTCTTTTCCTTATATACATGAAGTTTTGTCCTGTCCTTCATGATGTTCTTTGTCATTGTCTGCATTCCACTTTCCTTGTGTTTCATTCCTGTATCTTTCTTGTTTAGACCAACTGGAGCACGCAGCTGGCAGAGCCTCTATGTAGGACCCTTCAGGAACCTGAGGGTAAGTGCACACGTGTACTTACCAGGCTCCCAGCGGCTCTGCCGGACCAGTTCTCCAGGCACCTCCTGCCTCACAGACAGGAACTAACACATCTCCCTCCCTTTGTAAAAGTCCTTACAGGTTGTTTTTGGTTATGAGTTGTTTTTGTTTCTGTTTTCTTTTAATTTGATTGCATATAGAACAAAAACAAAGTATCGGGGGGAAAATGTATTGATTTAAGGAAATATAGCAGGTGCCACCAGGTGTTATTACAATATTTGGCTTTATGAGTGACACTAGGCATACCTAAGTGTGAGTCAGGATACCCGGGTTCAGGCTTCTGTCATAGATTGATCAGTCCTCTTGGGACCCTGGTCTTCAGTTTCTCTCAGAAAAAATAGCAGGTCGGACAGTTGATTTCAGTAGCCCCTTCATCTCTAGTCTACAGTCCTAATGGGAAGTAACTCAGGTATTAGATGATTCTGATAAAGATTGAGAAAATCACTTTATGTATCAGGTAATCTCAATTCCATGAATGAGTGATGATTAGATTCATGATAGACTCATTTTCATCATAAACTAAGTCTAATTGTTCCATTTCTTAGTTTTTAGAATTGGTTTATTAGTGTTACTCGAATACTTAAAAAGTGTTTATAAATATGTAGACTGTGGACCCCCATATTGGTTTAGCCCAGTGGTTCTTAATGTAGAGAGACAACCCCTCCCTCCTTTCGGGTGAGACTTAGGCCATGTCTGGAGACTTGCTTGTCACAGATAGAAGGAGGGGCATGCTCTTGGCATCTAGTGGGTAGAGGTCAGTGATGCTTCTGAGCGTCCTCTGATGCTTCGGACAGCCCCACAGCAGAGAGTGATCTCCCCAAATGTCAGGCGTGCTGTGGTCGGGACGCTTGTAGCAGCCTGTGGTGGGTACTCTTGTTTGTCCTCTGAGGAGAATGCACATGTCCCTCAAGTGGCGTCTCTTCCCAGGGCAGATCAGGCTTTCCTGGTCCTGCTTTTTAAAAAAGAGGATACCAGGGGTGGCACGGGGGTGGGGGGATCTGAGGATGGTGCAGCTTCTCACTGATTAGGTTTGGAGAGTCCAAAAATAAGACATTTGACATGCAGTATCAGCTGGGTGTTCTAATATTCTTTTATGTAGGGAATAAAACTAAAAATAGCACTTTTACCTTTTAGTTATATGATTTCATTCTTAGTACATATCAATGAATGGTACTCTTAAAGTTGTGCTTTGCTTTATGTAAATGTAGAAATTTTACTTATTTAATAGTCTATTTATACATATAGGCCAGTTTACTTTTTTTGTACAACCTGCTACTAGGTTCATATAGCACTTGATAGGCTTCAGGAAATTTTTTGAATTGCTTCTGCAAGGGATTGTATTACCACAAATTGACATCTGTTTTTCTATTATATTTTACAGTATGACTTAGAAAAAAAGTATGTAAGGTTTATGTGTAAGAGGTAGGGCTTACGCCTTCAGTTTTACTTATTTCGAAAGTTCATACCTGTACAAAGTAGAAAGTAAGAAGTTAGTCAAAAAAAAGAAAAGGGTCACATTCTTTTGCCCTGTTTGGGGTACATGAGGTGGTACTGATATAAAAATTGGGGGGGTTTGATCCAGGGGAAAAACCGTCTGAATATAACTTTTGAATCAGGTGTCTGTGGGCGCTAGGAGCCCTTTCTGTGAACCTCATCAGACGTGAACTGCACTTACTACAGCAATTATGTGAATAGCCAGGTAATCCTTTATATTTGCATTGTTTGCTACCGGTAGTCTGCTGTGGGCCAGGCATCACAGACAAGGAAGGGCATGTGTCATAACGAGGATAAGAAAACTGGTTGAATCCAAATCCCCTTAAAACACAGCTGTATTTTCCAAGAGCCTTTGTCATCATCAGATTTAGGCTAAGTGCTATTAAGCTGACAAAGGGAGAAGGACTTGAGAGAGGAGGTTACTTCTTACAATATGAAAAGGTGTATTCATGTCCTTGCCCCTTGCAGAGGGGACTGGTTTATAACCCTTCCACCTGGAGACTTGAATGGGCCATCTCCAGGCAGACTCTCAGCTTCTGTTTCCACCAGAGTGTGGTTCCAGTGAAGTATATGCTTGTGTCCTGGGTTCCACTTCAGCTGCCTTTAGAAGTGAACGGATTGGTGTGTTGTTATCAGGAATTTGAGTGAAGGTTTTATATAATTGCAAAAAACAGCTTTTTTTTTTTTTTAAACAGGCTGAAGAATTAGGGATTTAAAATGGTGTTTTAGAATTTGTTTTTGAAGACTAACAAATTAAATGGCTGATTATTAAGTATTCTATACTTTATTTTTCTTGTCTGCATCTCAAATATTTATCAAAATCTGGGGACGTTTTTTAGGGTTAATATTTGCTTTGTATTGTAATTGATGTTTCTGTTTTTAATCCTGATCTTTGCAGTGGTGGTATTTTGTGTCTCTGACCTCATTTTCATCTGTTGTCTATATTTTAGTTAATTATTCTCCTCTCTGGTGATTCTCTGTTAAGGAGAGTACCGTTTTCCAGAAGCTCCGAGTGGTTTCTAGTTTGTCGTTTTACTAGACCAGAGATAAAGGTGTCAGGAGGCTTGTTCTGAAAGAGAAAGGACAGCTCTGAGAGCTGTTTGGGGCCTGGCTGGGGAGAGCATTGCAGAAAGAGAAGGAAGGTTTGGGGAGATGGAAAGGGACTTACTCTGAATCTGAAACCGAAAACCAACAGCCACCAGGAGTAAGAAGCGTAGAATGGAAGAAGTGGAACAAGGTCACAGATTCTGACTAAATCCCAAAGAGACTGAGCTTCCAAACCTTCAGTATTAGTACTTGCACAGAGAATTGTTTTTCCATGTTGAATATTTCGGTGACTTTTTAGTTCATTGTTCCAGCTCATCAGATATGTGTTGCATTTCAATCTTATCTTCTGAACTGCGTTGTCACTTGGAACGCAGTTAGTGTTTCCTGACTTCATCCTGCGAGTTGTTAATGAAATGCTGAATTGTGCTGGACCTGGGACCCTCAGAGTGCCATGCGGGCTGACAGTGAATTATCCAGAATTACTCTGCATTTGATATTTGAGCTGTGGTGCATGGGAGTATCCCTTGCCATTCAGTAACATCTCTGCTTCTGTTGTTTTACTTTGACAAGTCTGGATAATGTCTTAACTAAAAGGGCCCAAGTTATAACATGTTATTTTTCTCTAATGTGCTTCTTACAAATATCTAGACTTCTGCCAGTTCCTATTATTTGTGTGGCCTTGAAATTAGTGCTCTTATCTAATTTTCCTGTACATCAGTGTTGTTAACTTTTTTGGAGTATTTTACATATTAATTTGATAGCTGTTACAGCTAGGAGGGGAACTGTTACTTGAGATTCTCAAAAATGTAGGATTTATGGGTTTCCTGTCTTTGACATAACTTAAAAGTATTCATATTCATCATCTTTCTTCAGGAATCTGAGGTGATAATTGCCTAGAAGTATACAGTTCGCTGTGTTTGAATTAGTAATTGTCCCCAAGAATTCAGGATAATAATGAGTGGCTGAACGAACAAAACAAATAAATAAATATTGTGTTTCAGGGAAGAAAAAATCCCAAGAAAATAAAAACAAAGCAAACAAAACTGAAGACATACAGCTGAAGACAAGTGAGCCAGATTCCACCTCTGCAAATATGAGAGATTCTGTGGAAGGTAAGCTTGGGTATTGGACCTGTATGATTCGGGTATACATTGCCACCAGTTACTTTGACTTTGTATCTCCTTGGAATGCCCTTCTGAGAATCATCCAAGAACCATAAAGGGTTAAACAGCAAAAAGGTCGCCTGAATTTAATGTGGCAAGTTGAGCCTTACACGTCTTACCTCCCCTTCAAAAAATCATTGAAGACCTTCCTTGTTAAAAATGAAGTTATTCCCTGGTTAAAATGAAATGAAACATACTGTGTGATTGTATTTACTGGCAGGGACAGGAGGGGGCTTCTGGGGTGCCAGTACCAGTCCCATTGCTGGGTTGGGATGAGCACATCAGTGTATTCATCTGTTGACATCTCACCTTGCTATACTTTTCTTTAGGTTTTTTACTTCAATTAAAAACTCACTAAAACATGTCAAGCACCTTTGATTTTATATATCAGAATGAAAAGTATATAGAATGAAAAGTTTCTGTTTTTTTTCTTAGAATTTAAATTCCTACTTTATCTCTTCATGTCTCTCCCCACAAAATTTTCTTCTTTAGAGCCCTTTTTGAGAATTAATATTCTAGGCCCTCCATGATGTAAGAATTCTCAAGAGACGGGGATTGAATGTTACTTGGGAAGGCAGATTGCCCTGTGCCTGGTGCCGTCGAGACACCATATCAAGACTCTTGCCAGTAGAAGTGAGGGGGGCGGTGTGTGTCTTAATTTGTTATGTGGCAAATTCATGCAACAGACCGGGCTTGCTCAAGAGTTCGTAGTGACCCAAACAGGCAGATTTCAAAATACAGGCTGTGGCTCTTTCAAAAAACATTTGCAGGAAAAAAAAAAAAAGCCCAACAAAATATTGTGGATGCCTTTTATAATCATTTTATTAGCACTGTTTGACATTCGTAAAGGACTGTAATTTTCTGTGGCATCTTAACGAAGCAAGAATAGACAGATTGATTTCCCAGAGCCCTATAAGAAAAAGTGCTGCCTGCTGATAGCAGGTGTGCTAAGACATTTGTTCGAACGATAACAAAAGTACTAGAGAACCTTACTACTATTAGAGGCAGAATCAGAAAACAATCCAACAGTCCCCTCTCCCATTCAATACCTCAGGACAGCTATTTTTTCCTGATACAACATCAGGTCCTGTGAAAACAAGATACTTCATATTTTGCCTGCTTGTGGTGCAGCTGGTCAGTATTTGGTTGGTTCTGTACGTGGTGGATGTCAGCTTCTCCTGCATGTGCTGTTTGGTCCTCAGAAAGGAGTCTCTATACTGAACAGACAGTTCAGACTCTTCCTTGTGTTTCCCACACCATCCTTTATGTTTAAAACTCACCAGACCTCGAGTGTGGCCACACTTTGGTTCATAGAGCCGTGCACATTTTGGTTCATATTACTTTGGGCAGTTTTAAATCTGGGATTGTTTACCAATCATAGAAAAAATATTTCCATTCAAAGAAGCCATGGATTTTGGCTAAAAATGAACTGTCTAAAGAAATTTTTGAGCCTTAGAGATGTTATTTTCATTTCTGTTGTCTCATCTTGATTTTTTTTTTAGCAATGTGCTGGGTCTTTGTTGAAAATGTATTTGGAAAGGGAGTTGGCCCCTAATTTGAAATACATTACTACCATCAAATGACTGGTTTCCCAGTTTGTGGAAAACTCATGCAATTTAAGAAATAAGTCTGGAGGAAGGAAGGCTGGTGTCCATTTAGAGGCAGAAACCTTAATTGCTAGTGGATGGTAGTGGTAGATGGGGGAAAAGGAAGACCGATCTTCCTAGGAAACAGCAGGAGAGGACTAGGACGGAATCGTTGAGCTTATATTAATAGCTGCATGTGCAGAGTTTGAAAAGGTTGGCTTTTAAAACCCTTCCTTGTCCCCTGTATCCAGGCAGTCACCAAGTTTGTTTACAGGACTCTGGCAGCGTATCTCCATGATCTGACCGCTTTTTTTTTTCTGCCTCTTCTGCTTCTTTCTGTTTCCATCTCTCCGTGTAGGTAGCCAACCTCTCCCTTCTAATGCCACTGCATCAGTATTGCTTTTCTGCCTCTTCCCAACCCCTTAATACACCCTGCAGCCAAATCTCCCAAATGGCACTCTTCTGCTTTAAAATATCTTAATGGCTCCCCGTTGCCTCCAGCTAAGTCCACACTAATTTACAGTGTGCGGCATGTTTTGATTGCTCCTGCTTGGTTTTCCTCTTCTATCCTTGTCCTTCAGGTTCTGCCTGCTTAGTACCTTCTCTGAGAAGCCTCCCCTGATCAATTAACCAAGCCGCTGGATGTTCCTCCCGTGTGCTTCCGTCCTGTACCTTGGTAGCCATGTACTTCCATAAGCTTGACCATTAATTCAGTGTAGTAGTGTTGCCTGCTTGCCTCGCTCCTGTTAAAGTGGAGCTCTGTAAGGATAAGGATCTTGGTGGCCTTATTCACCTAGTTCTGGTGTATAGTAAATACTTGTCCAGTGCATAGGGGGAGAGCCAGTTAATAGAACCAGGAGAAGTCAGAGTAGCTCTGCTGCTTCTACAGACCCATTCTTAACTCTTCAGGCATCTGCAGTAAAAGGGGTGTAGTTCAGCAGAGAGTTAGGTGGTCCTTAGAGAAAGCAGCATCGTGGGCCATCCCCGTCAGCATTAGACGCTCTATAACAGCTCCTGTCTCAGAGGCCCTTGCTGTCCCTGTGTTTCCTTCTAGCCGCTACCCCCATTTTTCTGCTTTCTTTTACAGCTAAGCTTGAGAGAGTTGCTTATAGTCTCCCTGTCTCTCCTTCCCTCTCTTCTCTTCTGAGCTCCTTGAGGCCTTTGCCCCCACGACTCCACCAAAACTGTTGCTGTCACCATCACCACACCTCCACCGTAGCAGATGGAATGTTCAGTTCTCATTCCCATCTTACCCAGCCCATTAGCTGTTCTGGACACAGCTGGTCACTCCCTCCTTAGTTTAAGGGCTGCCACTCTCTGGGCTCTCCAGATACCTCCCTGGCAATTCCTCTGAACCCTGGGTACTGGAGTCATCTGGGGACACAGCCATCCCCCCTCTTCTGTATGCATTCGCTCTCCAAGTGAGCTCGTCCAGACCCGTGCTCCAAGTGCCATTTCTGGTCTGAGGACTTAGCCATTTCTAGGCTTAGCCTCTTTTGGACCGTGAGTCATATATAACCACTTAATATCTTTACTTGGATATTTATAAGGTACCTCAAACTTCAGCACATCCAGAGTAAACTCTAGTTTCCCCCCAACACACACAAATGCACACAGACCAGACTTGCTTTTCTCTCCGTCTAACACAGTTTAGTGAGCAGGATAACGGCAGTTGCTGTGGAATCCTCATTGACCCTTCCTCCTCCACCACCACCCACCGTAGTCAGTCAACACGCACATCTTGTCAGCTTCATCTGCAAAATAATCCACAGTCTGACCACTTCCTGCCACCTCCCCAAGCCACTCTCGTCTCTTCTCCTGGAGCATATAGTAGGGTTGCCTCCACCCTTGTCCACCTACAGTTTTCTGTCTTCCTCGTAGCAGCTGGAGTGATTCTCTTGTATTTCAGTCGATCATATATTTCTCTGTTAGAACTTTCCGGTAGCTCCCTGTTTTACTCAGAGTAAAGGCCAACAGCCTACCAGTGTCTGCATGAGCTGATCTCATCTCCTGCTCTCCTTTCTCCCCCCGTATGGACCGCCCCCCCCCACTTGCCCTACGGCCTCTACGACTTCCTGGCCATTCCTTGACCACATCTAACATGCTCTTGACTCAGAGCTTATGCATTTACTGTTTCCTCTGTCCAGAGGGCTTCCGTCCCCCAGATACTCGCATGACTCATTTTCTTTAGGTCTCTGCTCACCTGTCACCTTGCTAGCGAGTCCACCTGTGCACCATTAACCTCAGGTTGGGCTGGGCTGGATTCCTCCTGGGCATAGAGACTCAGAAGTGACTTCAGGTTTCTCTTTTCTTTCTCTGAGGTACTCTTGAGTCCTCCATAATTTAATCAGCCTTGGAGGAAGTGAGCTCCGAAGTTCCTTTTACATGAAAAATTATGATCGCATGATCTTGGAAAATGTTCTAGCTCTCAATATATAGTTTAGTCAGGAAGGAGGGAGAGGATCATTGCTCTCAAGACAGACCACTAAGAATCTAACCTGGTAATATGTTTAGCAATTTTCTGGTTTCCGATTGGAATCATGAAAAATTGGAATTCATGACCACAGTGTCTTGAATTTCAGTATCAACTACTCCAACGCGGTTTTAAGCACTACAGTTTCTGTAAACAAAAATGTGTTTCTATGTATATGCGACGACAAAGCACAGAAGGACCTAAGCTCCTTCAGGCGTTTGTTGTTCACGTTGTATCCTCACTGCCCACGGAGCTGCCTGGTACAGAGTAGGTGCTCTCTAAACATTTGCTGAATGAATGAAATGGAATTTTACGCAGTAGAGCTTTATAACCGAGAAAGTAGAGCTGTGTGTTGTTACGACCTCCCTTACACATTTAGGGGATAAGGGAAATAACGTGAATAATGGAAACTGATCACAAGTGGCTGGTGTGTGCCCTGACTTCCGTGCTTCTGCCTCCCTGTGCTTTCCAGGCCCCAGAGACGAAGACGAGAAGCCTTCCGCTTCCGCCCCCGAGCAGACGGCCGTCCTTCAGGAGGCGGTTAGTCAGGATGTGCCTCCGGAGCCCGCCCTCCCGCCCCCTGCCCAGGACCCCCAGGCGGGACCGGCCGCAGAGCTGGACGCGGCGCGTAGCGAGGCGAACGACGCGGAGGAGGAAGAGGAGGAGGAGGGGGAGGAGGGGGAGCTGGACGAGGAGGAGGAGGAGGAGGAGGCGGCTGGCGTGCCAGGCGAGAGCGCCGTGGGAGAGCCGGAGATGCGGTGTGACGAGAGGCCGGAGGATTTATTAGAAGAGCCACAGACTGTTCCGACGGGCGCTCTTGAAGACTCTCCGGACGTAGCACCTGCTCTCAGAATTCCCAAAGCTAAAGAAGAGGCCAACGGTGACGTGTTTGAGACGTTTCTGTTTCCGTGTCAGCATTGCGAGAGGAAGTTCACGACCAAACAAGGGCTGGAGCGGCACATGCACATCCACATATCCACGGTAAACCACGCCTTCAAGTGCAAGTACTGCGGGAAGGCGTTCGGCACGCAGATCAACCGGCGGCGGCACGAGCGGCGCCACGAGGCGGGGCTGAAGCGCAAGCCCAGCCTGACGCTCCGGCCGCCGGAGGCCCCAGCCGATGGCAAGGCGCCCGGGGACGGCGCCCCTGCGAAGGATGACGCGCAGCCTCCCAGTCTCGGGCAAGACTCTCTGGCCTTGAATTCAGAGAAGGCTTCCCCAGACACAGTCAATTCTTCTGTTGTAGAAGAGAACGGAGAAGTTAAAGAGCTTCATCCGTGCCAATACTGTAAAAAGGTTTTCGGAACCCACACTAACATGAGGCGGCATCAGCGCAGGGTCCACGAGCGGCACCTGATCCCTAAGGGGGTGCGGCGGAAAGGGGGTCTCCTCGAAGAGCAGCGGCCCCCGGCAGAGCAGGCCCCGCCTGCCCAGAGCGTCTACGTACCCAGCACCGAGCCAGAGGAGGAAGGGGAGGCAGACGACGTGTACATCATGGATATTTCTAGCAATATCTCTGAAAATTTGAATTACTATATTGATGGTAAAATTCAGACCAGCTGCAGCACCAGTAACTGTGATGTCATTGAGATGGAATCCGGTTCGGCAGACGTGTACGGCATCAACTGTCTGCTCACCCCAGTTACAGTGGAAATAACTCAAAATATAAAGACCACACAGGTCCCTGTAACGGATGATCTTCCTAAAGAGCCTTCCAGCAGCACAAACAGTGAGTCCAAGAGACGGAGGACTGCCAGTCCCCCTGTGTTGCCCAGAATTAAAGCCGAGGCCGAGTCTGATCCCGTAGCACCTTCGTGTTCCCTGAGCCTGCCTCTCAGCATATCAACCACAGAGGCCGTTTCGTTCCACAAAGAGAAAAATGTGTATTTGTCATCAAAGCTCAAACAACTTCTTCAGACCCAGGATAAACTAACTCCTCCCGCAGGGATTTCAGCCACTGAAATACCTAAATTAGGTCCTGTCTGTGTGTCCACGCCTGCGTCGATGCTCCCTGTGACCTCGAGCAGGTTTAAGAGGCGGACCAGCTCTCCCCCCAGCTCCCCACAGCACAGTCCTGCCCTTCGAGACTTTGGGAAGCCGGGCGATGGGAAAGCCATGTGGACTGAGGCAGTTCTGAGTTCCAAAAAGCCCAAATTAGAAAGTCATAGCAACTCACCAGCATGGAGTTTGTCTGGGAGAGATGAGAGAGAAACTGGGAGCCCTCCAGGCTTTGATGAATATAAAGTATCTAAAGAGTGGGCAGCTAGTTCTACTTTTAGCAACGTATGCAACCAACAGCCACTGGATTTGTCCAGTGGTGTAAAACAGAAGGCCGAGGGTACAGGCAAGGCTCCGGTCCAGTGGGAATCTGTGTTAGATCTCAGTGTGCATAAAAAGCCTAGTAGTGACTGTGAAGGCAAGGAATTCAAAGAAAATCATTTGGTGCAGCCAGCCTGCAGTGCTGTAAAGAAAAAGAAGCCAACCACCTGCATGCTACAGAAGGTCCTTCTCAATGAATACAATGGCGTCGACTTACCTGTAGAAAATGCTCCAGATGTGACCAGGAGCCCCAGTCCTTGTAAACCCCTAGATGCTCAGCCGGACCCTGACCTTGGTCCCGACTCTAGCTTACCGGCTCCTCCTGGCGAGTCTCCTCCTTCGTCACCTGCCCTGCAGACATCTTCCCTTTCTTCCGGGCAGCTGCCTCCCCTCTTGACCCCAACCAATCCCTCTTCCCCCCAGCCCTGTCCTCCTGTGTTAACCGTTGCCACCCCACCCCCTCCGCTGCTTCCTACTGTACCTCTTCCGGCCCCCTCTTCCGGGGCATCCCCTCATCCGTGTCCCTCCCCACTCTCGAATGCCACCGCACAGTCCCCACTTCCAATTCTTTCCCCGACGGTGTCTCCCTCGCCATCTCCCATTCCTTCCGTGGAGCCCCTCACGTCTGCTGCTTCACCGGGGCCTCCGACGCTCTCTTCATCTTCCTCCTCCTCTTCTTCGCCTTCATTCTCTTCTTCATCCTCCTCGTCTTCTCCTTCGCCGCCGCCTCTCTCGGCGGTATCGTCTGTGGTTTCCTCGGGGGATAATCTGGAAGCCTCTCTCCCCATGATATCTTTTAAACAGGAGGAATTAGAGAACGAAGGTCTGAGAGCGAGGGAAGAATCCCAGTCGGCCACTGCGCGGGATATCGTTCAGGAGACATTCAACAAAAATTTTGTCTGCAACGTCTGTGAATCACCTTTCCTTTCCATTAAAGATCTAACCAAACATTTATCCATTCATGCTGAGGAATGGCCCTTCAAATGTGAATTTTGTGTGCAGCTCTTTAAGGCTAAAACTGATTTGTCAGAACATCGCTTTTTGCTTCATGGAGTGGGGAATATCTTTGTGTGTTCGGTTTGTAAAAAAGAATTTGCGTTTTTGTGCAATCTGCAGCAGCACCAGCGAGATCTCCACCCCGATAAGGTGTGCACACACCATGAGTTTGAAAGCGGCACCCTGAGGCCCCAGAACTTCACGGATCCCAGCAAGGCCCACGTAGAGCATAGGCAGAGTTTGCCAGAAGATCCTTTAGAAACGTCTAAAGAAGAAGAAGAGCTGAACGATTCCTCAGAAGAGCTTTACACGACCATAAAAATAATGGCTTCTGGAATAAAGACGAAAGACCCAGACGTTCGGTTGGGTCTCAATCAACATTACCCAAGCTTTAAACCACCTCCGTTTCAGTACCATCACCGCAACCCCCTGGGCATTGGTGTGACGGCCACAAATTTCACTACACACAACATCCCACAGACGTTTACCACCGCCATTCGCTGCACCAAGTGTGGGAAAGGTGTGGACAACATGCCTGAGCTGCACAAACACATCCTGGCATGTGCCTCCGCCAGCGACAAGAAGAGGTATACCCCGAAGAAAAATCCAGTCCCGCTGAAGCAGACTGTGCAGCCCAAAAACGGTGTGGTGGTTTTGGACAACTCTGGGAAGAACGCCTTCCGACGAATGGGACAGCCCAAAAGACTGAACTTTAGTGTTGAGCTCAGCAAAATGTCCTCGAATAAGCTCAAGTTAAATGCGTTGAAGAAAAAGAACCAGCTTGTCCAGAAAGCCATCCTTCAAAAAAACAAATCTGCAAAGCAGAAAGCCGACCTAAAAAACGCGCCTGAGCCGTCCGCGCACATCTGCCCGTACTGCAACAGAGAGTTCACGTACATCGGGAGCCTGAACAAGCACGCCGCCTTCAGCTGTCCCAAGAAACCTCTTTCTCCTTCCAAAAGAAAAGCCTCCCATTCATCCAAGAAAGGAGGACACCCATCACCTGCAAGTAGTGACAGAAACAACAGCAGCAGCCACCGCAGACGGACAGCGGATGCAGAGATCAAAATGCAGAGCATGCAGGCGCCTCTGGGCAAGACCAGAGCTCGCAGCTCGGGCCCTGCACAGGTCCCACCGCCCTCCTCGTCCTTCAGGTCCAAGCAGAATGTTAAATTTGCGGCTTCGGTTAAGTCCAAAAAACCGAGCTCCTCCTTAAGGAACTTAAGCCCGATCCGAATGGCCAAAATGACTCACAACGAGAGCAAGAAGCCCAGAGCTGCGGCCAAGAATCCTGCAGCTCAGCTCTCGGGCAAGACGTCTCGGAGCCTGCACGTGAGGGCACAGAAAAGCAGAGCTGTCTTACAGAGCAAATCGGCCTTGGCCAGTAAGAAGCGGACAGACAGGTTCAGTGTAAAATCTAGAGAACGAAGTGGGGGGCCAATCACCCGAAGCCTGCAGCTGGCAGCTGCTGCCGACCCGAGTGAGAACAGGAGGGAGGACAGCAGCGGCAAGCAGGAGCTGAAGGACTTCAGGTAAGCGAGGCTCCAGGGCCGGAGGAATTCAGAGCTCCAGAGCGAGGGGGGAGGACAGTTGGAAGAAAACACTGTCCTTGCCCAATGGCTTCTCTTCCTTTTTCCTGCACGATTTTGACATAAGCATTTAAAGGAAATAGCTGTTGCTTAAGATGTAGGCCGGTGTGCAGGAGGGTCAGTGCTTTGGCTCTTGTAGAGACGGATACATAACAGCTTTTACTTCAGGCGTAGGACTCACAAAGTGGTACAGTTTCGTTAATAGGGCCAGTTATGAATTGGATTTGAAGCCATGAAAAGCTCCCCAAAGCACCCTACTATGAAAAGGTGAAATTCTCTCCAACTTCCTTTATATCTTGGGTGGTGTTCCAGTGTCACTGGTATTATTTCCTGATCATAGCTTACTTCTTACGTTAAGATGGATCACGGAGTTCATTAAAACCACATTACAATCTGGTTTAATATTTCTGTGACTTCAGTGCAGTTCTAGCAGCTGAGACTGCTTTTTACTAATCATGCTTTTGCTTTTATTGTGTTTTAATTTTGAAAACTTGCCTCTTGGTTAAAATAAATCAAAACACAGCACCCTGTTCCTTTTAAAATGCCACGTGCCCTGCCACTCGCTCCTGTTCTCAGGCATAGGGTGGTCAACAGCCAGATTCCCACGGGCGGGAGGAGGAGAGAGTGCCTGCCGAGGGGCCAGAGCGTGGTTCTTTCAGGTGCGGCAGTGCCTTTGTTTCCCCGGCGTGATGCCAGAGCCCATCTTAGCTCAGCTCTGAGGTGGTCCCACTGTTTATCCTGTGTTCTTCCTATATTGAGAACGGTTCTTAGCGACCGGTGAAAACATAGGGCAGGAGTTACGTTTGTTCCATCGACTTCCCAGACTTGCTGAGTTAGTTCAAACGCGAGTGGAGCGCACTCTTGGTATTCCTGTGGTTTCCTGAATAATGCCTACAGGTTCATCTCAGGTGAAATTCTTCATCATCAGCTAGGATTTCTGCACAGTATTTTAAAATCCTGTCCTTTCAGAGTGAGCTGCAGGACTCTAGGCTCATGGCTATAACTTCCAGTGTCTCAAAATTCTTTGGTGTTTTAAGCAAACAGAATCACAGTTAACTGGGAGATGACTGCCGTTTGGAAAGGTCACAAGGGCTCAGAGATGCTGTTATCACCGCACGTTCGATGAGGCAGGGTTCTTGGTGCTGGTGCGCCATAAGTCACGGCTGAAGATGGAGAGAAGAATCATTAGCCAAGGGTTGATTGGAATGATTGACTGTAGGAATAAAGGATCAGGTTTTTTTAAAGCTACTTCATAAAAATGCTAAATAACCAGTGACGGTAGACCTTACTGACATAACGTGTCTACGGCGTCTTGGAGCTTAGTTAGTCCTGGTGAAAGTAAACACCTGTTTATCAGCTGTCCAGAGTTCCTGCCTGTAGCAGCTTCACTGTGTACCTCCTTGTACTCAGTCTGTGTTCAGGAAGTTCCACAACAACAGGACGTTCTTGGACTGTCCTTTTCAAGGTTCAAGAACCCAGAACGTGCCGTCATTTTCATGGACTGTACTAAGAAACGTTTCCCAGGTGGTTGATGCTTTAGAATGTATATGTGTACTCTCCTTTGTTTCCGATAGTATCTGCAAGAATCACTTATTTTGTACTGGATCTCATTTATACAGTTCAAGGGTAAAGTTGATAAGAAAAAATTAACGTACTATAAAGGAAAACTCTCTGAGTAAAGTTCACCCGGGGCTTTTGAAGAACCCTTAAGACTGCAAAGGACTGAAGTGCCTAATAAAATTGTGTCTCTATTCTTTGCTCCAGTTAGTTTTAATTGTTTTGCTTTGTTTAAAAGTTAACATTGCTGGAATGAAATTTGGCCTCAAAGGAAACAAGGAACAATCAGTTAAGAAGACACGGGTATCATTCTGACTGTAGATGGTAGCAGCAGCTTCCATGACCATAAACTTGGGAAGTATTTTTGGGAATTACAGAATGAGCGTTCAGGGGGCATCATATTTTGATCATCCGGGCAGAAGAGTGGGCGATTCTTCAGAGAGCTGTGGTCGTCTTAGTACCTTGTAGTGAATTTGGTATAAAGCCGGGATCCTGGGCGCAGGCCTGGGGATGTGATGGTCCATCGGTGTCAGCCCAGGGCTCTTAGTGGAGGCTTCGTCCTTTTCCACGTTTGTTGTACTACACTGGCAAGGAGTTGTTTTAACTAGTCTTCTTCCCTTTTCAGTCTATTTCTATTTGTAAATTTTATTCAGGGGTGATTTCGTAGCACAGGTTTGGAAATTCCCACTCTCACTCTGGTTTTCAGTGATTTCGCTGTCCTTGCCCCATTGCATGTTCGAGGACTTACCCCGGACCTGGCAGCACACCCTTTTCCTGTGAGTTTCATCAGAACTGTGATTAAGGGCTAGTCCTCAGCACTCAGACATTTTACATTCAAATGCCAGTCTAGGATTCCACAGATTTTCAAGTGTACACTTGCAGTCAGCCGAGAGAACGACCTGTTGTCCATTCTACACCGAGAGCTCAGCAGAATTTGCCATTTGGTCATTTCCTGTAGCACAAGCCATTGTGCCAATCCGGGTGTGAAAAAGGCGTGTGCTCCAAATCCTTTTCTTAGGACAAAGCCGCAGAGACATACCACTGACTAGATTCTCCTGTTAACAGCTCTTAATCCAGCGAACGCTGTTGTCGGGCTCACCCTCCGCGGGTCGGGTTGGAGCCCACCTGTGGCTTGTCGGTGGGACTGCATTTAGAGCTGGCGCTGAGGGCTCATTTCCACGGAGTGTAAGACAGAAAGATAAGGAAAGAGGTACATTTTCTACTCCCTTCTTACCCATCTTGGATCTTTGTAAACCCCAAGGCATGTTTTACATTCTTCAGTGCTGCTTCTAGAGCAGCTTTCCTCGTTGTTGTTGTTGAATACTGTGTTCCCATTGCAGCCAGTTAAGGACACGTAAATAAGTGATGGAGAAGCAGAACGAAATTCCAGACCAAGCTTTTCCATTCACCGTGAAATAGGCGAAAAAAACAAAATGGTGCTGATTTCTCCCATACCATCTCCGCCACATCACTCCAAGGAGACTGTCTGTGTCCCTCCCAGCGTGTCTCTTTTGCGTGGGACACCCACGTTCCCACACACCTTCTGAGTCACCCTGTTGCTGTCTTAACATTTGTCCCGTGGTCTTCCCACCTTTTCTTTAGCGTGGTCAGTTCATAGAAGGTTGTGTTATGTTGTCATTTATCTTCAGTTTTCTTATTTTCTAGGAACTTGCAGTAGAAAAGCCCCCCAAACAAAACAAACCTTAATTGACTAAGTAAAGATAAGGCATGCTCAACTTAGGATAAGCACTACGGCAAAGGATACGAAATCTACCAAGCTTGCAAGACCAGTTGAAGCTGACTCAGAAACCCTAACACACAGCTTGATTTGCCAGCGGGCTTCTTGTTGCCCTGGTTAGAGTCAGGCATCCGCTTCTTCGCTGGCGCCCAACACACGTGCTGGGCTCACAGGTGATTGAGATGCACAGGGGAGGGCGCTATAGCACGGGCTAGCTGACCTGGCTCCTCGTCACGGGACTGGTAACTCAGACCTGAGCGTGGCCCTGGCTTTTGGCACAGAGCAGAGAAGGGAATGAGTTGAACCTAATCTTGCAAAGCAAGTTCTCTGTTTTATCAGTAGTTTGTTGTAGATTTCAGGGATGACGGATTCTGATGCACTCGTTTTATAATGTTTTGGTCACACCAGCTCTTGATGCCTTTCAGAGGCATTTAGCTTCTTTCTCAGCCTGTTTTTCTGTTGTTGTTTGTTTGTTTGTTGTTTTTTATCACAAGCCGATTGCCAGCATAATGGAGAGGAAACCAGATTGGATATGGACTCTTTTTTATGCCTCTTCCAGTGTCATGTTTATATATCCAAATGGACATTATCCTCTCAGATTATTATCTGGCACTAATTTATAACTGTTGTATTATCAGAGACGGTAGCAATATGTCAGTGCCCAGGATACATCACAGGCCTGTATAGATGTATGTCTACACCTAAGTGTAAATGAATTCACTTATCAGGTTTTACGCATCAGTCTCTAATAGAGATTTAAAAAACCCAACGAATTGGCCTATTTCTGAGTATACAAGTATCATTTCTCCATGCATTATTATATGCCTTCCCTCGAATGAACGACGGAGTTGGTGGAAAATGGCTAAGTTTTATTCGTGTTGGTTTTTTTTGTTGTTGTTGTTCTCAACTTTAAAAGTAATCTACCTCTTAAAATTTGTAGTTAATACTTGTTTGGTGAATCTGTGCCACTTTAACCCTTTCACTATCATTCCCATTTTGTTACATTTCTGTTATGGGGACTTTATGTTGAAATATTGTATAAAGCATTTGTAGCAGTTTAAAAATAAAATATTTAAAATTATTTAAATTGTTTTGGACGCTTCAATTGTATTATATGTGATTTACATTTTACATTTTGTTTGAGTTGTTAATCTGGAGAGTGTTCTTGTATTGAAGTTTGCTGTTAGTAATTTTATTGTTTCTTGTTGGAGAGTGATATAAAAGACTATTCTAATGAAAACATTAAAATTTACAAATTGACATACAAAAGGGGTTGTCCGTTGATTTTAACCAACGTAGCCTTGAGAGAGAGAGAGAGAGAGAGAGAGAGAGAGAGAGAGGTTAATTATAGACAGACAAGTTAAGAGTGGTGTTTGCTATTTTTCCCCTTCCAGCATGACATAAATCATTTGAGCTTGTCAGATGTACAGAAAGTTTTCTTATGCTGTTGCTAGCAAGCACTTACTGATGGGGGAATTCAAATGATGCATTTTATATCATTGTAACCAATAAAAAACTTTCTAAAAGCTGTGGAAGGACTGTATTTTGTACATCATTGGGAGCAGTTAAGGGGGAAAATGAAGGTGCACGTGGGAGGGGTGCTCACAGGCTGCATCTCTAAAGTGCAGTTGTCGAGCCCCACGGCCGACCTCTTCCCACTTGTTTCTGTTTGGCATTGATTGAATATTTGTGAATTCACATCATTTCCATACCACCTAGAGAGTAGACGTGCAATTGGACGGTGGTGCTAAGAAGTGCATGGAGAACTTTCTTTGGTAAGAGTGAAATAATTTCCTGTATGGGGTGTCAGTTTCCTCTGTGCTTGCGAACAGTTCGCTCTAGTCTGGAGGTTTTTATATTTATGGATTCCCCCGAAGAATGAAACAAAGAAGTTGTAACATTTGTATTAGGTTGATATGGAATTGCTGTTTGTTTGTTTGTGTTTTTAAAGATTAAAAATGGCTGAAACAAGCAGTTTCATAAAGTCCTACATGGGAACACTTGTCCTCATTTTTTTCCTCCGCCTGTGTCCTTCCTGCTCAGGGAACGGTGGTGAAGCTGAAGGTGCGGTCAGCCTCCCTCTGTGAGATGTTCGCACTTGTGGCTTACGGATTCCTACCTTAGGAAACCCCAGAAGGGTTGTGGGCAGGTGTATGGGAGGAAGAGGCGGAGGTACGGAGCGGCTTTCAGCGTTAGCTGTGTCAACGTCCTAGAAACTGAGCGCTGAGCACGTACAGCACCCGGCGAGGAGCCGGACGCTGTGAGCTGGAAAGGGCGCTGCTCTGGGAACAGGGACACCTGTCCCTCCAGGGCTCTAACAAGCTCCTCCTCCGTCCCTGCCTCGGTGGCTTAGCCTCGGGCAGGTCTTTTGCCTCAACGTTGTTAGTTCCTGGTCTGCCCAAAGTGGGGAGTGAGTGGACAAGGTGGTCCCGAGTTTTCCTTCTAGCCGGAAGCCTTCTTCCCAGGCTGTGGACGCTGACACTTCCTCTGGTCTGAAAGAGCAGGGTGAGGTCTGTTGTGTCACCCGTTCTTACAGCAGGGCCTGGATGTGGCAGCACCCACATGCTCAGTTGAGGAGTCCCCAGGCAGGTGGTCAGCTCCCTCTCGACAAGAATGAGCTGCCCCAGTTTGGTTGCTTTACTCTTCATGGAGTTAAACATTTTGAAAAATTTAAAAAGCTGATAACTAAAGCCTTGTGTCCCTGCAGCTAATAGTTTGAAAGATCTGTCAGTGTCTCTAGGCTGGCTATTTTAATTTGGATGTTACAGGTACTTTCTAGCAGAATGTTTCACAAAATCACATTAATTTATCGAGCACCTACTGGGGTAATTAGGTTACCTCAGTGGACCAAAATCCCAGGCTTTGTGAAGCTTATATTTGCGTGGTGCCTTTTTTGTTTTTTTAAACACTTCATATCCAAAACCTCTCTCACTTTGTCACGGTTCTCCCAAGTCCGGGTGGTCAAGAAGATGCTTCTACCTTAATATTTGAGGGCAGATATCTAGATAACTGCTGACTTTTAATGCTTACGTTAAAGCGACTCTTCTAAAATTATATCTAAATGCATTCGATATTTTATTTCTGTCGATTTTGATTTGATATCAGGCCTCACTTTGAGCCTCGCTTGGCTTATATCCTTTACAGGTGGGTGAGGAAAAGGGTAACTCGGATATAAAGGCCACGTTTAAAGTAGTCCAAAAACCAGGCCGATGGTTAAGGAAAACGGTTTGCCATTTCTGTCATTTTTTTGGACACCTACAGTATCCCCACGCCCACCCCAGGTAATTTCATTGCACACTGAAGAACTTCAGAATTGAATGTGGGATAAATCGTAACGAATGTGTGTAGCTCTTAATTGCTGAAGTACTTGAGTGTTCTCATTTGAGCCTCAAGTGCCTCGACATTTACAGTCACCCTGCTGTAGCATTAAAAGAAAGAAAAAGATCCAGATTGGCGGGAAGGATGACATCCATATTACCACTGAAATTCTTTGCAGACTAAAATATCAAAAAAAAAAAAAGTTGAGAGGAACAAAACTTGAGGTTCGAGTGGGTGTGATGTAGGGAAAACGTGGAGCTGCTCATTGGCCGATCCCTTCAGTCAGATGCCTGGAGTCCTGTTTGGTACCGGCCAAGGGCCCGCCTGGATCCCCGCTCCACCCGGCCCAGGCCACACCGGGCCCTTCGGTTCTCCCACTGCCCTCCCTCGTGCTGCTTCCTCTCCAGGAGGTGTTGAAACGATCTGTTAAGCTCTGGGGTGAACCTGACATAGCCATCGGGTGCTTTCTGTGTGCGAGGTACTGTACAAAGCGTTTTTCAAACTTGACGACAACCCCCTGAGGCTGGTATCATTTACAGATGGGGAAACAGACCCGGGGGGAAATGAGTTTTGTTCAGAGGTCACACAGTTCTCGAGTGGAAGGCTGGGATTTGAACTGCCTCCAAGCTGTACCATCCTATCGATCATTTTTGTAGTTTCTTTTCTGAAAGCTTCATTTCCTCTCGATGTAGGATACAGGCCTTGATATCTTCTCTAGTGAGGGCTTTCCCGGCATTGATGAACAAGTAGAATCATCCCTTCTCGGTAAGGCTCCTTCCTGGTGCAGCAGGACTGTTGATTAGTATGGAGCTGCCTGGGCTGGGAACATTCACATCTAGTTCACTCTTCTAACCGTGGGACATGCTTCTACCTCCATCATAGACCTTTCAGGTTCAGCTGGCTTTGTAGATCAGTCTGATTAGTCAACAAAACTCGGTTTCATAGAAATCAAGCACATGATGATAATATGCTTTGATTCTGGAAGTGTTGGTCACCAGGAGTATCCTCAGATGTGACTTAAGAACCTTGACCTGCTGGGCCAAAACCAAAGTCTGTCAGGGCCTGCCCTGCCACCTGAGCACACATAGTCCATTGTGTGCAGAATGGAAGGTTAAGTTTCTGCCCAAAGTTGTTACTTCTAAAGTACAGGATTAGAGCCCGGAGGGTGCGTGTAGGTTTTATTTACTTTCTGGATGAAGAATAAGAATTGGAAAAACCATCGTGATGCTGCGTTAAATTATTAGCCGTTGCAAAAGTTACATTCAGTCGTGAGCCATTAAAAGGGGCTTGGATACACTTATTAGAGTCAACTTGCCGAACCATTGGGGTGATAGGATTTGTATGAGCTTCTGTTTTCTGCCTCCCTTGGACCAGCTGGATTCCTTTTCCACTGTCTCTTATAGAAAGCGAGCTGAAATTCAGGTGGGTGGTTCAGAGAACATAAGCCTTTAATGGAAGAAGTTTGTGCCTAAGTGTGCCTTGCCGTGTCCAGCTTATAATCCACAGCAGGAAGCCAGACAACGGACAGTTTTGAAAATTCCTTGATAGGCGCTCCCCGAGTTACTCAGTGGGGTGTTACTTCAGCCATGACAGAAAGCTACAGGCAGATTTTAAAGTATTGGTTTATGTCCTGAATCAGAACGTATTTAAGCTGAGAACATTTCCATATCAGTGTTTAGATAGGAGCCTACTGCATAATACGGAGTTCTGCTTGGATAACTGCAGAGTCTTAGCATGAAATCTAGATACAGATTTTAAGTAGAAAACATTTTTTAAAAGACCTACAATTTGTTTCACAGGTAAGTTAATAATAGAAGGGGATTTAGGCCTTAGGATGCAATTGTGGCAGTTTTAATTTTTTAAGTTAAAGTAGAATTTCAATTTAAAATTGCATTTGTTTTAGTATTTAATACTTGCCAAAAATACAACATTTTAATATTCTCTATTGGAATGAAGTTATTTAAAACTCATATGGATTTAATTTTCCTTGCAGTAACATTCTCTTCTCACTTGCTTTTTATAATCACATCCAATCCTTGCCAACCCCAGCTCGAGTTTAGGCACATTTTCAGATGGCTTCTATTTCCAAGCTATTATTGGACCTGTGAATTCAGGCACATTCTCCTGTAGTGATTCAGTCGGTCAGCCATTCAGAAAACATCTTTAATGATCAGTCTGGATCATGAAGGTGTTGGTCTGTAGGCCTGATGGACTCTGTCCTGTGTACGAGGGTGTTCAGAGGACCTTGGGGTGTATGTAGCTGGCCACCACGGAGGAGCTGAGGGTGCTCCTGGCTGTTCCTACCCGCCGGGCACTAACTCTTCGGAAGCTCTCCCACCACTTGAGGGAGAGCAGTTGTCCCCATGTACAGACAAATTGACCGAGTCTGAGAGAGGCCACGGCACCTGCATCATGTCCCACAGCTGTAAATAGGGACCCCAAACCCTGCCATCTGACTCCAGACCCATGGTCTTTGCTGCCATGTGAAACAGCCTAATTCACCGTGCCCTTGGGTTTGACGTAGTTACTGTGTCCCCCAAGTGATCAGTGCTGATGTCATCACCCACAACGGGGTTTTGCTGTAGAGAGGTTGGGTAGCATACTGGGAATAAACACTGGCCTTGAACTCGTAGCCACCTGAATTTTGTTTTGTTTTGTTTTGTTTTTTCTTTTTTGGCGGTACGCGGGCCTCTCACTGTTGTGGCCTCTCCCGCTGCGGAGCACAGGCTCCGGCCGCGCAGGCCCAGCAGCCATGGCTCATGGGCCCAGCCGCTCCGCAGCACGTGGGATCTTCCCGGACCGGGGCACGAACCCGTGTCCCCTGCATTGGCAGGCGGACTCTCAACCACTGCGCCACCAGGGAAGCCTGCCAGCTGAGTTTTAATTCCCTGGGTTCCGTTTGTCACTGAGGTAGGGCACGCTGCTGGCTGAGCCCCAGGCTTCTGGTTATGTGAGCGGTCAGGCTAGAGGAGGTCTCGTGTGTTCCCAGTGAGGACTCAGGAGCTGATGACTGTGGTGGCGGTGGTGGTGGTGACGATCAGTGACCACTGTCTAGTGACTGGGGCTCGAGTCTCACAGCGATAGTGCCGGGGAGGCCCTGCTGAGGAAACCGACAGGGTGTGGTAACCGTCCCCGGTGGAAAGAGCCAGAGCATGGACGGTGATGATCGCTGAGGAACTTCTGGAAGAGGCTGCAGAAGAAACTGCTCATGTGTTCAAAGGCCCAGAGGAAAAAAAAAAAGATTCCTTCATGGAAAATGACAAACCTCAGTTTATGTTAGTTTCAGAGAATGGTGGTTACTGTCTTTGGGGAGAATAGAGCTCTTTTCAGAATTTTAGAAACTCCCAAAGGCTTCCAGGCTGGTCTAAGCCCTCCGTCTGGGCCCAGGCAAAGTGAATGAGCCCGGGGCACCTGAGGGTGCCTGGCCTCCTGGGAGCCCCTCAGGGTTTTGCTGTGACTTCATTTCAGGCACTGATTGGCCCTCCACCCGGAGCCGCTGAGCGCCTGTCTGTCCCGACCATCCGATCTGAAGGGCTGACGTTGATGCCTCTGCATCTCCTCACTCTGCTCTCCTGTTCTTGGAGGGACTTCACGCATCCGTACGTTCTGTTCTCGACTTGTTAGGGAGGTTTATTAAATGTCCCCCCTCCTAGAATGAAAGTTCTCCTTGGGCAGGAACTTCGTTTTGTTCCCTGCTGCATTTCCAGCGTCTCCCACGGTGCCTGCCACGTAGTAGCCGCTCAATAAATGACTTGCTGAATAAAATATTTGAATCCTGGCTTTACCACTTACTAGCTTTGTAATGTGGGGCAAGTTACTTAACCTTTCTGAGCCACGGCTTTCCTTTCTGTAAATGACAATAACAATCTATCTGACCAGGAAGGACGGTTGTGAAGACTGCAGATATGCCTGTCCTGGTATGTGCTGCTGTTACTATTGAGAGGCGTCCCCTTGAGTCTCAGTGTGAATCTGATTGAGTTACGTCTGCTGCTCAGAGCTGACTTTTGCCACGTATGAGATTTCGTGTTCACACAGATCACAGCAGCCGGAACCTTCCTTCATCATCTCTTGCCTCTGCCCAGAGAGGAGGAGCTCGAGCATCCCCAAGTCCTGGTTCTACTGCCAGTGACCCCAGGGCCCTTTGCTGTATTTCAGCCAGGCCCGTGCTGTTCATATGCCGACCATAGCGCTCCCTTTCTCCCATCAGATGAGAATGAGCCATAAAACAGGAAATCATTTTTCAAATCACAAGGAAAAGAGATGATTGATTCTTATTCTGCCGTCTTTCCATATAACTTTATTCCTCTTGGTTTTGAATTTCAAAGTCAAAATATAAATTTTTAAAGCTAGGTTCAGAAGAAGATACTTCCTTAGCTCTATGAAACCATGACCACTTAAACAAGGGACCCTGGTTCATTGAAATAATAATATAAGAATGGTCACTGATGTTTTAAAACTCTTACTAGCCACTGTTTTCAGGGCTTTACGCATACTGCCCCATTTAATCATTGCAACAGCCCTATGAAATAAAATACTTTTATGTTCTTCCATTTTACAGATGGGGAAAGTGCAGCACAGAAGTTAAAGAATTTGCTTGAGGTCATAGCTAGTAAAAGGGGAGCCCGGAAATGAGTCCAGCAGTCTGGCTCCATTTCTGAATTGGGAGTCTCTACTGCCCCTCACCCACAGATCTGGGAGTGAGTTCATGCCTGGTTCACCACCTTTAAGAAGCGGGGAGATGTGGCCTGTTAGTACGTAGTTGCCCGGGGAAGCACCAGCTAGTCCGAAGGAATCAAAATGTATGCTGGAGGTGAACACAGGTCTTGGTCCTTCCTGGTCGAGTCCAATTTGTAAGTTCTTGGGGGACCACACGGAGTGGTTTCAGCCAGGCCAGTGTGCTCACGTACCAGCTTTGTTAGGAAGGGAACAGATCCAGGAACTGACTCATCCAGAGCATTAAACCTTGTTCCCTGGTGTGAACTTTTTTGTTCTTTTTTTTTTTTTTTTTTTCTGTTTTCATAGCAGTCTTTCCAAGCCATGGTTGGCAAGTCGGTTTCCATGTGTGCAAGGGGAGCAGCTGCCTGAGGGTTCTGTGAGCTGGATTCCCAGGCGGGGTCCCCTTCGGGGATACAGGCCGGGCCGAGTGCCCGGTGTCCGCCTTGGACGCAGGAAGGGCAATGGCTCTGTTGCACAGGCGTTTGCTGTCTGAGGTCTAACGTGTCTGCTACTTCCGTTGCTTTTAAAAAGTACACGGGACATAATTTCACCTTTCCTGGAAGGCTCAAGGTGATCGTCAATTCATACTTTGTTGTGGCGAAGTGACACCCTCGGAGTTCAGACATACAGGATCCAGAAGCTTGAGATGTGGCTTAAGTATTTTTGGAGAAGGATGTACTTCTCACCATCTCCTTTTCCATCTATTATTTATGGATACTGTCTGTACTCCCTGGCAGCCTTCTGATAGGCTTCTGATAATTGTCTGTGAGCTAGGAAGCCAGGGAGGGGTCCTATTGAAGTGATACATAAGTAAAGAAACGCTAGGGCCTGAGAGCACCCAGGGACCTCCCTTGTAAGCAAAGTGCACTGCAGAGAGGGGCGAGTTCAGTGTAACACACATGCATAGACTGCTCGCTTTTAAGCTCCCAAAGCAAATGTTCTACATGTGGAGAGAATAAAAGGAAAGTTTGGGTGATGATGCACACAGTTACTTCCTCAGCAAAGGTTTGTTGCCCGGGGAAGCACCTTAATTCTGAAACAGAATAGTCTGCCTCGCTTTCCCCGATACCTCTGTCCTGTAATCTGTATTTGGGATAAATATTTTATTTGGTGCTAGGTGCTAAATAGTGGTTAAATCTGTAAGGATACGCCTGGAGGTTGGTTCCATCCCAGTACTTGCCTCCCAGGCTGCGGGACCTGTTCGTGGATTGGATTTTCCTCTTTCATTCACATGTCCCTCCAGAAGTTTTTTAGAATTTCTCTTACAGCCAATGCGTAGCTTATAGGTGTTTTATCCTTCTGCCTTCTTCATTCACGTTTAGGCTCCTTTGAATGAATTTTACGAGTGAGTCTGGTGAGAAGAAGTCTATGTCAACTTTGCCTTCATGCCGGAGCCAACGCTTTTGATGCACCTAAATAAACTGGTGTCAGATACGATAATTGACATGTAGACTCCGATATGTTTTTATGTCCTTAAAACTAAAAAATTACAGATACAGCCCATTGGTGCCAGCCAGCAGCAGGTGTTGTATTAAGGTGATGTCCTGAATCATGTTGGACAGGTGCTTAGAGGGGAGAGTAGTTTGCTGGTCTAGTAGGTATTGTTAATTTCAGGCTGAGGAAGTACATTTCCTGTCTGTGTTCCCAGGTGTGTGAAGGGACCCTAGTTTGGATCCTCTCACCAGGATGTTAGTGGACCACCTGCATCAAAAAACCACCTGGGAGCCTTCTTAAGAATTTCAGACCTACTAAACCGTCACCTCTGGGAGTGGGTCTTTGAAATCTTCATTTTTTATTAGCTTCTCCAATGTGTCTTACCCAGACTTCAGAGTTCCCTTATGGTTCTTATAAAGGGGGGAGGAAAATGACATGGTGTCACCACATACCATCATTTTTATTTGCTTCCGGTCTTCATTTTAAATTGTTTTCCTTTGCTTATTAACAATCTCTTTCATATATTCATAACATTTTTCAATTCTCAATACACTTCGCTTGTATATAAACACGCTGTGACAGATGAGCCAGGGTCGCTCAAGAGTTTGGGTCACTTCTGAGTGTCAGAGCCAAGGTGGACTTGAGGATTCCCTGCCTTGTCCATTGTTGCTCTTTGTGTATCTTTTTGAGGGGAATATAGGACCTTAGGTCATTCACTAGGACAAGCGTGGTTATCGCACAGTGCCCTGTTGGTGTACGTTCACTCTACCCTGGCATCTACTGCAGCACCCAGCACACAGTAGGTACTTAGTATCTGTGGAATAAAAAGAAAGGAAGAAACCTCCAGGAATAATGGAGCCAAAGCCACCACTCCACTTCAGTGACCTCTGATCTGATCCCACCTTATGACTTTAGGGCTTAAAATGTGTATTTGGGGAGCAATTAACTGTTAGCAGCTGAATAGAGAGCATCACTTGGATAAGTAAATGATCAGTTAAAATCAGGTTGAAAGAAAACACTCAGTTATTTGGTGGATAGTGAATTACAATTGGTCTTAAAGGGTTGCTGCCTGGGGGCACGGTCCTCAAGGTTAAGAACGTGTAGTGAAAGCCCGTCAATAAACCGACAGAGACCAGAAGGGAATTGTGCGCTGCAGCTCGTTAACCAAAGGTATTGGTGAAATTATATCTCCGCACCTCCCGCCCCCTGCCCCGGAATACACCGGTGCACACACAGCCTGTCTGCGATTATAACCGAGCATCCTGAACTTCGTGAGGTAGGACAATCCAAATACTCCTTCACATTTTTAAATCCTTTCCCCCAGTTTTTGGCTCTGAAAATAGAGTCATCCTCCCTCCGTTTCCAGCTTTACTTCCTGACATCTACTAAGGAGTCCTCTCTCGTAGAGCCTCCCAAATACATGGCCGTGGATGGCTTCCCTTCCGTGTTTTCTTATTTTTGCTCAGAATGAGGAACGCCTCCCTCTTAGAGCCTAAACGCTGATTGATTTCACGATGCCACACGCACTTGACTGGGCTGTGCCGAACAAGGCTGTTGCCCAAACTGGACTCACGGCGCATCTCACTCACCTGGGCGGTTTTCTCCATCATGCCCAGGAGTCAGAGCTGCTGCGTAATGGGATCCAGCCGACGGAGTCAAAGGGCCGCATGCAAGCATTTGACGAAGGAAACACAGAGGTCTCCCATTTACACATTCACCCAACCATCAAGTCCGCGTGTTCACCATGGCCTAAGGAGTAATTGGCGTGAGAGCATTTTGCAGAGGACAGGGCCTGGGAGGGTGGGGTGGTACCAGAAATCTGTCTGAACTGTTGTTAGAATACCAACTGTGGATAAAATGAAATACAGTCGAGGTTCAGTTGATTTTCGTTTAACCAACCTGCCGTGTTCATGGATGCCCCTCTCCCCCAGTGACACAGGGAATACCCGTGCCCTTTGGTGCCCTGCAGTAAAGTTAAATGCAGCCAAAAGTCAGTTGTGTTTATTCCCAAACCTGTTTATGACACTATTTTAATAACGTTTAATAACACTCTTAGCGTAACCATGTTTATACTAAACATAATAACAAATATGCCAGTATTTATTATTGTACGTGTATGAGTTAATTAAATATCCAAACTGATGAAATGTGAGCAGAGTTGTTTATGAAAAACAAGTTGAATGCGTAGAAAGGCTCATAGTAATTTGCTTAAAAACTGCTGTCCAGTTAGGTGGGGATGAGAAACAATGAAAAATTCACCTAAAGACATAGAAACATTTTGCATTTACATCGCTCTTAAAAATGTCTTAAGTTCTTGCCCCACTTGAAACAATAAGTGGGAAACAATAACTAGATGATGCATTCTGGGTGTGATGTAGTCAAGAAAGACTGTGGATCTTGACCCTTCGTCCATTTATTCATCCATACACTCAACGCGGGACCAGCGCCTGCTCTCACGTGCCAGGCACTGTACCGGGAGGATGTAGCAGTGAGCAAAACCGACACAATTCCCCGCCCTCATGGGACTCACGTCCTAGTGGGGGGAGACTGACAGTGAACAAGCAAGTAACTCTATAGAATGTCAGATGGTGAACGCTGTGGAGAGAAGTAACACAGGGAAGGGGGAGTAGAGACTACGAACGTGAAAATGGGGGCTACCATGTAAACGTAGCCTGACTGTAAAGGGACTATATATATATATATAGAGAGAGAGAGAGAGAGATGGGGGTGGTGGGGGAGGGAGAGGGGAAAGCAACCCTGTGACACAGGGAATGAAAACACTTAGAGGGAATGTCAAGTGCAAAGGTCCTGAGGTGGACGCATCCGTGGTGTGCTCAGGGGAGCCAGGCCGGGGAGAGGACTAGGAGATGAGGTCGGGGAGGTAACAAGGGGCCAATTTATATTGGCTCTTGCAGCCCTTGGGAAGACTTTGCTTTTATCCTGAGTGAGTGCGATTCATTGCAGGGTTTTGAGGGGCGGAATAATATGGTATGACTTGGCCTTTTTTTTTTTTTTTTTTTTTTTTTTTTTTTTTTTTTTTTTTTTTTTGCTGTACGCGGGCCTCTCACTGCTGTGGCCTCTCCCGTTGCGGAGCACAGGCTCCGGACACACAGGCTCCGCGGCCATGGCTCGCGGGCCCAGCCGCTCCGCGGCATGTGGGATCTTCCGGGATCGGGGCACGAACCCGTGTCCCCTGCATCGGCAGGCGGACTCTCAACCACTGCGCCACCAGGGAAGCCCGACTTGGCCTTTTAAAAGACTCACTCTGGCTGATGTGTTAAGAGTAGGCTGAACGGGCCCAAGAATAGAAATACAGACTAGGAGGTGAACACAGTAACCCAGGTGAGAAATGATGGTAGTTGGACTGGAGTGTAGCAGTGGGGTTGGTGAGTAGCAGTGGAATTCTGGGTGTCTTTTGAGGGTAGAGCCGCAAGATTTGCTGAGGATTGGATGAAAGAGAGAAATCAAGGATGGTGACATGTTTCTGCCTCCTCACCCAGATGGATGGAGTTGCCATTCAGTGATGAGGTGATGGAGCCAGTTTGTGGGGTGCGTGTGTGCTGGAAACTCAGTTTGGGGGTGTGTGAAATTTGAGCTGCCATTAGACACTCGTGGGGAGGGCAGTTGAATACACAGGTTTGAGTTTCAGAAGAAGGGACCCAGGTGGAAATGTAAACGTGGGAGTCCTCAGGGTGCACATGACACTGAAAACCATGAGGTGGCCTCCCCAAGGGAGTGAGTACAGCTAAAGGGAAGCAGCCCAAGAACTGAGGCTGGGGGAGCTCTAGTGTGAGAGGCTGGAGAGATTCAGAAGAGCCTTGGCAGTGTCCTGGGCTGAGGTGTGAATGGCTCAGCTGTGACATCGGATGGAGGGGACCTTCGTAGGCTGAAGGCTCCTCCCCTGGACTTGAGTAGGCACTCTGTGCTTTGCACGTCTAAGTAGCTTTCCTCTTCACCATCATAGAATGTTCTGGGGCCTGCAGCACTGCTGGAAATGGCCCCTTTGACTTATCCAGGTAGACACACCACAGTCATCCCCGACTTTGCTTCCACTCCTCCAGGTGGTGGGCTGTTTCCACCTGAAAAACCATCTGCAGCAAGCCAAGGAGACCCCATGAAAATGCAAGGCTGGTCCTCAGCTGTTCACAAACTTTCAGACCAGCTTCCTGTAACAAGTAAGAGACCCCATGTAACCAGACCTGTTGTTCACGATTCAGAAAAAGGCCTGAGGAAGACTTGATGAACTCTTACCCCAGTCCTGTTCCCATTTACAAACTCCCCAAATCCCCTTGTGTATAACTTGCCTTGAGGCTCAGGCACAACAAAGAGGGCGGGAGAGATTTGGGGGTGAGGGTAGGTGGTAACAATGCCCTCTCCATCCCCGAGGAGTGGCCTTCAGAGACAGAAATGACCCCTTCTAGAAATCCTGTCTCTTTTCTTTCTGGGGTCAAAGTAAGTTACACGTTCTGTGCTTTCTTTTCCTTCCCGTCCCTCCCACCCCCAAATGAAGTAAAGCAAAGGACAACATGGTAAAGTGAAGCCAATCCCAAAATGTGTTCCATGTGTTCCACAGAACACGAACACACACACACACACACACACACTGTTTACACCGTGTTTCTGCGGTCAAGTCCCTTGTTCTGAGCTCTGGTAGCCTGTTTTTCTTCCTTCCTGCTAATCACACTTTGTAATTTTGTATTTATTTATGTATTACGCAAGTAACTACCTTCCCCTTCTAGAACACACGCCCCAATGTTCTAGAGACCAGATCTGTTTGCTTTACTGCTCTATCCCCAGTGCCTAGCACGGGGTCAGGTGTATAACAGGTGCTTGATGGATCAGTACTGATAATCACGGGAATGCCCGGTCTTGTTTAGCATGTGGACCAGAAGGCTGACTCACCTTAATAGGCCGGAGGACCCCTCTCCCTGTCGGCACATGACGCCACATGTACGTGTGCAGAGTTGGAAATCTGGCTCCCAAAGAGAATGCTAAATCAGATTCAGGACACATTGCTTCATATGGCTGATCTTAGAACTTTTCTGTCCAAAAAGACTAAATTAAAAAAACAAAAACTTCTGGGTGCTTAACGGGCACCCCCTGAGGCTCAGCAGAGCCCACGCCATCCCCTTGCGGAATTGTCATTGTGCCTTCAGAGGTCACGTCTGCTCGGCACTCCACTGTGCCCCACGGTACCTGGCACAGAGCAGTCGGTCAGTACACAGTTATCAGATAAATGGGGTAAATGACAGCCTGTGTCCTCTTCTTGGGAATTTACGCCGCCTGTGGGCACATGAAACTCTCAGAAATCCTGCAGAGACATGTCTCACTGCACGAGCCCGTGCTCTGGAGTAAATCAATGGCTCTGGCTTCCATCCTCCTTCTACTGCTTGCCAGCTGTGTGTTGTTGCGCAAGCCGCCGAACCTCTCTGTGCCTTTGTTGCTCATGTGTCAACTGCAGCAGTACCCATCTCATAGAGGTCTTGTGGGGACTCCATTTGTTATTCCGGGTCAGGCGGTGGGCACCGTGCTCCACGTGTAGTCAGCACGAAAACCCTAGCTGCTGTGATGTGCACGGTAGTGAGGACGACCCATGCAACATCTGGGCAAACCTTCCACCAAACCTGGCTTGGGAAGTGCTGGTAACAAGGAAGGAAAATGAGGAGGGGTTTCATTCCACGTCTGCCACCGCCTGGCTGTGAGTCAGTGGGTTCCCCAGGAGTGTCTGGCTGGGCAGTGGTGTCTGTCCCCCCGCAGGGAGGGAGCCTGTTTGAGAGGCCTCTGCAAGTGAGCGGTTTCCAAACCTAAAGGACTGCAAGATCCTGGTGAGGCCCGAGCAGCCCAGGGTGGAATCAGGCGACCCGGGTCCAAGTCATTTAGCATCTACAGGCCGCCTCTGTCTCCCGCTCTGTAAAAAAAAAAGGGTGAACTGTCCCAGCCATGACCACCTGACAACCTGTTTGAGGTCAGCTGGGATTCAGGGTGAGGGCTTTGGGGATCTCGGGGCAGGGGTGGGGAGAAGGGGCAGGGGCAGCCTCTGTATCCACCCCCCTGCACCCTCGAGGACGAGGCCTCCAGGCCCACAGCCCACGGCGCCCCTGCCCTTTGGTCAGCCTTGTCACCCGCTGACGCACATCTGGTTCAGGCACATAGCAAGTGTGTGTTTCGTGTAGCTGTGCCAGCCCTGCGTCTGGGATGCCCTGCCAGCCAGGCACGCCCAGGCCTCCCAGGACAGACTGGTCTAGACGCCTTGGGTAGCAAAGAGCCCCCTGAGCTCCCACAAGGCTTTCCACCAAGGCAGCCACCTCTTCTCGCTGGCATCCTTGGAGGGGCACCAGACATCAAGTTCTAGAAATCCTGTGATCAGGGCAGATGCCTCCTAGGGCTTCTGAGACTCTCAGTCCCAGCAGCTCCAAACCGTGCAAGGGTTTGTCCCTGGAGCTTAACTTCTTTGGCCTAAGGCAACTTTAAAAGATGGAGTGTTCGTAATAATTAAATCTTAGTGTCCTTATAGAATTTTGTCATTTAAAAGAGTTTCCCGTCTGGACTTCGTGCGAGATCCATCAGTCCCTTTCTGTCCCAAGTTGGAATCTGTTTTCTATGCATCCATCGGTCTTGTCACGCTTGTATTTGTTTCTGTTTTCTTTTTGGCTTCCCCCCTGTTCTTAGAAGTTTCCTTTTGAAGAAAGCAGACCGTTTCGGCTCGGTTGGAGGGAAAGAGAAGGGCCAGCATCTGGGTTACAACCAAGTGGTTCCCAGGGAGAAGAGCAGTGAGAGGCAGAGACACAGCCAGGGGCGGAGCTGGGTCTGCCCGAGGGGGTCACCCCTCCCTCCAGCCAGGACTCCTCACCCCCAGTTGGTACCTCACAGGCTGTGACTTCTCCTGCAGGTGTGACGTCCTCCAGACGTGACCCACTGCACCAAGTGGAGCGGGGAGGGTCTGCTGGGGACCCTGGTTTGAGTGGGGCCTTGGTGGTGAGAGTAACCTTCCGGGAAGCTGCTGCCTTGGATGATTTGGTCTTGGAGAGACACAGCCGGGCACAGTTGGGCTTGGGCTGCATTGGGAGCCCGGCTCCTGGTTTGCCACTTATTGTTCAGGGAACCTTCTCTGAGCACCTGCTGGTGCCAGGCCTGGTGGCAGGTGGGCAGGTGGGTGAGAAGTGAATAGAGTCACCCTGTGCTCTCCAGGGTCGAGTCCCCAGTGAGAGGCAGGCAGGTGGAGGCAGACAGCTGGAAGTGCCCTCGCCTGGGCCATGCTGAGAAGGGCACCTGCCTCCCAGGGTTGCTTTTACCCAAGTCCATGGGGGCCCCTCACTGCACTTCCTCTCCATCATCAGTGTCCCCCAGAAAGCAGTGCGACCAGGCATGTCCCCCCCCACTCCTTCCCAAGAACAACTTGCTGTGTGACCTTGAGCAGGTGACCACCTCGCTCTGGTTCGTTGTCCTCGTCTGAGAGTGAGGGGCTGCTTGCTCGGCCTCTGGGGTCCCCGGCCCCTCGCTTGTCCTGACAGGGCTGGAAGCAGCCCCGGCTGGGATCTCCCTGCTGGGAAACTTCCTTTGGCCAAGGTCATCGCGGGCCAGGCCAGCCTTCCTGTTGACCGGCTTGTGTCACGAGCTGTCACATGCTTGGTGTTTGGAGTTCAAGCCAAACAGGTTTGGGGGACTCATGAAGACCTAAGAACCTGGCGTAAAAGCCCCAAGAGGAAGGTATGTGATTGGTCTTTTGGATGCACAGAGGCCAACCAGGAGCCTCCCTCAGGGCTGATGAGAGGGAAGGAAACTCTCTGCGGAGCAGACTTCAGCTCTGGGGTCAGATCCCTGTGCATCCTGCCTTCCTTTCTTCCTTTCCCTCTTTCCTTTCTATTCACGCCTCTCTGTGACCTAAAAGGAGTTACTTCACCTCCCTGTGCAACTGTCCCCTCAGCCATAAGAGGGCACAATAAGCCATCTCACGTGGTTAAGCGAACATTAAATGGAAAAACCACCTAAGCTACCAGGGCCCGCGATGCCGACCCTTCATGCGTTAGCTGAGGGGCCACGGCGACTGCCCAGGCCAGTGATTTCGAACCTCTGGCCCTCCCTCAAGGATCACTTTCATTTCCCTCCCCTCAGCCCACACATTGCCAAGGCTTTCCCTGTAAAACTTCACTAGGCACGGACGGGGTCCTGCCCCAGACTTCAGAACCAGGCCGCCACCTAGCACGCTGCCTGCACCTGACTCTGCTGCAGGTTTCTCCCAGCCCCACGCTCCCCCAATTTCAGTGCACAGGTGCCTCTCCAGGGATCTTGTTAAAATGCAGACTCTGACCCAGGAGGTCAGGTGGGGGCTGAGTAGCTGTATTGCTAACAAGCCCCCAGGGACTGCCGATGCTGGTCCGCGGACCACACTTTGAGGAGATGGATCCAGACCAGTGGCTCTCAAAGTTGGCTTTTAAAATTCCCAATGCCTGGACTCCAGACCAGCTAAATCAGAACCTGTAGGGCTGAGGAGTGGAGCAGCCACAGGGATTGTTTTCATGTCTCGAGGCGATTCCAGTGAGCATTAGGGTTTGAGACCCCCTGCCAGGGCTCCTCTGAGCTGATGTGGTTCCACCCAGAACTGCTTCCTGGCTTCGTGGGTGGCTTGTGTGACTGTTCTGTGGGCACACGCTCACCCCATTAGGCTTTCTGGAATATTGAAAAGAGCTTTTTGATCCCCATCACTACAGGGACTGTGTCTGGGAGGGGGCCCAGGCTTTGGTGTCCAGTGGTCTTGGATTCAGATCTTGGCCGCATCCTGTTGGCCGATAGAGTGTGGACATGGGCCTCCTCGCCTCTCTGGGCCTCCGTCTCCTCCTCTGTGAGATGCAGGTCATCACTGTCCCGCTTCCGGGAGTGAAGCCCCTGCGGTAACTCCTGGTGTATAGCAGGCACGTATGTAAATGATGCTATTACCTTTTTTCCCTCGTTTGACATCCTCATTTTGCAAGCAAGACTACCCTGGCTCAGAGAGGTGGTGGCATTTTCCAGAGGCCACACAGCAGGTTATCGGTGGTTCAAGGGCTGAAGTTCGGGCTCCTGCATCCCAGGGCTGTGTCACTACTCCCACCCCCGACTCCCAGCCTGGGAGTCCCATTTGAGTGCAAGGGGCCTCCCCGGAGCAGAAGGTGGAGACTGCTTGGATGCGGAGCGTTCCTGGCAGTGGCAGGTGCCAGGAAGCAGGAGGTGGCTCCCGCGAGCTCCCACCTGGGGCTTCACCCACCTCCAGGGAGCATCAGGACCATCTCAGCTTGTTAAATGAAACTGACGTCGGCTCGCACACCCTTTGCCTCTCTCTTGCCTCCTGCAAAAGTGCTGACCATTAGGCACCAACTTCAAACGACTTGCTCTCAGAATTTGTGGAGAGTTATGTAAGACGCCGCGGCGGCCGTGTGGCCTAACCAGCTCTGGGGGTTGCATCCCCCGAGGCCCCTCCTGACTCATGCAGGGGAAGAGGTGGAAAGCGGGGAGGCAGGCAGGGTCTCGGCTCAGAACGCCCAGGCAGCCTGGCAGGGAGCACGGTGGGGAGGGACCCCGAAGCCCCGGAGCGCGCGCCCTGGAGAGTGTATCCCGGAGCTGGCAGCCCCTCCCCTTGACCTAAAAACTCCTCGGGTGGGGTTCTCTGAGCCCCTGCTGCAGTTCCTCTCCTCCCCATCTCTCTTGAACTCACTTCTCTCAGGCATTTGTCTCCACCATGTCCTGGAAGCTGCTGTTACTAAGGTTACCAGCAGCCTCTAGGCAGCTAAATACCGTGGCTGGTTCTCTCTGTCTTCCTGAACGCGTCGGCAGCGTCAGACACTGTCAGTTCTCCCTCTTCCTTGAAATATGTGTCACCGTGGACACCACTCTCACGTCACCCCCTGCCCCTCTGCATCCCATCCTCAGTCCCTGGACCTGCCCCTGTCTCCCCTCCCTTGGGTGAGCCTGTCCAGCCCCCCTAAATGCCTACCTGTCCCAGATTCATCAGTTTCATTTAACCCGCCCTCTTGATTTCTCCCTTGGGTGTGTAATGAACATTTCAAACGTACTCTTTTCAAAACGGTTCTCCCCACGAAGTCTTCTCCTGCCATCTTCCCCTCCTCGGTCAAACAAACTATCCCACCCTGGACTCCATCTAGACTGCCTAGCCCTGCCCCAACCCTGACCCCCAGTTCCAAAACGTGTCCTGATTCCACTTCTCACTTCTCTACATCCTCCGCCTCCATCACCTCTTGCTTGACGAACTGGTCTCCCCATTTCCGTTCTTTGCTATCCTGCAATCTGTGCCCAACACAGCGGCCGCACCGGGTCATGTCACCTTGCTGCCCAGGAGGATGAGACCCTCCCCTCTGCCCTCTCTTACGTCCCTGACATTCCAGGCAAGTGAGAAGATGCTCTCAGGAGATGGGGGCAGGTGGGCGCGGCCTGCCCAAGTGTCAGGGAACCGGGGGTGTCTTCATCCCGCTCACGTTCCCTCACCTGCGGGTAACACCCATACGGCACCTGTCCCCCGTCTGCCCTGTGAAAGCGGCCTCTTGTGTTAACTGCTCTTCTTGGACAGTCGTAGGGCGGCCAGGCATCTTTGCATATTCCTCAGCTTTGGATTTCTCTGTGAATTGCCTTTTCGTGGCATTAAATGATCTATTCAGTGATCGGCAGCCTTTGCTCATTTTTATTAGGCACTCCTTAGTTTTTGTTGTCACTACTTCATCTCCCTGGCCCCAGCATCCCCTGCCCCCGGGACGACCCCAAGATGAGAGGCCACGTGTGGGCCCTGATCCATGACATCACCTTGTCCCCAGCTCCCCAGAGCCCAGTGAGGGCGAGCTCCAGTTGAGGTGCTGACCTCCTTCCCCTGTGACTCATTAGCTCGTGCAGACACCCCTCGCAGACAAACCAACCCTGTTAGATCCTCGCCAGGTCCTTGCATCACTCTCTCTGCTCGGGCCCCACGCTGGGACCTTCCCCACATCACCTTTCCCCATCTTCTCCCCGACCCTGGCCTTCCCTCCTGCTTCTTCAGTTTTGTTTGTCGTGTGTAGTTCAGTGTATCAGGTGCCTCCTTTACCAGAAGCCATTGGGGGCTGAGCGAGAATGTGGCTGGCCTGGGAGCCCAGAGGCCCCAGTCTCAGCCTCGCACTGGCATCTGAAAATGAGAGTTTTTCCCTCTAGGCATCACTGAGTCACACGCAGACTGTGAAAGGTAACGACCGCTGTGAGTGTCATTCACCAAAGCTTCCTTGGCAAAGCACCTGGCAGGTAGTGGACACGCCATCCATCCAGCAAATAATGAAAGGCTCCCTACTGTGTGCCAGCCACGGGTCTAGGTGCGGGGGACGTCAGGGACAAAACACCTCCAGTGGAGCCAGAAAACAAACAGCCAGGTAGACACGGAGTGTGTTGGTGCAGTAAATATAAGAAAGACAGAAAAATGGACTAGAGGCTGGAGTTTCAGGGCAGGGTGTTTGCAATTTCAAATAGGGCAGCTGGGAGGGAGGCTTGCTGAGAAGGAGGCCCTTGAGCAAGAACTTGGAGGAGGGGGTGGCGTGACTATGGTGGGGAGACTTCAGGGCAGGGTCTGCAGGAATGGACCGGAGGAAACATAAATGACACCCTCAAGGGTCAGGAATGGAACAACCCTGCCTTTCAGTGCCTTCAGACTATGGAGGGCTTCTGACAGTGAAGAAGTGACTGTCCAGCCCTTTCTCGATGCCTTGGATTCAGGATCATGAGTGTTATCCATTTTACCGGGCTGTAAGGAAGGATGCTCGAGGGGGCCCACTCAGCCCGAGTTCTGGCCCCTGCACTGAATGGGCGCAGATTTCCGTGACTGAGAAGCCTGTGCAGTGGGGATATCTGGAATCTAGGATCACTCATCTCTTCATTCATTACGTTTTGGGGGTTTGCCGTCCACGCCTTCAAAATTAGGTGTTCAGGGCTGCCCTGGTGGCGCAGTGGTTGAGAGTCCGCCTACCGATGCAGGGGACACGGGTTCGTGTCCCGGTTCGGGAAGATCCCACATGCTGCAGAGCGGCTGGGCCCGTGAGCCATGGCCGCTGAGCCTGCGCGTCCGGAGCCTGTGCTCTGCAGCGGAAGAGGCCACAACAGTGAGAGGCCCGTGTACCGCAAAAAAAAAAAAAAAAAAAAAAAAAAAATTAGGTGTTCAGGCTGCTGTGACGAGCAGACCCAGGTCGGTTCCCTGGCCTCCCATGCACCGTGCAATCACGTAGATGACGTGGAACCGCCCGTGGAGGGGGCGGGTGTGTGTGCTGAGGTCAGTGGGGCGGGGCCCGGGAGCATCTGCAGAGCCGTGGTCCCCAGCCCTGGTCCCACGTTGGAACCGCTGAGGAGCTTAAAGATGCTGATGCCCGACGCCACCCCAGAGGTTCTGACGTCACAGGTCCGGCAGCAGCCCGGGCCTCCCCAGCGGACTCTAGTGAGTAGCTGTGGCCTCTAGTGAGGTCACGGGGAGGAGGGCTCCACGTGCATGTGCCGAAGGAAGCCCTGTGGAGCTGGGGAGACAGGAGCTGAAGGAGCGAGAGGGCTGGGAGGTCGGCGGGGCCGGGCTGTGTGTGGAAGAGCTCGGTCCCCACCAGGAGCCTGGGGTTGAGTTTCAGCAGGGACATGTCACACCCGGCTGTACCTTAGGGAAGGGGAACAGATGGGAGGGGAGCCAGCGGGGGTGGGGTGGGGAGGGGGCCTTGCAGGAGACCAGACCTGGAGGCAGAAGAGAGGGAGGAAGGTGGATGGAGCCGGCAGGGCCCCGGTGGGTCCCCTGCGCTGATGGCCTCTGCCCTCACACCTCCAGAAATAGGCCCCTTGTGCTGAACTCTTCTCAGAAGGCCAAGGGCCCTCGTATCCTGGTCCCCCGGGGCTCTTCCTAGCCCCACTCGGCATCAGCAGGCTGCAGGGATTGTCTCCATTTTACAGATGAGGAGGCTGGGGTTTGGAGGCCGGGGGGCAGGAAGGACCTTCCCGGGGTCACACAGCCAGTGAGTGTGAGGATGGGAACTCGCGCTCAGGTCTCCGACGGATGTGCTGCCCCCTCGGGGGTTATGACTGCTGCCCGTCCCCACAGCGGCCACAATCAAAACACCACGCGAGCTGATGTTGGCCTTGCTCGTCATAATAACCCTATGAAATAAAATTGCTCTTCCCGTTTTGTGGGTGGTGACACTGTAGCTCAGAGAGGGTCCATGGCTTGCCAAGGTCACACAGCCAGTGAGTGGGAACCAAGAATCACAAGGTGCTCGTGGGTTAAGCGTAACTGTGCTGAGGATCGGAGAATATCTGGTTGCTTAGCACCTCACCTCTCAGCCTCAGACAGCTGCTGGGCTCTCAAAGTCCTCCGACCAGAGAAAGGCTTTCACAATCAGGAAGGAGACTGTCCTGCTGGGCATCACCACCCCAGTCCCTAAAGGAAACACCCAGGTGGTGACTTGGGGTCTCCTCCAAAACTGTGGCCCATAGAGCTGAAAGACCTGGGTTCTGCTCCCCCGGGAGAGTCTCCATCTGTCCGAGCCCCAGTTTCCTCATCTGTGAAATGGGTATAAAAGCACTTGTTCCTCCTACCTCCTGGACTGCTGGTAGACTCCGGAGATAACAGCAGACGGAGCACTTGGGAATCACAGCAGCTGTTGTGTTGTCCCCCATGGGGCCAGGCAGTGTGTGAGGGTTGGCGAGAGGCACCTGTCTTCGGGGGCCTTGCCCCTGACCATTAGCGCTCTACCCAGGGGGACGACGAAGACTGGGGAGAAAGCCTGCTCCCGAGTAGAGATGGCTGTGCGGCCACAGGAGCCGGAGGGTGGAGCGGAGCAGACGGGAGCAGAGATGCCTGGCAGCTGGAGAGGGCTGGGAGGTCCACGGTGTTGTCTTTGTTTGATTGATTAGGTTTTTGAATGTTTAATAGATGTGTGATGATGGTGAGAGGAATGAAATGGAAATTGAGGATGCCAGCCCGTTCGTCCCCAAAGCTGCTACATCCTGCTGGAGATGTTGCCCCAGAGAGGGGACAGTGTAGGGGGACCTGCCACGTGCCAGGACTGTCCCTTATTCCTCAGCCGGACAAGGTGTGCAGGTCGTCCGTGTTTCCAGGCAGCCTGGCAGCTGACTGTCCCCTCCCAGCGTTGGCTGGGCTGGCCGAGGGGTCGTCGTCGTGCTCACCCTGAGGTGCCCCCCCGCAGGCCGCCTCATGGGTCTTCTGGTCCATCCGGGGCACAAGCTTGCCGCCGAGCCTTAGGTCTCAGTTTTCTGTCTTGAATCTCGCTCAGGACTGATTGCACAGTGTCGGGGAGGAATTCAAGCAGGGGCAGTCCTGAGCCATGGCTGAGAGCCAGGACCCCAGAGGGGATCTCATCTGTGGAGAGAACAGAAATCTTCCCTCTGGCACCTTCTTTGTTTTTCTGTGTATACATTCATCTATTCTTGTAGGTATGTGGGAGAGCTACCTTGTCAGCTGTAGCACTGTTCACATCTGGGCGGATCAATCGTCATGGGGGTGTCCTGTGCATTTTAAGATGTTTACTAGCATCCCTGGCCCTGTCCACCAGATGCCGGGTAGCAGCATCCTTCCCCTCAGATGTGACAACCCCAAATGTCTCCAGATATTGCCAAATCCATGCCCTGGTTGAGAACCACTAATTGAAACCCTGATGTTTCAGCTTTGAGACGGACCCTGTTCCCAGCTCTTTCTCCCTCCCTGGAGCAGGCGAGGTTCCCAGAGGGGTCGCCCTTCCTGCTTTCCCGCCCACTCACTTCCATTCTTCTACCTAGAGAGACAGACTTGGGACCCAGGACAAGTTACTTGACCACTCTGTGCCTCTGTTTCCCCATCTGTAAATTAGGGCTAGCAGAGAACCATCTTGTAGGAAGAGGAAGATAGTTGATATACGTAAAATATTTAGCACAGTTCTGGGCACCCCATGTGTTGTTCTTATTCAACAAATATTTATGTTTGTGATGCTAAGCCGGGGATGCAGCAGCGAACAAGACAAGGGCCCTGACCTTGAGATTTCACAGCTCCTGAGGGAGGCAGATGCACAATTCTGTGATTGTGATTCAATATAACAAGGGCTGTGATGGGCAAGCGTGGGGGGCCGTGGGAGCCCACAGGAGGGTCACCTCATCCAGGAGTTAGAGAAGGAAGTCTTCCTGGAGGAGGTGATATTCCAGCTAGGATCTGGAAGGTGAGTACGCCTTAGCTGGATGCAGGAAGGGGAGGAATAATGGTCTGGGTTGTCTATCTTTAAAAAAAATTTAATGCTTTCCTGAAAAAGAAATCCAGTTTAATGGGCTGTAGTAGCAAACAGGACCATACCAGGTCAAGGGACCCAGGTTTATACCCCCTCTGAGATCCCTGACACAAAAGTTCTCTGCACAGTGAGGCCGGAACAGGTGCCAGGTGCAGAGTTCCAGCCTGGAGGGGACCTGGACCTACTTCCTCTTCCTTCTGTAGGCGATGGTGGTAACTTGGTACCAGAACCTCCCCAGATGCTTTTACGGGGAGCACAGTGCCCGGGGAGGCAGGCGGGGAAACGGTGAAGCTGCCCTCTGCACAGCAGTGTCCATTCCTGGCTCGCCTGCCCATCCAGTGGGGGTCCTGAGGGCGGGCCTGCCCAGTGCCGTGTCTCAGAACCCCGCTTGTGGACGCTTCTGCCGGCCCGTCGCCTCCGAGGGGAGGGAAAGGGGTGGGCGGAGCATGGTGGCACTCATTCCCGTTGTTAAAGCTCGAGTCCCATTGTCTTCAAGGTGCCTGGAGAGGCGGTGCCAGCACGAGGCCTCCCAGGTGCTGTCTGGGCACCCACCGAGCTGGGCTCCTGGTGATGCTGTGTGTTATTCCTCTCTCCGCACAGCTACAGTCTCCGCCTGGCATCTCGATGTCCTCCGCCAGCTGCCCCGTACATCACCAGGCAGTGTAGGAATGTCAAGGCCACAGCTGCAGCCCAGTTCCAGGGATCCCTCTTCAAAGAGTAGATGCTTCGCCTGCTCCTTGACAGGTACGCGGAGGGTGGAGCAGCCTCCGGGGGCTCTGGGGGCCGAGGGGCAGGGCTTGGATTTGGGGGTGGGCTGGGCAGGAGAGAAGGGGGTGTGCTAGGTGGGGCAGGGGGCCTTTCTGCAGGGAGGGTATATAGTGGCTGAGAGTGTAGACCCTGGACCATCTGGTTCAAATCCCACCTCTGCCTCTTATGGGCTGGGGGACCTCAGCAAGTTACTCTGTCTCTCTGAGACTCAGTTTTCCCATCTATAAAATGGGGATGACAGTAGTATCTGCTTCATAGGATTCTGAGAATTACAAGGGTCAAATGTATGAAAGCACTTAGAACAGTGCTTGGCACAGATAAGCACCAGGTAAGTCTAAGTATTAGCGATCGTTATTGTAATAATAATAATGATAATAATACTCAGCACTAAATTGAGACCTTCAGTGGCTTTAAGACCAGAAAAGGTTATGGAGTCCCTTTTCCCACAGTGTATTTGAAAGTGGAAGTCATACTAATTCATAAAGTATAAAAACTTAGATTTATGTTGAACTAGAAGTCTCCTTCCAGATTCTCTGATGGTGAAACCTGAATTCATTCATGGATGCTGGACTTTTCCTCCTGGGGGGCCGGGCTTTGCCAGTGACCTTGAGCAGGCTTGGGTTTCCCTGCTGGTGACATGGCATGTCTTTTTTCATTGTGACCCCGAGACCAGCATCTCAAGCATGATTGGGGCACCGGTTAAAAATACAGACCCCAGGATCCCACTCCAATTCATTAAACGAGCATGCTGGTGAGCAGGGCCTGAGAATCTGCACTAGCAGGTGACCCTGTGGCTCTGGGACACACTCAGATTCGGGGATGGATGCCCACTTAACACGGCCAAGGTCACTTGGAATGAGAACGCAGCTGTTTAAGGCAAGATGGGCTGAATTCCGAAGCTCTGGGGTCTTTTGTGCTGTGCCTTCCTCCCTCCCGCCTCTCCTCTCCTTGATGGCTTGCTCACTCCTCTCTCCCACAGCAGGTAGAGTTTCTGGGATTGGCCTTATTTCTCTGGGGGTTCATTCAGGAGGGAAGTTGGAAATAAAACCCACTTTCCCTAGAGAGTTTGTGCTGTGCAGCTGGCACTGAGCCCACCTCCTGGGCACCAGCTCCTGAGAGGGGAGGTAAGCCCAAGTCCGGAGTGCAGTGGAGCAACGTTGCCATGGATGCTGCAGTGCACAGGACTGGACGGCTCAGGAGACCATCCCCCCTCCCATTTTACAGCTGGAAGAACTGGGCCCCGGAGAGGAGGCTTGGCTAGAGTCTTCTGGAGAGTGGCAGGCAGAGCCAGGATGTGCAGTTCCCCACTCTGGGTCCCGTGCGTGTCCTGGGATCATCCTTTTGGCAGCTGCGTGGACTTTCATGCTGATGGGCTGGCAGGGTGTGGCTTCCAACTCAGAGCAGGTGTTCTTTGCAGCCTGAGGGAGAGGCGGGTGCAGCTGGACTGATTCCTGCCCAGACCGGGGTGTTTTTGTCGGCCACTACAGTCTCAGCCGTAAGCATGCCTTGCAGATTCAGGCCCTCCCCTGGGGCCCATGCTCAACCCTAAATGAATTCTTTTACCTTAGTTTTCAAATGTGTGCAGCTTCCCAAGCTGGGTGCTCAGATGAATAGAGGCCCAATTTCATTTGCATCTGCAGCTCACAGCTTCTGTTCACTCACCAACAGTGAATGTTCAGAACTCAACAGTTTACTTTCAAAGTGACTGAAAATTGCCCCTTAAAATCTTATTTAACCTTTCCCCTAATTTTTAAATTTGTATGTATAATAAGTATGTGCTACTTATTATTTCAAAAAATGACTTTTCCCCCTTTTTTTTATAAACACCTTATACTATTTGTCTTAGTCTGCTTGGGCTGCCATAGTAAAATACCACAGACTGGGAGGTTTAAGCAACAGACATTTACTTCTTATGGTTCTGGAGGCTGGAAGGCCAAGATCGGGGTGCCAGCATTGTGGGGTTCTGGTGAGAGCTCTCTTTCTGGCTTGCAGATGCTGCCTTCTAGCTGTGTCCTCACATGGCAAAGGGAGGAGGCTCTGGTGTCTTTTCTTATAAGGGCACTAATCCCATCATGAGGGCCCCACCCATATGACCTCATTTAAGCCCAATCACTTCCCAAAGGCCCCATCTCCAAACACTATCATTTTGGGGGTTAGAGTACAATTGTGGTGGGGAACACAATTCAGTCCACAGCACTGTTTAACACAGTTCCAAACTGATGTTTTGAGATGCCACGACAAAGGATTTTAGCACCGGAAGGGATGTGTAGGCAGAGAAGGAAACTGAGACACAGAGGGGCAAGTGACAGCCCTGGGGTCAGCTTTTTGACGCCCAGATGGATGATGGATTTTAAGTGGTCTGTGCCCACTGTACATGCTCTGGGGTTTGTTCTGAGGAAAGGATGATATCCTCAAAGCACCCAGGACTGCCGTTCATCCTGCTGCCCTTGCCGGGGTAGAGGCTCTGTGGCCAGCTTACTGGACAGTCTGACCCAAGGGAGGGACCAACACAGAGGAGCTTGGCTTTTCTCCAGCACCTGCCTTCCACTGCCTCCCTTTTCTGTGCTCTCACGACGTCTCGGGCAAAGACCAGAGCTCTCTGTTCACTTTTAGGTATAACAAAGTGCCACGTTGCCTAGCGCAGCCTGAAACTCCCATTGCACATCCTATTTTGCCTCTGTCTCTTTCCCATCCTAAGGGGCCAGCTGGACTTCTGCCCTAGGGTCTAGGAGGGGAGGTCCAGGGCAGGGACTGACACCTCTCACTTGTCTGGCCGCTGCCATGATCCTCCTCTTGGCTGTCACTGCTCCTTTGGCTAAGACTGGCCGGCCATGGGGCAGACTTCCCGGTGCTGGCCCTCCCACAGGGTCCCAGGAGTGGGGTGTGTGGAGGGTCTCCGAGATAGGAGAGCGCCCCTCTGGCTCAGCCTCTGCCAACCTCCCCTCAGCTCCAGTCCCAGTGGTCCAGCCACAGCGCCTGCTGCTGGGGTCTCCTTCCTGGAGGGCTGCCTCTCGGGTGGGGGGCTGGCAAGATGGCTTCTTTATTGGATCTCACCCCATGACCCACAGGGGACTCACATATACTAGCCACACCAAACCAGGGGAATGCAGAGCGCTCCACGCTGGCCCCTGTCTCTACGTTCCTCTGCTGCTGCTTCTGCTCAGATGGGCAGGGCACGTGCAGGCCTCCACTGGGCACGAGGCTCCCTCTCTCAAGGGCACCCTGCTCCGCTGCAAGCAGCTCTTTCCAGCCCCATCAAGAGGTCTTGCAGGGGGGGCTTCCCTGGTGGCGCAGTGGTTGAGAGTCCGCCTGCCGATGCAGGGGATGCGGGTTCGTGCCCCGGTCCGGGAAAATCCCACATGCTGCGGAGCGGCTGGGCCCATGAGCCATGGCCACTGAGCCTGCGCGTCTGGAGCCTGTGCTCCGCAACGGGAGAGGCCACAACAGTGAGAGGCCCGCGTACCACAAAAAAAAAAAAAAAAAAAAGAGGTCTTGGGCGTTGGAACTGACATAGTGTAGTGGTTAAGAGCACAGTTTCTAGAGTTGAATCCCGGCTCCAGTAATCCTGGCAGCTACTTCACTTCTCTGTGTTTCAGGTCGTCCGTCTGTAAAGTGGGTTAATAATAATAATACCATACTATACCATTTTATATAAAGGACTTGAGCATCTGTGGATTTTGGTATCCATGGGGGTCCTGAAACCAGTCCCCCTGTGGATAGTGAGGGATGACTGTACCTCTCTCACGGGAATATTGTCAAGATTGCGTAGGTAAGTACAGTAAGTCCCCTACATGTGAACCTTCAAGTTTCGAACTTTCAAAGATGGGAATGTGGGTTCGCATGTCCAATCACGTGTTAGTTCACGTGTCTGGCGTACGTTGTCACGTGCGTGCATCGTCTACAAGGTGGCTGTGCTTTTGTGAACTTGACTGTACAGGCTGTATAGAGTGCAGTAGTACCCCTGTTGCTGACGATCCCTCAGCTCTACCATCTCCCACCTCCTCTCCCTCCTCCAGTCAGTAACTCTTGCCTGTTCACTCGATGCCAGCCCCTGTGTGCCAGCTGTTATACTGTACTACTGTACTTTCCAAGGTACTGTACTGTGAGATTAAAAATGTTTTATTTTTTGTGTGTGTTTGCTTTTTATGTATTATTTGTGTGAAAAGTATTATCAACCCATTACAGTCCAGTACTATAGAGCCGATTGTGTTCATTGGGTACCTAGGCTAACTTTGTCGGATTAGGAACAAATTGGACTTATGAACTCGCTCTTGGAACGGAACTCGTTTGTATGTAGGGGACTTACCGTACATGAGAAGCACTTAGGAAAGTGCCTGGTATGTAGTATTGAAGAACTCTTCCGTAGATCAGCTCTGCTATTCTTCTTCTTCTCGCTGGATTATTCTGTTCGTAGTAGTTGCAGTAATAATAAGAGTGGATAGTCGTAGTAATAGGAATAGTCATAGCAGATGTTGGTGGCCGTGATAGTGATGAAGACCAGGTCCACTGGGTGAGAGAACTGAGCCCCTGAACTTGGCCCAGCGCCATTCCAGGCTCATATTCAACCCAGGGCAGCAAATGTCATTCAACAGTCACTCATGTGCCTGGCTGTGTGCCAGTTACTGTGACCGGGGTTTCCTTGGAGGAAGCCTGTGAGCTAAGCCGCTCCCTTGGAACAGAGAGCACACAAGGCTCTGGAGGGGGCTTGACCTGGGTTCAAGTCCCGCCTCTACTGCTGGTCATCAGCCTGACCTTGTACAAGTTCCTTCTCCTCTCTGGGCCTCTGTCTCTTCCATTTGAAATGGGGATCTGTGCCACCTGCCACAAGGGTCATTTTGAGTATTAGCATGAAATGAAGTGATAGTGAAATTACTTTGGAAAACTGTCTGGCAGTATCTACTGAAGCTGCACCTATGCATTCCCCAGGGCCCAACAGTTACAGTGCTAGGGATACACTCAGCAGAAATGCACACACGTGTGCACCACGTGTTCATATGTTATATATGCACACCCTACTGCCTAGAGTTTCCACTCGGCATAAATACATACACGTGGGCACTGTATGCGTCTTCTAGACATACATAAGAACATTCTAGCGGCATTACTCATGATGGCCCCAAACTAGAAACTACCTAATTGTGCAAGGGCAGGGGACTAGGCAGATGAGAGTGGCCTGACCCTGCACGAGAATCCTATAACAGAGAAACGAAAAGAACTACAATCACGTGCTCGAAATGGGTGCATCTCACAAACGCATTATGCAGGAGAAGCCAGACACAAAAGATATGTATTGATTGATTCCATTTATTTAAGTCAAAAACGGGTAAAATCAATCTATGGTGATAGAGGTTGACAGAATGGCTATCCTGGCAGGGGGGCGCGGTGAGGGTTGGTGGGTATCCTAGAAGGGGGCCTGGGTGGGGCTGACAATTGGTTGAATTTTTTCTCCATCTGGGTGTTGGTTACACAGGTGTGTTCACTAACAGTTCCTCAAGCCGTACTCTTCCATACGTGTGGTATGCTTCCAAAAATAGCTTAACTAGAAAAATTACGTAGACAGATCATGTTGAAGAGCCCAGGGTAGGCCCTGAATATGTAGCCGTCATTATTATTTTTCTTTTCTTTTTCTCCTCAGCACCTGAAGTGACCTGGAATCAGTGAAGCCAAAGGGACTGGCCTTCTGGCCTCCAGGGAGTACCGACCTATTCCAGATCCATGAGCCTGCAAGAGAGAGAGAGTGTGTGCGTGTGTGTGTGTGTGTGCGCGTGTGCGTGCGCCTGTGGTCTTCAAATGAGGGTCCCGATCCCCAGGGAGGCAGGAAGGCAGCTGATTGCACGCCGTGGATGACACCTGGGCGCAGCCCCCGGCCCGTGTTCTGCAGCTCAGCCTTCCTGTTGGGTTGGGTCCCCTCCTACTATGCAATTTTCCAAGAGCTCCTTGATCCTGCTTTTTGCTTCTCCAGTTGTCTTTTGCCACAGCGGGGACTTGGGTCTGGCCCAGGGGTCAGCTCCAGCCCCGTCCGGGGAAGGCCTTCAGGAAGAGGCCAAGTTCCCCTTCCAGGCAGCCCCGCCCCTGCCTTCCCTGGCCCCCAGTGTCTCTGGGAATCCGTAGTGTGTAGACACTTCGGAGCCTTGCTGATCATCCCCCTTGGCCCTTGCACTTGGAAGACTTCCTTCTTTGCCTGAGCAATCTGAGCCGCTGGCTCTCGAGTCGTTTCCAGATTTGTCGCTCTCATCAGTCAGGCCCTGTGCGTCCAGGAGAAAGTCCTCACCTCCGTTTATGGATCGGCTCCTCCCGTGGGAGAGGCAGGAGACAGGATGCTGTGAGGGCGGTGTGGGGAGCTCTGCCGTGTGTGCTTCTTTGCCTCCCTTGGTGGGACCATCAACGCCTTTAGGGTCTGAGCTTCTCAAATTGGCTGAAAAGGGAAACAAACAAACAGAAATTGGGAAATGAAAAATAAGCTGGAGGATTAAAAAAGCCTAGGGGGGAAGAAAAGAGATTTCCGGAGGCCATCCATCGCCTGCCAGGGAACGATGCAGCTGGCTCCATCTCTGATGGAACAGTCCATGTCTCGGGGAACGGGTGAGCTGAGCTAGGAGTTTGGACCCAGTTCAGTGAGGGTCTTGGGTTTTGTGCCTTTGGGGCAGACTCTCAGACAAGGATGTCTGAGACCACTTTGGCGCTGTCTTCTCAGCCCCAGTTTGGATGGTGATACGTCAAACCCAAAGCGGAAGGAGGGAACTCTTCAGAGTACTCACGAGTGGTCATGCAAAAAAAAAAAAAAAAGGACTTTTTTTCAGGGCTACTATGGTTGATCTTGCAACTCTGTAAATATGTACGTAGACACTTTTAAAAAGCATGTATTTATGTCCCTGACTGTAAATGCCCCATTTTTAAAGTTTTATAACTTGTGTTATTTAATGAATCGGTCGACTGGCTGCAGTGTGCGATTTGATAACGGTCCAGGAGGAAGGTCTCACGAGAGCCTCACGTGGGCAGAAAAACACTGATGGTTGCCCTACGTCACAGTTTTCCTATTTCCCACCCAGCTACAAACCGTGGTTTGTTTTAAATTCTCACAAACTGGAATCCTTTGGCCCACTCCTAAAATTAACCCTCACAAGCATGAAAATCTGTGGCTGTTCCTTATCCTAACAGGACGATTTTTGTCCCCTCAATGTTGACACTCGTGAACCGTACCCCAGCCTCTCAGTTCTTGAGGGTGTTTTTCCTTTCAGCAGCGAGGGAGGTCCACGAACCCCAAACTTGGAAAGTCACCTTCAGCCACTGGCGAGTTCTGGAAAACGTTGTGAGGCCTGGGGAACACTCACGTTTTGCACGTGTGAACGTGCTGGTCAGCCTCCAGCACTCAGACTGTCAGGAAAACTGTCACGAATGTTCTAATCATGAAAATGGGGGAGGTGGTTTTTTTTAAAAAAAGCTGTGTTTCCTGGTCAGTGAAGGTCTCTGAGCGTGGGTTTGGATTGCGGAAGAGGACATGTAAAGAAAATTAACAATAAAAGTGTGAAGCGCGATTGCGAGGAACAGGCGTGGGAGTGATCATTTTGGTTCCTGTGTTTCGTGTCTTGTGTTTTGGTGACTTCTGTGTCTGCGGGCTGGGGGTCCTTGAAGGCTCCATTCCAGCGATGAGGGAAACCTAAGGTTCCCAGGAAGCCCCCTGTGGAAATACCCACCTGGTGAGCAAGCTTACCCTGCCTTCACATCCCCTCCCTCACCCGCCAGCCCGTGAGTTAAGCCATTTGGCTGAGACTAGAAAGGCCTCCTGTGATTGCAAACATATTCCTTGCTTTAAACAGCTTCATTGGAGATGGAATTCACATACCGTACAATTTACCCATTTAGGTGTACAAATCATTGGTCTTTAGTATATTCACAGAGTTGTGCAACCATCACCGCAGCAGTCAAGTTTAGAACATTTTCAATCAGCCCCAAAAGAAACCCCAAACCCATTAGCAGCCACTTCTTATTTCTGCCCAAACCCTTAGCCCTTGGCAACCACAAATCTGCTTTCTCTCCCTGCAGACTGACCTATTCTGGATATTTCATATAAATAGAACCATACAAAATGTGGTCTTTTGTGACTAGCTTCTTTCACTTTGCATAATGTTTTCAAGGTTCATCCAAGTTGTGGCATGTATTGGGACTTCATTCTTTTTTACGGCCAAATATCCCATTGTATCGGATATGCCACATTTTATTCATTCTTCAGTTGATGGATTTTTGGTTTTTTTCCACTTTTTGGATATTAAAAAGAATGCTGCCATGAACGTTCCTATAAAAGTTTTTGTGTGGATATACTTTTTTTTTTAGTATATTGCTGGGAGGGCATTGGTGGGTCACATGGTAAATCTATATTTAACATTTTGAGGAGCTGCCAAAATTTTCCAAAGTGGCTGCACTATTTTACATTCCCACCAGCAGTATCCGAGGATTCCAATTTCTCCACATTCTCCCCAGCACTTGGCATTGTCTATTTAATTTTTGCCCTCTTCGTGGGTGTGAGTACAAATGAATTCTTTTGAAGAGCTAACCGTCCTTCTGAGCACACATCCTAGCAGAGTTAGATAAAGGCCCTTGAGAGGATAGGATGAGGGCAGGTGAATTATGATGGAAGGTGAGAGAGAAGCATTTTCTTGGGTTTGGGGTGGGTAGACGGTAGGAGGTCCCCAAGTGGTCTTTGCCCATATCCAAATATTTCAGAGGGATAGGAGGAAGAGCACAAAGTTTTGCCTTTTCACTTAAACACTTTCTCTAAAAACGTGATAAGATGTCATATTAGAATTCTCTAGAGAAACAGGAGATATATAGATATAGATATATTAATTAATTATAGGAATTGGCTCACAAGGTTAGGGAGGCTGAGAAGTCCCATGATCTGCCATCTGCAATCAGGAGACCCAGGAAAGCTGGTGGTGTAATTTATTCTGAGTCCAAAAGCCCGAGAACCAGGGGAAGCTGATGGTGTGAATCCCAGTCCAAGGGCAGGGGATGAGATATCCCAGTTCAAGCAGGGTCAGGACAAAAGGGTGAAGTCCTCCTTCCTCTGCTTTTTGTCCTGTTCAGGCCCTCAATGGATTGCGTAAACCCACTTACACTGCGGAGGGTGACCTACTTAATGCTAATCTCACCCGGAAACACCCTCACAGACACCCAGAAACAGTGTTTAATCCAGGCTTGCCATGGTTGCTCAAGTTGACACAAAGTAACCCTCACACAGGACTTTCCACTCTCTGGAGGAAACTTACCTAGAAAGCAAACATTGTGGAACCTCCCAGTGAGGTGAAATCCAAACATCAGGCTCTTCCACCTTGGCTGACCCCTGGTCTGGGCCTGCAGAGATGAATTTCCCACAGGCCTGGCTATGGAGGGAGTGGTAGTGGGGGAGGGGCGGGAATGTAGAGAAGAAAGGAGGCTGTTTCGGGAAATGAAAGGGGCTGGTACAGAGCTCAGCCTTGGGTGATTTGACGGCCTAGAGGTGGGATCCCTCACCAACCTGGGGCATTAGGGAGGACTTCCTGGAGGAGGAGGCCTGTTGCAGACCCTGACAGTTCTCCTCACCTGATCTCCACATTAGGCTTTAGAAAGATTCATGAAGGTTTCTTAGTTATTGCAAGTAGCCTGGAATTAAAATAACAGTGTCCATTAATGGGCTACTTTTCAGCTCCATCAGATACCCTCACACACATAATTCCATCTCATTCTTCTAATAAGCCTTGAGGTAGACTGGGCAGGTCTACTGTCTCTTCTACCAGGTGGAGCTCTGAGAGCAGGCAACTTACCCAGGTCACACCTGTTCAATGTCAGCTGGGACCTGAGCCAGCCTCCGAATCCAAGCGCAGGGCTGTCACCCACAGGCACCGTTTACTGAGCACTGCCACATGCCACACATGCCCTGAACTATCCCTCTCCTGTCACAGCAGCCCAACCACATGGTACCGCGCTAGCCAGTTCACAGATGAAGAAACGGAGGCTCAGACACGTTAAGCTATTTGTCCAGGGTCACACAGCTGGCAGATGTGGGTCAGGAACTGGACGCAGGCCTTTCAGGTTCAATGTTCACTCTTTCCCAGTCTCCCACCCCAGCCCTTCGGTGCTCCTTCCACCGCTGCCCTATTGTTCTCCCAGCACTTCGAGCCACCTGCAGGTGCAAAGGCACTAGAGAGGTCAGTCCCCAGCCCCGAGAACACAGCAATGAGCTGTTGGACTTTCGCTCCATCCCCAATGTGTGGTCATAGGAAGTATGGGTTTAGAAGCACAGGCTCAGAGGTCCCCAGGCCTGGGTTAAATCTCAGCTCTGTTCTGTACCGGCCATGTGGCCTTGGGCTGGTCACTGAACTCAGCTTGGTTCCTCGTTTGTTGTAAGAGGGTACGATCACTGTACTCGCCTTCCTGTGTCCTAATGGGTATAAATCAGCTACCACTGTGTCTCCTTAAGGTAAATTAACATACTCATCTCCGCGATCACCTGGCTGATGGTTAAACAAGAGACTCTGCCTGCACCCTCACATCCATCTGCTGGATCAGAATCCCCGGAGGAGGCGGGGTCTGGACCTCCTGCACCGGCAACAAGTTCTGCATGTCCCACCAGGTTTAATGCCGCAGATGCTGAGAACGAAGATCACGGCAGGGACTGAAAATAAGCATCCCCAGCCTCAGCCAGACCCACGAGTCAAGGGGCGGCCCTGGGGTCTCGAGTTCGCATTAAGCAGCATCTCTGGTGATTTCTTTGAGCATCAGGCTGCGCCTGGCCCTTGGTCACTGCTGGGAGAGGGGAGGCCCGCTCCAGAAATGGACTCCTTCCAGGAGCTTCGCAGATCCTCTTGGAACTGGCAGGCCACCTGTGTCCGGTGAGAAACAAGAGCAGAGCGGTGCTGGGGACGGGGATCAGGAAACGGAATCCCGCGGCCGCCTGTGGCAGCCGCACGAGGAATGAGAACTGTCTCGAATTCCCAGGGAGGGTTAGACCGAGCCCCGCGGGGACGGCGGTGGAGACTCTGGCGGGGGCTGGAGTCAGCCCGCCTCGGAGCGAGCAGGCCTGGAAGCGGGTCGGCCCAGGAACCAGGCTGCGGTGTCACTGCCCACCAAACCCAAGATCTGCGGGCGCCGGAGAGGTGGGAGCCGGCGAGGGGGATCCCGAGCGCCCCCGAGGCTGCGATGCTGACAGCCGCCAGCAGAGGGGGCCCTCCTCGCGCCGCGGCTCCAAGGCCCCGGGGGGGAGCCAGGTGCTCCTCTTTACCGCTGATGAAGGTCAAAAGGAGCCCTGAGGCCCCAGAGTTGCTCGGTCGAGGGTGTGGAAGGCAGGTTCTTGGGCTCCCTGCTCCAACAGGGAAGCTTGGCACCCTACTTTGTGTGAGGTGAAGCCAGAGAAGCAGTGGTCTGGGTGGGATGTCCAGCTCCCTCTCACCCGCTGGGTCCTGGGGGGCGGAGGTCCATTAGGCCGGGGGTCTAGGAGCTTCAGAATACCCCAGCAGCTTTGCCTCCCCACGGCGCAGCTGAGACGCTGACCCCCAGCTCCCAGTGACCGGTGCCCCAGCAGGCGCCCTGGCCCCCTGTCTGCCCCGATTTAACCCCCGCTGGTGGGGGTGGGGCAGGACGCGCCCAGCCAGGTGGGAAACGGACCCTGCAGCCTGTCCCAGATGGATGGAGCGCAAAGTAAGTTTGTCTCTTCTCTTCCTGATCTGCCCCCTACTCCAGCTGCTGGTCAGATAATGGGCAGATTTGCTGTAGGGTGAAGCAGGGGACGGTCACTCCCAGTCATGTGCCTCCTGGGGTCCCTGCAGGGTCTGGGGGAAGGGTGCTGGTGGGCACTGAGACTCAGCACTTGCACAAATCTAAAAATGAGGGTCTCCTTAAATTTCGTACCCTAAACGCCTTACCTGTCTCCTCCTAGCCCTGTCCTGGCAGCCTGTGATCCTGTGTGTACATCTCTGAATCCCATCATGTCACTCTAAAAACCCTCCAAGGATTTTTTTGTGTACCAACTCCCTTTTCTGGTTCAGAAACCCCTCTGGCCCCAGGCTCCCCCTGCAGACCACTGTCTCCCTCCCTGCCCTCTCTATTCTAGCCATAGCAATTGTCTTTCTGCTCTCTTCTGCCACAGGGCCTTTGCATGTACAAATCCTTCTGCCTGCAATGATTTTCCCTCCAATAGCCGCGTGGCTGTCAGCCTAAATGTTGTCTCCTTAGCTTCCTTTCCCGACTACTCAGTCACCTGGTTTTGTTGACTGTTTTCTACTACCTGAGATGCTCTAGTTTCTCAGCTTCCCTAGAATGTCAGCCCCACGGGAGCAGGGGAACCTTATCTGTCTATCTTCTTGTTGGCCACGATGTCCAACACCCAGAAGGGGCTTTAGGATTCACTGTGGGATCCGTTGAGAGGTATCCCTGGGGTAAGGTGTCCTCATCAAGAGGAGCCCTTGATGAGCTGGGAATCTAATGCAGGTGTGTGAAAATGCTGGTTTGCAGCCTCCAAGCTGGGTGGAACATTCTGCCCGATTCTCAACCATGGCCTGCTTCTGTGGCCAGAGGGGGAAATGAGGGGGTGTTTTCCTTTCAATGTCACTGCTTCAGAGGTAGGGTTGCCAGATAAGATCCAGCATGCCCGGTTAAGTTTGAATTTCAGATAAATAAGGAGTGACTTTTTAAAGTATAAGTGGGTCCCAACTATAGTAGGGGGCGTGCTTATACTAAAAAATTTTTTGTTGTTGATTTGAAATGAACATGTAGAACTGAGCGTCCTCTGTTTACATTTGCTGAAACTGGCAAGCCTATTCATTGGGCTAAGGCCCTCCGCGATGCCCTTCTCTTCTGGGACATCTTGCCAGGGGTTCCAGCTGGTCACTGCACACTCGTCAGCCAGCCATGGCCCTCAGCCCAGCCCCCGCTCTTAATTACAGCTCGAGCCTTGGATGCGAAGGTCACCAAATGTCAAGTGGGGCCCTGAGGACTGTAGAGTGTTTAAGTGGCTCTTGACGCCTGCCTACATCGTGGGGTTGTGGCTCTGACCTTTGCTTGATGTGTACGGTTCTTTTTGTTTTTGTGTTTTAAAGCCACCTTACCTTTCTTGCCATCTGATGCAAAAGAATCCTGGACAGAGGGGCAAGCGAGTGGGGCCGTTTGGGCATCGGCTGGCAGGATGTTGCCAAACGCCCTCATTCTTGGGCAGGGAAGGGCTCCTACAGCTGTGGGCCCCCCGCCCCTCCACAGACAAGGCTGGGTGAGCCCTTCCAAACCAGCTGTTGCGTGGTCCACAGCAGCTCCATCTTACCTAAGTGCTGCTCTCAGGTGCTGCTGGCAGGGCTAAGGTGCAGAGAGAGGGAAGGCAGGGGCGTGCAGCTCGCAAATGCTCATGCTGGGGCCCAGGAAAGGGCAGCCTGTACTGTGGGCCATCCATGCCTCTGGGACTCCTTAGGCCTGGGTTGTGCCCAGCTGCTAGTGAATGCTTAATCTGCGAGTGCTACCTCGGCACTGAGGCATGGCGTCAATGCTTGTGTGTTTCCTTAAACAGTGAATTTTTATTTCATTTTTTTGGCCGCACCAAGCAGCACGCAGGATCTTAGTTCCCCAACCAGGGGTCAAACCCATGCCCCCTACAGTGGAGGTGCAGAGTCTTAACCATTGGACTGCCAGGGAAGTCCTGAATTTTTAATTTTTTAACTAGAAAATGTACATGATAATAACTTGAGAAAAATAGAGAAAAATCCCAAGAAATCTCCAGTCACCAATGGACTTTTTTAGTACCTAATCCTTCAGATTTTTATGTAAACAAATGTTAGCTAACCGGCTGTGCCACCAACCTGCTGTGTGACCTTGAAAACTGATTAAACCTCTCTGTGTCTCAGTTTCCTCTGTACAGTAGACATGATTGTAGTCCACGGAAGAGACAGTTGAGTCTAGAGTAGGTGTGGGCCTCAGGGCCTATGCAGGACACTGATCTGAGGCTTTGCTCTATTAACCTCATCAAACAGCCCCTTCCAGCTCTCCCCAAGGGTGCATCGCTTGTTCCTTGCCAGGTTTACTGTAACCCATTTCTAAGTCCTGGAGTCCAGGCAGCTTTTACTTGTGCACTCTCCCACAAGATGCATCAGTCAAGGCTGTTTATGCTGTGGTAACAAACAAACCCTTAGTGGCTGATAAGTGCTTATTTCTTGTTCCCGTTGCATGTCAATTGTGGATTGGCTAGCGACTGCTTCCAAATTTGCTAACTCCTGGATCAGTTACGAGGCAGACAGAGCAGCTGTTATCTTTTATCATTTTTTTAAACTTACCGTAAAACAAAACACAGATGCAAAAACAAAAACAAAAAAATCACACAAAACCTATGTATAGCTTGGTGAATTATATACATTGCCTCCTAACTACCATCCAGGACAGGAATGGAGCTTTGCCAGTCGCCCAGTCCCAACCCCAGCTGCCCCCTTTCCCTCCAAAAGTAACTGCTGACTTTCATAATGATGACTTCCTTGTATTTTGGAGTTAAACTTTTAGTTAAACTTCTTTTAGTTAAACTTTTTTATTTTGAGGTTAATTGTAGATTCATGTGTAGTTGTAGGAAAATAATACAAAGATCCCGGGTATCCCTGGTCCAATTTCCGCCAAGGGTAATTATGGTATAATAGTTACACAGCCCGAAGATTGACGCTGATACCGTCAAGATACAGAGCATTTCTGTCACTACAGAGAGCCCTCTCGTGGCCCTTTTCTGTCTACTGTGCCTCCTCTTTAACTCCTGATGACCACTAGTCTGTTCTCCATCTCTATCTTTGTCATTTCAAGAATGTTCTATAAATGGAGTCATACAGTATGTACCCACTTGGGATTGGCTTTTTTCACTCAGCCTAATTCTCTGGAGATTCATCCAGGTTGTTGGGTGTTTCAATACTTTGCTCCTTTTTATTGCTGAGTAGGGTTCCATGGTATGGATATATCACTGTTTGTTGAACCATTCATACACTGAAAGGCATCTGCCTTGTTTCTAGTTTTGGACTATGATGAATAATGCTGTTAGAAACTCTTGTGTACAGATATTTATGTGAATGTGGTTTTCAGTTCTCTGGGATAAATTCTTAGGAGTGCGACTGTAGAGTTGTAGGCTTACTTTTGTTTTGAAGAAATAGCCAAACTTTTCCAAAGTGGCTGGACTATCTTACATTGTCCAGTGTATGAGTGATCCACTTTCCCTGCATCCTTGACAGTATTTGGTGTTGTCACTATTTATTTTAGACATTGTGATTTTAATCTGTATTTCCCTGATGGCTTTTGAAGCAGATCTTTTCATGTGCTTATTTATCATCTGTATATCCTCTTTGGTGAAATGTCTGCTCGTGTCTTTTGCCCGGGTTCTAATTGGATTGTTTGGTTTTTGCTATTGAGTTTTGAGGGTTCTTTATATACTCTAGACTGTAGTCCTAGAATTTGAATTCAATTCTAGAATTGGAATTTGTATTTGCAGATATTTTCTTCTAGTCTGAAGCTTGTCTTTTTGTCCCTTTATTTATTTATTTAATTTATTTATTTTTGGCTGCATTGGATCTTCGTTGCTACGTGCGGGCTTTTCTCTAGTTGCGGAGAGCCGGGGCTACTCTTGGTTGCAGTGCGCAGGCTTCTCATTGCGGTGGCTTCTCTTGTTGCGGAGCACAGGCTCTAGGCGCGCGGGCTTCAGTAGTTGTGGCTCATGGGCTCTAGGGCACAGCCTCAGTAGTTGTGGCGCACAGGCTTAGTTGCTCCGCGACATGTGGGATCTTCCTGGACCAGGGCTCGAACCCGTGTCCCCTGCATTGGCAGGCGGATTCTTAACCACTGCAACACCAGGGGAGCCCCTTTTTGTCCCTTTAAGAGGGGTTTTCACAAAGCAAAAGTTTCTAATTTTGATGAAGTACAGTTTACCAATTAATCCTTTGATGAATCATGCCTTTGGTGTCAAATCTAACAACTCTTTGCCCTAGCTCCCCAAGAATTTCTCCTATGTTTCCTTTTTCTTAATTTTTATTTTTTCTTCCAGTTTTATTGAGATTAATTAAAATACAGCACTGTATAAGTTTAAGGTGTACAGCATAATGATTTGACTTACATACATTATGAAGGGATCATCACAAGTTTAGCAAACATCTGTCATCTCATATAGATGCAAAATTAAAGAGAGGAAAAAAGTTTTCTTGTGATGAGAACTCTTTGGATCTACTCTCTTAACAACTTTCATACATAACATACAGCCGTGTTCATTATATTAATCATGTTGTACATGACATCCCTACTACTTTTTATCTAATAACTGAAACTCTGTATCTTTGGACCACCTTCACCCAATTCCTCCTCTCCTCACACCCTGCCGCTGGTAACCACAAATCTGATCTCTTTTTCTATGAGTTTTTTTTTTTTTTTTTTTTTGGCAGTACGTGGGCCTCTCACTGTTGTGGCCTCTCCCGTTGCGGAGCACAGGCTCGGGACGTGCAGGCTCAGCGGCCATGGCTCACGGGCCCAGCCGCTCCGCGGCATGTGGGATCCTCCCGGACCAGGGCACGAACCCGTGTCCCCTGCATCGGCAGGCGGACTCCCAACCACTGTGCCACCAGGGAAGCCCTGTTTGTTTGTTTTTGAAGTATAGTTGACCTACACCTCTATGTTATTTTCTGACACACGACATGGTGATTCAATATTTCTGTACGTTACAATTGGTCATCACCATAAGCCTAGTTACCATCTGTCACCAACGATGTTACATTATTATTGACAATATTAAAACATTATTATATTTTCTTTACTAAAAGTTTCATAGTTTCATGTTTTACACTTAAGCTGGTGATCCATTTTGAATTAATTTTTATATAATGTGTGAGACTTAGGCCAAGGGTCTTCCCCTCCCCCTCCTTTGAATATCCACTTACCTCAGCACCTTTGTTAAAAAGGCTATGATTTCCTCCATTGAATGACTTTTGCATCTTACCAAGAATCGGTTGGGCCTATTTGTGAGAGTGCACCTATACCTGGATTCTCCATCCTGTTCCATCGATCTATGTGTTGTCTTTTTCCTGCCTTCCTATGGCAAAGTTACAGTTCTGATTAACTGTAACTATACAGTAAGTCCTGAAATCAGGTAGACTAATTCCTCCAGCTTTATTTTTTTCCCCCAAATTGTTTATCTGTTATAGTTTCTTTGCCTTTTCATATAATTTTTGAATTTGAGAATAATCTTGTCTATATCTAACAAAAAATCTTGCTGGAACTTTAATAGGAATTGTGTTAAACCTGTATATCAATCTGGGGAGGATTGACATTTTTACTGTGTCTAATCTTCCAATCATGAACGTTTGTCTCTCCATTTATTTAGATATTCTTTGAATGCTTGCATCTGTGTTTGTAGTTTTCAGCATAAAAAGCGGTGTACATGAATTGTTAGATTTTACCTAAATATTTGTTTGGAATGATTGTATATGGTATTGTATATTTTAACTTTAATGTTCATGTGTTCCTTGCAAGTATAAGAAATATAATTGATTTGCATGTAGATCTTGTATCTTGTGATTGATAAACTCACTATTAGTTCTAAGAGTTTTTGGTAGATTCCTTGGGATTTCCTTTATAGACAGTCATATCATCTGCAGATACAGACCATTTTATTTCTTCTTTTCTTATCTGTATACTTTTTACTCCTTGTGTAATGTTGGTATTCATTCTTCTTTAAATACTTAGTATAATTCTCAAGAGAAACCATCTGGACCTGGAGATTTCTTTTTTCAGGAGTTTTTGCATTATGAACTCAATTTCCTTAATAGTTACAGGGTTATTCAAATTATGTATTTCATATTGGGTGATTTGTTGTCATTTGTGTTTTTAGATGAAATGATTTGTTAAAGTTGTCAAGTTTATGGTTTACAGTTGTTCCTGGTCCCTTGTTATCGTTTTGATTCCCCATCTCATTCCTGATATTGTTTCTATTTTTTCTTTGTCTGTCTTGCTGGAAGTTTATCAATCTTTTCAAAGAACCAGCTCTCCATTGCATCAGTTTTCCGTATTGTTTTTCTCTTTTCAGTTTCATGGATTTCTGGTCTGTGGTATCTCCTTCCCTCTGCTTTTGCTCTTGGCTTATTTTGCTTTCCTTTTCCTAATTTCTTCAGCTGGGACCTTAGATTACTGATTTGAGACTTTCCCTCTTTTCTAATTTATGCATTTAGTGGTATACATTTCCCTCTCAGTGATAGCTGTGCTCCAGAAATTTTGCTATGCGGTATTTTCATTTTCATTCAGTTCAATGTATGTTTTATTTCTCTTGAGACTTCCTCCTTGACCCATGAGTTATTTAGAAATATGTTGCTTAGTTTCCAGGTCCTTGAAATTCTCCTGTTATCTCCTGTTACTGATTTCTAGTTTGAATCCATTTGGTCAGAGAATACACTCCATATGATTTCAGTTCTTTTACATGTGCTGAGTTTTATTTTTTTCCAGTTTTATTGACATACAACATTGTATTAGTTTTAGGTGTACAACATGATGATTATATGTGTGTTATATTTATTTAGTTATTTATTTCTGGCTGTGCTGCATAGCTTGCAGGATCTTAGTTCCTCGATCAGGGATTGAACCCAGGCCCCAGCAGTGAAAGCGCTGAGTCCTAACCACTGGACCATCAGGGAATTCCCTATGTATATGATTTTTATATATATATATATATATGGCAAATATATATATTGCAAAATGATTACCACAATCAGTTTAGTTAATATTATCACCTCATATAATGATAAAAATTTTTTTCTTGTGATGAGAATTTTTAAGATTTACTTTCTCAGCAGCTTTCAAATATGATACAATATTATCAGCTGTAGTCACCGTGCTGTACAGTACATCCTCAGAACTTATTTATCTTATAACTAGAGGTTTGTACCTTTTGACCATCTTCACCCATTTTGCTCACCCATCACCCCCCACCTCTGGCACCATCAATCTGTTCTCTGTATCTATGAGTTTGGCTTTTTCAGATTCTACATATAAGTGACATCATACAGTATTTGTCTGTCTTTATCTGACTTGTTTCACTTAGCATAATGTCTTCAGGGTCCATCCATGTTGTCACAGATGACAGAGTTTCCTTCTTTTTTTATGGCTAAATATATTGCATTTGTGTATCTAATATATTTAATTGTGTATGTATACCACATTTTCTTTATTCATCCTCCAGTGGATACTTAGGTTGTTTCCATGTTTTGGCTAATGTGAATAATGCTGCAATGAACTTGGGGGTGCAGAAATCTTTTCAAGATAGTAACTTTATTTCCTTTGGATATATGCCCAGAAGTGGAATTGCTGGATCATATGGTAGTTCTGTTTTTAATTTATGGAGGAACCTCCATACCATTTTCCATAGCATATGCACCAATTTATATTCCCAATAATGCACAAGGGTTCCCCTTTGTCCACATCTTTGCCAGCATTTGTTGTTTCTTGTCTTTTTGGTAATAGTCATTCTAACAGGCGTGAGGTGATCTCTCCTTGTGGTTTCGATTTTCATTTCCCTGATGATTAGCGATTTGAGCACCTTTTCATGTACCTGATGCTTGATCATGTATCGTGTTGCTTGGTGCTCTCCTGATTTTTATATCTGTTTTTTGTTTTCAGAAGTTTATCAGATCTTTATCCCTAATATTCAGAAACTTCACTGTGCTACTAGGCCTGGCTCCCTTTTTTCTCTGTTATACTTGGTGGGTACTCTGTTGGGAGCTTGAAGCTTTCCTATTATTTTTTAAATTATAAAAATAAATATTTCTTGGGATTGGTTCAAGATGGCGGAGTAGAAGGACATGCTCTCACTCCCTCTTGCGAGAACACCAGAATCACAACTACCTGCTGAACAATCATTGAAAGGAAGACACTGGAACTCACCAAAAAAGATACCCTAAATCCAAAGACAAAGAGGAGCTGCAATGAGACGGTAGGAGGGGCGCAATCCCAATAAAATCAAATCCCATCACTGCTGGGTGGGTGACTCACAGACTGGAGAACACTTATACCACAGAAGTCCACCCACTGGAGTGAAGGTTCTGAGCCCCACGTCGGGCTCCCCAACCTGGGGGTCGGCAACAGGAGGAGGAATTCCTAGAGAATCAGACTTTGAAGGCTAGCGAGATTTGATTGTAGGACCTTGACAGGACTGGGGGAAACAGACTCCACACTTCGAGGGCACACACAAAGTAGTGTGCACATTGGGACCCAGGAGAAGGAGCAGTGACCCCATAGGAGACTGAATCAGACCTACCTGCTGGTGTTGGAGGGTCTCCTGCAGAGGTGGGTGTGGCTGTGGCTCACCGTGGGAACAAGGACACTGGTAGCAGAAGTTCTGGGAAGTACTCCTTGGTGTGAGCCCTCCCAGAGTCCACCATTAGCCCCACCAAAGAGCCCAGGTAGGCTCCTGTTGGGTCGCCTGAGGCCAAAGAGCCAACAGGGAGGGAACCCAGCCCCACGCATCAGCAAACAAGTGGATTAAAGTTTTACTGAGCTCTGCCCACCAGAGCAGCAGCCAGCTGTACGCACCACCAGTCCCTCCCATCAGGAAACTTGCACAAGCTTCTTAGATAGCCTCATCCACCAGAGGGCAGACAGCAGGAGCAAGAAGAACTACAATCCTACAGCCTGTGGAACAAAAACCACATTCACAGAAAGATAGACAAGATGAAAAGGCAGAGGGCTTTGTACCAGATGAAGGAACAAGATAAAACCCCAGAAAAACAACTAAATGAAGTAGAGATAGGCAACCTTCCAGAAAAAGAATTCAGAATAATGATAGTGAAGTTGATCCAGGACCTCGGCAAAAGAATGGAGGCAAAGGTCGAGGAGATGCAAGAAATGTTTAACTAAGACCTAGAAGAATTAAAGAACAAACAAACATAGATGAACAATACAATAACTGAAATGAAAACTACACTAGAAGGAATCAATAGCAGAATAACTGAGGCAGAAGAACGGATAAGTGACCTGGAAGACAGAATGGTGGAATTCACTGCCATGGAACAGAATAAAGAAAAAAGAATGAAAAGAAATGAAGACAGCCTAAGAGACCTCTGGGACAACATTAAATGCAACAACATTCGCATTACAGGGGTCCCAGAAGGAGAAGAAAGAGAGAAAGGACCCGAGAAAATATTTGAAGAGATTATAGTTGAAAACTTCCCTAACATGGGAAAAGAAATAGCTACCCAAGTCCAGGAAGCACAGAGAGTCCCATACAGGATAAATCCAAGGAGAAACATGCTGAGACACATAGTAATCAAATTGGCAAAAATTAAAGACAAAGAAGAATTATTGAAAGCAGCAAGGGAAAAATGACAAATAACATACAAGGGAATTCCCATAAGATTAACAGCTGATTTCTCAGCAGAAACTCTACAAGCCAGAAGGGAGTGGCCTGATATACTTATGGCATGATAAGAAGGGAGTGGCATGATATACTTAACCAAGATTACTCTACCCAGCAAGGATCTCATTCAGATTCGATGGAGAAACCAAAAGCTTTACAGACAAGCAAAAGCTAAGAGAATTCAGCACCACCAAACCAGCTCTACAACAAATGCTAAAGGAACTTCTCTAAGTGGGAAACACAAGAGAAGAAAAGGACCTACAAAAACAAACCAAAAACAATTCTTAAAATGGTCATAGGAACATACATATCGATAATTACCTTAAACGTGAATGGATTAAATGCTCCAACCAAAGGACACAGGCTCACTGAATGGATACAAAAAGAAGACCCATATATATGCTGTCTACAAGAGACCCACTTCAGACCTAGGGACACATACAGACTGAAAGTGAGGGGATGGAAAAGATATTCCATGCAAATGGAAATCAAAAGAAAGCTGGAGCAGCAATACTCATATCAGATAAAATAGACTTTAAAATAAAGAATGTTACAAGAGACAAGGAAGAACACTACATAACAATCAAGGGATCAATCCAAGAAGATATCACAATTATAAATATGTATGCACCCACCATAGGAGCACCTCAATACATAAGGCAACTGCTAACAGCTCTAAAAGAGGAAATCGACAGTAACAAAATAATAGTGGGGGACTTTAACACTCACTTACACCAATGGACAGATCATCCAAACAGAAAATAAAAAGGAAATACAAGCTTTAAATGACACAATAGACCAGATAGATTTAATTGATATTTATAGGACATTGCATCCAAAATCAGCAGATTACACTTTCTTCTCAAGTGCACACAGATCATTCTCCAGGATAGATCACATCTTGGGTCACAAATAAAGCCTCAGTAAATTTAAGAAAATTGATATCATATCAAGGACCTTTTCTGACCACAAAGCTATGAGATTAGAAATCAGTTACAGGGAAAAAACATAAAAAACACAAACACATGGAGGCTAAACAATACGTTACTAAATAACCAAGAGATCACTGAAGAAATTAAAGAGGAAATCAAAAATACCTAGAGACAAATGACAATGAAAACATGACAATCCAAAACCTATGGGATGCAGCAAAAGCAGTTCTAAGAAGTAAGTTTATAGTTATACAAGCCTACCTCAAGAAACAAGAAAAATCTCAAGTAAACAATGTAACCTTACACCTAAAGGAACTAGAGAAAGAAGAACAAACAAAACCCAAAGTTAGCAGAAGGAAAGATATCATAAAGATCAGAGCAGAAATAAATGAAATAGAAACAAAAAAAAAACAATAGCAAAGATCAATAAAACTAAACGCTTGTTCTTTGAGAAGATAAACAAAATTGATAAACCATTAGCCAGACTCATCAAGAAAAAGAGGGAGAGGACTCATATCAATAAAATTAGAAATGAAGAGGGAGAAGTTACAACAGACACCGCAGAAATACAAAGCATCCTAAGAGACAACTACAAGCAACTCTATGCCAATAAAATGGACAACCTGGAAGACATGGACAAATTCTTAGAGAGGTATAATCTTCCAAGACTGAACCAGGAAGATATAGAAAATATGAACAGACCAATCACAAGTAATGAAATTGAAACTGTGATTAAAAATCTTCCAACAAACAAAAGTCCAGGACCAGATGGCTTCACAGGTGAATTCTATCAAACATTTAGAGAAGAGCTAACATCCATCCTTCTCAAACTCTTCCAAAAATTTGCAGAGGAAGGAACGCTCCCAAACTCCTTCTATGAGACCACCATCACCCTGATACCAAAACCAGACAAAGATACTACAAAGAGAGAAAATTACAGACCAATATCACTGATGAATATAGATGCAAAAATCCTTAACAAAATACTAGCAAACAGAATCCAACAACACATTAAAAGGATCATACACCATGATCAAGTGGGATTTATCCCAGGGATGCAAGGATTCTTCATTATATGCAAATCAATGTGATACACTATATTAACAAGTTGAAGAATAAAAACCATATGATCATCTCAAAGGATGCAGAAAAACTTTTGACAAAATTCAACACCCATTTATGATAAAAACTCTCCAGAAAGTGGGCATAGAGGGAACCTACCTCAACATATTAAAGGCCATATATGACAACCCCACAGCAAACATCATTCTCAATGGTGAAAAACTGAAAGCATTTCCTGTAAGATCAGGAACAAGACAAGGATGTCCACTCACACTACTGTTATTCAACATAGTTTTGGAAGTCCTAGCCATGGCAATCAGAGAAGAAAAAGAAATACAAGGAATACAAATTGGAAAAGAAGAAGTAAAACTGTCACTGTTTGCAGATGACATGATACTATACATAGAGAATCCTTTTTTTTTCAATTTTTTAATTAGTTTCTGCTTTATAACAAAGTGAATCAGTCATACATATACATCCGTTCCCACATCCCTTCCCTCATGCATCTCCCTCCCTCCCACCCTCCCCATCCCACCCCTCCAGGCAGTCACAAAGCACCGAGCTGATCTCCCCGTGCTCTGCGGCTGCTTCCCACTATCTATCTACCTCACGTTTGGTAGTGTATACATGTCCATGCCTCTCTTTCGCTTTGTCACAGCTTACACTTCCCCCTCCTCATATCCTCAAGTCCATTCTCAAGTAGGTCTGTGTCTTTATTCCCGTTTTACCCCTAGGTTCTTCATGACATTTTTTTTTAAATTCCATATATATGTGTTAGCATACGGTATTTGTCTTTCTCTTTCTGACTTACTTCACTCTGTATGACAGACTCTAGGTCTATCCACCTCATTACAAATAGCTCAGTTTCGTTTCTTTTTATGGCTGAGTAATATTCCATTGTATATATGTGCCACATCTTCTTTATCCATTCATCCGATGATGGACACTTAGGTTGTTTCCAGCTCCGGGCTATTGTGAATAGAGCTGCAATGAACATTTTGGTACATGTCTCTTTTTGAATTATGGTTTTCTCAGGGTATATGCCCAGTAGTGGGATTGCTGGGTCATATGGTAGTTCTATTTTTAGTTTTTTAAGGAACCTCCATACTGTTCTCCATAGTGGCTGTACCAATTCACATTCCCACCAGCAGTGCAAGAGTGTTCCCTTTTCTCCACACCCTCTCCAGCATTTATTGTTTCTAGATTTCTTGATGATGGCCATTCTGACTGGTGTGAGATGATATCTCATTGTAGTTTTGATTTGCATTTCTCTAATGATTAATGATGTTGAGCATTCTTTCATGTGTTTGTTGGCAGTCTGTATATCTTCTTTGGAGAAATGCCTATTTAAGTCTTCTACCCATTTTTGGATTGGGTTGTTTGTTTTTTTGCTATTGAGCTGCATGAGCTGTTTATAAATTTTGGAGATTAATCCTTTGTCAGTTGCTTCATTTGCAAATATTTTCTCCCATTCTGAGGGTTGTCTTTTAGTCTTGTTTATGGTTTCCTTTGCTGTGCAAAAGCTTTGAAGTTTCATTAGGTCCCATTTGTTTATCTTTGTTTTTATTTCCATTTTTCTAGGAGGTGGGTCCAAAAGGATCTTGCTGTGATTGACGTCATAGAGTGTTCTGCCTATTTTTTCCTCTAAGAGTTTGATAGTTTCTGGCCTTACATTTAGGTCTTTAATCCATTTTGAGCTTATTTTTGTGTATGGTGTTAGGGAATGATCTAATCTCATACTTCTACATGTCCCTGTCCAGTTTTCCCAGCACCACTTATTGAAGAGGCTGTCCTTTCTCCACTGTACATTCCTGCCTCCTTTATCAAAGATAAGTTGACCATATGTGCGTGGGTTTATCTCTGGGCTTTCTATCCTGTTCCATTGATCTATCTTTCTGTTTTTATGCCAGTACTACACTGTCTTGATTACTGTAGCTTTGTAGTATAGTCTGAAGTCAGGGAGCCTGATTCCTCCAGCTCCGTTTTTCATTCTCAAGATTGCTTTGGCTATTCGGGGTCTTTTGTTTTTCCAAACAAATTTTGAAATTTTTTGTTCTAGTTCTGTGAAAAATGCCATTGGTAGTTTGATAGGGATTGCATTGAATCTGTAGGTTGCTTTGGGTAGTATAGTCATTTTCACAATATTGATTCTTCCAATCCAGGAGCATGGTATATCTGTCCACCTGTTTGTATCATCTTTAATTTCTTTCATCAGTGTCTTATAATTTTCTGCATACAGGTTTTTGTCTCCTTAGGTAGGTTTATTCCTAGATATTTTATTCTTTTTGTTGCAATGGTAAATGGGAGTGTTTTCTTGATTTCATTTTCAGATTTTTCATCATCAGTGTACAGGAATGCCAGAGATTTCTGTGCATTAATTTTGTATCCTGCTACTTTACCAAATTCATTGATTAGCTCTAGTAGTTTTCTGGTAGCATCTTTAGGATTCTCTATGTATAGTATCATGTCATCTGCAAACAGTGACAGCTTTACTTCTTCTTTTCCAATTTGGATTCCTTTTATTTCCTTTTCTTCTCTGATTGCTGTGGCTAGAACTTCCAAAACTAAGTTGAATAAGAGTGGTGAGAGTGGGCAGCCTTGTCTTGTTCCTGATCTTAGTGGAAATGGTTTCAGTTTTTCACCATTGAGAACAATGTTGGCTGTGGGTTTGTCATATATGGCCTTTATTATGTTGAGGAAAGTTCCCTCTATGCCTACTTTCTGCAGGGTTTTTATCATAAATGGGTGTTGAATTTTGTCGAAAGCTTTCTCTGCATCTATTGAGATGATCATATGGTTTTTCTCCTTCAACTTGTTAATATGGTGTATCACATTGATTGATTTGCGTATATTGAAGAATCCTTGCATTCCTGGAATAAACCCCACTTGATCATGGTGTATGATCCTTTTAATGTGCTGTTGGATTCTGTTTGCTAGTATTTTGTTGAGGATTTTTGCATCTATGTTCATCAGTGATATTGGCCTGTAGTTTTCTTTCTTTGTAGCATCCTTGCCTGGTTTTGGTATCAAGGTGATGTTGGCCTCGTAGAATGAGTTTGGGAGTGTTCCTTCCTCTGAAATTGTTTGGAAGAGTTTGAGAAGGATGGGTGTTAGCTCTTCTCTAAATGCTTGATAGAATTCGCCTGTGAAGCCATCTGGTCCTGGGCTTTTGTTTGTTGGAAGATTTTTAATCACAGTTTCAATTTCAGTGCTTGTGATTGGTCTATTCATATTTTCTATTTCTTCCTGATTCAGTCTTGGCAGGTTGTGCTTTTCTAAGAATTTGTCCATTTCTTCCAGGTTGTCTATTTTATTGGCATAGAGTTGCTTGTAGTAATCTCTCATGATCTTTTGTATTTCTGCAGTGTCAGTTGTTACTTCTCCTTTTTCATTTCTAATTCTATTGATTTGAGTCTTCTCCCTTCTTTTCTTGATGAGTCTGGCTAATGGTTTGTCAATTTTGTTTATCTTCTCAAAGAACCAGCTTTTAGTTTGGTTGATCTTTGCTATCATTTCCTTCATTTCTTTTTCATTTATTTCTGATCTGATCTTTATGATTTCTTTCCTTCTGCTAACTTTGGGGTTTTTTTGTTCTTCTTTCTCTAATTGCTTTAGGTGCAGGGTCAGGTTGTTTACTCAAGATGTTTCCTGTTTCTTAAAGTGGGATTGTATTGCTATAAACTTCCCCCTTAGAACTGCTTTTGCTGCATCCCATAGGTTTTGGGTCGTCGTGTCTCCATTGTCATTTGTTTCTAGGTATTTTTTAATTTCCTCTTTGATTTCTTCAGTGATCAGTTCGTTATTGAGTAGTGTATTGTTTAGCCTCCATGTGTTTGTATTTTTTACAGATCTTTTCCTGTAATTGATGTCTAGTCTCATAGCATTGTGGTCGGAAAAGATACTTGATACAATTTCAATTTTCTTAAATTTACCAAGGCTTGATTTGTGACCCAAGGTATGATCTATCCTGGAGAATGTTCCATGAGCACTTGAGAAAAATGTGTATTCTGTTCTTTTTGGATGGAATGTCCTATAAATATCAACTAAGTCCATCTTGTTTAATGTATCATTTAAAGCTTGTGTTTCCTTATTTATTTTCATTTTGGATGATCTGTCCATTGGTGAAAGTGGGGTGTTAAAGTCTCCTACTATGATTGTGTTACTGTCGATTTCCCCTTTTATGGCTGTTAGTATTTGCCTTATGTATTGAGGTGCTCCTATGTTGGGTGCATAAATATTTACAATAGTTATATCTTCTTCTTGGATCGATCCCTTTATCGTTATGTAGTGTCCTTCTTTGTCTCTTCTAATAGTCTTTATTTTAAAGTCTATTTTGTCTGATATAAGAATTGCTACTCCAGCTTTCTTTTGATTTCCATTTGCATGGAATATCTTTTTCCATCCCCTTACTTTCAATCTGTATGTGTCTCTAGGTCTGAAGTGTGTCTCTTGTAGACAGCATATATATGGGTCTTGTTTTTGTATCCATTCAGCCACTCTGTGTCTTTTGGTGGGAGCATTTAGTCCATTTACATTTAAGGTAATTATTGATATGTATGTTCCTATTCCCATTTCCTTAATTGCTTTGGGTTCGTTATTGTAGGTATATTCCTTCTGCTGTGTTTCTTGCCTAGAGAAGTTCCTTTAGCATTTGTTGTAAAGCTGGTTTGGTGGTGCTGAAATCTCTCAGCTTTTGCTTGTCTGTAAAGGTTTTAATTTCTCCATCAAATCTGAATGAGATCCTTGCTGGGTAGAGTAATCTTGATTGCAGGTTTCTCTCCTTCATCACTTTAATTATGTCCTGCCACTCCCTTCTGGCTTGTAGAGTTTCTGCTGAGAGATCAGCTGTTAACTTGATGGGGATTCCCTTGTGTGTTATTTGTTTTTTTCCCCTTGCTGCTTTTAATATGATTTCTTTGTGTTTAATTTTTGACAGTTTGATTAATATGTGTCTTGGCGTATTTCTCCTTGGATTTATTCTGTATGGGACTCTCTGTGCCTCCTGGACTTGATTAACTATTTCCTTTCCCATATTAGGGAAGTTTTCAACTATAATCTCTTCAAATATTTTCTCAGTCCCTTTCTTTTTGTCTTCTTCTTCTGGAACCCCTGTAATTCGAATGTTGGTGCGTTTAATGTTGTCCCAGAGGTCTCTGAGACTGTCCTCTGTTCTTTTCATTCTTTTTTCTTTATTTTGCTCTGCATCAGTTATTTCCACTATTTTATCTTCCACCTCACTTATCCGTTCTTCTGCCTCAGTTATTCTGCTATTGATCCCATCTAGGGTATTTTTCATTTCATTTATTGTGTTTTTAATCGATGCTTGATTCATCTTTAGTTCTTCTAGGTCCTTGTTAACTGTTTCTTGCATTTTGTCTATTCTATTTCCAAGATTATAGATCTTGGAAATAGAATCTTGGATCAGCTTTACTATCATTATTCTGAATTCTTTTTCAGGTAGACTGCCTATTACTTCTTCATTTGTTAGGTCTGGTAGGTTTTTATCTTGCTCCTTCACCTGCTGTGTGTTTTTCTGCCTTCTCATTTTGCTTATGTTACTGTGTTTGGGGTCTCCTTTTTTCAGGCTGCAGATTCGTAGTTCCCGTTGTTTTTGGTGTCTGTCCCCAGTGGCTAAGGTTGTTTCAGTAGGTTGTGTAGGCTTCCTGGTGGGGGGGACTAATGCCTGTGTTCTGGTGGTTGAGGCTCGATCTTATCTTTCTGGTGGACAGGTCCACGTCTGGTGGTGTGTTTTGGGGTGCCTGTGGCCTTATTATGTTTTTAGGTAGCCTCTCTGCTAATGGGTGGGGTTGTGTTCCTGCCTTGCTAGTTGCTTGGCATAGGGTGACCAGCACTGTAGCTTGCTGGTCGTTGACTGAAGCTGGGTGCTGGTGTTGAGATAGAGATCTCTGGGAGATTTTCGCTGCTTGATATTATGTGGAGCTGGGAGGTCTCTTGTGGACCCGTGTCCTGAAGTTGGCTCTCCCACTTCAGAGGCACAGCACTGACTCCTGGCTGCAGCACCGAGAGCCTTTCATCCACCCGGCTCAGAATAACAGGGAGAAAAAGTAGAAAGAAAGAATTAGTAGAAGAAAGAAAGAGAGAGGGAAAGAAAGGAAGAAGGGAAGAAAGGAAGGAAGGAAGGAAGAAAGAAAAGAGGGAGGGAGGGAGGGAGGAAGGATGGAAAGAAAGAAAGGAGGGAGGAATGAAAGCAAAAGGAAGAGTGAATGGAAGAAGGGAGGGAGGAAGGAAAGAAAGAAAGAAAGACAGGAGGGAGGGAGGGAGGGACGAAAGAAAAAGAAAGTGGAAAGAAGAAGGGTGGGAGGGAGGGAGGGAGGAAAGAAAAAGAAAGAAGGAAAGGAGGAGCAGAGGGAGGGAGGGAGGAAGGGAAGGTAGGAAAAAAAGAAATAGCAGGTAAAGTAAAATAGAATAAAGTATGAAATATAGTAGCGTTATTAAAATTAAAAAGTAATTATTGAAAAAAAAAAAAAACGGACAGATAGAACCCTGGGACATATGGTGGAAGCAAAGCTATACAGAGAGAATCTTACACAGAAGATTACACATACACATTCACAAAAAGAGAGCAGGGGGAAAAATCAAAAATCTTGCTCTCCAAGTCCACCTCTTCAATTTGGGATAATTCGTTGTAAAAAGAGGAAAAGGGGGGAAAGTCTTAAATCTTGTCCTCAAAGTCCACTTCCTCAATTTGGGATGATTCGCTGTCCATTCATGCACTCCACAGACGCAGGGCACATCAAATGGGCCGTGAAGCTTTAATCCGCTGCCTCCGAGGCTGCACAGAGAGATTTCCCTGTCTCTGCTCTCACAGCTCCCGGGTCTCATCCTTGGACCTGGCCCCACCTCTGCGCGTAGGTCGCCGGAGGGCGTCCGTTCTTCGCTCAGACAGGACGGGTTTAAAGGAGCCGCTGCTTCGGGGGCTCTGGCTCACTCAGGCAGAGGGGAGGGAGGGGCGCGCAGTGTGGGGCGGGCCTGCGGCGGCAGAGGCCGGCATGACGTTGTAGCAGCCCGAGGTGCTCCGTGCGCTTTCCCGGGAAAGCCGTCCCCGGGTCCCGGGACCCCGGCAGTGGCGGGGTGCACAGGCCCCCCGGAAGGCAGGGCGGACAGGTACCCGCACTCGCACACAGGTCCCGCGGCGGCGGCAGCAGCAGCCCCAGCGTCCCGCGCCCGTCTCCGAGGTCCGCGCCTTACCCGCGGCTCGCGCCTGTCTCCGGCGCTTCCCCAAGCAGCCCTCTTAATGCCCTCTCCTCGCGCACCAGGAAACAAAAGGGAAAAAAGTCTCTTGCCTCTTCGGCAGCTCCAGACCCTTTCCCCGGACTCCCTCCGGGCTAGCCGTGGTGCACTAACCCCTTCAGGCTCTCTTCCTGCCGCCAGCCCCAGTCCTCTCCCTGCGCTCCGACTGAAAGCCGATACCCGAGCCTCAGCTCCCAGCCCCGCCCGCCCCGGCGGCCAAGCAGACAAGCCTCTCGGGCTGGTGTGTGCCTGAGGGCACCGGTCCTCTGTGCCGGAATCTCTCCGCTTTGCCCTCCACACCCCCGTTGCTGTGCTCTCCTCCGCTACTCCGAAGCTTTCCCCCTCCGCCACCTGCAGTCTCCGCCCGCGAAGGGGCTTCTAGTGTGTGGAAACCTTTCCTCCTTCACGGCTCCCTCCCACTGGTGCAGGTCCCGTCCCTATCCTATTGTCTCTGTTTCTTCTTTTTTTCTTTTGCCCTACCCAGGTATGTGGGGAGTTTCTTGCCTTTTGGGGGGTCTGAGGTCTTCTGTCAGCGTTCAGTAGGTGTTCTGTAGGAGTTGTTCCACGTGTAGATGAATTTCTGATGTATCTGTGGGGAGGAAGGTGATCTCCGCGTCTTACTCTTCCGCCATCTTCCTCCGGGGTCCGAGAATCCTAAAGATGCCATCAGAAAACTACTAGAGCTAATCAGTGAATTCGGTAAAGTTGCAGGATACAAAATTAATGCACAGAAATCTCTTGCATTCCTATACACTAATGATGAAAAATTTGAAAGAGAAATTAAGAAAACACTCCCATTTACCACTGCAACAAAAAGAATAAAATACCTAGGAATAAACCTACCTAGGGAGAAAAAAGACCTGTATGCAGAAAACTGTAAGACATTGATGAAAGAAATTAAAGCTGATACCAACAGATGGAGAGATATACCATGTTCTTGGATTGGAAGAATCAGTATTGTGAAAATGACTATACTACCCAAAGCAATCTACAGATTCAATGCAATCCCTATCAAATTACCAATGGCATTTTTTACAGAACTAGAACAAAAAATCTTAAAATTTGTATGGAGATACAAAGGATCCCAAATAGCCAAAGCAGTCTTCAGGGAAAAAAACGGAGCTGGAGGAATCAGACTCCCTGACTTCAGGCTATGCTACAAAGCTGCAGTAATCAAGACAATGTGGTACTGACACAAAAACAGAAATATAGATCAATGGAACAAGATAGAAAGCCCAGAGATAAACCCACGCACCTATGGTCAACTAATCTATGACAAAGGAGGCAAGGATATACAGTGGAGAAAAGACAGTCTCTTCAATAAGTGGTGCTGGGAAAACTGGACAGCTACATGTAAAAGAATGAAATCAGAACATTCTCTAACACCATACACAAGAATAAACTCAAAATGGATTAAAGACCTAAATGTAAGACCTAACACTATAAAACTCTTAGAGGAAAACATAGGAAGAACACTCTCTGACATAAATCACAGCAAGATCTTTTTTGATCCACTTCCTAGGGTAATGGAAATAAAAACAAAAATAAACAAATGGGACCTAATGAAACTTAAAAGCTTTTGCACAGCCAAGGAAACCATAAACAAGATGAAAAGACAAGGCTCAGAATGGGAGAAAATATTTGCAAAGGCATCAATGGACAAAGGATTAATCTCCAAAAAATATAAACAGCTCATGCAGCTCAATATTAAGAAAACAAACAACCCAATCCAAAAATGGGCAGAAGACCTAAATAGACTTCTCCAAAGAAGACATACAGATGGCCAAGAAGCACAGGAAAAGCTGCTCAACATCACTAATTATTAGAGAAATGCAAATCAAAAGTACAATGAGGTATCACCTCACACCAGTTAGAATGGGCTTCATCAGAAAATCTACAAACAACAAATGCCGGAGAGGATGTGGAGAAAAGGGAACCCTCTTGCACTGTTGGTGGGAATGTAAATTGATACAGCCACTATGGAGAACAGTATGGAGGTTCCTTAAAAAACTAAAAAAAGAATTACCATATGACCCAGCAATCCCACTACTGGGCATATACCCAGAGAAAACCATAATTCAAAAAGACACACGCACCCCAGTGTTCATTGCAGCACTATTTACAATAGCCAGATCATGGAAGCAACCTAAATGCCCATCGACAGACAAATGGATAAAGGAGATGTGACACATATATACAGTGGAATATTACTCAGCCCTTAAAAGGAATGAAATTGGGTCATTTGTATAGATGTGGATGGATCTAGAGACTGTTATACAGAGTGAAGTAAGTCAGAAAGAGAAAAACAAATATCGTATATTAACGCATATATGTGGAACCTAGAAAAATGGTACAGATGAACCGGTTTGCAGGGTGGAAATAGAGGCACAGATGTAGAGAACAAATGTATGGACACCAAGGGGGGAAAGCGGAGTGAGGGTGGTGGTGTGATGAATTGGGAGATTGGGATTGACATATATTCACTAATATGTATAAAATAGATAGCTAATAAGAACTTGCTGTATAAAATAATTAATTAATTTAAAAAATATATTTCTTTTCTCTTTCAAGAATTTCTGTTGTTTCGATGTTTAGCACCTGCATTGAACATCTAGTTTTCTTTTTATAAAAATTTTGATCTTGATTCTTTTGTTTTATATTTTGTGAGACTTTATTAGTACTGCTGCTCTTGTATTTTATTTATTTATTTATTTTTGACTGTGTTGGGTCTTAGTTGTGGCACACGGGATCTTTTGGTGCGGCGCGTGGGCTTCTCTCTAGTTGTGGCATGAGGGTTTTCTCTTCTCTAGTTGTGGCTCTCAGGCTCCAGGACGCATGGGCTCTGTAGTTTGCGGCACTTGGGCTCTCTCCATCGAAGCGTACGAGCTCAGTAGTTGTGGCACGGGTGCTTGGTTGCCCCGCAGAACGTGGGATCTTAGTTTCCCGACGAGGGATAGAACCTGCATCCCCTGCAGTGGATTCTTTACCACTGACCCACCAGGGAAGTACCTTCTATATATATATTTTTTTCCTTAGTCATTTTAAATTCTTAAGAGCTATACACTTTTTCTTTTTTTTGTGGTACGTGGGCCTCTCACTGTTGTGGCCTCTCCCATTGTGGAGCACAGGCTCCGGATGTGCAGGCTCAGCGGCCATGGCTCATGGGCCCAGCCACTCCGTGGCACGTGGGATCTTCCCGGACCGGGGCACGAACCCGTGTCCCCTGAATCAGCAGGCGGACTCTCAACCACTGCGCCACCAGGGAAGCCCTATACACTTTTTCTATTCCTTTGCCTAAGTATCCCATCATTTCATTGGTACAAAATTATTTCTAATTCACATTTTTTTTGCAGTCATGCATAATGCACTGTTTCTGCAGAACTGCTGTCTGGAGTTTATTTAGGCATTATGTAGTTCTTTCACATTAGGCATTGTACAACTAAATAGTTGTACAAGTGTTTTCTTATTTAATCCTTCACCCAGAAGGTAGCTATTGTGAAGTGACCTAAAGTCATTTGTCTAAGTTTCACAGCTGGCAAGGGGCAGGGCTGGGATTAGAACCCAGGCCTTTCGCTCCATAACCCACTATGGTTGGGGACTAGATGCTTCCCTCAGGCATCAGCTGGTTCTGAGCTGTCTTGGGTGATGCTTTATAGCTGGCTGGAAGCTCTGCGTGCATGGGGGACGCCTGTCTACTCGTTGGGCTTTCACATGGGTTTTGGAGGGGGTTCAGCCAGGACTCTTCAGTGTTTTCGTCTATAGGTTTTTCCTTTGTGATGATTAGTTTCCGAAGGAGAATCCCAGGAAGAGGGTGTGTCAGGGTGATCAAAGACTGGCTCCAGCATTGAGAGCTGAGTAGAGAAATGTCATGTTCAGATTTTCTCTTAATCTCCCTGTTTTCACTACAGCGCTTGTTCTTGCCTTTAGCTGCGATTGGCTCTCAGGAATCCAGGGACTTTCTGGTTCAGCTGCTCCCTGGAATGTACTTGCCACTTTCTGCCACATAACAGCAAGGAATTGGGGGCGATCTAAGTCTACAGACTTTCAACCCACCTTCCTGTTTTCCAGCCCTACCTTCAGAGACGCCTTGTACCTCCAGTACCTGAGGCTCTCTGGATTTCCGTGGCATGGACTGTAGCCTTCCACTCCCGCCTGCTACCTGCAGTGCAGGCGCTCCATTGTCAGCCTGCCCTGCCTTAAGGCAGTTAGTTACCATTGGACATCCCTCTTCCTGCTTGTAAAGTATCTTGACATTTCATCTTCTATCTTGTCCCTCCTCTGCCCCTGTGGGTTTCTACAGTAAAAATAAATTACTTTAGGGCTTCCCTGGTGGTGCAGTGGTTGAGAATCTGTCTGCCAATGCAGGGGACACGGGTTCGAGCCCTGGTCTGGGAAGATCCCACATGCCGCGGAGCAGCTAGCCCCGTGAGCCACAGTTACTGAGCCTGCGCGTCTGGAGCCTGTGCTCCGCAACGGGAGGGGCCGTGATAGTCAGAGGCCCGCGCACTACGATGAGGAGTGGCCCCCGCTTGCCGCAACTAGATAAAGCCCGTGCACAGAAACGAAGAGCCAACACAGTCATAAATAAATAAATAAAATGTTTAAAAAAGGCAAAATTCCTTTAAAAAATATAAATAAATAAATAAATAAATAACTTTATAATTCTATTAGAGTTTGGGAAGGAACTGATATAAGTGCATGTTTAATCTGTCATGTTTAAACTACTACTTTAAAAAGAAGGAAACACCTCATCCTTGTAATTCCAAGCTAAGTGTATAAGTGAAGATGTCTTGAGAAAGGAGGCACAGAAATGACAGGCATTTAGTAACAGCTGCTTTGCACAGTGCCCGGTGTGTGGTAGCGAGTCCTATGTCATCTCTATGTAGAAGGCATCCTACCCATGCCTGCCTTTCTCTCTCCTTCCCAGTTGCCGTGGTCTAAGCTACCATCCTCTGAATGACTACAAACGGCTCTTGCTGCTTCCCCTTTTGCCTTGCTGTGGCCTAATGTCTCTTCTGCAGACAGGGCATCTCTTTGAAACTTAAGTCAGAACACTCCCTGGCCTATGCCCTTCCCATGCCTGCCCATTGTGCGTAAGAGGAAACCCCAAAGCACGTGGACCATGAGCCTCTATGTGACCTGGCCGATGCCTCCATCCCAGCATCATCTCGTGCTCCAGCCACAGTGATGGGCTTTCCTCTCCTAGAACACGCTTGCCGTGCCCTTTCCTTAGCACATGCCCTGCCGTTCTTCCCCCTCACTGCCCTCTCCACCCCGACGCCGTTACTGGCTAATCTACCCATCAGTTAGGTGTTTGCTTACATGTTGCTTTCTTGACTTAAGCATTTCTCTGACCCCTTAGTCTAAATCGGGTCCCCCTGTACTGATCTCAACATACCCTTTATTTTTCTGTATGGCACTTGTCCCTTGCTATTATGCTTTTGTTGCAGGAAGGGGTCCCCTTCCAGGGTCTGAGAGTGGGCTCTTGTCTAACACTCAGAAATGAATTGTCTGAGGAGACACATGTGCTGACAAAGCAAGAGACTTTACGGGGAAGGGGCACCCGGGTGGAGAGCAGCAGGGTCAGGGGCCCCAGGGGAACTGCTCTGCCATGTGGCTCGCAGTCTCGGGTTTTATGGTCATGGGGTTAGTTTCTGGGTTGTCTCTGGCCAGTTGCTCTGACTCAGGGTCCTTCCTGGTGGCGTGTGCATCACTCAGCCAAGATGGATTCCAGGGCTTCCCTGGTGGCGCAGTGGTTGAGAGTCCGCCTGCCGATGCAGGGGACACGGGTTTGTGCCCTGGTCCGGGAAGATCCCACATGCTGCAGAGCGGCTGGGCCCATGAGCCATGGCCGCTGAGCCTGCGCGTCCGGAGCCTGTGCTCCTCACGGGAGAGGCCACAACAGTGAGAGGCCTGCGTACCGCAAAAAAAAAAAAAAAAAAAAAAAAAAGATGGATTCCAGGGAGGAGGATTCTGAGAGGTTGATAGGACATATGGACTGGCGTCTCCTCTCTCCTTTTGACCTTTCCTGATGTCTTCTGGTTGGTGGTAGCTTATTAGTTCCGCGTTTGTTACCAGGACCTCCTGCTGTAAGATAAGTCACACGAGTGGTTACTATCGGGCCTGGCCAGGGCAGGCGGTTTTAGTCAGTGGTTCCCCTAACACTTCTGTGATTGCCTGTTTTTTTTTTTTTTTTTTTTTTTTTTTTTTTTTTTTTGCTGTACGCGGGCCTCTCACTGCTGTGGCCTCTCCCGTTGCGGAGCACAGGCTCCGGACACACAGGCTCCGCGGCCATGGCTCGCGGGCCCAGCCGCTCCGCGGCATGTGGGATCTTCCGGGATCGGGGCACGAACCCGTGTCCCCTGCATCGGCAGGCGGACTCTCAACCACTGCGCCACCAGGGAAGCCCTGTGATTGCCTGTTTAATCCATATATACCCTGTTAGACTATGAGCTCCGTGAAGGCCTAGTTCATCTTGTTCCCAGCTGTAACGCACGTATTGTGAAAACTGGCCGGCAAAGAGTAAAGGCTCAAGTATTGGCATGCATTGATCTTGGCCCTCCCCTCCCCTCCCTCCCCTCTCCTCAGTTTATTATTCATCCATTGGATTTTGAGTGTCCACTATGTGCCTGGCCTTGTGCAAGGCACTGGGGAAAATAAATGTGTAATCTAGCCTCCTTTGAGTGTCATGACAGGTTTCTTCCTTTTTATATACACTGTCCTGTGACCGATCAGAAGCAGACCTCAAACTGTAGAAAAGAATGAGCAAACCGACATATGCTTTGTTGCTATGGGCCCATGTGGCCTATTTTTCCATGCTGTTGTTGGAGAGGAAAAAACAGTTTCCTCTACCCTTTTAGGTTCTGTACCTGGGGCCCTGCAGATTAAGGTGATAAAAGACAGATTAACAGGAGATAAAGGTTTATTTCACATGCATATAGCAGTGAAAACCCCGAAGAGATGTTGAGAACTGGAGGCTTATATATCATTTTAACAAAAAATGATACATTCAGCGGAAAAGTGACGAGACAAAGGAAAAGGGTAGTAAATTGTTGGAAGGTAAATAGATGTGGGAGACTAATGGAAGGTAAGTGTTATTTTACTAATTGTTATGCATATTCCTCTGGTGCCATCTCTGAGCTGATAAGAGTCTAGAGTCCTCTCTGGTGATTAGGAGTGGTTCTGTCTCAAAAGGTGCCTTTTGAGGGACTTCCCTGGCCATCCAGTGATTAAGATTCCAGAGCTTCGTGCTTCCACTGCAGGGGGCACGGGTTTGATCCCTGGTCAGGGAACTAAGATCCTGGATGCCGTGCGGCCAAAAAAAAAAAAAAAAAAGATTGTTAAAAGTGCCTTTTGAGATGACTGCATTCTGTCTATGGAATGTGTATCTCTCTAAGTAAATCTACTTCTTACCTAAAAAAAATAAAAAATTAAAAAAAAAAAAGAAGTGGTTCAGCCCTTCCTGGTATGAGAAGGGGGAGGGGAACTCCTTTACAAAGGGAAATTTAAGCCCTGCTTAGGCAAATAGGGGGAGGCTAGGGAACTGTATTTTCAGTCTGATGTTTCTCAGTTGTCTTCACCTCAAAACAATCCTTGCACAAAAGTGACGTATTTGGGGTGGCATATTCTGATCCCCTTAGCTGTTTTAGGTTTTGTCCTGCTTGGCTCCTAGCATGTCTATGAGACTTCTCATCTTTCAGGGGTGAATCCAGAAGGTGTACTAAGTACCTTGCATGTTTATTTTATGCATACCCCATTAAAAGGCACAGACTATTTTCCAGGTAAGAGGTTGAGGCTTGGAAAGAGTTTCACACGGGTGGTCTGGCCCTTGGGTCTGGCTGAGGAGTTTGACCCTGGAGCTGACTGCTCTGCTGTCGCCGCCTGGGTTCTCTGGGAAGCAGACTCAGAGCCAGAGTACTCACTCCGGGAGTTTGTTAGGGTGTGCTCTGGGGTCCGCCTCTGTGGCATGGAGGCCTGGGCAGAGGGAGAGGTCACGCCCCACAGCCTCTGCTGACCCCACGGGTTGCTTGCAAAGGGCAGCAGAATGTGCCACTTGAGCGTACTGATTCTTGTGAGCTGAAGACAATCCAGAAGAAGCAGGTATAAGAAAAGCCCTCTGCCCTCCCCTATTTGCTAAGACAGGATGTAACTTTGTAAAGCTGTCCCCGCTTGCCCTCTCCACTGGGAAGGACAAAAGTTAGTCACCGGGAGACAACTCCAAGCTTCTGTCAGCCTGGAGACGTCCCCAGAGGAATCTACACAGCAAGCTTTGAAACTTCACAGTTTGCTGCCATAGACACTCAAAGTCCTTTCCCTCGTCTTCTCACTTCCCTAAACATGTATTGTTCCTTTGTTAAGATGTTGTATATATAAGTGCCCCCATGTATTGATAGAGGCAAAATATCAATACATGGTTAAACTTCTGTTTGTTTTTCTCTTGTTAATCTGAATTCTGTCAGTCTAATTGTCAGGGCCCCAGCCAATGAACTTAAGATGGGTAGATGGTAAAAAGAATCATTTTCCTTCCCTGCACGGGGGAGCTGAAATGGGCCATCAGAGCGACCCACATTGGGCCAGAATGGCCAGGCTCTCCTATGCCTGTCACCAGTCATGGGAGGTGGCCATCCCTGGAAGGATGTGACCTTGGGCCTCTCTGCAGCCCCTGCAGGGCCTGAAGTACCACCAGCAACTGCAGGGGCAGCTGGTCCTTCCTGGAAGAAGGGGGATTGGAGCCTCCATTGCTACACTCCTTCTACTCTCTTTCTTTTCATGGGTGATTCTGAAACTTCCCACAACGTATCTATAAGTGGGATCTTGCCCATCGTAGGTAGGTGCTGGAGTTCTTGAAAGCTGATAGTCATTTTAAGGATAATCTGGATGAACCAACCGTATTGTTCCCGGCTCTCAGGTGAATTTATTCCTAAAGGCTGGAGGCCCGCTGCTCTGTGTGGCAGAGAGGGCTGGGTTGCAGGTTGCAGATCAAGACCCTCGATAAGGGCAACTTGAAGGGGATTGTTTGTAATTTAGAGGCAGAGCTAAGCCTTACTAGTTAGCAGAGTGAACAGAAAAGGGGCATCAGGGGAGAACGTGGCTGAGTTTCTGCTGCTGAAGTAGAAGGTGAACAGGCTTCCCCCCACCACACACACACCAAGTACAGTCTAGCTGCCCTGTTGATCTGCCCTCTGAAAGCTGGCCTGTTTCTTCCCACCTTCTAGAATAGCTTAGGAAGTCATTCTTACCCAGGAGATCAAACACAAATCTCCTTTATCAGGGCTCAGCAAACTTGTTCTGTCTGTACGTACGTTCTGTGCATACATTGTGTACATGTGTGGACATTCTTCAGGCTAATTGGCTTTGGAAAAAATGGGAATGTCCCGTTCCTTTCCTGTGGGGGACCAGCCTCCATGAAGCTCTTGCTGGGTGCCAGGCTGTGTTAAATGCTTTGAATAGGTTATTTCACATAACACTCACCATCTCATGAGGTGCGATATAGCCATTTAGTGTAAGAGAAAGCTAAGGCTTAGACAGTGTAACTGAATTGCCCAGGGCTTGACAGATTAGCAAGCAGGAGTAATTGACTTCTGTCCTGGGTCTAATTCCACAGCTTTTCACCACGGCCACTGTTCCCCTTATTCTGGATAGCCTTCCTCTCTGCTTTCCCTGCAAGTTCCTTCCTGTGGTGCAGGCTCCTGAGGGTGCTATAGACGGGAAGGGGTGTGAGCAGCTAATGATGGCCATCCTATGCCAAAGATGAGCAATTAAGCCTCTATTTAGTTGAGGCCAGCAAACGTTGGCTTGCAGGGCAAATACAGCCCACAGCTCCTGAACTAGGAATAGTTTTTCCATTTTTAAATTGTTGAAAAAAATCAGAGGAAGAATACTTTGTGACAACTGACAGTTATATGAAATTTAAATTCCAGTGCCTATAAAAGAAAAGTTTTACTGGAGCACAGTCACAACCATTGTAGCTTTCCCGCTACAGTGTCAGAGATGAGTAGCTGTGACAGAGGCTGTGTGGCATGCAGAGTCTAAAATATTTACTATCTGGGACTTTGCAAAAAAAAAAAAAAAAACAAAACGTTGCTGACGCTTGATCTAGATGAAGAGTAGTGTTTACTCTCCCAGATAAACACGACTTCCTAAGCTCTTCTGGGAGGTGGGAGGAGATGACAGTTTTCAGAGAGCAGATCAAAAGGGCAGCTAGATACAAATCCAGATCATTTGAATTAAATATATGCATATATTTACAAGGCATATCTGCCTTCTTCTGGAATGTTCTTTGCAGTCACACTGTACTTGCTCTCCCATGGGTCCTGGCGACCCATTCAGGATTGTCCATGTTCTGGACAGCTGTCATTGGAGCCTGGAGCCCCAGGTCATAGCTTCTGTGTATGATGCGAAGGGTTCAGAGTATCCAACCTTAAGATGAGCCACTCATCCAGCCTTCAGATGAGCAGTTGAGAAGAAGTAGACATAAGAAAAATCCTCTGCCCTCTCCTTTGTACAGTTCTTAATCACTTGGGACAACTCTTGACTCTTTTTGGTCCAGAGATGGCGCCAGAGGAATCTACCTAGGAAACCTTACTAAAACAACCCTTATCCTCCATTTTTTCTCCTATATATTTACGTCCCCACAGTTTGCCACCTCAAATCCTGTTTCCGTTGTCTTGTCACTTCTTGACAAGTGTATTGTCCACTGTTAAGATGCTATAGAAGCCCCAAGTTCTAACCACCCTTTTGAGTTCCTCATCACTGGCTTTCTCCCATGTGTACCTGTGCCATGTGTGTTAACACATTTTTATTTGTTTTCCTCTTGTTAATCTGTCTCTTGTCAGTCTAATTTGCAGGGCCCCTTCTGGAGAACCCTGGAGGGTGGAGGGAAGAAGTTTCTTCTCCCCTACAGACTCTAGACTAGATAACTTGGCTGGAGGGAGTGGGGACAGCAGGGTTAAACTACGGTTCTCCTTGCACAGCATGGTTACACCTTAGGGAAAACGTAGAAGGTTGGACACACACTCTGAGTGGAGAGGGAATTGATACACACTGACCACTGACCATGTTACATGTTTAACCTAGTGTTGAAGCCTCAAGAGTCTAGAGGGGGAAATGACATTATCTTCCTCTAATGATGCTGAAGGTGAGACTGACTTAGTAGTGACATACTCACGTCACTACTTCTTATTTCCTGAGCACCTGCCCAGGTGCCAGGTACAGTGCTGTGGATGCAAAGACAAAGAGGTGAACTCTGTGCCCTTGAGTCATACCTAACAAATTCTGGAGTTGGCATCCAAATTCACATCCATGTGTCTTGAATCGGACGTATTTCTGCTCTGTCACGTTTGTCTCCCAGCGCGTGCATCCCTAAGCAGATTCATCAGTGCGTGTTGCATGTCAGATTGACAGCTCTTGGCACAGCCGATCAGAGCAGCATTACTCAGTGATTAGCACAAGGAGTTTCCACGCAAACTGGTGAGCAGTTGCCAGGTACCAGATCCTGTGTTAGTCTCTGAGGGTATGAGGACGAGTGACAGCTGTTGTTCTCAGGTAGTCGCTACAGAGGGATGGATGGGATGTTAGAGGACCTCAGGGCTTTTGGTTGTAAGCAACAGAAGCCAACTCCGGCCACCCTCAGCCAAAGACAGTGCACTGGGCAGCTATGGGATGGTTCACAGGCTGGAAAAAGAAGCTGAACAGCCAGGCTTGGAAAGGACAGGAATGGGCGGCAGCTCCAGGGACCTAAAGAACAGGAACTAGAGACAGTCTTTTCCAGAGTCGATGCCTTTGGGACAGATTGGTTCTCACCATTTTCCTTACCTTGATCAATATCAGGTTGTCTTGGCATGAGAATTTGACTTGTCTTTGGTCTTCTGTCCACTACTTTGGCTGGAATTGGACAGGACTCTGGATTGACAGCCCACAGAGGATGTGTGCAGTGGTGGAGGAGACCTCCTAAAGGGCACTGAGTTTCTGCTATTGGAATAAATTGTAAGTGCTGTTGGGCGAGTGGAAACCAGGGTCCCTATGTGCCATGGAGCACAGTGGAAAATGCCCAACCCAGGAAGACTTCCTGAAGGAAGAAGCAGTTAAGCTGAAACCAGAAAAACAAGTAAAGTTAACAACAGGGCAAGAGGAAGAAAACCATCACAAGCTAAGGGAATTGCAGGTGCAAAGGCCCAGAGGCAGGGGCCGTTACCTCCTCTACCAAATAATGCCTCTTCCCTGTTGGTCCCTAGGAGTGATGGGTCATTTTCCCCAAGGACTTGAGCTTATTTATTTATTTATTTATTTTTTGCAGTACATGGGCCTCTCACTGTTGTGGCCTCTCCCATTGCGGAGCACAGGCTCCGGACGCGCAGGCTCAGCGGCCATGACCCACAGGCCCAGCCGCTCCACGGCATGTGGGATCCTCCCGGACCGGGGCACGAACCCACGTCCCCTGCATCGGCAGGCAGACTCCCAACCACTGCGCCACCAGGGAAGCCCTGAGCTTTTAAAGATCAGGGTCCACGCTCTCCCCATCCTCTTGGAGTCCTTCAGCTTCCCAAGGTCAACAGTACCTCACAGAAAATCTCAGGCCATAATTCCCTCCTTCCCAGGGAGTCTGCAGGACTTAAAAAAAAAAAAAAAATCTTGAGGCTCCTGCACTGAGAGCTGATAGGAAGAAAAATGCCACCGCAGCCTTGAGCGTTTTTATTCTTCTTCTCTGCCTGCAGCCGGGGAGGCCTCTGGTCATGTGCTGCCTGAACTGATTTGCTCTGGCGTTCGCCGCAAATTGTGGCCTGACATTTATAGCAGCTGCGATCCACACGTATCAATTATTTAGGAAAAGGAATGAAGCTGAGGTGGCCGAGCAGCTGCCTTGTTAAAAGCCTGCTCTTGTCACATACTATACTGAAGGGAGAGGGGGCCCCAACTCGGCAAGGGGCAGAGGCACTATCCAGTTTCGATCTTGCCGTGTCTCGGCAGAGAGCGAGCAGCCTTTATTCACCATCTTTGATTAATCAGCTCCTCTTTATTCATGTGAAAAAGCCACAGTCACCCAGGGGCTCCTTGGAAAGAATTATCGTTCTTTGCCTCTTCTGCTCAATTGCTCCTGTATTGTGTTCACTGGGCTAATGAAAGCCGAGCCAATGTCTCTGTTGGCTGTGCTTTGATGAATTAGCACTTGGCCTGCAAACTGTATTTCTCTGATTAAGCTGATGAGTTTGTTCCCTCCTCCCTCCATCATTACGAGGCTGTTTCTTGCATGCTAATGACCGTGGGAGGTGTGGGGAGGAGTGGGGAGCGCTGGCCACTCCCTTACAGTCCTAATTCAGGAAGCAAATGCAGAGATAAAGACAAGGCCTGCTGCAGCACAGACTCCAGCGTGGGCAGGAGCCCAGGTGACACCTGCCGGTGATGAGTTAAATGGCGCCCACGACCTACAGCGACTGTGTCCCTTGGCTGCATGTATGAGGCAGATAGACCCCAGCTTGGCTAGGATTCTAGGCTGAGCTCTGCTAGAGCCCAACAAGTTCCTGGCTCTCTCAGACATGGTTGCCCCTCTACAATGAGAGGGTTGAACTAGATGAGCGTGTCAGTGCCTGGGCTGCCCTAACAGAGCACTGTAGACTGGGTAGCGTAAACGATGAAATTCATTTTCTCAGTTTTGGAGGCCAGAAGTCCAAGATCAGGACGGTAGCGGGGTTGGTTCCTGGTGAGACCTTTCCTCCTGGCTTGCAGACGGCTGCTTTCTCGCTGTGTCCTCTCGTGGCCTGTCCTCTGCACATGCACTCCTGGTGTCTCTTCCTCTTCTTCTAAGGACACCAGTCCTGTCGAAGCAGGGGCCTTCCCTTATGACCTTGTTTAACCTTAATACCTCCTTAAAGGTCATATCTTCAGATATAGTCACATGAGGGGGTTAGGGGTTCAATGTATAATGGAGGCGGCACATTTCAGTCCATCACAATGAGAAAGTTGCAAACCAACAAGGTGGGGAGGTAGTTGTCCCCTCTGCAGGGGTATCAATTATTGGGTAATGAGGGCTTCCTGGTGGCACAGTGGTTGAGAGTCTGCCTGCCGATGCAGGGGACACGGGTTCGTGCCCCAGTCCGGGAAGATCCCACATGCCACGGAGCGGCTGGACCCGTGAGCCATGGCCGCTGAGCCTGCGCGTCCGGAGCCTGTGCTCCGCAACGGGAGAGGCCACAACAGTGAGAGGCCCGCATACCGCAAAAAAAAAAAGAAAAGAAAAAAAAATTATTGGGTGATGAGAGAGGACTCTTTCCAGCTAATCTCACCCCTCACCCCATTTCTGCTTGAAACATTCATGCCAGAATGCACTTCTATTACTGGTGGTCATGAGTCTTCTCGTCTGTGTGTTGAGTTGTAGCAAACCCAACTAGTTACCCACCCAAACACATTTCACCCACCTCCTTTGCTGGCAGAGGTGTCCACCTAGGGCTGCATTGTGACTTTTGTGAGTCCTAGGCACTTTTGCCTTTGAGGGACCTTCCCTCTATAACAAATATTAAACAAATGACGTTCAAGACTTCCCTGGTGGTGCAGTGGTTAAGAATCCACCTGCCAATGCAGGGGACATGGGTTTGAGCCCTGGTCCGGGAAGATCCCACATGCCGCGGAGCAACTAAGCCTGTGCACCACAACTACTGAGCCTGCGTTCTAGAGCCCGTGAGCCACAACTTCTGAAGCCCGCTTGCCTAGAGCCCGTGCTCTGCAACAAGAGAAGCCACGACAATGAGAAGCCCATGCACAGCAACGAAGAGTAGCTCCCGCTCGCCACAACTAGAGAAAGCCTGTGTGCAGCAACAAAGACCCAACACAGCCAAAAAATACATAAAAATTAAAATAAAATAAAAAAATTAAAAAAATCATATTCATATAAATGACAGTTGAATTATGTATCTTGCTTATTATGAGAAGTAAAATATTTTTTGTGGGCCCCTAAAAGTACTGCTGGCTCTAGGCTCTGTGTTGACTCTGCTCAATGGATAAGTCGACCCTGTGTCCAACCTTTACCCACTTTCTTTAGGGAAGGGTGACCTTCTACCCAGCTCCATGGAGAAATCTTGAGTGGAGGAAACCATTCCTGTTACGGGTGATCTTAGCCATGAGATGTTATCTGGCCATTGAAATGTGAGGGAAAGCTCCCTAGGGAGCTTCTAGAAAGGGTTTCTTTTCTCTTAATGATATACATGAACAGAAACAGCCCTTCTTCTCCTGGACCTTCTCATGCATGTCTGCAGCAGCCATTTTGTGATCATGAGGCAAAGCTGACTCACTGAGGGAACAGAATGGAGGAAGAGACCTGGGTTCCAGATGATGTTGTTGAGCTGCAGAGTTAACCATCCCTGGAGTTAGCCTATTGTATTGATCTGCTAGGGCTACCATAGCAAAGTACCACAAAATAGGTGGTTTAAACTACAGAATTTTATTATCTCACAGTTCTGGAGGCTAGAAACCCAAGATTAAGGTGTCAGCAGGGTTGACTCTTTCTGAGGGCTGTGAGGGAGAACCTCTTCTATGCCTCTCTCCAGCTAACTGGTGGTTTGCTGGAGATCCTTCACACTCGTTGTGATGATGCTTCTATAAGTCAAACTCTGCCTTCATTTTCACATGGCATTCTGTGTGCTTATCTGTATCCAAATTTCCTTTTTTTTTTTTTTTTATGACCACGCTGTGTGGCTTGTGGGGTCTTAGTTCCCTGACCAGAGACTGAACCTGGGCCCTTGGCAATGAAAGCACCGAGTCCTAACCACTGGACCACCAGGGAATTCCCCCAATTTCCCTTTTTAATAAGGATACAAGTCATATTGGATTAGGGCTCTCCTAATGAACTCATCTTAAAGTTAATTACCTCTTTGAAGAACCTATTTCCAAATAAGGTAACATTCTAAGGTTCTAGGGGTTAGGACTTCAACATACGAACTTTTGGAGGGGGGCATAACATCTATGTTGTGACTAGTAATGTGATGATAAGTCCCCTTGTTGTTCAAGGCTCTTGAGTTGGTGATTATGACCTGCAGTTTACCCGAATGGCTGGCAGCGATCTCAGTAGAGCTGTCCTGCTCTAACCTCTGGCGTCGTGGGCTTCCCTTCTCATTGGCAGGTCCTAGGAAGAGCTGTACTGTTCCGTTTTCTGGCTGTTGGAGATGTTGATGTGTAGGCCCATGAACTAGAGCCCCACATGAATGTTCTAGCTCAGAGCAGCAGCATACACAGTGGTCCTGAGGTAAGAAAGAGCTCAGGGTGTTTGAAAAAAACAAAAGAAACAAAATAGTACTGACATCTGCTGGGGATACCAGTCTCTCTCCCCATGGTTGTCAAACCCCCCTTGTCCTTGTGGCCCAGTTCAGAGTGGTGTATTTCACTGTGTCCCCAGGTGTTTTGTTTATAACATGATGGGAGTGTATTAGTTTCCTATGGCTGCTGTAACAAATTACCACAAACTTAGTGACTTAGAGCAACACATATTTATTCTCTTACAGTTATGGAGGGCAAGAGTCCAGATAGTTTTACTGGGCTAAAGTCAAGGTGTCGGCAGGGCTGCATTGTTTCTGGAGGCTCTAGGGGAGTATCTATTGCCTTGCATTTTTCAGCTTCTAGTGGCCCCCCCAGTATTCCATGGCTTGTGGCCCCTTGCTCCACGTTCAAAGTGCATCACTCCAACCTCTGCTTCTGTCATCATATTGCCTTCTTTTATCAAGACCCTTGTGGTTATATGGGGACCCACGTGGATAATTCATGATAGTCTCCCCCCCTCAAGATCCTTAATCACACCTGCAAAATCCTTTATGTCATATAAGGTAACGTGCTTCTAGGTTTTGGGAATTAGGATGTGGAGTCCTTGTGGGGGGCATCATTCAGCCAACCACAGGAGGGTTAGATGGTCAAATATTGATCTTTTTTTTAATAATTAAAAACATGTTTTATTAAGTTTACTGATAATTTTTTTTTAAACATCTTTATTGGAATGCAGTAGCTGCCTTTCTGCCCAGTTCTGCTCATGGCACAGAATGAATTGTTTTTCTGTATCTTGATGTAGGGTGGAGGTGGGAAGGAGGGTGAATAGACTCTAAATCAGTGGTTCTCAAAGTGTGTTCCCTGGATCAGTAGCAACAACATCACCTGGTAACCTGTTAGAAGTGCAGATTCTCAGCTCCCTCAGACCTCCTGAATCAGAAACTCAGGGAATGGGATCCAGCAATCTGTACTTTAACAAGCTTTGCCTTGTGATCTTGCCTTTATTTAAGATTTTGGTATTGTGCTCACAGTGGCTTTTTTTGCATTACTTTGATTTAAAATTTTTTTTTTCATTTTTGTCTTGACTGTCGAATTTTTGGTGCCACCTTAACTTTTGCACTGAGGTGAGTACCTCATTTACTTCACCCTAGCGTTGGCCCTGGAGAAAGCAAGGTCATCCAATCTCAGATCGAGATCTGAGTCCTCACAGAAGAGCCAGGTTCTGTGTAACAGAGACACCAGACCGATTTGGGGGGATCAGACATGTCTTTCATGAGGCTGTGATGTTGGAACTGAGAGCTGGGGCCAGAAGGAGTTAACTCATTGAAGAAGGAACAGGGGCATCTCAGGCAGAGAGAGCAGCAGGTGCAGAGGCGGGATGCTCGGAGGAGGCAGGTAGGAGGGACCAGAAAGACCGCTGCGCCATGTGACTCCCTTAACAGATGTTTCTTAAGCTCCTACAGCAAGCCATGGGGGCTCCTGGCCTTGAACAGTCCAGAATTTCAACCTGCATGTTGACGTGGAAGAGCCTGAGAGAGGCAACTAGAACAAAGGTTAGGTCTCGGCAGGCGTGAGGGAGGTTGTCGAGGCATGCCGCAGGCAGTCCTTTGCCCAGAAATGGTATCTGGCACCCAGCAAATAAGGCAGGGAGAGCACAAAAGAAACTGTCTCATAAAAGATGCATTTAGCATAGGTTTCTATGTCAGAGCTAATAACATTAGCCGTTATGTAGAAAGTAAGAGAACACAATTACCCCGTTTTAATAACAAGACTGACAGCACAGCTCCGATCCCAGGGGAGCCTTGCTTTTCGTTTTGTGTTTTCTCTAGCCAGTGAATTCTCAGTCCCAAGCTAGCTTGTAACCTTACTTCCCTGTTTGCCTAGAATGGTCCTGGTTTATGTCTGATTGCCGATATGGTTGTCACTAGCACCCCTTTTCACCTGCACGTGTCCCCATTTGGACTATAAATGACATGATCACTGTAGTGATGTGGAACTGAGAAAACTAAGCCCAGACTAGATGGTGGGCTCCCCACCAGCTCCTTAGAGAAATCCATCCCTGGCAAAAAAAAAAAAAAAATCCATCAAATCTCAGACTGTCCATTCGTCCATTGATGTTTGAGGGCCTGTCCGTGCCAGTTCTGTTCTAAAAACCAGGAAAAAGACTTCCTAGGAACTGATATTGGAATTTGTACTGTACTCAGGAAAAAACTTAAGTAGAACAAGGGGAAGCAAGGACACTGCTGAGATAAAGCAGTGTTCACTTTCATTTAACAGCTCACTTCTCCAATGGGAAGCTTTTTCCAGTAACAGTGGTTGGGGAATGGAAATCCTTGGTGAAAGCTAATTTAGTGCTTCGATTCAATGCTTATTTTTGAAATTACAACTGTACAGCTTAGTTCTAGACAATCTGAAGTTAAAACGACCGTCCCTCCCGGTGTCCCACTGCTGTAGGGTGAGAGTTTTTAAAGTTTGGTGTGTATCCAGGCACACTTTGAAAAGCGACTTTTACTGAAGTGTGACGACAACAACAACAAAACAATAACAAAGAGTGCAGATTCTAAGATGGAGCTTCTGTGTTGAGAGTCCCACGGGGGTTCTCCCACTCACCCCTTCTCCCTCCTCCCTAAAGATGACCACTATCCTGACCTTTTATACCAATAACTGTATGAAGTCCCACAAGATGAAATTAAATGGAGTCATTCATGCATTTTATATCTGGCTTTCCCTTTCAGCCTTGAGAATCATCCATGTTGCATGTCGTTTGTTCACTTTCAGTCCTGTGTATATTCCCTTATATGAATACCCTCATTTATCATCTACTGCTGTTGATGAAAATTGGGGTTGTTTGCAGTTTGGAGCTGTTATGAGTAATGGTTGCTTCTGTGAACATGCTGGTAATATGTTGATATACATGGGCGTGCATTCTGTTAGTTGTATACCTAGGAGTAGGGTTGTTGAGTCAGAGAGCAGGCGGATGCTCAACTTTAACATAATGCCTGGCAGTTTTCCAAAGTGTTTGCACCACTTCATACTTCCACCAATAGTGTGTGAGAGTTCCTGTTCTCTATACCTTTACCAACATTTTGGCTATTATGGTGGATATGTATTAGTGTTTCATTTTGGTTTTAATTTGCTTTTCCCAATGAATAATGGGGATGAGCATCTTTTCATACTGGCCATTTTAAATACCCCCTTTAATGAAGTAATGAAGTGCTTGTTGAAGTCTCTTATTTTGTTTTTGTTTTTCTGTTTTGTTTTTTGTTTGTTTGTTTTTTGGCTGCACTGTGCAGCTTGCAGGATCTTAGTTCCCCGACCAGGGATCAAACCCGGGCCCGGAGTCCTAACCTCTGGACCACTAGGGAATTCCCTCTTGTTTGTGTTTTAATTGAATTCTTTGTCTTATTGATTTGAGGGAGTTCTTTCTATAATGAGAGTAGGAATCTTCTCTTGTCTATAGGTGTCTAATTATCCATCTTTTCCTTTATGGCTAGTCCTGTTTAAGAAGTCATTGATCACCCCAAGGTCATAAGGATACTCTCTATTATTGTCAAGAAGTTTTGTTTTAATTTCACATTGGAATCTACAATCCATCTGGAAACTGACTTTTTTGTATGGTGTGAGGTCAGGGCCAAGTTTAATTATTTTTTTTCCCCATACGGATTTCTAATTGATTGAGTACCATTGAGCATCTCCACTGCTCTGCCATAGTGAATTACCATTTGGACCCTTTATTCTCATCTATTGGTCTTACATCATATATATATATATACATATACATACATACATACATACATATATATATATATATATATATATATATATACACACACACACACACACACCTTGGGCCAATATCATGCTTTCTTAATCACTGAAGCTTAATATCCATCTGGATAACCTGGTAGAGCAAGTCCTCTCATTTTTGGTGGTCTTCTTCAAGAGATTTTTGGCCCTTCGCCATTCCAGTTAAATCTTGGAGTCATTTTGTCAGTTTTCACAGAATCTGTTCACATTTTAATCAGATTAAATCTGTAGATCAGTTTGGGGAGAACTGAAGCTTTTACAATATCAAATCATTAAATCCATGGCTCAGTTGGACGCATTTCTTCACTTCCTAGGTTTCTTTACTTTCTCTCCATTGTTTATAATTTTCTGTAGAGTGGTCTTGAGTGTTTTTCATTATATTTTATTCCTAGTTATTTGATATGTTTCAGTGCTATTATATTTAAAAAATTTGTCTTCTGTTTCATATATAGAAATATAATTTATTCTTTTATATATACCTTAAATCTAACAAGCTTGCTGAATTTATTCTAGTAATTTTTCTGTAGACTTATTCTTGGATTTTCTACAACTATCATGTCATGTGCAAATAGGGACAATTTTATTTTTCTGTTTCAAACCTCAAATCTCTTTCTTTTACTTCCAGTGTAATGTTGAATAGAATTGATGATAGTAGCCATTCTTACCTCATTCCTGGTCATCAGTATTTTACCATTATGAATAATGTTTTCTATGGGCTTTTTCTTTGAGTTGAATTTGTGCCCTTTTTTTTTATTTGGCTATTTCAGTCCATATCCTGGCTGTGGGGAGACTGGTTAGATTTTTTTAAAAATAGACTATATTTTAGAGCAGTTTTAGGTTCACAGAAAAATTGAGAGGAAGTTACAGAGATTTCTGTTGTGCCCTCTGGCCTCTACATGTAGAGGCTCTCCATTATCAACATCCTGCACCAAAGCCATACATTTACATTTGTACACCTGATGAACCTACATTGACACATCATTATCACCCAGAGTTCATAGTTTACATTAAGGTTCACTCTTGGTGTTGTACATTCTATGGATTTGGACAACTTTATAATGACATATATTCACAATTATAGTGTCTTACAGAGTATTTTCATTGCCCTGAAAATCCTCTGTGCTCTGACTATTCATCCCTCTCTGTAGGCTTTTTAATACTCTTTATCAGGTAAAGGAAGTTTCTTTTTATTCCTTTGACAATTTTTTGAGAATTGAAATAAAGTCTGGCATAGGGACAATTTTTGTGATGTTACATATTTTTTTTAAAAGAATGTATATTTGGCAGTTGTTGGGCATAATGATCTATATATGTCCATTGGGCAATATGTTAATTATGCTCAATTTTTCTGTATTTTCTGCTTTTTATTCAGTTTTTCTATTTTTCACTCATTGTGGGTTTTAAAATTTTTCCTTGCAGTTCATCAGGTTTTTGCCTTATGTATTGAGGTGTATTGAATTGCTTATTTTATTATTATGAAAGATATTTTTGGTTGTTAGAACTGCTTTTTTGTTCTTTAAGCCTATTTGGTCTGATAGTAACAGAGATACACCAGTCTTCTTTTTAGTTCCTTTTTATTTTTTTCCTGATATCTTTTGGTTGATTATTTTTATGTTCATTTTTCTCCCTCTATTAGTCTGATTGTCTGCTCTTTTACTATACATACTTTCAGTGGTTACACTAGAGATCACAACGTATATTCTTGACTTATCAAGTTTTAATGGAAAATAAGTCCTATTTTTTCCTGGACAATGCAAGAATCTTAGAACTTTCTAATTCCATTTACCCTATCTCAATTTCTAAGCTATTTTTGCTCTGTATTTTATTTCAGTGTATACTTTAAACCCTATAGTGCATTTTTATATATTAATATACAATAAATTATTAATCATTAATAATGATAAGTTTGTATGATAGTATATTAATATTACATGTTAATATTAATTTATATGTAATTTAGATTTAGCTACAATTAGCCTTTTCACTGCTTTTTGTTCCTGCCTTACTTTTCCTTTTCCTGAAGGAATTTCCTTTAGTATTTTTTTTTTGAGTAGGTCTGCTGGTGATAAATTTTCCTAGATTTCTTTAGTCTGAAAGTGTCTTTATGTCACCTTCATTCTTGAAGGGTATTTTCAGTGGGTGTAGAATTCCATGTGGCCATTATTTTCTTTCGGCACTTTGGAGGTACCATGCCATTAGCTCCTGGCTTCCATAGTTTGTGTTGAAGGCAGATGCTCTGCCACACCTTTGAAGGTTATCTGTTCTCTCCTTACCCCCACTTCCAGCTGCTTTTAAGACTTTCTCTGTTACTGGTTTTCAGTGCATTCCTGTGACATGCCTACATGTGGTTTTCTTTTTATTTATCCTGCTCAGGGTTCATTGAGCTTTTTAAATTTTAATTTAGTCAGTTTTTTTCAGATATTATCAATGATCTCTTCTGATAGCAATTCTATCCCATTTTCTCTTTTCTCTCTTTCTGGGATGACAGTTAAGCCCATGTTTGACCTTTTAACTGAACCCCCATGTCTCATTCTTTCCTCTATCTTTCCCATCCTTTTGTTTCCTCTATACAGCATTCTGACTTTCTTCTGTTTTTTCAGCTCACTGATTCTTTCTGTCTGTTTCTAATATCAATTCGGTTACTTCTTTTTTCAATTTGGTACCTTTTTATGGTTTCCATTTCTTTGCCAAAATTCTTCACCTTGCCCCATTTCTGTCCGTATTAAGCAAACTTGTTATGATCTGTATCTAATACTGGAGTTATCTGAATTACCTGTGGTTCTCTATTATCTCGTTCCCTTGCTTTTTGATCATGTTTTCTTTGTTATGGCTGGTTATTTTTCTCAAACCTACAGAAAAGTTTCAAGAATAGTACAAAGAACTGTTCCCTCACACACCATGTGGGAGTATGTTGCAGACATGATGCTCCATCGCTCCCAAGTATTTTAGAGTGCACTTCCTATACATCAAGGGCATCCTCCATCGAACCACAGCATAACCATCACACTCAAGGAATTAACATCGATCCATCATTACCATATAATCCATAGACTGCACTCAAGGTTTATTAGAAAAATTCAGGATCACAGGTTGCATTTGGTTGCCCTGCCTCTTGAGTTGCTTTTGATCTGGAATACTTCATCAGGTTTTCCTTAACTTTTGTGACCTTGCCACTTTTGAAAATTACAGGACAGTTATTTTGTAGAATGTTCCTCAATTTGGGTTTATCTAATTCCTCAAGTTTAGATTCACATAATGTATTTTTTTGGTATTATTGTAGAAGCGATGCTGAGTTTGTCCGTTGCATCCTATTTGATGGTACATGATTTTGATTTATCCTATTACTAATGATGTGAACTTTGGTCACTTGATTAAGGTGGTGTCTTAAGTTTTCCCCAATGTAAAGTCTCTCCTTTTTTCTCTTTGCAATTAATAAATATGTTGTGGGGACATAGTTTGAGACTATAAGTCTACTGTTTTTCATCCATTAATTTTAGCAGTCTTTGATGTTACTTGCCTGGATTATAACTATGAATGGCTATCAAATGACACTTTTCCAATTACATAATTTTGAATACATTTATTGGTCGGTATTTTGCTGTAAAGAAGAACTTTCTCTCTTAACCATCTCTCTATACATGTATTTATGTATGTATACATGTATGTGTGTATTTATTTATCCATCCATCCATTTATCCATAGGGCTGATAGGTTTCTGTTCAGTGGGGTTAACTTCATTCTGAACAATTTTTATGCTCAAATTATCCTTGACTTGGACAGTGAACGCCCCTTTAAGCTGACTTTTATTTCTTTATGGAATGTCCCTATCCGTCCTTGAGTATTTCCTTACTTTCTGGCTGAACAGGATGTCAGACTCTTCCTGTGTTTTCCTTGCCCCAGCCTTGGAATCAACCAGCTCTGGTTCCTTTTAGGGAAGAATGATATTTAGAGCCTAGATCTTGGTTTCTATGGAGTGTCATTGCTCCCAGCCCCTCCCAGTAGACAGAATTAGGAAATATAGCACGTATAAACTGACATACTACATACATACACACATCTAAATCCAGCGTAACTTCTGTTTATACATATATATATAAAACATATATCTGTAATCATGAGTTCACACCAGTACTTACAATTCCTATTTAACACCGTAAATTTGATTCTAGCTTTTCTCTCTTCTCTAACAGTGAGAAATCTGACTCCTATTATCTTAGATATGTTTACTTATTTGCTCAATCTCTCTCCCCCCCCACCCCGCCCCACACGTAACCAGTCTTTTGTTGCTGCTGCTGTTCTGTGTGTGGATGCCTTCCTCACCTCACTTGGTCTCTGTCCCTCCTGCTCTCTCTCCTTACCTTACAAATGCCCCCTCATCTTGCTTGGGTTCTGACTCAGCACTGAGTTGCACCACTCACACCTTGCCATGGATTTCTTTCTCTCTGTCTTGTCCGATCTTTTGAGAGTATTTATTTATTTATTTATTTGGTTGCACCGGGTCTTTGTTGTGGCTCCAGGGCTCCTTAGTTGTGGCTTGCTGGTTCCTTAGTTGTGGCAGGCGGGCTCCTTGGTTGTGGCATGCAAACTCTTAGTTGCAACATGCATGTGGGATCTAGTTTCCTGACCAGGGATCAAACCCAGGCCCCCTGCATTGGGAGCACAGAATCTTATCCACTGTGCCACCAGGGAAGTCCCTTGGCCTATCTTTTGGACTGAATGGAATTATTCAGAAAGGAAGGAAGGAAAATAGATACCTGGTTATTTTTGATTCAGTGCTCGAAAGTATATATGGAATTATAGAAATAATATAAGACCTAGGGTTGATGGTGATGATGGTATTGCTCCAGAGAAACATTATTTACTTCTACAAGTTCTGTTGTGACAGAATAAAGGGAAAAATATTATCTCTTTCTGGCCTGGATTTACTCATCAGTGGCTTCTGTAGCAAAAGAAAGGATTATCCTTCTGAATGAGTCTGTTTAGAAATTTAATTAAGTCCCTTTTGAGCCAATTACTATTTTAACCTCTGCCACCATTAAGGTTACTAGGATAACTTAGTACCTAGTACTGCATCAAAACATGATTGTATACCAGGTTTTGTGAAGAACTGAGAACCCTCATACACTGCTGGTGGGAATGTAAAATGGTGTAGCCACCTAGCCACTTTGGAAAACAGTCTGGTAATTCCTCAAATGATTAAACATGAGTTACCATATGACTCAGCAATTCTACTCTTAGATATATATCCAAGAGGAATGAAAGCAAGTGCCCATATAAAAAATTGTACACAATGTTTATAGCAGCAGTTTTGTAAAGCCAAAATGTAGAAACAACTCAAATGTAATTCAGTGGATGAAGGGTTGAATAAAATGTGGTATATCCATACAATGGAATAGTATTCAGCCATAAAAAGGAATGAAGTACTGATACTTGTTAGAAGTTGGACAAGCCTTAGAAACAATGTGTTAAGTGAAAGAAGCTAGATGCAAAAGTCTGCATATTCTGATTCCATTCCTATGTCCAGAATAGGGAAATTTATAGGGATGGAAAGAAAGATTAGTGGAGGCTTAGACTGAGGGAGGAAGAGGTATGTAGGGAGCAATAGCTAAAGTTCCTGGGGTTTTTTGAGGCGATGAAAATATTCTAATCTTGACTGTGTTGATGGTGGTACATATTTGTGCATATACTAAAGCCAATGAATTGAACATTTTAGATGGGTGAATTACATGGCATGTGGATTATATTCCAATGAAACAGTTTAAAAACCTTGCAAAATGGAAGACACTTATTGTGACTTGCTGGGAACTTGAGTCAACATGGAAGCTTTTGGGAATATAAGCTAACAGCACAACTTTTCAATGAAATAGGTGGTAGTTAGTTACGAAGCAGAGAACCAGTAGCATTGTTCATCTTGTAGATCACCTATTAATGGCTGTATTTTTTCTGGATGTGTAATCTTGGGCAAAGCACTTGAATTTCCCTAAGACCACGTTTCCTCCTCTGGGATGGGGACATACTGGTATCTGTTATTAAATGAGAATGTCTATGGAGCTCATAGTACGTCTCATGGCACGTAGCAGCTTCTACTTAGTGGTATTTTGCTACGAGACACAAAGCATCATAAAACACGTAGCTCTGAGCTCAGTGTCACATTTTCCTAACTTGCCCTTCACTGTGCCCCTCCCTTTCTATAATGGTTGGTGTGGTACTCTGCACCTTTGGGGAGCTGTGGGTGATCACAGCTGAAGAGGTGAGCCTGATCTGTCAGAGAATTGGCTCTTAACTCCTCTGGGAGTATGAGTCTGAACAAAGTTGGGGAGTCCTCTGAGGGAGGACAATTTAAGTCTGTAGAACTGAAGAGGTACCAGGGGAAATCTTAAAAATATAGATAGGACCATTGATTTGAAGTAGAGTAAATTTATATATTTCCTAATCTAATGAGCCCTAAGTGGACTTTAAAACCTTTCCAGTATAACATGGCATTTAAAATAGTCTTGGCAAAAAATAAAATAAAATAAAATAAGATAAAATAGTCTTGCCCAAATGACTTGTATGTGCCAAAATCCCCTCCCCCAACCCAATGCTTTTCCTTTTCCTGCTGTAAATTCCACTTCTCTCCTTAGATCCCTACTCTAATACTCCCTCCCATAAAGGTCCCCCGGAAAGTGCTAGCCCTCACCTATATGTAATGTCAAGACCTTTCACAATCCATAATTCGCAATGTGGTATGTGTTCCCAGTTGTTTGGTTAATTATTCTTTGTGTTTATCACGTACGTGGAGATTCTGTGTTGCTTCTCGTACTGTCTCCTCATCCCTTCCCTCCACCGCTTTCCATGCCCCACTCCTATTCCATCTACCTGTGGCTAGCATAGCATCAGGTATCAAAGAGATATTGAATAAATGATCTTTATCAGCACAGAGGTAACAAAAATCCTGTAAGTCAGTTAATGTCTTTTCTAGTGTGGCTTTCTTTGGACTTCTATCTTTGGAGATGTTTTTGATACCTGAACACATCTCTATGAGGAATAGACTTATATTGTCAATGAATGAAAGCCAGGCTTATGCAACAGGAAGGCATATATCCCATATAAAGGGGGATCGGCTGCTCCAGCTGATTGCCAGTATGAGACATACAGGCACAACACCATCAAATCTGACTTGTCTTGAAACATTTGAAATCCAGACTTCGTAAAATGTTGGCCGGTAACTCTAATATGTTAACATTGACAGCATAGTATGGGGGGATAAATAGAACAGGAGAGAGAGAGCTCAAGAATAGACTCATGTATATGGAAATTTGATAGATAATGATAGTGGTGCAGGGAAAGGATGGGGTGGGAAAAGATGTTTTTGGGAAACTGATTCATAATCTTGAAAAAAACCAAAACTGAACCCTACCTTATACTAAATATAAAAGTAGGCCCTAGATAGAGAAGGACTAAATGTAAAAGGTAAAACTATGAAGGAGGCCGACTTCATAGCCAAGGAGTAAGGAAGGATATTTTAAGCAAGACCCTCAAAACAGATGATAAGTCAGAAGAGCAATGGATTTGACCACATTAAAATGAAGTATTTCTTGTCAAGAAAAGACACCATGAACAAAGTTATCAGTTGATGACTGACTGGGAGAAGATATGGGCAAGGTCTAAATAGATATCTTGCAAAGTGAAGGAACCTGTCGTGCAAATCAATAAGAAAGTCAGAAATAGAAAAGCAACTAGAAAAATGGGCAAAGGCTATGAATAGGCAATTTCCTGAAGAGGAAACCTCATTGGTTAATAATCTTTTCATAAAGTGGTCAACTTACTAATAATTAAGGACATCAAATCAAACCAATGAACTATAACTTTATACCCGTTAGATCGCCCATCTTCCTAATTCTTGCCAACAACAGTTATGGGCAAAGATGTAGGAAAGTGGGAATCTATAAAGAGTGTAAACCGGCAGAACCATTCTGGAGTAGTACTTGGCAGCATTGAATGAAATCAAATTTGCATGCATCTTTGAGTAAGTCCATTCCTGGGTATGGAAGCCAGGGAAGTTCTTGCACAGATCCATCCCTCCCAGTTTATGCCACTTACTCTGGTGTAATTACCAATGGTGGTTCCATTCATGCACTCTCAAAGTGTCCTGACTTGGATGATCTATTGCCATTAACCATTAGGTGGCATCATCACTGTGTGGTTTACAGTAGCAGGGCTTTGGAGGCAACTCAGGTGCCTGGTACTAAGGGAGCAGACAGAGGAAATGTGTAGATTTAGTATATGAAATGCCATGTAGCAGTGAGAAGGAATGGACTAGGCGTACAGAGAAGGGAGGGCAAAAACATGGTTTTCCAAACAAGAGGCATCTGCAGATTGAATTAAGTGTATAAAGTTTTACCTTGGATTCTTTTTTTAAAGACAGGTTTTGTTTGTTTGTTTGTTTGTTTGTTTTTAGAGCAGTTCTAGGTTCACAGCAACAATGAGAGGAATGTACAGAGACTTCCCATATATCCCTTCCCGCCGCACATGCACAGCCTCCTCCCATCATCAACATCCCCCACCAGAATGGTACATTTGTTACAGCTGATGAACCTACACTGACACATCATTATCACCCAAAGTTTATAGTTTACATTAGGGTTCATTCTTGGTGGTGTATGTTCTGTGGGTTTGGACAAATGTGATATGACATGTATCCACCACTATGGTATGATACAGAGAATTTTCACTGCCCTAAAAATCCTCTGTGCTCTTCCCGGTCATCCCTCCCCTCCCCACAACTCAGCTTGGATATTTTTCTAGTGGTGGCATCGTAGTCCATTGCTGGGCTGCGTTGAAACTTACATAGCTCCCAGACTTGGGAAGCTGATCCATTTCCCATCCTGTGTGTGGTTTCTGGTCTTTTTCTGGTCTTCTTCTGACCTTAGCCCTTGGTTGTCTTAGACCTTAGTTGTCAGAGAGCATGGGCTCTGATGTCTTCTAATTTCATGACCTGGAGAACCTCTTCTGTGTGAGAAAAGGGATCCTCAATGGTTCAAGCTACCCTAAACCATAAACACAAAGTAGGCTCATTTAACTGTTTATTTCAAGGCTTCCTCTGCCTTGCCTTAACCATTCCAGGTAACCTTCCAACATCACTGAGCTGTACGTCGTTGGTGGCAAAGAGCTCTGATGGAAAAGGCTCCTGTTTGAGAGCCCTTCTGGCCCACGAGTCCATTTGAACTTTACCTTCTGCGTCTTAAATACAGAACAGACAAATGGCTTTTCAACCAAACTCCTCCTGGGGAAACAGACATGGGTGTTTTGCTGCTGCTGTGCTGTCCCATTCTCTCTCTCCTGGAGGAGGTGGTGCTGCCAGTGTCCTGCCAGGGCTGCAGCCAGATCCTCAATGAAAGTATCCAAAATGGTGGCCGGAGATGATGCTGCATCTCTCTCTAAAGTTAGCAGCTTTGTGATCAGCAAATGGGATAGCAGAATAAAGGCACAGCGCCCACTGAAACAGCTGTTGTAACCCTGGGAAAGGTATTTATCCCTCCCTTCCTCTCTTTCCAGAGAAACTGCCCTTTTGGGTTGGAACAGGGGACTGGTTGTTCTATGCACAGAATAGGTCTGGTTTGGCAAAGATGAAACACCCAGACCATCTCTTTGTCACCGGAGTGCCATGGGGGATGTAGGGCATTTTCCATCCCTTCTCTTCTGGATCTTTGGATTTTATTGCTGGCATTCTCCTCTCCTGTGTCTGATACTTCCTGGGCTGTGAGCATGAAGAGGTTACAGCAGCCGGGTGCCTGCTGGGCTGAGTTAGCACTTCCCTCTGCATCCAGAAAAGGGGTGGCGGGGTGGGCTGCGGGGAGGCCCGCTGCAGTAGGTCGGAGCAGGCTCTTTAACCACGTCTCCCTCCCCTCCCCAGAGCCCGGCGAGGAGGGCGATGCCGAAGGGCAAGGCGTCCATCTGGAGTGAAGGATGAACCACGGGCACGTCGGTGGTCCAGAGCTGCAGAGTGCCCGCGCTGCGCCCGCTTCCTGCGCGCTCCCCGCCTGCGTCTGGCCGCCCAGGGGCGCGCGGATCCCGGACAGCGGCACTTGGGCTCTGGGAGGACAGAGACCGGGGCCGGAGCCGCAGGAGCCGCGGGCCTGCGAGACCAGCGCCCCGGGGAGCCTGAGGCAGCCTCGCTCTAGCCCTCCCTCCCGGCAGGAGCCGCCCGCGGAGCCGGCAGCGCTTTTCCTGCAGCAGCTGGCGTTGGGACGCGGCTGGGGCCGAGCTCTCCCCAGAGGCCACCGGGCTGAGCGGCTCCCTGGACTCGGCCCCCTCCAGGTGACCCAGTCACCCCGACCCCGGCTAAGAGGAAACAACGTCTGTGGGAGAAAACTTAGATTTTGCTTTTGCACCTAACTCCTGTAGCTGTGCAAGCTCTGCGGAACCGTGTAAGGTTTCATCTTGCACTTGACTAGTGTTTGAGAAAAGCTGCAGGGCCTGGGCAGTGAGAGGAAGAACCTTATAAACTTTGGGGGCGGGGATATTTTCTTGGAAGCGACAAGTAGCCTCGGACCTACAGTGCCTGGGCCAGTGACGTCATCCTCCATTCAGACACTCTGAAGTGTCTGGACGCTGCTCCATGACCAACACCAAAGACCCCAGGAGAGCCATGGAATCTACACTGGCGACATCCAGTTCCGCCACCGGCCCGGTCACCTTCTCCCACGTCTTCGGTCAGCAGTGCCAACTTATGGAAGCAGGTAGGAAGTGTGTCCTGCGGGAAGTGGGGCTCTCCAGGGTCCCCAGAGGCAGAGACCCGTGTGTCTGTGTGCCTGTCTGTCTCATCTGTGCCGCGATGTGATTTGGAATGTGAGGTTCAGCTAACCAGTGACGGGCTTGCCCAGCACATTCACTTTAAAGTTTCTAGGATGTGCCACGGGACTGAATGTGCCTCCTGGGCTGGGTAAGTGAGGGCGCCTGTTGGTCTCGCCACCGTTTTTCTCTGTGGTTACCCGGAGGATGCGGGAAGGTGCGTCAGCAGGGATCTGATGACATGGTGGATGTGCTCATTGTTTGGGGGCAACAGCCAGTCCTAGACTATGTAGTTGCCTCTCTGTCAACTTGCCTCTCTGCTAAGAGTGGGGGTTAAGCTGTGCCACTCCAGTCACCATTGGAGTAACTTAGATGCTCATGAAAGGGTCCACCCTGATCAGCGTCTCCCAGCCCTTTTGCTCTGCTGTGGGCATTCCTCACTAGCCTTGGCTCTTCCAAAAAACTCACATTTTATGCAGAGTGGAAAACTTGGCATGGGCTGCAGCCTTACCCTATGCCAGCCATCTTGCCAGGATGTGCATTTGGTCAGAAAGAAAACCAGGTTGGGGGAATAGCTGGGTGCAAATGGTCACCGTGGTGGAGCCCACAGACTTGATCTGTGCTTACGATTATGTTGGAGTCACACAAGACACAGGATGCCTGCTTCCCCACTTTCTCTGAGTTCATTCCTGTTGTTGGGAAAAGAGCCATGTGTTTCTCCAGTGGTTTCCTGGGTATGAAAGGGTTAATTGTGCATTTTGGCTGTGAGTCTCTGGAAGGTGGTTAGGAGAGTGCTGCATTCAGCAGTCTGGGGGCTTGAGGTGGTGTTTGCATAACCTTGGAAGTTGATGACCCTACCCCTTTCCCTTGGAAATCTGTCTCTAGCTGTAAAACAAGAGAACTGGACTTGAGGCTTCCTGTTCCATCCAGGCCTTAGATTCTGTGAACTTAGAGGAGCCTAGTACAATGGAGAAAACAAACTCGAGCAGTTTTTAAGGACGGGATGTGTTTGCACAAGGTGGAGGCTCATGGACTAAGTGGAGGAGGGCTCTGAGACGTACTGCCTGGATTTGAGTCCCAGCTTCACCTGTTACAAGCTGTGTGACCTCAGGCAAGTTACTTAACTTCTCTGCACCTCAGCTTCCTCGTCTTTTAAAATGGGGTAGCAGGCACTACCTCACAGAGTCATTGCAGAGATTCAACATGTTAATACATGGAAAGCCTTAGAACTGTGCCTGATGCCTAGCCAGCACTGTTCTAGTGTCAAGTGTTTGTTAGTGTTTCTAGGAGATTTTGGGGACATTGGGCAGGCATCCTTCCAGGGCCGGGTCAAAGCATCTCTGTTTGCAGAGAGCATAGCTACCTGTGGTTCTAGAAGGTCAGAGCACTGATCATGCCCCTCTCCACCTACAATTTGATTCTGGTTTGTCCAGAAGTTTGAGAATCTCCCACTGCGTATACACGAGGAATATTTGACCTACAATAGCTTAAGTGCCTTTACTTCTACATAAGGAGGAGGGCTTGGGGGTTTTCCTGGACTGAAGTTTCACACACCTTTCTGCTTCTCTGGAGTTACTGTGCGAAGGCAGATTGGATTTCTAAAGTGCCCTCAGCGTTGTCCCCTGTGGCTTTATACTCTAAGCTTTTGGAGGCACCCAAAGCCTAAATCAGGTCATGAAATCCTCTGTCTCCTTTAAAAAAAAATCCTTTATGTCAAGAGAGCAGTGCAACGCAGAATAGTAATGACCAGCAGTCTCAAGAGAGAACTCTCTCCTTGAAGAAATGAAAAGAGGAATAATTAGCCTCTAAGTCAAAAGCCTTCACTCAGTTAGGTGAAGGGGTTTGAGAGCAAACACTGAGATGTCTCCAGCCTGGCATTTGTAGTCCGGTTGGTATCACAAATGAGATCTTAAATGAAAGTGAAAATGATTCCACGACTTCAGGGGCTCACAGCCTGTGTTCATCATGTCTGTTCCCGAGTGAGAGGCACATGTATTCACTGAGCACCTACTAGGTGCTTTCTCTGCACGGTGCACGGTGCCCGGAACTGCAGAATCCAAAGAGTAAGTCATGGCCTTTCCTCAAGGGGAAGATGATCTAGTTGGTTGTAAATGTAAAGCATACTGAAGGAAAGAGAATTATGCAGGATTTGACTTTTTAATGATTCCATTTCTGAACAGCCCTTGCTATATATTTTACATAAACTCTCTTACTTAATTTTCAAAGCCCCTAAACAATTTCCATAGGCAAAGGAAATGCTCAGGGGTTGCCTGCATGCCCATGTTCATGCAGCAGGAAAGTAGCAAAGGGGAAGGTGAACCCTGGTCTGGTGCCCATCCGTGTGCCTTTAACTTCTACAGCATGTGGTCCCCTCTGGGTGATGACTTGGATTAATCTTTTGTATCTGTAAGTATCTCGTGTTTTAGGAGAAGTTGATTTCTGAGAGATGGAGCAGTCCAAGATGCTTGGTGGGGGAAATGGGCATAAAAGGGCACATTGAATTTAGGGCGGCAGGTGTAGACCCCTGGCAGTAAGGGTGTAATTGGGCATGGGTGGGCCCAAAGAGAACTCTGACCCAGTTAGCAGTAATGCGATTGTGAAGGCCACAGTAGGGCCGTAGAAAGAGTATGGTGTTCTTTCCCATTCAATCCCAATTCAGCTGTTCTGCTGGTGTGTGAACCTGATAAACCCCAAAGCCCTGGACTAGGGGTTGGCAAACTACAGTCCTAGGGCCAAATCTGGCCCACAGCTTGCTTTGGTAAATAAAGTTTTATTGGTACACAACCATGCCCATTCATGTACATTTTGTCTGGCTACTTTTGTGCTACTACAGTAGAGTTGAGTAGCTCTGACCCAGACCATGTGGCCTGCAAAGCTGAAAATATTTACTACCTACCCTTTACGGAAAAAAGTGTGCTGATCCCTGCTCTAGGCAAACATCTGTAGCACAGACGCGGGGTAGACAGGATTTGGGGTGGGGGACAATGTAAAAGGGCTCAAGCCTGAGAGTTTGGCTCTGACACATGCTTCCTTGCTGGCACTTTTGATGCTGCGTGGTGCCTTGGTTTTTCCTCTCATTGCACCATACACACATATAATAGAGGTTGCTTCAGGAAGCATCTAGAGTAGATCTGAAAGTCTTAGGAAGAAGAGAGTTCCCACTGTGTGTCCAGATCCGTAGCGCCGGAACTGGGCAAGATCACACCTGTCTCCTTTTCATGGCCACCTGGCAGGGAGATAGTGAGCTTCCTACTTAATGCGTGAAGCTTAGATGTTGGCAGAGGTGGGACTTAAACCTTAGTCAGCCAACCCAGAAGCCTGTACCCAAAAAAGGCAATCCTGTGGCATCTGCAAAGGGTTTTTAAAGAAATGTGTCTTGTCTGTCTCAAGGATTCGGAGGAGAGCAACGTTTCAGCTCTTTCATTGGCTTTGATTCTGTTGCCCACCCTTGTCCCTCTCCATGGTCCTGTTCCCCACTTCAGAATGGGTAGTCCTGTGGCATTAATACTCTTCTCTTTCTAACGCCCCAACCCAAATTTCTTCCCCTTTCCTTTGGCCCCAAAATGGAGGGTGAGGTGTTAGCCTGTCTATGCAAAGCATGACTGATGGTGGCTGCCATTCTCTAGTCTTCCCACCTCACCTTCTTCAGGTGGGAGCCTAAGGCCACATTACCAGGCAGGCCACTGGTTGACCTGGCGGTATCCTGCATCACTCTGGTTTCCAGCTGTTTCTAGCATTTTACTCAGGATGTTGGGAGAAACTCTGAGGGGATGAGCTGTATAGACTCAAGCTGGGGTACTGTTCATCTCCATGGAGCCTCCTTGGGCCCCAAAATGTTTGACCAGGGTACCACTCTGACCTGATGTTTGGTCGTGTCTCTGCTGAGGGCTCTTGACTCATCCCTCAGCCTGACAGTCTGTTGTTTGGGGGACTCCAGCTTGCAGGCCATGGCTGCTGGCGACTTCCTCTCTTGCTGGGACTTGGTAAGTTGCCCCTGTGTCATCCTAGTTGATTTCCAACCTGTCCCATTTGGGTAGAGAGCATTTTCACGGGGTTACTTTGCTTGACCAGAAGGATTAAAGTCATTCTGGCCAGTATGTCCTGCTGACGTTGCATGCATCCAGGCTCAGCTCAAGGGGGAGGGTGGAAGGGAGGAGAGGACGGGAGGGTGACAAGACTTGAGCACCTGGACAGCTGCTGTTCTTCATTACCTCTGGGTTGCAGCTCAGAAGCTGCTCACCATGTTCGCCATTTTTATCATTAGTTATGGATCAGTCCTCAGGTCCTTACCATGTAGAAACTCAAACAAATGCAAATCATGTCTGTCTGTCTGTCTCATAAGTCAGGCCGGTACCTGGAGCCAGGGTCTGGTCTTCTTTTGACTTTATTACCTTGTTCCTTCTGAAGGCTGTCAGCTGAGCCCCCTTTCCTGCCTTTCGAACAATATAGGAATCTATCTGGATATGTAACCTGCATGTATTTGGAAGCTACTTGCCGTAGTTATAAGCAAGAGAGGAGAGAACTGCGTTATTGCATCTGCTATGAGGCGAACGTGTTGGTGGTTTTGCAAAAGCTAAACAGAAAAAGATGACTGAGCAAAGAGGAAAGCGTTCTGTTTCCTATCCTTTCACCTATGGGAATGGGAACACAGTTTTAAGGTTTCCTTTTAGATCCCCAAAGAGTGGTCGCCTAGGACCTGCCTGGCTGTTTCTCCAGTGGGAACAGTATGTTTTGACATTCAAGACAAGGAATTACCATAGTGACTGCTGGCAATCGAGTACAATCATAGCTGACGCTGATTGGGTGCTTATCCTGGGATGGTCATTATGCTGCGTGCTTACATGTTACATACTTGTCACATCCTCATAAGGCAAATAAAATCATCCCCATTTTTTAGATGAGGAAACTGAGGCCCATAAAGGAAAGTATTTCTCTTGACTAGTTAGTGGTTGATCCAGGATTCGAATTCAGGCATCCGGATTCCAAGTGTCTACTTATTCCTGTTCTTCCATCCAGACTCTGTCAAATTTCCCATCTCCTCCAGGCATTCATCTCCAGAAATGTTTGTTGAACATCTGTGCCAGCAAATGAATGTTTGCTGAATGAATGTGGAATCTGCAGTAACTAGAGGTAGTGAAGGTACTATCCATCCTCCAGGAGTTTGTAGCTTAAAGTGGGAGTGACCTGTGTCTTCTGTGTTTTCACAATACTCTTCATAATGTGTTGTGTTGTGATTCCTGTTCATCAGTGGCTTCCTTATTAGACTCTCAGCTTCCTGAGGTCAGGAACTGTCGTTTTGGTTGTCTTAGAGTCCTCCAGACCTCGGATGGTGTTTTCATCAGTAAGACGTGGACATGTCTGTTTTAAACCAAATCCTTTGTCCTTCTACAAGATGGCTGTCATCCCCATGAGAAGCTGTTAGCACAATAAAATGGTGTTTGTGGAATCTGGCAAAATAAAATTATGGTTATGTTCATTCTCTTTCTCAAGACTAATTCTTCATAGCCATATAAGGTTAAAAGACAGTCAGCGGAAGAAGTGAATGTTTAGTTTGGAACAGGGGCCAGACAGGTCAGGTGAGCTGAGCGCCACTTCTCAGTAGTTCTAGGAGGGCTGTCGATGTCACCAGATCTTATTCTCCAACCTAGAGTCCCGATGTTCCTATAAAACCTCTCAGTTCTTGAATGTGTATTACCAAATGCATGATTCTGGATTCTGGAGGGTCAGACTCTGACAGCTGTGTCCTGTCCTGACCCTGGACCACCAGTTTACAGTCTCTGGTTCAAGCCAGCTGTTCTCGTCAACAGGGCTCTCGTTCCAGTTTGTAGGCTCCTTCCGGCGTGAGTGGTAGGCCTACTGTTTGCTGTCCCATCCCCTACCTTTCCTTGAGTAACAAAAGAGCTGTAGATTGAGGCCCCCACCCTGGTTCTTGTCCATATTCCCTTGCACAGCAAATGTGGTCTTGCTGGGGCCAAGGAGTGCCCCAGGCCCGGGGGCTTCAGACCACTTGTTCATGAGATAGCCTACACTTCGATAAATATGCTTTACTTGAGCTATGGGTGTTTCCTCCCTCATCTTACTCAACGGAACCTGGAGGAGACTTGGCTGCGGATAGAGAATAGAAATAAACAGAAGGAACATAATCTGGAGGCTCCAAGATGTTCCAATTTTGGATGTGAGGTTGTGCCCGTCCAGAGTGGGCAGGCGGGAGCCGCCACGAAATGGAAGGTCTTAGCCAGACCATTAATGTACTGCTCCCAAGAAGCCCCGGGGGGTCAGGAACAGAGCTGACTCTCTGCTCTTGATGGTGGCCCAGAAGGACAAGGGGGCCATGTGAGATTTGGTGAGTTCGTGGGCATAGCTGAGCAAGACGGGAAATGGCCCATTTGTAGAATATATTAGAGACCGCACTGTGTCCTCCATGTGCTCTTCAGAAAGCGCTGAGATTAAATGACTGGTGGGTTTCTCATTGGAAGGTGGCCTAGGTGGGAAGAGCCCACCAAGCAGGGGGACTGTGAAGGTGCTCTTTCTTGCCCAGGGCGTACTTAGCTTTCACACTCGATCTCATTTTTGGACATGTTCTCATTAGGTCCTATGTGGTTACTTGTTCCAGCTTCTGGAAAACTTAAAACGTTGATTCTTCTCATCTGTGATCCCAAACCTTCTACCAGATAAACCTTTAAATTGAGGGCAAAGCTCTTAACCAGGCAATATTCCTCTGCCTCTCCCCAAATGAAATGGAGTGGCTTTAGGTGTAAAATATCTGAAGGAAAACAGTCTTCCGTGATGGTCTTCCTCTGATGTGGCTGGTGGGTGAGTGAAGCCCTGCCACAGTGAGAATTGCCAGACAGCAAAAAGTAAGGAGGGTTTCCATGCTGGAAAATGGGAAACCTCAAAGCAGTAAGGATTACCTGAAGACTTAAAACTGGCACTGTGATGTTTGGAGTAGGAGAGACTGTAAAAGTCCTGCTGTAAAAGACTGAGAGCATGTCAAAATAATACACTAGTGATGTACTAGGATTCTCACCTTCCCATTCCCACCCCCACCTTTCATAGTGGTGACATTTGGACCTTGACAGATAATCCATTTCTGGTTTTGTTACAGTCTTAAACCACATTTTTCTTTTAGACATCAGCTCCTTTGACCAATTCCAATCTCACCAGCTTTTCTAAGGATGTAAGGAATAAACTAGATGAAACAGATATAGTCTTGGTTTTTCCCAGAAAGGTCAATGTGCTTTCATTGATGGATGCTTTGTATCAGCTATCCTCTCTAGAGCTATTTGCTTCTATTTTAATCTACAGGGTCTAGTGTCAGTGCCATTAGGAGGGAGACGCAGCCTCAGACACCAGTGGGGAGATCAGTACAGTGGGTTCCCATCTAAGGAAGAAGACAAAACTGCAAAAGCAGCCAAGTGCCCAGGCTGGGCTCCACTTGCATTTCAGGACTTCCTGAAACTTGAAATCTTCTCTTTGATCTTCCTGAAGTCATTATCAGTTACCCATAGTGAGGACAAGTTAGGACACTTGAAGAGAAGATTGGTTAGAGAACAGGAGGTAAAGAAAGAAGGGAGGAGATTATTTCCATCCCTACTGGTCCAGGGAACTAGAAGAGGGGTGATGAGGCATGGGAAGAGAGCCAACTTTGGGGAGAGGGAGTGTCTTGGCCTTGATTCCTAGGTGAGAAGTGAATCTAAGAAGGAATTTATGCGGGTGGGTTCCTCTGAATTTCTGCAGTGACCGCAGCCCTGGTCAGGAGCCCCAGGGGAGACGGGACTTCAGGAAGTGGTCAGAGCTCCCTGGCTTTGATCATAAGAGACATGTGGGCCACCCCTTAAGGCTATGGGGGACCCAGACTCTACCAGGGAAAACAGAAAGGTCTGTTTGGGTACGAGGTGGGGTCTACCACCTGATCAGAGCTCCAAATGAAGCCTCCAAAGGGCTGTGTGCAGGAATTAGGATTTGGTCTAGCCAGAGGAGCAGAGGCTGGGCAAGCAGGAGACAGAGCTGAGACCTGCCCTGGGACGCTAGAGGCACATCTAGCATCCCAGCACACACCTTTGTCAGCACAGAGGAAGTCTACAGCATGGAGATGGGTGAAAAAGGAAATAGTACCTTAGGAAGAGAACCCTCACACCTCCTCCCAGCCTCCAATGGTCAGCACCTCCACTGCCAGTTAAGCAGGGAATATGGAAGGGAGAGCACCAGGCTATGAAGAGTTGGATTCTAGAGACCAGGCTAGTGACAGCTGAGATGGTCAGAAATGATTGGGACCAGTCTACAGAAAGGACTCTGTAGAAGGATCTCCACATTTTTTAGTTTCATTGTGTCCAGTGTTACTGCATGAGATCAGCTGGATATAGATTTCTAGGTTGGCTTATTTTTCTCTCAGCATTTTGGGGATGACATTCTTCTGGCTTCTACTGTTACTGTCAGCCTCTATTGATTTTTGGGTCATTTCTCTGTAGGTGACTTGCCCTCTGTGGATTTGCTTTTTAAATGTTTGTCCTGGAAGCTATGTAGTTTTACTACAACATGTCTGGGGATGGATCTAATTTTATTCATCCTATTTGGGGTTTGTGCTTCTCAGATCTGAAGATTGATGTCTCAGTTCTGGAAAATGTTAAGCCACTTATTTCTTTGAACACTGATTCTCTCCCATTCTTTCTATGCCCCACTCCGACTCGCCTTAGAAAATCCTTGGAGACCTGAATTGGACTTCTCAATCTGACCTCTTTTTCATATTTTCCATTTTTGTCTTTTGGCTGTATTCTGAAAAATGACTTAAAATTATCTTCTGGTTCATTAATTTTCTTTCCACCTGTGTCTAATCTTCAGCCTAACTGAGGCAATCAGTTTTTCATTTAATGTCTTTTTTTTAAACTTCTAGATGTTCTATTTGAGCAGTTTTCAAATGTTTCAGGTACTCTTTTCTTTTTTTAAAAAGTAATCTCTTGTCTTGCTTGCTCTTGATTTTATATTTAATTTATTTAACCATTTAAAATCATGTTTATCTGAAAAGGAATTTTATAATCCATTTCTGGCAATCTTGGGTATAGTTCTTCTGTTTTTCTCTTGACTCATGTCCAGAATAGCTTATTACCGCATGTACTTTATTTTTTTAACTACAATATTTTATTTTATTTTATTATTTTAAAAAATTTTTATTGAATTATAGTTGATTTAAAATGTGTTAGTTTCTGCTGTACAGCGAAGTGAATCAGTTATACATATATCCACTCTTTTTAAAATTCTTTTCCCATATTGGTCATTACAGAGTATTGAGAAGAAGTCCCTTTGCTACCTCATGTACTTTGTACATTTGGATCTTGAGCTCATGTTTGGGGTTTTATCTGTGAGATACCATTACCATAGGTAATGTGAATTTTTGAGCTGGAGACTTCCTTGATCCCCTCCAGCCCAGGTAGTATAAATTTGAACCCAAACCCATTTGAGAGCAGGCTTGGGGTAATGAGCTATTAAGGAGATCACCTTCTCAGCCCTCTCAATCCAGGACTCAGACCCTGTCTCCCTTTGCTTGTGTGCAGAACCTTTATCCAAGTCCCCTCATTCCCTGATGGTGAAGCCCTCTAAGGCTGGCTTGTGAGTATGTGTATGTGTGTTGCAGTTCTAACTCCTCTATCCCAGCATAACCTGAGCCTGTGTGCCCTGCCCCCTGTGCCAATACAACTTTAGCATCCACTTTACAAGAGCAGCAGATGCCTCTGAGCAGCCCAAGTGCCAGTGCATGCATGCTATCACTCTGGTTTTCAATTTTATATTTCCTTGTTGGTTTGTGGATATATTAGCTTCCCGTGGCTGCTGTGACACATTACTACAGGCTTGGTGGCTTAAACAACACAAATTTATGCTCTCACTGTTCTGGAAGCCAGGAGTCTGAAATCAGTGTCACTGGGCTGAAATCAAGGTGTCACAGGGCTGCACTGTCTCCAGACTCTAGGGGAGAATCTGTTCCTTGTCTCTTCCAGGGTCCTGTGGTTGCTGACATTCCTTGAAATTGTGGCCACATCACTCCAATATCTGCCCCCATGAGTACATTGCTCCTTCTTTTCTGTGTGTGAGAGCTCTCTCTCTCTCTCTTTCTCTTATAATGACACTTGTGGTGGCATTTAGGGCCCACCTGGGTAATCCAGAATATTCTCTTATCTCAAGATCCTTAACTTTATCAGATCTGCAGAGAGCTTTTTAACCAAATAACAGTTACAGATTCCAGAGATCTTTTGGGGGTCCATTTTCAGCCTTCCACAGTAGATTTCCCTAACTTTGAGAGCTCAGCTTTGTATTTATTTTTTAAAAGATTTATTTATTTAATTTAGTTTTGGCTGTGTTGGGTCTTATTTGTGGTGCACGGCCTCTTCGTTGTGGTGTGCAGGCCTCTCTCTAGTTGCGGCGTGTGGGTTTTCTCTTCTTCAGTTGTGGCGTGCAGGCTCCAGGGCGTGTGGGCTCTGTAGTTTGTGGCACACGGGCTCTAGTCGAGGCATGCGAGCTCAGTACCTATGGTGCAGGGGCTCAGCCACCCCGCCACCCGTGGGATCTCAGTTTCCTGACCAAGGATTGAACCCGCGTCCCCTGCATTGTAAGGCAGACTCTCCACCACTGGACCACCAGGGAAGTCCCTCAGCTTTGTATTTATAAGGATGCTCATTATATTTCCAAATGTTTTGTAGCATTTTTTTTTCTAGTCCACTGTATTCCCTGGAAAAGAAATACACCAAATAACCTCAAGGCTGGAGAGAGAAATGCACAACCACTGTGGTGGGCAGTTGCTCAGAGGGCCAGAGGATGAAGATGTTAAGGCGTAGGTGCTGACTTGTGCTAGGGATGCACTTCTGAAACCCTGTGGGGCAAAAGGCTGGGCTTAGCTCATGCTAACAGGATGCTGCTCTCTGGAACGGCTAGAATGGCCCGAGTTCCCCTGGCCCACCTCTCCCCAGTCTTCAGTTCGCTTTGGCCCAGTCCAGACTTTGCCTCTTGGCTTTCATATGTGTGCAACTGATCCCAGTTTCTGCTCCCACCTGAGTCTGAGCATACTCCATTCTGACAGCCAGTAACAGACCTTGAGTCTGTTCCTTGTTATCCCCTTTGCTTTAGCGACTGGACCAGACATGTGCCCCGGAGTGTCTTGGGAACTCACTCTGTGTCAGTTGGGCATCACCAAAACCAGAGCCAGGCAGGACCAGAACTGCGCATTATTTCAGAGTATGCCTCCTCTGCAGCTAAAGGTATCTCACCCACAGGAGAGAGCTGAATGCATGCCTGAAAATTCTCCCCTGATGCAAATCTTCGTTCCTAGGGACAGTCAGGCAAACTAACCAAAAGTGTATGTCATGCTACTTGTGACTCTTTGGAAAGTAAGACTTAACCAGCTGTGTGAAGGCACTTGCAAAGCGAAACACCCTGTCCCCTTAGGTAATGAATGGAGTAGTTGTGGTGAGCTTTCTGGCTCCATACACTCAGCGGGAAGAAATGGCCTGCGTGGGTGGCTTTTGTTCCCACCTCTCTTGAAGTTGTGTTCCTGTCCTAAGTTTGTGGCTAAACCTTGATGAAGAATGTTTTTACAGCTGGAGTTCCTCCAGAGAGGTCATCTCCACCATGAAATAGACCCCAGGGCACCCTCTCCAGGCTGGAGATGTACTGTATGTGTTTTCCACCCATATTAGGGGTTAATTGTCTAGGTCTCCCTGCATTGAAATTGAGTGATGCCTGAGGAAACCCCCCTGGGAGCTGTGCCAGGAGTTTGGCAGGGTGGGGTCTAGGGCCTAAGTTCAGTGTTAAACCAGCAGGCACTGGCAGAGAAGACTCCTGCCCAGGACTCCAGGCCAGGCATGGCAGGAGCAGTGGCAGGATTTGGGGCAGGGCTTCTAAAGGATGTGTGTGTTGAGGAGCCTGTGTGTGTGTGTGTTGTGGTGGGGTGGGGGTGGTCAGGAGTTCCTGGAATGACCTATGCTGACATCATCTGTGTCCTTGCTGCCCTCAGGTCCAGGCCCTCCTCTCTGAGAGGAGATGCTAAAGGTAACCAGTCCCCAGAACCAGTGATGGTATCTCCTCGTCCAGCAGCCCTTTCACCAAACAATCCAGACTTCTGCTGTCCTCACCCAGTTTCATAATGTTTTCCCAGAGACAAGGCTGAATTGGTCTGGCAGCCTTCAGGTTGGATTCTGAGGGAAGCTCAGTCTCCCAGTGAGAAGTTTCTGAATGGGGCTGGGAGTCACTTCTCCAATGGTAACATTTTTTGACTTAGATGGTCATTCGAGTGCCCAAGCTGGGTGAGATTACAAGATTGTGTAGTTCATAGAGAAAAAGAGATGGTGCTCATCCTCAGCTCGAGCTGATTCTCTAGAAGAATCTTTGGGATCTGATACCCATAAGCAAATTTATAATACAGATTTGTGGTAGTGGAAGCAGAAGGAATAGAGGACCAGGCAAAGAGCTTTTGCTCTCAGCTGACCTGCAGAAATTGAATAATTTAGATTAAAGAAAGCCCCAGGCACATTTTAGCATCTGGTCAATTTTTCTGCTTGAAACAGAATTTCTGGGCTTTGTTTTACACAACTACATAGTTTATTTTTAGGCCCTTCAGGGAAGCTGTCAGGTGCGTAGCTCAGAAAGCTGGCCTGCTAGTGAAATACAGCCCCCATCATCATGTTGTCTTGTGGCCTAGAAAGACTCTCTTGCCTGCTCTAGCATGAAGGACCAGCCAGTTGCCTTTGAGGGTAGTGAGAAAGGTCATGAGAAAGTTGAAGGTTTTCAAAGGAGGCCATGCTTTCTTGCACAAAGCCCATTGCAGTAGGCCCAAGGGTAGCTCTTTGGCTAAGAAAGCTCCCGCTGAACTAGCTCATTCCCCTGGGTACTAAGTGTTCATTAAAAATCCAGTTTGTCAGGTGGTACGACCCTGGTTGTCCCCAATTTAAACAAAAGTCCCTTTGTGGCCACTGACACTTGGGAATAGAACCTTGGAGCCATGTGGAGGCCAGAGGGCAGCTGGGGGAGTCTTTACTGTGTTTCCTGGTTTGCCACTGATAAAGGATCCCAGCATGACACAAGAAGAACCTTTGCTCTTGTTTCTTGGTTGACTAAAGAATCGTGAGACCTGCACTTCACTTTCAAGAGTCATAAACTTCTCAAGTGGTGAAACAGGCCAAAGCCCAGGATGTTGAGCCATAGAATTTGTTGTGCTTGCAGAAATCTGTCGTGGCAGGACCTATGCTCGCCCCAAACAGCATAATGGCAGAGTCTCTAAGGACTTCTGTGAGCAGAACATAAAATGAACACTTGTTTTTCAAGACCAAGGAGAGAAAGGACAAGGCCACTGCTTGGGCTGCCTTCTTGAGCTTGTATTTCTGGTTCTTCTGATCTGTAGACAGATGAAATCTACCGATTCAGCAGGTGCTTTCTTCTCCTACGAAATCTCTCTATGGAAGAAAAGATGGGCACTTGGATGGAGTGTAGGCGTAAAGGTTTCTTATGCAAACACTAGGTGAGCGAGAATCCTAGCATCCTGCCTTGAGTTGTGAGTTTGGTTGACACACCATTTAATTGCACTGGTTCCTTGATGACCACAAAGTATGTATCTGCAAGGAAAATTACAGTCCAGGCAACATGCGAGTAATTTCAACTAATGACTCTTTGTTTGGGTGTCTCTTCCTCCTGGGATGCCTGACCATAAAAACATCTGTAAATCTGCAAAAGGCTGTGTGCTGCTTTCCTGGGCAGGAGGATAAGGAGGGGGGTATAGTTTTCCCTCTCTTTCCAGGTGAGTAGGGAGAGAGACGAGTCTAGCCTTGGAGGACGGAAAGGTTGTGAATGAGGGAGAATCTTCCTAGGTCTGTTCTAGCTCAGTCAGGTTCTTTCCCCCTAAATGGTCTTCTTGCACCCTGCTTTATTGCCCACCTGTTACTCCGCCCACACTTTCTTCAGAGAATCACAAATCAATATTCGGTACTTGGGCTTATTCAGGATAAAATGTCTTTCTTGGCCTCATATGATTAAAGCCTGGTTTGAAAATGTAGTGGGACTAATTAAGCATTTATGAGGGGAGGAAAATAGTTCTGTCAGCCGTATTGAAAGATTCAGTCTGAGCTAAACCCTGTGAGAAAAATGGGGGGTGGAAGTTGCAGGGATGGGAATGTCAAAGGGAGAGCAGAGGCGGCTCTGGGTCTTGTTTTCGGGACTGGCTTCATGAAAGTCATTTCAAATGTTGAGGTGTATGGAGTCCTCATTTAAACCCAGATGATGGTTTTCAGCCTCATCCCTGTGAGTTGGGAAAGGTGGACACTGGTCCAGCCACTTTAAATGGGCACAAATTCCCACCCAATGTCTGGGAGCTTTTCAATAATGAGAAAAGCTTATAATCCTTCCTGGCTGACTCATAAGTGTTGGAGTTCTCTTGCTTTCTGATATCAAAGGAGAACATCGCTTTTCCCAAGAGGTGTAATAATTCTACCACTTTGAAAATCTCATTTAAAAATCCATCCCACGACATCCAGTATCTTGTAGGCCCAGGCAGAAGCATTTTGAGTGGAAGGCTGTGTCCTCAAAAAGTTTACAAGGCATGACACTGGTCTGCAAAAGGGGAAAAAGTGACAGATGAATACGGTTATCTGCCAGGAGTCGGAGTTGGTTTTGGACCCTTAGGAATCCTTTCTAGGTGATTCCACAAGAGCATGGACATTAAAAGCAAGGGTTTGGTGTCATATCTGAGTTCAAGCTGTGCTCTGCCATTTATTGATGGTGTGACTTCGGACAAGTTATTTCTCGCCCATTGTTATTATTTTAAATCTCTCCAAACCACAGCCCTTTGTGTAAAATGGTGATGGCATTTCCATAAGGTAGCAACAGCAAGGAATATATAAAAGTGATGGAAAGTGTTAGAGGACCATGAACTTGGAGTAGCACAGAGACCACTGTCGCCAACCAAAGGCAGCCTTGGAGTGGAGGTGTTGGAGCGCCTGGCTTCTCTCTGCGTGGCCCCCACTGCCCAGTTCACAGATGGAGTCTGAATCTTGGTGAGCACCTAATGCTTCAGTTGTCAAGTCGGAGGAGAATTCCACTCTTCCTCCCAGGCCTAAGAAGCCCATTGCAGTTCCTCATTGAAATTCTCATTTATTGGGGCCACTTTGGTGGCTGCAGAGTTGGTGATTTGCCCAATTTGTATGGGAGCACACGCTTTAAAAAGGCTACTTTAAACTGTGACTTGACAGGATAAAGATGTCATTTAATATCTTCCCAACACTTCAACTTCTAAGACCAGGGTCAGCACCAGGGCTGAGCTCCTTCTCCTCTCAGATCTGGAGGGCGGGGCTGAGACCGGGAAAGAGACTGGTATTAACAGCCACAGGATCGTCTCTTGTCTAAAGGGGGAAATGAAGACATGCATTGAAAAAAAAAAATCAGATGATCAAATTGTTGAAGGGCTGACAAGAGTTTCAACATCTGTGACAATGAAATCCTGTCCAAGACAAATTCTATCATTTCATCCAAGATTTACCTACTGGCTGTGACTCACAGACAGAAACCAAAGGAAAGCCTGGCTGGGTCCAGGCGTTGTGTTCTTAGAGAGGTCTGGAAAGCATTGGCTTAAAATGGAATTGGAGCTCTCCCTTACCATCCTGCTCATGGGGGGCCTGAGGTGAGGGTACTGGAAACTTCCATAATTGGAACTGTCAGAGGCACTCACTAAGCACCTAAGTTTTTAAAAATAGAGTTGACATATGATCCCGCAATCCCAATCCTGGGCATATATCGGGACAAAACTCTAATTCAAAATGATACATGCACCCATATGTTCATGACAGCACTATTCACAATAGCCAAGACATGGAAACAGCCTAAAACTGTCATCTGTCCATGAATGGATAAAGAAGATGTGGTGTATATATATATATATATATATATATACACACACACACACACATACATACACACACACACACACACACAATGGAATACTACCCAACCATAAAAAAGAATGAAATATTGGCATTTGCAGCAGCAAATGGATGCAACTAGAGATTATCATACTAAGTGAAGTTAAGTCAGAAAGGGAAAGACAAATACCATATGATATCACTTATATGTGGAATCTAAAATATGACACAAATGAACTTATCTATGAAACAGAAACAGACTCACAGACATAGAGGACAGACCTGTGCTTGCCAAAGGGGAGGAGGGGGAGGGATGGATGGATTGGGAGTTTGGGATTAGCAAATGCAAACTGTTATATATAGAATGGATGAACAACAAGCTCCTACTGTATAGCACAGGGAACTATATTTGTATCCTGTGATAAATCATAATGGAAAGAATATAAAAAAGAATGTATACGTGTGTATAACTGAATCACTTTGCTGTACAGTGGAAATAACACAACACTGTAAATCAACTGTACTTCAATAATTTTTTTTTTTAGAAACATCTAAGTTTTCCCCCAAGACAAGGTGTTTCAGGGCATCCAGAAGAGGCAGAATGTCTAGTCCTTGCCATCTCAGGTACACAAACACTGGAGACTAGTGAGAAGATTTGGACAAGTGAGAGGGAGAAGCTATCAGTCATGGAAACTCAGGGAGTGTTTTGTGGCCACTGTCTGGTCAGGCAGAGGAGACTTGTGGGAGGTGGTGGGTCTTGATGTGAATCTTTCTGGATACCTTGTGGTGTGGACTTGGCCTCTGTAGGTAGGAATCCCAAGCCCCCCACAGCCTATGGTGGAGCTCAAGGCAGGCAGCAATGAGGTGCTCCCCAGAGCTGCCCTGTGGATGTAGAAGGGTTTGGTTAGATCATAGGAGAGCTCTGGGCCATGCGAGGTCAGGAATTGATTGTGTGGCTACACTGATCCCCTCAAGAGCTTCTCCTTTTTGGGCTGGTTTTCTTCTCATCTCCAGGGAGATAATAGCCACTGCTATTCATGGCTCTGCACTTAGATCTCCTCTTGGCTAGGACTTCTTAAACTTTTCCAATTTGAGATTAAATTTGGCCAATCAAGAGACCTTGGAGGTGATGCTCCTTTTTGGAGTGGTTTTCTGACTTCAGTCTTTCGTGGTCCCTGGGAAGGTTGTTTAAAACACAGACGAATGCAGCCCCACCCCAGATATTCTGATTATGGGGTCTCGTTGCTGGTCTCTTTAATCTATTCAACAAGAACTCGAGGAGCTCCTGCTTCAGGTGGTTTGAGGACCACTATCCTAGTGCAGTGGGATTCAAAGTCACCCTGGACCAGCATCACTGGGGATCTTGTTAGAAATGCAAATTCTTTGGCCCTACCTCAGATCGACTAAATCAGAAGCTAGGGTAGGGCCAGTAATCCAGTTTCAACAGCCCTCCTGGAGATTCTGAAGCAGGCTAAGGATTGAGAAAGAACCAAAGCACTAGGATTTGCAACGACCAAGGGTGTGCTGAATGAATTTCAAGCCCTGATTGTTTGCCACTTGCTCCTGGGAATGGGGCACCAAGAACCAGTGTGAGCAGGCAGGCATAATTTTGATTAGGCACTAATCTGGTGGTATTAAAAATTTACAAGGAAACTAAAAACAACAAGGAAACGATTCATGCCTAGAAGTATTACCATCGTCCTCTTATAATCATGGGTATGTCACTGTGCACTGTGAATGCTGGCTTTGTGAGCCTGGGTAAGGTACCTGACCCTCCCGAATATCAGTTTCCTCAGCTGTAACATGTACATAACATCATTTTATCATCTACCTCAACAGTGTTAAAACTTGTATGAATTCCATAGCACAGAGCCTGGTTCAGAGCAAGCCAATACAGCTACTAATATTTGCTAGAAATCTATGGTGGACAGAATTCTAAGACGACTCCAAGATCCCTACCCCTTGACGGTTGGCATCTCTGAGTATGATGTCATTCCTTTGATTAGGTTCTGTTACCTGGCAAAGGTGATGGGATGTCCTTCCCGTGATCACACTGTATTATGTGACTGTGTCTTAACTGACAAGGGAGACATTCTCCTGCTGACCTGGAGAAAGCAAACAGCCACGTTATGAGAGGGTCATTTGGCAAGGACCTGAGGGCAGACCTGGGAGCTGACAGTGATCCCTGAATGGCAGGTAGCAAGGAAAGGGGCTCCTGCTGTGTTTGAGGGACAGCAAGGGGCAGGGTAGTGGGAGATGAGGACAAAGGGACGGGTTTATAGACCGCTGTAAGGACTCTGGCTTCTGAGCAGAGGAATGACATGTTCTGACTTTCAGTTTTTAAAGAGTCACTTTGGCTTCTGTGCAGTGAATAGACTGTAGGGGTGGGAGGACTAATTACCGGTTGTGAGCAATCCAGGGGAAGAATGATGCTGTGTGCCTGCATGTGCACACAGACAGACACATGCACACACATGTGTAATATGTAATGTAATGTATATTACAGTACAACTCCCACCTCTAGCCAGGGTGGTAGCAGTGGAAGTGGGGAGGAATGGCTGGATTCTGTATGTATTTGGAAGGTAGGGTTAACAGGATTTCCTAATAGATTAGATGTAGGTGGTGAGAGAGAGGAATCAGATATCACTCTAAGGTTTTTGGTGAACAGTTGAGGGTGGAGTTGCCATCAATGGAGATGTTGAAAGCTGTGTGTGGAGCAGATCTGGGGCTGAGGTCAGGGGTCGGTTTTGAATATGTTGGGGCTGTGATGTCTAGAAGACTTTCAGGTGGAGGTGGTGGGAGTGTAGATGGAACACAAGCCAAGGTTGGGAGCCAGGACTGGGCCGGAGATGCAAATTTGGGAGTTATAAGCATATAAATGGTTTTTAGAGCCTTGTTTAAAACTTTCATAAAGAAATTTACTTAATTTGATGGACTCCTTCATTCTGATATTTTTCTCATGAGCTTTTTGGTGTTCTTTCCTGTTTTGGAATAAAATTGAGATTAGTTGGTGGACTTTTCTAATGTTCTTACTTAGCAAAGTATATAATTAGCAACCTTTGTTCATACAGGGGGCCATGGCACTTTAAACACTGAAGTAGGACATACACAAAAACGTGCACAACTCTGAAGTGTAGTGCAGCTCAGTGAATTAGCACAAAGTGGGCACAGCTGTGCACCCACTGCTTCACTCACAGAGGATGGCATTATCTACACCTGAGACTCCTCATACCTTTTAATCACCTCCCCACCTTCTCCCAAGGTGACCTCTCTCCTGACTTGTACATTGTAGTGTAGTTTTGCCTGTTTTTGAACTTCCTATCAATGGAATCGTAGAGTATGTTTCCTTTCTGTCTGGTTTCTTTTTCTGAACCTACCATAGGATTTATCCATGTTGTTCTGTGTAGCAACAGTTGGTTCTTTTTCATTGCTATGTAGTATTCTGCTGTGTGACTATATCACACACTTTTAACATGTCCATCATTCTGTTGATTGTCCTTTGGGTTATATCCAGTCGTTGACCATTTTCAATGATGCCTCTATGCTTCCTCATTCAAGTCTTTGGTGTATAGTGCACACACTTCTTCAGAAGTAGAAGAACTGGGTGTGCTTATGTTCATCTTTAGATGCTGACAATCTTCCAGGGTGGTTGTAACAGTTTGCTCTCTCATCAAAAGTACATGGGAGTTCCAGTTGCTCTGCATCATTTTGTCAGCCCTTGATATTGTCTGTCTTTTTCATTTTAGCCATTGTGCTGGTATCGAGTAGTAGATCATTGCTGTTTGCATTTGCATTTCCCTGATGACTAATGATGGTGAACACTTTTTTTTATCAGCCATTTGGATATCTTCTTTCATTATGTTTGCTCGAGGCTTTTGTCCATTTCTATATTGCGTTATCTGTCTTTTTCTTATCGAATTGTAGGAGTTTATGAATAATATGGATACCAGTCTTTGGGTCATAGATGTGTTCTCCTACTCCATGGCTTGCCTTTTCACACTCTTAATGGTGTCTTTTGATGAGCATAAATTTCTAATTTTAATGTAATACACAATATTAATCTTTTCCTTGGTGGATAATGTTTTTTGTGTTCTGTTTAAGAAATCTTTGCCTACCATGAGGTTTTACCTTTTCTATTTGGATCTAAAACCTACCTGAAATTGATTTTTGTATATATTGAGTTAGGGGTCAAGACTCTTCTTTTCCAGTATGAGTATCCTGTTGATCCAGTACAATTTATTGAAAAGATCATCCTTTCCCCCATGCTCTGCAATGCTCTCTTTGCCATGAATCAAGTATTCATATATGTGTGATCTGCTTTTGGCTCTCTATTCTGTTTTATTAATCCGTTTATCTATTCTTGCTGTCACACTATTCCATCTTAGTTACTGTGGCATATGAGTCTTACTATCTAAGAATGTGAATCCTCCAGCTTTGCTTGGAATCTAACTAGTGAGCTTGATGGGCAAGCCAGGTGGACAGGTCAAGAGATACAGCTCAGGAATGTGAATAACGCATCTGAAATGGTGAAAGCTAACTCTCCTGCATGCTCACCGCATGCAGACTTGTGCTGAACCCTCTACACGCACCATGTTAGTTATTCTTTGAGGTCTCTGTCATCCAAGGATGTCTGCTATTGGAAGACATCCCTCAGAGTTCTGTTGCCTTGGTTGTTCTTGGCCCTGTGCATTCCATAATACATTTTATAATCACTTCATCAATGTTCACAATGAAATCCTGATGTTGTTTGATTGGCATTTTATTGATTTATGATCAATTTGAGAAGAATAGATATGTTTTCAGTATTGAATCTTTTAATGCAGTGGTTTGGTGAACTTTTTCTGTAAAGATTCTGATAGTAAATACTTTAGGCTTTGTGGGACAGACAGTGTCTGTTGAAACTACCCAATTCTGCCATTGTAGAATAAGAGCAGAAATAGATCTATAATATACAAATGAATGAGTGTAGCTGTGTTCCAATAAAACTTTATTTAAAAAAAGAGTCAGTGGGCCAGATTTAGCCATAGGCTGCAGCTTGCTGACTCTTGTTCTAATCCACGAACATCTCCAAGTTCTTTCATACCTTCTTGCTCTGTGAAATCCAGAAGTCTGGGAACCATATCCTATTATCTTCAACCACACCTTATAATCCCCTCCTCACGGTTCTGTCCTGCCTTGCACAATAATTGTTTGTCTTTTTATTGGAGTCTCTGACTAGTTCATGAGCCATTTGAGACCAGGGACTAGGTTTTTTCCATTTCTTTTTATCCCCGTGGTGCTCTATGCAAGGTCTGGAACTCAGGTCCTTTGGGCATACAGAAAGAACATGTATATATTAGGTTTGGAGCCACCGGAGAGCCAGCCTGCATTTATTGACCCCCTGGGTCCTAACACGGCACTCCATGAGCCTTGTGTGTGTGTGTGTGTGTGTGTGTGTGTGTGTGTGTGTGTGTGTCTGGCTTCTTCATTCAACATGCAGGTTTTGAGATTCATCCATTCATTCATGCTGTTGTATCATCAGTCTGTTCCTTTTTGTTACTGAGCAGTATTCCTTTGTATGAATGTACTCCCAATTCCTTTATCCATTCTCGTCTTGTTTTTAACATCTTTATCGGAGTATAATTGCTTTACAATGGTGTGTTAGTTTCTGCTGTGTAACAAAGTGAATCAGTTATACATATACATATGTTCCCATATCTCTTCCCTCTTGCATCTCCCTCCCTTCCACCCTCCCTATCCCACCCCTCTAGGTGGTCACAAAGCACCGAGCTGATCTCCCTGTGCTCTGCGACTGCTTCCCACTAGCTATCTATTTTACGTTTGGTAGTGTATATATGTCCATGCCGCTCTCTCACTTTGTCATGGAATATTACTCAGCCATAATAAGAAACGAGATTGAGTTATTTGTGGTGAGGTGGATGTACCTAGAGTCTGTCATACAGAGTGAAGTAAGTCAGAAAGAGAAATGCTAACACATATATATGGAATCCATGAGCCTTTGAATGAATGACTGGACTAACCAAAGGAGAAGGAACTGCTATTTCTGTTTCTCACTGGAAATCCCTTGGTAACACCTCTTGGGATCACGTTTCTTTTAGAATGACAGCATTCTGCACCTGGCTTCCAAGAGGAGGGTTTACTGGGGGCCACTCTTTCAGCACCACCTGGCAGAGCTGCTCCAGCCCTCTGCGATTTAAGTTTTGCTGTTGTCTGACCCTGAGTGGGGAGGAAGAGAACCTGACTCAGCATAGCCTGCGGTGACCTTCTCTCTGTGATTTACAGCTTCACGCACAGAGTCACTGGTCACCCTGAGAAGAAGTGACTCAGCAGATCACAGCCCCGGAGGTTGATAGGGGTCATTTGGGGCCTCTGGCACAAGGACACCTGGCAGCCTGGGCTGGCTCTCCATCCTCAGAGTCAGCAACAGGACCACGTTCCAGGACTTCCCAGCTTGGGTTAGAAATTGGGCTCCCTTGGAATGTTTTCTTTCACTTTGGGTTGTGTTTTTAAAGCTGTACCTTTTTTTTTTTACAACCTTATTGGAGTATAATTGCTTTACAATGGTGTGTTAATTTCTGCTTTATAACAGAGTGAATCAGTTATACATATACATCTGTTCCCATATCCCTTCCCTCTTACGTCTCCCTCCCTCCCACCCTCCCTATCCCACCCCTCTAGGTGGTCACAAAACATCGATCTGATCTCCCTGTGCTATGCGGCTGCTTCCCACTACCTATCTACCCTACGTTTGGTAGTGTATATTATGTCCATGCCTCTCTCTCGCTTTGTCACAGCTTACCCTTCCCCCTCCCCATATCCTCAAGTCCATTCTCAAGTAGGTCTGTGTCTTTATTCCTGTTTTACCCCTAGGTTCTTCATGACATTTCTTCCTTTCTTAAATTCCGTATATGTGTGTTAGCATACAGTATTTGTCTTTCTCTTTCTGACTTACTTCACTCCATTTTATTTCTCTAGTGCTTAGAACACTGGTTAGCACATTGTAGTTGCTCAAAGACTTCAGATCTAACTAGTGTGGTTGGTGGGCTAGCCAGGTGGACAGCCTGGAGGAGTGAGAACAGCGCCTCTGGAATGGCAGTAGCTAAATTTCCTGGTGTCCACTGCATCCCAGACCCTGCCACGCTCTCTGCATGCACCATCTCAGTTACTCTCTGCCATCCAAAGCCAGCTGAAACTGGAAAAGGCCCCTCAAAGTAAATCCATGTAAATGGGGACTAAAATGTCAAAGTGAACAGAGGTGGTGAGATTGAAAATATTTTGGAATTTTGTATTAAAACTGCAATTAAAATCTTTAGAAATAAGTTTCCTTAAAGTAACAAAATTGAAGTTGGGGAGAAGGTATGAAGGAGACTTCAATTTCAATAATATGTTCTCTTGTTAAAAAAAAAACAATAACTGTAAAGCAAATATAACAAAGTGATCATTTACTAATTCTGAGTGATATTGTATTCTTTTTTGTCAAAAGACAACTTTATGGAGATTTAATTCTATACAGTTCACCCACTTAAAGTGTACAATTCAGTGGTTTTTAGTATATCCACAGGTTTGTGCAACCATCAACAAAGTCAATTTTGGAGCATTTTTATCACCCCACAAAAACCCCATACACTCTGGACATCACTCCCCTTTCCCCTCCCCACACCCATTCCACACCCCTCCTCCGCTGCCAGCCCTAAGTCAACTGCTAATCTTCTTTCTGTCTCCATGTATTTACATATTCTGGACATTTCATATGAATGAAATCATATAATATATGGTCCTTTGCATCTGGCTTCTTTCATTGAACACCATGTTTTCAAGATTCATCCATGTCGTTCCATGTCAGTGCTTCATTTCTTTCTATGGCTGGTATAGTTCTTTATGCTTTTCTGTAGTTAAGCAATTTCCCAACCTGGCAAGATATTCTATTGTGGTTGTATTGGAAGAATTTTCTTACCTGCAGGAGCTAAATATTGCAGGGAGGGGCACGAGGAGTGCAAGGGATCAGGTTCAGTTGTAAATTGGGTGGTTGGGGACAGTTTCAGTGTAGAGGTGCTCTTAGGGCAAAGATTGAAAGAGGTGTGAGTACCTAAGAGAAGGTGATCCAGAGTAAAGACCTGAGATAGAGGCATGTCTGGAGGGTTCAAGGAATATCAAGGAGGCAGTGGGGAGTGAGGAAGGGAGAGAGCAGGAGAGGTATTGGGGTGGGGTGGGGACTGGAGATCACTTAGGACCTTGTAGACTGTTGAAGGCATTTGGCATTTCTTCTGGGTGAAATGGGAAGCCATGAGAAGGCTTTGAACAGAGCAGCAGCTTTCCTGACATTCAAGTTCAAGGGCCCCTCTGGCCATAGTGTTGGTGATGGACCATAAGGACTGGAGAGCAGAGGCAGGGAGTCCAGTTTGGAAAGAGTGAGTGTGACCATGGCTTGGATTCCAGCACAGGGAGATGAGACAACACTCACAGGATCTGCTGATGGATCGAACGTAGCGGTGTGAGAACAACAGAAGAGGTGATGCTGGCTTTAAGGGTCTTCTCTGAGTGGCCAGTAGACTGGAGTGGCTCTTGTCTGACATGGTAGAGACTTGAGAAAGGCAGGTGAGGGTTGAGGGGAAAGATCAGTGATTTTTTTTTTTAAAGATTTATTTATTTATTTATTTATTTATTTATTTATTTATTTATTTATTTTTGGTTGCATTGGGTCTTCATTGCTGTGCGTGGGCTTTCTCTAGTTGCGGCGAGCAGGGGCTACTCTTTGTTGTGGAGTGTGGGCTTCTCGTTGCAGTGGCTTCTCTTGTTGCTGAGCACGGGCTCTAGGCGTGCAGGCTTCAATAGTTGTGGCACAAGGGCTCAGTAGTTGTGGCTCGTGGGCTTTGTTGCTCCGCGGCACGTGGGATCTTCCCAGACCAGGGCTCGAACCCGTGTGCCCTGCATTGGCAGGCGGATTCTTAACCACTGCGCCACCAGGGAAGTCCCAGTGATTTGGTTTTGATAACGTTTTTCAACCTTCACTTCTCCATAGAGTATGGTTCTGACCCAGCGTCTATGTAGTATTACAATTGCTAGTTTGGTCTCTCCTTACAAGTCATTTCTCCTGGGGAGATGTCACCAGTTCCCCCTGGAACTGGGTTTAGGGTGCCTGCTTGTACTTCCCTTAAGGCCTGAGCTTACAGTGCTGGTACAGTGCTATAGATGGGCAGGCCAGGGATGACCCTCTGCCCTGTGCTGGCCAGGACCACCAGTGAACACTGTACATCCCCACTGGGAGCATAGGGATACTCACCATTAGTTTGGTGGCATCCTTCCCTACAGACATGAAGGCACTTCCTTTTCTCACTCTGAAGTCTTCCATTTAATGTTTAGGACAAGAATGAAACAATGTACAATCCCCAGTTGTGTTTCTGGGTCTCCCAATAACTTGCTTCTACATTTCCCCAGACTTTTCCTATTTTCTACTGCCCTTTGGGCAAAGGTGTGCACACACGGGTAGTGACATTGGGTAAAGATTAAAGTGAAATTGACAGCTCCCTGTTATTAATGAGTAAAAATAACCGGACACTGAAAATGAGAGAGGAAGATTTATCTTTGTTTTAAGAGTTAAAAATCTCTTGGGAACTTCAGTGCATTACTGAAACAAATGGCTGTAAATTTTCCTGAGCACAGATCAGTATTTTAAGGTGACAAAAGGCTGGCTACAGTGACAGATTATATTTAATATTGAGGTGACAGTGGAGATAGCATCCTCTTCATTTGCTATTTTTCCAAGTTAGGGCTTCAAAGGGAATAGCTGGGGAGACAAACATTTATTATTTAAGTTTTCCGCTTCCTTTAAAAGGTTAATATTGCTGTTGTACTTAAAGAAAAAAAACCCCACAAAAATATGTTTTAAATATACATTTGTTTTAAAGCAGCTAAAAGTGAAATCCATGTCACTTAACCCTTTACTTTCCACAAAAACCCTCTGGCATTGTTATGTCTTGTAGCGTGACAATGATGTTGATAAAGTGATGCCATATTTTCAGTGTCTTTAAGCTGGATTCTAACTTCTGTATGTGACCCAACTGCCGTGTTCCATAAAGTCCTTTCAGAAGCCTTATAAGATCAAGCAATGCTGCAGTTTTGAGTTTCATTAATAGAAGTATAATGTCAGGGTGCATTGCTAATGGGAAGGTCGGGCCACCTTCCCTGGGATCAATCTAGTCCTTGTGCCATTGGAGGAGAAGGACCCTTGGGAAGTGGAGGGTCACACAGGGACCTAGAGGCAGGTCTGGAAACCTTTCTGTGTAGGACACAGCTGAGTAGGGTAGGGCATTGCAGAGAAAATGTAAAATGGGGCCTGCGAGCTGTTGGCAGACACCTGATAGGTTTCTAGCAAAGGGGAGTAATTTGTTCTGTGCATCACATCAGGAGGCTAGGTAAGAACAGCTGGGAAAAGAACTGGGGTGGGTGGGTTAAGCATTTGGTCTTTGCATCAGACAGACCTGTGTCAAGTCCCAACTTCACTGTTTCATTCAGCAAATCTTGATTGAGGGTCTGCTTCAATCCAGGCACTCTTCTATGCATGAGGAATACAGTAGATACAGGACAGAGAGGGTCTCTGCCCTCCTGGAGCTTACATCTGAGTGAGGAAGCCAAAAGGGAACCCATATTCAGATATTGAGAAGGTTATGCAGCAAATAAAACAGGGTGATTGAGAGCAGACTGGATGTGGGTGGGTGGAAGGGACTGCTGTGTACGGGGTGCTCAGTGGCTGCTTTACAAGGTTAAACATGTAGGCTGAAGCATGAACTGTGAGAGGGATCCAGTCCCATGAAGGTTCAGGGGGAGGGCGCCCAGCAGGGGCAGAGGGAACGCAAAGTCGCCGTGGTGGGAAGTGGCCTGGGGTGCTCAGGGTTCAAGCTCTCAGCCACAGAGCTGAGCTGCACACGAGGAACCAGAGGGCATGTTCCCATGGAGGGGTCAGAGATTGCATGGCTCAGGCCACTGGGGAAGATCAGCTTTCTGCAAAATAGCTGCTTGTGGCTCTATCAACTGCAGCATCTGTGCTGCTTCTGGAAGGGCTTTCCCATGTTGTTAACCTGGGTAGAGACCCTGTTGTGTCACGTCTTGTGTTGGGTCCTGTTAGGGTCACAGGTGATGATGATAATCACATATCACAGCTTCAACTGAGGACTGTTGTATACTCAACACTTTGTGTGCCATCTTGAATCCCTACTAGTTGGGAATGATTTCTCTTCCCCTGTTGTTCTGATGACACTGAGATTAGAGAGGGTACGTGACTTGTCCAGGGTCACACAACATCAGTACTGCTCCTAGGACCATGCTTGTTGCTAGTTTTCTGAACTGCAAATCAGGAAAAAACAAGTTTTGAAGTAGAGTTTAGAAACTCACCATGTCCAGGACACCAGTGTCAGTACTATGCGTGACTAATATAATTTAAAATATTAGAAAACATGATTCTTGTCTTGAATAAAATATTCATCCAGCAAGGCTCTGTGTGGTGGTGACAGCTGAGGGCATATGTGGGCATTTGTTTTTGGAGGGGTGGCCTTCCAGTTAGGAGACTTCTTCAAAGTAAGCTAAGCATCACTCTCTAATAAGATATCATGACCTTTAATTTTTTTTTTTTTTTTGCTGTACGCGGGCCTCTCACTGTTGTGGCCTCTCCCATTGTGAAGCACAGGCTCCGGACGCGCAGGCTCAGAGGCCATGGCTCACGGGCCCAGCCACTCCGCGGCATGTGGGATCCTCCCGGACCGGGGCACGAACCCGTGTCCCCTGCATCGGCAGGCGGACTCTCAACCACTGCGCCACCAGGGAGGCCCGTGACCTTTAATTTTTGAATGAGTAGATGCTTTGGGGCAAAAAAAGCTGCATTTGAGGAAAGCTTTCTTCTTTTTTTTCCTCTTGATATCTAATTTTTGCAAAGGAGCCCTAACCGGGGATAGATTCAAATCCTTTATTTCTGCCCTCCAACTAGCTGTGTGATTGTAGACACTTGTCCTGGTAATTAGCTTTCTGGATTGTCTACTAGGTCTGGGTCAATGATGACTGAGGTAGGCTCAGCTTCAACACTGTTTAATTCTAATTAAGGGGCCCCAGGAGTGGTACCTGTGAGGCACCTGCCCACATTTTATCTTGAATGTCTTTGTCTCGATTCAGTGCAGTTACAAACTCAGGCTGCAGGCATAGCCCATGCATTCATTTAGGAGTGAAGTTGACTCCCACCGTGAGCTCTTTATCTTCATGACTGCATTCTGGCTTCCAAGGAAGAGATGGATTGTCCTGGAGGCACACTGCAGCTCAGGAGCCTGCAGCCATCCATCACTGGGACACCTTCTTTATGGGTAGAATGACTTTGGTAACGCTTGCATCAATGTCAGCCCCGGGCGATGGTGCCTGATGTGAGCCCGACAACCAAGGGTACTTTGAGCAGCTACTAAAGATTTCCTTATGGTTAATAAAGGGATTGTATTAATGAGTTAAAATATGTGGGCCAATTAGGGGAAACTGGGGAGTCTGGCCACAGGAGGCTTGGCATAGGTGAGGGCTGGGGGCTGGGGAGCGTCTGGTGTTTTCTGTTTTCTGGGAGAAGATCCAATGTGGAGAAGAGAGAGGATTAAACTAATGGCTAACATTGGGCCCTTGCCCTGACTAGATCCCATGCTAAATGCTTTGCATGGATTGTTGCATTAAATCCTCATGGCAGCCCTCAGAATTAGGTATTATTGTTGTGTCAGTTTGACAGATGGGGAAGCTGAGACACTAACTGTTTGAGTCACTTCCATAGGGTTACAATCTCAGGGGTATGGAGCCGGGATTTGAACTCAGGCAATCTGATTTTGGAGTCTAACTCTTAATTATTTCCCTCTGCTGTTCCTGTATATCATATAGCCACACTCTTTGCCACGTGACTTTGCTATGCTTCCCAGTACAGAAGAGGGAATATCCACCCCCACCAACTATTTGATGTTGGACTCGGCCATGTGACTTTGTTTGGTCAATGAAATATTAGTGGAAGGGATTCAAGCAGAGACTTTCAGGGGTTGGATTCTCACCTTTCTGCTACGTGCCATGACAAGAGCATGCCCTGGGAAGCTGTTTCTCCATGCATTTGATCTAAACTCAACCTGCAGCCAGAAGCTAAACTGAGCCACAGCAGCAGTACACAGCCTGTGTACAAATCCACAAGTGAGAAATAAATGGTGCTTGTTAAGTCACTGGTTTTGGGGATTGTTACATGGCATTATCATAGCAATAGTTGACTGTACAATGGGGTCTGCTAAATCATTTTCTTTCTCTCCCTTCTTTCCTTTTTCTTGCCCCCTCTTCCATTGAATACCTACTGTGTGACAGGTGCTGTGCTAGGCTTGGGGAAAACAGACACACTGTGAGTCCCTGCCCTCATAGGTCCCAGTCTTGTGAGGGAGTTTGTTGATAGGCAGATGAATGAATGTGCTATACTTGAAGCACAAGCAAAGCGTGACAGTCATCGACTCAGCCTAGGAGTTTGGAGAAGGTTTTACCTCGGTGGTAACATTTGGCCTGGGCTTTGCAGGATTTATAGGAGTTTGCCAGAACTGCTATTCTAGAACAAAGGAAGCTTTATTTAATAGTCTCTGCGTCCCTGGGGCCTGGTACATGACAGACACCCAGTGATAGCTTGGAAAGAGAAAACTCTGGTGGTCCTTAGGGAGTCCTGGACTGCCCGCCCCGCCCCCTTCTCCAGCCAACCAAGATAAATCCCACAGATCTACTCCAAGGCCTTGTGCTTGATCTTTTAGTGCCTTCCCCACCCTGCAAAACCTCCTTTCTTTGTCTGAACTTCAGTGAAGCAAGAAGCAGCTTCTGCAGGTTTCCAGTAAAATCCTATGGTCGGAACATCTGTGTACAGGATCTTTGGTTTTCTCCTGATTAAATAACGAAGGGCCTTTCATCTCTGTTCATGCTAGAAGAATTCAATTTTGCCAATTAATGTAGTGAGTTGCAAAATTTAAGGAAATGATTGTTTCTGCAAAATAAAAGCAGTCACCATATTTTTATTACATGACTTTAATGGTTCAGTACCACTGCAGCTTTCCTGACATGTTTTAATTGCTGTGCTTTGTGGTGCAGGAAAACCTGGCTGGGTGTGACTGGAGAAAATTGCTTCTTTGGGAATTGCTGATGTTTTCAGCAAGAGGGGCATGTGTGTGCATGTATGTGTGCACACGGACACCTGTCTCTTTCTTGAAATGTGCTGGATTGAGGCTTAGCACTGGTGTATCAGAGAAGCTTAAACTGGAAGCAGTCATGCCTTAAGGCAGCATCCCCACTTCCCCATTATCCAAGCTAATGAGACAAGATCAAGGGTGTGGATAATCAAAAACATGGACAATTGCTAATGACTGTTCTGTGTATGTGTGTGTGTGTGTTTAGCTCCTGGCATATTATGTGTGGCTTAGACTGAGCTATTTCAGAACCAAAAATCAGGATGCAAATTCTCACAGTTAAATTTTCTGATTGGTAAATGTATTTATATGAAACATCTTATAGAGATGTACAGATTGTTTTACATCTAACAACTCATTTATAAAAGAAGGAATAAGATTATTAACTAGTTTATCTTCACTTATATGTACCAGACATGATTCCTGGTATTTTACATGTATTAACTGAATGATTCTCCTATTATCCTCATGATAGGCACCGTTTTGATCTACATTTCATGTATAAGGAAATGGAGGTCCAGAGGGTATGAGTTACTTGGCCATAGTAACAGTGGTAGTAAACGGGAGAGCCAGGACTCAAACCCAGGCAGTTTGTCTCCAGTGCCTGAGCTCGTAATCACCAGCAGTATGTGTTTGTTGATAAGTGTTGGACATCAGGACTGGACTGTTCTAATACCTGAGAAGGATGGTGCCATATATACAATTTCTGATCCTATTTGAGTCCTTTCATTCTGACATAATCTTTACGGTGGAGCCTCACTTAGTCATTTATCAGTGTATTCCAAAATAAGTTTATTTGAAAAAAGATAGTGGGAAAGGATACTGTTTTTTAAAATAAATATTTTATTTTGGAATAACTTCAGATTTACAGAAAGGCTGCAAAGATAGTACAGAGAGTCTTCATACAGCCCTCATTCTACTTCCTCTGATGTCATCTTACATGACTGTGGTGCTTTGTCAAAACTAAGAAACCAGCACTGGTACAGTACTAAGTAAACTCGAGGCTTTATTCGGATTTCACCAGTTTTTCCATCAGTGTATTCTTTCTACTCCAGGGTCCCATTTTGACCCCAAATAGCATTTTCTTTTTAAATTAAAAAATTACCCATGGAGTCTGGCAGGGTCTAGCATGTAGTAAATGCCCAATTCATTCATTTGGCAAACGTTTGCTAAACGCGGCTTTGTGCCTGACTCAGTTCCGGCATTGAGGCACAGCTGAACAAACCCAGTCTTGCCCTCCCAGGGCTAACATGCTAATAGTTTGTTGAAAGAGCTTTTAACGATGAGAATGAGTGTTCACAAAGTGGCAGGCTCATTTGACTGATGTGACCCTGGGAGGTGACTGGTGTTCAGAAAGGTGAGTAACTTTCCCAAAGTCACACACCTGGTTAGTGGCAAATAAACCCTTTTACCCCACGTCTACGTGACTATAAGGCTGATGCCCTTAACCACTGCATGGAAATGAATGAATGAATTCTTAATGCAATCTGAGACATGTGTTGGATGTGTTGGATGCCAAGATGTGTTGGATGCCAAGAGGGAGCTAGTCTGAGTTCAAAAGAAGGAAAATAAAATTACCAAGAATACCCACACACACACACCCGTCTTTGAATACATGGACATAGTCTGCTCCAATCCTTTTAAAGAATGTAGGTGTTTTTCTGTGTAGATGCCTAGAAGATAAGCAGCAATGAATTATCTCTAGACTCACAGAAGCATGGTTGTGTGTGTGTGGGTGGAGCTACCAACTCGAGACTTCACTCTTGGAGGAAGCTTCTGGAAAGTGCTGCCTAGAAATGATGGTGGGAAAGAGAAGTCTGCAACTCAGCTAGCAGAAAGTCATTACCTATAAATTTAATGTCAGTTGTGCTTTTGCCAAAGTCCATGACATTCCTGTAGGATAAGTGAGCAGGTGGTGCACACATCTGGGCAGACCTCCCTCCATGGATCCTGGGAGGAGAACATGTTTTTTCTCTCTAAATCCTACCCTCCAGTCATGCCAGACTCTCATTGGCCTGTCTAGATATGCAGTTTTGTGTGACAGTGCATTTTGTTTGCTATTTCCCTCTCTTTTTTCCTTTTGAAATCCTTTCTATCTTCTAAGACCTGAAATTGGAAGGAGTTACTCTCACCACTGGGCTCCCAGACGTTGTATTCAGTCCTTGAGCCAGACTCACTCTCTCTTTGTGTTCACTCATCTATCTCCTTTGAGCAACCGAGAGCTCCTTGAAAATGGAAACTGGATCTTCCTCAACAATCTTGTCCCACAAGCCAGCCCAGGAGGGCTGATCTTAGCAGATGTTCAATGACTGTTTTCACTTTGAGAGGAAATGGAATTGAATTAGTATAGTAATAATCCTTCAGTACTTACATATGATAAGCATTTTATATATTAGGTTATTTATTCCTCCCAACATGTTGAACTATTTTAATTCTCATTTTCTTATCAGAAAGTGAGACTTTAAGGGTGCAAGAGACTCGTGCAATGTGCCAGAGCTAGCAAGAATAGAAACTGAGATTTCAAATCCAGGCAGTCTGGCAACAGAGTTTGTATCCTTAACTGCTGTTCTATGCTGCCACCAATCAACTCAAGAGAATTTACTGGACTTTGTCCAAGAAGTTTACCTTTGGGGATGTCATTCTGTGGCTTAGATCTGTGGAAGAGAGGTGTGAACAGGTTGGGGAGCTGGTGCACTGAGCTCCAGCTCCTTTTTGGGAAGTTGCATTTCTGGTAGAGAGTACCAGCTGGTCTATAAGTCCCAAACAAATGGGTAGTTGTACCTTGAATTAAGAAAACCCAGGATATACATATCAGAATTTACAGCATGGGATAGTAGATGAAATATGAACTTTGGAGTTAGACAGAGTTGAATTTAATAGCTGACCAGCTGACCATGACACTACTGACTGCAGCTTTGGGCAAGCCACTTCACATCTCTGAGCCCCAGTTTCCTCATCTCTAGAATGGGCATAATTACTTATACATCTTTCTCAAAATTATAAAGATTCAATAAGATATATATATATATATATATACATTCTAGTTCTCTGATAATATATACATATCAGATAATTTATCAGAGAATTAGAATCTATAAAAAAGAATCAATGATAACGCTACAGTTGAAAAATACTGTAAGTGAAATGAACTCAATATATGGGTTAGACACAGCAGAAGAGAGGATTAGTGACCTGAAAGATTACTAGAAAAAAAATATATGTAGCACCTTATATTGATTGGAGTTGAAAAAATTTTAGCTGCTATTCTTAATGGGGGATTATTTGGGTTCAATTTTTTAAAAAATTTGCAGAATGAGTTGTTAAAAAGATTCTTAAATGGACTTCATCTGAAATATCTGATTAGTATGAATTTTATTTATGCCCCAAAGGTCTGAGATGCATCTGTGATGTTAAGTGGGGAAAATCTGCATGGTCAATGATTACTACATAGGGAAGACTGGGCTCTTTCATACTTACACACTCTTTCAACCCCCCTCCCCACCACTTGTCTTTGTCAGATATTTGCTGAGTGCTGGAGATAAATAGGGCACAGCTTAGGAGACTGGTGGTCCTCAAATGTACATGTTCACCCACACTAAGATTCATGTTTAGAATAGACAGGCTTCCTGTCTGCTCAGCCCTCATACCAGCAGCCCTAAACCTTGCCAAGTCAAGTCAGGGACAGTGATTGTTTGGCAAGTGCCTAGGTAAAGCAAATGGTATTTGCGGATTCTTTCCCAGGAAGCATCCTCTCCTGGGGGCTCTGTGTTCTGGAGTTTTGGCAGCAAATGGAACTTTAGAATGAGCACAGCTGTGTTTCAGATTTTCTTACCAGTAATGGAAAAGAAACTTGTTGCAGACAAATGTTCCTGTTGAGAACAACTAGAAAAACTGGTCCCAAATAAAAATAAAACCCACCACCACCACTACCCCACCATCATCATCACCATCACCATCTACAACCAAATTCATGCATTTGAGAACATCAAAGAGCTACCAAAGCAGCTAGAACTTAGGGACCCAGGGTCCCGGAGAGAGGAGAAGCCCAATCATGTTAGTCCAATATTCGGCTGTGTCTTCCTCTTAAAGGTGTTTGACAGTTGCATAAAGCTGAGAGGATAAGAAGCTGAGCAGAAAGCAATAGTCAAAAGGCTGGAAGACCAAGCAGGAATTTTGGCAGTCTCCTGGGTCTGGGAGAGAAATATTGAAATCTGGGTCTGCCAAGGAAGAGGGTATCTGGTAAACACTTGGATTTCCAGTTGGTGTCCGGGAATGGTGATATAGTAAGAACTCGAGTAAATTTAAAATAGAGCAGCCCTCAGAAGAGATTGAAGCCTGGCTTCAAACTCCTCAGTCCTCAACTGAATTCAGGTGATTTGCCTCTGCTTTACTCCAAAGAGAAGTAAATCCTTTCTGGAGGAACCTATACTTCACCAGAGCCTCAAATTATATTCATTGTGTTTCATACACAATATTTTGCATTCAATAAAAAATTCCAGGAATGCTAGGAAACAGGGACAAATGACCAAAATCCAAAACAAAGACTTGGGGTTATTTAGACATGGACTTTAAAATAACTATGATTAATATGCCTAATAAAATAAAAGTTGGAGAATTTTATCAGAGAACTAGAATCTCTTAAAAAAAAGTCTTATGACAACTGATGAAGAGCTGAAAAATATCTTAGCTGAAATTAACTCAATATGGGTATAACAACAGATTTGACACAGCAGAAAAGAAGATTAGTCACCTGGAAGATCAATAGATAATGCACACACTGAAGCATAAGGAGAAAAACTGATGGAAAGTACAGAGAAGAGTATAAGAAGCATACGGGAAATGGTGAAAAGATCTAATATATAAAATTGAAGTCTTGAAATGAGAAGAGAGAGACAGTGGAGCAGAAGCTGTATTTGAAGAGATACCAGCCAAGAATTTTCCAAACTGGTAAACAATATCAAGCAATAGACCCAAGGAGCCCTATACATCCCAAGCAGAGTAAACAAAAAGACTACCCTAGATTCATTTTTCTACAACTAAAGAAAACCAAAGACAAAGAGGAAGTCAGAATCTTCCAATGAGCAACAACACAAACAGCTGACTTCTCTAAAGACATGGTGAAAGTCAGAAGATACTGGAACAATATTTTTAAAGCACAGAAAGAAAATAATAGCTACTTAGAGCTCCATATCTAGAGAAAGTAACCTTACAACACAATGGTGAAATAAAGGTGTTCTCAGATAAACAAAAATCTAGAGAATTTGTTGCCAGCAGACCATACTAAAAGACATATTAACAAAGAGTTTTCAGGCAGAAGAAACATGATCCCAGAAAGAGCAGAAATGCAGAAAGGGATGAAGAGCAATACAAAGGGAAGTTATGGGGAAATCTAAATATATGCTGATTTTATAAAATAATATATGCAAAGATAACGCAATAAAAAAGAAGCCTATATGGCATATAGAAGAAGATATACAAATGGCTAATAAGCATGTGAAAAGATACTCAACATCATTAGTCCTTAGGGAAATGCAAATTCAAGTCAACATGAGGCACTATTTCACAATGAATGGCTATAATAAATAAGACAGATGATAACAAATGTTGATAAGGATCTGGAGAAGTGAACACCTTTATACATTGCTGGTCAGAATGTAAATTGGTGCAGCCACTTTGGAAAATAATTTGGCAGTTTCTCAAAAAGTTAAAGATAAAACTATCACATGACTCAACAATTTCACTTCTATGTATCTACCCAAGAGAAATGAAAACAAATGACCACACAAAAACTTTTATGTGGATGTTTATTGCAGCATTGTTCAAAACAGTCAAAAAGTAGAAACAACGTAAATGTCCATTAGCTGGTGAATGGATAGACAACATGTGGTGTATCACACAATGGAATACTATTTAGCAATAAAAAAGAATGAACTATTGGCGCATGCTATATCATGAATAAACCTCAAAAACGTTATGACAGAAGCCAGACACAAGAGACCACACATTGTGATTCCATTTATATGAAATGTCCAGAAAAGGCAAATTCATAGAGACAGAAGACAGAAAGATCAGTGGTTGCCTAGAACTAAGAATAGGAATGAGGATTAACTGTAAGTGGACATGGAGGATTTTATTGGGGGAATAAAGTGCTCTAAAACTAATTTATGATGGTTTTACCACTTGTAAAAGCTTACTAAAAATCATTGAATTGTAGATTGATGAATTTTATGATATGTAAAATATACCTCAATAAAGTTGTTTATGTGTAAAATTAAAATACATACCCATGTTTACACAAAAGTTAGTGAAGTCAAAGGGATTTAATGTTATAAATATCTTGAATTGTCCACAAAGGGTTAAAAGTAATAATTTATATTAGACTCTAGTAAGTCAAGGATGCATGTCATCATCTCTATGGTAAATACTAATAGAAGAGTGAAAATGTAACTAAAAAACTAATAGAGGAATAAATATAATAAGAAATACTTGATAAATATAAAGGAAGGTAAGAAAACGTAGAATAAGAAAGAAAACAGTTTGACAAATAGAAAACAAATAGGAAGATAATTGATTTAAACAGATATATTAATAATTACATTATATATGTAAATAGATAATATATTCTAATTAACAACAAAAAAAGAAAATCTAATGCTATGCTCTTAAAAGAGATATACCTTAAATATAAGGTACAGAAAGATTTACAGTAAAATGATAGAAGAGTATATACTATGCAAATACTAACCAAAAGACAGCTAGTGAGTGTCATTTTGTTAATATAAGACAATGTAGACGTTAAGACAAAAGACATTACTAAATATAAGGTGAAACGTTTCATAGTAATAGCAAAGACAGGCTCAATCTACCCAAAAGAAAAAATCTGAAAGATAGAAATAAAGCAATTCATATGCACCTACTAACCTCACCTCACAATATATACAGCAATATATGATCGAACTAAAAGCATATTCATAATCATAGTGGGAATTTTTTTTTTTTTTTAACACAACTGTGCCTCAGGATGATTTTTTTAAACAACATTTGCCTTCAGTGTTGTGGTTTCTGTGTTTGTGTGTGTGAGCGTGTGTGTGTGCGAGAGAGAGAGAGAGAGAGAGATTTATTTTATGGACCCAGTGTGTGGGGTGAGCTGAGACATTGGGAACCAGAATGCTAATGGCAAAGGCCACCTGAGTTGGGGAAGGAGGTGGCGATATGGTCCACAGACATTGGTGATGGTTCCTGGGCTTGCTTTGGCCCCCTCTCTGCTGGATCACCCATATCTGACCCCTGAGGAAGCACAGTGACAAGTCTTGGGTATTTCCATGGAAGGCCTGTCTCCAGCAGCAAGAGGGGTCACATGGTAGTGGACAGACCATCTGGGCTCCTGCCTCCTTGGGGAAAGTCACTCAGACAGATGAAACTCTCCTATTTTTAAATAGATCCGGAGTTAGCCTTTCTGTATTCTTTCCCTGATCAGCAGTTTCTGGTGCTTTTCCATCAAGAAGAACATTCTTTTGGCTAAGCTGAATCCCTCATGTCATGATTTAAGCGCCTTTAATCTGCTTACCACCGTCTTATTGATAGAAGAGCAGAAATCTCTTTGAACACAAGGTTTTTATTTCCTCAATCATAAAATGCAGAATGGAGTGGTGAAAAGTCCAGATTCCAAAATAGGATGCTCCTCTTCTTAGCTGTGTGACCTTAGATAAATTACTTCTCCTTTTCCCTATCCATAAAATGGGGGTAAAATTAGTGGTTCTGAGGATTAAGAGAGACCATGAACACCAGTCTGCCAATAGAGTGTTCAATAGTATTACTTATGCTTATATTCACTGTAGAAAATTGGAATTGATTCACTTATCCCTGTAGTACTGAGGATAATTCTTGGCATCTAGTAAGGTCTCAATAGCTGTTGAATCAATATTCCAAAAGACCCATGATCTCTGCCTCTGTGCTCCACAGTACATGTCAAAGCTCCTAACTGGCCAAGGTTTTATACTCCTGAAGGTAATATAACACTTTCTTCATCTGTCTTAATCCATAACCCTATATGCTAGGGCTGTAACTGGCCCCTACTAAACATGTTTCATATTTTAAAATAAGGTGGTGTATTAGTTTTCTAGGGCTGCTGTAACAAATTACCATAAACTTGGTTGCTTAAAACAGCAGAAATGTATTGTCTCCTAGTTCTGGAGGTCAGAAGTCCAAAATCCAGGTGTCGACAGGGCAACACTCTCTTCTGAGGCTCCAGGGGAGCATCTGTTCCTGGCCTCTTCCACCTTCTGGTGGCTCCAGACATTTCTTGGCTTGTGGTTGCATCACTCCAACCTCTGCCTCTGCGGTCACATTGCCTCTTTCTCCTCTGTGTGTATGTGTTAAGAATCCCTCTGCCTCTCATAAGGACACTTGTGATGGTATTTATGACTTACCTAGGTAATCCAGGATAATCTTCTTCATCTCAAGATCCTGAACTTTACACCTGCAAAGACCACTTTCCCATATCAGGTACCACTCACAGGTTCCCGGGACTAAGAACTGATTTCCTTGGGTGGCCCTTATTCTGCTTCCTACAGGCAGGGAATAGAAAGAGCAAAGGACTATGGCAATGTCAGGTGATTGAAAGCTGTCCTGCTTGGGGAAGGAGGGCAGTTGGGACATTTTCTGCAAGATGGAACCTTCCTGTACTGAAATCCAGTGTTGGCTTTTCAAGCCTTACCCCCCAAACCTCTCTGTTGCCTTTGACATCATGGAATCTTTCTTCTTTTTGGAATTAACCTCTTTCCTGTTTCAGTGCTACCTCCCACGGTCTCCTGGTTTCCCTTCTACATCTCTGGAAGCATCTTCTCAGAACCTCTGCTGCCTCCTGTTTGTTAGGCGGCTCTTTCTGGAAATGAAGGTGGGGCTCAGCGTTCTGCCCAAGGGCCCTTCCCATTTCACAGATGGAAAATGGAGGCTGAGAGAGCTAAGAGGTTGCCCAAGGTCACTCAAGCAGGGGAGGGAGCGGCCAGGGGAAGGAGGGGCTACTAGGCAAAATCAAGATTGGACTTGATGTGTGACTCAGATGTCCTACTCTTTAGTGATACATGTGCTGCCTGTCTGGTTTAATGTGTCCCAGTACCTAACATGTACTAGATGTTCAATAAATATTTCAGTAAATGCTGAATAAGAACTCAAACCCAGCTCTTCTGGATCTAATCTATTATTTATTTCAGCCAACATTTTAGTAAAGACATCATTTTCTTCCCCCCAAAGGGAGTCGCTGTCCCAGAAATTGCAGTTCCTCTCAAGATTTTTATTTTCAGCAGCTCTAATTTTTATGTCCAGGGACTACACTTAATTATTGCAAAACATCTGCCTGCACAAAATGCCATTTTGTTCCTGAATCATTCCCAAGAACTCCCTGTGACCTCTTGTACTTGGAGACACAACTTCTGCAGAGGCCCTGGGCCAGCAGAAATGCCTCCTGTTTAAATGGCAGCAGGAGAGATTCAAGGACAACTTGCTTTGAAAACCATTACTAATTAGATCACCCAGGGCTTAAAAAAAAGATAAGACTCTAAGTAACAGGCAGTGGTCCTTATCAAACATTTAATAACCTCTGCATGGCTTTTCATGAGCATCTCTGTTTGAGGAGGCATTTTTTGGGTGGGATTTTTTCCAGGCCCTTGCATGGAGTTTCATAATGATGATCACAACAGCTCTCATTTACCAAGCCCTTTCCCCATGCTAGGCAGGATGCTAAGCACACCTTGAACTGCATTACTTTCCAACTTCACAATGTCCTACAAGGCATGGACTGTTACCATCTCTACTTTACAGGGAAGGACTCTAGGTCACCAAGAAGTTGACCCAGGCTGACCCAGTTGGTAGGTGGGAACAGGATCTAAACCCACATGGGCTGACCCCAGAGCCCTCTTCAGCCTCCAGCCTCTAAGGTCAAAGGCATTCAGGGGGCTGCTGCCCAAAATGCGGCCAAGACAACAGAGTTGCAGGTTTGGGAGAACTACTGCAGCCTTTCACTGCAAGACTGGGTTTGACATTAGGACGGTCTTCCTGACTAAGATTTTGAGGCACTGGGACCAGGTAAGGTCCACAAGCCTTTGAATGGCCCACAGGGGCCTTGCTGGTCTCATCCCTGCCTTGCTCTTCAGCCTCATTTTACACATCTCCTCCCTCCACCCCCCACCCTGTGGCTGAGCTCCTGGAGCATCTATCCCTCCCAGGCCTCTTACTTTGCTTTTCCATGTGCCTTTGCCTTGTTGGGGCTGCCCCTCCTCCACCCTTGGGCTGAGTCAGGTACCAGGACCTTCTCCCTGTCCTCCCAGTGGCCTTGTACAATGCCATCAGGGTGTCCTTTACGTCTTCCTGACCTCCCGGCCAGGTCAGTGTCCTCCAAGGTCACCTCTCCTGGCATCCTGCATTGCTCCCCTGCAGTGCTTACAGCTGGCATTTTGCACCTGTCTCTGGGATTTGATTGTTGCTCCTACCAGACTGTAAGATCCGGAAGGCTGTTAACTGTGTCTGGTTTTGGTTTTATTTGTTTGTTTTTTATAGTCGATCCCCAGGCCTCAGCACATTACCAGGCACATAGTTCAAATTCAAGGTATTTTTTGAATGAGTTAATTGTCTACTTTCTTGTTGGTTTCCTCAATAGACTGGCAGGAAGTTGTTGGCATGTTCAAATTGGTCTATTGGTGCTAATAAAGGTACAGTATACAAAGGTGGGGGCAGGATGGAAAGAAACCACATGGGGTAGGGCAGTACTGTGGGCTAGTGCCAGCAGGGAGGTATTAGAACCCCCGGGCCTGAGCGGCCAGGGGAGGGAGGGGCTGCTAGAGCATGGAGAGGGCTGCCTGGCAGGAGCTGGGGCCAGCCCCTGGCCACCTGCAGGAGAGAGCAGAGGAATGAGGACCCTACCTCACCCATCTCTTGTTCTCTGTCCTCTTGACTCAATTACCATTGGCTAAGCCCACCAAGCAGCCATAGAACAAAGGGGCCCACTGATGCAGCTGCACAGGCCTACCTCCCGGGGTACATCAGGGGTGAAGTGTCTATCCAGAACTGTGTTATATCGATGTGGGAAGGAATGAATGGCCTTCCCAAGAGATGTGACAGTGTTGTGGTTTTCTGGGAACTGGAATTGAAGGAGAAGATAGAACTGGATGTTGCTGGTTTTATTGAGAAGACCTTGCCTGGGCTCCGTAGGATTTCTCTTAGTTTCGTGCTAATACCCAGCCCTGTATGAACCATAACATGTTGAATTAGCAGGCTTTAAACTAGCATTGATGAGCAGAGAGGAGGGAATATGGCGGTGTGGACAGATCAGCCCCATTTGAGTATGCATCCTGGGTCCAGGAGAGGCAGTATTGCATAGTGGTTAGAGCATGGGACTAGGAGCTTGGTGGCTCGGGTTCAAATTCTGGGTCTACCACTTCAGAGCTGTGTGCCTTAACTTTTTTTTAATCTGTGAAATGGGGATAATGGTATATGAGGATGTGATGAGCTAATACATACAAAGCATTTAGAAGCATGCCTGGCACATAACATAGGTGAGTGACCACACTTTCTTGTGAGCTCTGGACAGCCCTGAAGTATGCCTGTAATCCTGGCATAATTATTGTATCCCTTCACTCCCCAAGAGGTTCTGATCTGGAGATAACTCATATGACCTTACACACAATAAGATGTTATTAATGCTGAATGTTCAGCCAAGCTACTTAACTGCTCTGAGTCTTAGCTCAGAAATGAACATAACAATAATACCAGCTTTGTTGGGCTGATTCGGGGATGATGGGATGATGCAGGACGGCTAGTGTACGGTTGGTCTCAATTATGGTGATGTGGTCTGTGGTTCAGGCTCTGAGTCCTGGTAAGACATGTGGACTTGGATGGGCCCGCTGACGCCCTTACCAACCAGTCTGCATTCATACAAACCTTTAAAGTGAATGCATTATGAAGAATATGATGCCCCTAGGGCTTCCCTGGTGGCACAGTGGTTGAGAGTCTGCCTGCCGGTGCAGGGGACACGGGTTCGTGTCCCGGTCCGGGAAGATCCCACGTGCCGCGGAGCAGCTGGGCCCGTGAGCCATGGCTGCTGAGCCTGCGCGTCCGGAGCCTGTGCTCCTCAACGGGAGAGGCCACAACAGTGAGAGGCCCGCGTACCACAAAAACAAACAAACAAACAAACAAAACCAGTATGATGCCCCAAACCCTCAGACCTCCTGGGAGGAAGGCATGACCCATAACCCTGTTGCCCTGTTGGTTATCTTGCCTTGGGCAGCTCTGCTATTTATTCTCAGCAAGGCAGTTTTGCTGATTGTTTCCCAGGGAAACCTTGAACCAGGTCAGGCCTGTCTGCTGTAAGTAAGGGTGGTGTCTTAACCCAGATTCCTGCAGACCTATGGGAGCTGCTGATTGTTTGAGGACTGTTTGATGTGTCATCTTCTTTTTTCCTGCAGCTCCTTGTTTGAATGAGAAAAAGGGATTCAGGGCTCCTTATAGCTCTTTACTTTTTTTTTTTCCCCTCCTGACCTGCCTTCTTGTGCTCCAAATACCTGGTGCTGGACTTTTCAGTGGAAAGACAGAACGAACAGCACCAAGCTGGGGCGGTGTTTTCAAGAACAGATATAAATCTCTAGGTTCCTTTCTGGGGCAGAACCTTCAGTTCAGAGCACTTTATTTTATAAAGCCAGCCTCTGGACCACAGAACAGAGATGATGTCCCACTTTTATTGCTTTGACCATGACCCTGAAAAATCTCTCCACTCCATCATCATGGAAAGCTCCCCATGTTGGAAGGTCACTGGCCAGCCTATAAGCACAGATCAAATACCAGTAGTGCCAGCTGGACCACACCTGTGGTATGTGACTTTGGGGATATCACTTTCCCTCTCTGGGCCTCCATTTCTTCATCTTTTAAATGAGGGAATTGAATGAACTAAGGTGATTTTGACTTCCCTCCTAATTATATAATTCTTTTATCCCTAAGATATAGGGAAATAAATTTTTAGCTCAACACAAAGGGCTTTCCAAGAGTCAAGACTGCCCAACAGACAGTGGAGCAGCCTGTCTCAGGAGTAGTGACAGGTCGGAGGCATTCAAGCAGAGCAATCTGAAGGGGAGGCTATAGAAAGCCTTCCTGACTTCAGTGGGCAGTTGGTCGGCGTGGCTCAGAGCTGCCATGATTCTTCCTGGGACTATCTCGTTTCTCTTCTCCCACAACCTCATGTGCTGGGGTGGGTTTTCAGTTCATGGAGGAATTATGGTTACTTCTAGGGGCCTCGCTAGAATGGTCTAAATTGACACTTAGCTCTTAGAATCTGGAGAGATTTTTTTGGCCAGTAGAGTACTTACTGCTGTAAAAGTCAAGCTTGGATCCAGACCAAACCTGACTATGGGAGAGGGTTAGTTTTGCAAAGATTTCAGAAAGTGTCTCAGTTTTATTTTCACCTCAACATCAGATGATGATTTGTCTGAGCAGAGAATTCCTGATCTGAAATAAATTTTCTGCAGAAATTAACCCTGTTTCTTCCAGCATTTGGTCTTGCCAACGACAAGTCTGATCTCAATTTGATTTTTCATTCCTATGTTGATAATCTTTTTTTTCTTTTCTGGAATCTTTTAGGGTTTTCTTTATTCTGTTATGAAAGTTCACTATTGTATTTCTAATTGTGGGTCTATTTTCATGAACTTGGTTGGGGGGGATTCACGTCTTCATCTTATCTCCTATTTCCTCTCTTATATCCTGATTGTTCTTTAACTGTTCTCAAGTCCTAGTTACATCTGTGTTGAACAATAGGGTAGCCACCAGACACATATGACTATTAATCGTTTGATGTGTGATTAGTCTGAACTGAGACATGCTTTAAGCTTAAAATACACTTCAGATTTCAAAGATTTATTTATTTATATTTCTTAATTTATTTTTATTTATTTTTTAACATCTTTATTGGAGTATAATTGCTTTACAGTGTTGTGTTAGTTTCTGCTGTATAACAAAAGGAATCAGTTATATGTATACATATATCCCCATAATCCCCTTCCTCTTGCATCTCCCTCCCACCCTCCCTATCCCACCCCTCTAGGTGGTCACAAAGCACCGAGCTGATCTCCCTGTGCTATGCGGCTGCTTCCCACTAGCTATCTATTTTACATTTGGTAGTGTATATATGTCCATGCCACTCTCTCACTTCATCCCAGCTTACCCTTCCCCCTCTGCCTGTCCTCAGGTCCATTCTCTATGTCTGTGTCTTTATTCCTGTCCTGCCCCTAAGTTCTTCAGAACCATTTGTTATTTTTTTAAGATTTCATATATATGTGTTAGCTTACGGCATTTGTTTTTCTCTTTCTGACTTACTTCACTCTGTATGACTGACTCTAGGTCCATCCACCTTGCTACAAATAACTCAATTTCATTTCTTTTTATGGCTGAGTAATATTCCATTGTATATATTTGTGCCACATCTTCTTTATCCATTCATCTGTCGACGGACACTTCCATGTCCTGGCTATTGTAAATAGTGCTGCAATGAACATTTTGGTACATGACTCTTTTTGAATTATGGTTTTCTCAAGGTATATGCCCAGTAGTGTGATTGCTGGGTCATGTGGTAGTTCTATTTGTAGTTTTTTAAGGAACCACCATACTGTTCTCCATAGTGGCTGTATCAATTTACATTCCCACCAACAGTGCAAGAGGGTTCCCTTTTCTCCACACCCCCTCCAGCATTTATTGTTTGTAGATTTTCTGATGATGGCCATTCTGACGGGTGTGAGGTGATACCTCATTGTAGTTTTGATTTGCATTTCTCTAATGATTAGTGATGTTGAGCATCCTTTCTTGTGTTTGTTGGCAATCTGTATATCTTCTGTGGAGAAATGTCTATTTAGGTCTTCTGCCCATTTTTGGATTGGGTTGTTTGTTTTTTTGTTATTGAGCTGCATGAGCTGCTTATAAATTTTGGAGATTAATCCTTTGTCAGTTGCTTCATTTGCAAATATTTTCTCCCATTCTGAGGGTTGTCTTTTGGTCTTGTTTATGGTTTCCTTTGCTGTGCAAAAGCTTTTAAGTTTCATTAGGTCCCATGAGTTTGTTTTTATTTCCATTTCTCTAGGAGGTGGGTCAAAAAGGAGTTTGCTGTGATTTATGCCATAGAGTGTTCTGCCTGTGTTTTCCTCTAAGAGTTTTATAGTGTCTGGCCTTATATTTAGGTCTTTAATCCATTTGGAGTTTATTTTTGTGTAGGGTGTTAGGGAGTGTTCTAATTTCATTCTTTTACATGCAGCTGTCCAGTTTTCCCAGCACCACTTATTGAAGAGGCTATCGTTTCTCCATTGTATATTCTTGCCTCCTTTATCAAAGATAAGGTTACCGGGCTTCCCTGGTGGTGCAGTGGTTGAGAGTCCGCCTGCCGATGCAGGGTACACGGGTTCGTGCCCCGGTCCGGGAAGATCCCACATGCCACAGAGCGGCTGGGCCCGTGAGCCATGGCCACTGAGCCTGCGCGTCCAGACCCTGTGCTCCACAATGGGAGAGGCCATGACAGTGAGAGGCCCATGTACCACAAAAAAAAAAAAAAAAAAAAAAAAAGATAAGGTTACCATATGTGCGTGGGTGTATCTCTGGGCTTTCTATCTTGTTCCATTGATCTATATTTCTGTTTTTGTACCACTACCATACCATCTTGATTACTGTAGCTTTGTAATATAGTCTGAAGTCGGGGAGCCTGATTCTTCTGGCTCCGTTTTTCTTTCTCAAGATTGCTTTGGCTACTCGGAGTCCTTTGTGTTTCCATATAAATTGTGAAATTTTTTGTTCTAGTTCTGTGAAAAATGCCATTGGTAGTTTGATAGGGATTGCATTGAATCTGTAGATTGCTTTGGGTAGTATAGTCATTTTCACAATGTTGATTCTTCCAATCCAAGAACATGGTATATCTCTCCATCTGTTTGTATCATCTTTAATTTCTTTCATCAGATTAGTGTCTTATACTTTTCTGCATACAGGTCTTTTGTCTCCTTAGGTAGGTTTATTCCTAGGTATTTTATTCTTCATATTGCAGTGGTAAATGGGAGTGTTTCCTTAACTTCTCTTTCAGATTTTTCATCATTAGTGTATAGGAATGCAAGAGATTTCTGTGCATTAATTTTGTATCCTGATACTTTACCAAATTCATTGATTAGCTCTAGTAGTTTTCTGGTAGTGTCTTTAAGATTCTCTATGTATAGTATCATGTCATCTGCAAACAATGACAGTTTTACTTCTTCTTTTCCGATTTTGATTCCTTTTATTTCTTTTTCTTCTCTGATAGCTGCTGCTAAAACTTCCAAAATTAAGTTGACTTATAGTGGTGAGAGTGGGCAACCTTGTCTTGCTACTGATCTTAGAGGAAATGGTTTCAGTTTTTCACCATTGAGAATGATGTTGGCTGTGGGTTTGTCATATATGGCCTTTATTATGTTGAAGTAAGTTCCCTCTATGCCTACTTTCTTGAGGGTTTTTATCATAAATCGGTGTTGTATTTTTTGAAAGCTTTTTCTGCATCTATTGAGATGAGCATATGGTTTTTCTCCTTCAATTTGTTAATCTATTTAGCACATTGATTGATTTGCATATACTGAAGAATCCTTGCTTTCCTGGGATAAATCCCACTTGATCATGGTGTATGATCCTTTTAATGTGCTTTTGGATTCTGTTTGCTAGTATTTTGTTGAGGATTTTTGCATCTATGCTCAATAGTGATATTGGCCTGTAGTTTTCTTTTCTTGTGGCATCTCTCTCTGGTTTTGGTATCAGGGTGATGATGGCCTAGTGGAATGCATTTGGGAGTGTTCCTCCCTCTGCTGTATTTTGGAAGAGTTTGAGAAGGATAGGTGTTAGCTCTTCTCTAAATGTTTGATAGAATTCACCTGTGAAGCCATCTGGTCCTGGGCTTTTGTTTGTTGGAAGATTTTTAATCACAGTTTCAATTTCAGTGCTTATGATTGGCCTATTCATATTTTTTATTTCTTCCTGGTTCAGTTTCGGAAGGTTGTGCTTTTCTAAGAATTTGTCCATTTCTTCCAGGTTGTCCATTTTATTGGCATAGAGTTGTTTGTAGTAATCCCTCATCATCCTTTGTATTTCTGCAGTGCTAGTTATTACTTTTCCTTTCTCATTTCTAATTTTGTTGATTGAGTCTTCTCTCTTTTTTTCTTGATAAGTCTGGCTAATGGTTTATCAATTTTGTTTATTTTCTCAAAGAACCAGCTTTTAGTTTTATTGATCTTTGCTACTGTTTCCTTCATTTCTTTTCCATTTATTTCTGATCTGACCTGTATGATTTCTTTCCTTCTGCTAACTTTGGGGTTTTTTCATTCATCTTTCTGTAATTGCTTTAGGTGTAAGGTTAGGCTGTTTATTTGAGATGTTTCTTGTTTCTTGAGGTAGGATTGTGTTGCTATAAACTTCCCTCTTAGTACTGCTTTTGCTGCATCCCATAGGTTTTGGGTCATCATGTTTTCATTGTCATTTGTGTCTAAGTATTTTTTGATTTCCTCTTTGATTTCTTCAGTGATCTCTTGGTTATTTAGTAGCATATTGTTTAGGCTCCATGTGTTTGTATTTTTTACAGTTTTTTTTCTTGTAATTGATATCTAGTCTCATAGCACTGTGGTCAGAAAAGATACTTGATACAATCTCAATTTTCTTAAATTTACCAAGGCTCGATTTGTGATCCAAAATATGATCTATCCTGGAGAATGTTCCATGAGCACTTGAGAAGAAAGTGTATTTTGTTGTTTTTGTATGGAATGTTCTATAAGTATCAATTAAGTCCATCTTGTTTAATGTGTCATTTAACACTTGTGTTTCCTTATTTATTTTCATTTTGGGTGATCTGTCCATTGGTGAAAGTGGGGTGTTATAGTCCCCTACTATGAATGTGTTACTGGCAATTTCCCCTTTTATGGCTGTTAGTATTTGCCTTATGTATTGAGGTGCTCCTGTGTTGGGTACATAAATATTTACAATTGTTATATCTTCTTGGATCGATCCCTTGATCATTTTGCAGTGTCCTTCTTTGTCTCTTGTAATAGTCTTTATTTTAAAGTTTATTTTGTCTGATATGAAAATTGCTATGCCAGCTTTCTTTTGATTTCCATTTGCATGGAATATCTTTTTCCATCCCCTCACTTTCAGTCTGTATGTGGGTATGAAGTGGGTCTCTTGTAGACGGCATATATACGGATCTTGTTTTTGTATCCATTCAGCCACTCTGTGTCTTTTGGTTGGAGCATTTAATCCATTTACTTTTAAGGTAATTATTGATGTGTGTGTTCCTATTACCATTTTCTTAATTGTTTTGGGTTTGTTTTTGTAGATCTTTTGCATCTCTTGAGTTTCCTGCCTAGAGAAATTCCTTTAGCATTTGTTGTAAAGCTGGTTTGGTGGTGCTGAATTCTCTTAGCTTTTGCTTGTCTGTAAGGGTTTTAATTTCTCCATTGAATCTGAATGAGATCCTTTCTGGGTAGAGTAATCTTGGTTGTAGTTTTTCCATTCATCATTTTAAATATGTCCTGCCACTCCCTTCTGGCTTGCAGAGTTTCTGCTGAAAGATCAGCTGTTAACCTTATGGGGTTTCCCTTGTATGTTATTTGTTGCTTTTCCCTTGCTGCTTTTAATATTTTTTCTTTGAATTTAATTTTTGATAGTTTAATTAATATATGTCTTGGCCTGTTTCTCCTTGGATTTATCCTGTATTGGACTCTCTGTGCTTACTAGACTTGATTGACTATTTCCTTTCCCATGTTAGGGAAGTTTACAACTATAATCTCTTCAAATATTTTCTCAGACACTTTCTGTTCTCTTCTTCTTCTGGGACCCCTATAATTCGAATGTTCATGTGTTTAATGTTGTCCCAGAGGTCTCTGAGACTGTACTTGGTTCTTTTCATTCTTTTTTCTTTATTCTGCTCTGCAGTAGTTACATCCACTATTTTATCTTCCAGGTCACTTACCTGTTTTTCTGCCTCAGTTATTCTGCTATTGATTCCTTCTAGAGAATTTTAAATTTCATTTATCATGTTGTTCATCATTGTTTTTTTGCTCTTTTGTTCTTCTAGGTCCTTGTTAAGCGTTTCTTGTATTTTCTCCATTTTAATTGTGAGATTTTGGATCATCTTTACTACCATTACTCTGAATTCTTTTTCAGGTAAACTGCGTATTTTCTCTTCATTTGTTTGGTCTGGTGAGTTTTTATTTTGCTCCTTCATCTGCTGCATATTTCTGTTTTCTCATTTTGTTTAACTTATTATGTTTGGGGTCTCCTTTTTGCTGGCGGAAGGTTTGTAGTTCCTGTTATTTTTGGTGTCTGCCCCCTGTGGGTGAGGTTGTTTCAGTGGCTTGTGTAGGCTTCCTGGTGGAAGAGACTGGGCCCTGAATTCTGGTGGGTGGGGCTGTATCTTGTCCTTCTGGTGGGCAGGTCCCTATCTGGTGTTGTGTTTTGGAGTGTCTGTGAACTTAATATGACTTTAGGCAGCCTTTCTGCTAATATGTGGGGTTGTGTTCCTGTCTTGCTAGTTGTTTGGCATGGTGCTTCCAGCACTGGAGCTTGCTGGCCATTGGGTGTAGCTGGGTCTTAGTGTTGAGACGGAGTTCTCTGGGAGAACTCTTGCTGATTGATATTATGTGGGGCTGAGATGTTTCTGGTGGTCCAGTGTCCTGGACTCAGCCCTTCCACCTCAGAGCCTCAGACCCAACACCCGGCCAGAGCACGAAGACGCTGCCAGCCACACAGCCCAGAAGAAAAGGAAAAAAGGTGAAAAACCATAACAGAACAAAAACAAAAACAAAAAAATGGACAGACGGAACCGTAGGACAAATGGTAAAAGCAAACCTCTATAGACAAAATCACACAAAGAAGCATACACATACACACTCACAAAAGGAGAGAAAGGAAAAAAATATATTTATAAAGAAGAGAGCAACCAAACCAATAAACAAATCCACCAATGATAATAAGTTCTAAATACGAAACTAAGATAAACATAAAACCAGAAACAAATTAGACCCAGAAAGCAAACCCCAAGTCTACTGTTGCTCCCAAAGTCCACTGCCTCAATTTTGGGAACATTCGTTGTCTATTCAGGTATTCTTCAGATGTAGCGTTTATCACGTTGATTGTGAGGATTTAATCCGCTGCTCCTGAGGCTGCACGGAGAAATTTCCCTTTCTCTTCTTTGTCTGCAGAGCTCCTGGGTTTCAGCTTTGGTTTTGGCCCCGCCTCTGCATGTAGGCCACCCTCAGGAATCTGTCCCCCGCCCAGAAAGGAGGGAGTTAAAGCAGCGGCTGATTAGGGCTTTCTTGCTCTCTCAGGCTGGGGAGAAGGGGGGGTATGGTCGTCCTAATTGGAATACAGGGTGAACCTGAGGTTGCAGAGGCCGGCAGGACATTGCAACAGCCTGAGGCATGCTGTGTGTTCTCCTGGGGAAGTTGTCCCTGGGTCATGGGACCCTGGCAGTGGCATGCTGCACAGGCTCCTGGGGTGTGTGTGGGTAGTGCCCTGCGCTTGCACACAGGATTCTTGGAGGCAGCGGCAGCAGCATTTATGGCTCATGCCCGTCTCTGGGGTCCGAGCTGATAGCTGTGGCTCGTGCCTGTCTCTGGAGCTCGTGTAGGTGGTGCTCCGCCTTCTGTGGGCACACTGGGAAGGAATCCCCTCTCCTCACACACCCCAAAACAAAGGTCTCTTACCTCTCCGGCAGGTCCAGACTTTTTTCCGGGCTCCCTCCCAGCTAGCTGTGGCACACTAGCCGCCTTCAGGCTGTCTTCACGCAGCCAACCCCAGTCCTCTCCCTGGCTGGTGAGTGCTGGTCGGCACCCATCCTTTGGGTGGGAATCTCTCTGCTTTGCCCTCTGCACCCCTGTTGCTGCCCTCTCCTTCGTGGCTCCAAAGCTTTGCCCCCTGGCCCCCCCCATCCCCGCAGTGAAGGGGCTTCCTAGTGTGTGGAAACCTTTCCTCCTTCACAGCTCCCTCCCAGAGGTGTGGGTCCCATCCCTATTCTTTTGTCTCTGTTTTTTTCTTTTTTCTTTTTCCCTACCCAGGTACATGGGGATTTTCTTGGCTTTTGGGAAGTCTGAGGTCTTCTGCCAGCGTTCAGTAGGTGTTCTGTACGAGTTGTTCCACATGTAGATGTATTTTTGATGTATTTGTGGGGAGGAAGGTGATCTCCATGTCTTATTCCTCTGCCATCTTGAAGGGCTCTCCTAAGATTTATTTTTAAAAAAGAAAATATCTCATTAATTTTAACATTGACTACATGTTTAAATGGTGATATTTTGTGTGTAATGTATTAAAATTATTATTAAAATTAATCTCACTTGTTTCTTTTCACTTTTTAAGTAGCTACTAGAAAATGTAAAATCACATATGTGGCAGGTATTTATGGCTTGTATTGTATTACTTTTGGACTGTGGAGTATCAGACACTTATGGAAACTCTAGGGCTTTTCCTTGAACGTCTTTTAACTTTTCTCTTTTACTTTCTATATCTTTGATCTCCTTTTCTCTCATATTTTATGTTTCTAAAATCTTTGAAGTGCATTTTGGAGGATTTCTGAATTCAGTCTTCTGTCTTACACAATTTATCTTCAACTGTGTTTGTTCTCATATTTAACCCTATACTAAATTTTTAATTTGGATGGTCATGTTTTGAAATGTTGATGATCTCTAATTGTTTGTGATTATTATAGTTGGTTCTTGTTTTAGAGATTTAATGGCTCTTTGAGGATATTAATTATGCTTATTTTAAAAAAATGGTTTGGTTTGTTATTTCTACTTCTTCAGGTGTTAATTCCTTCCTCTGTTCAATTTGGAGCTGCTTTTTCAAGGTATGAATTTCCCTGAAGTGTGTTGTGAGTTTGACTATGTACTTATCCTCATGTTTAAGATTCCCTGTTCCTCTCTCCATGAGTGTTCTTTTTGTTCATGACGGTCTCTGTCCATAAATTGTGAAAGATGTTTGGGATATGCACTTTGGTGGGCATGCTGGTAGCATATCTTCTGGGTGTGGGACTCTCTGTTGGTCCTTCCCTAGTTCACGGGCCCCAGGGCCCACATTCACAGCTTCAGGCTGGGAATGCTTTCTTCTTTGCTGTGCACAAACAGGGGGAGAGTGTGGGCTGCCTTCCCTAATATTCTAAGTATGGTGCCCCCTTTTCACTTAGTGATTGTTCCCAAGCCCCATCCCATCCCATGTCTCCCCTGAGTCTAGGCTTAGAGCGCCATGAAACTGCTCCTGCCTCTGTGGTGGTCTTTACCTGAATATGTTTTGAATTGTGGTTTTCTCTTTTTGTTTCTGTTATTCATCTGACACTCTCTTTTTTCCTCTCTTCTAGAAACTTTCCAAAGATTTTGGCTTGCTGATGAAATTCATTTCTATCTTTCAGAGTTTTATGAATTCTTCCTTTAAGAAAATATTTCCTGTTTATTTTACAGGATTTGGGGATATGGACATGGTGGGTGGGTAGCAGTACACACACGTTCTTAATCTGTCAACATGAGCTAGTTTTTCACAAAGAAATGAAAAGATTCCAAGTGATCATAACTTCCCAAGTCACTTCCTACTAATAACAACTCAGCCAACACAACATGGAAGTCCTCTTAGGAGGACCTGTGAGAGGTGGCAGGAGGCCACAGAGAACTTACCAGGGGAGACAGCTCACTCCTTGTACCTTCATCCTGAGAGGTCGTAGGTGTGCTGTACCTGAGTTCAAGTTCTGGAGCCATGCATGTTTTACAAAGTTGTTCTCCAACTCAGGAATCTGGAAAGGAGAAGAACGTAGGGAAAATGTTAGATGGATGCGTGAGCACTTAAAGCCATCTTACTTTTTTTTTTTTTTTTTTTTTTTTGCGGTACGCGGGCCTCTCACTGTTGTGGCCTCTCCCATTGCGGAGCACAGGCTCCGGACATGCAGGCTCAGCAGCCATGGCTCATGGGCCCAGCTGTTCCGTGGCATGTGGGATCCTCCCAGACCGGGACACGAACCCATGTCCCCTGCATCGGCAGGCGGACTCTCAACCACTGCACCACCAGGGAAGCCCCCCCATCTTACTTTTTTAGAAAGTTTCCCACCCTGTTGGGATTCACTGAAAATTCTCTTTTAATCTAAGACCTTGATATGACTAATATTTTATCTCAAGAGGAACTATATTGCTACTACATGAACACAACCTTCCTAACTTTAAACTTTAAAGAAAAACTAAAGAAGGGGCACTAAGGACGGTCCACGGGTATTTTTTTTTCTTTAAATCATGAATCTTTTTAATATCCCTCCATGGTTATGAGGCATCTCTTCTCCTGGGAGTTGTAACTATGCTGTCCACAGATTGCTGGGTCATACCAGCAATTCCACAAGGAAGTGTTCTTCTGTTGGACCCATCATAGGCACCTGTATATGGTGACTGCCCATAACACCAGTATATAGTGAGATCTAAGGTAAAGATTCTGGAAAGACTATTGAATGAATGAGTGATTGATGCAATAATCAATCCCGACTGGAACTGGAAAATATGTTCCCATTTTTATTCACTGAGTTGAAGTTGTTTTGTATTAATTCCCTCGAGATCATTAATAGGTACTTTCCCTTGTTGACATTCTCTTTGTTATTGTTATCACTGAACTGTACAGTCTTCAAGTTGACTCTTCTTTGCTTGGCATGTCCACCCTGCAAGAAGTTTTAATGATGTCTGTAAGTGTTACTCCATCATTTCTGTCTGTTTTTTTTTTCTTGATCATTTGTGAAAGTGTCCAATTAGCCCAGTTCTAGCCCCGATTCTCTAAGTGGATTTACTGTTTATAGTCTTCTACCCAAGAGACATCTTTGTCACATCACAAAACTGTCTTCCAGTTCCTTGCCAGCTCACGTTTTGAAAGGAACTTTTAGGAGAAGTATTTCTTGGGAAGTATCACAATACACACATGGTCATCTTTGCTTTCTGGGCATCCCTCCAAGGCTCTTGTCACTAAGTTTGTATCCTCCGAGTGTGGCCCACTAATGCTGTGGTAATGATTGCATCTCTGGCAGGAAGTCTGTGCGCATACGACTGCATACATGCTTGGAGCGTGATGTGCACCCTCTGTTTGTTGTTGGGGAACAAGTTATTGCTTTCAGGTTTAAGAAGAACCAGCAAGGACTTGAAGGATGCACAGAAAAGATATAGGAAGAGACTGAGAGAGCTGCTGTTTGCTTCTTGTATCTTAGATAAGTAAATGAGGACCCAAGGAAGGGAAGGATGTTTTCAGGGTCCTGAGAGGTCCGGGTTACTAAGTGAGGCTATGGCATCCTGGATTGTGAGTGCAGACTTAGGAAAATTCCTCCTTACTTTTGTCTTTAGGTTGGTGAGTGGGTGAGGACCTGAGGTTGGGGACAGCCAGTGTGGGTCTTGCCTACAGGATGATCTTGCCTTTGCTCTGAGTTTTTGTTTGTTTGTTTGTTTGTTTACATGATTCAAGGATTTATTAAGTCATACATGCAAAACATGCTGCTAATTGCATTAGCAAAATATCTAGGTAAAAACACTCCACAATTTTGCAACTGTCAATTTAAAAAATTTTGTTCTAGTGGTTGAAAGGTCCACGCTCGTATTCTTGCCAGTGGGTAAGTTGTACAGAACTTCATTAGCATGAGCACGGGGTTGACAGAACCTCACAGACCCCAGGGCACATCGTTAGAGCAAGGACAGGAGGCGTGTGCACGCAGTGAGGCAAGAGGTGGGGGGAGTGTCAGTGTTATTAGTCCAGGTGCAGTGCTGGTGATCTGACAGGGTTTACAGTTTAAGAATATCTAAAGTATTTTAAAAACTGTAAAGCTGCAACACATGATTTTTATACCTAGTTACTAGAAAACCAAGGAAAGCACATATTAGCTTTGAATGAAGTAACATGAAAACAGGAATGCACTTTTACTAATCTACAAAAAATTGTTTCTAATGCATATTCAGAAAGATTTTATAATACAAGGAGGCATATTGCTCATTAAGATGGGGTTCTAAAAGAAAAGCACTTACTAAGTTAGCAACTATGAGAATGATCAGGTCAAAGATGGATTAAATGCCCAATTTCAGGAGGGATGGGCACGTTTAAGGAAAAGGAGAAGCTTAAGAATGCTCTGAGTTTTGTAGGGAAGATCCATGAGTTGGAGGTGGAAGGAGAAATCCTGCCCAGTATCAGAGCCTTGTGAGCTGCCAGGATACTTAGAGAAAGCTCTGAATCAAAGAGTAAGAGCTCCAGTCATTGCTGCTTGCCACCAACTAGCCCTGATTTAGTCTCTGGACTTCAGCCCCCCTCACCTGTAATGTAGGCTTCACTGTACCCGCATCACAGAGGTGTGTGGAAATGCAAAATGAAATGATATAAACAGACTGTAAGGTGAGAGTTAATGCTTCCTGGATGCCAAGTACTGGTCTTGATGCCGGGGATCTGGACAGTGACCAAGATGATCCAGGTCCCTGCTCTTCTGGGGCAGGGAGTCGGAAAAAAACCAAGCAAACCAATAACTAAGATAATTTATGGTAGTGGTGGTGTTGTTCAGCCAGTAAGAGGGTAAGGAGATGTGGAGTGACTGGGAAGAGACTTTGAATTGGGTACCCCTGTTTCTATTAGTTTACGTTGGCTACTGTCATTATAAATCTGATGATGATAATGATGACAGTGGTACCCAGGGGACAAGATTGTTCAGTGCTGGATGTCTAAGGATGGGATGGGAACCGGATAGTAGTAATCCTGCTGGCTGTTGAATGGGCATGTGCATTACTGCTGACCCCATTCGTTCATTCAAATGTTTATTAAGCACTTATATGTGCCAGGCACTGCTTGGGCACTGGGTACACTGTGGGGAACACTGAAACCATGGCACGTGCACCTAGAGCTTACAGTGGAGCCAGGGAGACAGAAGTTAGTCAAGCACAAGTAGAAAGTCAATTGCTAATTTTGGTAAGTAGTCTTAAGGAGAAGCACAAGATTTAATTAAAGAGACTAACAGGCTTGGGGGGGGATCTGCTTTGGAGGAAGGTCAGGGAACCTCTCTGGAGTCATATTTAAGGGGACACCCGAGGGGCAAGTAGGAGTTGTCTGGCCTGGGAGAAGTGATGGTGTGAGCAGGACCCTCTTGGCAGAGAGGTGAATCTTTGGGAGGGTGGAGAGACTCTAGGAGCAAACGAGCTTGGCAGGTTCTGGAAGAGAAAGGACACACGTGTGGCTGGAGCGTAGGGGCATAGGGGGTAGATGGAGATACGGTTAGAGGAAGATGCAGGAGGCCAGATGGCTTGGTAGGGTCTGCCGTCCATCCCATCCATCCCAGCTAATGTGTTCCTTGTTGTTCTTTATTTTGTGGTACGCGGGCCTCTCAGTGTTGTGGCCTCTCCCGTTGCGGAGCACAGGCTCCGTTTGCGCAGGCTCAGCGGCCATGGCTCACGGGCCCAGCCGCTCCGTGGCATGTGGGATCTTCCCGGACCGGGGCATGAACCCGTGTCCCCTGCCTCGGCAGGCGGACTCTCAACCACTGCGCCACCAGGGAAGCCCCCTTGTTCTTGCCTCTGGTCCTGCCTCACCCCCAGCCTTTGTTTCCATCAGAACCACGGTGATTCTCAGCCCCAGGTCCAATCACGTCCAGGTGGCTGCAGAAGTCTCCTGGCTGAAATCTTTGACTCAGCTTTCTGTCCTTCCAGAGCTGGGTGTAGGCCCTCTGTGGCTTGAAAACCAACCATGCAGGAGGCCACCTTGAGGCCTGTGGCTGACCTCACCATGAGAGGCTTGGGATGGACTGCAGGATGGCAGAGAGGAAGTAACAGGCAGTATTCATGACCAATTCTCTTTATCCACAGTCCCCAGAACAGCCTGGAAAATGCTTCAATAGAGTGAGTCACACTGAAGAATCAATTGGCAGTCAGTCCCGATGATCCTGCTGATAATGGCTGTGTCCTCTCACACCCTCAGGGCCTTTGCACTTGCTGTTACCGCTGCCTGGGATGCTCGTCCCCTCCCCCACTCCTCTTCACCGAGTTAGCTCCTATGTACCCTTCAGTCCTATGCATAGAGGTTTCCTCCAGGAAATCTCTCCTGATTAGGTGAGATGCCCCCATTCCCTCCATTCATTCACCCCTGCCCTGGGAGATTGACAAATTCAATGAGCCTTTCTCACTAGACTGTGAGCTCCTTTATCACAGGACCTGGGTCTAATTCACTCTCTTAGCCTTGGTGCCTGACACCGATCTGGCTTATAATAGCACCTAATAAATAGCCATTAGAAAATCATTTGTTGAAGGCCCGCTATGCTCCAGGCACTGCGCTGGGAGCTAGGGAGGGGTCTGTGATGAGTAGAAACAGACACAGGCTATTCCTTCTACATTCATGTATATTTCAAATTTTTCTCATAAGAAGTTTAAAAAAATATATTAGGGTATTCCCTGGTGGCACAATTGTTAAGAATCCACCTGCCAATGCAGAGGACACGGGTTCAAGCCCTGGTCCGGGAAGATCTCACATGCTGCGGAGCAGCTAAGCCCGCACACCACAACTACTGAGCCTGCATTCTAGAGCCCGTGTGCCACAACTACTGAGCCCGTGTGCCACAACTACTGAGCCCGTGCGCCTAGAGCCCGTGCTTCGCAACGAAGAGTAGCCTCCGCTCTCTGCAACTAGAGAAAGCCCGCACAGCAAGTTAAAGTCTACTGGGGAAAAAAGCTATTAATAGTCACAAAATTTATTGTTATAAATCATGCTTAGAGATATGGAGAAAAATTGATAATAAAGTTAACTTTTACAACTCCTGAGTCCATGCCAGTATTGTTCTAAGAGTCCTATGTGCATCGCTCTTTTAATGCACACAGAATCCCTAGGAGGAAAGCATTGTTATTATCCCATTTTGCAGAAAGGGAAACCGAGGCACAGAGTTTTGCCCAAGATCACACAGGCAGGTGGGGCTGGATTCTAACCTAGGTATCCTGACCTTAGTTAGAACCCACTTTTGATTGTATCTGTTGCTTTTATAAAGATGCACCGAAGTCATGTATGTTCTAGCAATTCTAGAATCAGTCCCGAAGCTGTTCTTAGGGAGTGCATTTCCCCACTTGCCCTGGTCACAAAGACAGAGAAAATCTCAACAAATTCACTCCCTGACCAGGTCTATATCGAATGCTACATGTGGCCACAGTGACCTCTTGTGGTCAAAATGGGGATAGCATGAATATGCCACATAGGTGGAGGGGAGACCCAACCTCTGGGTTATTTCTGAAGTCGGTTTGTATTTTCTGAGGCTCATCCGGCTCATACCTGTGCTGTGCATCTGAGAACATGTGGGACGATAAGTCTCCAAAGGTGGACTTTCAGGCATTGGACATTGGATGGGGCCGTGGTGGGGGCCATGGGAAGTCTATGCTCCTGTGCTCTGTATAAGCTTATGGAAAACCCCAGACCTGGCTCTTCCCAGCTTCCCTCTCCTGGTGCTTCAGGTCAGGAGGACTCTGGGGAACTATGGCCTGGGGAGTTTATCTCAGCCCAGTTCACATAGTCACAGCTTTCACAGGCACTGTGCCCCTGGCTGAGAGAGGACCAGCTTATTCATTCATTTGACCAAATATTTATTGAGCACCTACTATGTGCCAGGCATGTTCTAGGTGCTGAGAATAAAGCAGACAATAAAACAGATGAGATTCCTGCCTTCCTCCTCCCCCCACTTCCTACTTATAATTTTGCATAATGATTTAATTCCTGGGGTTTTGGTGTGTACAGAGTCTGTATGTGCATTCAGGGAAAGGAGTCCAGCTTCTACCCCATTGAAAATAAAGATAATAAACCACAAAACCAACCCCTGCCCCGTGCATTCTGCTTTCATGGTGTTTACTTTCTAGTGGGGAGAGACATACAACCAGCAGATGGTCATACATGTCACAGAGGGAAGTAGACCCACAGTTAGGTGGGTGGAGAGTGGGTTGGAGGATGGGGGCCATTTTATGCAGTGGATTGGGAATCTTATTTATAAGGCACATTTAAGGAAGTGTAAAAGGTGTCTGGGGGCAGTGCAATTTGTTTGTTCTCTCTTTTTTGTCTTTTTTCCTCTCTCTCTCCTAGAATTATCCAGAAATTAATACACGCAGTGGTCTTTTTATTTGTTTGATAGTCAACCATTTACTCAGGGTAACACTGAAAAGAGAATTTCCCTGCTGGAGTGTTTTCCATGCAGGAGCATATATCCCCCTCTGTCCTCCTGTGCTTCACCCCTGGAGAAGTATCTGCAGGAAGTGGGAGAGTGGGCCACGTGTATATCTGGGAAGAACATTCTTGGCAATGGAAATAGCATATGCAAAGGCCCTGAGGTGGGCACTTGAGGAAGGAGGGGGTGTGGTTTCAGGAGAGTGAGGGTAGTGGGGACAGAAGGCGAGGCCAGAGAGTTGGGGGAGGGGAGGCGGGCAACTGTCCTATGGGGCTTTAAAGGTGCATCGCCCATACTGTTGGTGGGACTGATTTTGGCCTTGCATACAAGGGCAACACCTCTTCAGGATGGTGAGTGACTTTACCCACACACAGGAGGGAGCGATGAGACCAGCTCCTGGCTCAGCTGTCCCCACAACATTTGGGGCTCTCTGGGGCTTGGCGTGGATAGAAGCTCTCACTTGCATTACTCCCATTTATTTTTACAACAACTTTGAGGGATGAGTGACATCCTACCCATTTTCTAGATGAGAAAAATGAGGTGCAGAGAAGTCGGGGAGAGAGTTCTAGGTGGACAGAGGCATGATGAATGGGGGATTAAGAGACATCCAGGCAATGGAGAGGTCTTGCTGGGCGCTGGGGCTCTCTGGGATGAAGCTAACGAGATGAGTCGGGGCCCCTTTGCGGGCACTTGTGTGTGACAACAGGAAGTTGGGACCTCATCTTGATTTCCGCAAGATATTGAAGGAGGAAGGGACACGATAATGTCTGTTTTTTAAAAAATTACTCTAATATCAACTTCAGTGATGAACTAGAGAGAGGTGGGCAGTGGGGCGGACAGGGCAGAGAGACAGACGGGAGATTTTGGCCAGAATCTAGGAGGAAGCTGCTGACCATCTAACATAGGTGGAGGGCTATTTTCAAGAGAGAAACAACTGGATTTAGAAACATTGGACGTTGAAAGCGAGGGAGAGAGATTAAGGAGGAGTATGAAGCTTTTAGCTTTTAACTTTTATTCTTTAGAACCTTTGCGGATGCAGCATTTTGGGGAGTACACTAGAGAAGCACTCCTTGAACTGCAGTTCCCCAGCTTTTGTTTCCCTGTCCTAACTGTCCCCTTTGTTGTTTCCTTACATGGATAGTGTCTCCAGATAGGCCTTAACCTTTTCAAACCTAAGCAAACATCGTCTTTTGTACATGCAACATTTTGTGTTGGAAGATGTTGCTTTAATTGTTATTCCTCTGGCTCCTTTAGGAATGAGTCTATCATCTGGGCAAACAGAGAATTTTCTAAGTAAATAACAGCTACCTCTTATCTCTCTTTTTATCTCTCTTAAAATCCTCTTTATGCTTCACAGCCTAGTTCGACTGCTATCTCCTCCATGAAAATTTCTCCCTCTCTCTCTTTTCTGTGCTCTTTTAAGGGGTTAAACACTTTTGCTCTGGGCTGTGTGTGTGTGTGTGTGTCTGTATTTGGGGAGTGGGGTGCGAGGCAGGACAGTCTACTAGATGGGCTTTGTAGTCAGATACCTGGGTTCTACTTCCAGCTCTGCCATTCACTTGCTGTGCAACCTTGAGCTGGTTGCTTAACCTCTCTGAGTCTTAGGTGCTCTCATCCCCATTTTACTGATGAGAAAGCTATCTCAGAATGCTGTTTTGGGAGTTAAATAAACTCACTGACCACGGAGCTTGGAACAATGCCTGTCATTTGGCAGGTGCTCAAACAATAGTGGTGGGATAGTTATGACTATGTACCCACTTGTTTATTAATCCTCCAGTTATTTCTTGAGCACCTATCATGTGCCATACGTTGTCCTAGGCACTTGGGGAGGCATCAGTGAACAAAATACATGTGTCTGCCCTTGAGGGGATACAATTCTATATAGTCTAGTTGGGGAGATAGACAATAAACAATATACACAACAAATAAGTATATTTGACAGTCTATTAGAAGGTAATAAGTACTGTGGAATAAAGAAAGATGTCAGGGGGGTAAGGTGATTGGCAGTGTTTGGGGCAGGTATAACAGTCAGCTACTGCTGCATAACAAACAGTCACCAAACCTGATGGCCTTGCTGTGGAGACCATAGTTGTATCGATTTGTGCAGTTTGGGCTCTGCTGGGTGACCCTCTGGTCTTGACGGTACTCACATGTGTGGCCATAGTTTCTGGCTGGTCTAGGACAGCCTCAGTTAGGACAGCTCTGTCGCATTCCCTGTGTTCTCTCCCCCTCCAGTGGGCCAGCCCAGGATTGCTGTCATGGCAGAAGTGGGGTTTGGGAGAGCAGATGTATGCTCGGCCTCAGCTGGGAGGCACCTCATCATCTCCGCTGCATTCCATGGGCTGCCTCTTAAAGGAAAGAGCTGAGGGGTGACAGTGTGAAAGGTGTGGACATGGGGGAGGGAGGACAGACCACAGCGTCCGTTTGTGCCGCCTGTCTACCTCATTGTGGAGGGTGCAGGCTGCGGCATGAAATGGGGTGGCCTCCCTGAGAAGGTGACACTTGTCCTAAGACTTGAAGCCAGGGTGAGGGGGTCATAGGCAGGGAGCCTGGAGAGGAGTGTGCCAGGCAGGGGGCACAGCTAGAGCAAAGGCCCCGGGGCAGGTGCATACCTGGGTCATCAGGAGGGGCAGGGGGCGAGGCTGCAGAGCAGTGGGACAATGGCCAGAGAAGAGGACAGAGAGCACCAGGGACCTTTCACAGAGTGACCTGGTGGGGGGGCCCTGGAGGAACAGGATCTGACTTGCATTTTCAAAGTGTGGTTTTGGGTCCCATGTTGAGACTCGATTGTAGGGGGCAGGGGTCAAAGCAGGGAGACCTGCCTGGAAGCTCATGGGGGGATGCAAGGGAGAGGACGGCAGCTCAGGCGGGGGACCGTCACAGTGCCCACCTCCTCGGCATGACGGGGACCTTCTAGGGCTGTTTTGAGACTTGAGTGATGCTGTGATGAGGTTGTGTCGATGCCCAGAATGTGGCCAGGATTCAACAGTTGGACGAGGGCTGTGTTGTTTTTTTTTCCCCCGGTACGCGGGCCTCTCACTGTTGTGGCCTCTCCCATTGCGGAGCACAGGCTACAGGCACGCAGGCTCAGCGGCCATGGCTCACGGGCCCAGCCGCTCCGTGGCATGTGGGATCTTCCCGGACCGGGGCACGAACCCGCATCCCCTGCATCGGCAGGCGGACTCTCAACCACTGCGCCACCAGGGAAGCCCTGTGGTTTTTATCAGGTTGGGAGATTTAATGGTCATTCTTTCAGAAGCATCCCTTTCTGACCTTTTGGACCTGTCAGTGTGGCACTAACTTCCTTGCACTACTGCTCCCCCGAGAGACTGGAGCAGCCTGAGGATGGGAACTGTATGTTCACCTGCATCCCTGGCTCCCAGCCCCACACCTGATGCAGCGGGTCCTGGAGGCTGGGTTGAGTGAATTCACTCTGCTGTGAAATCAAGGAGGCAGGAGCTGCCTCTTAATTTTCTGTTTGCACAAGGCAAAGGCCCCTCACAGCCAGTAGGTCCCGCTGATTGAATTACTCTGTTTTCATGTCTTCACCTAAAGGTAGAATGTTTCTCTCTGAATTAGAAAGACCTCACGAGCCACCCAGTGTTCGCGATTCCAGCTGGTTTCCTGCCAAGCTGCTCGTCCTCCTGCAGCAGGGGCCTGGGCTTTCTTCCTGATTTACAGGATTACTGAGGCCAGGAGAGGGCGGCAGAGTACAGCAGAAGGGTGCCTACGTAGGAGCAGCACTGTCTGGGCGTCTGTCCTAGTCTCTGTCGTTTTCAATCAGACCCCTTGGGGGCAGCTTCCCAGAGGAGCTGAGGCAAGGTCAAGGTCTCCCAAGCCTCTCCCCCTCCTCTCCTTCCTCCTCCCCCCTCTCCCTCTCCCGCTCCCCACCCTTCCGCTTCCTCCCCGCTCCCTCTGCCCTTGCACCCCTCTCTCCTGCCTTTCTCTCCCATCCCTCCTCTTCCTTTCCTCCCTCTGATGTTCCCTCAACACACCTGAGCTGCTGTCCCTGTAAGAGGCTGCTCGGGGACCAGGAAGGAAAATAGCAGCAGGAACGGGAAAGGACATAGGGAAGGACCATCTTTCCCTTTTTTTTTTTAACATCTTTATTGGAGTATAATCGCTTTACAATGGTGTGTTTGTTTCTGCTTTATAACAAAGTGAATCAGCTATACGTATACATACATCCCCATATCTCCTCCCTCTTGCATCTCCCTCCCACCCTCCCTATCCCACCCCTCTAGGTGGTCACAGAGCCCCGAGCTGATCTCCCTGTGCTCTGTGGCTGCTACTCGGTCACTTCATCCCAGCTTACCCTTCCGCCTCCCCGGGAAGGACCATCTTTCCAGGGACAGTGATGGAGCCAGGGGGTAGGACCCAACTAGCCCTTTGGATCTCACATTCTTTTCTTGGGCTTCCCCTTAGCCCTGGCTTCTGTCTGCTTTTAATAGCAGCAGACCTGACTCACAGCACTTCCTAGATGCTGGGTCCGATCGTAATGGACATGTGAATCTTATCTTGCAATCCTGGCAAGGATTCCGTGAGGTGGAAGCCTAGGCTTAGAGCCGTGACAAGACCTCTCCGGGGCCACACAGCTGGAGAACAATGAAGACAGTATCAGAACCCAGGAAGTCCCAGTGTAGACCAGTGCCACCTGCAGCTGTCGAGCACTTGAAAAATGGCGAGGCTGAACGGAGATGAGGTTTTGAAGAGTGAGAGTCACCAAAGGGTGTAGAATATTGTATTAATAATTGTTTATACTGATTACTTACTGACAGGATCATTTTGGGGATATAGTAGGTCAAATAACGTCTATTAAAGTTAATTTCTTACTTTCCTCTTTACTTTCTTTACTGGGCTACCAGATAACTAAAAGTCACAATCATGTGTAGGCTTATATTATAGTTCTACTGGTGGGTGCTGGTCTAGACCTTAGGTTTCAATCACCACCTTATACTGTGTCTGTGTAGCTGCTCCCCTCCCCCATCACCCCCAACTCCACCCCAGCTAGACTTGAAGCTTCTCAAAGGCAGGATCCAGGGCTTACCCACCTTTTTTATTTTCCCTGGCACCTTAGATGGGATGGGGCACAGACTAGGTTTTGATTTTTGTTTCTGCTTGCTTTTTATTTTGAAAGCATTTCAAACTCTCCGGAAGTTGCAAAACTTGTACAGAGGGCTACAGGCACCCTTCACCTGGCTTCCCTGGGGTGACATCCATAGGTGACAGAGGAGGTTTTTGACAAATGTGTGTTGATTGACTCAAGCGTGCATTAAGTAGGCGTCACTCTTGTCTACCCTGCGAGGAACGCAAGGTTTCCGGAGTTGAAACCTGAATGTGGAGATCACCTCAGTGGCGCTTTGGAAGCTCCTTTGGCCCCCAGTAGTATGCCTAGATGACCCTGTGGAAACCACGCTGGTGGCCAGAGTCAGGTGGTGTAGACACAGACACAGTGTGGACTGGAGGGAAAATGGAGAGGCCTGGGGGGGGCTGCCCGAGTCCAGTCCTGCCTTTACCACTTGTGACTGGTGACCACTGCACATCACTCCCCAGGCCTCACTCCCTGCCTCTACATGGAGCCAATGACCTTGCTTTACCTCCTGGCTGGTGATTTGGATTAACGGAGACAGTGCAGGTAGAGGGGTGTCATACCCACTCTACGGATGGGGATGGTGGTGGGGGAGTGAGTTCTGGCTTTCCCAGCCAGCCAGACACTGAGTTCCCAGTTCAGATCTCCAGTTCCTGTTTTCCTAAGACCAGAGAAGGTCTTTACTCTGCAGGAACGGGTCTGCTGTCCGTTGCCAAGAACAGATACAGCTAGTACCCTGCACCTGCCAAGGCTGGCACTGCTTTTCCCCACATAGCCTCAAACACAGATGGGCCAGTGACACTGGCATTGAAGCACGTGCCTCTCAGCAGCTGCAGGAAATCAGGCGTGCTGGGGAGCACCGTGGCCTGCCTGTGCTCTCCTGCGAAGGAGCAGTGCATCGCTGGTCCCCAAGGCAGCAAGGAAAGAAACCATGGAAACCATGGAGGCAGGGCAGGAGGCTCCTCTGCCTCGGCCTCTGAGCAGCAATCCTCCAAGGGCTGCTGCACTTGCAGGTCCCTGGGGGCCTCCTCCTGCCTCGAGCAACATTATCCCAGGGCATTCATTTCCCACTGTGATTTCTTGTGGAGAAAGTGACTTGTTTGAGAGCTAAGTTTTAAACTGTTAAGTGGTGGCTCCAGGCACTGGGGAGCCCGCTGCCCTGCGTGTATTCAGTGTAGGCAGCTGAGAAAGTGTCATCTTTTAGGTCATCCTGGGACACATTCACTTCTTAGGATACCTGCAAGGCCATTACCGAGGGAACTGAGATCATCTGAAAGGGTGATTTAAGCCAGGGTGGTTTCCAGCAAGTGGCCTCTGACTTTCCTGAACTGGGGGGCGGACTTGCTAGGTTTGGGAGATGGTCTGGGAAGAACCAGATCTTTGGAACTTGTACTGTGGATCCCTGAGATATAAAATGGGTGAGAAGCCGTGAAGAGCCACCCCCTTCCCCCTTCCTTTTTTTTTCCCCCTAAGTATATCTATTTATTTATTTTAAAACTTTTTTTTTTTTTTTTTTTTTTTTTGGCTGCGTCAGGTCTTAGGTGCAGCACGCGGGATCTTCCTTGCGGCATGCGCGATCTTTTGTTGCGGCACGAGCTTCTCTCTAGTTGTGGCGTGCAGGTTTTTTTTCTCTCTCTAGTTGTGACGCACAGGCTCCGGAGTGCATGGGCTCTGTGGCGCGTGGGCTCTGTAGTTTGCAGCACGTGGGCTCAGTAGTTGTGGTGCGCAGGCTTTGTTGCCCCGCGGCATGTGGGATCTTAGTTCCCCGACCAGTGATAGAACCCACATCCCCTGCATTGGAAGGCAGATTCTTTACCACTGGACCACCAGGGAAGTCTCCTGCTTCCTCCTTTCTAATCCTAGCTGCCAACAATCTGTCTTTGACCCAGGCTGCTCTGCCTTCCCTTCGTCCGTCACAGCCAAACTCCTCAAGAGATTTCCCTGTGCGCCTGGCCTCTACTTCCTCATTGTCCACTCTCCAGCCCCTTCCAGATGGGTCTTGTCCCCACTGTCAAGGACATTGATGACCTTTATCTTGCCAAGGTCCATGGTTGGTCCTTCCATGTGACCTCATATCAGCATGTGATCATGTCCTCCTTGAAATGCTTTCTCTTCCTGGCTTATGAGACACCAGACTGTTGTGTTTTATTTTCCTCACCACCCTCACCACTTCTTCCCAGTCTTCTTTGCTGGTTCCTCCTCTTGCATTTGAATGTTGAGGGTTGGACCACCCAGAGGTCCTGTTTCTCGATTTCTACTCTGTGGATACTCTCTCCCCAGTTAATCTCATCCAGTCTCATGGCTTTAAATGCTGTGCATTTGCTGATGACTCCCAAATCTACAAGTGCAGCCACAGCCTGCCTGCTAAGATTCCATATTCAATTACATGGTTGACATCTCTACTTTGATTTCTAATAAGCATCTCAAACAGCAAGTCTAAAGTGAGATACTTGACTTGTACCTCTGAAAATTCTCCTCCCCAATCTTCTCTAGTGATTCATTTATTCAACAAATATTTCTTCAGCATATGCTATGTACTAGGGAGTCTTCTAGGTACCTGAGATATGGCAGTAAGCAAAAAACAAGTTCCTGCCCTCTTGGGGTTCATATTCTAGTTGGGGGGGATGTTATGGATTGAATTGTGTCCCTGAAAAAATCGTATATGGAAGTCCTAATCCCCAGTACCTCAGAATGTGAACTTATTTGGAAATAGGTTTGCAGATCTAATTAGTTAAGTTAAAATGAGGTCCTACTGGAGTAATGTGGGCTTCTGATCCAGGAGGATTGGTGTCCTTATAAAAAGAGGAGATTTGGACACAGATAAGCATGGAGGGGGAATACAATGTGAAGCTGAAGTCAGAGACCAGGGTGCTGTTTCTACAAGCCAAGGAACACCAAAGATTGCCAGTAAACCACCAAGAGCCAGGGTCTCCCCTGGCAAGGAATAGATTCCCTCTCACAACCCTCAGAAGGAAGCAACCCTCTTGATACCTTGATCTCAAACTTCCAGTCTCCAGAACTGTGAGGCAATAGATTTCCACTCATTTTGTGGATCTTTTTTACAGTAGCCCAGGCAAACTCATACAGGGAAGACCAACAATACAAACAAGTGTAAATATCCAGGATGTCAAACAGGGGTATATGTTTTGGAGAAAAACAAAGCACTTCAAGGGAGTTGGGAAGCACCGGGGTCGGGGGCGAGTGGTGGTTATTTTATAGTTGGTGGTCAGAGAAAGCCTCCTTTATGGAGTGATGCTGGAGCATGGACCTGCAGGAGGAAAGGGAGTGAGCCATGTGAGTAGTCACAAGAGGAGTATTCAAGTAAGAAGGAAGAGCAAGTTCAGAGACCCTAAGGTGGGAACGTGTAGTTAGGCTTAAGCCAAAATCCCAGGAGGCATCTTAGCTCCTTCTTCTTCCTTCATACCCCACATCCAGCCCAACAGTGAATCTCGTTGGCCCTATGTTCAAAATATACCCAATATTCAGCTCCTTCCACTGATATCACCTTTCTAAGCCATGCTCATCTTTTGCTTGGGTTATTATAGAAGCCTCATCACTTGTCTCCTGGCTTCCATTCTTTCACAGTCACACCCACAAGTCTATTCTCCACGCAGCAACCAGAGTGAACCTGTCTAAAGGTACGTCAGATCATGTCTCTCCTCTGCTCACCAGCCCTGAAGGCTTTCCATCTCCCTCTGAGCAACAGCCAGCTCTTACTTGGCCCCCCCTCTGAGTGCATCACCCATCACTCTTCTCCCCACCCACTCTGCTCCAGCCCCCTCGGCCGACATGCCAGGCAGTGAACATGCCAAGTTGGCTCATCCCTCCAGTTCCCTGCACTATTTCCTGTCCTTGGAACATCTCCCCAGCACTTCATGAGGCTTAATCCTTTGCATCATTCAAACCTAGGCTCACCTGCTACCTGGTCAGTTCTCCAGGCTGAGGTTTCATATGATGTCAATCTTTACTTGGAGGAGAGATGACTAAGACAGGTGCCCTGTGCTACACATCACCAGATAAATAATTTCAGGTGGACTCCATCTGTGATTTGAGAATTTTGGACTGTGTTGTCTTTTGGATTAATATATAATGACCAATAATAGCTAATAATTACTTATTCTTAATATGATCCTGGGATGTAGGCAGAACCCATTTTATAGAAGAGGAAACCAAGCCCCAGAGTGGTTAAGTAGCTTACCTAAAGGTACACAGCTGATAAATGCCAAAAATGGATGTAAACCTTGGTTTATTTGATGCCAAGGGAAAATTCCACTTTGCTAAGTGGTTTAATGTTCCTATTCAATTGTCACTCATGTCCTAGACTACAGGAATATGTAGTCTAGAATAAAGAAGGCTAAAAAGTCAAATAATTATATTCTTGGTTTTTTAAGCAGAAGGAATATTCCAAATACCATCTGCTCCTGATCTCTCTTCTGATGGAGAAAATAATGTCTGTGAGTGAATGACTAAGGCATTAAATATTAGCAAAGAGCACTGACAAGGGCTGATAATAGTTCATATTTTTCAAGGGTGTCCCAGGAGCCTGGCCACGGGCTCTGCCCATCTACACCTCACCAAATCTTATGACAGCTCTGGAAGGACATGCTGATATGATTCTCACTTTACAGGTGAGGAGACTTAGGCTCAGAAATGAAGTTGCACACCTGTGCTCATGCAGCTTGGATGTGGTATAGCAGGGGCTTAAATCCAGAGCGTCTGACCCCCAAGAGTTTACTCACTGATAATGAAGCAGGTGGGTTCTGGGCCACCGTGAGCACCTGTTACTAACTGTCTGCAGTGAATGAGGTGTGGATCTGCTCAAAGGCAGGGGGATGGGTGACATGACCTCTTAAGATGACTCTCTCTCAAGGGAGTTCCATTTTCCTTGACCAACATGTCAAGATGTCTTTTGTTCCAGAACCAATGCCCATTCTTAACAATGACTTTCTTTGAGAGATAAAAGGCGTGGGACTTTGCCTGGTTCTTCTACTCTGACTTATTGGCATGGCCTCCACGTCTGCTTCTTCTAATTTTTATCTAAAATAGGCCATCCCGGCTCCCTTACGGGGTTGTGGCTTCCATCTAAGCCAATCACAATACTCAGTCATGAAAAAAAGAACTTCCGGCATCCCGACTTTCTGGTTGTGATGACTGTAATGAGAAGTGGAGATGGCAGTGCTGGCTCAAATCTCATTATAGATTTGGGTAAAAGTGAAGACGGATGTATTTTGTGTATCATTTATCTATTGCCACAAACCAGCCCCAAACTGCCTTGAAACAATAAGTGTTTGCTCAGCTCACTCTGGGTGGGCAACTTAGGCGGACTCAGTGGGGAGGTTCTTCTGCCCTCTGTTAGACTACCCACATGTCTGGGAGCTGGCTGGCTGGTGTCTGATCTAGGATGGCTTGGCTGGAACGACAACTCAGGTCTCCTCCACTTACTCTCACATACCTCCACCAGGCCAACTGGACATGTCCTCACAGCCCAACAGAGATGTAATAGTGAGCAAACTTAAGTGTGACAGAGAGCAAGCAGAAGCATGCATGTGATTTTGAAGTCTCTGCTTTCTTCATCTGCTAACACTGCTTAAGCCACAGCAGGTCATAGGGCTGAATGCAGAATTAGAATCAGACTGTGTGTGTATGAGGGTGGGACCACAGGTATAGCTCAGAGGGCATGGATTCATCGGGTCCAATAATTGGGGTCACTAATACAATCAGTCTACGACATTGCATGGCTACACATGAATGCATTCTCAACATGAGCTTGAATGACCCTCCCGGTCATCTTCACATACCTTGGTTGCCAGACCAAGACACATCCTGTTTCCCTGATTCAGGGAACACACATCCACTTGAATATCTTTTGAATTTCATTTTGACTTATCTGGGAAGAATTTCAGAGCATGGCTTCCAAAGATATGGCATCACAGAGAATTGTCTTGGGTTAGATCAGAGTGGATGAGGCATGTACAAAGGGGAAATAGAATATTTTAGTAAACAGTACAAATTGAGAAGTAAAAGGCAGCAACCACTGAAGAAGCCTCCAATAAATTAAAAATTTACATCCCTGTGCAAAACACCACCCTACTTTTGAAATGTACAGAGATGTGGGGATGCTCCCAAGTACTTTTGTTTAATTAGAAGTTCAGCCGTCAACTGCTGTTAGACCAACCGTCAAGGTTGAGTGCAGATAGAGAGCAGGCGGGTACCATCCATACCATCCAGAGGTTCCCTGATCCACTGTGGGGCCTGTGATCTTTGCCTAAACAGTAAGATTAACCAGGTAGAGTGCCCAGAAGACAAATCCTGAGCCTTTTACTCTGATAGACTGTCCTGAAGATAAGAGAGGACCAACCTCTCTCATCCTTAAAGTCAGATACCTTGTGGGGTTCTCAGATGCCATCACCAGAAGCAGCCTGGTTTTATTTGAAGAAACTGGACTGGAATCAGAACATCTGGATACTGGTGTCATCTATTTCATTGACTTACTGTGTGTCTTTGGGAAAGTCATTTTCCTTCTCTGGGCTCTAGTTATCACCTATAAAATTAAGGTTCTCTTGTTCTGTGTCTCTAAGGTCAAGTCCCTGTGTTGAATCAGGGTTTAGAATCTGAGTGTCAGAACCCTTGATTCATTAATTTAATGTATTTCCTTCGTATCTACCACATGTCCGATAGGACAGTAATAAGGAAATTCTTGTTGTCAAGGAGCTTCTTTCTCAAAGGGATTTTTTTTTCTTTCTCTTCCTCCTGCTCTTCCTCCTCATTTTTCTCTTCCTCTTCTTCACCTTCATCATCATCGTCATCATCATCATCAATAAAAGAGTGATTAGGCATTTACATCATACCAGACAATGTGCTGAGTTCTCCCTTTACATGTACCATCTTACTTAATTATCGTGATAACCTCGTGATGGTAAGGACTAATATCGCCACTGTGCTGGAGTACTTTCCATTTGCCCCCGCCCCCAGGTTCACTGTCCACCCTTTTCCAACCTGCTTTATGGCCTAGGAGGCTGACCCCTTTGGACCTTATCAACTGGTGTCCCTAATCTCAGGCTTGCAGTGGGGTTTGGCCAACAGAGACACTGGAAGAAGATCAGAGGATCAGAGGAGAGTGAGGTCAGAGTATTTGTTTACCTGGCTGCCTTCTTACTAGCTTACCACGGATTCTGGCTCTGGTCAGTCCCTCCATATAGCTACCTTCTCTGGGTTCTGATAACCACTCCCTCCCACTAGCCTTTCAGGCCTATGGGTGGTTCAGTTTCCCACTGTTGCTAGCCCAAGGGTACTGCATTTTCCTTTGTTGGTTTCCTTAAATCCTGACCATGGCTTTGTGTATAATCCCTTTTTAAAACTTTCCCCAGTAACCCAGTTTGAGCGTGCCATGCGTTTCCTGCAGACTTTGACTGATATACCCCCATCTTGCAGGTACGAAAACAGCTTCTGTACTGGCCCCGACACTCATGAGCTGTGTGATCTTCATCCTAGGTCTCAGCTCAAATAGCACATCCTCAGGGAAGCCTTCCCTGGGGCCCTAAGTAGGCTTCTGTGCCAGGTGTCCCCAAGACCACCCACAGGTTTGATGATTCACTAGGAGGTTTCATGCCTGTGACTTTTTACAGTTAAATGATCCAAGGCAAAATCAGCACAGAGAAAAGGTGCATGGGGTGGCGTCTTTTGGAAACCAGGCACGTGCTTCCAAGAGTCCCTCCTGGCGGAGTCACACAGGGTGTGTTTAACTCCCCTGGCATTGAACTTTGACATGTGTGAAATGTCTTCTAGCAGGGAAGCCCATCAGCGACTCAGTGCCCAGGGTTTTATTGGGGGATGGTTATGTAGGTATTCTCTGCCTCGCACGTATCAAAATTCCAGGCTCCCAGAAGGAAAGCACGTATTCAGAATAAACCATAGTTTTTGTACCAATAGCCTCTAGGCACAGTGAGCTGCTGTTACCATTTAGGGAAAGCCTTATAGCAGCACAGGGAACTGTTTACAATTCCAGTTTGCAGATAGCAGCCATAGTGGGTTGAGTGAGGTCCTCTTTACAGATCTGTCCACATCTAATTCCTAGAACCTGTGTATATGACCTTATTTGGAAAAAGGGTCTTTGCAGGTGCAATCAAGTTAAAGATCTTGAGATGAAACTATCATCCTGGATGATCTGGGTGGGCCCTAAATCCAATGCCAAGTGTCTTTATAAGAGACACACAGAGAAGATTTGACAGAAGAGGAGGAGGTAGCATGGCCATGGAAACACAGATTGGAAGGATGCTGCTATGAGGCAAGGAATGCCTGGAGCCACCAGAAGCTTAAGAGCCCAGGGACAGATTCTCCCATAGAGTTCGCAAAGGGAGTGCAGCCCTGCTGGATTTGGGACTTCTGGCTTCCAGAACTGTGAGTGAATAGATTTCTGTTGTTTTAAGCCTCCCAGTTTGTGGTACTTTGTTATGGCAGACCTAGGAAACTAATATACCAGCCAAGGGTCAACCTTGCAAACCCTCCTTTCTAAGGGTAGCAGTCTCAACCTGCTTCATTAACTCTTTTACATCCCCACTGTCCACATTGCTATTTGCCATCACCTGATTGTTTTTATCTTTATAGCACTTTTCTTACCATAATTATGTTTTTGTCAAATCTGGTCATTCATTTAACACATATGTATTGATCACCTTCGGTGTTCTAGGTACTCTGCTCATTTTGGGTGTACAGTGATAAGAAAAACGGACAGGAATTCTCTCCTTACAGATTTTCCAGTGGGGAGCTATAATAGGAAGATGGATCGCAGCATGTTTCAGGCTGGTGGCTGAGTCAGTTGCCCTGCCCTGCCTCCAAGTGCATTTTGATCAAGGTCACTACTTCCTGCCATTACTCAGAAGGCAGATGGGGGGCGGGGGTGACTTTTGATTGTGTGGTCCCTCGAGATCACTGTTCAGAACCCAAGGTTACTTCATCACAGCCCAGACCAAGCACATGAAAAAGGTCTCTTTGTTTTAAGAGCATCTTTGGAGTCAGAAAGGAGCTTGAGATGACATTGGGCTTAGGGGTGATGCTTCAGAGGGTCCAATCTTTCTTCTGGGCTCAGAACCAAAGGCTTCAGGAAAGAGTTGCATTTGGAAATTTAACTGTGCTTCCTTGAAGCTTGAACCACAATATCAACTTTGTTTATGAATTTATTTGTTTATCAATTTTCCCTACTAAAATTATAGCTACCCAAACACCCTTTCGTGTCCCCAGTGCTGAGTACAGAGCTTGGCACATAGTGGGTACTCATTAAATATTGGTGAATGAATGAACGAATCAATCACACATTCCCTTTTTATAGGACTTACTGCACCATCAGAAAATTGGCATCGATTCATCTGTCCCCCCATCCAACCATGAGCTCCTTGGGAGGACCAATAACGTCATAGTATTTTTGTGGTCCTAGCACAGGAGAGGTCAGTCAGTCTTGCTGAATGGATGAATGAACTGAAGGGATAAATATGAGCACATGCACAATAAATCCAGCTTTTGAAAGGTGTTTTGATGAAAACTTAAAACTTGCTCAGAGTCCTTGGGAAGTCTCTCCTAGATTTGGGCCACTTTTCTTCTGGGTTTTAAATGTCCAAGACAATTAATTTTGTTGAGTCCGTTGCAGCCTGCCCTGAATCCAGATGTCTGGGTGATTTTTCTAAAACTTTGGCTGTTGATCTTGTGAGACTGGTTCCCACATTAATACACATACCCCATCTGTTCTGCTCTTCAAATTGTGTCTGTGAGACTTCTTAGAGTCTGCCTCTAGAATCTCAGTTTCCAGATGATTTTCTCATTTGTAACAATGACCATTGTGTCTAATTTTTATCCTTAATACTTCCTGATGGACTTTCCAAATGCATTCATGGTTTTGATCTTCCAAGGGGGCAAACGTGAAATGGACTAGTAAAAATCCATAATTAACAGTTTTAATAAGTCAGTCTGTCCTTTGCTGTCATAGAACCAAGTTTCCATTTCACTGTTCAAGAGCTCATCAGATAAAATGGCCTCCCAGTCAAGAAAAATTACTCCATATGGTAATGTAATCACAAAGAAGAAACATTATTTTCCTATATATTACTCTCTGCAGAAATTGTAGCAAGAAAGCCGTCGTATTAAAAATATCTAGGATGCCGAAGTTCCCGCTTGCCAGCCTGATGGAGTTTCATTTTCTTTATAGGAGAGGCAAACAGTTCTTGTTGGCAACATTTTTTTCTGTGGGTTCATTAGGCAATTATACATTACACTTGGACACCTGTGGAAGTGTAGATTATATCTACATGAATATAAATGCCTTTGTTGTGACTCACACTTTACAGTCTATAACAGATATCTTTTTAAGGACAGACACTTGAAATGAAGTGTGTATGGAAGCATTCACCTATCTTCCTTAAAATGTTAGTAGAAATGCGTGTTTTGTAAATTTAAGAAGTCAGTATGAAGAGAGATTAAAGCATCTCTAGTCTATTAAGCATCACCTTCCGTTAAAAGTGTGGTACTAGTCAGGAAAATGTATACATTTAAATAGCATCTTACTTAATGAATCCTCTCTTTGAACCACATTTACTGCATAAGGAAAATATTTTTCTTCATTTCAGTAGGGCCATGGAGACAATTCATCCAAGGTTGAATTGAGCTAGGAGCCCTCCTTGTCTTATGAATTATTCAACAGTTTCTCACTTCAGAAATACAGGTCTGCTCTCTATTGTTGGTGAGGATCAGAGCGGAGGTAGAAAGAGCCTGCCTGTGTGGGAGGAGAGCTAAGTGACAGAGAAATCATTCTTTATCCTTGTTTTTCAGCTGAGTTCTTTTGTTCCAGATGTTATCCAAAGAGAGTTGGTGGTGAGGTATCAGTGGTAGATTGGAAAGAACATGGAACTTAAAATAAAACTCAGCTCTTCTATTTTGATGATTTTTCTTGTGAAATAATTTAAATCTCCAGTGCACTAGTTCCTCACCTATAAAATGGGGATTTATGCCTATTGCACAGAATTGTTCTGAGGTTTTTAAAGAAGTGATATAGAACTTCTGATTCTGTTGGAGCTTGGATAGACTAACCCTCCCCTCCCTCTGAAAACAATAATAAAGCCATACAAAATACATAAAAAATAGAAAAAAAAGCTCTCCAAAGATATCAGAGAGTGACCAAGGTAACCAGAACTTGAGAGGCCAAACGCTGGCAAGCAGAAAATTTTCATTCATGTGAGCCCCACATTTCTCTCTGCTGTCTTCCCTCAGGCACTTGCTGATTCACAGTGAAGAGGAATAAAGGCTGAGCAGAAAGAGATGACCTGGAGCTTACAGCAGTCTTGATAGCTTGGGGAGGCAAGGGTTAGAATTTGTTGATGCCAAGACAGTTAGGACTTGAGGGGCTCAATGTCCTAGAAAGGAGGAAATTACAGAAAAATGAGCCCAAAAGTCTATGTGCAATTTCACATTGATGAAATTGGAACGTTCTTAAATTATGCATATGTGGGGGCAAGACTCAGAAAACAAACAAATACAAAACAGCTGCTAGGTGACTAAAGTGCTAAGCAGAAGTTTTAGCAGTTAAACAGACTGTCTATAGTTTTTATATTCACAGTGTCTAGCATTTTAATGAATTACTGCATATGATAGGAAATAGGACCAAATGACTAGAGGTAACAAGAAAAACAGACCTATGGGTGATCCAAACACTGGAGTTTTTAGACACAGACTTCAAAATGACTATGGTTCCTTTGTTCAAGAAAATAGAAGAAAAGAATTTTATCAAAGAAGTTGAATCTATTAAAAAAAACTACACAGAAATACTGTACCCTAGAGATAAAATAATTGAAACTAAAAATTCAGTAGATAGGTTTAACAGTAGATTAGATACAGTAGAAAAGAGGATTAGTAAACTGGAAGATAGGTGGATAGAAAATATCCAGATTGAAGTGCAGAGAGAAAAAAAGGATGGACAAATGTTAAAGTTTAATTTAAAAGACATGTGAGACATGATTTGAAGGTCAAACATATGTGTAAATACAGTCCCAGAAATAGAGGTGAGAACACATGGAGCAGAAGCAATATTTGAAGAAATAATGACTGAAAACATTTTTTACTCATAAAAAGCATCAATCCCCAAATTCAAGAAACTCTACAAACCTCAGGATAAATACAAAGAAAACCAGTCTAGGCACATCATAATAAAACACGTTGGCAGCCAAATACAAAAGACATCTTAAGGGCATCAAGAGAAAAAAGATACATTACCTTCAAAGAAGCAACAATAAGATCAGTAGCCAATTCCTCAGCAAAAATGATAGAAATCAAGTGTCAATGGAAGCTCTTTAAATTACTGAAAGAAATAAATTCTAACCTACAATCCTATATCCAGCAAAAAATTCTTCAAAAATTAAAATAAAGAAATGTTTAGAAAACTAAAACTAAGCTGCACTAAAAGGAATACTTAAGGCAAAAGGAAAGTGCTTCTAGATGGAAGCATGGTTATTCAGGAAGGATTGGAAAGGGTCTGTATCTGGTAAATCTAATTGAAATCTGTCAACTTAAACAGTAGTAGTAATGCCTTATAGGACTTAAAATGTACACAGAAAAAAATGTAAACTAAAGCAGCTACAAAAGGCAAGAGGTGGGTAAATGGGGTTAAAGTGTAGAAGGTTCTGGCATTGTCCAAAAAAGGATAATGTCCTAATTTAGGTAGATTTTAATAAGCCATGCATGCATATTGCAATCTCTAGGGTAACCACTAAAATAATAAAATAATATATACGTGAGAATTTGATGGAAGGAGGAAAGTGAAATAATAAAAAAGTACTTGAATATTTGAAAGAAGGCAAGAAAGCACAATTGAACAATAAACAGAGGAGGCAAATATAAAACAAATAGTGAAAAAGTAGTTTTAACTTTATATCAAGAATTACACTAAGTTTAAAGGGAGCAAATGCTCAATTAAAAGCAAATATTGCCAGTCTAGATTTAAAGACAATAACTGTATACTGCTTATAAGAAATATACTTTAAATATAAAGACATTGAAAAGGTAAAAGTAAGAGGGTGGAAAAAGTTATACCATGAGAATCCTAACCAAGAGAAATTTGGTGTAGTTATAAAAATACCAGACAAAGTAGACTTTAAGACAAAAACATTTACTAGACATGAAGAGAAAATTTTACAGTGATAAAAGGGTCCTTTCAACAAGAATGTATAACAAATCTAAATTTGTATGCACCTACTAACGTAGCCTCGAAATATGTAAATCCCAAATAGATATAATTAAAATGGGAAATAGATAAATATACAATCACAGCTGGAGATTTTAAGGTACTTCTCTTAATCAATAGAATAAGTGGACAAAAAATGAAAAAGGATATAAAATATTTGAAAAACACAATGAATAAAGTTGACCTAATTGACACATGTAGAAAACTGCAGCTAACGACTGCAGAAAATACATTCAAGAACACACAGAACCTTTACAAAATAGGACAAATAATTGTCCATAAGACAAATATCAGTAAATATCACTGGATTGAAATTATACAAAATACATTCTCTGGCCACAGTGGAATTAAGTAAGAAATCAGTGATGAAAAGGTAACTAGAAGTTCCCAAATGTTTAGGAGTTAAGCAATATACTACAAAATAACCCATGAATCAGAAAAAACATTATAATGAAAATTAAAATATTTTTAACTGAATGATAATGAAAACATGACACTCAAGCTGTTAAAATACAACTAAAACAATGCTTGAAGGAAATTTACAACACAGAATGCATATGTTAGAAAAAGAAGAAAAGTTGAAAAAACTCAAGTTTTCATCTCAAGAAGCTCTAAAAAGAACAGCATATTAAGCTCAAGAAACACTGGAGAAGGGAAATAATAAAAATAAAGAATTGAATCAGTAAAATAGAAAGCAGATGTACAATAGAAACATTTATAGAGCCCCAAATTGATTATTTAAAAAGATTAATATAATTGGTAATCCCCCAGCAAGGGTGATCAAGAAAAAAAGAAAAACTTAAAATATTAACAGACTGAATCTAGTGCTATATAAAAAGGATAATACATCCTGACCAAGTAAAGTTTATCTCATAAATGAAAAGTTGGTTTAGCATTTTAAAATCAATCAATGAATTTATTACATTATTAAAAACTATAAGATTCTTTAAATAGATGGAGAAAAGACATTTTATAAGATTCAACATTCAATCATAATAAAGCTCTCAGCAAACTAGGACTAGAAGGCAAGTTCCTAATATTATAATGCACATCTACTTGAAACCAATAGCAGGAATCTGACTTAATGAGGAGATACTGAAAGTGTTCCCTTTGAGGGCAGGAATAAAACAAATATATCTACTATCACCACTTCTATTAAATGTTCTACTGATAGTTTTAGCCAATGAAATAAAGTAAGAAAAATAAATAAAATGGTTTTAATTTGCAGACATAATTGTATAAATAGATAATCCAAAAGAATCCACAGGTACTCTTATTAGAATTAATAAGTGAATTTAGCTGGCTTGCTGGATACAATTAAATGTATAAAATTAATTTTATTTTTACACACTGGAAACAAATTAAGATAAAAATTTAAAATTCCTTTAAAGTGTGGAAACAAATATAAGATAAAAATTTAAAATTCCTTTAAAGTGTGCCTTTAAAGTAGCATAAACTATTCAACACCTAGGAATAAATCTAACCAAAGATATTATAAGACATCTACATGGAAAACCATAAAACTTTATGGAGAAAATTGTAAAAAGAGGAAGTCCTCAACTGTCTTAAGTGATGTTGAGAGTTGAGTGAAATGTGGATTGTTAACCATTGGGTTTGACAATATGGAACTTGTGGTGACCTTGGGATGAACATTTTCAATGTAACAGGTTAGTTTCAGGGTAAAAGACTGATCCTCATACATTCAAAAGAGAATGGAAAGTGAGGATTTGGAGAGAACAGGAATGAACAACTCTCAGAGCAGTTTTTCCATAAAAGAGAGTAGATAAATAGGATAGTGGCTGGGGGGGACATTGGGTCAAGGATGGTCTTTGCTGAGTTCTATTCTCTTCCTTTTTTTAAAATATAGGAGTGTGTCAGTATGTAGTAGAGAGGGAGTTGTAGATTAGATTCAAGGTTTCTTCCCCAGGGTTCTGGGCTCTGTGTGAGCTGGAAATGCAAGTAGGTGTCTAGTTCCATGTCTGCAAACATCTCATGATGTTGAAAAGCTTCTCTGAACACTGGTAGAGAAGTGAAGAGACTATTGTGCCCCAAGCACATGGAGTTAGTTCTCGTTTCAGCTCTGGCTCAACCCCAGTTTGCTGTTAAATAATCAAATCTCTAGTCCTGCCTAAGATCCTTCATTGACTCCCTATTTGTCCTGGAGATAAAGTCAAAACTGCCCGAGAATGGCTTACATGGTTCATGACTCTGTAGCCTCTACTCACCAATTTCTACTCCACTCATACCATTTGGTGCTCCCTTCTGGCCTGCCTGGGGAAACCAACTGTCCTAGTTTCTTAGGACTGAGGGACTTCACAGGATGTGAGGCTTTCGGTTTTAAAATTCTGAAAGTCTCAGGCAAACCAGATGAGTTGCTTACCTTGCACAGTCTTCTCCCTTCACTCATGCCCAAATGCCTGAAAATCACTGACAATTTCCTGAATGTACTTTACTGTCTCCTGACTTTGCACAACTGTAATTCTGTTGGAATATCAGCCCCTGTCTTTTTTCTTGACTAAGTCTTCTTTTTCTCATTTATTTATTGAATTATTGAGTTATAATTAACATACAAATTATATTAGTTTCAGGTGTAAGCAGTAATTTGGTATTTTTATATATTATGAAGTCCATCACCATATAAAGTTTTTACGATATTATTTATATTTTCTATGTGTACATTATTTTATAGCTAGAAATTTGTATCTCTTAGTCCCCTTCGCCTTTTTCATCTGTTCCCTCCCCGCCCACCCCAGCAACGACCAATTTGTTCTCTGTATCTGTGAGACTGTTTCTGTTTTGTTTTCTTTTTTAGATTCACATATAAATGAAATCCAGTGGTATTTATTTTTCTCTGTCTGACTTATTTTGCTTAGCATAATACACTCCAGGACCATCCATGTTAGTGCAAATGAGAAGATTTCATTCTTTTTATGGCTGAATAGTATTCCATTGCATATGTACACCATATCTTCTTTATCTATTCATCTATTGATGGACATGTAGGTTGCTTCCATATCTTGGTTATTGAAAATAGTGCTGCAATGATCATAGGGGTACAAATATCTTTTTGAATTAGTGTTTTTGTTTTCTTTGGATAAATACCCAGAAGTGAAATTGCTGGATTATATTGTAGTTCTAGTTTTAATTTCTTGAAGAATCTCTATAATATTTTCCATAGTGGCTGCACCAATTTACATTCCCACCAACCAGCCATGAGGGCTCCCTTTTCTCCACATCCTCACCAACACTTGTTGCTTCTTGTCTTTTTGATAATAGCCATTCTATCAGGTATGAGGTGATATCTCACTGTGGTTTTGACTTGTATTTTCCTGATGATTAGTGATGTTGAGCAACTTTTTACATAACTTTTGGACCTCCATATGTCTTATTTGGGAAAATGCCTATTCAGATCTTCTGCCCACTTTTTAATTGGATTGTTTGGGGTTTTTTGCTATTGAGTTGTATGAGTTCTTTATATATTTTGGATATCAATCCCTTAGTGGGTGTATAGTTTGCAGATATAGTTTGTATCTTCTCCCATTTGGTATGTTGCCTTTTCATTTTGTTGGTGGTTTTTTCCCACTGTGAAAAAGCTTTCTAGTTTAATGTAGTCCCACTTGTTTATTTTGTTTTTGTTGCCCTTTCCTGAGGAGACATATCTAAAAAAGTATTGCTAAGACTGATGTCAAAGAGGTTACTGTTTTACAAGGTTACTTGTTTTCTTCAAGGAGTTTTATGGTTTCAGGCCTTACATTTAAGTCTTTAATCCATTTTGAATTTAGTTTTGTATTTGGCATAAGAAAGTGGTCTAGTTTCATTCTTTTGCATATAGTTGTCTAATTTTCCCAACAGCATTTATTGAATGGACTGTCTTTTCCCCACTGTGTATTCTTGCTTCCTTTGCCATTGATTAATTGACCATATGAACATAGGTTTATTTCTGGACTCTCTGTTTGATGGAAGTTCCATCTATGTGTCTATTTTAGTGTCAGTACCATACTGTTTTGATTACTTTAACTTTGTAGTATAATTTTAAGTCTGGGAGCATGATATCTCCAGCTTTGTTCCTTTTCAAGATTGCTTTGGCTATTCAGGGTCTTTCATGGTTCTGTACAAATTTTAGAATTATTTTTTGTAGTTCTGTGAAAAATGCCATTGGTATTTTGATAGGGATTTTTTTTAATCTGTAGATTGCTTTGGGTACAATGGACATTTTAACAATACAGATTATTTAAATCCTTGATGCATCTTGACGATGCATCTTTTCATTTATTTGTGTTGTTTTCTATTTCTTTCCCCAATGTCTTACAGTTTTCAGAGTACATGGTTAAATTTATACCTAGGTATTTTATTATTTTTGATACAATTGTAAATGGGATTGTTTTCTTTTCTTTTTTTTTTTGTTTTACTCAAGATCTTTTTATTCCCCCTTTGCCATCTTTTCTGCAAACCCCTTGGGTTCAGACTGGAAGAAACTGCACATCCACCCTTCTAGATGTAGGCCAACCCTCGGGCTGCAGGGTAGAAGGCAAAGACCACCACCCGGACACTCCCTGGGGGGACCCACAGTCTAGCTGGAGAGAACAGCCTGGGAAGGCTTCCTGGGGGAGGTGAACAGAGGTGGTGGGAGGGAGAAGGCCTGCTGCTCTGGGAACCAGACCCCTGCATCTGGGATCCAAGCAGCTCTGCCAGGGAATTTGTGGGTCTATGGGCACTTCAGGGATGACAGGAAAGAGGCCCTTGAGTCTCAGAGGACTCCACATGGCCCCACTGCTCACTGGCTCAAGAGAATGTTGTAGAACACAGACATGGCTTCTGGGCCACCCTACTCACTCCGGGGACTGGGGGGCATGGCCAGTGGGAGGGGCATCACAGAGGGGCTGGGGGCCTCCCAGTCAGCATCAGGATCTGGGTGCCCACTGGCCGGCACAGTGGCCAACTCCAGTGCCCAGAATAATCTGAGAAGGGGCTTCGTGGTGGGGTGGTTTCATCTCAGAGGCCATCCAGGGCTTGCCGGACAGGGGCGTCCAGGGAGGCGGCCATGTGGATGGAGACACCAAGGGCACCGATGCTGGTTTCCCAGCAGTCAAATCCACAGCTGGTCAGCGCCTGCTTCATGGCCTCCACCTCTGGCTGCTCCAGATCTGGCCTGAGAAGCGTGATGCCACAGCCCCCGCCACCTGCACCAGTGAGCTTGCTGTGCAGTCTGTGGGCCATGGTCACCTGGCACAGCCGGTCCAGTGAGGCATGGCCCACACCGAGGGCATTCAGATGGTGCTGGTTCATGTCTATGAGCTTCTCCAGCATGAGGTAGTGCTCTGGGGCCGGGGCCATCTCCCCTAGCACCCGCTCGCACTCCAGGGAAATGGCATCTATGGAGGTCAGGAGGGGGGCCACGATCTCTGGGAACTTCAGCAGCCTGCTCCTGACGCCAGCCACCAGGGCCTTGGTGCTGCGAGGGACTCTGGTGTTGATTCAGCAGGATCTTTAGATCTGGCGGCCTCTTTAAGGATGAAATCTTCCCTTGCTGATATTGGGGTGCTCCTCCCCAGGTGCTGACAGCGTTGTCCACTCTGGAGGGGTTCCCGTGAATCACCCGCCCCCCCGGAAGGCCCACTTGTTAATTAGTTCCAATTTCTCCTCGGTCCACCTGCTGGCGGCCTCGCCATCCTTCAGTGGGTTTGGGATCTCCTTGCACGCAGTCAGGAGGGCAGCCACCAAACACATGGAATAGGCGGCACTGGAGCCGAGGCTGGCCCCGGTGGGCAGCTCCAACCACACGGTGACATCCCGGCTGGGCAGGGCTCTCTGACTCTGGCAGATGGACAGGTACAAGTAAAGGAAGGACAGCACAGCCGGGTGCTCATTGTCAGCACAGTCCTCGGGGGAGCCCACTACCTCCTTCAGCTTCTCCACTTGCTCCAGGGTGAGTGCTGTGATGTCACCTTGCTTCAGAAAGCTGGTGTCCAGCATCAGAAGCGTGGCCACATCCCAGGCCCGCTTGATGCCAATGTTGGGTAAGTTGAGGCCACTTTCCCATTTCTGTGGGGCTGGAACTGGAGGACTGTTCTCAAGTTCAAGGCCACAGCCAGTGCTACCTTGCCATGGACCATGGCATGCTCTCCATGAAGGATGACTTTCCCTGGAGCAGACACTAGCAGGACTTCTGACAACATGGCTCCTGGGAGTCCTGTCGCCACAGGCCCTCTGCTCCCGAGCCCGAGCCACTCCAGGACTCCATCCCCAAGCTCGCGGGCGGCGGTGGGGAAGACTGGGGGTGTTTTCTTAATTTCTCTTTCTGATAGTTCATTTTTTTTGGTAAAACCTTTGGGGTTTTCTATATGTAGTATCACATCTTCTGCAAATAGTGACAGTTTTACTTCTTCCTTTCCAATTTGTATGCCTTTTATTTCTTTTTCATACCTAATTGCTGTGGCTAGGACTTCCAATACTAGGTTTACTAAAAGTGGTGAGAGTGGGCATCCTTGTCTTCTTGTTCCTGATCTTAGAGGAAAAGCTTTCAGCTTTTCAGCATTGACTATTATATTAGTTGTGGGTTTGTCATATATGGCCTTTATTAGGTTCAGTTCTGTTTCCTATACACCTGCTTGTTGAGAGTTTTTTAAATCATAAATGGATGTTGAAACTTGTCAAATCCCTTTTCTGCATCTATTGGGATGCTCATATAATGGTTATCCTTTGTTTTGTTAATGTGGTGTATCACATTGATTTATTTATGGATGTCAAAACATTCTTACATCCCTTGAATGAATCCCACTTGATCATGATGTATGATCCTTTTAATGTATTGTTGAATTTGGTTTGCAAGTATTTTGTTGAGAATTTTTGCATCTATATTCATCAGGGACATTGACCTATAATTTTCTTTTTTTTTTTTCTTCATACTATTGTGGTAGGAAGAGGTGCTTGAGATTTCAGTCTGCTTATATTTATGGTGACTTGTTTTGTGGCCTATCATGTGATCTATTCTGGAGAATGTTCCATGTGCATTTGAAAAGAACATGTATTCTGCAGCTTTTAAATGGAATGTTTTATTTATATATATATTATATATATAAAAATATAAATATTTTAAATATTTATATAATTATATATATAAACATATAAATATATTTTATATTTATATAATTATATATAAATAAATATATAATTTATATAAATATAAATATATATATATATATATATATATATATATATATATATATATATATAGGGGAGAGAGAGAGAGAGTCCATCTAATATAATGTGTTGTTTAAGGCCAGTGTTTGCTTATTAATTTTCTGTCTGGATAATGTATCCATTGATGTAAGTGGAGTATTAAAGTCCCCTACTATTATTGTGTTATCAATTTCTCCCTTTATTTCTGATAATATTTACTTTTTATATCTAGGTGCTTCTATGTAGAGTGCATATTTCTCTGCCCTCTCATTTTTTTTGACCTTCATTTTGTGTTTCTATACATTAGGCAAAAAAGCTACTCTCCTGGTCTTGAAGGAGTGGCCTTGTATGGAAGTGTACCCTGTATAGACTGCTTGTAACTGGTGGCTTTGACAGTGTGTCTGGGGCTGAAATGGGCCTGTGTCAGGGGATGTCCCTTAGGGGCAGTGTGCCTGAGGCCACTTTGGCAGAAGGCTGGAGCTGGAGTGGGTGTGGGCCAGGGGAAGTCCTGGAGGGACTCAAACAATGGTGCTCACCGGTACCTCCTATCCTGGAGAAGGCTCCTTGCCCATTTGGCAGAAGCTCTAAGTTTAGTAAATGGATTTATTTCTCCTCTAGTCTAGGTGCCCTTTAAACTGTTGTTTTCTCACTGTGTCCCAGTGTGGGTGAGTCTGAGTTCAGCTCCTCAGCAATATCCCTCCTTACCGTAGGTCACTGAGTCAGGAGTGGGGTTCCTGTGGATACCATGTCTCTGTCTTTCCTACACATTTCTATGTGGTCCTTCTACAGGCAGTAGCTATTCAGTCAGTCCTCAGGTTTTCTTCTGGAGGAATTGCTCTACATTTAGGTGTAGATTCAGTGTGTCCGTTGGAGGAGGTGAGCTCAGGATTTTCCTATACTACCATCTCAGACCCTTCCTGTGTCTCTTCTCTCTTAAAACTCTTTCCAAGACCACTCTTTCCAAGAAAGGCTTCCCTGTCCTCCCCCTGCCCCTATTCTGGTTTGGGTCTCCACTTATATCCATAGCATTCTGGCTTACACTTATCATAATTTTTATCAAACTGAATTGATAACATTTTTATCTCTCTGTTAGATTGCAAGCTCCATGAGTATAGGAGCTATGAGTTTTAGCTAATTTTGGTATCCTTAATGCTTAGCATGGTACCTAGCTTGTGATGACTAATAAATGCTTGTTGAATATAAGAATGTATAAACAGGTATTATGATGGGTAGAAGAACCAAAAAACGTTACAGCTAGAAGAAGCCATGGAGCAGTAGTTCCCAAGCAAAGTGCAGTCCTACAGTTCTTCTTGGATAAGTTGCCAGAATTGAATCCATCTGTGAAATGTATATATTTACTTCATAGGATATTGTGAGGATAAAATGAATTAATAAGTGTGGAATTCTTAGGATAGCTTTTGGTACATTGGTACATTGGTAATAAACCATGTCAGAGCATAGTGATCAAATTATGTGTTATTATCTCTCTGGTTCTGGGGATTGGCTAGTCTGGGCAAATCTGGCTTGGTATCGCTAATGTGATTACAGTCAGATAACAGCTGGAGCTGGGGTCCTCTTGAAGGATTCTTTACTCACATGTCTGGAGCCTGGGCTGAGAAGACTCCCATGACTGATGGTTGGAATAGCTGAGCTTATGGGGCATCTTTCTGTATATGTTGTATTTCCAGATGGTCTGTCTAGCATGGCAGCTGCTGGGTAGTGTTTATATATATATATAGTGCAAATATATATATATATATATATATATATTATATATATATATATTTTATATATATATATATTAAAATATATATATATATATAATATATGTATATATATATATACTGTATATACACTTAATACATAGCACCTAAAAGCTCCAAGAGTAGAGTTCCAAGAGAATCCATGGGAAGCTACCTGGCCTTTTTATGGCCTAGTCCAAGCATTTTCAACAGAGGTGATATTGTTTTCTGGGGTTGAAAGTTGATTCATGGAAAGGTGTGAAAAACATTATTTTTTGTGTAAAAAAAAAACACAGATATACATACATACAGTACAAGAACTATATTTGTGGAATTAAAATACTATGGAGTTGGAAATGCAAGTAGGAAAAAATGTCTAAAAAGGCTTTCTAGGGGAAAATAATGAATAAAAAAGGTTGAGAAAGAGTGCCCTGGCCTTAAAAGTCCCATAGTGTCATGTTAGCTATACTCTATTGGTGTCAGCAGTCAGAAACCTGCCCAGATTCAAGGGGAGATCTCCGTCTCTTAAGGGGAGGAATGTCAAAGGATTTGCTGCCCTATTTAAATCAGCCAGAGTAAACATTCTACAGATTCCTTCAATTATGGAACTCTGTCAAATGCAAAGTTGTACTAAGCAGAACAGTGAGGAGAGGGAATCTGATGAAAGGCAGAGTGAACTTGAACCTGTGACAAAGCAAGAGGTCTTGTTTATAGGTTCACATGAGAATGCTCACCTCCCATGTACGGAGAAGGAGGGAGTCAGGGCAGCTAAGAGTCTCCACTGCTAGCCCTGTGGTCCAGAGTGAGCCTGCATGAAAGGATACAGTAACTCTGGAGGCTTTTACAGACACTGGGAGATGCTGTGACACATTACATTTGTGACTCTGTCATCATTATTGCTGACCCAAATATCCCTGTCTTAAACATTGTTGGGTAGGACATTCTTATTTTGCAAATCAGAAGAATGACCTTGAGAATGAAAGCAGCTTGGCTGTTGTCACACACAGAGGCAGAGAGCTGTCACCCTGCTTTGCTAGGTTCCCACTTTAATGTGAATTCCCATGTCTTGGAGAATAATTAGAGGAATCATTAATAACTGATTGACCTCAGTTGTTACTGTGCAAAGACCCAAAGCCTAGAGGGACTCCAGTGAACCAGGGCTGACTCCTGTTAGGGGAGAGAGCCTTGGGCTCTGTTTAGGTGACTGTGCATGTGCTTCCACTAAGGGCAGGCTGTTTTGGATTGCCCATCTCATGGGTACCTTCTTTTCTTCTCTTGACACCTTGGTACACTCATTTATCTTTTCTCTCAGCCCTTACAAAACTCATGCCTTTTCATTTTTATTTCAAAAGCAATGCATTTTCATTTTTGGACCCTTTCTTTCCTTTTCAAAATGTCAAGGGGAGTGTGGATCTAAGACATGGGGGCAGAAGATGGGGGTGGCAAGGAGAGGGAAGTTCTTATGCTTATCAACTCAAGCTTGGTCCAACCTCAGTAAATTTTGGGAGTGATGGTAGAAATGACTTGCCCTGGGCTGCCTTTCTTTGGATTATATATCAGGTAGCCCAGTAAGCCTCAAGAAAATGGGCAATGGGCTGTTCTTTACTGAACTCATCAACAGAAATGGCAGTATTTCTCTCACATGTCAAGGATGGAAGCATGTCAAAGCAGCTTGAGCATTAATAAATTCATCGTTTACCTAAGTAATTCCACTTCTTGAAATGTATTCTAAGAAAGGAATGAGAGAGGTGGATAAAGATAATTTTGCAAGGATGTTCATCCCAGTGTTGGAAGCAGTCTAACCTTTCAACAATTGAGAGTTTGTTACATAATTGTGGTGAAAATATAAGAGGAAATACTAGGAAGGGATGGAGTCTGTCTTATTTTTATGCACAATGACCACCACAATGCATGGCATATAATAAGCCTACAATAAACTTTTTTTTGGTAAAAGTCTCATTGAGATCTAATTCGTACACCATACAATTTACCTGTTTAAAGAATACAACAGTTTTTAGCATATTCATAGTTATAGTCAGTATCACTTTTAGAACATTTTCCTCACTCCAGAATGAAACCCTACATCCATTAATAAGAGTTACTCCCCATTTCCCTTTAACTGCCAAGTTCTAGGCAACTAATCTGCTTTTTGTCTCTATAGATTTGCCTATCCTGGACATTTAATATAAGTGGGATGATTCAATATGTGATCCTTTGTGACTAGCTTCTTTCAGTTAGCATAATGCGTTCAAGGTTCATCTGTGTGGTACCATAAATCAGTATTTCATTCCTTTTTATTGCCAAATAATATTGCATTGTTTCTGCTTTTTGGCTAATATGAATGATGCTGCTATGAACATTCATGTACAAGTTTTTGTATGGGCATGTGTTTTTATTTCTCTTGGAATATATTTTTAGGAGTGGAATTCTTAGGTTATACGGTAACTCTGTTTCAATTTTCGAGAACTACCAAACTGTTTTCCAAAGTGGCTGGACCATTTTACATTCCCAGCAGCAATGTATGAGTGTTCCCAATTTCTCCACATCCTTGCCATACGATAAATATTTGTTGAATAAAACAATAATATGGAAAATTGATCATGATATAAAATTATAAAACTGTAAAGGGTACTATACTTGTATTGTTTTTCTTTTATAGATTTGTGTTAGGAAGAAAGCTTGCAAGAAATATAATAGGTTATTTCTGGTTTGATGAGATTAGGAGTAATTAAAATTTTCATTGTAATAGTCACATGTTCTAATGTGCTGCCATGAACACATGTTGCTTTTAAAATAAGAAAAAATATTTTACAAAATGGTGTTGGTCAGCAGGAAGTTGTATCAGAGAGGAGGAAAAACTGTCTCAAGAATGTGTTGCTTGCACTGAATTGCATTCATCTCCTCCTGTTTTTGGTTGACTCGAGGATTCAGTGACTCAGTTGGGGGTGTACAGCAGTCAAGTTTCTTGGTTGCGAACAATAGAAATCAACTGCAGTTCAGCAGAAAAGGAATGTATTGGAAGGCTATCCACTGGTTTGCAGAAGCCTGGAGATCCAAGCTGAGGAAAACGAGCCAAGGAGGAAGGTAGAACCAGTACACCACAGAGGAAGAAAGTGTGGGCCACTGGGGCCCTCACATCTGGACAGCACTGCTGGGACATTGGGTTTCTCCCCATGCGGACTCATGCTGCCATGTCATGGGACTTGTCACTCTGCTACAGCCCTGTGATTAATGTCCCTTTGGGTTTTTCCTCAACCCTGAGAGCAGTCAGTTGACCAAGCTTCGGTCACATACCCATGCCACTACTGCTAGGAAGCCAGGAGAGGACTATCACCCGCTGACCTGTAGAAGAAAGGAAGTGTTCTTCCACAGCGTTAGGTGTGCCCCTGCCTCCTATCTCCTGAGGGATTTCTCTCAACAGAAGGGTGCTTGGGCACTCAGCAGGCAGAATTACATTGACTGTTGTATCAATGTAGTCCAGATTGCAATGTCACAGTCGTAAGCATTTGGCAAGAAAGGACATTGTTGTTTCTTGTATGAGGGAGAAAGACCAGACTGCCAAATTATTCATATTTCAGCAGGAAATGCTAGAGATAAAAATGCCTCTTGTTGCTGTATTAGTCGGGGTGAGTAATGCTAGCTGCTGTTACATGCAGCTCCAAAGTCATGGTTCTTTAACACATGAAGATTTTATTTCTTGCTTAAATCAAGAGTCCAAGTAGGTTGTTCAACAGGCAGCTTTCCCAGTGGTCATGCAGGGCCTGGGCTTCTTTCATCTTATGGCTCTGCTCACTCCAAGGCAATCCTTTGTAGGACCTCCCTGGACCCCCTGGATGTGCAGACTGTGAAAGAAGAGAAAGCACATGGAGCATCAACAGGAGATTTCAGGGCTCAAGTCAGGAAGTTGGGACCTCACTTCTCCCTACATTCCATTGGGTAGAACTCAGTCATTTGGTCTCTAATTTCAAGGAAGGCTGGGAAATGCAGTCCAGCTGTGTGGCTAAAATGGCAAGGAAATGGGCTTGGTAAGCATGTAGCCAGGCTCTGCCAGAAGTCCTTTACTCATAAAAGAAAGCAAAAGTAGCTTTTGTCAAAATCTACTGCAGTGATTCTTAGCATGTTTTGGGTCACCAGCCCCTTTGAGAATGTGTTAAACTCCCTACCCTAAAAAGTATACTCATGAAAGCATTTTGCAGACAACATCAGGAATTAAGGCTACTCCTGCAATTTGGGGGTCCTCAGGTGAAGAGCCCTTGGTATATGTGGTAAGCAGAAATCAAGTTGATATTTCTTGAGTACCTACTATGTATAAAGCACATTTCTGGGTATTGTGGGGTCATACTGCTAAACTAGATGAAGTACCTGACCTAGAGGGGCTCTCATTCTTCAGGTGGAATCAGAGAAAGACATATCACCTAGACCAGGTATGCTAACTGCTCTGCAGAGGCTTCAGGCATCAGTGTACATAGCTGTAGATCAATATAGAAGCAGTTCTTCAGGGTTGGGTTACAAAGTAGAAAAGAGACCAGCCATTCATTCATTCATCCATTTCTTTGTTTATTCAGTTCCTACTCTATTCTGGGCACTATTTTAAGTGGTTAGGATGAAGCAGTGAATAGGAGAAGCAAGATTCTGTTCTCAGGGAAGCTTACATTGTAGTTGGGAAGACAGGGGCTCCACGGGGAGATACTAGTAAAGAAATAAAAGTTTAAGTCACCCAGTAACCATAGACCGCTGGTGAACTCATCAAGCATCTAGACTCATCTTTGATTCCAAGGAGAAGGATTAGAAGGCAACACTGCCTGCTTAGAGGTGAGTATGTCTGACCTAGACTTCATGACCACTTTGGCCACCATCCTTGGAGAGGACCTGGGAGATCTGGGCCAGCCCTAAGCAGGGCATGCCTAGCCAGATCAAATGGCTGGAACCATCTGAGGCTTTTCCCTGGTAAGAAAAACCACTCAAGTGAGAAACTACAGAGAGGGCATTACTGATATGACATTGCCAATAATGAGATGTGAAGCTGAAAGGAACTTTTCTAAACTATCAGTAATAAAAAACAAAGTTCACTTCAGATGAAGGCCTTGGAAGTTTCTTATAAAACTAAGCATGCATCTACTCTTTGACCCAGAAATTCCACTCTTAGGTATCCACTCAAGTAAAATGAAAACATGTGTCTACAAAAAGACTTGAGTAAGAATGTTTATGGCAGCTTTTTTCATAACAGCCACAAATTGGAAACAGCTCAGGTGTCCATCAGCAAGAGAATGGATAAACAAATTGTGGTGTATTTATACAAAGGAATGCTTCTCAGTACTAAGAGGAAACACATCCCTGATGCAGACAACAATGTGAAAAAATCTCATAAACATTCTGAGTGAAAAAAAGCCAGATGCAAAGGAAAATATACTGTATGATTTGCTGTTTGTTGCACTCTGGACTGGTGAAGCTCATCTGTGGTAGAAAAAAAGATCAAAGAGTTGTGGAGAAGTGGGGGCAGGAATTGATGAGAAGGGACTGGAGGGAACTTTCTGAGTGTTGGTAATGTTCTATATCTTGTTAGTGGTTTGGGTTTCACAGGTGCATGCATTTGTCAAAACTCAGGATGGTAAACTTAAGATTTGTGTATTTCATTTTATGTACATTTTACCTCAAAAGAAAAAAAAAAGCCCTTAACTCAAGTTAATGACATGCATACTGAAGTGCTGGGAGTAAAGTGTACTGATGTCTGCAACTTTGAAGTGTGTAAAAAATATGGAGATGGATGGACAAACAGATAGATATGTGATAAAGCAAGTATAGTAAAATGTTAATTCTGGAATCAAAGAGGTGGGTATATGAGTGTTTACAATTCTTTCAACTTTTATGTTTGCATATTTTCATATTAAAATTTTGGGAAGAAAACTATTATTGCTAAATAATAAACCATTCAAAGACTTGGTGACTTAAAACAATTATTATTCCTCACAGTTCTGTGGTTTGATCGGATGGTTATACTGCTTCATGAGATGTTGGCTGGTTTATTGAGATGGCTGGAAGGTCCAGAATAGTCTCCTTTAACTGATATTGGGGCTGGCCATCAGATGGGAGCTCAGCCTTGGTTCTCCCCAAGTGGACCTCTCCAACCGGCTACCTGACCTTCCTCACAGTATGCCGCCTGGGTTCCAAGTGGGAAGTCCCTGGAGGAAGGAAGCAGAAACTGCCAGTTTTCTTTAGGCCTGGATTGAAAAACAGTGTACATTTTTGCTGCATCCTGATTCAAGGGGAGGGAAAATAGAGTCCACCCAATGGGAGGAGTGACAAAAATTCACAGCCATCTTGAATCTACCATTTTTTTGACCAGCTCTTTTGTAGGACAGATTGTGTTATTTTTGTGTTCTCATTATGAAAATATAAGACTACTATCAAATGTGGAGTTAGTCAAAGGAATGTAGTCACACTATATAGGATGAAATGATTATGGAGGTATGTTAGGAAGTTAGCTGATAACAGTATTATCATGTCATTTTTCAGATTTTTCTGACTTTGTGATATTTGTGTTATTTGCCAGCTTTTGAGAATGTTTGTAATTATTATGATTTCTTTTTTCATTCTAAACAAATATTTACTGTTAATCTCATTTGAATTTGTAATTTTAAATTCTTTTTCCTTAAAAGGCTCCAAATTATATGTGTTTCACACAACATAAACTTGGATTCTTCCCTGAATAAGAGTAAAATATAATTTTATTTATCTTTGCTGTAGGTCAGCTATACATTCTCTGCCCTTGGTCTATGGCTTATAGCAGAGTATGTTAACAGCATCACAATTAGACACAATTCATGCCTTTTCTAGTTGGGTTGCCTCATTGGGGGCATTTCCTTTCTTCAGGTAGTGAATTTTCCTGTTTGAATTACTAGTGCTTTGTTCCAGGCTCATGGCTTAGAATAAGTTTTGGTTTCAGACCAAAGTACTGGAGGATAGCTTAGAGGTGCTAGGACCTTACCTTCAGGTGTGCCTGGGACTGTGCTGGTTTATACTTATTCCAGTGTAAGCGTGTTATTTCCCTCCCCAGTGTCATGGTTTGGACAATAAGTATATGGTACTTCTACTCATGGAACTTTCTTCAGAAGTGGAGTTACCTTAATCCAGGGGATGGCTCAGAGGTACCTGCTTGCTTCAGCCTTTGAACCGTGGGTCCATATGTATATTTTTCAGCCTGAGTGAATGTACAGTTTTGCTTGTGTGTGCCCTTTTAGGGTAGCAGGTTCTTTCAAAGAGTTAACGCCCATTCTGCTAAATGGTTATTTACAATTTCTGTTAATCTGTTTAATGTTGATTTTATTGCATTTAAGGTAAATCACATTTCAGAAATAATTACCACCCATTTAATTAGCATTTCATGTATATTTTTGCTGGTTTTCTGATCCTTTCATTTTAAAGTCTTTAAAATGAGTAATACTGTTAACTTCAAAATTGAGGTGAGTCAGTGGACTGTGCTGAGGACAGTGTAATGGCAATGGCAGTGATGAACTCACCAGGGTGGAAACTGAGGCAGAGAATGGTTGGGTAGCTCACCTAAGATTCCATAGGTGTGGTAGAGTTGGACAGTGAGGACAAAGTTGGCATCTGCCTTATTCTCAATAAAAGAAGATTTTAACTACTTTGATGCTATGCAGTGTTTTGGGGGGTAGTATATTAAAATGAAGGGTTTCCAATTCTTTATAGTACCTTTGAGATTTTCCTATCTAACCCTCCCATTTTACAGATGAGAAAACTGAAGTACAGTTACTACTGGAAGCTCAGCAACATAGGGTTTGAATTGTACATCCTGGAGTTTATTCATGAAGAAAGGGGGAAGAGCAGAGTGTGTACCAGAGTAAAGTTGTGCCAGGGAGACTCAGGTAGATGTGGTTTGTGTCTATACCTGTGTTCATGGTGTATGGGGGAGGGGAGGGAGTAAAGAAGCAAGAACAGGGAAGACTAGTTAACGTGCTTATTTAACGCATCCTACGAAATCACTGGTGTGCTGGTAAATGTTAACAACCAGCTCTTGGTGAGAGAAGTGGTGGAGGTAGGGAAGGAGGAGGGCCTGAATGGTAACATTTGCCAATTTCCATGCTGTAAAAACTCTCACTGCGATGGATTTTATGCTACCAGTGTGATGTTGCTGAACATGGGGTCGGGAAATTGCATTTTTACCACGCAGATAAAAGAAATGTATTGATAAATAACCTCGAGAACAAAGATAACAGTAACATGTAGTAAAATAGTTAGGAAGTAACACATTTTGAGAATGTATTACCTTTGTTTTGATGTAATTTCTTAAACTGCAAGTTTATATCATTATGTTTAACTATGGACTCACAAAATTCTTGAACATGTGATACTTACAATCAGGTAAGAGCTGGCTCCAGCAAACCATGGCAGGAAACTGTGTTTTCATGATGTCACAGAACAGGAGTTTCTTCAGCCTCTTGACAGCATGTGCCTGGAAAGGTGGAAAACCATAGTGGTACCTCATTGTATTTTGGAACGGACCATCTGATCCTACTAGTAGCAGGATACAACTTGGCATCTCAGGGATATGAATTTTGTTGTCTTTAATGTAGAGCAAATGTTCCTTCCCCCTGTACTTTCTGGGAGGTCAGCTGTTTCCTTTTTTTTTTTTTTTTTTTTTTTTTTTGCGGTACACGGGCCTCTCACTGTTGTGTTCTCTCCCGTTGCGGAGTGCAGGCTCAGCGGCCATGGCTCACGGGCCCAGCCGCTCCGCGGCATGCGGGATCCCCCCGGACCGGGGCACGAACCTGCGCCCCCTGCATCGGCAGGCGGACCCTCAACCACTGCGCCACCAGGGAAGCCCTGTTTTTTACTCCAGTTGTTCTTGGGGTTTGGCTGAGAAAAGGTGGTAGCTAATTGTCTACACCTGGGACAGTGGGGATAATTTCTCTTCTGGAACTCCCCTCCCCCAATTTCCTTCAGCAAATACCATGGTTGACTTGTTTCTCTTTCCAAGTTTTTTTTTTTTTTTTTCCTGTGTGTACTCTCAGCCCCAACCAACATGAGCCATGGGTACGGAGAGCAGTGTATCTCATTCCCACCCCTCTGTGCCTTACTCAGGCTGTCTTCTCTTCCTGGATGCCTTTTTCCATTATATCCACCCTCCCTACTACCAACCAGCTAACTCCTACTCTCTCCAGCCAACTTCTATTCATTCTTATCTATGAATTTAGCACCTATAGGATAACTTCCCAATTGTCCCAGGCTTGACTTTTGTTTCAGAACAAGCCCACTTTCTACACTCCATGGAAAATATTTGTTGTCTCTCTAGTAGGCTGAAGACACACCCAAATACTTGGGTTGTGTCCTTTATAATTGTTTCTAGGGTATAGTACAGCATGTCACTGTACACAGTAGGAGATCCATAAATACTGCCGAATTTGTGAATCTTTTTTTCTCGCCAAGGTTATTCTCTTCCCAAGTCGCCTCTACCATTCCAATTTACACAGCCTGAAATTGGGAGTCTCAAAAATCTCCTATCTTTACTCTCCTCTTTTCGTATCAATTCTTAGTCTCCGAAAAGAAATTCTCTTCCCTTAAGTAGTGAGACATAGGAGGGGAGAGATAATTTCCTGAACGTGGTGGCTCAGAAGAATACCTTTCACTGAAAGGTTATTCCTGAAAGCTGGCTGCTGTTAGCCAAATCGACCTGCCTTAAGATAATGGCGCTGGGAATTAAAAGATTGCAGTTTCCAGAATTATGGCTCTCTATTAGAGACAAATTGTCCAAGTAGGTAAAAGGAAATCCTCCAGGAAGGACTCTGAGCTCTTGGGGACAAGGTGAAGAACAGGGACGTCATGAGCAGTTACTTTAGTGATACTGCCTCCTGATTGGAGGTGGGCAAAATGGTCATCAGAGGCCTTCTCCTGAGCATGTAGGAGGAGAAAAATCAGATCATCTCCTCTGTACTTCTATATAAGTTCAGAACTGGCAGAGTGCGGTCCTCGGGTGGTTTTCAAGGGTCAGATGAGAATGGTTTTTATTTATTATTCTTTTTGAGTTTGGACCTGGAATTCTCCATCATTCTCTCTCTCATCAGCTCCCAAAGCTGCAACCACAGTGTGACAGGGTCTGTAACAGGTCTACCAAATACTATAGTTCCCTTCCCTCCAGTGACGTCAGGCCTGACCGTGTGATTTGCTTTGGTCAAGGCAACGTGAGCAGAAGTAACGTGTGCCACGTCAGAGCCCAAGCTTTAGGGGCCAGTGTCCCAAATGAAGGCTGTGCCATCAGCCTGGGTCTCAGATTGAAGGCAGCGTGGGATGGAGCTGTTGTTGAGCTAGGGGTGACCTGTGACATACATGAGAATGATATCCTTATGCTTGTAAGTGCCTGTGCTGTGGGGGTTGTTTGTTACTGCAGCAAATCTTATCTTAGGCTGATTGATACACAGAGTCCGTTAAAGGAATTTCCAGATTACCAGATTTCCTAAAGAAAGGAAGGGAAGGAACTTAAAAAAACAAGCTTTAGTCAACATTAACTTATTCAATGTTTAGTTTAGAGACAGATGAATTATTATATAATAAATAAACATTTCCACTTGATGAATTATCTCTAACCTGGCATTATCTTTTCTGTTTCTAAAGGTAAGTTGATTGGTAGTTGGCGTGGTGATATGGTCATTTCTTTTTTTTTTGGTCGCTCCGCACAGCTTGCAGGATCTTTTTTTAAAAAAAATTTTATTGGAGTATAGTTGATTTACAATGTAGTGTTAGTTTCAGGTGTACAGCAAAATGAACCAGTTATATATATATATATATATATATATATATATATATATATATGTATATATATGTATGTATGTATATCTTCACTCTTTTTTAGATTCCTTTCCCATATAGGCCATTATACGGTATTGACTAGAGTTCTCTGTGCTATACAGTAGGTCCTTATTAGTTATCTATTTTATAGCTTGTGGGATCTTAGTTCCCTGGCCAGGGATCAAACCTGTGCCCCCTGCAGTGGAAGCACAGAGTTCTAACCACTGGACTGCCAGGGAATTCCCGATCTGGTCATTCTTTGAATGAGTGTGTATCAAGTGTCTACTCTCATCCAAACACTGTGTTAGGTGCTGGACAGAACAGACAAGTCCTGGTCATCATAGAGCCTTCACTTTTGTTGGGTTAGGCAAGTAAAAACAAAATAAAGGACCAAATATAAACGTGGTAATTTTTTAAAGTGATTAGATTACAAGAGCAGTAAAGCAGAATAAAGTAATAGGGAGTAACTGTGAGGGCAAGGGAAAGGCATGGGGCCACTCTAGAACATTTGGGTTCATCATGTGGATGTATCTCTCTTTACACTACAGAGAAATTGAACTGATAGGTACAAATGACATTTTTTTCTTTTTATTGGAGTCACAGTTTTACATAAATCCCTTTACTAAAAGCACGGGAGAATTTAAAGCTGAGAACCATTTTGTTTTACAAATGGTTCTTTTTGTGTTGTAAACATTCACCTTCTAATCTGTCTGAAGTTCAGTCTGAATCTTATCCATAAAATGACTCCATTCCAGGGACTTCCCTGCTGGTGCAGTGGTTAAGAATCCGCCTGCCAGTGCTAGGGACAGGGGTTCGATCCCTGGTCCGGGAGGATCCCACATGCCGCAGAGCAACTAAGCCCATGCACCACAACTACTGAGCCCACACACCTAGAGCCCATGATTCGCAACAGGAGAAGCTACCGTAATGAGAAGCCCACGCACCGCAATGGAGAGTAGCCCCTCACCCCTTGCTGCAACTAGAGAAAGTCCACGCGCAGCAATGGGCAGCAGCCATAAATAAATAAATAAACAGACAGATATATAGATAAATAAATAAATAAATAAAAATCTATATAAAAAAAGTGACTCCATTCCAGGTCGAAGAGAACTCTTCCTGGATGGCATTGGGAAGGACTTGGTTTCTGAAGTAACCGGGGAAACCCCGTGGCAGGGCAGTTAACTTTAAGTTGTTTCCAGAATGTGAGACCCATGTGTTCTATGAAGCTCTGATCCAGGACATTCCATTTTCTGATAGCAGAGCTCCCCTGTGGACAGAGTCTGCCACCTGCCTCCAACGAGGCTAAGGTGAGCTCACAGTACTGATGGTCACAGTCACAAAAGCACACCGACTAGCTTTTATGTTTTCAAATTCAGCAAAGCTAACAAAACCAGAAAAGGAGAGAAGAATGGTCACATCCATCAAAAGTTAACCCCTATCCTTTACAACCATGCTACTTTCCAACGAGAATCAGAAAATGTCAAAATTAAACGACACAAAGCTCACCATTTTACAGTTGTGGGAACTAAGACCAAAAGAGATTAATATGAATTGTCTGAGTTGGTTTGTTCATTCATTCATCCATTTATTCATTCAACAAACACTCACTGAGCGCCAAGTCACCGGGAGCTGGACACTGAGCTGGACCCTGTGATGATAACAGAGGACCAAATAGTCTTTGTTCCTATAGGAAGTTTACAGTGTGGAGAGTCTAGGGGAGGTGAGAGCTGTGAAGGCAAGACAGATAGTTCTATGAGTTCTGCTTATCCCTAAATAGCCTGATCTGGTCTGGGGGGCAGTGGCCAGGGAAGAACTCCCTGAGGAGACAGCCCTCCAGCCGAGGTCTGAAGGAGGAGTAAGTTTTAACAAGGAGAAGGACATGTAAAGAGGATGCTCCAAGGCACGGGCAGAGCACCTACAAAGGAGCTCTGGTGACGGGAGTGTGGTGTGTTGTGCTCAAGAAACTGAAGGTAATTGAGAGGGAAGAGTCGAGAGCCAGGGACACAACCTTTCTAAGGGAAGGGACGCAGTCGTGGGCACAGTGAGAACGTCGAAGGAGGGAGCGACGTAACTGAATTTTCTTTTTGGAAAGAACAGGCTTCCTAGGAATAGAAAGGCACTCACTGAATACAAGAAAGATCCTCAGGAAGCCTACAGCAGATATCATACTTCATGGTGCAATAGTGAAAGCCTTTCCCTTTGAGACCAGGAATAAAACAAGGATTTCCCCGATAACTACTTTTTGTAAGTCCTAGACAGTGTCATAAGGATAGAAGAAGAAATAAAAATCATGGTGATTAGGAAAAAGAAGACCTGTTACTATTTGCAGGTGAAAATGATTGTCTGTAGACATTCCAGAAGAATCTACCCACAAATTATTAGAACTAATATACAAACTTGGCAAGGTTATTGGATACAAGGGCACTATGAAAAATTTGTTTTAAAATGCTGGAGAGGGTGTGGAGAAAAGGGAATCCTCCTATACTGCCAGTGGGAATGTAGGCTGGTGCAGCCACTATGGAGAACAGTATGGAGGTTCCTCAGAAAACTAAAAATAGAATTACCATATGATCAGTGATTCCCATCCCTGGGTATATATCCTGACAAAACTATAACTGAAAAAGATACATGCACCCCTATGTTCATGGCAGCACTATTCACAATAGCCAAGACATGGAAGCAACTTAAACGTCCATCGACAGATGAATGGACAAAGAAGATATGGTACATATATACAGTGGAATACTACTCAGCCATAAAAAAGAATGAAATTATGCCATCTGCAGTAACATGTATGGACCTAGAGATTATCATACTAAGTGAAGTAAGTCAGAAAGAGAAAGACAAATACTGTATGATGTCACTTGTATGTAGAATCTAAAATATGACACAAATGAACCTATCTATGAAGCAGAAACAGACTCACAGACATAGAGAACAGACTAGTAGTTGCCAAGGGGGAGGGAGTTGGGGAGAGAAATGGAGTGGGAATTTGATGTTAGTAGATGCAAACTATTACGTTTAGAATGAATGGACAACAAGGTCTAACTGTATAGTACAGGGAAATATATTCAATGTCCTGAGATAAACTATAATGGAAAAGCACATAAAAAAGAATGTGTATATAAGTATAACTGAGTCACTTTGCTGTACAGCAGGAATTAACACAACATTGTAAATCAACTATACTTTAAAAAATGTTTTTTTATATGCTAGCAGCAAGAAAACAAGAAGTAAAGAGTTAATAAAGAAGCATTTACAATAGCATAAAAAGTGGAATACTTAGGAATAGATCTAACAAGAGTTCTTCTGAAAATGTGAAATATTAATGAGAGAAATTTAAAAAGACAAGTGGATGGATGCATCATGTTTGTGGATCAGAATATGCAGTATTGTAAAGACGTCAACTTTTCCTACATCTATAGATTCAATGCAGTTTCAGTCAAAACCCTTCACCTTTTTGGGGGTAGAAATTGATGAGATGATTCTAAAAGTCTATGTGAAAATGGAAAGGGCTAAGATTAGTTAAGGCAATCTTGAAGAAGCAAAAATAGGTAAAGGGCTTATACTACTACATACCACGACCTATTAAAATCTATAGTAATTAAGACAGTGTAGTACTGACACCTGGATGGACAAAAAAGACCAATGGAACAAAACAGAGAACCCAGAACTAGACTTGCACATATACAGTCCCTTGACCTAAAGGTGGCACTGCAACATGGTGGTGGAATGATTTTTTAAAATGAATGTTGCGGGGTCAGTTGGATGATTCACGTGAAAAAAGATGACAGGTGGATTGTAGACCTAATTATAAAAGGCAATACAAGCAAAAACAAAACAAAATAAAACAAAAACAAAACTCTCTTAGAAGAAAATGTGGGAGAACAGCTTCATGATTTTGGGATGGGCAAAATCATTTTAAGTAGGGTCCACAAAGCTCCAACCAGAAAGAAAATAAAATTGGTACATTGGGCTATGTTAAAATTAAGAGCTTCTGTTCTTCAACAGATACCACAGAGGGAGTGAAAACACAGTCCATGAGATGAAAGAAGATGTTTGCAATGCATATATTTGCCAAAGGACTCATTTCCATAACATATAAAGACCCTTACAAGTCAATAATTAAAAGGCAGGGCACTTAATAGAAAAGTGAGCAAAGGATTTTAACATTCACTTACAAAAGAGAACATCTAAATAGCTGTAAAACCATAGGAAAAATGTTCAACATCATTAAGAATCAGAGAAATGCGAATTAAAAGCACAATGATCTACAATCCTACTCCCGTCAGAATGGCTACATTGCAAATGGCAGAGGGTATCTGTCACTGAAAAGACTGTGCAGATGAACCTATTTACAAAACAGAAATAAGAGTCACAGATGTAGAAAACAAACTATGGTTAGCAAGGGGGAAAGGGGCCGTAGGGATAAAGTGGGAGATTGGGATTGACATATACACACTACTGTATATAAAATAGATAACTAATAAGAACCCACTGTATAGCACAGGGAACTCTACTCAAAACTCTGTAATGACCTATATGGGAATAGAATGTAAAAAAGAGTGGATATATGTGTATGTGTAAGTGATTCACTTTGCTGTACAGCAGAAACTAACACAGCATTGTAAATCGACGAGACTCCAATAAAACATAATTTTAAAAAAAGAATGTGCAGTAACCAGAACAATGAGACACTGTTGGTAGGACTGTAAGTTGGTACAACTATTTTGGAAAACTACTCGGCAGTGTCTACAAATGTTGAACATATTCCCACACTATGACCCGGCACTTCTGCTCCTGTGTGTAGACATACCCATCAGAAATGCCTGCATATGTTGGCCAAAATGCATGTATGTAAATACCAGAGCATTTACATTGTTCCAAAAAAGCACAATGTAAATACCAGCACTATTCAGATTAGCACTAAATTGGAAACAACCCAAATATCTATCAACAGGAAAAGAAAGAAATAGATTGTAGTATATTCACATAACGGAATACTACAGAAAGGAGGGTGTTGCTGGCTAGAAGAGGCACAATGGGGGTTTTCTAGGGGGCCTGGGGGTGATCTGCTTCTTGATCTGGGTGCTGGCTTTGCGGGTATGTTCACTTGGTGGATGCTCAGGAAGCTGTACCCTTATGATCATTTTGTGCATAATGTTGTACTTGAATAAAATTTTCACTTTAAAACAACAACAAACATAATTACTGAAGAGCAGAGAAGATAGTAGAGTGAGTAGTCAGGATGTGGAGTGCTAGGCAGCTCTTGCAAGAGTCCAGGCACAAGGCCAAGCTGATGGTGGTTAGAGAAATAGTAAACTAGGTTCTGGGGGAGTGAAGGAGAAAACCAAGAGGACTTGATAATGGATTGGCTGAGGCAGGATGCGTGAGAGGTGGGTGTCAAGGTTGACTCTCAGGTTCCAACTTGGGTAACAAGATGGAGAGTGTTTCCCCAGAGGAAAGGGGAGCATTGAAGGGGGGCTGGGTTATTGGGCAGGGTGTCTGGGGAGATGAAGAGTGTATGTTTGGAGCTGAGGTTCCAAAGAGATATACAAATAAACTCATTGTATAGACAGTGGGTCCGTAGGTCTGGAGTCCAGCGGAAAGACCAGGATTGTTTATAAACAGAACTCTAAGAAATAGAACTTGAACTGAATCTTTTGGATAAAGATACCAATTATTCATATACCAGGTACCACTGGGCTAAATGCTTTACCTGTAAAATCTCATTCAGTTCCCATGTCCATGGTCTTACTATGAGTGTGCCGTGTTCCCAAACAGCAAGGTGAGGTTAAGCAAATTGCCAACAGGTTGAACTTTAGGAAAGGGGAGGAAGAAGGATGATGGGGATTTTTAGATTTAGATCTTTTGACTTAAGTTCTGGGTGTTGCTGCTGAATCATGATGCTCCTGTGGGTGGATTCACGGGTCCGTAGCATCATGGACCTCAGATTTGAAAACAAGGGCAGGCTCAGCATTCCCATTAAAAGAAATCTTCAAGGAAAGACTACATGTGTCCGTCTGTCAGACTGGGAAGGAGCTCAGAGGTTTGAACTCTGTGACTGTCCCAGATCAGATTTAGAAGATAAACTCTCCCTGTTCAGACCTAGTTAAGCCACCCATTGGGCAAATCATTTAACTTATCCATGCCTGTGTGAGTTCTTTATTGCTGCATAAAAAAACCCACCACAGCTTAGTGGCTTAAAATAGCACACATTTATCATCTCACAGTTCTTGTGGGGCAGGAATCCAGTCTCTGCTGAGCTGGGTCTTCTGCTCAGGGTCTCTCCCAGGCTGCAGTGAAGGGATTAGCTAGGGCTGGGGTCTCACCTGAGGCTTGTCTGGGGAAGGAACTGCTTTCAGCTCACATGGTTGTTGGCAGAATTCAGACCCCTGTAGAATATGGGATTGAGGGCCTCAGCTCCTTGCTGGCTGTCAGTTGGAGGTCACCCTAGTACCTTGTGATATAGGTCTCTCTGTACAATGGTTTGTTTTGTCAAAGCTGGCAAGGAAGAGTCAATAAAGAGTGTCTCCTAGCAAGATGGAACTTATAATCCTAAGTAACATATCATGGAAGTGACTTCCTGTCACCTCTGCAAATTCTATTGATTACAGTGAGTCCACTCAAGGGGAGAGGATTACACAGGGCATGAACACAAGGACTCAGTGATCATTAGGGACCACCTTTATGTCTGTCTGCTATGACGTGTCAGTGTTCTCATCTATAAAATGGGAATGGCAATGGTATCTACCTCATGGGTGTTTGTATGACATAAATGAGATAATGCATGTAAAGCACTTAGCACAATCCCTAGGACATAGTTTGTGCTCTAAAAATGGTTAGCTGCTGTTTTCATTCTTCTAATTCTGCAATCATATGGCCGTATGAAAGGAGTCTTTATTTTTATAAATAGATTCATTGTGGATGGCCAGCTTCCTGTGGGACATTAAAATGCAATGCCATTTGCAAATATTTTCTCCCATTCTGAGGGTTGTCTTTTGGTCTTGTTTGTGGTTTCCTTTGCTGTGCAAAAGCTTTTAAGTTTCATTAGGTCCCATTTGTTTATTTTTGTTTTTATTTCCATTTCTCTAGGAGGTGGGTCAAAAAGGATCTTGGTGTGATTTATGTCATAGAGTGTTCTGCCTATGTTTTCCTCTAAGAGTTTGATAGTGTCTGGCCTTACATAAATCTTTAATCCATTTTGAGCTTATTTTTGTGTATGGTGTTAGGAAGTGTTCTAATCTCATACTTTTACATGTAGCTGTCCAGTTTTCCCAGCACCACTTATTGGAGAGGCTGTCTTTTCTCCATTGTATATTCTTGCCTCCTTTATCAAAGATAAGGTGACCATAGGTGCGTGGGTTTATCTCTGAGCTTTCTATCCTGTTCCATTGATCTGTATTTCTGTACTGACAAATGATTAATCTCCAAAATTTATAAGCAGCTCATTCAGCTCAATAACAAAGAAACAAACAACCCCATCCAAAAATGGGCAGAAGACCTAAATAGACATTTCTCCAAAGAAGACATACAGATTGCCAACAAACACATGAAAGAATGCTCAACATCATTAATCATTAGAGAAATGCAAATCAAAACTACAATGAGATATCATCTCACACCGGTCAGAATGGCCATCATCAAAAAATCTAGAAACAATAAATGCTGGAGAGGGTGTGGAGAAAAGGGAACACTCCTGCTGTGCTGGTGGGAATGTAAATTGATACAGCCACTATGGAGAACAGTATGGAGGTTCCTTAAAAAACTACAAATAGAACTACCGTACGACCCAGCAATCCCACTACTGGGCATATACCCTGAGAAAACCATAATTCAAAAAGAGTCATGTACCAAAATGTTCATTGCAGCTCTATTTACAATAGCCAGGACATGGAAGCAACCTAAGTGTCCATCATCGGATGAACGGATAAAGAAAATGTGGCACATATATACAATGGAATATTACTCAGCCATAAAAAGAAACGAATTTGAGTTATTTGCAGTGAGGTGGGTGGACCTAGAGTCTGTCATGCAGAGTGAAGTAAGTCAGAAAGAGAAAAACAAATACCGTATGCTAACACATATATATAGAATCTAAGGGAAAAAAAAGGTCATGAAGAACCTAGGGGTACGACGGGAATAAAGACACAGACCTACTAGAGAATGGACTTGAGGATATGGGGAGGGGGAAGGGTAAGCTGTGACAAAGTGAGAGAGTGGCATGGACATATATACACTACCAAATATAAAATAGGTAGCTAGTGGGAAGCAGCCGCATAGCACAGGGAGATCAGCTTGGTGCTTTGTGACCACCTAGAGGAGTGGGATAGGGAGGGTGGGAGGGAGGGAGATGCTAGAGGAAAGAGATATGGGAACATATGTATATGTAAAACTGATTCACTTTGTTATAAAGCAGAAACTAACACACCACCTTAAAGCAATTATACTCCAATAAAGATGTTAAAAAATAAAAAAATGCAATGCCATTCGTAAGCAATCATGCACTCCCGACAGGGCAGGAGGCACGTGTGACAAAAAGTGAGGCAGACCAGTGGCATTGCAAAGGGAAAAGGTAGCCGTGTGTGGCCCTGAAATATGAAAAGTGAATGCCCCCACCATCTGATGGGGTCTACAGTCACCCTTCTGCTGATACATAAGCCATGGTTCCATCACATTCGTTTCCAAATCAGTCGCAGCATGGAGATCCCGTTGACATTCAAATACTGGCTCGCTGATGTGCAAGTACAAATACCTGCCTTTCAGTCACAGACAAGTAAAACATGCATCGTGCTTGCTGTTAAAAATCAGCAGGCTTATGAGAGACCCTCGTATAATGATTTTTAACTTTCAACCATCAGGAGGTAAATGAAAGGTGTTGGACCAGGCGTCGGGAATCCTGGGTTTGCCTCGTGACCCTGCTGATGATGAGCCCTGTGCCTTTGGTCCAGTTACTTCCTTCTGGCCTTCAATTGCCTCGTCTGTATTATGAGAGGTTTATACTGTTGTGTCCCTGTGAGTCTTTCCTCTGATAAAGTTCTTTGATTCTAAATTTAAATGGCACGTTAGACTTCTGGCTCTTCTAGAGCTGTGGCCCTGCCACTCTTCCTTTAAGAAGGTCAAGGCATGCTGCTCCCAATTCCTGTGTTTAAGGTTCATTTGCTAACCTGAAATTTAAGTTGGTCATGCAAGAGTCTCCTGTGCCTAAATGCATCTGAGGATAAAAATAACTTCCCGTGAATTCTTCCCGAGGGTGAGCGATTTCACATGCATTAGTACCCTTAGCTTCCGCACGACTTCTCGCCATCCTCCTTAATGTTCTAGTAAAAGGTATGCAATCACAGAATGCTAAAATGTTTCATGAAAAGGAGACTGGGGCTGATTTATCAAGCCTGCTAATGCCATTGTATTAAAAGGGACTTCTCAGGATCTCAGAAGGGGATTGTTCATTTGTTCAATCATTCATTCAAATAACCAAGCACTTAGTAACTAGTGTGTGCCAAATCAGAGCACCGGGGATACAGCACTGAAAACGGGATTCAATCTTAGGAAGCATAATGTTTAGTGGGATAGGCAGGCAAAGAGATAATTCTATGTACCTATAACCAGATGACCGATGGCATTATTGCTTTAAAGTCATTCTCTCTTTTGGGTGGGGATGAAGATTTTGATGAGGATGATGAGGAAGACGATGGTACTGATACAGCCAGGCACTGTTCGAAGTGCTTTACATATATTAACTCATTTAATTTTCACAACAACCTCAGATGTAGGTACTCTTGTAATTCCCAATTTACAGCTGAAGAAATTTGCAGCAGAGAGAGGTCAAGTTATTTCATCAAGGTCACACAGCTAGTAAGTGGTAGGGTCAGGAGCCTATCATAGGCAGACTACTCTTGACCGCTCCCCATACCTGCTAGAACTGTTCATTCAGCAGGGATTTTCTGGACATTAGCTATGGGCTGGGGGATAGGGCATTGAAGGTATGTTTCCTATCCTGGCAGAGTCCACAACCCACAGTGCACAAGTCTATCAGAGGCACGTGCAGTATGCTGTAGAGTCATTGGTGCCCCTGGATGATTGGATAGTTTCCTTAATTACCAGCAATATCTCTCACTCTCCATTTGCTTTTGACTAAACACGCAGCTCAAGCGTATTGTAGACAAACTTCAGGCATTTAAGAAACACCTTAACAGGTTTGATATTGTTGCCTTATCAGTATCCTCTATATTATCATCTAAATAGTAATTTAAAATTTTTCTAGGAGCAAGGGCTGGTGCCAACTCAGAATATAAAAGTGCTGAAATTTTCATTTCTGATCAGAGTTATGTATTGGGGAAGGGATCTGTGGGATGTCCAGAATGGGATGCGCCTCTCGGTTGCTCAGCTGAAGGTCCCAAGTTTTACCACCCTTTGTAGCCAAGAGCAGTCTCTTACAAATAGTCCGCCCCTCACCTCAGCTTGAAGCTGGTATTCCAGGCTTTGCCCTGCCCTTTTATGAGCAGGGCTGAGACTCATCTACCATTGTCAGAGAGTGCTTAAGTGTTCTCATGATGCTTTGATGCTAGGCTGCCAGCCATGTATTCAGAGTGGACAACAATGGAAACAGATGTGTTAGGGGCCATAATGATTGAGTAACATCAGAGAAAGGCTGACAACCTCATGGGAAAAATCCTGTTCCTAAGGTTAGGTGAAGCATCCTGTGGCCAGAGGAAAAGCATCTGTGTGTAAATGACCATTCTTAAGAACTTAATTCTTTGCCCCTGGCTGAAACCTCCTGGTCATTCCCACATTCTCAGTCATGCTTCTCCTCTTCCTTCAACTTTATCTCCTTTCCACATCTTCTGTCTTTCTTGCCTTCTTCCTCCTTTGCATCTGTTGCCTCTGTTTAGGGTTCTCCCCCCAGGTCTTCACCTGGCCACTTCCTGTGCATCTTTCCTGTATCACCTCTAACGAGAAACCCTTCTTGCCCCTTCGTTTAATATAAGTCCTCCCTTGCTCCTCTCTCCTCCGTCAGCCTTATTTTTTTCATAGAGATTCTTGTTATCTTAAAGCATCTTCTTTATGTGTTTATTATCTGTCTTGTCCATTAGAAAGTAGCTTCTTGAAGACAGTGCTTTTTCCTGCATTTCATAGATATCACCTAGAACAAGACCTGGCCCAGATCAGATACGAAAATAATCTTTTTTGAGTGAAAAACTGGATTAATTCATTAAATGAGAACAGAAAATAAATGTTGGTTTCATTTTATAGAATTGGTTCAGTCACAGTGTTATAGAACAGGTTACAGATTTTGGTGAGTTATTTAATGCATAAGATGGGTTAACCTTGGAACCTGATTAGCTAAGTCAGGAGAGGTCCACTTTAGGTCAGCAATGGGTGTGTTTAGGAAAAAAATGTTTAGCCAGAGGCATGTCTTTCTTTTCATATCTTTTGGAAATCCATGGATGAAGCTTCTGAGATTTATCAATATTTAATAAATTAATATTAAATTTATTATATTATATTATTAATAATATTTCCTTGTCTTCCATGATGGTTCTTGGGAGGAAGAATCTTAATCATAGAAACAATAATGATAATAAAACACCTAGAATGTGCACACACATGCTAAGTGCATTATGAACATTCCTTGATTTAATTAAGACATTGTTATGAGTTGAATTATGTCCCCCACGCTTGAGTACATATTTTGAAATTCTAACCCCCAGTACCTCAGAATTATTTGGAAATATGGTGGTTGCAGATATAATTAACTTAAGATGAGGTCATTAGGGTGAGCCCTAATCCAACATGACTGGTGTCCTTACAAAAATGGGAAATTTGAAACATATAGAGACAAGGCAGCGTGGAGAGACAGAGAAAGAAGACGGCCATCTACAAGCCAAGGAGAAAAACATGGAACAAATCCTTCCCTTACAGCCCTCAGAAATAACCAACCCTACCAACACCTGGATTTTGGACTTCCAGACTCCAGAACTGGGCAGCCTCTCGGTTGGATGCTCTTAAATTATAGACTCTATATAGGGAGCGAGAATAGTGTGGGATTATGAGCCTGGACTGTGGAGCCAGATTGCCTGAATTTGAATCCCTGTTCTCCTATGACCTGAGTGACCTTGAGCAAGTTTTTTAACCTCTTAGAGCCTCCGCATTTCATTTGTGAACTAACATGATTGTTGCAAGGATTAAAGGAGTTAATATTTGTAGAGTGCTTCCCTGTTTCCTGGCACAGAGTAAGCAGTAGGTAAGCTGGTAGATGTTCTCATCATTACGTTGACATCACATCTGTCTCCTGCAGCAGTAATCCTCGCTGGGGGTGGTTCTACCCTCTAGGCGACATTTTGGGAGTATGTTTGCATCTCACAGTGATTGAGGGAGGCTGCTGGCATTTGGTGGGAGGAAGAAATGCTACTTCTCCTGCAATTTATAGGGAAGAATTTTTCCATCTCCTACGTGTCTTGTAAACCACCTGATGCCAGATGTTCATGTGTGTGAAGAAACTGTTTACAGTGATCCGACTGTGGAATTTTTTTGTGTGGTTGAATTTACATTGGATTTTTGAGGAATGTAACTACATGTAAGTTGAGGATAGACTGTGCCTTGTTTTATTTGGAATTTTACCAGGAGTTGCTCCCCATTTTGAAAATATTCATCAAAGGTACATATGCCTCGTGGTATGTGACCCACCAGAACAGCCACCTGAACCAGCGTGTAACTTGCAGCTGTCATGGTGATTCTTCATATATGAGCAAGTAAACTGATTTAATGCTGCTTCCTAAAGGCCAAATATGAAAACAAATATCAACAATATTCAACTGCTTATCTCTTGACACCAAATGAAGTCAGGCTGAGTGAGTACTCACAGACTAGTCCTGCCTGAGAACTTACTTTTAAAATTTTTTAATTTTTGCGGTACGCGGGCCTCTCACTGTTGTGGCCTCTCCTGTTGTGGAGCACAGCCTCCGGACGCGCAGGCTCAGCGGCCATGGCTCACGGGCCGAGCCGCTCCGCGGCGTGTGGGATCTTCCCGGGCTGGAGCACGAACCCGCGTCCCCTGCATCGGCAGGCGGACTCTCAACCACTGCGCCACCAGGGAAGCCCAGATTTTTACATTTTTAAATGGTTGGGGGAAAAAAATCAAAGGAAGAGTAAATTGTGTAACACATGAAAATGATGTGAAATTCAGCAATCAATATCCATAAATAGTCTCGTTAGAAGGACCAGGATGCAGCATCTAAATAAAACTGATATCTTGGAGGAAAGCCTGAGAAGGCGAGAAAGTGGAGCCATGTTTAAAATAATGAGCTCCTCACAAGTTAATAAGATAACATTGTCAGGTTGCTGCTGCCCTAATCTGATTTGTACTGGAGCCAAGGCCGAACTGCATTCTTTGGTTGAGAGGAAATGTAGCCTCAGTGATACTAATATTCAAGCAATTTACCAAGAGATAAAACTAAAGTAATTTATTATAATTTTACGATGAGATCTCTTTCCTTGGCTTAGGAGAGGTTTTTATTGCCTCTAGTCTTGCAATTTCACTCTTGCTAATATCGATTTTACTATAATCTCTTTCCCTTTTTTACACTTCTCAAGTTATTTCTTGATTTGGACAAAATTCACTTTTTAACCCAGTTGAAGACATAAAAACCGACCTTTGAGAAAATGCATTATGATAATTATATTTTACTACTGCTGGCCAATATTATGTGTGTGCCGATAGAGAAAAATGGATTTTTGAGTAGCAAGACTTTTCTCTCTCCTTAATCTTCTTTTGTCTTAAAGGGAGGGCCAAAGAGGCCAGGAATGCCCTGGTGAGGGTCCTGTCTATTGGGAAGGGCTTCGTAAAGCTCCCTGGAACGAAGACCTGCATTCACTCTGCAGGCCTAGGTGTCGCTGGTAACACCCTTTAGCAGTTCCTTATTGTCCTACATTATTTAATGAGGCCAAGTGCATTATATCTGTGATTTTATGTAACCCTGGGAGGTAGGTGAGATTCACGGTGGGATGTTACAGAGGAGGAAAATTAAGCTCATCAAGTTGAAACACAACCTCCAAGCTCTAGCAGCTGCCATGTGAGGTGGTGAGAGGTCAGACCCTGCTATCTGATTCCAGGGCACCATGATCTTTCCACCACTCTGGGACACAGGGCCTCCCCAGAAGGTACCTCCACGTGACCAGAGATGTGGGGACCGTTGAGGCCTGAAATGTAGGGCTGCATGCCCTCAAACCTGAGCATTCCATGTCCCTTTAAGAGTGTGACAGTTCTGAGTTTTGTTGCTAGGCTAGCTGGGTTTCCAGGCACGCTAATCAGAGTATATCTCAGTTCTGAACATCTTGGGCTGGGGTGTTCATATCTCTTCTCTCCCAATTCAGGAAGTATTGCCAAAGCCTGGTGTTAAATAAAAAGGATAATTCGGGGCTCTGAGATGAACCATTGCTGTATGTATCAAACACTTCACACATACTCCATGTTACACTAAGGAAAATGTAAGCACATCTCCCTGTCTGTGCGTGATCTAACCCTCACTCACACAGCACTCTGGCTTACAAAGCATTTCCATGAACAATATCCTGTGTAAGCCCCTCAAGGTTAAATATTATACCCATTTCACAGGTGAGGAAACTGAGGAACAGCCGACTAAAGTAATGTACCTGGGGTTCCATAACTGAGATCAAAGGCATATGTGTAACTTAGGCTTCCTGACTCCCAGAAGGTCAATGTTTGGGGCTCACTGGTGAGGTTGTACATGTCCCACTCTGGACGCTCTGTGAATTGTCAGGACATCTCCCTTGGCATGAATTTTCCTACTTTCCTTTTACGGGCTTCTATCAGCTATTCCCCAAACAGATTTTATTGTGGTTTTGCTTCCCCTAGACCTTTGTCCTTGTGTTAATGGCCTTTATTTCCCATTATCCTCTCAGAGCTGGTGTATCGATGAGTGTGTATATTTTACAAAACTCACAAAAACCTACTGTTTCCTTGAGGATCCAGAAAGAAAACAGAGAAACTGGAGTTTGCCTTCATGTTGCTCTTACTGCCTTAGAAAGTGAATGCAGTAATCTTTATGTGTGCATTTGGGATTTTCTTTTCTGGGTTAATTCTAGGGCAGTTAACATAAATAAAAATGCCTTTGCTGCTTTGGCAGAGTTTTGGAATTAGCTTAGCTTGATCAAGCTTGTCTCTTATAGTTTCTTCAAAAAAAATGTTTTCTTGAGATGACTTGGCAGCAGTTCTGGTCAATTTCTTGTCGGTCTGGCAGAAGGCAAGTAGAACATGTGTCTTCTCTTCTCCTTCTCAGAGGTAGGTAGTATGTTTGCAAAAATAGATCACATCTCTTCTTTCTCTCAAAAATGTTTGGCCAGTCAGAGGCAAAAGCTTGGGGACCTTTTCGGGATGTTTCCTGGGAATCTGCCATTGCAAATTCCATCCTTAAGATGCTTGCACCTGCTTTTATGTCTTTACTCCTTAGTTTCATTCTTATTTCTCTACAGGAGACTACATAGCCTCAAATGTGTGTCTGTAAACATTTACCTTGTGATTCAAGTCTAGGTTCAGAAAGTAACTTGTACAAAATTTACAATTCCACTGTAGAAACTGACCATTTCTCCTTCTTAGGAGAGGTGGAGAGGCAACCTACATTAATTGAGCACTTTCTGTATTCCAGACACATGCATCTGTTTTCACTATGAACCTATGCGTTCTCTTAGCCTATTGTTTATTTATTTATCATTTAATTTTTGGCTGCATTGGGTCTTAGTTGTGCCATGCGGGATCTTTGGTTGCAGTGTGCGGGCTTCTCTCTAGTTACGGTGTGCAGGTTTTCTCTCCTCTAGTTGTGGCCCTCAGGCTCCAGGGCACATGGGTTCCTCCGTAGTTGTGGCGCATGGGTTCCAGAGTGAGTGGGCTCTGTAGTTTGCATCACGTGTGCTCTAGTTGAGGCGCATGAGTTCAGTAGTTGTGACGCATGCGCTTAGCTGCCCCGCAGCATGTGGGAATCTTAGTTCCCTGGCCAGGGAATCTTAGAACCCGCGTCCCCTGCATTGTACAGGCTGGAGGGGAAAAATGACTTGCCTAAGTCACTTTACCAAGTAAGTGGTAAACTAAGACGTAAAGCAGGCCTATCTGACCACAGAGTGAATTCTGTTTTGCCCTGATGCCTCACCTGGCTTCAGAGGCTCTGTCGGATTAAATGTAGCTCTTGCCCTCTTGACTAAAACCCTTCATTGTGTTCTAATCCTTTCCCCCTCTAATTTGAAAGGGCATTGCACATGCTGTGTGGAATTTTTCCAGCGTGGGAGAAGACTGTGTTGGTATTCTGTTTCCACTTGTCGAGCCCAAACAAAGAGTGATTTATCTTCACCCAGAGCTGTCATGCCTGGGTACGTGGGCGCCAAGCACCCTTGCCAGGACTCCACGGAAGCCACATGATGGTGCTAAGCTATCGCCACCTGAATGCTAGCCAGTATAATGATCACAGTAATAATGGCTGACATCTATTGAGCATATGTGCCCCAGGCACAGATCAAAATGCTGAATGTGAATTAACTCATTTAGTCCTTGAAACATCCCTGTGATCACATCATTATCCCCATTTGGCAGATGAGGAAACTGAGGCTCAGAGAAGTTGTTAGCACTTATCACTGGCTAACATGTAGTTGTTCTATACTTTTCTTACTTCTCTCTCTGTCTCCCCCTGTAGAAGGTAAGCTCTGTGAAGGCAGGGTTTTGGAGTTTGCTTTTGTTTTGTTCACTCTTGTATCCCCACTGCCTAGAAGGAGGCTTGGGACATAGTTGGTGTTCCATAAATAGTGTGGAATTAATGAAGTCATGTAGAACAGAGACAGGAGAGAAGCCACTCACCAGCTGAGTTGGATTTTTCTCCAGAACCTCTGTGTTTTTCTTTGATCCCTGGCCAGTTGATTCAACTGATCTCTTGTCCCTGGGCATCTGGAGGAGGCAAGAAGGCTGCTTCTATCTGGAACAATGGTGACTTTACAGGCACTGTCTGGGCCAAGTTCAGTGCCTGGAACTCAGGAGGCCCAAGCTGTCTGCATGAATGAACAAATAAATAATTCCTGTGGAGGAAATGTACCAGCATCAGATTTGGGTGGAGAGAGAGACCAGATGGCTCCTCCCTAGAGGAACATAATTGCTTATCCACTGAGCACTTCCCATGGCCATGGTCCCAGTTCTTCAGGAACTTTTTGTCCAAATAAGCTTGCCAGGGCTTCCCTGGTGGTGCAGTGGTTAAGAATCTGCCTGCCAATGCAGGGGACGCTGGTTCGATCCCTGGTCCAGGAAGATCCCACATGCCACGGAGCAACTGAGCCTGTGCGCCACAACTACTGAGCCTGCGCTCTAGAGCCGGTGAGCCACAACTACTGAGCCCGCGTGTCACAGCTACTGAAGCCTGTGTGCCTAGAGCCTGTGCTCCACAAGAGAAGCCACCTCAATGAGAAGCCTGTGCACCGCAACGAAGGGTAGCCCCTGCTCGCCGCAACCAGAGAAAAGCCCGCGCGCAGGAACGAAGACCCAACACAACCAAAAATAAAATCAATAAAAAATTTAAAAAAACCAAAAAACAAAAACCAGAAAAACAAATAAGCATGCCACTCCGTTATGGTAAATTTTATGCAAGTAACTGTGCAAAGTAGAAAGGAAGGTTACAGTCGAGGCAAGGAAAGAGAGAATGTAGAGGAAAGAGCTGTTCCCCTTTTGCCAAAAAGGCCAAGAAACAAAAAACACTTTTCTTAGGAAACTTTCCAGACTTGCTTCCCCCTTCCCGCTTTCTTCCCAACCATTTCTCTTTCTCCCTTCATCAACCCTGGCCAAGCTGCCACACCTTTGGATTTGTGACATTTGTTTGGAAAATGCCACGCATTTTCCTAACAGATGTTTCTATCTCTTTTGATCATATGTATTTTCTTACCTGTCAGTTGATTTTGACTGATTAGCAAAAGCACCTCAAAAACAAACACTAATAAAAATTCGCCAAACAAAACTAAATGAGCTTGCTTCAACCATATATTGACACTTATGTTTGCAAGATTTCTCTTTAACAACAAAACAGGGTATGTTATTGGGAGAGGTTCATTTCTTCACCCAGATGAATGCCTTATAGGAAGATTTTCCCCAAGGATTAATAAGAAGACTCATTTCAACAGATAAGCCCAATTTTGAACAGTTTACCCAGGTTATTAACAAAGGAACAAAAGTCCACCTGTGGAGGAGGTTGGGGCAATAAATCTCTCTTTTCTTTCCTTCCATCACTTAAGTCCTGTACACTCACTCACACACACACACTTACACACACACACACTTACACATGATCTCTCATTCCAACGTGGATTACACATGATCTCTCATTCCAACGCGGACATCTTTAAAATATGCCTGTAAGATGCTTAATCTACAACAGAGGTGAATAGAGGGATTCTGATTTGGTGTAGATGGGAGATTCCTCTGAATCAGAATAAAACAAAAGCTTTTTAATGTGTCTGATCTAGCTATACTGCAGGCTTTTATTCCCAGTTTTTGTAGTACCTATCTGCTGTGTGAAGTTTATTTCAATAGCTTATGGCCCAACACACAGTGGGTGAGTTGATGTTATGATGTGATGATATTTGCTTCTAGGCAAAACTTACTGACAAGCAAAAGAAAGACAGAAAGACAGAGTTTATTAATCTCCAAATATAAACTTGAGGATCTTAGCCCTTCTGGGCAACACTATAGAGCTAGCAATAACAGCTATAATTTGATAGTCATGATAATTTGTGCATATGTGACACTTTAACTTTAAAAAGCTTTTTCTCATATATAGGATTAATTAGTACTGGCCCACAAAAGGCCAAGAGAAACTTAACTCTCACTTGCATACTTATGGCTTAGAAATGACTTGTTTTATTTAACATGTTTTAAAATTTATATTGGTTGCTTGAAAAATATCATACACCCCAAACAGTTTATTAGCTGCCATATTCCGGATGTGTTGCTGTAATTAGAGCCACCTCTCCTGATAATGGCTGCCTGTTGTTTTAATAATGTTAGAAGCTTTGCCTTTGTGTGTCTGTTTTGGCCAAAAGCATGAAGTGTATCAGCAAAAGAAGATCCCAGTAGGCTGGAACTGGTAGTTCTGGTCTTCTCTTATCTGAACCCACTGCTTATGATATATGTTGAGTATGTAACCAAGTGGAGAAAACTGTCAAGCCTGTTGCATTCGGTGGCTTGGTGTGTCAGGGAGTGGCAATTGCTCCTAAACCCTTAGATGACAGTGTGAGGCCTTGGCGGGGGTGTGTGCTGTGGCTGTATTATATACATCCCTGGCTGATTTGCACGTAGCTCAGGGTTTTGATGGCAGCCTGTAGCCAATGGCAAGAGAAGAATAACCAAGGCTTGCATTGTTTTGGGGTCCTTTAGAAGCACCCCATTGAACTGGAGTATATTACTCAGGGATCTATTAATTGTAAGCATAGCTCAAAGGAAAGTTATTGGCTCATGTAAGTAGAAGTCTCTGGAGAGAGCAAGTGGTTTTCAGGGACTCACCAATGCCTTCAGGACTTGGTTTCTCCACAGTCTCGGCTCTGACCTGCTCCATGCTGGCTTCATCTTCATCTTCGAGCATGTTCGCCATAGAGGATACCTCTCATAGTGACACCCTCATAGACAGCGACCCCAGCGGAAAGAGGGCTTCCAACAAAACCCAGATTTACGTCTCACTGATCGACTTGGATTATGGGTCCACATGTGAACAATCACTGAGCCTTCGGGGGACAGAATGCCCTGATTGGCCAGGCTTGGATCATGTACCCATTTCTCAGAAATAGAGAGAAAGGAGTTCCCCTTTTGGGCCACATCAACTGAGAGCTGGGTGCTCCTCAAGAGAAAATTAAGGAAGGAATGGGGTTATCAGAGGGAAGAAGGAATGGTTGCTGGGCTTGGAAAACAAATGACTTCTCCATGGGGTCACTAGACCCTTGGATCTGACTGATTCTGTACCTTTGTTCCCTCCCCTTCCCCTATCTCTGAGATATCCATCATGTTGAAGTATTTGTAGGACATTGGCCATTGAGATGGGTGCCAGGGTAGGTTCAAAGGTGAGTAAAGGCACAGGCCTTTCCCACCCAGAGCTCATAGTCTGTACACACACACACACATACACACACACACAATTTCAGTACTTGCGGTAAGCTCTATGATCCATCCATGTACCAAGACCTTTTGGGAACACAAATGAGGAAACAATCTTTCTTCTTGGGAAAGTAAGCAGGGGCTTCTTGGAGGTAGAGACATTCAAACCAGGTCCTGAAGGCTGAGCACAGCACATCTGGGGATATTTGTGACCAGTCTTCTTCTTCTCCTGACCATCCTCCCTTCATTAACTATCCACCTATCTTACCCCTAAGCTTCTACAGACACACCTCAGCCACGGTTCCCTTTCCTCCACCATGGTCACCATGACTTATCCAGCATGATCTCCACCAGCCAATGGGTGGTGCCAAGCACGTGTCCATCACACAGTAGTTGAGAACTCTCCTTCAGAGCTCTTCACCTGTGCGGACCACTGAGCAGGTGAATGTGGTCTCCACTCTGGTCGATCCCTTGGTGACAGGTTACCCTACTCTTGACTAGGAGATATTTTCCAGAGTTTTCTAGCCCAGCTCTTTCTCTGCTGCCATGAAATCTTTTCTTCAGATGATTCTAGCAGGGTGAGAGCAAGAGTAGTGTGTTATGTCCTAAAGCTATGGACACCCATCCCTTGCTCTGGGCTCCTTGACCGCCTGGGCACGAACTCCTTGGAACATCTTTGGCTGGACATCCACTCTCTTTCTCCCCACCTCACTTCATGTCACCCCAGACCTGTAAGACAAAGCCCATTTCCACATTTGGACAGGCTGACCAGAAAGTATCATTTCTTCGTAAAACAGTTGAGGAACGCAGACCCTCTAAAACTGCTGTAAGACTATATGTGTCAAGGTGACTAGTAAACTGTTTTGTGAAATTTAGCAGTGGAGTCTGGATATACTATGCTGGATATACACTGTGAAGGTCCAATTTATTTCTTAAGACAATTCAGGAACAGCAAGATCATTCACCTTCATGTACCTATCCTTCCTTAGATTCTGGTTTTAATTAATTGAGTCAGTGGGACCATTCAAAATCTGATTTCCCAGAGTTTCCTCTGTGAGTGTGCATGATTTTGCAGTATCTGGGTGGAAAGTAAAAAAATGTAGATCATCTGGAATCTGAAAACAGGACGTTTGTAAGAATATTGGTGGTTGGCAGCACTTGTCACTTTTCCTTTAGGTGTCTGAGACTTCAGAACCTGAGGGGCAAACATGTAGGTTTCTTTTTATATTCTGTAAATCACAAATCCTCCTGTGGCTGCAGCTCTGAGAGAAAGATGTTCATTTTACCATTTCTTCTAATTAAGCAAAATGGTGACTTTGCCATTCTAACTCTCTTATATGAGCCAGGTTTCTCACCATCTTTTTTCTTTTTAAATGTGTGTGTCCTACAGTAGGGTTTCTTAATCTTGACTCTGTTGATCTTTTGGGCTGGACAGTTCTTGGTTAGGCAGGATGGGGGTTGGGGGTGTGTGTCCTGTGCATTGTAGGATGTTTAGCAGCATCCCTGGCTTCTACTGTCTCCACTAGATGCCAGTCTCCCCACCAATTCTGACAGCACAAAATGTCTCCAAACATTGCCAAATGTCCACTGGGGGGCAAAATCATCCACAGCTCAGAGCCACTGTCCCAGAGCCTTGCTACTCCATGGACCGTGGGCCAGCAGCATCGCATCCCCTGTGAGTGGTTAGAAATCCAGACTCTGGAATCCTACTGCAGAAGTATTGGATCACAATCAGCATTTTGTAACATCTTTATTGGAGTATAATTGCTTTATATTATTGTGTTAGTTTCCGCTGTATAACAAAGTGAATCAGCTATATACACATATATCCCCATATCCCCTCCCTCTTGCGTCTCCCTCCCACCCTCCCTATCCCACCCCTCTAGGTGGTCACAAAACACCGAGCTGATCTCCCTGTGCTATGCGGCTGCTTCCCACTAGCTATCTATTTTGCATTTGGTAGTGTATATATGTCCATGCCACTCTCTCACTTCGTCCCAGCTTACCCTTCCCCCTCCCCGTGTCCTCAAGTCCATTCTCTATGTCTGCGTCTTTATTCCTGTCCTGCCCCTAGGTTCTTCAGAACCTTTTTTTTTTTAGATTCCATATATATGTGTTAGCATACGGTATTTGTTTTTCTCTTTCTGACTTACTTCACACTGTATGACAGACTCTAGGTCCATCCACCTGGACAGCTACATGTAAAAGAATGAAATTAGAACACTTCCTAACACCATACACAAAATAAACTCAAAATGGATTAAAGACCTAAACGTAAGGCCAGACACTATCAAACTCTTAGAGGAAAACATAGGCAGAACACTCTATGACATAAATCACTCCAAGATCCTTTTGGACCCACCTCCTAGAGAAATGGAAATAAAAACAAAAATAAACAAATGGGACCTAATGAAACTTAGAAGCTTTTGCCCAGCAAAGGAAACCATAAACAAGATGAAAAGACAACCCTCAGAATGGGAGAAAATATTTGCAAATGAAGCAACTGACAGAGGATTAATCTCCAAAATTTACAAGCAGCTCATGCAGCTCAATATCAAAAACAAACAACCCCATCCAGAAATGGACAGCAGACCTTTTAAACCTTTGAAACCTTTCTTACAGATCCCCTAAGATTAAACTGTATTGGAGAGGTCACAGTACTGAATCAGAAAAAGAGACATTTTTAAAAAGGTCTGTACACAGCTAGTGGGGGTGGGGTGGGAGACGTACACTTCTTCACTCCAACATCAAATACACAATGCAGAAGGGTTTCAGTGATTATCACAGATTTCTAGACCACTACCATGTATGCTAGTCCCTGGGCTGCTTTTTAAAGTTGCTTTTAAAGAGGATTAAAAGTGCACAGACACTTTTAAATAGACATTTCTCCAAAGAAGATATACAGATTGCCAACAACCACATGAAAGGATGCTCAACATCACTAATCATTAGAGAAATGCAAATCAAAACTACAATCTGTATTTTATCGCAATTCCCAGGTGATCTGTATACACATAACAGTTTGAGGAGCTTAGTAGTTCAACGAGTTAAAGTAGTAGCTCTCAAACTTCTATGTATATCAAAATCGCCTTGACAGCTAATGAAGAACACAGATGCCAGGCTCATTGAAGTAGGAGAGAGCCTGGCTCTTTGCATTTTTTCCAGGTTCCCCAGGTGATCTGATACTGACCAACATTTAAGACTCATTGCCGTAAAACCCACAAGATCAGAAAGTAAACCAGCTTCTGTGCTGAAGTTAGTGCCTGGATATTATTTTAAAATTCTGGAAGGGAAATTTTAGATGCAGTAATCATGTTGAGGGACCCAAGCAAGGTATCCTGATGTTCAGCATCTTATCACCTCTCAAGCTTTGGTGGAGACAGACTTCACATTCTCTGGGGAAAGCCAATTCTCTCCAAGGGCTGCAATCCAAATAGAAATTCAAGAAGTATTTGCAAGCATGAGAAGCAAACTGGAGATGGTTTTCTCTGGGGTTGATATTCTCCAAGAGGAAATGGGATGTGGATAAACATGCTGTTTTTGGGTAAAGATTCCTCAGGTGCAATGCGTTTGTCTGTTCTGTGTTGGATAAGGATCAGTGTCAGCCAGACTTCCCATGCTGCACCTGGTAAATCGAGAGAGAATGACGATTGATTTCCTATCTTGTTGAGTGATGGTGCGGGTAGGTGAGACTGCATAATGACTAGGATCTTGGGGTGTGTGTGTGTGTGTGTGTGTGTATGTGTGTCTCGTGTGAACACACATTCTTTCTAGCCTTTTCTTTATATGTGACAAAAATTGACTTTTTCTCCAGTTCATTAAATTCAGTCATGGTGTTTATATCTAATCTGAGTGGTTTAAAATCTTTTTCGATAACTTCACCTTTGCAAATCCATTGTAAGCTTTGTACAAATGTTAGCCCGAAGGCTACAATTATAAGAGAATTGCAAGGACAGAATGAACGGTAGCAATCTTGATTATTAAGAAGTCTTTGACCTATGCAGAGTACAGGTCTCCAAAACAGCAGAGTGAATTATAGCTCTCTTTCTTTTATTTAAAGCAAACAAACAAACAAACTGTGGATTTCAAATGTCATGCAATAGAGCATTTCTATATTATTATATTTGTAGCTAAAGACCAAAGGCTTCAAGTACTCCTTACTGAGAGTGTAAACACAGAGCTGTTCTCTTTACATTTCCCAAGATTGTACCATTTCCACTCTTGCATGCTCTTCTTCCAAATGGTTTAGATAGTTCACGACAGTGTAAAATAATAAAGATTTCCAGATTTTCTTGAAAGAGAGGTGGGCTAGTTTGGTGGAAAGATACTGATGTTTTGCTTGTAATTGCCTTGGGTTTACATCCCATTTCCACCATGAGGTATCTTTTTTTTTTTTTTTTTTTTTGGCGGTACGCGGGCCTCTCACTGTTGTGGCCTCTCCCATTGCAGAGCACAGGCTCCGGACACACAGTCTCAGCGGCCATGGCTCACGGGCCCAGCCACTCCGTGGCACATGGGATCTTCCCGGACTGGGGCACGAACCCATGTCCCCTGCATCGGCAGGCAGACTCTCAACCACTGCGCCACCAGGGAAGCCCCACCGTGAGGTATCTTGATGACTTTTAAGCAGACTCGTCAACCAAATCCCATGAGGTTTTCATTAATATCATCATTCCATCTTACAGATGAGGAAATGTGCCTCCCTGGGCCTCAAATACCCTCCTTGCCTAGGGTGACAAACTAGAAAGTGGCCCAGGAGGGATTCAAACCCAAGGGTCTGGTGCTGAGTTTGTGATCTTAAACCACAGGCTGTGCTGCATCTCTTGTGTGAATACTGGCTGGAAAGTGTCCTGCATGTGGATTTCATAAGAGAAGATGCAGGAGGAGATGTTAGTGGAGGGAAAATTAAGGAAAGGTAAAAAGAAAAGGGTCTTCTCAGTAAGCAAGTATGGGTAGAATGGCGTGGCCAAGAAGCCAAACTCAAAGATGTTGTGAAGAGAGGCGGGTGGGTGAGGATGAGGGTGCCTGCCTGGGTAGGGATTAGAGCTGATCCTGTATGTGTGGCTGACTCTTAAAGCCTCTTCTGTTGAGGTTCTCCCCTATGAGACTCTGATCAGGGTCTGAGAAATCAAGACAAACCAATGGGCAATGTGCAGAGATTAACAAACCCCGGCTTCTCAGGCCACTGGGGGGGGGCTTTGGGTTGTCATAGTAACTGAGGGACATGATTGATATCTCATGGATGAGACAGGGGTGCCAAACTTCCTACAGAATATAGGGAAATCTCATACAGTACAGCATCATTCCACCCAAATGCCTAGAGCAGCCCACTGGAAAACATCAATGGAAATTCTGCTTTGGCTTGTCATGTTAGAGATATAGATCAGGTGACAGAGAGGAAGTGTGGCATGACCGAAGCTGGAAATTCACATGGGCTGACAAGAGAGAAACTTAAAGCCCATGACCCAGAAAAAGTTCGATGCAGAAAGACTTTCACTGCAGCTTTGTTTATCAACAGTGACAAATGAGAGGCAACCCACACACACAACAACATGGAAATAAATTATGATTAAATAATTTCAGTGAAAGTTTACACAGACATTTAAAGTGGTGGCCATGAAAACTGTGTAGCATCATGGGAGATATTGCTAATAGAAAACTTTCAAAATATCAAAAGTATTTGAAAGGTCCCATGTATTCATGCATAAGAACTAAGAAGAAACAGAAAAAAACCCAGCAGATTCCTTGGCGGTGGTCAAGATATTGATAATTTATTTCTTTTAAAAATAATCCAGTTTGTATCATGTCTGTTTCATTAATTTAGAAAAATCAAGGGATGTATTCAGTCCTTCTCCCTGTGACAGTGATTACCTGGCAGGGGCAGGGATGGGGGAAGGTGTTTTCACCAGGTGTCAGGGTGCACAGAACTGGAAGGTGAATACTGGAGGGCTTTCCTGGAGCAGGCATGAAGCTCAAAGCAAGTTAGACCCCAGGCTGTCAGTGTGGAGGGTAGCAGAGCATGGAGTCAAGGTGTGGGATATACCCAGGGGAGGGAGCAGCCCATTTGTATGAAGAAGCTGGCTATTCAAAGTTGGGGATCTCCACCCTGGCTGCCCATTGGAATAACCTGGATAGTGCTTAAAAACACACATTCCTGGGCTCTCCTCCTGATCAAGTAAATCAATCACTGGGAGTGGCAACAAGGAATGCATTAAAAAATTTTTTTTGCACATGACTTTTTTTTAAATTGAAGTATAGTTGTTTTACAATGTTGTATTAGTTTCTGGTGTACACGAAAGTGATTCAGATATATATTGATTTATATATATATACTTTTTCATATTCTTTATATATATATATACTTTTTCATATTCTTTTCCATTGTGGTTTATTACAAGATATTGAATACAGTTCCCTGTGCTATACAATAGGACCTTGTTGTTTATCTATTTTATATATAGTAGTTTGTATCTGCTAATCTCAAACTCCTAATTTATCCCTCCCCCACTTCCCCTTTGGTAACCATAAATTTGTTTTCTGCATCTATGAGTCTGTTTCTGTTTTGTAAATAAGTTATGACAATCTCTAGATCCATCCATGTTGCTGCAAATGGCATTATTTCTTTTTTTATGGCTGAGTAGTATTCCATTGTATATATACCACATCTTCTTTATCCAGAGGAATGCATATTTTTAACAGTGTTTCCAGATAATTAAATATATACCTGAGGTTGAAGCCAAGGATCCAAAGAGGGAAACAATAACCTTTGAAAATATCCCAAGTGAGAATTTTGGTGACGTACTAAAAGAAAATTAAGTCAGATCAAAGCCTATCTTCTTTGTCTTAGGTTTAACATCATTTGGAATTACTTCCCTGTCCTTCCACTAAATTTTTCTTTCGTTCCTTCCAGAATTCTGAGCAGAACAGGCCACTGGTGAGTTGGCCCATGGGAGAAGAGATTGGCTGGGTTTAAATTTGGAGAGATTGGGGTGGTCAAGAAATGAATATTATGTATCTCACTCAGCAGTCCTCATTAGATTCTTACTGCTCCTCTGAAGACCCTGGTTTCCTGGTTTCTTCTCAACAGAAGATCACTGGTCAAGTGCCCAATAAGTCACAGTCTATGAGGGACCTCTAATCAGACCTGTCTCAGTAAGATTTGGAAATTCCTGATCTTTCTGACTCTCTGGCTTCACCCTGTCTACTCAAAGTGTAGAGCAGCAGCAACAGCGTCAGGTAGGAGCAGAAATGCAAAATTCTAGGCTCCACTGCAAACCTACTCAATCAGAATCTGCATTGTAACAGGATATCAGGATTTTCATAGGCACATTAAGGTCGGGGAAACACAGCTAGAGACCAGTGCTATCCAATAAAACTTTCTGCAATGATGGAAATTTCTATATCTGTACTGTTCAATATGGTAGCTGCTGGCCACATATGGCCATTGAGCATTTGAAATGTGGCTAGTGTGACTGAGGAACTGAATTTTAAATTTAGTTTTAATCATATTAAATTTAAATATCCCATATGGCTAATATATGACTAATGGCTACCATATTGGATGGCTGTAAATCCTTCTAAAAGTTGGCTCCATCTTACCTCTCCAATGGACCCTCTGCATTATGGTTACTTGTATTTCCAAAAAAGTAAAAAAGGAAAGGAAAGGAAAGGAAGGGAGGAAGGAAGGAAAGAAGGAAAAAAAGGAAGAAATGAAAGAAACAAATCACCCTTTAGCTATACTCTTCACCTGGGTGCAAAGAGTGTGGAGCTATACTATGGGAGGAGTGATTTCCATTCTCACACTCTCCCCCCAGCTGAGTTCACCCTCAGCTTATGCCAGCAAGACAGCTCACAATTATGACTATAAAACTCTATTTGAGCAAGCAAAGAAAATGTGTTTGTGTGGAGGAAAAGGATATTTAAAGAGCTTTAGAGAATAAGAATGATAAAGTATTAAACCTTCTCCATGTCCCAGGCTAAGTTCTTTATATTCACAATTTCATTTAATCCTCACAACAAGAAGGTAGAGATTTTTGTCTTCTTGGTCACTGTTGATTCCCAAGTGTTTGGAGCAGTGAATGGCACATAGCAGATGCTTAAGTAACAGTTAAATGGATGAACTATTATCCCCATTTTAGAGATGACAAAATTGAGGCACAAAGCAGTTAAGTAATTTTCCTGAGGCCATAGAGTGACAGGGCAAGGATTTAAGCCCCTGCAGTGGACGCTCCAAATCCCCTCTCAGCATCATGCATGGATACCCAGCCTGTTTGACCACATTAATAAATGATGGTCCATCTGCTGCTTCTCCTGGATTCACCTATGCTACTTGAGGCAGGAGCAGAGTTTAGATATAAAGGGAAGGCTTGATTTTAAAATATTTGTTGAATGCCTGCCATTTGCCACACTCTTCCATCACCTTTAATGTGCTTATGAATCTCCTGGGGATCTTGTTGAAATGCAGATTCTGATTCAGTAGGTCTAAGGTGGGGCCTGAGGTCCTGCATTTCTAACCAGCTTCCTGGAGATGCCAAGGCCACTGGTCCAAGAATAGCAGTTGGAGAGTGAGCAGCACAGCCCTGCTCTCAGGGAGCTCATAGTCAGGGGGTGGAGGGGAGGGAGTTCACAATGACATTGCAGAGTGACAGTTACTCCGATAGGATACAGTAGGTGCTGTAGGGCTTGTGAAGGGACAGCCAACTGTCACTTCCTGGAGGAAGTGACATGGAGCTGAGACTTAAAACAGGCATAGGAGGTGAGGTAGATAAAGGAAGTAATGGAAGGGTATTCCAGGAAGAAGGAACAGCATGTGCAAAGAATGGGAGGCTCAAGCAAGGATGGGGCATCTGGGGATGTCTTGACATCCTATGGTGCACCTGCTTCTCCCAGGGCAAATACCGTATCTAAAGGATGGCGTGTTGGGTTTCAAATGCTGCCTTTTCTTGTCTGCAGGCTGGAGCCCAGGTCACCTGCAGATAAACAGCTTACTCTGAATCCCATCCTCCAAGCACTGCTTGGTTCTAGTTGGTATTTCTGAGTTCCTGTTTGATGTTTGGAATCCTCTGCCCAGTGCTCCTCAGCCCCATGCAATGCGCTGGCGTCCCCTGGAAGCCTAATGAGGCAGTTGCCGTGGTAACCCGGTGACATCCCTCTGTAGCTGATGCTAATGCCGTAGCTCCCCAAACCCTGTGCCTCTTTCTCTCTGTTTGGTAAATTAATAACATTTAAATTAAACATATTAATTTATTTCATGTCAATTAATTTGTATGTTAAGCTGCATGCTGGCTTCACCCTCCCCTCCCCCCAACACCCATTAATTAACTCCAGCCACATTGGGAGCACATCAGAGAAGGTTGCAATAGCTTCTAGCAAACTGCATTTACAATACTCTGCTCCTATGTAGAAAGTAATCAATGTCAAAATAATTGCTTTTCACAAGTCTACAGTCAGCTGTCTTGTCAGATAGTTAACTTATAATTATAACCATTTGGATTTTTAAAACTAAAATATGTAGCCAAAATACTAGATGGAAAAGCAGTGGCTGCTAATGCAACTAATTGTGTTGAATATCTCCCTTTTTTCAATCTTTTTTTTTTTTTTTTTCCAGTACCAGTCATCTCTCTCTAAGACTAGTGATGACTAGGCAATTTTGAGTTCCCATTTCAGGAACCATGGTTCCCAAGAGGTACTTACAGAGAAATATTGAACACGCCAGTGAGTTCCACTGGACCCCAAACGAGCCAGTTTTTGCCTGTCTTTATTTTCTGTCTTTGTGGAGATGGTGGGAAAGCTGATTCCTCCAAATGAGATTATGTTCCTAGAAGCTGAGCTCCCTGGAGGGGCATGGGTACTGCCAAGCTTCCTGTGTGCCTTGCTAATCTCATTGGAGCAGCTTCTCTTTCCCCAAATTCTCTTTGCACAGGTTTTTAGCATGTACTGGTGTCTTTCTCCAAGCTTTGGGGCACAACTCTTTATCTATGGTAAAAACTGGTGTCTGGGAAACTGCACGTAGGTGAATGCCACTCGCACTTCTTCATTCTGGCAGGAAGTGGAGCTATGGGAAGGCTGATGGCTATGCACAGGCTTCTACCAGGGATCCAGTATTGCGCCTTTCAGATTGGGTGTGCCGGAGACCTCCTCACGTTGTAGCCTTAGATATGATGTGTTATGACCTGGTGGATCCTGGAGCTCCAATTTGTCTACCATCTAATCACCTCCCCCTGCACGTCCAGCCAGCCAGCTGGATATTGACCAGCTGCATTCTTGCACAGGCTTGCCTCTGTGTTAGGCTCTGGGGATTGAGAGGCGAGCAAGGAGAGTTTGCCCAAAGCCCACCTAGATTAGAGCTGGGACATGACCCCCTTCTTTATCATTGGGGTTCTGTCAAAGAGCAAAACAGGTTTATCATTTCTGCTATTGATTTGTGGAGACCACTTCTGACGTTTTACAGTCACTAAAGACATTTATCTTCCAAAGTCAAATATTTCCTTTGTCAAAGCTTGCTCCTATCTGTAGTTTACAAAGGTTTGTTTTGGGATAGAAAGTAGGAAAAAAAAAAAAAACCAACAACATCTACATGGCATGTGCACACACATGCACACACCTCTCAATTTATCCATTTTCCTGGAGTTATAACTGCTTCTCCTCCAGCTTGGGCAGATGGGTGTTTATTACCAGGGTAAAGAATTGCAGGAATGAGGGTACCACAAGTTACTAAAGATTTAAGGACAGGATGCTAAAAAATGACTTTGCAGGTTTTACAAGTATAAGGGGAACTACCTGTTTTATGTATGCAGGAAAATTGAATTTACGATCTCCTCTAAACCAGCAACTATGCCTCTTGACCCAGCAACTGCTGCACTGTAGGCAGTTAATGAATATTTATTTTAAGGTCCTGGATTCCTTTATGTCTTTATACAAGCCTCTAATCTATTTTGTGCCTGCTGTTTCTCCTGACTTAAAAATAGGTGTGATACCTTCCTTCCTCATAGATATGTCAGGAATTGGTTGAAAAGCCATTTGTAGGACTCTTACATGCTACCTGGCATGCCAAATTGTAACCCTCCTAATTGGAGGGCTGGAATACTATTTGCTTATAATCTATTTGTAATTATTAGTCATTTACTTCATAGGGTTGGTTTGGAGGCACCTGAAGAGGTATGTCCAAATACCAAGTGTATATCCGTAAGTGGACTTCAATAAGGTTCTATGTTGATATAATTATATGCAAAAAAAGGAATTGATCAGTAGTACTGGGAGGATTCCAGAACACATACTTTGTTTCCTTCCTCATCATGAGGCTTCATGAGCTAATTCTTACGGAGTGGCTAGTTCTGGCCAGATGAAGGATGCTTAGTGAGGATTTTGCAGGTGACCAGCACTGACGTAATTCATTATCTCGTGTAGGCAGAGAGAATGGTTTTCTTTGTTCTGGAAATGCATGGGGAAGATGCTGCTTTGGCCTTGTCTAATTTTCAAGAAAAATGAGAAGATACATCTTAGGACCTGCAGTCTTCCTTCCTGAGAATAAAAGGCAGAGAGCTTTCCTTTCAGTTCTATGGCCGGCTGGATTTTTGCTATAGGATTTGAAAATAATGGAGTTGGGTTGTCATGGCAATGTATCCTGTGTTGTAGTTTTGATATTGTGGCTGATTTCTCAACACTACTTTTATGTCAAGAACTGCTGAAAGTTTCTCGATACTCTGCTGCAAGGGCACGCGGACCGGCAGTTTAGACGTCGGACGAAGGAGCAGGTGTGAGGCTTGCCTTCCTTCCTGGGTATCGTCGACAGAGTGGAATTCTTGAGTCTCTGAGATTGAGAGCAAAATCTAAAGAAACTTGGTATCCTTATTTAAGAAAACCACTTTTGTACACCTAACATCTCTCGGAACTGCTGGGCTGAACTTTTCTCTCCAAACAAAATTATTTCCCAACTTGGGAACGTGTATATTATGTCGGATGGCTGGTGGTCCTTCATGATCATTGATACCTTCTGTTCCCTTGGTCTGCCTTTTGGGGCTACTCCCTTGGGGTCTTCTTAGGCTCCTCCTCTCTGGCCCGTCTAATGGGTCACCAAGTCTTGTCATTTTTTAGAATGATAAGCAACATTTGTTGAGCGCTTTCTCAGTGATTGATACCATCTTAAGTTCATTGCATGCAATATTAAACTTAACCCTGTGAGGTTGATAACATTCCTTATTCTCCTCAGTACATAGATAGGAACCTGGAGGCATAAGAAGATCAAATTACTTGCTCAGGTTCACATGGAATAGGGACGGCAGGGTCAGGGTTCAAACCCAGAGCCTGTGCTCTTAGCCACTGTGCCTACACTGCCCACATTTTGTCTCCTTCGTGCCTATAGCATCCACCAACCTCTGTCCATCCCCACCACCAGCTCAGACTCCTCTTGTCTCTTGCTGGAATCACTGCCCCAGCCTCCTGAGCTTGTCCCTCTCTCTCAGTCTGGCCCATTTCCAATCTGTTCTTCATGCTGCCACCATAGTGATTGTTTTGAATTTCCATCATAGTTACACCCCATCCCATCCCTGCTCAACGCCTTCAGTGGACTCTCAGTGCCTCCCTGATGTCGCCCTAACTCTTTAATGTGTATGTGAGTCCTGTGTGTTCTGCGCCCCCCCGCTTGAAATGATAGTGAAAATATCCGTGAACTTGATAATGATGAGAACAGACATTTACTGAGCATATATGCAAAGTGCCAAATGCGTTATGGGGATCATCTCATTGGATCCTCTCAACAACTCTAATTGGAGCTGGATCGGCTTCAGACAGGGGCAGTGTGACTCCCGGCCCTCGACTTTTAACCACATTGTCCTGCTTCCCCTGCCTTCTGCACCCCGGGTGTACTGAGCAACTTGCAGTCTCCCCAGGGGCTGTGTGTTCTCTCACCTCTGGACCTTCACCCTGAGCCTCCCCCCTGCCTAGCACTGTGCCTGGCACATGAAGACATTTGTTGAATGAATGCAAGAACTTCATAGAAGATGTCATACTGTTCAGAATCCACTGGGGCCACTAACGTATCAGAGGGGGAAACAAGCCCAGTAACACAAGACAAAACCAAAAGAGAAGCCAGTGATGGGGAGGATTACCGAGGGAGGATGAGTAAAACCAGAGGTGGGAGAGGACAGGACTTGAGGGCCAAGATGGGCAACTGACTTTGTCTCCAACCTGAGAGGTAACACTGGGAATACACAGCAAGGTGACCAGTGGGGTCAGGAATCAAAGTGGCTGGCTCTGAATTCCACAAACCAGGGATGGGGGCTGCTGTGTAATTCCTGGAGACAGTAAAGCAGCTCTGTTGACACTGAGGACTTGATTCCTCCCCACCAACTGACTGAGGTACAGGGGTCACCTTCTCCTGGCTGTGCAAGTACCAAGTTAGATACTGGATAAGGCTGTTAAAACAGGCTGATGAAAAGCCTTGCCAAAGAGCTTGCGATTTTATTGTGTAATCTATGGAGAGCCGCTGGAAGGCAATTTGAAACACACAAATTCTCCCCAGCCTACTGGGAAGTTTAGATTAATACTTAATCACAGCAGCCATGGCAAAACTTCCAGAAGCCCATGTCAAGCAAAGCAGATGAAATTGAAATCCTCTCCTAGCAAAAGGAGTTTCTCATTACTTCATTCCTCAAACACATGCAAGGGAGACTTAGAATTTGTAAAGGGAAGTAAACCTGGGAAGCAGTGCTTAGTTCTCTGTTAACCCAGCTCACTCTTCACTGGAGCTGGAACTAGCAGACCTTCTCTTCCATCCAGGCAGGGTGATTCCGTTAGGAGGATGAGCATGGAAAACCTGAGCTGGAGTGACATTGGGCCCAGCAAGGCTGTGTTTCCATTGTGTGCCTTTGATTGCTGAATGGAGTTATTAGCTCCACTAAGAATGTCATCTAAATACAAATCTCCTGACTTCCGGGTAAGATGGCGGAAGAGTAAGACGCGGAGATCACCTTCCTCCCCACGGATACACCAGAAATACAGCTACACGTGGAACAACTCCTACAGAACACCTACTGAACGCTGGCAGAAGACCCCAGACCTCCCAAAAGGCAAGAAACTCCCCACATACCTGGGTAGGGCAAAGCGGAGAGATCCCCACACAGAGGATCAGTGCCGAGCGGCACTCACCAGCCCGAGAGGCTTGTCTGCTCGCCCGCCGGGGCGCGCAGCGCTGGAAGCTGAGGCTCGGGCTTCGGTCAGAGCGCAGGGAGAGGACTGGGGCTGGCGGCGAGAACTCAGCCTGAAGGGGGCTAATGTGCCACAGCTAGCCGGGAGGGAGTCCGGGAAAACTCTGGAGCTGCCGAAGAGGCAAGAGACTTTTTCTTCCCTCTTGGTTTCCTGGTGCGCGAGAAGAGGGGATTAAGAGTGCTGCTTAAAGGGGCTCCACAGACGGGCGCGAGTCGCGACTGAAAGCGCGGAGCCCAGAGACGGGCGTGGGACGCTGGGGCTGCTGCTGCCGCCGCCAAGAAGCCTGTGTGCGAGCGCAGGTCACTGCCCACACCGCCCTTCCGGGAGCCTGTGCAGCCCGCCACTGCCGGGGTCCCGGGATCCAGGGGCGGCTTCCCTGGGAGAACGCACGGCGCGCTTAGGGCTGGTGCAACATCACGCCGACCTTTGCCGCTGCAGGCTCGCCCCACACTCCGTGCCCCTCCCTCCCGCCCGGCCTGAGTGAGCCAGAATCCCCGAAGAGGCTGCTCCTTTAACCCTGTCCTGTCTGAGCAGAGAACAGACGCCCTCAGGCGACCTACACGCAGAGGCGGGGCCAAATCCAAAGCTGAGACCCAGGAGCTGTGAGAACAAAGAAGAGAAAGGGAAACCTCTCCCAGCAGCCTCAGAAGCAGCGGATTAAAGCTCCACAATCAACTTGATGTACCCTGCATCTGTGGAATACATGAATAGACAACACATCATCCCAAATTGAGGAGCCAGGAGTCAGTGCTGTGCCTCTGAGGTGGGAGAGCCAACTTCAGGACACTGGTCCACAAGAGACCTCCCAGCTCCACATAATATCAAACGGCAAAAATCTTCCAGAGATCTCCATCTCAACACCAGCACCCAGCTTCACTCAACGACCAACAAGCTACAGTGCTGGACACCCTAAGCCAAACAACTAGCAAGACAGGAACACAACGCCACCCATTAGCAGAGAGGTGGCCTAAACCCATAAAAAGTCTGCAGACACCCCAAAACACACCACCAGACGTGGACCTGCCCACCAGAAAGACAAGATCCAGCCTCATCCACCAGAACACAGGCACTAGTCCCCTCCACCAGGAAGCCTACACAACCCACTAAACCAACCTTAGCCACTGGGGACAGACACCAAAAACAACGGGAACTACGAACCTGCAGCCTGCAAAAAGGAGACCCCAAACACAGTAACATAAGCAAAATGAGAAGACAGAAAAACACACAGCAGGAGAAGGAGCAAGATAAAAACCCACCAGATCTAACAAATGAAGAGGTAATAGGCAGTCTACCTGAAAAAGAATTCAGAATAATGATGGTAAAGATGATCCAAGATTCTATTTCCCAGATCCAAAATCTTGGAAATAGAATAGACAAAATGCAAGAAACAGTTAACAAGGACCTAGAAGAACTAAAGATGAATCAAGCATCGATTAAAAACACAATACATGAAATAAAAAATACTCTAGATGGGATCAATAGCAGAATAACTGAGGCAGAAGAACGGATAAGTGAGGTGGAAGATAAAATAGTGGAAATAACTGCTGCAGAGCAAAATAAAGAAAAAAGAATGAAAAGAACAGAGGACAGTCTCAGAGACCTCTGGGACAACATGAAACGCACCAACATTCGAATTATAGGGGTTCCAGAAGAAGAAGAGAAAAAGAAAGGGACTGAGAAAATATTTGAAGAGATTATAGTTGAAAACTTCCCTAATATGGGAAAGGAAATAGTTAATCAAGTCCAGGAGGCACAGAGAGTCCCATACAGAATAAATCCAAGGAGAAATACGCCAAGACACATATTAATCAAACTGTCAAAAATTAAACACAAAGAAATCATATTAAAAGCAGCAAGGCAAAAACAACAAATAACACACAAGGGAATCCCCATCAGGATAACAGCTGATCTCTCAGCAGAAACTCTACAAGCCAGAAGGGACTGGCAGGACATAATTAAAGTGATGAAGGAGAAAAACCTGCAACCAAGATTACTCTACCCAGCAAGGATCTCATTCAGATTTGATGGAGAAATTAAAACGTTTACAGACAAGCAAAAGCTGAGAGAGTTCAGCACCACCAAACCAGCTTTACAACAAATGCTAAAGGAACTTCTCTAGGCAAGAAACACAACAGAAGGAAAATACCTACAATAACGAACCCAAAACAATTAAGAAAATGGGAACAGGAACATACATATCAATAATTACCTTAAATGTAAATGGACTAAATGCTCCCACCAAAAGACACAGAGTGGCTGAATGGATACAAAAACAAGACCCATATATATGCTGTCTACAAGAGACCCACTTCAGACCTAGAGACACATACAGACTGAAAGTAAGGGGATGGAAAAAGATATTCCATGCAAATGGAAACCAAAAGAAAGCTGGAGTCGCAATTCTCATATCAGACAAAATAGACTTTAAAATAAAGACTACTAGAAGAGACAAAGAAGGACACTACATAATGATCAAGGGATCGATCCAAGAAGAAGATATAACAATTGTAAATATTTATGCACCCAACATAGGAGCACCTCAATACATAAGGCAAATACTAACAGCCATAAAAGGAGAAATTGACAGTAACACACTCATAGTAGGGGACTTTAACACCCCACTTTCACCAATGGACAGATCATCCAAAATGAAAATAAATAAGGAAACACAAGCTTTAAATGATACATTAAACAAGATGGACTTAACTGATATTTATAGGACATTCCATCCAAAAACAACAGAATACACATTTTTCTCAAGAGCTCATGGAACATTCTCCAGGATAGATCATATCTTGGGTCACAAATCAAGCCTTGGTAAATTTAAGAAAATTGAAATTGTATCAAGTATCTTTTCCGACCACAATGCTATGAGACTAGATATCAATTACAGGAAAATATCTGTAAAAAATACAAACACATGGAGGCTAAACAATACACTACTTAATAACGAAGTGATCACTGAAGAAATCAAAGAGGAAATTAAAAAATACCTAGAAACAAATGACAATGGAGACACGACGACCCAAAACCTATGGGATGCAGCAAAAGCAGTTCTAAGAGGGAAGTTTATAGCAATACAATCCCACCTTAAGAAACAGGAAACATCTCGAATAAACAACCTAACCTTACACCTAAAGCAATTAGAGAAAGAAGAACAAAAACATCCCAAAGTTAGCAGAAGGAAAGAAATCATAAAAATCAGATCAGAAATAAATGAAAAAGAAATGAAGGAAACGATAGCAAAGATCAATAAAACTAAAAGCTGGTTCTTTGAGAAGATAAACAAAATTGATAAACCATTAGCCAGACTCATCAAGAAAAAAAGGGAGAAGACTCAAATCAATAGAATTAGAAATGAAAAAGGAGAAGTAACAACTGACACTGCAGAAATACAAAAGATCATGAGAGATTACTATAAGCAACTCTATGCCCATAAAATGGACAACCTGGAAGAAATGGACAAATTCTTAGAAATGCACAACCTGCCAAGACTGAATCAGGAAGAAATAGAAAATATGAACAGACCAATCACAAGCACTGAAATTGAAACTGTGATAAAAAATCTTCCAACAAACAAAAGCCCAGGACCAGATGGCTTCACAGGCGAATTCTATCAAGCATTTAGAGAAGAGCTAACACCTATCCTTCTGAAACTCTTCCAAAATATAGCAGAGGGAGGAACACTCCCAAACTCATTCTACGAGGCCACCATCACCTTGATACCAAAACCAGACAAGGATGTCACAAAGAAAGAAAACTACAGGCCAATATCACTGATGAACATAGATGCAAAAATCCTCAACAAAATACTAGCAAACAGAATCCAACAGCACATTAAAAGGATCATACACCATGATCAAGTGGGGTTTATTCCAGGAATGCAAGGATTCTTCAATATACACAAATCAATCAACGTAATACACCATATTAACAAATTGAAGGAGAAAAACCATATGATCATCTCAATCGATGCAGAGAAAGCTTTCGACAAAATTCAACACCCATTTATGATAAAAACCCTGCAGAAAGTAGGCATAGAGGGAACTTTCCTCAACATAATAAAGGCCATATATGACAAACCCACAGCCAGCATCGTCCTCAATGGTGAAAAACTGAAACCATTTCCACTAAGATCAGGAACAAGACAAGGTTGCCCACTCTCACCACTCTTATTCAACATAGTTTTGGAAGTTTTAGCCACAGCAATCAGAGAAGAAAAGGAAATAAAAGGAATCCAAATCGGAAAAGAAGAAGTAAAGCTGTCACTGTTTGCAGATGACATGATACTATACATAGAGAATCCTAAAGATGCTACCAGAAAACTACTAGAGTTAATCAATGAATTTGGTCAAGTTGCAGGATACAAAATTAATGCACAGAAATCTCTGGCATTCCTATATACTAATGATGAAAAATCTGAAAGTGAAATCAAGGAAACACTCCCATTTACCACTGCAACAAAAAGAATAAAATATCTAGGAATAAACCTACCTAAGGAGACAAAAGACCTGTATGCAGAAAATTATAAGACACTGATGAAAGAAATTAAAGATGATACAAATAGATGGAGAGATGTACCATGTTCTTGGATTGGAAGAATCAACATTGTGAAAATGACTCTACTACCCAAAGCAATCTACAGATTCAATGCAATCCCTATCAAACTACCACTGGCATTTTTCACAGAACTAGAACAAAAAATTTCACAATTTGTATGGAAACACAAAAGACCCCGAATAGCCAAAGCAATCTTGAGAACGAAAAATGGAGCTGGAGGAATCAGGCTCCCTGACTTCAGACTCTACTACAAAGCTACAGTAATCAAGACAGTATGGTACTGGCACAAAAACAGAAAGATAGATCAATGGAACAGGATAGAAAGCCCAGAGTTAAACCCACGGACATATGGTCACCTTATCTTTGATAAAGGAGGCAGGACTGTACAGTGGAGAAAGGACAGTCTCTTCAATAAGTGGTGCTGGGAAAACTGGATAGGGACATGTAAAAGTATGAGATTAGATCACTCCCTAACACCATACACAAAAATAAGCTCAAAATGGATTAAAGACCTAAATGTAAGGCCAGACACTATCAAACTCTTAGAGGAAAACATAGGCAGAACACTCTATGACATAAATCAGAGCAAGATCCTTTTTGACCCACCTCCTAGAGAAATGGAAATAAAGACAAAAATAAACACATGGGACCTAATGAAACTTAAAAGCTTTTGCACAGCAAAGGAAACCATAAACAAGACCAAAAGACAACCCTCAGAATGGGAGAAAATATTTGCAAATGAAGCAACTGACAAAGGATTAATCTCCAAAATTTATAAACAGCTCATGCAGCTCAATAACAAAAAAACAAACACCCAATCCAAAAATGGGCAGAAGACCTAAATAGACATTTCTCCACAGAAGATATACAGACTGCCAACAAACACATGAAAGGATGCTCAACATCTTTACTCATTAGAGAAATGCAAATCAAAACTACAATGAGATATCATCTCACACCAGTCAGAATGGCCATCATCAAAAAATCTAGACACAATAAATGCTGGAGAGGGTGTGGAAAAAAGGGAACACTCTTGCACTGCTGGTGGGAATGTGAATTGGTACAGCCGCTATGGAGAACGGTATGGAGGTTCCTTAAAAAACTACAAATAGAACTACCATATGACCCAGCAATCCCACTACTGGGCATATACCCCGAGAAAACCATAATTCAAAAAGAGACATGTACCAAAATGTTCATAGCAGCCCTATTTACAATAGCCCGGAGATGGAAACAACCTAAGTGTCCATCATCGGATGAATGGATAAAGAAGATGTGGCACATATATACAATGGAATATTACTCAGCCATAAAAAGAAATGAAATTGAGCTATTTGTAATGAGGTGGATAGACCTAGAGTCTGTCATACAGAGTGAAGTAAGTCAGAAAGAGAAAGACAAATACTGTATGCTAACACATATATATGGAATTTAAGAAAAAAAAATGTCATGAAGAACATAGGGGTAAGACAGGAATAAAGACACAGACCTACTAGAGAATGGACTTGAGGATATGGGGAGGGGGAAGGGCAAGCTGTGACAAAGTGAAAGAGCGGCATGGACATATATACACTACCAAACGTGAGGTAGATAGCTAGTGGGAAGCAGCCGCATAGCACAGGGAGATCAGCTTGGTGCTTTGTGACCGCCTGGAGGGGTGGGATAGGGAGGGTGGGAGGGAGACGCAAAAGGGAGGGGATATGGAAACATATGTATATGTATAACTGATTAAATTTGTTATAAGGCAAAAAATTTAAAAAAAAATAAAAAATAAAATGAAGTTAAAAGCCAAAAAAAAAAAAAAAAAAAAAAAGCTTTTGCACAGCAAAGGAAACCATAAACAAGACCAAAAGACAACCCTCAGAATGGGAGAAAATATTTGCAAATGAAGCAACTGACAAAGGATTAATCTCCAAAATTTACAAGCAGCTCATGCAGCTCAATAACAAAAAAACAAACAACCCAATCCAAAAATGGGCAGAAGAACTAAATAGACATTTCTCCAAAGAAGATATACAGATCACCAACAAACACATAAAAGGATGCTGAACATCATTAATCATTAGAGAAATGCAAATCAAAACTACAATGAGATATCATCTCACACCAGTCAGAATGGCCATCATCAAAAAATCTAGAAACAATGAATGCTGGAGAGGGTGTGGAGAAAAGGGAACCCTCTTGCACTGTTGGTGGGAATGTAAATTGGTACAACCACTATGGAGAACAGTATGGAGGTTCCTTAAAAAACTAAAAATAGAACTACCATACGACCCAGCAATCCCACTACTGGGCATATACCCTGAGAAAACCATAATTCAAAAAGAGTCATGTACCAAAATGTTCATTGTAGCTCTATTTACAATAGCCAGGAGATGGAAACAACCTAAGTGCCCATCAGCAGATGAATGGATAAAGAAGATGTGGCACATATATACAATGGAATATTACTCAGCCATAAAAATAAATGAAATTGAGATATTTGTAGTGAGATGGATGGACCTAGAGTCTGTCATACAGAGTGAAGTAAGTCAGAAAGAGAAAAACAAATACCGTATGCTAACACATATATATGGAATCTAAGGGAAAAAAAAAAAGGTCATGAAGAACCTAGGGGTAAGATGGGAATAAAGACACAGACCTACTAGAGAATGGACTTGAGAATATGGGGAGGGGCAAGGGTAAGCTGTGACAAAGTGAGAGAGTGGCAAGGACATATATACTCTACCAAACATAAAATAGATAGCTAGTGGGAAGCAGCCACATAGCACAGGGAGATCAGCTCGTTGGTTTGTGACGACCTAGAGGGGTGGGATAGGGAGGGTGGGAGGGAGGGAGACGCAAGAGGGAAGAGATATGGGAACATATGTATATGTATAGCTGATTCACTTTGTTATAAAGCAGAAACTAACACACCATTGTAAAGCAATAGTACTCCAATAAATATGTTAAAAAAGGAATAATATTCATAAATAAATAAAAATTTAAAAAAAGAAAAAAAAAATAAATAAATACAAATCTCCTGTCTGACTAATAGATAAATGCTCCTTTTGGCCTTGATTTTCCAAATAACCTATATCAGGTGTCTGGCCATAATGGCAAAGCTAGACCTGGACTCACACCACAAAAGGGAAAAGAAATGTACATGATCACGAGCTAATTTAAATGTAGCAGGAGACATGTGGGTGTTTCTTTTAGCTAACCTTTTCTCCCCCCTGTCCCACCCCACCCCGGTGCTTTTGCAAAAACTTTCTGAGAGCCCCTGGGAGACTTCATCCAGCCTGACTGCAATGAGAGACTGTGAAATAAGGACCGAATTGGTTAATTCTAATATTGCACCATTAAGGGAAATGATTTCTTTTCCATGGAGCCAAATTGGATTAATTATATGCGTGCAGAGTATACTTAACAAATGGCATAATTCAAAGGTGCAGAGCTGGGTCATGGACAATTTGGTTCTTTGTTTTCCAACTGACAAGGCATTTGCCATTTACACTCCGAATGAAATATGCTGGGTTTGAACATTCTAGTGGTCTTACTGTTGGTCGATGGGCTTTGATGCGTTTATTTTTTCCCCCTAGATTATATACGTAATGCTACAGATTACCACTGGTGGAGTTAAAACACAGCCAGAAGAGAGAGAGCTCACGGTTCACTGGTTGCAGTTAGTGCCTGAGCAGAACACGAGTGCATCAATCCAACTTGCCCCTTGACTATCAGCCTGCTCTGTGTAATTAAGGGATGAGGCCTGGCTTGCTGCCCTTTCTTCACCCAGTAAGGACTGGTCTGAAGCATCAAGTTCTGAAGGCAGAGTTGGCCTTGTGGTGACATCCCCAATGGCGCCTACTGGGCAGGTGACAAAGATGGGGGAAGGCTCTGTGCCCTCAGCACTTACAGGGAGCAGCATGTGGTGGGGTGGGTGGGGGTGTGATAAGGCTCTGCTAAAGCTTTCATTAGGTGAGAGGTGACAGAGAGACAGCAATCTTAAGTTTCTTCCTCTTAAGCCTGCAGGCTGAGCCTTGACAAAGTTATAAAGAACGTCCTGGCGCTCCCCTTCCCCCGCAACACACACCTTCTTTTGCTCCTTCTACAGTGACACCGGGAGGTGTAACTGCATCTCTGGTCTTGCGAGAGGTCCTAGTCTGATGGCAGGGCAGACAGAGCAATAGCCTGCTGCTGTCGGCGTCCGTGGTTGCCACCGTGGAGTTGTGTCGTGATTGACAAAAATTTGCCAAAGACAGCATTTGAGGATGTACAGTTTCTTTAATGCCAAAGGCCATGGTTTCAGAAATAACACAGACCGCTCCTGGATGGAGGGACAGACAGCTACCCAGGTCCTCCTAATGCCCCTGTGGACTTCTAGCTGAAGATAAATCACCTGCCCCAAAGCAAGGATTTGGCCAGATGTGAGAAGTTTCTTCTGCTATTCTTATGGGGACTTTTGGGCTCTCTTATTCACCCCCTGTCCCCACAGCTAGGTTTCTGGCTATGTGTTTGCTCACTCATCAGATGCAAATATCTTCTGGCAAAAACCCTCCAATATATTTACTGTGAGATGCAGGGAAACCATTTCCTAGGAGCATCCCTCAGCAAGCTCAGGCTTCAGCCTGTCTGAGGTACACTTTGGCTAGAAATAAATATTTACAAAGTCTTAGGAAGTGTTTCTCTGAGAGAATCTGGGAAGGCTTCATAGAGGAGGCATCATTTGACTTGAGTTTTGATGCAAGAAGAGGAGTTTTCTAGGTAAACTTTGGAAGGAAGGAGCATCCCTGGCAAGGGAGCCAGCACATGCAAAGGAGAGGAGGCACAAAAGTATGCCTTTGGGATAACTGGAGTTTGGCATGGTGGAGAAGAAGCTGAGCTGGACAGGGGAGTTTCTGTCCCAGCTTGGGTGGCCTCAGGTCCAAGGCATATGGGGATTTCAGCAGTTTTGGGTGGGAGGAAGGAAGCTGGGAAGGGCAAGACCTTTATTGAGAGGTACTAACTCAGCTCCAGAGGTCAGAGCATGTGGCTCTCCATGCTCAGTGTGGTTCAGGCTGTGCTGCAGTGAGTGGAGAGTTTGCATGTTTGAGCACACTGGTCCATGTGTGTTCCATACATGGGCAGGTTACATTCCACGTATTAACCTAATATCTGAATGTTGGACTCTTTGACAGAATTATACATGTGGTAGAAAATTTAGAAAATACAATAAAATAGATATGTGAATTGCATATAACCCCATCAACTGAAGGTAACTATTGTTAATCTTTGTGGGTCTATTGTTTATATACACATGTTTTCTGAACAAAAATAAGATCGCATAGTATGGATCATTTTATTTTACTTTTTATTTATTTTATTTTATTTATTTATTTTTAAGACATCTTTATTGGAGTATAATTGCTTTACAACGGTGTGTTAGTTTCTGCTGTATAACAAAGTGAATCAGCTATACATATACATATATTCCCATTTCTCCTCCCTCTTGTGTCTCCCTCCCACCCTCCCTATCCCACCCCTCTAGGTGGACACAAAGCACCAAGCTGATCTCCCTGTGCCATGTGGCTGCTTCCCACTAGCTGTCTGTTTTACATTTGGTAGTGTATATATGTCCATGCCACTCTCTCACTTGGTCCCAGCTTACCCTTCCCCTCCCCGTGTCCTCAAGTCCATTCTCTACATCTGCGTCTTTATTCCTGTCCTGAACCTAGGTTCTTCAGAACCATTTTTTTTTTAGATTCCATATATATGTGTTAGCATATGGTATTTGTTTTTCTCTTTCTGACTTACTTCACTCTGTATGACAGTCTCTAGGTCCATCCACCGCACTGCAAATTACTCAATTTCGTTTCTTTTTATGGCTGAGTAATATTCCATTGTATATATGTGCCACATCTTCTTTATCCATTCATCTTTCGATGGACACTTAGGTTGCTTCCATGTCTTGGTTATTGTAAATAGTGCTGCAATGAACATTATGGTACATGACTCTTCTTGAATTATGGTTTTCTCAGGGTATATGCCCAGTAGTGGGATTGCTGGGTCATATGGTAGTTCTATTTGTAGTTTTCTAAGGAGCCTCCATACTATTCTCCATAGTGGCTGTATCGATTTACATTCCCACCAACAGTGCAAGAGGGTTCCCTTTTTTCCACAACCTCTCCAGCATTTATTGTTTGTAGATTTTTTGATGATGGCCATTCTGACTGGTGTGAGGTGATACTTCATTGCAGCTTTGATTTGCATTTCTCTAATGATTAGTGATGTTGAGCATCCTTTCATGTGTTTGTTGGCAATCTGTATATCTTCTGTGGAGAAATGTCTATTTAGGTCTTCTGCCCATTTTTGGATTGGGTTGTTTGTTTTTTTGTTATTGAGCTGCATGTGCTGCTTGTATATTTTGGAGATTAATCCTTTGTCAGTTGCTTCATTAGCAAATATTTTCTCCCATTCTGAGGGTTGTCTTTTGGTCTTGTTTATGGTTTCCTTTGCTGTGCAAAAGCTTTTAAGTTTCATTAGGTCCCATGAGTTTGTTTTTATTTCCATTTCTCTAGGAGGTGGGTCAAAAAGGAGTTTGCTGTGATTTATGCCATAGAGTGTTCTGCCTATGTTCTCCTCTAAGAGTTTTATAGTGTCTGGCCTTATATTTAGGTCTTTAATCCATTTGGAGTTTATTTTTGTGTATGGTGTTAGGGAGTGTTCTCATTTCATTCTTTTACATGCAGCTGTCCAGTTTTCCCAGCACCACTTATTGAAGAGGCTGTCCTTTCTCCATTGTATATTCCTGCCTCCTTTATCAAAGATAAGGTGACCATATGTGCATGCATTTATCTTTGGCCTTTCTATCCTGTTCCATTGATCTATATTTCTGTTTTTGTGCCAGTACCATACTGTCTTGATTACTGTAGCTTTGTAATATAATCTGAAGTCAGAGAGTCTGATTCCTCCAGCTCCATTTTGCTTTCTTAATATTGCTTTGGCTATTCGGGGTCTTTTGTGTTTCCATACAAATTGTGAAATTTTTTGTTCTAGTTCTGTGAAAAATGCCATTGGTAGTTTGATAGGGATTGCATTGAATCTGTAGGTTGCTTTGGGTAGTATAGTCATTTTCACGATGTTCATTCTTCCAATCCAAGAACATGGTATATCTGTCCACCTGTTTGTATCATCTTTAATTTCTTTCATCAGTGTCTTATAGTTTTCTGCATACAGGTCTATTGTCTCCTTAGGTAGGTTTATTCTTTTTGTTGCAATGGTAAATGGGAGTGTTTCCTTAATTTCTCTTTCAGATTTTTCATCATTAGTGTATAGGAATGCAAGAGATTTCTGTGCATTAATTTTGTATCCTGCTACTTTACAAAATTCACGGATTAGCTCTAGTAGTTTTCTGGTAGTGACTTTAGGATTCTCTATGTATAGTATCATGTCATCTGCAAACAGTGACAGTTTTACTTCTTTACCGATTTGGATTCCTTTTACTTCTTTTTCTTCTCTGATTGCTGTGGCTAAAACTTCCAAAACTATGTTGAATAATAGTGGTGAGAGTGGGCAACCTTGTCTTGTTCCTGATCTTAGTGGAAATGGTTTCAGGTTTTCACCATCAAGAAGGATGCTGGCTGTGGGTTTGTCATATATGGCCTTTATTATGTTGAGGTAAGTTTCCTCTATGCCTACTTTCAGGAGGGTTTTTACAAAAAATAGGTGTTGAATTTTGTCAAAACCTTTTTCTGCATCTATTGAGATGATCGTATGGTTTTTCTCCTTCAACTTTTTTTTTTTTTTTTGCTTTATAACAAATTTAATCAGTTATACATATACATATGTTTCCATATCCCCTCCCTTTTGCGTCTCCCTCCCACCCTCCCTATCCCACCCCTCCAGGCGGTCACAAAGTACCGAGCTGATCTCCCTGTGCTATGCGGCTGCTTCCCACTAGCTATCTACCTCACGTTTGGTAGTGTATATATGTCCATGCCGCTCTTTCACTTTGTCACAGCTTACCCTTCCCCCTCCCCATATCCTCAAGTCCATTCTCTAGTAGGTCTGTGTCTTTATTCCTGTCTTACCCCTATGTTCTTCATGACATTTTTTTTCTTAAATTCCATATATATGTGTTAGCATACAGTATTTGTCTTTCTCTTTCTGACTTACTTCACTCTGTATGACAGACTCTAGGTCTATCCACCTCATTACAAATAGCTCAATTTCATTTCTTTTTATGGCTGAGTAATATTCCATTGTATATATGTGCCACATCTTCTTTATCCATTCATCCGATGATGGACACTTAGGTTGTTTCCATCTCCAGGCTATTGTAAATAGGGCTGCTATGAACATTTTGGTACATGTCTCTTTTTGAATTATGGTTTTCTCAGGGTATATGCCCAGTACTGGGATTGCTGGGTCATATGGTAGTTCTATTTGTAGTTTTTTAAGGAACCTCCATACCGTTCTCCATAGCGGCTGTACCAATTCACATTCCCACCAGCAGTGCAAGAGTGTTCCCTTTTTTCCACACCCTCTCCAGCATTTATTGTTTCTAGATTTTTTGATGATGGCCATTCTGACTGGTGTGAGATGATATCTCATTGTAGTTTTGATTTGCATTTCTCTAATGAGTAAAGATGTTGAGCATCCTTTCATGTGTTTGTTGGCAGTCTGTATATCTTCTGTGGAGAAATGTCTATTTAGGTCTTCTGCCCATTTTTGGATTGGGTTGTTTGTTTTTTTGTTATTGAGCTGCATGAGCTGTTTATAAATTTTGGAGATTAATCCTTTGTCAGTTGCTTCATTTGCAAATATTTTCTCCCATTCTGAGGGTTGTCTTTTGGTCTTGTTTATGGTTTCCTTTGCTGTGCAAAAGCTTTTAAGTTTCATTAGGTCCCATGTGTTTATTTTTGTCTTTATTTCCATTTCTCTAGGAGGTGGGTCAAAAAGGATCTTGCTGTGATTTATGTCATAGAGTGTTCTGCCTATGTTTTCCTCTAAGAGTTTGATAGTGTCTGGCCTTACATTTAGGTCTTTAATCCATTTTGAGCTTATTTTTGTGTATGGTGTTAGGGAGTGATCTAATCTCATACTTTTACATGTCCCTATCCAGTTTTCCCAGCACCACTTATTGAAGAGACTGTCCTTTCTCCACTGTACAGTCCTGCCTCCTTTATCAAAGATAAGGTGACCATATGTCCGTGGGTTTAATCTGGGCTTTCTATCCTGTTCCATTGATCTATCTTTCTGTTTTTGTGCCAGTACCATACTGTCTTGATTACTGTAGCTTTGTAGTAGAGTCTGAAGTCAGGGAGCCTGATTCCTCCAGCTCCATTTTTCGTTCTCAAGATTGCTTTGGCTATTCGGGGTCTTTTGTGTTTCCATACAAATTGTGAAATTTTTTGTTCTAGTTCTGTGAAAAATGCCAGTGGTAGTTTGATAGGGATTGCATTGAACCTGTAGATTGCTTTGGGTAGTATAGTCATTTTCACAATGTTGATTCTTCCAATCCAAGAACATGGTACATCTCTCCATCTATTTGTATCATCTTTAATTTCTTTCATCAGTGTCTTATAATTTTCTGCATACAGGTCTTTTGTCTCCTTAGGTAGGTTTATTCCTAGATATTTTACTCTTTTTGTTGCAATGGTAAATGGGAGTGTTTCCTTGATTTCACTTTCAGATTTTTCATCATCAGTATATAGGAATGCCAGAGATTTCTGTGCATTAATTTTGTATCCTGCAACTTTACCAAATTCATTGATTAACTCTAGTAGTTTTCTGGTAACATCTTTAGGATTCTCTATGTATAGTATCATGTCATCTGCAAACAGTGACAGCTTTACTTCTTCTTTTCCAATTTGGATTCCTTTTATTTCCTTTTCTTCTCTGATTGCTGTGGCTAAAACTTCCAAAACTAGGTTGAATAAGAGTGGTGAAAGGGGGCAGCCTTGTCTTGTTCCTGATCTTAGTGGAAATGGTTTCAGTTTTTCACCATTGAGGACGATGCTGGCTGTGGGTTTGTCATATATGGCCTTTATTATGTTGAGGAAATTTCCCTCTATGCCTACTTTCTGCAGGGTTTTTATCATAAATGGGTGTTGAATTTTGTCGAAAGCTTTCTCTGCATCTATTGAGATGATCATATGGTTTTTCTCCTTCAATTTGTTAATATGGTGTATCACGTTGATTGATTTGCGTATATTGAAGAATCCTTGCATTCCTGGAATAAACCCCACTTGATCATGGTGTATGATCCTTTTAATGTGCTGTTGGATTCTGTTTGCTAGTATTTTGTTGAGGATTTTTGCATCTATGTTCATCAGTGATATTGGCCTGTAGTTTTCTTTCTTTGTGACATCCTTGTCTGGTTTTGGTATCAAGGTGATGGTGGCCTCGTAGAATGAGTTTGGGAGTGTTCCTCCCTCTGCTATATTTTGGAAGAGTTTCAGAAGGATAGGTGTTAGCTCTTCTCTAAATGCTTGATAGAATTCGCCTGTGAAGCCATCTGGTCCTGGGCTTTTGTTTGTTGGAAGATTTTTTATCACAGTTTCAATTTCAGTGCTTGTGATTGGTCTGTTCATATTTTCTATTTCTTCCTGATTCAGTCTTGGCAGGTTGTGCATTTCTAAGAATTTGTCCATTTCTTCCAGGTTGTCCATTTTATGGGCATAGAGTTGCTTATAGTAATCTCTCATGATCTTTTGTATTTCTGCAGTGTCAGTTGTTACTTCTCCTTTTTCATTTCTAATTCTATTGATTTGAGTCTTCTCCCTTTTTTTCTTGATGAGTCTGGCTAATGGTTTATCAATTTTGTTTATCTTCTCAAAGAACCAGCTTTTAGTTTTATTGATCTTTGCTATCGTTTCCTTCATTTCTTTTTCATTTATTTCTGATCTGATTTTTATGATTTCTTTCCTTCTGCTAACTTTGGGATGTTTTTGTTCTTCTTTCTCTAATTGCTTTAGGTGCAAGGTTAGGTTGTTTATTCGAGATGTTTCCTGTTTCTTAAGGTGGGATTGTAGTGCTATAAACTTCCCTCTTAGAACTGCTTTTGCTGCATCCCATAGGTTTTGGGTCGTCGTGTCTCCATTGTCATTTGTTTCTAGGTATTTTTTAATTTCCTCTTTGATTTCTTCAGTGATCACTTCGTTATTAAGTAGTGTATTGTTTAGCCTCCATGTGTTTGTATTTTTTACAGCTCTTTTCCTGTAATTGATATCTAGTCTCATAGCATTGTGGTCGGAAAAGATACTTGATACAATTTCAATTTTCTTAAATTTACCAAGGCTTGATTTGTGACCCAAGATATGATCTATCCTGGAGAATGTTCCATGAGCACTTGAGAAAAATGTGTATTCTGTTGTTTTTGGATGGAATGTCCTATAAATATCAATTAAGTCCATCTTGTTTAATGTATCATTTAAAGCTTGTGTTTCCTTATTTATTTTCATTTTGGATGATCTGTCCATTGGTGAAAGTGGGGTGTTAAAGTCCCCTACTATGAGTGTGTTACTGTCGATTTCTCCTTTTATGGCTGTTAGTATTTGCCTTATGTATTGAGGTGCTCCTATGTTTGGTGCATAAATATTTACAATTGTTATATCTTCTTCTTGGATCGCTCCCTTGATCATTATGTAGTGTCCTTCTTTGTCTCTTCTAGTAGTCTTTATTTTAAAGTCGATTTTGTCTGATATGAGAATTGCTACTCCAGCTTTCTTTTGGTTTCCATTTGCATGGAATATCTTTTTCCATCCCCTTACTTTCAGTCTGTATGTGTCTCTAGGTCTGAAGTGGGTCTCTTGTAGACAGCATATATATGGGTCTTGTTTTTGTATCCATTCAGCCACTCTGTGTCTTTTGGTGGGAGCATTTAGTCCATTTACATTTAAGGTAATTATCGATATGTATGTTCCTATTCCCATTTTCTTAATTGTTTTGGGTTCGTTATTGTAGGTCTTTTCCTTCTGTTGTGTTTCTTGCCTAGAGAAGTTCCTTTAGCATTTGTTGTAAAGCTGGTTTGGTGGTGCTGAACTCTCTCAGCTTTTGCTTGTCTGTAAACGTTTTAATTTCTCCATCAAATCTGAATGAGATCCTTGCTGGGTAGAGTAATCTTGGTTGCAGGTTTTTCTCCTTCATCACTTTAATTATGTCCTGCCAGTCCCTTCTGGCTTGTAGAGTTTCTGCTGAGAGATCAGCTGTTATCCTGATGGGGATTCCCTTGTGTGTTATTTGTTGTTTTTGCCTTGCTGCTTTTAATATGATTTCTTTGTGTTTAATTTTTGACAGTTTGATTAATATGTGTCTTGGCATATTTCTCCTTGGATTTATTCTGTATGGGACTCTCTGTGCCTCCTGGACTTGATTAACTATTTCCTTTCCCATATTAGGGAAGTTTTCAACTATAATCTCTTCAAATATTTTCTCAGTCCCTTTCTTTTTCTCTTCTTCTTCTGGAACCCCTATAATTCGAATGTTGGTGCGTTTCATGTTGTCCCAGAGGTCTCTGAGACTGTCCTCTGTTCTTTTCATTCTTTTTTCTTTATTTTGCTCTGCAGCAGTTATTTCCACTATTTTATCTTCCACCTCACTTATCCGTTCTTCTGCCTCAGTTATTCTGCTATTGATCCCATCTAGAGTATTTTTTATTTCATTTATTGTGTTTTTAATCGATGCTTGATTCATCTTTAGTTCTTCTAGGTCCTTGTTAACTGTTTCTTGCATTTTGTCTATTCTATTTCCAAGATTTTGGATCTGGGAAACAGAATCTTGGATCATCTTTACCATCATTATTCTGAATTCTTTTTCAGGTAGACTGCCTATTTCTTCTTCATTTGTTAGGTCTGGTGGGTTTTTATCTTGCTCCTTCTCCTGCTGTGTGTTTTTCTGTCTTCTCATTTTGCTTATGTTACTGTGTTTGGGGTCTCCTTTTTGCAGGCTGCAGGTTCGTAGTTCCCGTTGTTTTTGGTGTCTGTCCCCAGTGGCTAAGGTTGGTTTAGTGGGTTGTGTAGGCTTCCTGGTGGAGGGGACTAGTGCCTGTGTTCTGGTGGATGAGGCTGGATCTTGTCTTTCTGGTGGGCAGGTCCACGTCTGGTGGTGTGTTTTGGGGTGTCTGCGGACTTTTTCTGAGTTTAGGCCACCTCTCTGCTAATGGGTGGCGTTGTGTTCCTGTCTTGCTAGTTGTTTGGCTTAGGGTGTCCAGCACTGTAGCTTGCTGGTCGTTGAGTGAAGCTGGGTGCTGGTGTTGAGATGGAGATCTCTGGAAGATTTTCGCCGTTTGATATTATGTGGAGCTGGGAGGTCTCTTGTGGACCAGTGTCCTGAAGTTGGCTCTCCCACCTCAGAGGCACAGCACTGACTCCGGGCTCCTCAATTTGGGATGATGTGTTGTCTATTCATGTATTCCCCAGATGCAGGGTACATCAAGTTGATTGTGGAGCTTTAATCCGCTGCTTCTGAGGCTGCTGGGAGAGGTTTCCCTTTCTCTTCTTTGTTCTCACAGCTCCTGGGTCTCAGCTTTGGATTTGGCCCCGCCTCTGCGTGTAGGTCGCCGGAGGGCGTCTGTTCTTCGCTCAGACAGGACAGGGTTAAAGGAGCAGCCTCTTCGGGGACTCTGGCTCACTCAGGCCGGGCGGGAGGGAGGGGCACGGAGCGCGGGGCGAGCCTGCAGTGGCAGAGGTCGGCGTGACGTTGCACCAGCCCGAGGCGCACCGTGCGTTCTCCCAGGGAAGCCGCCCCTGGATCCCGGGACCCCGGCAGTGGCGGGCTGCACAGGCTCCCGGAAGGGCGGTGTGGGCAGTGACCTGCGCTCGCACACAGGGTTCTTGGCGGCGGCAGCAGCAGCCCCAGCGTCCCACGCCTGTCACTGGGCTCCGCGCTTTCAGTCGCGACTCGCGCCCGTCTGTGGAGCCCCTTTAAGCAGTGCTCTTAATCCCCTCTCCTCGCGCACCAGGAAACCAAGAGGGAAGAAAAAGTCTCTTGCCTCTTCGGCAGCTCCAGAGTTTTCCCGGACTCCCTCCCGGCTAGCTGTGGCACATTAGCCCCCTTCAGGCTGAGTTCTCGCCGCCAGCCCCAGTCCTCTCCCTGCGCTCTGACCGAAGCCCGAGCCTCAGCTTCCAGCGCTGTGCGCCCTGGCGGGCGAGCAGACAAGCCTCTCGGGCTGGTGAGTGCCGCTCGGCACCAATCCTCTGTGTGGGGATCTCTCCGCTTTGCCCTACCCAGGTATGTGGGGAGTTTCTTGCCTTTTGGGAGGTCTGGGGTCTTCTGCCAGCGTTCAGTAGGTGTTCTGTAGGAGTTGTTCCACGTGTAGCTGTATTTCTGGTGTATCCGTGGGGAGGAAGGTGATCTCCGCCTCCTTCAACTTTTTAATATGGTGTATCACATTGATTGATTTGCATATACTGAAGCATCCTTGCATTCATGGGATAAACCCCACTTGATCATGGTGTATTATCCCTTTAATGTGCTGTTGGATTCTGTTTGCTAGTATTTTGTTGAGGATTTTTACATCTATGTTCATCAGTGATATTGGCCTATAGTTTTCTTTTTTTGTGACATCTTTGTCTGGTTTTGGTATCAAGGTGGTGGTGGCTTCGTGGAATGAGTTTGGGAGTGCTTCTCCCTCTGCTATTTGGAAAAATTTGAGAAGGATAAGTGTTAGCTCTTCTCTAACTGTTTGATAGAATTCACCTGTGAAGCCATCTGGTCCTGGAATTTTGTTTTTCAGAAGGTTTTTAATCACAGTTTCAGTTTCAGTGCTTGTGATTGGTCTGTTTATATTTTCTATTTCTTCCTGGTTCAGTTTTGGAAGTTTGTGCTTTACTAAGAATTTGTCCATTTCTTCCAGGTTGTCCATTTTATTAGTATATAGTTGCTTGTGGTAATCTCTCATGATCCTTTGTGTTTCTGCAGTGCCAGATGTTAGTTCTCCTTTTTCATTTCTAATTTTATTGATTTGAGTCTTCTCCCTTTTTTTCTTGATGAGTCTGGCTAATGGTCTATCAGTTTTGTTTATCTTCAGAAAGAACCAACTTTTAGTTTTATTGATCTTTGCTACTGTTTCCTTCATTTCTTTCTCATTTATTTCTGATCTGATCTTTATGATTTCTTTCCTTCTGCTAACATTTTTTTTCTTCTTTCTCTAATTGCTTTAGGTGTAAGGTTAGTTTGTTTATTTGAGATGTTTCTCATTTCTTGAGGTAGAATTGTATTGCTATAAACTTCCCTCTTAGAACTGCTTTTGCTCCATCCCTTAGGTTTTGGGTCGTTGTATTTTCATTGTCATTTGTTTCTAGGTATTTTTTGATTTCCTCTTTGATTTCTTCAGTGATCTCTTGCTTATTTAATATTATATTGTTTAGCCTCCATGTGTTTGTATTTTTTACAGATTTTTTCCTGTAATTAATATCTAGTCTCATCGTGTTGTAGTTGGAAAAGTGACTTGGTATGATTTCAATTTTCTGAAATTTACCAAGGTTTGATTTGTGACCCAAGATATGATCTACCCTGGAGAATGTTCCATGAGCACTTGAGAAGAAAGTGTATTCTGTTGTTTTCGGATGGAATGTCCTATAAGTATCAATTAAGTCCATCTTGTTTAATGTATCATTTAAAGCTTGTGTTTCCTTATTTATTTTCATTTTGGATGATCTGTCCATTAGTGAAAGTGAGGTGTTATAGTCCCCTACTATGATTGTGTTACTGTCGATTTCCCCTTTTATGGCTGTTAGCATTTGCCTTATGTATTGACGTGCTCCTATGTTGGGTACATAAATATTTACAATTGTTATATCTTCTTCTTGGATTGATCCCTTGATTGTTATGCAGTGTCCTTTTTTGTCTCTTGTAATAGTCTTTATTTTAAAGTCTATTTTGTCTGATATGAGAATTGCTACTCCAGCTTTCTTTTGATTTCCATTTGCATGGAATACCTTTTTCCATCCCCTCACTTTCAGTCTGTATGTGTCCCTAGGTCTGAAGTGGGTCTCTTGTAGACAGCATATATACGGGTCTTGTTTTTGTATCCATTCAGCCAATCTGTGTCTTTTGGTTGGAGCGTGTAATCCATTTACATTTAAGGTAGTTATTATATGTATGTTCCTTTTTCCATTTTCTTAATTGTTTTGGGTTTGTTATTGTAGGTCTTTTCCTTCTCTTGTGTTTCCTTCTTGAGAAGTTCCTTTAGCATTTGTTGCAAAGCTGGTTTGGTGGTGTGAATTCTCTTAACTTTTGCTTGTCTGTCAAGGTTTTAATTCCTCCATCAAGTCTGAACGAGATCCTTGCTGGGTAGAGTAATCTTGGTTGTAGATTTTTCCCTTTCATCACTTTATATATGTCTTGCCACTCCCTTCTGGCTTGCAGAGTTTCTGCTGAAAGATCAACTGTTAACCTTATGGGGATTCCCTTGTCTGTTATTTGTTGCTTTTCCCTTGCTGCTTTTAATATTTTTTCTTTGTATTTAATTTCTGATACTTTGATAAATATGTATCTTGGTTTCTCCTTGGATTTATCCTGTATGGGACTCTCTGCTTCCTGGACTTGATTGACTATTTCCTTTCCCATATTAGGGAAGTTTTCAACATAATCTCTTCAAATATTTTCTCAGCCCCTTTCTTTTTCTCTTCTTCTTCTGGTACCCCTATAATGTTGGTGTGTTTAATGTTGTCCCAGAGGTCTCTGAGACTGTCCTCAATTCTTTTCATTGTTTTTTTTTTATTCTGCTCTGCAGTAGTTACATCCACTATTTTATCTTCCATGTCACTTACCCGTTTTTCTGCCTCAGTTATTCTGCTATTGATTCCTTCTAGAGAATTTTTAATTTCATTTATTGTGCTGTTCATTATTGTTTGTTTGCTCTTTAGTTCTTCTAGGTCCTTGTTAAATGTTTCTTGTATTTTCTCCATTCTATTCCCAAGATTTTGGATCATCTTTACTATCATAACTCTGAATTCTTTTTCAGGTAGGCTGCCTATTTCCTCTTCATTTGTTTGGTCTGGTGAGTTTTTACCTTGCTCCTTCATCTGCTGTGTGTTTCTGTGTCTTCTCATTTTGCTTAACTTACTGTGTTTGGGGTCCCCTTTTTGCAGGCTGCATGTTCATAGTTCCTGTTGTTTTTGGTGTCTGCCCCCAGTGGGTAAGTTTGTTTCACTGTGTTGTGTAGGTCCTAGTGGGGGAGGGACTGGTGCCTGTGTTCTGGTGGATGAGGCTGAATCTTGTGTTTCTGGTGGGCAGGACCATGTCCAGTGGTGTGTTTTGGAGAGTCTGTGAACTTAGTGTGACTTTAGGCAGTCTCTCTGCTAATGGGTGGGGTTGTGTTCCTCTCTTGGTAGTTGTTTGACATAGGGTGTCCAGCACTGTAGCTTGCTGGTTGTTGAGTGGAGCTGGGTCTTAGCATTGTGATGGAGATCTCTGGGAGAGCTTTCGCCATTTGATATTACATGGGGCTGGGAGGTCTCTGGTGGACCACTGTCCTGAACTCAGCTCTCCTACCTCAGAGGCTCAGGCCTGACACCCAGCCGGAGCACCAATACCCTGTCAGCCACTTGGCTCAGAAGAAAAGGGAGGAAAAAAAAGAAAGAAAGAAAGATAAAATAAAATAAAATAAAGTTATTAAAATTAAAATAATATTATTAAAAATAAAAAATTAAAAAGTCATAAAAAAAGAAAGAAAGAAGAGAGCAACCAAATGAAAAAACAAATCCACCAATGATAACAAGTGCTAAAAACTACACACAGAAAAAAACCCCAAAAAACAAAAAGCAAAAATACAGACAGACAGAACCATCGGACAAATGGTAAAAGCAAAGCTATACAGACAAAATCACACAAAGAAGCATACACATACACACTCACAAAAAGAGAAGAAGGCAAAAAAATATATATATATAAAAAGAAGAGAGCAACCAAATCTGTAAACAAATCTACCAATGATGATAAGCTCTAAATACTAAACTAAAAGAAACATAAAACTAGAAACAAAATAGATGCAGAAAGAAACCCCAAGTCTACAGTTGTTCCCAAAGTCCACCACCTCAATTTTGGGATGATTCATTGTCGATTCAGGTATTCCACAGATGCAGGGTACATAAAGTTCATTGTGGGGATTTAATCCGCTGCTCCTGAGGCTGCTGGGAGAGATTTCCCTTTCTCTTCTTTGTTCACACAGCTCCTGGGGTTCAGCTTTGGATTTGGCCCAACCTCTGCATGTAGGTCACCTGAGGGCATCTGTTCCCCCCTGACAGGAGGGGGTTAAAGTAGCAGCTGATTCGGGGGCTCTGGCTCACTCAGGCCAGGGGGAGGGAGGGGTACAGAATGTGGGGGAAGCCTGCGGTAGCAGAGGCCAGCATGATGTTGTACCATCCTGAGGCATGCCTTGTGTTCTCCCGGGGAAGTTGTCCCCTGGATCATGGGACCCTGGCAGTGGCGGGCTGCACAGGCTCCCATGAGGGGAGGTGTGGATAGTGACCTGTGCTTGCACACAGGCTTCTTGGTGGTTGCCGCAGCAGCATTGTCATCTCATGCCCATCTCTGGTGTCCACGCTGGTAATTGTGGCTCGTGCCCATCTCTGGAGCTCATTTAGTCAGCGCTCTGAATCCCCTCTCCTCGCACACCCTGAAACAATGGTCCCTTGCCTCTTAGGCAGTTCCACATTTTTTCCTGGACTCCCTCCCGGCTAGCTGTGATGCACTAGCTCCCTTCAGGCTGTGTTCACTCAGCCAACCCTGGTCCTCTCCCTGGGGTCTGACCTCCGAAGCCTGAGCCTCAGCTCTCAGCCCCCACCTGCCCCCACAGGTGCGCAGACAAGCCTCTCTGGCTGGTGAGTGCTGGTGGGCACTGATCCTCTGTGTAGCAATCTCTCCGCTTTGCCCTTGCACCCCTGTTGCTGCCCTCTCCTCTGTGGCTCTGAAGCTTCCCCCCTGCCCACCCCCCGATCTCCACCAGTGAAGGGGCTTCCTAGTGTGTGGAAACTTTTCCTCCTTCACAGCTCCCTTCCAGAGGTGCAGGTCCTGTCCCTATTCTTTTGTCTCTATTTTTCCTTTTTTCTTTTGCCCTACCCAGGTACCTGGGGAGTTTCTTGCCTTTTGGGAAGTCTGAGGTCTTCTGCCAGCATTCAGTAGGTGTTCTGTAGGAGTTGTTCCACATGTAGATGTATTTTTGATGTATTTGTGGGGAGAAAGGTGATCTTCATGTCTTATTCCTCTGCCATCTTGAAGGTCCCCCCTGGATCATTTTATAATCTGCTTTTCCCACTAAACCCATCATAAACCTCTCTCCATGCCAATTCATGTAGTTCCACAATACTAGTTTTAATGATTACATGGTAATCCCTTGATAACATGCACTGTCATTTATTTATCCAGCTGCTGATTGTTAGATACTCAGTTTGCATGATAGACCACCACATCCCTCTACCCTCATTCAATGTGCTTGCCTCTCCTTATTCTCTAAGTCCACCTAAAGCCATCCCCACTGGGGTAGAAACACTGTTTCTGACACTTTCATATAAAGCAGCACACCTCTGGTCTGAAGCTCTTCTTCCTTTGCCGTTTGTTCTGTCTTCACTCCCCTTGTTGGTCAGTGGAGGAATAGGGACCAAATTTAGAACCCCAAGTCCTGTGATGTGTGGCTTCTGCAGCTTGTAGGGAGACAGAATCTTTGATTTAGACATGTCCATTCCACTCCTCCAGCTGTTCCTAAGAACCACAGCACAGAGGCAGCCGACAGCTTGTCATGGTGAATTTGGCATGGTGGCAGTCTCGCCAGAAACAAGTCACCCACATTGTGCAGAAATGAGGTTCATTTAAGTCTCTTAGGTCTCCCGGCCATCTGCCTGAGTTGTTTTTTTCATTTGTGTTCATGTTCTGCAGACTTAGGCCGAATGAAATAGTGTTTCTGCACCAGTGGGTTTGTTTAGACTGCTTGCTAATGGGCTCGTGTTTGACTGAAAGCTTGAGGATTCACTGTGTGTGTGTGTGTGTGTGTGTGTGTGTGTGTTTGTATGCCATGGCACGTGTGTAGACCCAGAGGGCTTTGAGTTCTGGGGCAAGAAACTGACTGTCTGGGGGACCAGGTTCATGAGGGGCTTGAGAATCTGGTATCCATTCCATGTGACCTCTAGGGAGAAGCCTGCAGGGGAGGTCCCACCTTGGTATGACCTTGGGGAAGAAAGTAGAACAATTCTGCCTGTCTTTTTGCATATCCATTCATCCATCCATCCATCAGTCCATTCGTACATCCATCTGTCTATCCACCCACCCACCCCTCCATTTATTCACTCATTTAATGGTATTTGTTGGGCATCTACTATATGCCAGGCTCTGTTTAAGGCACTTAAGACACTCAGTGACAAAAATTTCTACCCTCATGGAACTTACCTCTATTTATGGGAGACAGGCAGTACACTATGAGCATGATAAATAGATGTTACATAGTATTTAGAAGGTACTAAGGGATATGGGGGAAAACAGCAGGGGAGGGGAATCTGGAATACCCAGTCAGGATGGGGAGGTGCAGTTGTGATTTTAAGTAGGAGGGTGAGGGTAGTGACAAAGTTTATCTCCTTGACCAAACTCAAGTCCAGCTCTCCTGAGCTCTTTTCCAACCAGGCTTCGACTTTTGGACTTCCATGTTCATCTCTGCATTGTCTGATTTTAGTAAGAATCCTGCTAAGTCAGTTTAACTAGAAACCCCCATCCTTGATATCTCATTGGGTTCCTCATCCTTCACCATCCTCCATGAGATGTCTGACCACTCTGGCCTGCCTTCAGCAAGAATCCTGGTAGATCAGTTTAGCTAGAATACTCTCTTATCCCTGATGTTTTCTCTCAGTAATTTTACAGTCATTGACCTCCACACCTGTTTCTTGGCTATAAATTCCTGCTTTCCCTTTATATGTGTATGTGTGTATATATATATATATATATATATATATATATATACATTTTTTTTTTGGCTGCATTAGGTCTTCATTGCTGTGCACGGGCTTTCTCTAGTTGCGGCGAGTGGGGGCTATTCTTTGTTGCGGTGCACGGGCTTCTCATTGCGGTGGCTTCTCTTGTTGCAGAGCACAGGCTCTAGGCATGTGGGCTTCAGTAATTGTGGCACGCTGGCTTCAGCAGTTGTGGCTCACGGGCTGTAGAGCGCAGGCTCAGTAGTTGTGGTGCACGGGCTTAGTTGCTCCGCAGCCTGTGGGATCTTCCTGGACCAGGGCTTGAACCCATGTCCCCTGCCTTGGTAGGTGGATTCTTAACTACTACGCCACCACAGAAGTCCTCCCTTGTTATATTTGGAGTTGAGCCCAATCTCTCTCCTGCACTGCAAGACCCCATTGCACTGGTCCCTATACCTATTGCAATATCCTACCCCCCTTGAATAAAGTCTTCCTTACTGTGCCTTTAATGAGTGTCATTGAATAATTTTTTAATAGTAGATGTCATTGAGAAGTTAACCCTCCAGTGATAAGCCAGAGGAGGGAAGGAGTTAGCCATATGGATATCTGGAGGAAGAGAGCTTCAGGCAAAGGGACCAATCAGGGCAAAGGACCTAAGGAGGAGCATCCTGTGTGTTTAAGGAACAATACCTGGGACAGATGACCTTGGCAGACTGAACTTGAGAGAGAGCAAGAGGAGACTAGGTCTGAGCCAAAGGCTTCAGCTCAATGTATCTTTCACCATTGCCAGTAACTTTAGCACATCAGAGGATAGGAATTGGGTCATGGAAATGGGGCAGTGGAGAGCTGGGTGCCAACTCCAGATATTAGCACCTTCCTTCCTGGGCGCCACTGAAAACTCCTGGAGCATCCCTGTCCTGAGCTGCAGTGGCGCCAGGAACCCACACAGAAGAAGTGTGAGGTAGAGCATGGGACTGGGAATAACATAAATAGATTTGGCTTCAAATCCCAACTTTTCCACTTACATTTGCAAATTACTTACCTTCTCCAAACCTCGGCTTTACCATCTGTAAAACTGGGGACTGCAACAATAATTGTTCTTTGAGTACAGTGTATCTATCAGAGAGAAATGAACTTGCTGCGTTCATACTAGCCCCTGAGTGTCAGAGCCAAGAGTTGAAGGAATCTGTCTGCCTCCAAGTTCCCCCGTGCCTTCCTGCCTCTCATAAGCTCCCCAGACTTACAGGGAAGACTAAGTGAGGTAATAAGGTATTTGAAAAGGACTGGCAGATGGTCAAGCGCTATGTAAATGTACGTTGTCATTGTTATTACAGATGGGACTTGGGGTTAAGTTCTGAGGTGACCCTGGCATCTAGCGACACGAGATTGTCCACGTCAGTTGGCAGTGGCCTTTGAGTGACAGCTGAACATTCTGCCGCTGAAGGTCACAGAGAAGCTCAGCCAGGCTGGACACAGTTAAGAGATTTTATCATGTTTTTCACTTAAAACAGTTATTTACACAGTACGGGTTAGCAATGGCTGCCACATATACATTTTGCTAATTGATTTATGTTAACTTCCATGCATGCTGTTGATCAATATAAACAGCCTTGTTATGGCATGTCCTTGGAGATTTAGAACAAATTTCACATCAGTGCATTTGGAACACCAGGTGACCTCTCCGGTCCTCTTTTGCACAGGGGAGAGGAGCGCAGATAACTGTGGATTATCTAGATTTTTCTACATTGTCATGTGTGCCTGTTTCCAATCAATCTAGATAGACAAGCTTGTACTGCAAATCTATTTCAATATCAAATTTCTGGCAATGGTACTGACATGCATATCACCCTTAGGCTAGGGATTCTTATGTAAACTTTCAGTAAATCTTATCTGGGTAATAAATTCAGTATGTGTGTGTGTGTGTTTGTGTGTGTGGGAGGGAGGGAGGTGGTGGGGGTAGAGAGAGAGAGAGAGAGAAGGAGAAAGAGAAGGAGAGAGAGAAAGAGAGAGTTTTCTGACTGTGATATTTGAGCTGGTGACAGTTCATGTTTACCTGACTCAGGCAATAGACCTAAACCTGCCTGAATCATTTCCACTAAATGTGAATGCCCAGAAATAGCACTCACACCTGACCTTTTCGGTTTGGAAACAGCTAACTCTGGAGCAGGAAATTGAAGCTCATGGAGAAGAAAGGGACAGGCTGAAAGAAGTAGAAGGAGCCCAGTCTGGGAGCCTTCCAAGCCCCAGTGGCTGGGCTGGAGGAGGGTGGGCTGGGGTGGGTGGAGGGCCTCCTACCAGCCAACTTGAGTAGATACAAAAACCTGAGGTTCCTAAGGGTCTTTAAGGAAGCCTTGCTGTTCTTACCCACTTTAAATACTCTCCTGAGATCCTGGGAGTTCATATAATTGATATGAAAATCAAATTACATTTAGTAGGCAGAGAAGCTATTTTTTATTTTTAAAATGATTTTTATCATGCAGTTAAGCATCAAACAATGCTGAAAGCTTCTAACAAAAAACAGCAGTACCCTCCCTCCATCCTGCTCCCCAGAAGCAACCACCTCTGCCTTCTTTGTTTTTATCATTTCTTCTGTGATTGCTCCCATATTTCCAAATAATATCAGTGCATTATCCCTTGAATGATCAGTTTTGGACATTGTCTGTTTCTTTTGTATTATGTGTAGGTGAGGATTTCTGGCTTTCTTATGCCCCTCCTTCCTTTCTTTCTATGCCCCCAATAGTATAATTGCACATTTTGTTGTAATTATCATTGTTTCCATTACTATAACCATGAAAATATTGTTTACAGTTGAGTCAGAGAGTATATTAAGATTATACTTCTATGATTTCATTTGCTTCTCAACCTACAAATAAAATCTTCATTCTTCCATTTCCCATTTCCTGGATTTATTTTGAATTTCTGTCTCAGTCTTCATATATTCACCAGCAGTTCTATAAAATGCCTCTCAGTTTTGCTACGAATGTCCACTCAGTCAAACCTGTCAGATAATCTATCAGTTCCATTTTTTTCTCCTTGATATCAATCTCCTGGAGCCCATCCTTCTGCTCTTATCTGGACTGCTGCACCAATTTCATCCCGGGGTCTCTCTTCCTATATCCTGGAATTCCCGTTGCCTTTCTCCTTTGCTGGATTCTGTGTTTCCTTGACCCTAAGTCTTTTTTCTTAGCTGACTTTCCCATTTTAGTGGCATTCCTTCTCCAGTACAGAGTACAGAAGTAACTGTGTGTGACCTTACATGTCTAAAAGTGTCTTATTTTATTCACACACCTGATGGATAGTTTGGCTGGGTATGGAATTCCAGGTTTTTTTCCCTCTGAATTTTGAAGGCACTGTTTAACTGTTTTCTGGCTTCTGGTATTGTTATTGAGAAGTCCAATGCCATCCTGATCCCTGATCCTTTGTATGTGACATTTTATTCCTCTCTGGATGTTTTTAGGATTTTCTCTATCTCTGCTTTGAAAGTTTCATGATGATGGGTCTTAGTGTGGGTTTCTTGGATTTATTCACCTGGGGCTTATGTCTGGTACTGGGAAATTTTCTTGTATTATTTCTTTGTTAATTTGCTGCCTATTTTCTCTGTTTTCTCCTCACACAAATCTTTTAGTCACCTACAGAGCCTCCTGGATTGATCTTCTAATTTTCTTATTTTCCTTTCCTCTTTTTTCCCCTTCTCTTCTGGGAAATTTCCTCAGCATAACTGTCTACCCCTTTTACAGGGCATCATACTCTTGATTCCAGAACACTTCTAGTTCCGTTTTTTCAGAAAATACACTCACATCTCCTTTAGGAATAGAGGAGGGCTAGACACTTCTCTATGCTGAGTTGGGGGCAGGCAGGAAAATTAGTTGTCTAATAGCTACTTATCCAGATTTTCCTAGTCTTCTGTTTTTATGCCTTACCTCAGCCCATCTACCTCTGTCCCTGGTGCCTTAGATTCCTGAGAATTTCTAGGATTTCCAGGGAAAATCAACTCACTTATCAGTAATGTGTCTTTCTGCCAGAACTTAAGTTGAACTTTCTTCTTTCATTTACTTTCTGCTCATTCTACATTGTCATTTTCTATATTGTGGTTCAGTGATATAGATAACGTCTATTTTAATCCAAGCTGCACTTGGGTCTCTTTTTTGTTCTCCATTTTGTCGTAAATTGATTTGTGAGAGGAAATGGGGACAGAGACTTTTTTTATTCTGCCATCTTGAAGTTGGAAGGCAAACTGCATATTTAATGAGTTCTTTAAGCTACTACTTTGGATAATAAAATGTAAGATCATTTGATACATGAATAAGCATCCCTAGTAATACACACTCTATTTATTAGGATTTCAGCTTTCCTTAAATGCCAAAAAATGCCCCCAAAGTATCATCCCTCCAAACCTTTTATGTGTTACTGAATTTTAGCAGTGAATGCAAGTAATGTAAGTTTCTGCTTACTTAACTGGCTTCAATGATCTCTCACTATAATGATTGTAATTGACTTAATTTTTTTGTTTTTTTATTGTGGTAAAATATACATAACAGAAAATTGACCATTTTAACCTGTTTTAAGTGTACAGTTCAGTGGCATTAAGTGCATCTACATTGTTGAGCAAACACCACCATCCATCTCTAGAACTTTTCATCTTCCAAAACTGAAACTCTGAACCCATTAACACTGACCCCCTGTTTTCTTCTTCCCCCAGCTCCTGACAAACACCATTCTCCTTTCTGTCTCTATGAATTTGACTACTTCAGATACTGATTATAAATGGAATCATTTGTCCTTTTATGACTAGTTTATTTCACTTAGCATAATGTGTTCAAGGTTCCTTTTTAGGATGAATAGTATTCCATTGTATGTGTAGACAACATTTTGTTTGTCAAAGGACATTTGGGTTGCTTCCACCTTTTAGCTATTATGAACAATGCTGCTATGAACATGGGTGTATAAATATTATTTCCAGGGCCCGCTTTCAGTTCTTTTGAGTACGTACCCAGAATTTTAATCGCTGGATCAAATGGTAATTCTATTTGTGATGTTTGAGGAACTGCCATACCATTTTCCATACTGGCTGTACCATTTTACATTCCTACCAGCAATGCACAAGTGTTCTGATTTCTCCACATCCTCACCAACACTTTTGTTATTTTCTTGTGGGATTTTTGTTGTTTGTTTGTTTTTTAAATTTTTTTTTTTTTTTTTTTTGTGGTATGCGGGCCTCTCACTGTTGTGGCCTCTCCCGCTGCGGAGCACAGGCTCCGGACGCGCCCGCTCAGCGGCCATGGCTCACGGGCCCAGCCGCTCCGCGGCATGTGGGATCCTCCCAGACCGGGGCACGAACCCGTGTCCCCTGCATCGGCAGGCGGACTCTCAACCACTGCGCCACCAGGGAAGCCCCTGTTTTTTAAATTTTATAATAGCCATCCTAATGGATGTGAATGTAATGTGATTGACTTTTTAAAAGCACATGCCCACTTTTATGGAGTGCTATTTAAAGTACATACCTTATCTCCTTTAACCCTCACACCAACTCTCTGAGGAAGGCACTATAACTCTTCTCATTTTTCAGATAAAAAAACTGATGCCAAAAGAGGTTAAGTGACTTGCCCAAGGTGATATAGTGAATAAGAGGTGGAGCCAGTGTTCCAGTTGTCCATCACCATACAACAGACCACCCAAAACAGGGGCTTAGAAACAAGAATCTATTATAATCTTTCACAGTTCTGTGGGTTGACTGGGCTCAGCTGGGCACTTCTCAAGTGTGTTTCCCACATGATTGGGCCAGATGGTGACTGGGGTTGGGATCAACTGAAGGCTTGACTGGGATGGATGTCCAAATGGCTTCTTTATGCACATGTTGCCTCCTCAGTGCTCCTGCACATGGTCTCTCTGTCTCTCTCTCCAGTAGAGTATCTGGACCTCTTACATGGTGGCTCTGGGCTCCAAGAGGTAAGATGTGGTAGCTTCCAGATCAGGTAAGGGTTGTGCTGGGCACTGGCACACCATCACCCCCATCCTATTCAGTGCAGTCACAGGACCCACTAAGATCCAGGGCCTTGGAGGAGGAAAGTCCATCTTCTCACAAAGGAGTAGTGAAGCCACATCACAGAAGATCATGTGGGGTGGGCAAAGCTAGCACTGCCATCCTTGGAAACTAAAACCTCCCACTGTCAGGATTTGAACCTCCAGATATCTGGCTCCAGACCCACCATGGAATACTCTTGGAGCTGTCAGTATCTAAAGAAATAGAATCATTAGGGATCGCCTAGTCCAGTGATTTTCAAAACCGTTAGGGGAATGTTGAACCCTTTCCTGAAATGATAACTTACAAGGCAGTGAAGAATAAAGCAAATAAATTACCGTCACAGGCTGTGAGAATTCACTGTTCTCCTTCCTTCTAAGCCATGTGACCTTGCACAAGTTGTTTAACTTCCATGTGACTCAGTCTTCTCTCTGTAAAATGGAAATAATAATAGTAGCAAAACCTACTAAAGTACTGTGATGAGGAGTGGATGAACTAATATATGTGAGTGCTGAGGATAGTGACTGGCATTTAGTAAGGGCTTAGTAAATGATAGCTGTTGTTGTTATTTTTATTACTACTACTGTTGAGACTGACAAATCATATAGGATAAACCAGGAGATATGCTGAACTGGAAACTGGTAAACGAGACTCCTCTTTTTGCATTACCTGTGTCGCCACTGTAGGGGGTGAATATACTCTCAGTCTAATAGATAAGGCCACATCATGGATTAAGGACAATAGCCAATTCTTGGCAACTCTTCCCACTGAGAGATAATTCCTCTCCTCCTGAATCTGGGCTAGCTTTATTGACCTGCTTGGCAATAGAATGTGACAGAAGTGATGTGATAGGATTTCTGAAGCTAAGTTAGAAGAAGGCTTGCAACTTCTGCCCAGGTGGCTTGAATTGAATGCTCTAGGGCAGCAGTCCCCAACCTTTCTGGCACTAGGGACTGGTTTCATGGAAGACAGTTTTTCCACGGATGGAGGGGAGGGTGGCTCAGGTGGTCATGAGAGCGATGGGGAACGGCTGTAAATGCAGATGAAGCTTCACTCGCTCACCCACCCCTCATCTCCTGCTGTGCAGCCCGGGTTCCTAATAGGCTGCGGACTGGTACTGGGGGTTGGGGACCCCTGCTCTAGGGGAACCCAGTCACCATATAAGAAGCCTACCTGCCCCAAGATCATCATGCTATAAGCCTACACCACTCAGAGGGGTTCTGGAGGATGAGATGCCATGTGGGAAGAGAGAAACCAAGGAGCACTAAGAGGCTAGATCTATAGGTGACAAAGCCATATAGAAGTAAATCTTCCAGCCCCAGCTCACCTTACACATGAGCAGTGAACCACCCAGCAGAGCTCTTCCTAACTCACAAAATTGTGAGTCAAAAAAAAAGGGTTGATTTAAGCCACTAAGACTTGGGGTAGTTTGTAACACTTCACAGATAACTGGAACAGGAAATATAACCAATGGCTGAATGTTTACATGGAAAGGTACTGGTCCAGAGAAGAGAAGCAACCTGCCAGGGTCACCCACTGAGGACAGTTTGGTGTGACAGTTAGAAGCATGGACTCTGGACTCAATTGCCTGGGTTCAAATCATTTGCTATTTGAGCAAGATTCTTAATCTTAAATCTCAGAATCCAGTTGTAAGAACTGAAATAATATACTTGTAAATGAATGGTATACAGTAAACACCCAATAAATGTCTACACTTATTATTACCAAGAGTAACTGAGAGCGGGTCAGAGTCCGTGTTCCCTGATTCTAATTTAATGCATCCCTGGGAGCCAACCTACAGTGGGGTGTGTAGGAATTAGAGAGGTTTCCATCCAGGCTTTGTTACTGCCTAGTTTGCAGTTCCTCAAGCAGGTTGCTTATCACTAAGCCTTAGTTTCTTCATCTATAAAATGGGGATAATAATAATAGGGTTGTTGTTGTATAGATGAACTACAACTTCTACTATTTTCACAAATGAGTGTGTCATGAAATTGAGGGGAAAGGCAGAAGAACACACCATCAAAGGAGGGCTTGGAAGTTTTATTTCATAGTGTAGAGAATAGACAAGGTCCATTTGCCCCAATCTTTCTATTTCTAGAGAAGTACATTTTATGTGAATTCTCCAAAACATTAGTTTCAATTATCTAGTTGGAAATCACCAGCAGTTTGATAAAAATTTTAATAGGAGTCATGGATGTTGGATACATCCAATGATGACTGTGCGGCGACAGCATCTGTTACAGGTTCGCAGAGAGCCATTTTCAATATAACCCACTCTTTCTCACCAAATGAAAAATCGATTTAAAAATCCTCATCCCAGATGCAGCCAGAACAAACATTCCTGGAGTCAAAAATGGGGAAAATACATCCAAAGTAGGTACAGGAGATGGTGCCCTTGTGGTTTAATAGCCATGCCTGCTGTTGAAAATTTAGGCAGGAATAGGCACACAGATATTTTTATTTATTACTAAATAAAAAAAAATCCCCACCAAAAAAGAAAAGAAGGAAGAAAGAAACCTGAGGGTGTATGTGTGTGATCCAGATACATTCCAGCATCACATCTTGTTTGCTGGCTTTTGACACAACACAGAAATCATTTTTGTCCTGCTTGGAACTTTGCTTACAGAGATTATTGAAGATAGCTGCATGGGTCAGACTCAAAGTATGGACCCACAGATGGTCTCCCTGCACTGTTATTACAGTAGATCGTGGAGGTTTACTTAGCAAGATGTATGTGGCCCGCGTCCAGGACTAGCTGTGTTCCTCTAGTCTTTACAGGCACTGAGTTTCCCAGGATGAGGGTGTGGTCAGGGCTCAGAGGCTTGGCCCTTGCTTCTCTCAGTGTCAGCAGGCTATAAGTCCTATGTCTCATTATTGGCAGCCTCTGAATTTCCCTGTTACATCCTGAGCAAACATTAACCAAGGCAGCCATTTTGCTAAAATGTTCATTCCTATCGGAGAGAGAAGATCTGAAATATTCTTGTGACCTTTCTGCATGTACCTGGCTTGGGCTTGGGGTGCCTGGAGAGCTTGCGTGAACCTTTCCAGCCAAAGCATTTTCTGCCTATTGGGTCTATTTTATTTGTTCCCTGGTCTGTCCATCTATCCATCCATCCATTTGCCCATCTATCCATCTTAAACTCTTTGCCTAGAAGCAGAACTAACAGAGTTATAAACCCTAAGCTCTGAGGAGCACATCTTCAAGAACCACTGATCTTGGCCATTTGCCTAATCCTCAGCTGTCATTTCCAATTTTATTCCCAAATATCTATCTAGATCCTTCTCGAATTATGGCCTGAACATCCAGGAGCCCATTGGACAGTGTTCCCTGGATGTCCCACAGCAGCTCAGACACAATACTTCAGATGCAAGCCATTACCCTCAAACCTCACTCCAAACAATCAACCTCTCTTCTACTTTTAATTAATGGTACCACTGCCTACCCATTTGCCCAAGCTGGGAATTTAGATTGGTTCCTTATAGTATTTCTGCTGCTTAGAAAGAAAAGGTTTAAAAACACTGGACTGTGAGCTCCATGAAGGGATACAGAACTCATGTCTTGTGTGACTTTATCTCATGGGGACCCAGTGACTAAAGGTTTGGGTCCAGCTCTACCAATCTCTAGCTGTGTGACTTGTGCAAATTCCTTAACCTCTCTCTGACTCATTTTTATCAACCCCCAAATTGGAGAGTACCTACCTTGATGAATTTTTGAGGATTAAACGGCATAGTGTTTGCAAAGCCTATAGCATAATGTCTGGCATAGAGGAAATGCTCAGTGGGCTCCAGCTAACCCTTCTCATCAGTGCCTAATCAACAATTCTGGCCAAATGCATCTCAGCATTTCTTAAGTTCATCTCCTCTTCTCCATGCTTACCATCACCGTCCTAACTCAGGCCTCCAGACTTTCTGGTCTGGACGGTTTAACAGCATACTGCTCTGAATAGCCAAACTGATTTCTCTAAAATACTTATTTGACTACAACACCTCCAACTTCCTGCTTAAAACTCTTCACGACTACCCACTGCCTACTGGCAAAAGCTTCACCTCTTCAGCAAGGAGTATTGGGTTGTCCACAGTTGCTGGGGGTATCTCTCCCCCCCTCTCGGACCTTAGCACTCATACTCCATGCCTCCCTCCCTCCCTCCCTCCCTCTCTTCTTTGCTTTTTTACTTCCTCCTTCTCTCCCTTCCCCCTCCCTCTCCTTCCTTCCTTCCTTCCTTCCCCTTTTTTTCCCTCCTTTCCTTCCTTCTATCCTCCTTTCTCTAGCTCAGCTGAGGTTTCCTGAGGCTTTCAATGTGGAGGGAGCTCTGCCTGGCACTGGCGTGTGATGGTGAGGAAAACAGACAGTGCCCCTGCCCTCAGAGAGCTCACGTGATAGACAGATGGGAATCCAGACATTGATCAAAGAATCATGGAACAAGCTTCCAGTCACAGGCTCTGACAGTGCTACCTGGAGGGCCTGAAGTGATAGAGAAGTTTGACCTGGTCAAGGAGGTCAAGGACAGATCCTGGAGGAAGTGGCCCTGCCTTGACTGAGGAGTTAACCAGGCAGAAGTAAAGGAGAAGGGGCTGTGTGTTTGTGTATATGTGTGTGTGCGTGTGTGCATGCACATACGTGCTTGTGTGTGTTTGTGTCTCTATGCGTACAAGTATGCGTATGTACTTGTGTGTACATGTGCACAAGTGTGACAGTGCTGAGAGGCTGGCCTGCCTTCCACCCTCCTCCCTTCAGCTCCACATCCTCAGAACAAAGCAGGAGATTGAGAGCATTATCCAAAAAACCCATAACATGGTATTACAGCAAACGAGAATTATTTGGTTGAAATTACCTGAAAATTTGTTGGTTTTTGAATGCTTTATTTTGTGAAAGAGAAATTGAGCCCAGTACTAGTTAAAGGCAGTAAAGACAGATTTAATTCAGTACCACTGCAATAGGGGAGAGTCATAAAAGCTGAGCTCAACTTTGAATATTGCAAAGACAGGGGGAATTATTGCCAGGTGCAGAGTGATGGGTCAGTGGATAGAAAATTACTAAGAGGGGACATCAAAGGGAGGGGGATTCTTCAAGAACCCTGACTTAGCAGGGGTCTTGCTAAAACTGGCTGTGCAGGCTGAGGACAGGGCTCAAGGATGAGGCCTAGTTGAGAAAGGGCTCAGAGAAGCCTAGGTTTGGTCAAGGGGTGGGTCTTTGCTTGTTTTTTTTTTCCTGTGCACCCACCTCTCTGCTGCCCTTTAGGGTAAAGTACAAGAAAAAAATTTACTGGGAAGCGGTATGTTTGCATTATACACTGTAGTGTATCGAATTCTCTGTTTCTCTTCAACCAAAAGGTAAGAAGTCTGCAAATAGCCACTGTGTAGCAAGCGCATACTGTGTGCAGGAGCTCTGCTAAGCCTTGCCTCCACTAATGCTCACTGTAGACAGGCGCTAGTATAGCACAGAGGCTAACAACAGGCTCTGGGCATTGCAGCAGTCACTTGACGGTCTGCTTAGCCCTGAGGTCTGGGTTTCAAGTACCTGTTCTCTCCCCTGCTGTAGGGTAAGCACCTTGAATCCAGAACCAGAATCTCCAGGTGTTCCTGACACTAATGCTGGCCTATGCCTCGTACCTGCTCCCCTCAGGGCTCAGCCAAAGAGCTGAGTTCCCCAATTCAGACAGGGCCTTAACTCTGAATGCCAGAGGGAGAGTTTTACATAGAACGTCTTTACAAAGCATGATGTGTAAATACATGATCATTATCTACGTATTTACACACTAACCTTTTTGAGCACTCTCTGCCAGATGACCTCATCAGTATTTCCGAACTGGGTCCAAAAAAAGTGATGCTAGGCATCCTGATAGAATCCAAAAAAACATTTGTTTGTCTCATACATCCTGTGGCCTGGTGGTGGCTGCTGCCGTACGAAGCCGAAGCCACGTAGGATGCCCTACAGGAGATTACAACTGAGATCATATCCTAGAATGCTAATAAGCTCTTTGATTAAAAGAAGGAGAGAGTGCTGAGGTAGAAAGCATAAGAGAAAATTCTTGGGGAGGTGACATGTTTACACTGTGTGCTGTATGGGGTCACATGCTCTGGCCCTCCTCCAGCAGCCTGGGTAGCTGGGATGTGTAGGCAAGCAGAGGACTGTTTGGTCACTTCTGAGCATCTCTGCCAGAGCAGCACAGGTGGCTAGAAGGCGTTAAGGAGCAAAGGTGGGACGGGGGCTTCAGGGGATGCCTTCTCTTCTCTGAGGAGGTGACACTTGAACAGGGACCTGGATGAAGCTAGGGAGTGATTCATGTGTGTATCCCAAGGGGGAGCCCAGGCCTCCAGGCAATGAAATGCTCACGTACCCACCTGCAGGTTGGTTGGCCCTCATCTTCCTACTGTTTGTGGAATGCCCATGAGGTTGGCATAGCAGACAGCATCAAAGGTGACTCACATGATCCCCACTTGCTGGTGTGTATGCACTGGTGTATACTCCCCTCTCCTGAATGTCGGCAGGACCTGTGACTTGTTCCAACCAATAGAACACAGCAAAGATGATGGGATACCACTTCCATTATTTTGTTATGTGACATGGCAGAGGGGATAGGATGTCACCCCGTGATTACATCACATCATATAAGACTCTGTCTAGTGAGAGTCACTCTTGCCCTCCTGCTGCCCTAGAAGAAGCAAGCAGACATGCTGTGAGGGAGCCCACGTGGCAAGGAATGCAGTCCTATAACCACAAGGAATTCAATGGTGCCAATAACCTGAGTGCACATGGGCATGGACTCCTCCCGGCTGAATCTTCAGATGAGAATGCAGTACAGCCAGCATGTTGATTGCGGCCTGGTGAGACCCTGAAGCAGAGAATCTGAATCTGCTAAGCCATGCCTGGACCCCTGACCCACAGAGTATGAGATAACGTGCTGTTTTAAGCTCCTGTGTTTGTGGTAATTTATTACGCAGCAGTAGATAACTAAGGCAGTTGGTATCCCGGGCACTGAACATTTTCTTCTGCTCTGCGGTGAGGAGGCATGTCTGATGGCAGTTAATCAGGGTAGGGAGCAAAAGGCTCCAGTACTTACTACAACCCAGGGCTGCATGACGGCTTTCATCAACCTGAGCACTTTTGCCACTGTGGGCCTTCATTGAAAAAAAAATTATGTTTTATGCCTGCCTTTTTATAAAGATAAAAATAATCCAGGCTGAGTTCGTTATTATATATTCATTACTATTTATTTTTCTCCTGATTAAAACAATTAAAATGAGAACACTTTCACAGGCTCTTAAATGTATCTTGGGTATCCTCCAGCACATACCTATGATGCCTGATTTTTAAATCACTCCGGCTACAACCTCCGCAGCCTGTCAGCCACTTAGGAATTTTCAGTAGATTGAATGAGGAAATGAAGATAAGATAAGCACAGGGTGCATAAAGTAGAAAATGGGAAGGAGAGGAAGAAATGGAGAACATTCTGTCTCAATAAATATTTGCTAAAGGTCTCCTGTGGGCTAAATGCTGGAGCTACTGAGACCACAAGCATGGTGGCTCAGTGTTTGCCTTCTGGAATATTCTATTCTAATAGCGGAAAGGAGACAAGTACCTGGGTGGTGATAAATTAAGACAGAAGATGATAAGGGCCAAAGGAAAGAAAAGAGAATGAACCATTCAGGAAAGGAGAAGATTCTGTTCCAGGAATTACTTGTTCAATTGCTTGTTGGTTGGTTCATTTGTTTTACAAGCATTCCCTGAGTTATAGGTCATGCGTGAGAGATATAAATGTTTATAAAAAGTGGTCCCTGCCTTTGCGAAACTCATGAGCTAGTGTAGAAGACAAATTGTTTTAATACCATGTGGCCAGGGATATAATCAATGCATGCTCAACGAGGCTGCCCGCGTGTGAAACCTGGTTCTAAGTGCACAGTTTCTCAGCCTTGGCACTGTTGACACTTTGGGCCAGATAATCCTTAGTTGTGGGGCTGTCCTGTGTATTGTAGGATGTTTAGCAGCATCCCTGGCTTCTACTCTCTAGATACCAATAGTATCCCCCTCCATCCCCCAGTGTGACAACCAAAAATGTTTCCAGACATTGCTCAATGTCCCCTGGGGGACAAATTTGTCCCTGGTTGAACCACTGCTTTAGAATTGACAGTGACCTAAGGTGAACTATTTAATTTGTAGCTGTCTCAGTTTTCTAACCTATAAAGTAGGGACAAAATAAGACCTATATCATAGGCTTATAGCAAGGATTGTGTGCACAACTCTTAGAATATCAGCTGGTACATAGTAAGCACTCAAGAAATGTAAGTGGCAATTGGTGTCCTTTCAGAGCAGGGAAAGGCTGTGACACATGGTTTGCATTGGACAAGAACCTGCACTTGATGAAGATCTGAGTATATGATCCATGTGTTGAGGGGCTTTGGGATATAAGACACACACATGTTGACTGGGTGAGTGAGTGATGATTATGGGGAGCCCTGAATACCAAAAGGAAGAAATCTGAGCTCTGAGTCTGGAGGTGACAGGGGTCTTGAAAGTTTCTGAGCTGTATTTAGTGGGGAGTGAGGGTTTCTCAGGCATCTGTACAGGGAGGCCCTTCTGCCTCCATTGTGTCACCAGAGAGGGCATTTGCTAATGGTTCCATGCAAACCTAAACCCATTCAGTGCCACCGCAACTACTTGCTGTGGCTCCCCAGCAAGTAGACTTGGAGTTCTTCTGCCAGGAACGGGATGCATCATAGCACTGGGAGTCTGGTGCTGCTCTTAGGAATCTCCATTCTCCTAGTCAGCAGGACGGAGGGAAAGGAGTGTTACTGTTTACAACAGAAAATCAGCCCTCAAGGGTGTATCCTGTACTCAATTCTGCAGAAGAGAATGTTAACCCCTCACTTTCTGGAGGAAAAAATTGCCACTGAGTCTGTTTTTTTTTTCCCCCAGAGTCATAATTATCCCCTCTACTGTCTAGTCTTTTTGTCCTGGTCAAGCTAACCTTTCTATTCCCTCCATCACCACCCTAGTCCCCATTCATAGTTTTTACACTTTTCTCAGTGACTCATCCAAGGCAAATGGGCAACCTTTAGAAGCTAGAAAAGGCAAGGAAACAGGTACCCCCTGGAACCTCCATAAAGGACTCAGCCCTGCCGACACCTTGATTCTAGCCCTGCAAGACTCATGTCAGACTTCTGGCCTCCAAAATTGTAAGATAGGCAGTTTGTACCATTTTAAGCCACAAAGTTTGTGATAACTTCTTACAGCAACAAGAGGAAACTAATACACCACCCTTATATCACTGATGAGGAGACAGAGGTTTAGAGAAGTTCTGAGGTTGTTTGCTGATGATCACACAGCAGGTGAGGGAGAATCTGAGACACAAATAAGTCTGACTCCAAAGTCCATGTTTGTCTTGAGACACCGGGCTGGAAGCAGTCTTTCTCAGACACAGTGGGGCACCCAGCTGACTGTGGTCCTGTCCCATGTTACACCATCAAGTCTCAAATGTAAACAAACAAACAGAAAACATTCAGATTTGAAAATCAACTCTCAAAGCTAGAGCTAGTTGCAGAAGGGGACTTGCATGTTTAGCATTCTTAGTAGTTTATGGCCCATGAGCTCTTTCATTTGGGTATGTTTAGAATGTGATTGAGGTTACGGCCTCAATCCCTGCATGGACCAGTTATGTTTGCCCTGTGATATGGGGTCTGTCTGTGGTCCTGACTCCAGTTTGCCTCTAAATACAAGGATGCATGCAAATTGCCTAACATATCATAGGTGCTTAGCAAATGCGCATCCTTTCTCCATCCAGCAAATCTGCGTTTCGTAAGGAACGGATGAAGAGAGCCAATGAACAGGTAGGATCCATTCTCATTGCTGGAAAGGCAACTCAAATGATATGTTAATGATGGGCTAGGCTTTGGTGTTTCTTCCAGAACATATGCTCCATGAAGGCAGGGATTTTTTTTTGCCATTTTTATTTCTCTGCTATATACTTAGTGCCTGGCCCTTGTATATTTTGAAAAAAACAAAGGTGACTAGAGCTCTAGACTAAGAGTCTCATGGACATGGGTTCAAGTTCCAGTTTTGCCACTTGCTTGCCTTTGAGCAAATCTCTTCTCTAAATTTCTTCACTTGTAATGGGAAAATAAATGTTAGTTTTTTTGTGCATCTTTTGGGGCTTGGGGCCAGGTACCTAGCTATTTCACTTAAAATTTTTTGTAATCATGATTTATGAGATATTACTATGTGCTGAATATTATATTGGGTATAATGTAAGCATTAGCTCATTGATCTACTCAAAAGCCATGAGGCTCAGGGAGGTGAAGTACCTCACCCAAGGTCACATACGTAAAAGTGGCAGAGCTGTCTGACTCCAAAGCCTGGACTTTCTTCCGTTCCCCTAAAGTGCAAATTATTAAAGGGTAGAGAGACTTGCCTTATGTGTGGTCTTTAAGAGCATCCATGCATTTAATAGCACTTGATGGGGTCTCAAAAGGACATACCCCTAAACTTCATGTAAATCTCACCCATCCACATATTATTTATTCATCTATTATCACAGGTCTGACTCTTACACAAACTCATTCTCTTAACTTTCTGTACCCCAACTTCATTTTAAATTCTGAGCCCACAGTCCTTCCTGGCTTTCTTCATGCTTTGCAGGTCATTTTGCAATTCTGATGCCTTGAGCAGCACTGAGGAATTTGGGTAGGAGGTTTCTCATCTGGTCCCCTGTCAACTGTCCATATATGTTGCCTTTGAGCCGTCCATGGTCTCTGTCCTCATAGACCGCCCCCCTTCTTGCTACCTCCATGCCCAGATGGAGATGTATGAGAGCCCGTCCTCTTGCATATACCTCAGCTGGGCCATAGCTCTTTCCTCTCCCACACTACTTATCCTCCCCCATCCCATAGGTCTTATAGAGAAGCAAGGGGCTGGTCCTCTTGGCTCTAGTGAACCCCATACAGACCCTCTCTCATACCTCCTTCCTTCTCTCCAGGGAATCCTCCTTTAGTCTGGGGGAAATCCTTTCCCTTCCAAGTTTCTTTGAGATTTTCTGCTTTACTTCTAAATCCACTAAGAGCTTAGGTCTTAGTAAAAACAAAACCAGGAAGACGTGGGCTACTGCCCTCTTGTTCTTTCCTATGTACCTTCCCTAAGGTAGTGGTCATGAGAAAGGGAAAATATATGATGACGAAGAAGGAAAAATCCTTCTTCGTCTGTCAGAAGGAGAAGAGGGACCTAGTTTAGATAGAATGAATGGTCAGAAAAGGCCTGTCGTAGAAGATGATATTTAAGGTAATATTTATGGGATGAAAAGGAGCCAACATGGCAAGAGAGGGGAGAACAGGATTTTCCAGGCAGAGGGACAGCATGTGCAAAGGTCCTGAGGCAGGAAACACTTTGGAATATTCAAAGAACTGAAAGACTGCTAGTGTTAGCAGCAGCATAAGACGAGACTAGACGTATTACTATGACGCTACCTCAAATAACTGCTTTGGGATTAAGAAAAGAGAGAAGTTGCAACCTCTTTAATGCTCTGGGAGTTTAGAAGGAGGAAGTGGGATTTGTGGTTGGATTATAAGTATCTCCGAACCTCAATATTCTGTGATACAATGGTCCTTCTATCATGTTCTCCCCAATGCAAGGAAATTAGGAGGGGCGGCTCTAGGAGATGGTGAAAACATCATTCTAGAGTTCCTTCAGGGCTAAAACTCCTTGATGGTGGTCTGTTTCTGGGGAAGCATCTTGCAATACACTTTAAATCCCTTCATTGAGTCGTGACAATAAGGACCACTTCCCCTGCTTTCCTCTGCTTAGTTTGGAAGAGCCAGGACCAGTTTCTAGCAGTATAACCTCAAGTCATTACCTTTCATTCTTTCAGATACAATTTGGTGGAAAAATTTTTGCCTCCCTCTTTTAAACTCCCTGACTTCTCACCATCTCGAAAAAAGGTTTGGATTTCCATGGTTCTGTAGTTCTTTTAAGAATTATAGTTTCATGTTCTCAATTTATAAGAGCTACAAAGACTAAAGCTCCAACTGCTTCTAGAATATTTTATCATAATGTTGGCTATGTCATTTCAGAGCCATGTCATCAGACTGTACTTGTTCAGATCAAGGTTTAATTGAAGAGTTTGTGGAAGGCAATGGCTCTGCAGTCTCTGTTCTGAATTTGTCGAGGGCAGAGACAATGTGCCTGGCTTCTCTTCTTCCTACCCACTGTCTTCAGGCAGCCTGGGGCAGTTAGATGAAGGACTCGTGTAACTGTTTAAAAGAGAAACTGTGTCTGAGACCTGGTTGGAGTCTCTTCAGTCCTGTCTGGAGGTTCATCAAACAAAGGCTTTCCTCATTCTCCCTCTATCTGACTCTCTCATGGAAGATGTGCCAGTCTGCTCTCCACTGGACATCATGGAAAACCTCTCTGCCCTTGGCTGGGGAGGACCATTTCTTCTTGGTTTACTTTTCTTTCTTGCCTTTGCTTAAGCAGTAAAGTCTGCCAAGTGGCTGGTGCCACCTGCAGGGCTTCTCAATGTTATTTAAAGAACCAGACTCCTTTTCCATCACGGTCGTATTAATTTCCTAAGTCTGGATACATCCCCAGCTGGTTTCCTAGTAATCATCATGCACGTTTTCTGGAGTACGACATAAACTTCCAGGCAAGTGAGTCCCAAACACTCACCCTCAAATGGGCTTTTTTACAGAGCATTTGAAGGAGCACTGCATGGTCTGGTTGTAAGGAGGGCTGTTACTGGTTTGTGGTCTGGGCTTTCTTGGAACCACTTGCTGTATCTGTAACAGTGGCCCTATCAGAGCCCTCAGCAAACACTCTTAGGATACCTTCTAAGTGAAATTCAGAGGACGTCCTGCTGCCATATAAATAGGCACATACGTTACACATGGTGCCAAATAAGTTAGTCATTTCTGGAAGTGAAAGAAAATGTGAATGATTATACTGGGTCACCAGGCATGAGCCAGGACTGTCTTGCACAAACTGGGACATTTGGTCCCCTTGCACAAGTCACCTGAATCCTTGTCAGCTATTCCTAAGCGTGATCTGCTTTTGCAGTTAGTGCACATTCAGGGAGAGGAGATGTGGGTTCAAGTCCTATCCCTACCTCACACCAGTTTATAGCCTCTGACATATCAATGAACCTTGCAAGCTCTGTATAAACTTTTCTCCTAGAGAAAAGTCTAGCAGTGTAGTGGATCCAAGAGGGGAGATGAAATGTACACTCCTAGTTGCCAGGAAATGGGGGAGTATAAACAATGAGTCAGAAATGGGCCATTCTAAACCAGTGGTTGTGTGTTGTGATATGGTGGTCTTAAGGCGCTGGGGAACTGAGAGGAGAGACATCTATACCCAGCTGGGGAGAGAGTAGGAAAGGGACAATGGGAAGAGAGGTGTTAAGGAAGGATTTCTGGATAGAAAGTGACCTATAAGACAAGCACTGAAGAACGACTAGGAGATTTTTAGGAAAAGCATCAGAGAAGGAAAAAAAAAGAGCGAGACACACAGAAGGGCCAGAGTTGACAAAAGTCAAGCTGCAAAAGAGGATGGCATGTCTGATGAACTGCCAGTAGTTCAGAATGCCCATGGCATTGAATGTGACATCGAGGAAGCTTCTAGAACATATGTGAGAAAATGCTGGAAAAGAGGCAAGCAGGCACACATCCTGAAGGGCTTTGAATGTCTCCCCAGGAAGGCTTGGATTTCATCCTAAGGGTGATGGGGAGCTTTGATACCTGTTCATGTGTGGCTCCCCCAACAGAAAACAGAAACTTCATGGTGGCAGAGACCTGCCATCTTGTTCGCCAGAGTGTTCTTAGGAGCCCTGTGCCTGGTACACAGCAGGTGCTTACTCTGGATACACATGTGTCAGGAGAATGCGTAGATCGAAGGGGATTAAGCAGGGGCCTGAATACAACTTGTCTGGTAAGCAAATGGGCCTTATGGGTAAGAGGTGGGAAAGCTGGATGGAGCTTCCAGAGAATGTGGAATTAAGAGCACAGGTGGGGCTTCCCTGGTGGCACAGTGGTTGAGAATCCGCCTGCCGATGCAGGGGACACGGGTTCGTGCCCCGGTCTGGGAAGATCCCACATGCCGCAGAGCGGCTAGGCCCGTGAGCCATGGCCACTGAGCCTGTGCGTCCGGAGCCTGTGCTCTGCAACGGGAGAGGCCACAGCAGTGAGAGGCCCGCGTACCGCAAAAAAAAAAAAAAAAAAAAAAAAAAAGAGCACAGGTGTATGGGGGGAGGGTGGAGAATAGACAGTCAGAAGCCAAGCCTGGGAAATGATGGAAAATGTCAGTGCTTTAAGGTTGCCTGCCGCTAATCACCCAAACTGAGTTCCCCAGGTGACTGAGCTGGTTGTCCGCTTCTGCTTGGATGGTGTAGTTTGGAAAGCCCTATAGGTCTGGAAATCCTCAGGCAGCAGAGGGAAACCTGTACACTCTGCTTCCTGAGGAGCTTGTCCCGGTGAGTCCCTATCCCAGGTGTGGGCAGATCTCATCATCCCCAGGAATCCTGGCTCCTGGCTCAGCTTCCATTCTGCCCTGTGCTGGCCAATCCTTACCATCACTCAGGCTTGCCAGTGGCCACTGAGGGGACAGACAGCGTGACTCATTTAGCCTCCAGGTCAAGAAGGTGGGTGTTGGGGAACAGGCCGGGGGCCCTGGATGGGCCTCGGTTGTAACTTTTAAATGTTCAGACGTGACGGGCATAGGGATCCATTTGTGCTCCTGTCCTGGGCTCTGCAGATCTTATGATGAGACCTACTCTGACAATGGAGCACTTTGAGTGGGATTTCATGCAATGCTGTGATGATATTGCAGACTTCTCATCGGGGCAACCATTCAGCATCACTCTTTGTTTTGATAGCACAGTAAAGCTCCTGAAGACACATGGGTGGCAAAGGGACAGTGGATTTTTAGAGGCATTGTGCTGGGGTGGATGTTTGTTGGCATCATTTTGGCAGGTTCTGAAACCTTAGAACAGAAGGCATAAGGCTTTCATGTTCACACACACACACACACACACAGACACACACACACACACATACACAATGAGAGCAGGAAAAGCAGACAGCGTTTTAGGGTAAAAGAGGCTAATGCATTTTGAAACAGGCACTGCCATAAAGATTGCTCGCCTTTGAAAGCTAAAAGCATGATTTTAATCTTTTGTTTTTCTTCTAAGTGCACATAATCTACCGTTATTCTAAAATCCGACCAAATCAGAAATGCATTAAAAAAAAGAAAGCCCCCAAAGGAAAACTGCTTCAAATAGCACATAAAAGCTAATGTCTGATCTCCCAATTACTCCAGCAGGTTCCAGCCAGTACCTAATGCTCTGAACTTGTACAAGAGCTGGGCTTGGCATCTTCCTGGCAGTCTACAGCTCTGCTGCCAGCATGCTAGTGACTTCTCTCAAAGTAGGAAGGGAACGGGTCATCGAATCCTCATTCCTGCTTTGGGGGAGGTCGGGGGTCTTTTGCCCAAAGACAGTGTGATTTGCTTTAATTTCTAGGCAGGAGAACAGCTGTTAATTTATGGTTAGAACATGGTTTGGGTCCTTAACCATCAGAAAACCCTTCGTTGCATAAGGGCTCTGAGCTGTGCTTCATTTGCCTTTAGTTGCAGCCCTCCACTTGCTTCTGATGCTGGAAGATGGTAGGACTGCCGGGCTGTTTGAGTGAATGTGGGTAATTGGTAGGTGGGAGTTTCTTATCCCTTTCCCTACAACCTTCTTACTAGTCAAAGTGTTATAGAAAAGTAGATTTCAGACTGAATTCTGCTGCATGTACAAAGATGTATAAGCAACCAGGCATGGAAACAGTCGAGAACCTGGGTCTATAAGCTCACCCAAGTCCTTGCTTTCTGCCCTTATGTGTTCTAACAAGGACCTTGAGCAGGAGAAACTAATTTTGACTCAGCTTAAATGTCACTTGCTCAGAAACACCTTCCTTGACTCTCCGCTTTCAAATAGCTCCCTTTTCCCCCACCCCCAGTTACTGGGTGACTACCATATTACACAGTTTTACTTCCTCCGTATCACAGACCACTACTGAGTATCATTTATTTATTTGTTTGTTTGTTTGTTTGTTTGTTTATTTATTTATTTATTTATTTGGCGGTACGCAGGCCTCTCACTGTTGTGGCCTCTCCCGTTGCGGAGCACAGGCTCCGGACGCGCAGGCTCAGCGGCCATGGCTCATGGGCCCAGCCGCTCCGCGGCATGTGGGATCTTCCCGGACTGGGGCACGAACCCGCGTCCCCTGCATCGGCAGGCGGACTCTCAACCACTGCGCCACCAGGGAAGCCCGAGTATCATTTATTTGCTCAGTTTTCCCCCTGCCTCTCCCCTTCCCCCAAGTAAGACCCATGACACTAGGGCTTGCTGTCTTGTTTACTGCTGTAAACAGAGCCTGCACCATGCCTGGCCCACGGTAGCCCTGAGTACATGTCTGTTGAATGAATGAAAGAACTCTTTCATGTTCATTCCTTTTGCTGATTTTACCGTCTGGGTATGACATACAGTGTGACACTTTTCCACATCTTTTGGGAAGAGAGGTGAGAGCTATTTCAGCTGCACCGCTGGGGAGATTAAAGCTCGAAAGTTATTTCATGATGTTTCCCACAACTGGAGGAATAGAACTGTAGATTTCCTACCAGCTCTCCCCCAAACAATGAGGTCCACAAAACCCCAATCGTCTGTCTGTGTTTGTGAACCTGCTAGACCATAAGCTCCTCCAGAGTAGGGACTGAGGCTTATTTATCTCTGTATTTCTAGTGCCTGGCCTAGTACCCGGTGCTTAGTGGGGGAGCTCTGTAAACATTTGTTAAATAATATTGGCTTCTTCTGTCCTTCTGCACCCGTGCCGCCATGCTGCATCCTGGCTTCTGGGCTTGTCTCAGTATGTTTCCTGGACTCTTTTGGTCGACAGGAATCTTGCTCAAGCTTGCTAAGGAGTAAATAAGGGGGGAGGGATGAATTGGTTCAAACCCCGAGAGTTCTGGAACAACCACAGTGAGACCAGGGCTCTACCAATGTCATCAGGATTGGTTTTGCTTTATTTCCGCATCTCTGTGTTAGACAGATCCACTCCACGCGGGGGCCCTCTTCCTCACAGCCAACAAACCCACAGAGAGAGTTTTCGTTCCCTAGTGTTGCAGGAAGACTATTTGAGATTGGCCTAACTCATCACACTCTTTCCTGACCAGTTATGGCTCCCTAGCACCTGGAATGTTCCAACTGACCAAGCTTGGATCACATGCCCACTTCTGGAGTTGGGGGTGGGGTGAAGCCCACTTTACAAGCCGGCAAGAGAGCAAGGAAGGGATGGGGTGTTCTGAATGAAAAACTGAGTTGCTCTTTCCAAACGTGTGGATGCAGGAGACCAAAAAACTGCAAGTGTCTTCTTGTCTACCAACCTCCTTCATCCTGAACTCTGTCTTAGAGACAAAGATATCCCTGTCTCGTCTAATAAATTAATCTACATAATCCACTTTTTGGAAGAAGCCACCCCTTCATTTACAAGTGAGCTTCAGTTTTATCTTTGCTTCCAAGAGAGAGTGTTCTCACCTACCTTTCTAACCTGTGGTTCCCAAGCACCAATCAGGAAATGTAACGGGAGGGGGAGTTGTCTCAGAATCTGCTGGGGCACTTTTAAAAACACAGATTCTCACAGAGATGAACTTATTTGCAAAGCAGAAATAGAGTCACAGATATAGAGAACAAACTTATGGTTAACAAACTTAAGGTTATGGGAAGAGAGGGTGGGATGAATTGGGAGATTGGGGCTGACATATATACACAACTACTCATAAAATAGATAACTAGGGCTTCCCTGGTGGCACAGTGGTTGAGAGTCCGCCTGCCGATGCAGGGGACACGTGTTTGTGCCCCGGTCCGAGAAGATCCCACATGCTACAGAGCGGCTGGGCCTGTGAGCCATGGCCGCTGAGCCTGCGTGTCCGGAGCCTGTGCTCTGCAACAAGAGAGGCCACAACAGTGAGAGGCCTGCCTACCGCAAAAAAAATAAAAATAAAAAAAAATAGATAACTAATGAGAACCTACTGTGTAGCACAGGGAACTCTGTTCAGTGCTCTGTGGTGACCTAAATGGGAAGGAAATCAAAAAAGAGTGGATATATGTATCCGTATGACTGATTCACTTTGCTATACAGCAGAAACTAACACAACATTGTAAAACAACTATACTCCAATAAAAATTAATAAAAAAAAGAAAACTCAAAAAAAAAAGAAACTAATGCAACATTGCAAAGCACCTATACTCCAATAAAAATTAACAAAAACAAAACCAAAACAGAACAAGACAAAAAACCCCACAGATTCTCAGACCACACCCCAAAAGAGTTTATGGAAGTCTGTAGTGGGGTCAGGGATGTGCATTTGTAAAAATCTCATCAGAGGATTTGAACATGCAACCAGGTTAGGAAACCATTGGCTTAATCCGTTGGTGAATTTTTGTGGCTGAGTCGCGTGGAAGGGTGGTATCACGGCTGGCTGGTGGGAGAGAAACTTGGGGGTTTCACGGACTTCTGCTGTCCTCTGTCATAGCTGCTGTTATAAATGCAGCTGTCTTTCTTCACCATAGGGAACAAGTCTTGCTCTGACCTTCTTCATCAAGGTTTTGTGTCTGATGAGAAATAGAAAAGTGAGGAGTTGCTGAGTTCTCAACCAAGGTCTTCCACTAATTGTCCACTAATGGTTTTCATTATTGACCCAGGAGCTATTTTGGGTCAATAGGGCAGAATAGAACAGACTAAGTAGATCTGTAGCTGCATGAGATCATGCATCTTCCTCAGTTAAGTATGGGGACAGACAGCTTGTGTCCCAGGCGTGTAAAGTGGAATAAATACGCGATGTTGGTAGAAGCGTTCCATGATGAAAACTGCTCATTCTGTAATCACACCTCCTGAAACTACCTCTGTTATCTCTTAGAAGAGAGTGGTGAGAGGTCTTTGGGTCTGGATTTCATGCACAGTGTCCTGGGACCCGGAAAGCTTTTACTCAAGCTATAGAAGTAAGACCTGTTTACTTCCAAACTGATGTAATTACAAATATCAAGTCATATCTACTGTACAAATAAAGCCAAATGATAGTAATGTTATTTGAGGCTGTGTCTGTGTTACTTGGAAGATTCAGGGGGCTTTCGGAGAGGCTGCAGACCTAATTGCAACAGGGGAAACTTTGAAACCCTCATGTTTTCAGCCTAGCATACCTCATCTTTTTTAATCTCTTACTTTTATTTCTGAAAAATATTCCTTGGGGTTTCTGAAGGGCAGGAGCTGTTTAGGAGGAAGGAAGGAGAACCTTTTCAGGGTTTACTACAACTTCCTGTTTATTCCTTATCAACCGCAGACCAGAGCCATCCTTAAGAGAAAGCTGGGGAATGCCATAGAACTTTCCATCTCCTGTTGCTCTTTGCATGGGGGATGGAGAAGGAAGAGAGGTGCAAAATGCCAGTGAAGGGATTCGATTATTTTTTCTTTGCTTATTTTGAAACCTGAACAAAAGCTGTACCTCTCTGCTCATTGCAGAAACAGACTTATATTCATAAGGAATTTCACAAATCATACAGAAAGGAAAAGCATTTGAATATACCCTAATCAGAAAGGTATCAGAAATTCAGTAGTGGTGAGATATCAGTGTTTCGTTGGCAGGGATAATTTGATGGCAGAGAAGCGGTGCAGAGTCAGTAAGGCAAGAGGTTAGGATTTAACGATGAGGGTTAAAATGACGCCTCCTTCCCCAGCCCACTGTAAAAGTCATTCCTATAGCTCTTTGGCTACTATTATTAATAAAAGAAACAATGTTTGATATTAGGCATCATAAATAATTGTGAACTCACCGTATGTATGTGCTTGTTCAAAAGGTCATACATTTTTTTACACGTCTCGCTCACGTTTGAGGCCATGGGCTGCGCAGATTATTTTAACGCATTTGGTTAATAGCACTGATGTACTACTGAACCATGTTAGAGTCACCTAAACCATGAAAACAGCCGTGGCCCATATCTTATCTAAGTGCTACAGATCCTCAGAGAGAGGTGTCCCCATTCCATTGTACAGAGGAGGAAGACAGAAGAACAGAGGGGTTAGGCAATCTGCCCAGGATCTCACAGCCACTCAGAGGTTGAGTCAGGAGTCAAACCAGCGCCCACCTGACTGCAGCCTGTGGGAGATTTCTGTTTTCCTGCGGTGATTTTCATAGACGTGAACCCCACCATGCAAGAACCCCGGGCTTTCTTTTTCTTGCAGGGCCAGATTGAAGCCCACATGTACAATCGTCTAATAGAAAGAGACGTCAGGCACAAGGCAGTCATAGAAAAGGGACTCAGGACATAGAGTTTAATTGCAGAAGGCACTCTTACGTGCATTGAGAGGATCTCAGATGAGGCTAAACTGGGATTCACTCTCTGTTTTCAGAACTAGAAGTCAAGACTTCCCTGATGTCTGTGCTTCAGTCACAGTGCATTGGAGTTTGGGGGGAATTGTTTGGCTGAAGGATCAGGGAGAAGTTGTGGGGCTTGGCACACTGGCACACTTTCTGGGCTTTGCCAGACCCCGTGGATTCCACGGGGTGCTGCCGTCAGGAGCTAACAGAACTCTTTCTGTGAAAGATTTCGTAAGACTCTGCAGACATGTTTTGGGGTTCCTTGCCTTACCGAATTTCCTCCTGCTAGGCAAAAGTCACTGCTTCTAAAGGCCATTTTCCCACTGGGTGGAAGGCACTGGCAGAAGCCTTTCCAAATCAGGGTTGGTCCTGAATGTACATAGTTAATCTTCTGCAGGTCAGGGCAGGATGGGCTAAAACACAGCAAATGATGGGGGATTAACACAATGGAGGAGAAAGGAGCCTCCCATCCAAGTCTCCCGTGATTAACTCTGTAAAGGAATGCAGCTAGAACCATGTGTGAGAGGAGAGAGAGAGGGACTGATAATATTTTTAATACTTGCTGAAATCTGAGAACCCAAGACAGCAAGGTCACAAAGACTGGGGGACAGGAATGGTTAAGTGTGTACATGTGAATAGAGCTGAAGAACTAAGCAGTGGCCACAAACTAGTGCATGGGAATAAATGTGTGCATGAGCTCTGTGTGGTCGGGAGCTAAGGACATTCGGAATCTTTACTATTTTATTTCATTTCATTTCATTACATCTTAATCTATTTATCTATTTATTTATTTTGGCCAACATTCCAAAAACAGAACAATACACTTCTGCTGGCCCAATCCAGCCCGCAGGCCTCTGATGTGTCTCAGATTACCTTACCCCTAACATTTGTGGGGCCCAGGACAATAGTACAAATAAAGATCCATATACTCTGTCTAAACATTTAAAAGTTATCCATCAAGCTAACAAATTATTAAGTGCAATACATGCCATCCTCCTACCTTGCAGATGCACCTACATATTGACCTGGAAGAGCCAGGTTCTAACATAGGATTCTGGACTCTGCTAAGGTCTGCACTGGCTGGTGGCTACTTGGGAATGCAGGCTCCTATCCCCAAGGCCTGCAGCTCCTGAGCTGCCAGGCCCTGGCCCTGGCTCTGTTCTGCCACACAAGGAGCCTCCGGCGTAGCACCTGGACGTCCTAACCTGCAGGCCCCAAATCTGTCCACATCCTCTTCAAACCACCACCCTGCACCATCCCTCAGTCTGGGGGGTGGGGTGCAGGCATGCTGTGATGTGATCCCCTCCTGGGAATCAACTTGGGGAAGAGTGTGCCCCAGTCTTGGGAGGAAGCTTAGTGTCATTTGGCAGGAATTCTGATATCCTGGGCACTTGAAGGTCTGGACAGGTGGGGACTGCAGGCTCTGGGTGGGCACATGCCCACATGCCCTGTGGACTCTTTGCCTGTGGGAGGGCTCAGCCGGGGAAGGACAAGATCAGGGTCCTCTGCAGTGTGCAGCCCAGGGCAGGGCCCCTCTCCTCCAGGGCTAAGGGCAGAACTGGTCTCAAATGTCTTTGGGGCTTGTAGGCATTGATGAGATGTCTAGAAGAACCCCAACCGCATCTCATAGCAGTGGACTGACATGTGGGGACTGCAGCTCCAGGCTAGTATCTGCTGCTAACTTCCTCTGTGTCTTTGGACACATTGCTTCTCTGTGTGTTACCGAATCCAAGCTCAATCTGCTTGCCTCATGACAGGCCAATAATCGGAAGATGACGTGTTGAGGCAAAGAATAGCAACTTTATTCAGAAAGCCAGGTGTCCGAGAAGCTGGCAGACTAATGTCCCAGAGTACTGTCTTATAGGGGTCTGGATACCAGTTTCTTTCATAGAACAGAGAGGGAGAGAAGATGAGAAAGTAAAGTAAAAAGGCCATAAATCTTGCAAAACATCTCCTGGCTTGGCCAGCCTCAGTGAGGGGATGTATTAATTTCTTCTTTTCTGCAGCCATTCACAGGTGGACAGGGTCAGAATGTCTCCCTGTGAGCTGAACAGAGGCACTTTAGTTTAACATTCAGGCAGAGGGGCAGGGTTCCCTGAGGCAGGCCATTATGTATGATTATAATAACAAAAGAAACGAAAAGCAAAGGTTAAAGTAAAAGAAACAGATCCAATGTGGAGTCAGATTTTGCTCTTCCCTGTTACACGTGGACCTCAATTTTCTCATCAATGAAATGAAGGTATTGAACAAGGCCGCCTGAAATATGCTTTTCCACCCCCTGAGAAGAAACACTTTTGCTTTCATTTGTATCGACTCATGATAAACTTTGATTTTGTGCAAAAGTTAGGAGAGGAAGTAATTTTAAATCTGCTATTTTATTTCTCATTTGAGAGCAGCTTCCTCGTGATTTTGGTCACTAAGGGGAAAAAAATGTTGGGGTGGGGGAGATGCCAGGAAGGAAATATTTGACTCACATTGCTAATTACTTGTACTAAGTGGTTGTGTAATAGGTAATTTGAATATAAATCCTTTCTCTTTTTAGTCTAACACTTAACCATGTGAATAACAAAAATCCTCAGATGCAATCAGAGTTCATTTAAATGTTAATTTTAATTTTTATTTACCCCTTGGCCTCCCTGCTGAAATATATATAAGTTAAAGCAACCACAGCCTGGGTCCCTTCTGCTGCAGCTGGTGGAACTCACTCTTATACTAATGGTTGTTTCCTGTAATTTATTTCTCCTGTGTATCACCTTTGTTGTGAGAGAGGAGAAAATGAATTTCTTTAGAAGTAGTATTAATCTACCTCTGCACACATCAAGGTACAGAAAATAAAACACCAGCAATACTCCTTGAGAATTTTGAAGCATTGCAGATAAAGGTTGGGAACTGAACATGAAGATGGTGAAAGGAATTTTGCACTTAAAAAATGATTTGGGTAAACCTTAACAAAAATAACCAAAGCGGAGCTTCCCTGGTGGCGCAGTGGTTGAGAGTCCGCCTGCCGATGCAGGGGACACGGGTTTGCGCCCCGGTCCGGGAAGATCCCACATGCCGCAGAGCGGCTGGGCGTGTGAGCCATGGCCTCTGAGCCTGCACGTCCGGAGCCTGTGCTCCGCAACGGGAGAGGCCACAACAGTGAGAGGCCCGCATACCGAAATAAAAAAAAAAAAAAGAAAAAAACCAAGGCTTTTGGACACAGGGAAGCTCAGAATGAAAATGGAAAGTTTCTTTACAGATGGTTGTTTTGCCCTTTCCCAGGGAGCAATTCTGTTAGAAAGTGACCCACCCAGGACAGATCTACACCAGGGCATCTCAGTCTTAGCATAAATGACCTTTGGGCTGACTGGTTCTTTGCTGAGTGGCTGCCCTGTGCATCGTAGGATGTTTAACAGGTCTCTGGACTCTACTTGCTAAACATCAGTAGTTCCATCTTTGGGGTTGAATTGTGCTCACCCAAATTCATATGTTAAAGTCTTAACCACTAGTATTGTCACCAATGACCCTTTTGAGGGGGGCCTCAACAAGAGTCCTCCTCACCGGTGTCACTAGCACCAATAAAATGAGACCTAGTTTGGTTCAGAAGCAAAGGAAAGCATTATTCTTTAATCAAAGATTAGAGAAGCATGAGCTCTAAAGCACACGCTCTCCAGACAGGCGGTGGGTGGGGCTACTTTATAGGTTCTCGGCAGTGGGGAGGGTAGGGGCCAGAGTTCTTACAGGGTGGGTGCAGCGGGGCTGCTCAGGGCTCCAGATCACAGTGCCTGGAGCAGCCTCTCTGCACACGGCCTGCCACCGCCGTCTTGACTTGCAGTGTTGTGTGCAGGGCTTCTGCACCTGGCCTGCTGAGCTGAGGTGTCCATGCAGCCATTTGGTGCTAGGAACTCTGGTCTGAAGGGCCAGGTATCAAGGCCTCTGCCTGGGTACCCTATGAGAAGTGACACCAGACCAAGCACAAAGGAGACAAAAGGTTAGACTTTATTACCTGGATTTGATTTTTATTTTCCAAGAATTCTTAATGAGCTTTGCCGGTGACAAATCCCTCCTCTGTCATTTGTCTTACTTATTCTCTGGGGTGCTGAGGGGAGCTGAGGGCGCAGGTCCATCTTCTGTAACTGTTTCCTGCTGGGCATGGGCGTCGTCATAACCTGGGCAAAGGGGCAGACGTGCTCCCCAGCTGCCTTTAGAGCTGTGTGATGGTCACCAGGCCTTGGCCATTTCTCTAACCTTTTGGAGACAAGGCAAAAAATGAAGGTATCTCGGTCTTGCCTGTGGGCAAGTGTGCCCTGATGTTGAGGCTCACTGCCGGGGCCTGGATCTCCCTGGTCACGCTTTGTTGTTTTTCTGTCATTTTTCAGAAGAGAAGCTTCAGGTCAGAAAGAGGTTCACACGAGTAGTCAGGGGTCTATTGCCCCAGGTTGTCTGGAGTCTGGGGCCCCCTTCACTAGAGTGTGGTGCACGCATGGAGCCACCCCCTGCATCTTCAGAGCAGAATGGGTGCTTGAGGTCACGGTCTGGGGTCTGTTCCACTTAAGGGTGAGCTGGGCTTTCAGGCTGCCAGTTTTTCAGGTTTTTAGGTTCACCCAGGCTCCTGGCCAGAAAGGGTGGAGAGCCAGGTCTGCAGGGCATCCTTATTCTCTGAGAGTGTTCCTGGTTTCTCCTACCTGGAGGGCACACTTGAGCTGTTCCATTTCAAGGGGGCTAAGTTGCCCCTTCTCTCATGGGTGGGGGATGGATCTACCATACGTGAGTTCAAATGCTTTTAACTTGAACTTATCCCTTGAGGATAACCACGTGTGGAGTAGGGCAGTCAGAAGCAACTTAACTCAATTTTGTTGAGTTCCCTGACAGCTTGGCTAAGGCCCATTTCAAGGTCTGATGGGTTCTCTCCACTTTCTCCAATGATTGGGGTCTCCAGGCTGAGTGCAAGGTCCAGTTTAGGCCCAGGACGCATGCTATCCCCTTTGTCACTTGAGACACAAATGTTGCACCGTTATTGCTTTGCAGGGATCCTGGGAGCCCAAACCTGGGGATTATTTATTTGAGTAATGCCTTAGCCACTTCAGCTGCTATTTCAATTCTATCGGGGAATACTTCTATCCACCCCGAAAATGTGTCTACCAGCACCAAGAGATATCTGAAATTACCCGGTACTCGGCATGACAGTGAAATCAATCTGTCGGTCTTCTCCAGGATGTGTCTGAATAGGCCTTATCTGGGGGCCTCTGGAGGCATCTGGTGCTGGGATTGTTCATTGTGTAAATGGGGGCATGCCTTGACTATCCCACTGATTATACTTTTCATGCCAGGAGTCACCATGACCTCAAGTAACCAATTATATAGGACTTTCCTCCTGTAGTGAGTTCCTTGATAAGCCTCCCTGATGGCTTGACAAGCTGCATTTCAGGAAAAAAGTATCACTCATGTTCATTAACTAGCCACCCATGGCCTCCCAGATCTCTAGCAAAGCCCATTTTTGGGCTTTGTCTAATTCTTGCTTTGTGTTGATTGGGCAATAATTGGATGGATCTGGCCTTCAAGGTTTGAGGGGTAGTTGCCAAGTTACTGGTCTAGGGCCACCCTTTTGGCAGTTGTGTCCACCTTATTCTTTCCCTTTATTACCTCTGCACCCACTTTTGGTGACCCCTACAGTGAAACACTGCCATCTCTTTTGGAAGCTGTACTGCTTCTAAGAGCTTCAGTATGCTTAAGCCATGTTTCACCTGTTTATTCTCCACAGTAATATACCTTTTTCCTTCCAAACAGTCCCGTGTGCATGTAGAATGGCATATGCATACCGGGAGTCTGTATAAACACAGAAGATCTCCCCTTTCCTGAGCCAACTCAGGTGAGGGCTATCAGCTCCACCTTTTGGGCCAAAATCCTTGGGCGTAGGCTTCTTGCTTCTGTGACTTGGGTCTGGGAGATTACTGTGTATCCTGCCAGCCTTTTTCCCTCATAAAACTGCTCCCTTCCATGGACCATTCTTCTTCAGCATTTGGGAGAGGATCCTTCCTAGGTTGGGGTGACTGGAATATATTGTGGTTTCTATACAATCAAGCTCCAGGGGCCCTGTTTCTGTGGGTAGCATTTAATCTTCCTATGCAATACAGCCTGGCCCCAATACCAGCTGGGAGATGGAGAAAGTCGGCCCGTCAGTGGGTCTCTAAATCACAACACCATTTAACAATTGGACTGCTCTACCAGAGACAAAAGAAATGGGATGAAATTCTCTATGTGCAGCTTTTTATGGCCTTATATCAGAACTAAGTTCTTCAAGAGGGAGGTGGGCGCTCCTCCACTGAGGAAATATCAGTCCTTGACTCTCCCCTGAGGGCCTCCTCATCTCCTCCCTCACCCCCCTCCTATGTTCCCTCCATACCCCCTTCCCTCATGTGTACTGATTTGGGCAACAGGCCCAAAGGGCCTCTCCACACCAGCCCCCTCCTCCAGAACCTAGTCCAGCTACTACGCAAAGCAGGACTAATTACGGGCCAGGGTCCAACAACCTACCAGGAAAAGTACTCCCTTTGAGGCAGGTCCCCGACGGAGAAGGAGGCCTCAAGCAGGTACAGGTCCCATTTACCACTTGTGTAACTGAAAAGTCATAGTAAGGGGTTGAGGGAAGATCCGGAGGGGTTCCTGAATCTGATTAGGGGAAACTTTCAGCCACCTGGGCTGACATCCAGAGCCTCCTCAATGTACTCTTAATGGGGGAAGAAAAGGCCACATTCTTTTCAAAAGCCTGAGAGGAAGCCGACAAAGAGAACAGAAACAATGCAGGTCATGCTATTTTCAGACCAGGGAATCAAGTGGTCCCAGATAATGAACACAACTGGGACCACTGAGACAATGGAGAAGGGGCTGGAAGACAGAGGCTGACCCTTTATAAAAATATGATCCTAAAGGGAGTTCAGGCAGCAGGAAAGAAACTTGTCAGCTGGAACAAAATAAAGGAAATCAATCAGGGGCCAACAGAAAACGCTTTGGCATCCCTACAGCACCTCAGGAAATGCCTCTGAATCTATACCATCACTGACCCGGAGTCATTAGAAGGGAATGCAATCCTGAGGTCGTATTTCACTTCCCAAAGTGCCCCTGACATTAGGCATAAACTTCAGAAACTATAAATAGAACCAGATACCTCTACCTCTCACCTGGTCAAGTTTACATACTGGATGTTTAATAGCCAAGATGTAGAGGAGGAAAGGTCAGAGGATAAAAAAGCCCAGAGGCAAGCCCACCTGCTGCCTGTTGTCCTCCAAGGTCAACCTGTCAGTGGGGGAATCCGGACTAACCAACCACCCACGGAGACTCTTAACTCCAGTGAGTGACCCACGGTCCCCACTGAGGGATAGCAAGCCAAGGAAACTAGGACCCAATCAGCGCACCATATGCAAATAAGAGGGACACTAGAAGAGAGGACGCCCTCGCCGCCCCCGAAAGGGGGATAGAAATGACAGATACCAGCCACTGCCCTCAAAGGCAGATGGTCCAAACAGCTGAAGAATGATGGGGCCAGGGGGCTCCTAAGCTGGCACTGCAATTGACCCCCAAGGAGCCCCGGATGACGTTGGATATGGGGGGAAAGCCTGTCAAATTCTTAGTTGACACTGGTGCCACTTAACTCGGTTCTGAACAACAGATCAGGCAAACTCAGTCACAAGAGTTGTAAAATGATGGGGTATCAGGGAAGGGCCAAGAACGGGCATTTGTAGAGCCATTAGAATGTCAGTTGGATGAACACACACTTACCCATTCCTTCTTGTACAGCCTGAATGCCTTATACCCCTAATAGGAAGAGATATGTTACATAAATTGGGAGCTACTAATCCACCTAATGGGAGACAGACTGGAGACTGGCATTCCCCTAGACAAAGGGCAGAAGATGAGAATGTTAATGGCTGAGGACAAACCTCCCTGGGGCAGAGCAAATCGACCTTTCCAGATCGCAGTGCCCGGTGCTGCATCTGTGCACCTGGTCCACTGCCACCATCTTGAATTGAGGTGTTGGATGCAGCCCTTTTGCACATGGCCCGTGAGTGGAGGTGTCTTCACAGCCGTTTCGCACTGGGAACTCTGGTCTGAAGGGCCAGGTGCCAGGACTCTGCACATGGCACCCTGTGAGCAAGTGAAACTAGACTAAGCACAAAGGAAAAAAAAAGTGAGACTTTATGAGCCAGATTCTCTTTTTATTTGTTAGGAATTGTTAATGGGCTTTGCTGGTGACAGTGTCACAGAATGTGACCTTATTTAGAAACAGGTTCTTTGCAGATGTGATTAGTTAAGATGGGTCACTGGGGGTAAGCCCTAATCCAATGTGACGGGTGTCCTATAAGAAGGGGAAATTTAGACACAGCCAGGCTCACAGGGAGGACTCGTGAATGTGAAGGCAGAGATTAGGGTCATGCGTCTGCAAGCCAAGGAATGCCAAAGAGTACCAGCAAATCCCTGGAAGCTAGGACACAGGCATGGGACAGATTCTCCCTCACAGCCCTCAGAAGCAACCAACCCTGTTGGTTGGTCCTGATTTTGGACTTCTAGCCTCCAGAACTATAAGACAATAAATTTCTATTGTTTAAGCCACCTAGCTTGTGGTACTTTGTTACACAGCCCCTGGTTGTGACAACCCCAAATGCCTCCAGACAAATGCCTCATCTGGGGGAAAATCACCCCTGCTTGAGTTCTCCCTAGGGTATGTATTATCCAAGGCTGCTTTCACCCGGTTACAGCAGAGCTGAGTAGTTATGACAGAGACTGTGTGGCCCGCAAAACCTAAACTATTTACCATCCGACCCTTCACGGAAAATGTTGGCTGACCCTCAGCTGAAACTATCCTGTGGTGCACCTGAAAGTTTGCTATGAGGATAGAGGCATACTGGGTTCAATCTGGGACCGCAGAATTGGTCCGTGGAATTAAAGATGAAGGTGAGGATGTTGGTATGCAGAGAAGGGCAGTAGTTTGCCCTAGACAGAGCTGGCCAGCAGTGAGTCTTTGATCAGAGTTCATCTAGGTGTCCTGACTTAAGCATCCTTGTTCTCAGCCCTTATTCTATTTCCTGCCTCTCACACTGCTGTTCCACTCCATTGCCTGGGATGGACATCTTTTTTTTGGACCAGTTGCCTCCTTGTACCAGTTTGTGATTGTAGGGAAGGTTCTCAGTTTAGCCTTTGTGTTACATGAAGCTTTAGGCCGTCCGCTCATGGACTTGGTTCTCTGTAGTTGCATGGTCCCAGGTGTTCTAATGGTTTGCTATCGTGACCATCCACAGAATGCAGAAATGCAGATGGTGGGAGTCTTCTTTCCTAAAAATGCCCTCTGCAAGAAATGCCTGTAAAGTCTGCTCTGGCTGTTAGTCTTGAGAGGGTTTTTCAGATACCTTTGATATGGGTGCAGCTAGAAGACTCACATGTTACTCAGAAGCTCTATCCTCAGCCTCATTGCCTGTCTTTCTCTGGCCCTCAGCCCCCTGGTTACAGCAGCAGCAATTTAAAACTGTCCATTATTCCCCCATGATTGGTTTGCTTTGAAGACCTAGGAGGTCAACCCTGCCCTGCTTCCTTCAGGCTCTAAGGCGATACTGAAAACTGTGGGGAAAAAACAAAAGCAAAAACAGAAAAGCTGATATAGATAATATAGATAATTGTTTGAGGTTGAATGTGTACCCCCCAAAGATATGTTGAAGTCTTAAATCCCCCACCCCCCTGGTACCTATGAGTGTGGCTTATTTGGAAATACAGTCTTTGAAGATGTACTCAAAGTTAAGATGAAGTCATGAAGTCACCTCTAGTCCAATATGAGAGGTGTCCTTATAAGAAGGGGAAAAGAGACACAGACAGACACACAGGGAGATGGCCATGTGAAGATGGAGGCAGAAACTGAAGTGACGCATCTATTGATACAAGCCAAGGAGCGCCAAGGATTCATGGCTGTCAGCAGCAGCACGGAGAGAGGCATGGAACTGATTCTCTTTGTGTGCCCAGGAAGGAACCAACCCTGCTGACACTTAGATTTCAGACTTTTTGCTTCCAGAACTGCGAGAGAATAAATTTCTGTTGTTTTTAGCCACCCAGTTGTGGTACTTTTTTATGGCAGTACTAAAAAATTGAATACAATTATTAAGGAAAACATGTATTTTTGCATCTTATATTGTTCAGTGTGGCTTAGCAATCGAGTGGCTTTGAGATCTGATACACTGTTGGCACTTACCAGCTCTTGTACCCTCTTGCAGCTCCCTGTACTTTTTCTTCCTAGCAGTTTTCACATCTTGTAATTATATATTTGTCTTTGTAGTTATTTGCTTCTCCCACTAGATGCGAGCTCCGTTCATGGCAAACAACAGGTATTCAGTAAGTATTTGTTGAGAGACCTTGGACAAGTCATTTATCATTTCCGAACCTCAATTTCCCAATCTGAAAAATAGAAATATTAGTGATACCTACTTCACTGATGATTGTGAGAATTAAATGAAATACTATATATGCAGCATGAGGCATATCACGGTGCATGATAAATGCTGCCCTGAATATTTTCTACTTGACTCCTTTCCTGGAGCCTTCTTAAAAGCCTCAGTGGCACATAGTGCTTTGGATACACATACCTGCTCTGAATCTTGGCTCAGCACATAGCCAGCTTGTATAACCTGTTTTGACAACCCCAGGTAACGATTTGTCATTAAGAGCTACAGTTGAAATTTGACCTCCCCAGAGAAGTTTCCATGGTTTCTAAGGCCTCATCACTAAACAGCCCTGAAGGTATAGAAAGAACCTTCCCTGAAATTGCCATTAAGGCCATACTTGTCACCCTGGGAAAAGCTAATGGACAGAAACATATTGATGTGTTAACAGTTTGAGACTTTTCCCCTAAGAAAACCTTTTAGCTAGTGAGGGTTCATTCACCTTAATTAAAAATTATCCAGTGGATACATCTCTTTCCGTCACTCTGTGGGCACATACAGAATTTTTTTTTTCAGGAAATTAAATTTAAAAACTCATCCTTCTTCAAATAAACCCTTTGTTTGCTTTACTAAGCAGAAAAGCCTGCTGGACATTAGTTGTCAATTAAATGTGGGTGTTAATTAAAATGGCTATGTCCAAGGACTCCTCAGGATCAATATGCCACTTGGGGTCCCACTGTTGAAGATGGTCCTGAATTGCAAAACATTATGCATGACATGACCACTTGGTACCTCCCTGGGACACAAGAAAGTAGACTTAAGATTAAGTCTGCTATATAAATATTGCACAGCTCTTTTTTTCCCCCAAATGGTGAGACACATTCTTCGTATGATTTAAACTGGGGTCATGGCCCATAGGTCAGATCCTGTCCTCTATTTATTTTTGTGTGATGCATGAGCTAAGAACAGTTTTACATTTTTAGTTGGTCAAATATAATCAAAAGAATAATAATATTTCATGGCACATGAAAATTTTATGAAATTGAAATTTCAGTGTTCTTTTTTTAATTGAAGTATAGTTGATTTACAGTGTTGTGTTAGTTTCAGGTGTACAGCAAAGTGGTTCAGTTATATATATATATAACATATATACATTCGTTTTTGAGATTCTTTTCCATTATAGGTTATTACAAGATATTGTCTATAGTTCCCTGTGCTATACAGTGGGTTCTTGTTGTTTATCTGTTTTATATACAGTAGTGTGTATCTATTCATCCCAAACTCCTAATTTATCTCTCCCCACCCCCTTTCCCCTTTGGTAGCCATTAGTTTGTTTTCTATATCTGTGAGTCTGTTTCTGTTTTGTAAATAGGTTCATTTGTATCATATTTTAGATTCCACATATAAGTGATGTCGTGTGCTATTTGTCTTTCTCTGATTTACTTCACTTAGTATGATAATCCCTAGGTCCATTTCAGGGTTCATTTTTTATTTTCTAAATTTTTTTAAAACATTTTTTTTAGTTAATTAATTTATTTTTGGCTGCATTGGGTCTTCATTGCTGCACGTGGGCTTTCTCTAGTTGCGGTGAGGAGGGCTACTCTTCGTTGCGGTGCGCGGGCTTCTCATTGCGGTGGCTTCTCTTATTGCGGAGCATGGGCTCTGGGCACACGGGCTTCAGTAGTTGTGGCACGTGAGCTCAGTAGTTGTGGCTGCAGGCTCTAGAATGCAGGCTCAGTAGTTGTGGCACACAGGCTTAGTTGCTCCGTGCCATGTGGGATCTTTCCAGACCAGGGTTCAAACCCGTGTCCCCTGCATTGGCAGATGGATTCTTAACCACTGTGCCACCAGGGAAATCCCCATCTCAGTGTTCTTGAATAAAGTTTTATTGGTACACAGACACAACCATTCATTCACTTGTTGTCTATGGCCATCCCTGATTTAAATAATCACTGTGACACTGAAGCTTGACTTGAGGACACACACACACACACACACACACATGCACACTGTCCTTTCTCCTAGCATCTCTCCAATAGGGCTGCCTTGACACCAAGCATTCCCTGGCGCATTTATCCCTTGGAGTCTGCTGAAGTATCATCAAGAATGTAAACCCATCTGTGGTCTTGTGAGCAGTGAGCTCTATACATTGAAGCTGCTGCTCAAGGTAAAGCTCACTGCTCAAGGTGTGCTGGGAATCAACTTCTACCTCTTAGAGAGTGTTAACTCTCACAGTCTCTTCTCACATGCCATTATCCTGGAGGAGGAGAAAACCAGCATTGCCTCCAGGCAGCCCAGGAAGGGGGACATGAGAATCTGGAAGGCAAGACATGCTGGCTATGGGGAAGTGAGAGTGAACACCCCTCCTTGTTGTCCTACGAGAAGGGCCAGATCTGCCTTCTTACACAACTGTCCTGAGACCCAAGTCAATCCTTGACTGCATCCCATGGAGAGTTAATGGTGTGTGCTGCCAACGGTGCGGGGGAGGGCGGGAAACAAAACTGCAATGAGTCGACAGTAACTGAATCTTAGGGCCAACTCCAAGCAACCTGGGAAGCAGGTGATGTGTGTTTTTGCTAAACCCCCATACCCTGGAGCTGCTCATCCTAAGCACCCTGCTTCTTCTTGTGCTTCCCTGGCTGACCTGAGGTTCCCTGCCACCTTTAAAGACACTGAATTTCTCCCCAGGGGACTGAACCAAATCACCCTCACCCTTCAGTGACCTCCTGCTGCTCCTAAGCCACCCAGGATCTCCGTGTCTTTGTTTTCATGCATATAGAATTTTCTCATAGGTTATCAATTTGTCATAGCCATGTGACAATAAAACATCGATGGATAGGTGCTAGATACATTTTAGTATAAAACAAATGTGGAAAGCAATATACTTTAGACATTAGGTGAGTGTGCTCTGGAATCAGCAACCTAGAAACAAATTCTAGCTCTGTTATCTGCCAGCTGTAAGTCTTTGTCAAGTTCACCACCCCTCAGAAACTCAGTTGTCTTTTCTTAAAAATGGGATGATGAACGTTTGATAGAATGGCTTTGAAGAACAAGCGATTTTGAGTAACTTCTAGCACAGTGTCCAGCTCAGAGTTAGTGGTCTGTAAGTAAGTTGGACATGATAATAGTGCTATTGCACTTTCAGGTAACTATGAGCTTTTCTATGAATTTGTCCTGGAGCGTGAAGCATCTGAGTGACTTAGACCTAGGAAGGTTACAGGAGCCATCTCTGCCCTTCCCTGGAAATACATGCATGTGTAAACATACACACGTATTGGTCTCTAGCTTCAAAGACCTTCCTCCGATCCCAGTGTGATTGAAATGGCAGCTTTATGTGACCCGTGGTCTCATAGCATTGCTGGGGACTGACGTTGACCCAGATGTTGTTTTTAGCCTTGTTCCTCTTTTTCCTTTATCTTCATCAAATCAAGCAGTCCTCCCACACTTTCTTTCATTTAGCAAATATATATCAGTCACTCACTGTGTGTCAGATTATACTAGGACCTGTCAGCAAAGCAGACAAAGTCCGTTCCACAGTCCAGTTGGAAACAGACAGGCATTAATCAAATCATCACACACAGATTTACATTTTTAAAGATGCATCTGGCTGCAATGAGGAGTTTGGTAGAAGGAGTTTGGTTTGATGGAATCAGGGAGACCCATGAGGAGGCTAACAGCCCCTTGGGAACCAGATGATGGTGGATCAGACAGGAGTTGTGCCGTAGGATAGAAGGAAGTGGACGTGTTAAGGAATGATCAGAAGGTAGAGTCAAGAAGACCAGGTCAGGGATTGGGTATGGAGTTGGAGGTGGTCAGGAATGACCCTCTGGCTTCTAGCTGTGGCCCTGCAGGGAGAGAACTCCAGAAGAAGGCCAGGTTGTGAGCAGGAGACATGCATTCCATTTGGATACCCGGGGTGGGTGGGTGCCAGTCAGATGTTAGCGGTATGGGCCTCAGAGGAATTCTCCCTGCTGTTTGGCATGTTCAACCTGACCACTTACAGTGGAAAAATGCATCCCTAAATCTCCTGCCCACATATGTGCACACATGCACAGGTTACACCTGTCCTTCAGATAAACATCATGAAAAAAAAAGCAATCATTGCCTGCTCTGTGGTAGCACATGACGTTGGGATCGGCTGTCACAGAGCAAGTACATTTGATCCCTACAAGAAAGGAAAGTTTTCCTGGAATCTCTGAATCTCTGAGGTGTCTTCTTAGCCTCTGAGGTGATCCCTGGGTTCTTTGATTCAAAGATTCTGAATACTTCCACTGCACTATTATCCCCTGAGCAAAACAGTCACACTGAGAATGCCCTTGAGTTTGCTGTCATGTCAGAATAAGTCCGTTCACTTCAGAGAGCCACAGTGGTTCATATCTACTAAGTTATTTTGCTCTCACTGTAATGAGGCAATTCTTAGCAGATTGGACTATGATTTTTTGGTTCACTTTTATTGAGGTATAATTTACATACAATAAATCAGTCAGTTTTAAGTGAGTTTTAACAATGTATATAGTCTCGTAACCGCCAGCACACTGGTGATATAGAACATTCCATCACCTCAATGAGTTTTCTCAGGCCCCTTTACAGTCAACCCCTTCTCGCCACTCCCTGATCACTGGCAGCCCTTGACCTGCTTCTTATCCCTATAGTTCTGCCCGTTCTAGAATTTTATATCATTGAAATCACTCCATGAGTAAAGTTTTCTGTCTCACTTCTTTCATTCAATATAGTGCTTTTGAGAGTCATCCATGTTGTTGCATGAATCAGTAGTTTGTTCCTTTTTATTGCTAAGTAACATTCCATTGTGTGGTTATATCACAGTTCACAACTGATGGGCATTTGGGTTCTTTCCAGTTTTAGGCAATTATGATTAAAGCTGCTATTGATGTTCACATACAAGTCTTTATGTGGAATTTCATTTCTCTGTAATAAATACCTAGGGGTAAAATTACTGACTCATAAGGTAAGTTTGTGTAACTTTAGAAGAAACTCTCAAACTATTTTCCAAAGGAGTTATAACACTTTATATTCTCTCTCAGCAGTATATGAAGATTTCAGTTTTTTCACATCCTCTCCAATACTTTTTATTTATGGCCATTCCGCAGGGTATGAAGTAGCATCTCACAGTGGCTTTATTTGCATTTTCCTTGTAATTATTTAGGTTGAACATATTTTCATGTTCTTATTTGCCATCTTCTATATACTTTGGTGAAGTGTCTGTTCAGATCTTTTAACTATTTAAATTTTTATTTACTTACTTTTTTTACACCGTAAAATTGAATTTTAAGAGTTCTTCATACATTCTAGATACAAATTCTTTATCAAATATGTTTTGTAAATATTTTCTCACAGTCTGTGGCTTGCCTTTTCATTTTCTTACCGGTGTCATTTTTTAGGTTTTATCTATTTATTAAATTTTTTTAAAAAGTTTAAATTGTGGTAAAATACACATATTGTAAAATTTACTCTCTTAACCATTTTTTTTCAAAATTCCACAAAGAAAATTATTCATAAGTCAATTCAGGCATTCATTCATTCATTCTTTGTTTTTTTTCAGTCCTGGCTCTTTTATTCACTTTTTTTTCACACACACACACTGTATTTTATTTTTACAAGAGATAAATAAACTGACACCAAGCATTGTGAATGGATGACCACAACAAAAGCAGCAATGATTGCAATTACCAAACACGAAACACACTCACACTATGTCGTAATATTGACATTCAGTCCAGGAATCCTCCACTGTAACAGCTCCCTTACTTTGCGGTGAAAATTGATTTGTATCTTTTTTGCCTATGAGTCCTTGTGGGATTTTTTATTATTATTCATACAGAAAGTCACAAAAATTATAATCATCCTCATCAATTCACTCAGTCCCATGTAATTAATTTTTTTTCATCTTGATCTTTTGTTAGCACTTTTATGGATTCATCAGTTTTCCATTGGAGTTCTGAAAATGCTTATTCATTCAGTTCAGCAGTATAGTCAGTGACCTGTACTTGTCAGAGTCTTTTCCATGAATTCCGTAAAGATGAAACCCTTTTATAGGAACATTTTTGTGAAAGCATCAGAGTACATCCAGAATTGCCTGTAAATGACAAAAGATTTAAAAATGACCATGGTTAAAGATTTGATGAAAGTTCATAATAATGCAATTGACAAAGAAATTTAGTTATTACTGAGATATATATTTTAAAGTAATAACTAGAATTATGACTTATAACATTATACCAGAATATATAAGACTTTTAGAAATTTCATGTAATGTCTGAAACATTTATATTAACATATTTCCATACAAATAACCCAAAGAAAGTTTAGTATTAGTTGTTTTCATTGTTTGTTTGTTTGTTTTTTTATACTGCAGGTTCTTATTGGTCATCAATTTTATACACATCAGTGTATACATGTCAATCCCAATCACCCAATTCAGCACACCACCATCCCCACCCCCCTGTGGCTTTCCCCCTTTGGTGTCCATACGTTTGTTCTCCACATCCATGTCTCAACTTCTGCCCTGCAAACTGGTTCATCTGTACCATTTTTCTAGGTTCCACATACATGCGTTAATATACATTTGTTTTTCTCTTTCTGACTTACTTCACTCTGTATGACAGTCTCTAGATCCATCCACATCTCAACAAATGACCCAATTTTGTTCTTTTTTATGGCTGAGTAATATTCCGTTGTATATATGTACCACATCTTCTTTATCCATTCGTCTGTCGATGGGCATTTAGGTTGCTTCCAAGACCTGGATATTGTAAATAGTGCTGCAATGAACATTGGGGTGCATGTGTCTTTTTGAATTATGGTTTTCTCTGGGTATATGCCCAGTAGTGGGATTGCTGGGTCATATGGTAATTCTATTTTTAGTTTTTTAAGGAACCTCCATACTGTTCTCCATAGTGGCTGTATCAATTTATATTCCCACCAACAGTGCAAGAGCATTCCCTTTTCTCTACACCCTCTCCAGCATTTGTTGTTTGTAGATTTTCTGATGATGCCCATTCTAACTGGTGTTAGGTGATACCTAATTGTAGTTTTGATTTGCATTTCTCTAATAATTAATGATGTTGAGCAGCTTTTCATGTGCTTCTTGACCATCTGTATGTCTTCTTTGGAGAAATGTCTATTTAGGTCTTCTGCCCATTTTTGGATTGGGTTGTTTGTTTCTTTAATATTGAGCTGCATGAGCTGTTTATATATTTTGGAGATTAATCCTTTGTCCGTTGATTCATTTGCGAATATTATCTGCCATTCTGAGGATTTTCTTTTCGTTTTCCTTATGGTTTCCTTTGCTGTGAAAAGCTTTGAAGTTTCATTTGGTCCCATTTGTTTATTTTTGTTTCTATTTCCATTACTCTAGGAGGTGGATCAAAAAATATCTTGCTGTGATTTATGTCAAAGAGTGTTCTTCCTATGTTTTCCTCTAAGAGTTTTATAGTGTCCAGTCTTACATTTCGGTCTCAAATCCATTTTTAGTTTATTATTGTGTACGGTGTTAGGGAGTGTCCTAATTTCATTCTTTTACATGTAGCTGTCCAGTTTTCCCAGCACCACTTATTGAAGAGACTGTCTTTTCTCCATTGTATATCCTTGCCTCCTTTGTCATAGATTAGTTGACCATAGGTGCATGGGTTTACCTCTGGGCTTTCTATCTTGTTCCATTTATCTATGTTTCTGTTTTTGTGCCAGTACCATATTGTCTTGATTACTGTAGCTTTGTAGTATAGTCTGAAGTCAGGGAGTCTGATTCCTCCAGCTCTGTTTTTTTCCCTCAAGAGTGCTTTGGCTATTCGGGGTCTTTTGTGTCTCCATACAAATATTAAGATGATTTGTTCTAGTTCCATAAAAAATGCCATTGGTAATTTGATACGGATTGCACTGAATCTGTAGATTGCTTTGGGTAGTAGAGTCATTTTAACAATATTGATTCTTCCAATCCAAGAACATGGTATATCTCTCCATCTGTTGGTTTCATCTTTGATTTCTTTCATCAGTGTCTTATAGTTTTCTGCATACAGGTCTTTTGTTTCCCTAGGTAGGTTTATTCCTAGGTATTTTATTCTTTTTGTTGCAATGGTAAATGGGAGTGTTTCCATAATTTCTCTTTCAGATTTTTCATAATTAGTGTATAGGAATGCAAGAGATTTCTGTGCGTTAATTTTGTATCCTGCAACTTTACCAAATTCATTGATTAGCTCTAGTAGTTTTCTGGTGGCATTTTTAGGATTCTCTATGTATATTATCATGTCATCTGCAAACAGTGACAGTTTTACTTCTTCTTTTCCAATTTGTATTCCTTTTATTTCTTTTTCTTCTCTGATTCCCGTGGCTAGGACTTCCAAAAGTATGTTGACTAATAGTGGTGAGAGTGGACATCCTTGTCTCGTTCCTGATCTTAGAGGAAATGCTTTCAGTTTTTCACCATTGAGAATGATGTTTGCTGTGGGTTTGTCGTATATGGCCTTTATTATGTTAAGGTAGTTTCCCTCTATATCTGCTTTCTGGAGAGTTTTTATCATAAATGGGTGTTGAATATTGTCAAAAGCTTTTTCTGCATCTACTGAGATGATCATATAGTTTTTCTCCTTCAATTTGTTAATATGGTGTATCACATTGATTGATTTGCATATATTGAAGAATCCTTGCCTCCCTGGGATAAATCCCACTGATTTCTAATCTCATAGTGTTGTGGTCAGAAAAGATGCTTGATATGATTTCAATTTTATTAAATTTACTGAGGCTTGATTTGTGACCCAAGATGTGATCTATCCTGGAGAATATTCTATGTGCACTTGAGAAGAAAGTGTAATCTGCTGTTTTTGGATGGAATGTCCTATAAATATCAATTAAATCTATCTGGTCTATTGCATCATTTAAAGCTTCTGTTTCCTTATTTATTTTCATTTTGGATGATCTGTCCATTGGTGTAACTGAGGTGTTAAAGTCCCCCACTATTATTGTTATTGTCAATTTCCTCTTTTATAGCTGTTAGCAGTTGCCTTATGTATTGACGTGCTCATAGGTTGGGTGCATATATATTTATAATTGTTATATCTTCTTCTTGGATTGATCCCTTGATCATTATGTAGTGTCCTTCCTTATCTCTTGTAACATTCTTTATTTTAACATTCTTTATTTTAAAGTCTATTTTATCTGATATGAGAATAGCTACTCCAGCTGTCTTTTGATTTCCATTTGCACGGAATATCTTTTTCCATCCCCTCACCTTCAGTCTGTATGTGTCCCTAGGTCTGAAGTGGGTCTTTTGTAGACAGCATATATATGGGTCTTCTTTTTGTATCCATTCAGCAAGCCTATGTCTTTTGGTTGGAGTATTTAATCCATTCACGCTTAAGGTAATTATCAATATGTATGTTCCTATGACCATTTTAAGAATTGTTTTGGGTTTGTTTTTGTAGATCCTTTTCTTCTCTTGTGTTTCCCACTTATAGACGTTCCTTTAGCATTTGTTGTAGAGCTGGTGTAGAGCTGGTTTGGTGGTGCTGAGTTCTCTTAGCGTTTTCTTGTCTGTAAAGCTTTTGATTTCTCCATCAAATCTGAATGAGATCCTTGCTGGGTAGAGTAATCTTGGTTGTAGGTTCTTCCCTTTCATCACTTTAAGTATATCATGCTACTCCCTTCTGGCTTGTAGAGTTTCTGCTGAGAAATCAGCTGTTAACCTTATGGGAGTTCCCTTTTATGTTATTTTTCATTTTTCCCTTGCTGCTTTCAATAATTTTTCTTTGTCTTTAATTTTTGGCAATTTGATTACTATGTGTCTCGGCATGTTTCTCCTTGGGTTTATCCTGTATGGGACTTGCTGCGCTTCCTGGACTTGGGTGGCTATTTCCTTTCCCATGTTAGGGACGTTTTCGACTGTAATCTCTTCAAATATTTTCTCTGGTCATTTCTCTCTCTCTTCTCCTTCTGGGACCCCTGTAATGCGAATGTTGTTGCCTTTAATGTTGTCCCAGAGGTCTCTTAGGCTGTCTTCATTTCTTTTCATTCTTTTTTCTTTATTCTGTTCTGCAGCAGTGAATTCCACCATTCTGTCTTCCAGGTCACTTATCCGTTCTTCTGCCTCAGTTATTCTGCTATTGATTCCTTCTAGTGTAGTTTTCATTTCAGTTATTGTATTGTTCCTCTCTGTTTGTTTGTTCTTTAATTCTTGTAGGTCTTTGTTAAACATTTCTTTCATCTTCTTGATCTTTGCCTCCATTCTTTTTCTGAGGTCCTGGATCATCTTCACTATCATTATTCTGAATTCTTTTTCTGGAAGGTTGCCTATCTCCACTTCATTTAGTTGTTTTTCTGTGGTTTTATCTTGTTCCTTCATCTGGTACATAGCCCTCTGCCTTTTCATCTTGTCTGTCTTTCTGTGAATGTGGTTTTTGTTCCACAGGCTGCAGTATTATAGTTCTTCTTTCTTCTGCTCTCTGCCCTCTAGTGTATGAGGCTATCTAAGAGGCTTAATGTGAGAGACTGGTGGTGGGTAGAGCTGACTGTTGCTCTGGTGGGCAGAGCTCAGTAGAACTTTAATGCACTTGACTGTTGATGGGTGGGGCTGTTTTCCTTCTCTGTTGGTTGTTTGGCCTAAGGCAGCCCAACTCTGGAGCCTACCCGGGCTCTTTGGTGGGGCTAATGGCAGACTCTGGGAGGGCTCACGCCAAGGAGTACTTCCCAGAACTTCTGCTGCCAGTGTCCTTGTCCCCACAGTGAGACACAGTCACCCCCCACCTCTGCAGGAGACCCTCCAACACTAGCAGGTAGGTCTGGTTCAGTCTTCCCTGGGGTCACTGCTCCTTCCCCTGGGTCCCGATGCACACACTACTTTGTGTGTGCTCTCCAAGAGTGGAGTCTCTGTTTCCCCCAGTCCTGTTGAAGTCCTGCAATCAATTCCCACTAGGCTTCAAAGTCTGATTCTCTAGGAATTTCTCCTCCTATTGCCGGACCCCCACATTGGGAAGCCTGAAGTGGGGCTCAGAAGCTTCACTCTAGTGGGTGGACTTCTGTGGTATAAGTGTTCTCCATTCTGTGAGTCACCCCCCCAGCAGTTATGGGATTTGATTTTACTGTGATTGCGCCCCTCCTACCGTCTCATTGTGGCTTCTCCTTTGTCTTTGGATGTGGGGTATCTTTTTTGGTGAGTTCCAGTGGAGTTCCAGTGGATGATTGTCCAGCAGCTAGTTGTGACTCTGGTGTTCTCGTAAGAGGGAGTGAGAGCACGTCCTTCTACTCCGCCACCTTGGTTCCTCTCCCTCTCTTAACCATTTTTAAGTGTACTGTTCAGTTGTGTTAAGTACATTCACACTGTTATGCAGTCAATCTCCAGAATATTCCCAGTGTCTTTTGAAGTTCAAATGTTTTTAATTTTGATGAAGTACAATTTATCATTTGTTTTACATTTTATACTGTTAAGTAATCCTTGTCTATTTAAGTAGACTCTGCTGAACCCAAGGATTTTAACAATTTTTTCCCATGTTTTCTTCTGGAAGTTTCATAATTTAGTTCTTACGTTTAGGTCTATGATCCATTTTGAGTTAATATTTCCATATGGTATGGACGGGTCTATATTCATTGTTTTGCATATGGATATCCAGTTGTTCTAGGATCATTTGTTGAAAAGATCCTTTCTCTGTTGAATTATCTTGACACCTTTGTTGAAAATTAAATGACTATATATGTGAGTTTACTTATGGACCCTCTATTCTGTTCCATTGATGTGTGTGTATATATGTGTGTATATCTTTATGCAGATAACACATGGTCTTGATAACTTCAGTTTATAGTAAGTCTTCAGATTAAGAACTGTAAGGTCTCTAAATTTGTTCTTCTTTATGAAAATTGTTTTTGCTATTCTACACCCTTTGCATTTCCATTATATTTTAGAATTAGTTCGTGAATTATTCCAAAACATTTGCTGGGAATTTGATAGGAATTATTGACATGCTTTAAAAAATTTTTTTTAATTTATTGTTATTTTTATACAATAAAATATTTTTTCACTATTTTATTTTATTTTTTGCCTACCTAAAACCGACCTTGGTTTTATTTTATTTATTTATTAATTTTTATTGGAGTATAGTTGCTTTACAATGTTGTGTTAGTTTCTGCTGTACAGCAAAGTGAATCAGTTATATGTACATATATCCCCTCTTTTTTGGATTTCCTTCCCATTTAGGCCACCGCAGAGCATTGAGTAGAGTTCCCTGTGTTATACAGTAGGTTCTCATTAGTTATCTATTTTATACACAGTTGTGTATATATATCAATCCCCATCCCCCAGTTCATCCCACCCCACTTCCCACCTTGGTATCCATATGTTTGTTCTCTACATCTGTGTCTCTATTTCTGCTTTGCAAATAAGTTCATCTGTACCATTTTTCTAGATTGCACATATAAGTGATATTATACAATATTTGTTTTTCTCTTTCTGATTTACTTCACTCTGTATGACAGTCTCTAGGTCCATCCACATCTCTGCAAATGGCACAATTTCATTCCTTTTTTTATGGCTGAGTAATATTCCTTTGTATATATTACCATGTCTTCTTTATCCATTCCTCTGTTGATGGACATTTAGATTGCTTGCATGTCCTGGCTATTGTAAATAGTGCTGCAATGAACATTGGGGTGCATGTATCTTTTTGAATTATGGTTTTCTTTGGGTATATGCCCAGGAGTGGGATTGCTGGGTCATATGGTGCTTCTATTTTTAGTTTTTTAAGGAACCTCCATACTGTTCTCCATAGTGGCTGTACCAATTTACATTCCCACCAACATACAATTTTTAATGGTTACTTTCCATTTATAGTTATTACAAAATATTTGCTGTATTCCCTGTGTTGTACAACAGATCTTTGAGCCAATCTTACACCCACTAGTTTGTACCTCCCACACTCAACCCTGTATTGCCCTTCCCCACACCAACTGGTAACCACTAGTTTGTTCTCTATATTTGTGAATCTGCTTCTTTTTTGTTATATTCACTAGTTTGCCATATTTTTTGATTCCACAAATAAATGATATCATAAAGTACTTGTCTTTCTCTGTCTGACTTATTTCACTTAGCATAATGCCCTCCAAGTCCATCCATGTTGCAGCAAATGGCAAAATTTCATTCTTTTTTTGGCTGAGTAGTATTTCATTGTTTGTGTGTATGTGTGTGTGTATACACACACCACATCTTCTTTATCCATTTATCTGTTTATGGACAATGAGGTTGTTTCCATATCTTGGTAATTGTAAATAATGCTGCTATGAACATTGGGGTACATGTGTCTTTTCAAATTAGTGTTTTTGTTTTCTTCACATATATACCCAGGAATGGAATTGCTGGGTCACACAATAGTTCTATTTTTAGTTTTTTGAGAAACCTCTATACTGTTTTCCAAGTGGCTGTGACAATTTACATTCCCACCAACAGTGTACAAGGGTTCCCTTTTCTCCACACCCTCGCCAGCATTTGTTATTTGTATTCCTTTTTATGGTGGCCATTCTGAGAGGTGTGAGGTGATATCTCATTGTGGTTTTGATTTGCATTTCTCTGATGGTTAGCAATGTTGAGCATCTTTTCATAGGCCTGTTGGCTACCTGTATTTCCTCCTTGGAACAATGTCTATTTAGTTCTTCTGCCCATTTTTTATCTGGTGTTTGTTTTTTTGATGTTGAGTTATATGAGCTGATGATGTCTTAATACTAATAATACTACACTAATAATGAATCTGATAATCAATGAACATGGTACATCTCTCCATTTATTTAGGTCTGTTTTAATTTCTCTCAGTAATGTTTTACACTTAAATTATCACAATTTAAGGGCTACTGTAAATGGTATTTAAAATGTTCAATTTATAATTTTCTTTGCTGATACATAAAAATAAACATTATTTTTGTATATTCATCTTGTATCCTGTGAACATGCTAAATCACTTATTAGTTCTAATAACGTTTTTGTAGATTCTTTTTTTTTTTTTGAGAGAGAGAAAAGCCTGGTTAGTTCTATTTATTTACAGATTTATTGTTTTATGTGTTACAATAGTTATTTGTAAAATAACAATATCCATTAAAATATAATATCAGTATATATTTATTTAAAAATTTTAAATAGTATGTAAATGTAAAGTAAAATGAGAAGTCATTCAGTCATCCTAATCTCATGCCACTGAGGTAAACTATTGTTAACTACCAACTCTGTTTCCTTATTTTTTATAGCTATTCAAACATATATGGATGTATATATACATTGAGATTCTTCTATAAATTGCTCTTTAAATTTAACAATAATATATTTAACAATAGATATTTAATATATCTAACAATATATTACATATACTATATATGTATGTTTAACTATATATAATACTCTATTTAACAATAATATAGTTGTGACTTTTTCTATATGTCTATATAAACAATCAGGGAATGCAAGAATCTTGTCGGCTTTCTGGAAACTTTATAACTTTTTCACATTGGTTAACTTTGTTACTTCCTTAGCTGTTTCCTGTAGAGATCTCAGTAAAACTCTTATAAGGGGGATGGGTCCTTTTTTGCCGATGAGGAAACTGAGACTTAGTGAGATCAAGTGACTCTCCCATGTCTGTGCTGTTTCTACCCTGATAGTGCCAAGAGTAGCAAGGAAGGGCGTGAGCACTGGGGTGGCTGTACCTACTTCATAGCCAGTCTTGGGAGAGGAATCTTAGGAACTAGGGTTAGTGGGGCAGCTGGAAAGAGATGAGGAGGGCCTGAGACTCTGTTTTGTAGCTTCCTTAGAATTTTCTCTAGAGACGACCATTTAGTCTTCAAATAAAGCCAGTTATATTTCTTTCAACACTGAAGCATGTTTATTTATTTCTCTTGCCTTATTGCACTAGTTAGAATTCCCAAGCATTGTTAAATAGGAGTGGAGACAGTGATCATCTTTATCTTGTTCCAGATCTTCTAAGAAAAGTATTCAGTCTTTTCTGTTAAGTATAGTGTTAGCTGTATTATTTTAGTAATATTATTTTAGTAGATGTATTTTATCAGGTTGAGGAAATGCACTTTTATTCTTAGTTTGCTGAGAGTTTTTATCAAAAGTGGCAGTTAAATTTTTCAAAAAGTCTTTTTGTATCTATTGAGGTAGTCATATGGTTTTCTCTTTTTAGTCTGTTAATATGGTGAATTACATTGACTAATTTTCAAATGTTAATCCAGCCTTTCACTTCTGGCATCAGCTTCACTTGGTAATGATATATTATCCTTTGAATATGTTGCTGAATTTAATTTGCTAAAATTTTATGAAATATTTTTGCATCTATATTTTTGAGAAATATTAGTTTGTGGTTTTGTCTTTATCTGGTTTTGGCATCAGTATTATGCTGGATTCATGAATTGAACCATTCCCTCTCTCTCTCTTTCTCTCTCTCTCTCTCAATGTATGCTGGCATTATTTCATCCTTAAATGTTTTGTAGAATTCATCAGTGACCATCTGGGCACGGAGATTTCTTTGTGGGACCATTTTTAGCTACTAATTTAGTTTCCTTAAAACATATGGGACTATTTAGATTTTCTTTTTTTTTTTTTCATTTGAGTGAGCTTTGGTAGTTTCGTTCTTGATATTGGTAATTTGTGTCCTAATCACTACTGGCTAGAGATTTTTTTTAATTTATTGATCTTCACAAGAAAGCAGCTTTTGGTTTCATTGATTTTCTGAATTATTTTTTTTCTTTTAGGTTTCACTGATTCTGATGTTTATTATTTCATTTTTTCTTCCTTTGAGTTTGATCTTTTCATCTTTTTATAGTTTCTTAAAGTAGAAGCTAAGGCTTTTGACCTTAGATCTTTTTGCTTTTCTAATAGTATTTTACACTATAAATTTATATGCATAAATATAATAGCATTTTTATACTTTATAAATTTAGTATACTTCTAGTATAGCTTACTAGAAGTAAACTATACTTCTAGTTTAATTCTGTTGTGTTTAGAGAATATACTTTGCATGATTTCAACTCTTATAAATTTGTTGAAGGTTATTTTACAGTCCAGACCATGGTCTATCTTGGTAAATATTCCATGTGCACTTAAAAGAATTTGTATTCTACTGTTTTTGAGTGGAGTGATATATAAATGCCATTTAGGTCAAGTTGGTTGATAGTGTTGTTCATGTCTTTTCTGTCTTTACTGATTATCTGTATAACTTTTATCCATTATTGAGAGAAGGATGTTGAAATCTCTAATTATAATAGTGGATTTATCTATTTCTTCTTTTAGTTCTACCATTTATTGCTTCATCTATTCTGATATTTTGTTACTAGGTTCATACCATTTAGTATCTTTTTTTTTTTTTTTTTTTTTTTGTGGTACACAGGCCTCTCACTGTTGTGGCCTCTCCCATTGTGGAGCACAGGCTCCGCAGCCATGGCTCATGGGCCCAGCTGCTCCGCAGCATGTGGGATCTTCCCGGACTGGGGCATGAACCTGTGTTCCCTGCATCAGCAGGTGGACTCTCAACCACTGCGCCACCAGGGAAGCCCCATTTAGTATCTTTTTGTCCTCTTGATGAACTGACCACTTTTAACATTATGTAATGCCCCTCTTTTCCCCTGGTAATATTCCTTGTCCTGAAATTTACTTTGAATGAGATAAATATTACTATTACAGCATTCTTTGGATTAGTGTTTGCATGCTATATCTTTTTCTGTCTTTTTACTTTTCATTTTTCTGTCTTTATATTTAAAACGGGGTTTTTAATTATTAGAATATGGTTGGGTTTTCTTAATTTACCCAATCCGACCATCTGTCTTTTAATTGAGCTGCTTAGACCACTTTCATATAATGTAAGTATTGATATGGTTGTATTTAAATATACTATCTTGTTATTCATTTCTATTCATATCTGATCTTAATTCATTTAACCTTCTTTTTCCAATTTCTTTTGGATTAATTATTTTTTATGGTTCCATTTTATCTTTATTTTAACATATTATCTGTTCATTATTATCCTTTAAAAATAGTTACTCTGAGGTTTACTCTATCTATTTATCTCTTTAATTTATCACAGTGTCCTTTCAAGTAATACTATAGCAGAAGAACCTTGTAACACTGTACTTTCATTTCTTCTCTTCTATGACTTGAGCTATTTTTATAATTTATTTTACTTTACATATGGCCTAAACCCTATAACACATTATTGCTATTCATGCTTTAAATAGTTAATTATCTTTTGAAAAGATTTATTAAAGTGAGAAAAAATGTCTTCTATATTTACCTCCATATTTATAGTTTCTGATGTTCTTTATGTAGATTCTAATTTCCATCTAGTCTTATTTTTCTTTCTGGCTGAATGAAGACTTTCTAAATATTTCTCATTATGCTGGTGTACAGGTGATAAATTCTCTCAGCATTTGTTTCTCTGAAAAAAAGAAAAGTTTCCCACCATTATTTTTTAAAGATATTTTGGTTCTCTCTAGAATTCTTGGCTTAGAGAATTTTTACTTTGTACTTTACAGACATCACTACATTTTCTTCTAGCTTGCATACTTTATGATGAAAAGTTTGTTGTATTATTATCTTTGGTCCTCTATACATAATGTGTCTTTTTTCTCTGGCTGCTTTTAAAATTTTGTCTTTGTCTCTGGTTTTCTGTAATTTTGATTATTATGTGAGTAATTTTATATGTATATATAATTTTTATCATTATTTTTCTTGAGGTTTGTCAAGGTACTTTCCATCAAAACTGGAAAAATTTGGCCATTATTTATTTACATATTTTCCCATTTGTGGTATTTATGGGACTTCAATTGCATGTATGTTAGGCCACTAGATATTGTTTTACAGCTTATTGAAGCACTTTTTTTTTTTTTTTGGTCAGTCTCTTTGCTTCATTTTAGAAAGTTTCTATTGCTATGTCTTCAGGTTCATTAATATTTCTTCAGCAGTGTCTAATGTGCTGTTAATCCTATCTAGTATATTTTTCATCTCTGCTTTTGTGTTTTGCATCTCTAGAAGTTAGCTTTAATTTTTATTTTTAGCTTCCATTTTTCTCTCATATTTTCCTCTACCTTTTTGGACATATGGGATCTATTTATAGTAACTATTTTAGTGTCCATGTTTGTTAATTCTATTATCTGTTATTTCTAGATCTGTTTAGATTCATTGAATTTTCTACTGGTTGTGGATTGTATTTCCCTATTTCTTTTCTTTTTTTCCTGTTTTTTTTTTTTTTTTTTTTTTTTTTGGTACGCGGGCCTCTCACTGCTGTGGCCTCTCCCGTTGCGGAGCACAGACTCCGGACGCGCAGGCTCAGCGGCCATGGCTCAGGGGCCCAGCCGCTTCACGATATGCGGGATCCTCCCGGACCGGGGCACGAACCCGCGTACCCTGCATCGGCAGGTGGACTCCCAACCACTGCGCCACCAGGGAAGCCCTCCCTATTTCTTTTCATTCTTCATAATTTCTGATTGGATGTCTGACATTGTGACTGTTACATTGTCGGTTGGATGTTGTCTTGGAACACATTCAAGTTATTTGAAATCAGCTTGATTCTTTTGAGAGTGACTTTAAACCCAAGTTATTGTTGGTCCAGAGCAACCTTTAATTTAGGGCTAATTTGCCTCTACTGCTGAGGCAATACCTATCCAGTAATTCTATCCAATGCCCCATGTTTCCACACTGGTTGAATTATTTCTAGCTCTATGTATGCACAGTGGGTTATTCTGTCAGTGTCTCTCTGGTTGCTCTGTTTTGGCCTCAAATGGTTTCCTCCCATATGTGCACAGATCAGTGCTCAGCCACAGACTCAAGGAAACCCTCTACAAATCCCAGCTACCTTAGCCTCCTCAAACTCCAAACTCTGTTTCTTCAACTCAGTGGAACAACCAGGCTCTGTTTGTTTTCCCCTCACTGGAGTCTGGTCTGGAAACTGTCTCTAGGAAGCAAGCTAAAGAAATTGTAAAGCTTACCTGTATGTTTCTTTTCTTTCAAGGGTAATTCTCCTGTGCCATGTGTTGTCCAATGTTTGAATATATATATGAATATATATATATATATATATATATATATATATGTATTTCAGTTTATAGTCATCAGGTATAAAATTCACCTTGGGTACTCTATTATAGCCAGGAGTAGAAGTCACAGATTTTACTTTATTTGCATATATCTTTGTAGCTACAAGTAAAAGGGATCAATTATTACATAACTTACTATAACATTTTTTAAAATGTCAAAACATTTTGCTGATGTCAACATTTTGTTAATGTTAAACTTATAGTTATTTCTTTTTCTCTTTCAGCGGTTCTTACTTTTGGGGGGTTATGGATTCATTAGAGAATCCATGGGCCACCTCCACTAAAATAGCACATGGTCATACATACACATTAGTAGTCAAATTAAAAAGTACATGATATCTGAATCTCCCCTGTAGACCTTGGAGGAATATCTGTTCTCCAGATGAGAAACTGCTCTAATTCTTATTAGCTATGTGTGTTACTTTGGTGATCAGAAAAAATTATATAATTTCTGCCCTGCCTTACCTTGCAGGGTTATTATGAAAAATCACATGTCTATGTGATGGAAACATACTGCATTTTCTTTTGCAATGGTTACTATTATTATTGCTACTATCATTATCATTTATAGTGGTTGATTCCTGTAATAATTTAGCTTCTTCTTAACTTTACAAGAAACTTGTACATACACACACACATAAATGTGTACAGACATATGCAGGTACCTATGTAGCTTAGTTTTTAAAAAGGATTTACAATAGTGTAACTACCTATTTGCACTGAAAATGTGGTTCTTGTTCTCTATTTTCTCCCCTCAATTTTGTATCTCCTGGTTGAGTAGTCGTCCAACACATTTATACAATTTTTGCATCAATTTGCAAGTAAGTGTTGTGTAATGTGCTTTGAAATTGAAATTCAAATTGAATAAAATGAAATTCATTTTTCTGCGCTATTAAAATCAATAGAGATGCAATTTGTGGAATAATCTCTTTCAGGTATGTCTCTGAACTAGTTACATTTTGTTATTCAGTATTGGCTATGTTCTTTAATAATGCAAGAACTTGCGTGGACTTCAGCCTAGCCCTGTGCTGTTGTTTCTTCCCTTCCTGCCCTCTGTTAGCAAGATAGAAACCATGGCTGCATCTGCCCCCAGCATCCCACATGCATTTCTGTTATGCCCATCTTCGTGTTGTGCCATCTCCCGCTGACCCACCTCTTCATCCTCTCCCTGCCATTCGCTCCTATGCCTCATCCCAGTCACCAGCCATCCAGAATTCCGTTTCTCCTCCTCTTCAAGTAACTGAATCCCTCCCAACCTTTGCACTCAGTTTGGGGCACACCTCCTCCAGGGAGGCTTCATAAACACCTGCACCCATGGCCATCTCCCTCTCCTCAGAAGTCCTGGACTAGGAACTCCTGTATTGGCTTATTCTAGTTCTAATGTAACAAAATCTCTAAAACATGTTGTTTAATTAAAATCACTTAGAAAGGGACTTCCCTGGTGGCGCAGTGGTTCGGAACCTGCCTGCCAGTGCAGGGGACGCGGGTTCGATCCTGGTCCGGAAAGATCCCATATGCCGCAGAGCAACTAAGCCTGTGTGCCACAACTACTGAGCCTGCGCTCTAGAGCCCGTGAGCCACAACTACTGAAGCCTGCGTGCTTAGAGCCCGTGCTCCGCAACAAGAGAAGCCACTGCAGTGAGAAGCCTGCGCATGGCAACGAAGCGTAGCCCCCTCTTGCCACAACTAGAAAAAGCCCACGAGCAGCAACAAAGACCCAATGCAGCCAAAAATAAATAAATAAAAATTTATAAAAATAAAAAAACCACTTAGAAATAATATGACTAGTCATGCCATTTATAATTTAAAAACAAATCCCACAAAAATTACATATTTCTATGGATTTGTATTTATGGAATTTTTATATTTCCTTCTAGTAGAATTGAATGTCACATCAGAAAGGGGTTCTAGACAAGTCCGGGAGCAAGGTGACAATCGGATGTAGTCAAAACTTATTTCTAAAATCCCTTAGGAAAGAACTACTTTGGAGTCAGAGTGTCTTAACTAAATCACCTATAGCTTAGCATTGTTTCCTGATGTGTTGGATTAGACTACTCTTTCTCCAAGAACCAGATGAAGATGGCAGCTTGCATTTAGGGGGCCACTGTTCAAGCAAAAAGAAGGATGTGTCTTTAAGATGCTCACACCATGGCAGGCCCTCCAAAGCTGAAACCAAGCAATGTTTCCCAGCAGGAGCATCTAAGCATTTAGGTCAGGACAGTTGATGCTGGGCGACACTGTGCAAGATTTAGCATTCCTACCTCACTGCCCTAGATGTTTAACGTCACCATTCACTTCATTGCACAATGAAGTATTCTTCCAAATATTTCTCAGTACCTTCTAGGAGGCAGTACTTCTCTTGTCTGAGAACCACTGGAGTGACATCACATCTTCCAGTTCATTCTCACTCTTGGGTAGGCGTATGCTCACTGAATTCAGTGGCCATTGAGTGGCGTCACCTGCTCTATTTATTTAACTAGGATTTAGTTGTCACCTTTTTCTTTCCGTGCCTGTGTAATTGAATTCATATGAGCTATATGCTCAAAGGGTTTCAGCTATTTATTGCTTTATAACAAACCATCTGAAACATAGTGCAGAAGAAAACCCCATTTTATTAAGCTTATGGATTCTATAGATCACAAGTTCACACAGGACCGAATGACCTGCTTCTGCTCCACAACGTCTGGGACTTTGGGTCGGAAGACTTGAAAGGCTGGGGTGGACCTAGTGGCTGGGGGCTGGAATCATCTGGAGCCTTTTTCTTTCACTTATCTGACTTTGAGGATAAATCAAAGGCTGGGTTTGGGTGGAGCTGTCAACCCCACCCAAAGAGACTGGAGCACTTAACACATGGCTTTGTAGGGGAGGAAAAAACTTTTCCCCTCTACCTTCCTAGGTTCATTGTCTGGCAGCTCTGTGAATTAAATGGACAAAAGACAGATTAACAAGAGAAAAACAAATAGAGTTTATTAACATAAGCAGTGTGCATACACATGGGAGAAACTCAGTGCTGAGTAACTCTAAGGGGTGGTTAGAACTTGGGGTTTCTATAGCATCTTAACAAAGAACAGCAAATTTGTAAAGAAGTGATGCCAAGTGATGAGACAAAGGGTTTAGGCCTCCAGTGCTGCAAACTGTGGGAAGGTAAATATATGGGGGAACTAATGGAAGAGAAGGGCTATTTTAGAAAGGTTTGTTGTGTAAGTTCCCCTCAGTGCCATCTCTGGGCAAAGAGTCTAGAGTTGTCTCTAGTGATTGAGTCTAAGCCTGTTACACAAATGGGGGAGGCAGAGAGCTTCTTCTCTCCCTCCCCCTTCTCCTTCTCTTTCTTCCCCTCCCCCTCCTCCCCCTCTCCCTCCTCTTTCTTCTTCTTCTTCCTCTCCTTCTTCTTTTTGCATCTACTGTTTCTCAGTTGTCTTCAAACTGGCATTTTTTAGAGTGGCATGTTCTGATCCCCTACAGCTTCCTCATGTGGCTTGGGGTTCCTTGCAACTTGGCAGCCTCAGACTAATAAACAGAAGCTCCATGGCCCCTTGTGACCCAGCCTTGAAAGTAGTCACGCAGCACTACGTATACAAACTCTATTGTCAAAGCAAGTTGATAGCCTCTGGTTCAAACTATTTCTCTCTACCCGAGAGACATTGATATTGTGCAGTCGGTGGTGGGAGTAAGCAACGGTCCCCAGTTACAGAATAACGTGTGTGTTGACCGTGAGGGAACGTTTTCACCAGTGAAGATCTAATTTATTCTTTATTTTGTGAATTGAAGTTGGATTATGGAATGCCTCACTGCCTCTAATATCCAGTCAGTTAGCTAAATCTGGCCTTCAGATGTGTTCATCGTGGCTAGCAGTTTGAGTTAATATTCAGAAAAGTTCAGTTAAGCTAGTTGAAGCCCTCGGTAAATTCAGGCGGAGAAGTTAAATCAGTTCCTCAGATTGAGTCGAGAGCTTATCTTCCCTGTATTTCCTTGGACATAAAAGTGCTGTCCCTAGGGCACGGTGGTATGGTATGACACTGGCAGCAGTGGCAACAATAAGAAAAATGACGGCAATTAGCATATATTGAACGTGCCAAGACATTTGGAGACTTTTGCATGTATTATCTCATTTGACCCTCACCACAATCTTATAAGTTGGATTTTTAAATGAGTCTCATTTTACAGAAGAGAAAACTGAGGGCCTAACTTGCCCGAGGCCTCCTAGCTAGCACAGAGCTGGCTCCCCACGCTGCCTGTCTTCCCTATAAGACTTTTACATCCCCTTCAGGCTGCAGTCTCTTCTGAAATTGCACCGTCTATTATCCGCTGGTGCAGACCAATCCTGTAACTGTGAGGGTGGAGGGTGTGGCTTGCTGCAAGGCATCTGCCCATTGAAACCCCCTTCCAAGCAAAATAGGGCTTTTCCCTCCATGTTCAAGTTAAGTAGGTGATTAAAAGGGTTTTATTTTGCCAGTGGTTAATGAGGATTGAATTAAACTCTGAAGTTATCGTCTGTTCCTTTGACGCCGGGTCTCCCTTTGCAGTAAGGGAAACAGCAGTGAGGGTTGCAACATTATGTAAATGACTGCAACGAAAAGGGTTGCTGTGGGCAACCTGGAGTTTGAGAAACTGACTCTGTTCTTCCTGTGTTTCTACCTCTGGCTTCCCTTCAAAATGCCCTCCAGCATCACCTGCCCAAATCTATCACCCTTTGTCTCTCCTTTACCTGATTCGCTCCTTCATTATTGCTCTAGGGTTGGGGGCATTTGGCAGCCCCCTCGTCAGCTCCATTCAGACTATGCCATTAAGTTCTTATTAACAAATCATGCATTGTGGACACTGCTGAGCTTCCCTGGGGCTCTCGAGCTGCCTCATTACCCAAGGCCTATCTTTGATTTACTTCAATTTATAGTCTCTTGTCTATACTTTCTGCTTCCACCCTCGCTGGGGAATGAATAGGGGTGCAGTGGGACACAGGGGAGCAGGTTATGAAGTATCCTGTGCTGGATAGACATGCTGGGCACATAGAATTCAAAGGGCAAGGGAGGGGAGATTTTCATATCTGCCCATTAGCCCTACGTGTAGGGGCATTTACCATCTTCTCTTAAACTGGGGTTCAGGGTTTGGGCTCAGGCTCTTCCTTCCTCCCCCCAACACCCTCTTCTTCTTTCCCTCTTTCGAGAATGGATATTATTTGGAGATGGTTATAAAGTAATGGAGAAATAATCACGTGGAAACCACATCCACAGTCAACATAATAGAAGTAATGATAACCACCACTGCTCCTGACTCCTACCGTTTTACCAGTTGCCAACAGCTACCCGCCAGCTAGCTCCAGGATACTGTGTTATCCCTATTGTGTCCTTAGGTCCTCACCACACATTAATACATAGCCTTTAAAAGGCTCTTTAAATCCCCTGCTTGAGGTGGCCATCTGAGTCCTGCCAGGAACTTGAATGATACACAGAGTCAGTAGGTGGTAGAACTGGCATTGCAGCCCAGCAGCCCGACTCCAGAGAGATGCTCATGTGTTGGGAGGTCCCTAAGTCCACCCCCAGGTGCAATGGTTTTCCAGAAGGGCTCACAGGACTCAGCATAGTCCTACTCACAGGTGTGATTTATTACAGCAAAAGGATGCAAAGCAAAATCAGCATAGGAAAAAGGTTCATAGAGTGTAGTCTGGAGGAAACCAGGCACGAGCTTCCAAAGTTTTCTCCCAGTGGAGTCCCACAGGACACACTTAATTCCCCAGCACTGAGTTGTGACAACATGTGGGAAATGGTGTACACCGGGGAAGCTCGTTAGAGACTCAGTGCCCTGGGTCTCTTATCGGGGGCTGTTCATGTAGGCACCCCCCCATCTGTACCCGATTCCAGGCTCTCAGGAGGAAAGCAGGTGTTCAGCCTAAACCATATTGTTTGCACAGTTTAAGCACAGAGGGCCACTCTTATCACATGGGAAGTTCTGGAACTCCCTCCAAACCTAAGCTCCCAGTTGCCAGCCAAGGATGAATTTTATAAGTAGGATTTTCAAAGAATAGCAGTCACACCTGCTGTGTTAATTCTCTCCACAGCTCATAACCACCACCCACTATAACATCAGTCATCTCTTTGAATCATGGCACATAAATAATGTTTTTAGGCCCTTTTGCAGATAAAAAATTTGAGATAGACTATCTTGCTCAAGGTGATACAGCAAGCATATAGTGAAGGCAGGATTAGAAAACCCAGTTTAATCTAACTCCAAAGTCTCTTGAAAGCTTGTGGCAGGTGGAGGAAAATAGGGATTGGAGGGGGAAGTAGGGAGGGAATAGTAGTTATTCCCAAGGGACAATACTATGCTTTCTAGTTTCTTCTTTGGGCATTGGTATCGTCTATTTTTCTTCCCCAATAGACGTACATTGTTTAATCAGAAAATTTAAAATAATTGTATGTAGAATTTTTGGTGTCTCCTTTAACATATAAATAAACGCAATAATAAAGGCAGAATAACTGCTGGAATGCAAATGAATGCTGCTGAGTTACTTGAAGCCAGTTTGTTCTCTCAAGCAGGTTAAACATGTTCCTTGCGATGCTGTTTACACATTGTGTTTGCTTAGCAAAACCTTCTTTCCTAGATAGGGCAGAGGTAAACGTTAGCACAACCAGCTGAATTAGCTCTGTCGGGAACGCTCTTGATTTTTGTTTATTTATTTTTTATTTATTTATTTATTTATTTTTGCGGTACGCGGGCCTCTCACCGCTGTGGCCTCTCCCGTTGCGGAGCACAGGCTCCGGACGCGCAGGCTCAGTGGCCATGGCTCACGGGCCCAGCCGCTCCGTGGCATGTGGGATCTTCCTGGACCGGGGCACGAACCCGTGTCCCCTGCATCGGCAGGCGGATTCTCAACCACTGTGCCACCAGGGAAGCCCCAACGCTCTTGATTAGTAATCACTGCAAGCAAAGATCTGTCTCCCATCAATCCTCAAAACTCTCAAACTAGGAAGGTACTTTAGATATTTTTAAATAACTTAAGATGAAAAAGGATGGAGCTGAATTCTTACCAACTTCAGTGAGTGAGGTCCTGGTGCCATACAAATGGGATATTAGTTTATGGGATTTCTACAGATAAGTCAAGGAGAGACAGACCCACTAGACCCAAAGCAAACTTTCAGCAGCACAAAAGCCAATGTCCCAAGAAAGCCACACTGTGTCCCGATATAATTCATCTGCCCACAAGGCCTCCTTGTGCTGCTCAGAGGAGTCAGAGGAACTGAGGATCCCTGTTCACGCAATCTGACAGGGAGACCCCGGGAGAGAATGGATGACCCCACTTCCTGCTCTTTGAGCATCTGTGAGTCTTTGGGTTTGCAGACCACTGCTGATGTCCTTTGTCCAATGGGCACAGTGTTCACCTAGGCCGCCCCACCTGGCTGGCATCTTAGGACTAGAGTCTCCCCTCTAGGTGCCTTGGGGGCCCTCTGGGGTGAGTTCTGTGCATCCCCGTGTATTAGCTTCCTATGGCTGCTGCATTAGTCTGTGAGGGCTGCCATAACCAAGTACTCCAGACTGAGCAGCTTAAACCACGGAAACATACCGTCTCACAGCTCTGGAGGCTAGAAGTCTGAGATCAAGGTGTTAGCAGAGTTGGTGTCATCTTGAGGCCTCTCTCCTTAGCATATAGATGGCTGTCTTGTCCCTGTGTCTTCCCATGGCCTTCCCTCTGTGTGTGTCTGTCTGTCCCAATCTCCTCATAAGGACACCAGTCCTATTGGATTACTGTTCACCCTCATAACCTACCTCTTTTATCTCCAATTAAAGTCACATTCTCAGGTCCAGGGGTTACGATTTCAATGTGTGGATTTGGGGGGTGGGGAACACAGTTCAGTTCATTAACAGCTGCTTTAACTAATTACTATAAGTTTATAAATTTAAGTAAAACAAGTTTATGATCTTAGAGTTCTGTAGGTCAGAATCTGACCTGGGCCTCATGGGGCTAAAATCAAGGTGCTGCAGTTCATTTCTGTAGGCTCTGGGTAGCAGCCTTTATTTTTATTTTGCTGTTTCCAGCTTCTAGAGGCCCCTTTTCTCTATCTTTAAAGCCAGAACAGCAGGTGAATCCTTCTTAGATCACATCGCTCCAGCCTCTTCCACAGACACATTCCCCTTACCCCTTGTCTGTCTCCCTCTTCCACTTTTAAGGACCCTTGTGATTACATTGGGGACAGCTGGACAATCCAGGACACTCTTAAGGTCAACTGATTAGCAACCTTAATTCCACCTGCAACTTTAATTCCCCTTTGCCATGGAACCTACCATATTCACAGGTTCTAGGGATTAGGACACAGGCAACTTTTATTCTGCCGAGCAGACATGATTACCTGTGTATTAACACAGATCATCTCTCTGTGTTAATGCTCTCCAAATGTAGGGAAAATCTCTCTACTTTATGGGCAAACCCACAAAGATAATCTTATTCATGTAGATTTTGTAGGACTGCCTTTGTAGGGTTGTGGGGATTTCAGGAGAGAGCGAGGCTTTGCTAACTGCAACATCATGATGTGACTGTGCCGGGTGGGGTATAAGTCCCTGGAGCTGGTGAGGAGGAAGGAGCCCCATCCTAGAGCTGGGGTGGAAGGCAGCTCACTGTCTCTGCACCATGTGGCCCTGTTCCTCTCCTGGAGCATCCCGCATGTCTCCCGGGCCTGGATGAGTCTGTCTTCTACCCTCAGCTCTGTCCCCGCACTAACCGTGCAAACAGCTTCCCTCCTCCTGCGGGAAATGATTTGCCTTAGGTAAGCATTTCTCCACTTTGCTTCCAAAAACCTTCCTGAGGAGACTTTTGACACACAGGTGGGTACATTGATGGAAAAAAGAAAAAAGGTTTCCTGCCATCTGGTTTAGAAAAGGCGAGGAGAGAACGTCTCCCTGCTCCTGCCGTTACTGTACAACAGAATCACAGAGCTGGAAAGAAAGGAAAAGGGAGGAACCTCAGGTCATGAATGACACATCCAGGGCCTGGGCTCTTTATGGCCAACCTAGAACTTGAAACCCAGGTGTCCCAACAGCAAATCTAGTGTTATTTCCATCATGTACCACCTTTATAACAGGTTTTAAAACCATTTAATAATTTAATCTTGTGACTGTTTAAAGGGTGTTTGTCTAGGAATTTGTCCCTTTTGCCATTTTTCAGAGCAGGTACCTGGTTTCTTTTTCCCTCTTGTAGGAACAAACCATTTGTTTTGTGTTTGTTGAGTGGTTTCATTTTATTACTAAGGCACTTTTTTTCTTTTTTTTTAACTATTTATCTAAATCAGTTATCCTCTTGCCCTCATTTCTGACACTATTTGTTTTATCTTTTTTTGTGTGTGGCAGTTCTTTGTATTTTTTGTTAAGTCCTTTTTGTTCTTTGTGGCCTGAGGTGGAGTGTCATTAGATAAATGAATTGAATATCTCCCTTTTCTGTACAGGGTGGTCTTGTTTGAACGCTTGTAGCTTCGCCACTCTGTGTCTCATGTGATGCATTGTTCTCTACTGTGCTTTTCAGAATCCACTACATGCCAAATTCTGTGCTAAGCAGGAGACCAGATCTTTGCCATCTAGGAGGGGTCAGGTCAGCCTGGCAGGGAGAGAAAGACATAATTCAAACAGTCATGTGAATGAGCTCATAGTTACAGACCAAGAGAAGCAGTCTGAAGAAAGGAATGGAGTTTCTTGAGTGTGTGTAACAAAAGGAACCAATCTGTCCTGGGGTTGGAGGCTGGGAGGTGGTTGGGGAAAGCTTCCACTTGGCCAAGGATTGGAGTATGAGCATTGTTGGGCAGAAGGGACACACTGTATACAGAGGGAACAGCATGTGCAAAGGCCCTGGGGTGGAAAGGGAGCTTGATGTGTTTGTGGACCTATTCTGGTCCTTCTGATTATCTTGTTTCTGACCCAGGCATTGCTGAGCCTTGTCCTGGGAACCCTGCGTTTCTGGGTCGCATCCACACCTTGCCTGGACACCATCCCCTAAGCCCATTGCTTTTTTCAGAATGGCTTCACTTGGGAACCTGTGTCCAACAGTGACTGAATGGAACACATCCAAGGAGACAAGCATCTATTTGGTTTTCCCAGTCTGATCCACAACCACTACCATTTCTCTACCTCTTCCAATTAAGACAGTCATACAGGGTTCCATGACTTGGTACCTCAAAGGACTGCCATTAAGATCAACTGAATTAAGATATTTGAACTTAGAAAACCCTCAGGTGCCAGGGATGCTTGTTAATGTTTTCTTCTGGTGAAAGAGTCCTGTATGGAATGCCAGATAAGCTACAGCCCCCAAAAGGAGCGTGTGAGAAATCAACATCAGAGTTGGATTTGAAGTGATGGGAAGGATATTTTTAACCTAATAAATGACCTCTGTTCTCCAACCCCCAGCACTCCCCCCACCACCTACCTGCCACACGCCTTACAGCAGTTTTTTGGCATAACATATTTGAAATTGATTTAGGCACTATGACACAGCCACATAATGTTCTGGAGAGAAAAACAACAGATGATTGGAAATTTAGGGGAAGACTGTAGAAAGGTAGAAGGTACCTAAACCCACTTCATTTGCAAATCTGAGGAATTTCTGAGGATTCTCCAAGCCTCCCAACAAAACCCTGACCCACGCTTCCTTTCCTTTCCAGTGTTTTCAGAGCAAACAAAGGGATATGTCTCCGCAATCCCCAGGTGGCTCTAGAAAATGGATTTAACAGCTGTGTTAGGAGGCAGGGGCTCAGCCAAAACTTGTTACATATTTAGAATAGTCTCCAGGAAAGCTAGCCTGTGTCCGTATGTGGCTGCTTAATGTTTTCCCTTTGGAATGATCCATGCCCCTTTTCTCAGCCTACTGTCAGCCAGCCAGCCCGCTTCCCTGACTTCGAGGGCTGTATCCTCTAGCTGCCCAGAGCCTCCCTCCATGGGTCCAGCCCCCAAAATGCCCTCTTCCTCTTCTGCCCGCTTTGTATCCAAACTCCTGATTTTCAGCGGGGTCAGTCCTGAGAGTAAAACTCATTTTAAATTGCTCTCCACTGAGGTTTGACGACTGATGACCCCATCATTCTTGGAGAGGTATTTTCACTCTGGCTTAGTATATTAACCCAGGTGAGTCTCCATTCGGTGGGATCCCAGAAGGTGGGGGAGCCATATTTTAAGGTAGGAAGTTTCCCCTGGAAGCTCGAAAATGGGAATCTTGCAGCCTCTGCCTGTGTGTCTGTGTTTGGCTAACATCGGTGAGATGGGTGCAGGCATAATAAATCCTTTTTCATCAGTTTTCCCATAGTATACTCACCCACCTCTCCTACCTTCCCTTCCTTCCTTCTCACTCTTGTCATCTTACTCTCACTACCTGTTCTCAGAAGCACACATTGCAGGCTGGCTTGTCACCACTGGAGATTTTTCTCCCCAGGTCCATTCGGTGCCCAGAGGGCTGGTGTTTCCTGAATCTAAGAGCCATTCTCAGGTCACCACCCCTACCATCTTAGTTCAGCCCCTGGAACCGGTGTGGAACGAGAGTTGTTAGGTGTCAGCCAGAACCAGCAATTTGTCACCCCTGTTCAGTCACTTCCCATTGACCCAAGATCTTTTTTACCTGCTTTGTTTTCTTGCATCAAGATCCCTCTTTATTGCAGGAAAATCTAATTAAAGTAGTTCCTTTCCCAGCCCTAGGCAAACTCGTATTTATGGGTAGGACAGTGGCTGAGATGAACATATTTGAAGGACTGGGGATGGCGGGCTCAAGAAGAAGGACATACTTACTTCACTCTGTATGACAGACTCTAGGTCCATCCACCTCACTACAAATAGCTCAATTTCATTTCTTTTTATGGCTGAGTAATATTCCTTTGTATATATGTGCCACAGCTTCTTTATCCATTCATCTGTCGATGGACACTTAGGTTGCTTCCATGTCCTGGCTATTGTAAACAGAGCTGCAGTGAACATTTTGGTACATGACTCTTTTTTGAATTACGGTTTTCTCAGGGTATATGCCCAGTAGTGGGATTGCTGGGTCATATAGTAGTTCTATTTTTAGTTTTTTAAGGAACCTCCATACTGTTCTCCATAGTGGCTGTATCAATTTACATTCCCACCAACAGTGCAAGAGTGTTCCCTTTTCTCCACACCCTCTCCAGCATTTATTGTTTCTAGATTTTTTGATGATGGCCATTCTGACCTGTGTGAGATGATACCTCATTGTCGTTTTGATGTGCATTTCTCTAATGATTAATGATGTTGAGCATCCTTTCATGTGTTTGTTGGCAATCTGTATATCTTCTTTGGAGAAATGTCTATTTAGGTCTTCTGCCCATTTTTGGATTGGGTTGTTTGTTTTTTTGTTATTGAGCTGCATGAGCTGCTTCTAAATTTTGGAGATTAATCCTTTGTCAGTTGCTTCATTAGCAAATATTTTCTCCCATTCTGAGGGTTGTCTTTTGGTCTTGTTTATGGTTTCCTTTGCTGTGCTAACACATATATATGGAATCTAAGAAAAAAAAAAAAAGGTCATGAAGAACCTAAGGGTAAGACAGGAATAAAGACACAGACCTACTAGAGAATGGACTTGAGGATATGGGGAGGGGGAAGGGTAAGCTGTGACAAAGCGAGAGAGTTGCATGGACATATATACACTACCAAATGTCAAATAGATAGCTAGTGGGAAGCAGTCGCATAGCACAGGGAGATCAGCTCGGTGGTTTGTGACCATCTAGAGGGTGGGATGGGGAGGGTTGGAGGGAGGGAGATGCAAGAGGGAAGAGATATGGGAACATATGTATATGTATAACTGATTCACTTTGTTATAAAGCAGAAACTAACACACCATTGTAAAGCAATTATACTCCAATAAAGATGTAAAAAAAAAAAAAAGAAGAAGAAGGACATATGCAGTTCCCAGGTGGGCTTCCACTCCAGGCCACTTTGGTTGATTTTTCAAGTCATTCAGGAGTGTGCACTGTAGGCATGAGTCTGCTTATGATGGGTGGGGTGGAGATACTATGAAATAGTGTTGGGGGAAGCCCTTGCTAAACCAGATCAAAGCACATAAATTCATGAGCTATGTATGCTGTGCCGTGTGCCCCAGAGAAAATGTGACTGTTGATGACTTTCCAAGTTGGAAAGGGAACACGGTAACTCGGTAAATGCAGCCTGCTCATCTGAATCCAAGAAATCTGCTTGGCCTGCTTTCACATGTCACCTGTATGTTCTTGAGCAAGTAATTTCTCTTTCTGTGGCTTAGTTTCCTTATGTATAAAGCAGGGGTGTTGGGCAAGATTTCTAAGACCCTTTCTCTGCTGCATTTCTGAGTCTGTCTATATGTGACCAAACTCCAATTTATCCTCCACGTTGCAGCCAGAAAATTCATTCTGGAGCACATGGTTAACCAAGGTTCTCCTCTGTTGAAAACACAGCTATAGGGCTTCCTTGGTGGCGCAGTGGTTGAGAGTCCGCCTGCCGATGCAGGGGACGTGGGTTCGTGCCCCGGTCCGGGAAGATCCCACATGCCGCGGAGCGGCTGGGCCCGTGAGCCATGGCTGCTGAACCTGCGCGTCCGGAGCCTGTGCTCCGCAACGGGAGAGGCCACGGCAGTGAGAGGCCCGCGTACCACACACACACACAAAAAAAACCCAAACAAAAAATCCCCCACAGCTATAGCTCCCTATTGACCTCAAGGTGAAATCCATGCTTATTAGTCGGACATCCATGGCCCTTTAAGACCTGGCCCCTGTGGCTGCAACTCCTTCCACTTCCTCCTGTCACCTGCATTCTAGCCATATTGGACCACACGAAGTTCCAGAAGCTTGCCGTGGCCCTGAGGCCTCTGCGAAGGCTGTTTTCCCCCACCTGGGACGCTGCAGTCCCACTGCTCCTTCAACTGGCTACCTCTTTTTCACCCTCCAGGTCTCAGCTTGAAAATCACATTTTTCTGAGAATCCTTCTCACTACCCCTTCCCAGCCTGGGGGAGGACAGCTGTCACAGTCCTTCCTATAGGATAGTGTGATTCCCTGTTTACTTCTCTGAATCATCAGCAACTTGAAGGATCGAGCTGTGTCCTGCTCGCATTGCGTCCCCAGGTCCTAACACAGTACCTGGCGTGTAGCAGGCAAGCAATCAGTATTTGTCACCTGAACCACTTTTAAGCCGCTGTGCGACTGCCCAGAATGTGGCATTGTGCCAGCACCTATCTCCTTCCCAAGAGGCAGGCAGTGGGCCACTTTTCCAAGGCTGCCTAGTGAATTGATTCAGGCTATTTCCAAATGATGGTCATTCCACTTTCTAAAATACCTAACTGTCTCCCAGCGGGTAGCGTGGACCCTCTGTGTGCCCTATCCTCTCTTGTTTCCCTGGTGTGATCCCTTATCTTTAGGACTGGGAATCATGTGGACTTTCCTGTTTTTTCCCCTTTCTGGCAGCATGTTAACACTCCACCAAGCACACACGTCCCGTTTTAGATCCGTTTTGGCAAGCTGATTTCCTGTTCCCATTCAGTCAATCAACTTCCATCTTTGGCAGGAGGGAGAACACACAGCTTTGCAGGTGCCAACCCCAACGTATTTCTAATTCTATCAAGTGTGGCTGGATGTGTGCCACCTATGCCATAGGAATTTAAGATGCTTTAAAAAAAATTGTGTGTGTGTGTGTGTGTTGTTTCACAGTAAGGACTAGGAATGTTCAGGCTGAGCTATGAATGCAATACGGTCACACCTGCATCTGTGAATCATTCTTGGCTGTTAGTCTTTCGTTAAGGACCACAGTTCTCTCTGATAGTAAGAAAGAGGCTGCACTGCTGGGAGGTGCTGGGAATCTGGGCACCAAAGATTCCTGAGTGATGATTTAAAAGTGAAATGGACTGAAGCACAACATCAAGTCCATGAGAGCTGGCTGGGTATTCTAGTCCATTCTTCGTAGGAAAGAATCCACAGTGGGGACAAGGGGGATTTGTGAAAGGACAAGCTAGTGGCCTGTAATATTGGCAGTGATCCATTTACCCATTTCAAACTCTAGTGATGCTATGAAAACTGGCCCTACTTCTGAAGTTGCTTTTGACCACAGCTGAGTATAGGTCTACTTCTTGAGGACTTTGATGTGTATCTGAGAGGGGTGTGTGTGTGTGTGTGTGTGTGTTTAAACCTTTTTTCTTTTATCAATTCCTTAGCTTGTTTTGAAGTTACAATAGGTGCCTCCCAGGACTCATAACCTAACTCCTTTTTTGTTATTTATTCTCTGCTAACATCCATAAAGTCTTTTCTGTTATATCCAGAGTGATTTTGACCCTTATCCTCCCTTCTTTACGCTCTGAAATTTTTCTTCCATTTCTTCTTGGAACATAAATTTGATTTCCTACCTGCACATCCCAGCATGAACCTGATGGTAATTACTCTAATTTGCAGCTACATTGGAAGGGTGATGGGTGAAGACGGACTCTATTCCATTTAGCCTAAACTCCTCACCTTCAGGCCCCTCTCCTCAAAATGCCATTCCTTATCAAAAAGACTGAAGCATAAAGTAGTAGCTGCACTAAAATTTTTATTTAAGTTTATTTTTCTGAAAGCTGGGGAAATCTGCTCTAAGAGGATGGAGGTTATTTTTCCTTGTTTTCACTTTCGCCTCTGCGTTAATTTCGCTCTTTTCTTGCCATCCAATTTCGTTCTCTTCAGTTCTGTTCTCAGCTGAATCCTGGTGTTTCACTCCACATTTTGAACCAGCAGAGCTATAATATGTTATGATTAATAAGTGGCTTGACAGGCAGGAAAAAAGCAAATCTTATTCATTGCATCAGTGCTGCTGTGCAAATTCGCTATTTTTTGAAAAATGTATTTAGTCAGCAGGATGATTTTTGTCTAGCTCCTTGGCCCTTAGCTCCCTGCTTTAGCCGGATAGTCCATTTCTCTTTGCCTGTAAAGTCCAAGCTTTCAGAACTTGGGGATGTGTTCCAGGAATGCTTAATGCTTCCTAACCTTAGAAACTCTTGGTTTTGGAGGCTACATCCCACATCGCATAAGCTACATCAACGTGCATCCATTTCCCACTTTAAATGCAATTTTATAATATACCTATGAAAGAATTTCAACTTGAGTTGCAGTTGGCTGTTTGACATAAAAGATCTTGCTGTGTACCCAGCCCTCTCCTGAGCATGTGTGAGTATGACTTACATACAACATACAGTAATGCTAGGAGTAAATATTCTTATGATCCAATTTTCTATACTGTTGACCTCTATTGCATGTTGATCCATTTCTCCTGGGGCATTTTATTTGCAAGATTTAGAATAACAAAAGTTTTTTCCTAGGTCTCTAGAATTTTTTTCTCCCTTGAAAGCATAGGTTCTAGATCTGCCTTCTCTAATATGGTACCCACGAGCCACTGAGCACTTGAACTGTGGCTAGTCCAAGCTGTGCTCTAAGTATAAAATACACCTTGGTTTCAAAGACTCAGTAGGAAAAAATGAATAGATAATACCTTATTAATGTCTTTTTATATTGACTACATGTCAAAATGATAACATTTGGGATATGTTGGTTAGATAAAATATTAAAATTAATTTCACTTGCTTTTCTTTAACTTTTCTAATGAGGCTACTAGAAAATGTAAATTATATACATGATTCACCTTGTATTTCTATTGTACAGTGGTGCTCCACACACTGTGCTGAAGGGCACAGGGGTGACAGTGGCTTCGGCTGGTTTCTGCCTTCATCGGTGTGAAGTACACCATCCCTGCTGGGGACCAAAGGGTTTATGTGATATCCACTCACACAGACATAAACTGAGGGTGTACTCTGTGCCGGATGTCAGTCAAAATGCTGGAGATAAAGGAAGGACAGGAGAAACAGCATCTCTGCCCTGGCTCTCTGCATCAGGGGGCCCAGCCAAAGGGCAAACGTGGATGGCAGTCTGGCCCATGCCTGGCCTGCTGAGCGGGCGTTTTGGGGCAGGGTTGCCACACCTGAAGGAAGGGGTTCCTTTTTCTCATTCACACAAAGGGGTAGGCTCTCTCCAGCCTTGTCTCTTGGAGACTGCATTTGTCCAACCAGGGCACCTTGAACATAAACCTCTATGGGTCCTTCCCAGCCCTGTCTCCACCTTCAAAGAGTAGGTGGATCAGGAGTCCCAGGCACCTGAGCGGCTTCTGGAGCTCTATGCCTGTTGCCCCAACTCTTTGCCTAGATTCTAACCTCTGGCATGAATCCCTGAGCCTGGCACCCTCCAGGTTGTGCACGCTTCCTTGCCTGACCACGGACTTGTGACCCAAGGCTGGTTCCGACCTCCCCACGTGAATCTGCCCCAATCGGGCAGGACAGCAAGGTTCCTCGTTTGTCCTTTTTTTTTTTTTTTTTTTGCTGTACGTGGGCCTCTCACTGCGGTGGCCTCTCCCATTGCGGAGCACAGGCTCCGGGCGTGCAGGCTCAGCCACTCTGTGGCATGTGGGATCCTCCCGGACCGGGGCACGAACCTGTGTCCCCTGCATCGGCAGGTGGACTCTCAACCACTGCGCCACCAGGGAAGCCCGTTTGTCCTCTTTTAATGTCTGAAACGATCTCGTTCTTTACTGTTTTCCTGATTCCCTTAACTAGAACGGAAGCTCCTCATCCGCTGTGTTACTTAGCACACCTGCAACCCTGAGGGCACAGCTAGAACACACGGGATGCTCTGGGACTATGCAGTGGTGAGTGCCAACCCACCGCATGCGGATGACGGAGGAGCTGTGGGTTCACCTCTGCCTCCTTTGGTCACTGTGCCTTGTTATCTGTTTCAATTCTGAGATTCGATGGCCTGACTTTTAGGAGCAAAGACTTTGCTGGGAGTGTGGTGGATCCTACCCCCGCCTCCCAGACCCAACCTGTGGGGACAGAGCTGCACCGATGCCTGGGGTCTGGTGGCTCCCGTGTTTCTCTGCCATCCCTCAGCCTTGCTTTTTGTCTCTCCACCTTTTCTGAGCCACTGCACTCTTTACTGCATCTCAGCCCCTAGCCCTGTGCCTGGCATGTAGAAAGCTCTCGATAACTATGCACTGAGTACTGATGTCGCCCAAATGGAGAGTCCAGAGGGCATAAGCCATACAAAGTGCTGTGCTGATGGAAGGCAAAGACTTGCCTATCACTCACCGCATTGCTGGGTTTTGATGGCCAAAGACTTCGCCCAAGTGTCTGAAAGCGATGCATTCTTTCCCCTCCTCCAGGTGTTTCTTAGAGAGTTTTCTTCTGAGCTATGCTCTAGAATCTTTAACTCAACCTTTGCTTTCCACCTCCCACTGAGGGAGAATTCTCCCCCTATCTGGGGTCATTATTTATTTCTTCGTAGTTACGCCTGGGTCTGCTGCTGGTGGTATTTCCATGTCCTTGGATGGCAGGTTGGTCATCTTTCAAGTTGTTCTTCATGGGTAGGTGTAGAGGGCGCTGGGTCATCTCCACATGGGGTATACCAGGCAACCATTCCTGCTTGCGATCCAGTTCTTGCATCATGTAATAAGCACCATGTGCTCACTTATTGGACCTGTGCTGGATGCTGGGGACTGTGGCATCAGTCAAAAAGAAATAGAAGACTCCCTGAGCCCTGGGGATGCCCATGAGCCTGTATAACTCTTACAGATGGGGGACAGCCTCACAACCTGTTGTGCAATAGACATTCTTGAAAGGCCACCTGCTATGTGGTGGCTGCAGAGCCCAATGGCTCCACAGTTTCATGAATCCCACAGAGCTCATGGGAGGGCAAGCCCAGCATCATGCCTGCCCAGGAGCAAACCTGAGATGTGTGCCTGAGAAAGCACTGCTTTTGTGGACCAGGGCTGTTTCCTAGTGTACACAGCTCTGAAGATTGTTCACTGGGGTCATTAAAAGCCAAATCCATATTGTGATGGCTCTGAGCTTTCAGACCTTTTATTTCTTTATTTTTGTTTTGTTTGTTTATTTTTATTTTTATTATTTTTTTTACATCTTTATTGGAGTATAATTGCTTTACAATGGTGTGTTAGTTTCTGCTTTATAACAAAGTGAATCAGTTATACATATACATATATCCCCATATCTCCTCCCTCTTGCATCTCCCTCCCTCCCACCCTCCCTATCCCACCCCTTTAGGTGGTCACAAAGCACCGAGCTGATCTCCCTGTGCTAGAACATGCAACCAGTGAAGGGATATGGAATTGGTTGGGGAAGGCATCTAGCTCACCTGCAATGAAATCATGATCTTGCTTTGACTGGACCGTTGTTAAGTGGTTCTGTTAAGTGTCACCCGGCGGAGAGGCTGTCCGCCACAGGGAGTCTGAGGCTGAATTCTTTGCATATGACAATGACAGCACCCATGCCCACCTCCTCAAATTGTGTTTTTTAACTGTTTCTCAGAAGTGACTGATTGTTCATTTGGAGGATTGTCTGAAGGTTGCATGTGTGTGATTTTGGCACTTCCACCCCTTTTGGAGAAGTCATTTCAACTCAGGTGAACAGGGCCTTTTCCTAAGCTGGGGTTTTAGGCTGCTGTGTAAGTCAGATCCTGTTGGGCTCCTGCTTCAACCCCCTGTGGTTGCCCATCCTACGCTGGGCAGAGTCCACACTCCTTGCCCTGGCTCTGAGGTCCTGCATCATTGAGTCCTTCCCAGCCTCAGCCATTGCTGCCCCCCACCCACACACACATCTGCTCTCTTTTCCTCGCTGAGTACCTCAAGTTCCCTCGTGCCTCAGGGCCTTTGCACCAGCCGGTCCTTCTCCCCAGAACTCTTCCCTTTGCCACCCACTTCCTTCCTATTTTCTTTTCAGGTCTCTGTTTAAATGTCACTTCTTCAGAGATGTCTTCCCTGACTACCCTATTTAAAATAATGATTTCCTCCTCCACTTCATTCTCCTGCCACAGCGCCCTTTGTATTTCCTTCCAGGAGCCTGTAACAACTTGTAATGCTCTTGTTGATTTCTTGCCTGTATGTTCTTAGTCTTACCCACAAGACCAAGTGTTGGTAAACTATGTTCTGCAGGCTCAATATGGCCACCACTTTTTTTTTTTTTTTACCATTTTTTAAATTGAAGTATAGTTGATTTACAATGCTGTGTTAGTTTCAGGTGTACAGCAAAGCGATTCGGATATATATATATATATATATATATATATATATATATATATATATACACACACACTTTTTCAGATTCTTTTCCATTAGAGGTTATTACAAGACATTGAATATAGTTCTCTGTGCTATACAATAGGTCCTTGTTGTTTATCTGTTGTATGCATAGTAGTGTGTATATGTTAATCCCGAACTCCTCAGTTATCTCCCTCCCTACTTGTTTTTATAAAGTTTTATTGAAACACAGCCACTCTCATTCCTTTACTATTGTCTATGGCTGCTTTCCTACTACAGAGGCAGAGTTGAGTAGTCATTACTGAGGACTGTAAAACTGGGAATATTTACTACCTGGCCCTTTACAGAACAAGTTTGCTGACACTGCTTGGGACCATATCGTCATGTGGGCAGGGGTCTTGTTTTGCCAGACTTGTTCACTACTGTATCTTCAGGACCCAGTACCTTGCCTGGCACATAGCAGGTGCCCAGTAAGAATAAACAAGAAGGAAGGAAGGAAAGAAGGGAGGGAGTGGGTGGAGGGGAAGGAGGGAGAGAAGGAGGAAGGAAAGCAAAGGAGGCCCGTCGTCTTTCTGTACCACTCATTTCTACACAGTATCTTAGCTCAGTCATTTGCTACCGGTTTCATGAACTGTGTGCCATGGAGATACAGAATCATACCCTTGGGTTTGAAAGCAGGGCTCCATAAATGCAGTAGGTACCGTAGCCAGGATTATAGAAATGCTTCCCATTCATATCATCCCAGAGTGCAGCCCAGGAGTCTAAGTTAGGGAGTAAGGCAACAGAACTCCTGAGTTCCTTTCTGGTCTCTGGCAGCTCTCAGGCAGAAGGACTCCCAGGGACCCTCACCTTTATAAATCCTCTCCCCTTTCAGTGCGGGTAAACCTTGTGGGTATGATGAGATGTCATTCCCATGATGATGCTATACAACAAAGGGACATTATTCAAGTGGGTCTGATGTAATCATATGAGCCTTTAAAAGCAGAGAATGTTGTTGGCTGGTAACAGAAGAAGTCAGAGGGACTGGCTGCATGAGAAGGACCTGACTCACTGTTGCTGGTCTGAAGATGGAAGAGGCCGCATGAGAAGGAATGTATGTGGCCTCCAGGAGCAGTGAGCAGCCTGCAGCCAACACCAGCAAGGGAACAGGGTCCTCGGTCTTATAGCCACAAGGAACCAAACTCTGTAATAACCCAAATGAAGCAGATTCTCCTCCAGAGCCTCTACATTGGAACCCAGCCCAACCAACCACCTGACTTTGACCTTAAGAAAAAAAACCCCTGATTTTGGCCTTAAGAAACAACACCCTGATTTGGCAAGTTCCCATCCAAGGACACCCGACTTCTGATCTATAAAAACCGGGACATAACAAATGGGTGTTGCCTTAAGCTGCTAAATTCTTTATGATTTCTTATGCGGCGTAGAGAGCTGATATACCAGGGAACCCTGAACCACATTCAATGGGAAATCGAAGTCAGCGTCCCAGCAAAAAGGTCTGAAAAATTTCCCTTCTGGGAGCTAACCGTTCCTCTTATTAGCTGCATGACCATGAACAAGTGACCTCTCTGAGCCTCGGTTTCCTCATTTGTAAAAGAGGGAGTAATAATAGTACTACCTCACTCCAGCTCTCTTGAACACAAAATGAGTTAATGCATGCAAAGTGCCCAGGGCAGCATTGGGCCCAAGAGGATCTCAACAAAATTCCTCTACTTTCTCTATGTGCGTCCTTTCCCGAAAGTCTTACTCTTTATTTCTACGTGTAGATTTGTTTCTGGGGAGATGCTCTTTCCTGCTCTCCTTCCCCTTCCTCAAGCATCAGGGACCCCTGTGCAATTTTAGGGCCCACTAAGTAATAGGACAGCAGTAGAGTTGCTCTGTCCTTAGCAGTTTCTCTGGCATCAAAGCAATGTGATACTGTCTGTGGGGAACTTGGGGCTGGCCAAGAATGCAGATGTTCAGTGGCAGATGCCCTGCCAACTCTGTGACATGCCACTGAGGAATATGGGGACGGAAGAGCCAACATCACACTACATTCTTAGCTGAGCTTTGTAAGTTGTCTTTACACAGATAGTGGCATGCAAAGAACTTTAACTTAAAAATGCAGATGCACATGGTTAGCCAGGCTCTGAGGTCAGACAAAAGGGTGAGAGTTGATGACATTTATTAAATGTTTACCCTGCTCTCAGCATTTCTCTAAGATCTTGCTTGCTTAAAAATGATTATCCTGTTTTACACATAAGGGAATTGACACTCAGAGAGGTTAAGTCACTTTCTCTGAATTGCACAGCTAATAAATGAAAGGGCTGGGCTGAGAACCCAGGTGGTCTGGCTGCAGAGTCTGAGCTCCTGATGGAGGTGTTGGGGAAGTCATCCGAGCTCTGTGGCTGGTGAGCTCTATGATCCTGGGCAACCATTGAACCTTGCTGAATCTCAGCGTCCTATTCCATGAGAGTTTTGGTGAAAACCTAATGAAATCATTCATGACAAGGGCTGTGCGCAATGGAAGCTCTCAAAAGACAGTGGTACAGAGAAAACAACAGGGCATCTATTGGTTGGTGGATTTGAGGGGCATTTGACCTGAATGTGCCCCCCAGTTTGAGAGGAAGGGTGAACCTCAGCAGTGGGTTTGGTGGAGAACCAGTAACCCAGCAGTGAACATCCAGGGGAAGGCACTCTCGTCTCACAGCTCGGCAAGTCCTCTGAGGCCTCACCGTGCAGCTAGGGCAAGAAGGCCTTGGAGAACAGCCTTCCCACAGTGCCTTCAGCCTCGTAGGAATGCTTGATTCCGGGCCATGACAATGTGGGCAGCAGCCCTAAACCTGGACCCGTTAGGTGGCCCAGAGCCGAGGCAGCCTGGTCACATGCAGGCCACGTGGACAGCACATGAGGGTGACTGAATTTGTTATGTTTCAGCTGCCTGGGGGGCAGGGGAGTGCCCATCCACTCCTGGAGCAGGGCTTTGGACGACCCCATGCCTCCCCTTTAACTCTGGGAGCAGAACATGGCCCCGGGCGATTTCCACACTTAGGAAGGGATGCAGTTTAGGTTTTGGATGCTACTCTCTCCTCTCCAACCTGGAGCTCTCTTGAGCCCCTCAGTCCAGGTGTTCATGTCATGTCTCCACATCCCCCTTACCCAATCCTCCCCCATCACACTGGGGCCTCCTCTGTACTTGAAGTCCTGTCCTCTTCCCTCCCTTCCTCCTGCATTCTTCCATCTACCATTAATGATGATAATGGTTTGATGGATTCCTCTTTACAGGTATCAGGTTGTCACTTAAGTAGAAATTTTCTTGACCCCCGAAAGTGATGACACAGTGTCCGTTTAGACATGGAGTCAGCAGATTTTTTAATCTAACATTTTTTGAGAGTATACCATGTATTAGAAAACGCTGAGTACTTCTAACTTTGTCCCCACAATAATTCAGTAAGGTAGGTGCTATTATTAGTCCCATGTACGGATGATGAAATTCAGACCAGGAGGTCAACCAGTTTACTCAGTGAGTGTTTGGAGGCGCTGTCTTGAATCCAAGTGTGTTACGTACAAACCCCATGCCCTGAGCTCCTCTTCCTGTCCTGCCTCTGTTGATATCTGTCTTAGTCAGCTTGGCTGCCATAACAAAATACCACAGACTAGGACGCTTAAACACAGTTTATTTATTTATTTCTCACAGTTCTGGAGACCAGAAGTGTAAGATCAGGTCTCTGACTGACTCAGTTTCTGGTGAGAACTCCCTTCCTGGCTTCTTCATGGCAACTTCTCTCTCTCTTCCTCTTCTTATAGAGCTACTAATTCCATCATAAGGGACCCACCCTCATGACCTTATATAACCCATATCACCTCCCAAAGACCCCATCTTCAAATACCCTTACACTGGGGGTTGGGGTTCAGTTTATGAATTGGGGGACATAGCTCAGTTCCTAGCAGCGTTTTTGTCTGGAGGAGGACCAGCAGGCTTCAATCAGGGGGTGAAGAGGTGAAGAAGAAAGATGGGCTTCTCCTTAAGACCAACTTAGGACTTCCCTGGTGGCACAGTGGTTAAGAATCCACCTGCCAATGCAGGGGACACAGGTTCGATCCCTGCTCCGGGAAGAGCCCACATGCCGTCGAGCAACTAAGCCCATGTGCCACAACTACTGAGCCTGCACTCTAGAGCCTGTGAGCCACAATTGCTGAGTCTCCATGCCACAACTACCGAAGCCCGCGCACCTAGAATCCGTGCTCTGCAACAAGCCACCACAATGAGAAGCCCACGCACTGCAATGAAGAGTAGCCGCCGCTCACTGCAACTAGAGAAAGCCTGCACGCAGCAACAAAGACCCAATGCAGCCAAAAATAAAAACAAAAAATAAACACACAAAAAAAAAGGAAAAAAAAAGACCAACTTAACCCGGGTCTGAATCCCAGCTCTGCCACTGTAACAGAGAGACCTTGGCCAAGGCACTTAGTCTCTCCGATCTTTTATTTCCTCCCCCAACAAATGAGACTGGCAGTGATGATGGCAGGCAACTCATGACTGTAAAGGATTCTCTTTGCAGGTAAATCACTGACTACTGCCCAGCCATGGCGGGCACTCAAATGTTAGCTAATTAGCAACCAAGACAGGACCCAAGTCCCATTGGCCAGATGGATGGTAATAATAATTTGTCATTAGTGTGTACTGTTTTCTAGTTTGCAAAGAGGTTTCTCACATGTGAGCTCAGCATGGAATTGCATCTCTCATTCTTCCACTAACTTTAGAACTTCACCCCAGGGGCCAGGGGACATGAGACCAGGGCACACATGGGATAGCTGTGTTGTGGGCTCATGATGGGAAAACCCAGTTTGCAAGACCAGCTGACAGGCAGCCATGTTCTCCTCCACAATTTTCCAAAGAATATTGAAAATGCAAGCTTTAGATTCAAAACCATCATGTTTTACCTACTTACCAAGTACCAGGTCCTGTGCTAGATACGTTTTTACTCATAAAATATTATTTAATCCTTACAGCAAGAAACAAATCTATAGCGTGGGTTAAGATTTAAGAACCATGGGGCTTCCCTGGTGGCTCAGTGGCTGAGAGTCTGCCTGCTGATGCAGGAGACATGGGTTCATGCCCTGGTCTGGGAAGATCCCATATGTCGCGGAGCGGCTGGGCCCGTGAGCCATGGCCGCTGAGCCTGCGCATCTGGAGCCTATGCTCCGCAACGGGAGAGGCCACAACAGTGAGAGGCCCACGTACCGCAAAAAAAAAAAAAAAAAAAAAAAAAAAAAAAAGATTTAAGAACCGTGGGTTTTTAAAAATAGAATAGGTCAAATCCCACAGTCAAGCAGGAACACATTTTTCATTCTTCCCTGGCCTGTTTTCACGACCAAGAGTTTGGTAGTTATCTTAAAGGCAGGACACTTAGAAGGCCCAGATGCCAGCCTACAGACTTCCCTTTGGCTCCTTTCTGTCCTACTCAATGATTCTCAAACTTTGGAGCATGTGAAATTTGGTGCATAGGATTGAATAAACAAAACCCAAAGCCAGAGTACTGTGTGGGTAATGTAAGCAATTTATAAGGGTAATTTTTGCCTTACATGCTGACTGTAAATGCTGACCCTTTCTTAGAAGCAGAACACACATGAGGGTGTTTGACCAGGAGGGGATCTCAATTCATCCCAGTTCATCTGGTCGAATCCTCCCATTTTACAGATGGAAAAACTGAGTGCCAGGGGAACAAATGGATCACAGTTGGTTACAACAATACTTAGTGATAGAACTGGGAATGTTTTTGTGGAATTGGGTTATTTGTCTTCTGATTAAACATCTGACCTGCAGTTTGACTCAAAGATGCTAAGGTTTTTGAAAGAATATGACAGATTGGTTTCCTGGCTTCTCTTATCAAAGTTGGTAGTAAAATAGTTGGCTTCAGATTTGGCAGGATAACAAGAGAGGTACCCATGGATGGGTAGCCTTATAAAGTCTGTCAGTGTCGAAACCCTTTGCTAAAGCCGGGAGTCTCAGTCTTTCTAGAGACCAGGTAAGATGAGTCACCAATGAAAAACATTCTGCTCTAAACCCTTTTAAACATTTCTTCTTTCCTGCAGGCTAGTTTTGGGGTTTTCATGATGAGAAGGCAGTGTAGCCCATGGGTTTGTAGGGGAGCAGGCGGACCCTTCCTTGCTGGGGAGGTAGAGAGCATTTCTTCCCTGTCCCCAGACTTTTATCAAGAGTTACAAGCACTGGGCTTCCCTGGTGGCGCAGTGGTTGAGAGTCCACCTGCCGATGCAGGGGACGCGGGTTCGTGCCCCAGTCTAGGAGGATCCCACATGCCACGGAGCGGCTGGGCCCGTGGGCCATGGCCGCTGAGCCTGCGCGTCCGGAGCCTGTGCTCCGCAACGGGAGAGGCCATGGCAGTGAGAGGCCCGCGTACCGCAAAAAAAAAAAAAAAAAAAAAAAAAAAGAGTTACAAGCATAGCTCAGAGTCTTAAGCTTACCCTCGACTGTTTACACCACCGATGTCCAGCTGGAGGCAGATCAGAGATTTAAGCTGATCATGTCAGGGTCATTATTTTCCCTGTTCAGATAGTTAATTATGGGACACAGAAAGGTCAGAGGGATTTGCAGCTGTCTGGTGTGTACATGTCAAAATACTGTTTTCATTCTACTATACTTGGACCAAACGTTGGAGCTTCTCCCAAGCCTTGATGCCAGTGCTCTGAGGGATGGATTTCTTTCCATCTTCCACTTTGCTCATCTTAGACCACCACGAACTCAGCCTTCTTTTTATTAGCCAGCAGCGGACAAGGGCTGGAGTAATTTACTGAGTAGACAGATTAACTTGAGTTAGTGAGAGTCCATCCCAGTGTGGGACATGGTACAAGGTGTACCTATAAATGTCTCAGTAGCTGACACTCAAGGAAGACTTTTGTCTTAGGGAGACTTAAGGGACTCTCTGGCCTACTAACATTGCACATGTCTGTCTTGTGTCACAAGACTTCGTGCTGTACTAAGTTGGCTACTGGTCTCTTATGCTAATAATAACAAGAAAACAGTAATAATTGTTAACAATCAGTGGGTCCTTGCCATGCACCAGACACTGTTTTATGGGCTTTACGTGTATAACCCAATTTCATCTTCACAGCAGCCCACGTAGGTGGCTAAAAGCAAGATGCCCATTTCAGAGATAAGGAAACTGATGCACAGATGGGCTAAGTAACTTTATCACAGTCACAAAACTAGGAAGTAGAGGAGAGAGATCATAAGGACAAGCTATCTGCCCTTGTGTATGTAGTTTTCTCACAAGGGTTTGGGTTTCATCTTACCTGAAGGTTAGGTTTAATGTCAGTAGATGCTAGATCCCCATCTTTCCTCCTTGGGCCCCAGGGTAACTCAATCTGTATTCCTATGGAACAATGCTTTAGTAGGTTGCAAATTCCTAATGGAGGTGAGGACGAAAGACTCACTGGAGGACATTGGTAGTGTTCTTGGGACAGAGGACATGTGCTATTCTGGCTTCCGGTATCCTTGCATCCTTCTACTGATAATTGTGTCTGATCTTGCTTTCAGCCTATATGCCATTGGAGGGGTTCCACCCCTGGTTTAGTAAGCATTTAACCTAGGCTTTAAATAAACAGAACATCATATTCTGCCACAGTGATTGAGTCAGGGGTGGGCACAGTAGCCAGTAACAACAGAAGAGAACCAAACAGGCATGCTGGCAAAAAGACTCTTGCAGTCTTTCTTTTGATCAAGTCTGTGAACATGTCCAGTCTGGAGCTATGGCAGCCATCTTAGCACCATGAGGCAAGAGCTGGCTGAGAATGATGCCCAAACCAGAGGAAGGAGAGCCAAGAGATGGCGTAAAAAACCCTCATGTCATGCTTTGCCCACCATGGGTAACTGAGTTTGCTCATCTATGTTACTTCATTAAAGAATCTTAATTGACGTAGTCTCTCATATATGAATATGATTTTATTAGCCTACTCATGGCAGGCCTTTATAAAATGATTAACTAGAGGAAGGTGTATAAACACCTTTTTCTTGCTCATTTACCTGGTCAATATGGTGAATGAAGCCTCATATTCTAGTTTAGCACATACCAACCTGGGGTGTGAAGAGCAATGATTCCACAGGAAGTACTTCAAAAGAGAAAGGGGTTCAGTCTTCCAGGATGAAAGTCAGGCACAGAGAGATTACATCAAGGAATGGGAGAATCAGGATTCAAAAGCAGGTGACCTAGATCAAGAATCCAAACTTTTAATCATTATGATTAATAAACAAATTAATAAATTTATTAAAATTTATTTATTAAAATTTTTGAAAAATTTATGTATATTTGTTGAGGACCTACTATGGATCCATCATAGAATACATCAGTGAATAAGACACAAAAGACCCGTCCCTCGTGGTGTCAGCACTCAAGTATATGTCTGTGGGCAGAAAAGATAGAAAACAAACAACAAAAGTAGTAAGTAGTGTTAGAAGTTGATAAGTTCTGTGAAAAAAGAAATATAAACAATTAAGGGGGGGTGTTCAGGGTAGGCGGGTTCCAGTTTTCAGTAGGTTGGTCAGATTGGACCTCTTTGAAAAAGTGGGATGGCAGAGGCAAGGGAGTTAGCCACAGGGCTGTCTGAGCAAAGAACATTCCAGATGGCAGGATGAGCCATTGCAAAGGCCCAGAGGCAGGAGCATGCCTGGCATGTTTGAGGATGATCAAGGAGGTCAGTGAGTTGGAACCAAGTAGGCAGAATACAGCAGGTGATGAGGTCAGAGAAGCAATGGGGGGTGCAGATCTCTAAAAAGAGTGGCCCCAGCAGGGTTTTGGGCAGGGACATGGCCTGGCTCAGGCTGCTGAAGGAGAATAAGCTGTTGACGGGAAGTACAGGAACAGGGAAGGGAGGTCAGTGGGGAGACACAGTACTAATCCAGGTGAACCGTGCTGGGGGCCCAGACCAGGGAGGTAGCAGTGGAGGTGGTGAGCTTGGAGAAGGTTGGATTCTGAATGTGTTTTTATGGAAGAGATGAAAGAATTTGTAATTATTCCATGTGTGGGGCAGAACAAAAGTGAGCAGTCAAAGATAACTCTAGGGTTTGGGGCAAAACTTGAACAATTCAATTAAATGCCAGTTCTTTGAACTTTACACCTATGGCCAAAGAACCAAACCTCTTCTCTCTGGGGCCACTCTCATTTTATTTTGTGCCAAAGTACCATGTTGGGGGAGTATGCTGCTTTATGACAAAGAAGGTCTACATGCATCATCCCATTTCATTCCCACCCCAGTCCTGAGGTTCTACTCCTATTTGAAAACTAGGGAAACTGAGGCTCAAGGAGCTGGTTGTTCACCCAACCCAGATCACATCGTTGATGAACTGATATTTTCTGTTTTATTCTGTGTTAGTAGAAGAATGTTCTGCTTTTATTATGTCTCAGTAGAAGCAATCGTCTCTTGGTGATAAGATAGCTAATTGCACTTAGCAGATTCATTTTCATAATCTACGTGGTCTATAATTTTTAAGCTGTGAGTGCATCAGAGTCCTTGAAATGGATGGTCCTTCTGAAGGCTTCTCTCTAAACACACTTTCCGTTTGCTTGTAACTTTCTGCAATATCGTGCCTTAAGATCTAGAATTTTTTGTCCTTCCTTTTGTATAAAAATGTACACGTATTATGTTCTGCTTGATTGGAATGCCTGCCTTTGCTGCTGCTGCTGTTTGTTTTTTGGTTGTGGCTGCTGCTGTCTGACATCCTTGTTTTTCCCTACTTTGATTCAAATAACTTGATTATCTCTTTCAGAAGCTGAAACTTTGCTAGTTTTATAAGCAAGACTATGTTTGATAGTGAAGCTGCGGTGTGGGTGGTAGGCAGAGATGGTTTTAAAAATTTAGGAAGGAGGGGCTTCCCTGGTGGCGCGGTGGTTGAGAGTCCGCCTGCTAATGCAGGGGACATGGGTTCGTGCTCCGGTCCAGGAAGATCCCACATGCCGTGGAGCGGCTGGGCCCGTGAGCCGTGGCCGCTGAGCCTGCGCATCCGGAGCCCGTGCTCCGCAATGGGAGAGGCCACAACAGTGAGAGGCCCGCGTACCGCAAAAAAAAAAAAAAAAAAAAAAAAAAAAAAAATTTAGAAAGGAGGCAAAAGTTACTTGAGGGTATATGCCAAGGACAAACCCTGCTGTTTTCTGGAACTTCCATCACTATTTCTTTGCCTATTTCTAGACTAGGCAACCATAGTTTCTTGTTGGGACAGTTACATAGTTGTGCTTTTCATTGTCATTTTCCTGCAGAAGATGAAGCCCCAGGTTTCTGCCCTCTTCTCTTTGAATGCATAATATAAAACACAAAGGCATGACTTTTTAAAAGCTGCATTCATGAAGTGTTAAGGCCACAGAGTTTAACTAAGTCAAGAAATGTGGATGTGGAGGCTTCCTTGAGATGGTTGTCTCCTGCGGTTGTCAGCCTTGTTAACATGTACGCATCTTACGCCACGTCATCAGCTGGATAGAGTCTTCCAGCACATCTGTGACTCCTGTTTTCATCAATGGAAATTAATGCACTGTGGTCAAGAAGAGAATCACTTTGAGTGTGTGGCTATGCACATGAACTTTTAAGAGAATCCTTGCTATGTGGAAGAGAAGAGAAAATGAGAGAGGCAAGGAGGGAAGAGTGACCAAGGTTCAGTATCTCCTCGTGAACTCAACAGGCAGTTCCAGTGGAGTTAACCATTTCATGCCTGGATCGCTGTGATGGCCTGTGACCAGAGCTGTCACCTCCCTCCTTGATCCCCTGGTCATTCCATTCTTTAAGATTGATCTTCCAAAATCACTACTTCTCTGGTGCCTTCCCTTACTTAAAAGCCTCCAGGGAGGGGCTGGGAGGATGAATACAAGGAACACAGAGGATTTTTAGGGCCGTGAAACTACTCTCTGTGATACCATAATGATGGATACATGTCATTATACATTTGTCCAAACCCACAGAATGTACAGCACCAAGAGTAAACCCTCTTGTGAACTATGGACTCTGGGTGGTAATGGTGTGTCAGTGTAGGTTCATCGATAGTAGCAAATGTACCACTCTGGCGGGGGATGCTGAGATGTTGATAATGGGCGGGGGGGCTGTGTGCACATGTGGGGCCTGGGAGGATATGGGGAATCTCTACTTTCCTCTCAATTTTGCTGTGAACCTAAAACTGCTCTAGAAAAATAAAGTCTTTAAAAAAGCCTCCAGTGGCCCCATATTATCTATGGATCAAACACATACTGTTGATCCCAGTGGTCAAGGGCAGTGTGTAACAGGACTCTACCTTAACCCATCCAACACTGTTTAGTGTTCAGTCTTGTCTCCTTAATTACAATCTAGTCAGTAGTTGAATCTAGTCGCTAAAGTCAAGGATAGTGCTTTCGACTGCATTTGTAATATCACAGAATTTACCACAATCCTGAGCACAGAATAGACCCCCGTTAAACCCAGGTGTTGACTTAAACTCATCAGAGGGAAAAGAAAAATCTTTGCTTATTGTCTAAGATCTCTGGAAAAGGAGACTTCAGTATATTCACTGGTGGCCCCTCTCAGTCCCTGAGGACCCATCAGCACCTCTAAGGGTGTTGCCACAGTGAAAAGTTGCAGAGATGGTTGGCATGGATGATGCCTCTGGGTACCACCCCCATCTCGGTATTCATTCGTTCATCCATTCTCCCATCAACAAGTGTGTATGGAGTGACTTCCCTGGTGGTCCAGTGGTTAAGACTTCACCTTCCAATGCAGGGAGTATGGATTTGATCCCTGGTTGGGGAGCTAAGATCCCACATGACTCATGGCCAAAAAGCCAAGACATAAAACAGAAACAATATTGTAACAAATTCAATAAAGACTTTAAAAATGGTCCACATCAAAAAAAAGAAAAAAGAAAAAAAGTGTATGGAGCATCTAATCTGCTCTCAGCATGGAGATGTGGTTCTGAAAGACACAAAGTCCTGCTCTTGTGGAGCTTGCGATCTGTCGTGTGTGTGTGTGTGTGTGTGTGTGTGTGTGTGTGTGTGTGTGTGTTAGGGAAGAGGGAGACACAGCAAACAAGTCTTCTGACACCGGCAAATGTCTGGCAAGAGGGGCTGTACTGGGTTGCATGGTGACCCTAAAAAGAAATCTTCACGACCCAACCACTGGAACCTGTGAATATGACTTATTTGGAAAAAGGGTCTTTGCAGATGTGATTATGCTAAGGATCTTGAGATGGTTTCATCTTGGATTATCCAGCTGGGGCTTAAAGCCAATGATGAGCGGAGACAGAAGAGGGGAAGACATAGATGCGGAGGAGAAGGCCATGTAGAGGCAGAGGCAGAGAACTCAGGCGGCCACCAGGAGCTGGAAGAGGTGAGAACAGATTGTCCCTTGGAGCCTTAGAGGGAGCAAAACTCTTGACCCCTTGATTTTGGACTTCCGACCTCCAGAACTGGTAGAGAATCAACTTCTGTTGTTTTAAGTCCCCAGTTGGTGGTGGTTTGTTACAGCCACCTCAGGAAAGAAATACAGGGGACAAAATCACCTCTGATAAGAAGCATTACCCTCAGGTGAGGAAGTTTGGGGCAGATCTGAGGAACCACAAGGACGCAGGTGAGGTTGGCATCGTAGTGAGTGAAGCCAGAGAAGTGGATGGAGCCACAATCATGAGGAATTTAGAGTTTAGTGTAGGTGTGAAGCGTGTTAAGCACAGAAGGTTTCAGGAAAGCCAGCTTATATATTTAGCAGATTTCCCCCAGTACCTTGTGGACTGTGTGTGTGGTGGAGGGAAAGTGAAGCTGGGATTCCTTAGGAGGGGCTGCAGTCGAACTGGCTTCTGACCCAGTGAGCCTTGCAGACCTTCCTCTCATCCAGGGCATTCTTGGGGGAGGCAGCCCAGGTGAACACAATTCCTCCTCCAGTTATTCCAACAGCCAGGCCTTGAGTTTGATATTCCACGTGATCGGAAAGTTGAAAGGCACCCCAGAGATGGTTAGTTCATTGATTTCGTGTTAAGATGAAGAAACTGAAGCTTAAAGGAGGAAATGACATTGACCTCACATCCGTAGGTAGGTAAGTTTTCACGGGCAGAGCTGAAACCTGCAGCCAAGCTTCCCCTGTTTTTTCCCGATGGGCTTTCTTTACTTGTACAGATTAGTGCAGTGACCAAGGGTATCATTTGAATTTTACAACCACCCCATGAGATGTACAGTATCAACACATAATTCTTATTTTATAAATGCAAAATATATATAAATTAAAAAACAAGGAGGATCAGAGAGGTGAGGTGATTTGCCCAAGGTCACACAGCTTTCAAGGGGCATATCTGTCAATCAATCTTGGGTCTTCCATCCCTCCCAGAAACCTCCATGTCCCCTGCTGGATCTTACAAAGTGCTAACACAGCTACCTCAATCTTAAAGTCTTCCACCATTCCTTTGCCTCCGGTGACCTCTTTCCAGCTTGCAAGTTTTCGATTTATGATTATATGGTGTTCCTTGCCCTTTAGGCAAATTTGATTTCATCCTCCAGACACAAACTCTTTCACAGTGAAGGTTGCAACTAAAAAGAAAAAGAACAAGGAAAAGGGTTAATATAGGATGTGCTGGATCTGAAAACAATTTCAGAGGTAATGCGGGGTCCGTGAAGCCTGTATACATTTCCTGATAGCTGAGGAAAGCATGACGCTGAACTGTTTTGCCTCCCAATGTGTGTCATGTGCAATATAAGAATAAAGGTTCACATAACACGGAAGCTGTGACCAAAGCAGGAGGCCGGGAGATTCAATGCTAATAGTGACAGGGTATTTCTCACTCAGGGGAAATTAGCCATGGATGCTGTGCTTTCATCTATATCTGTATTTGGTCGAAAAGTGCTCCAGAGTCTTCTAACTTCACCCCTGCATCCTTGATAAGAGAGAAACTACATTCTAAGTAAGTAATCTGACATGCTATCACTTGTCTCTTGAGTCCTGCCTTGAGAAGAATACACACAGTTATTAAAGAAAAACTGTTCTGTGTCTATTTATCCAATCTACAAATTTGATCACAAAATATATATCAAGCCCCTACTGTGTGCCAGGCTTCGTGTAGGTGCTGGGGACACATTGGGCTCTCTGTTCATGGGTTGTTCAGTGTGGAGTGAAGAGAGATTTTTGAAGTGGGTGAATGCTGTGACATAGACAGAAGGAACAGGTTGGCTTATGGTGCTGGGAGGACTGGGTGGTCCCCCCAACATCGAGTAGAAGGACTGGGGTCAGGGGGAGAAGGAACCACGGTCAGAGATGGCAAGATGGTCCGGAACCTACGATCTCAAAGCCCCCAGAGGCTGAATGGGAATGTGGGGCTGGAATGTAAAGTCCAAGAGTGGCTAGAACTCAGTGGGAGTTGCTGGTCAGGGCAAGGGCTCAGTGCTAGTCTCTGAACAGCAGGCAGGGCGGCATCTCCTTGGTGTACTGGATGCCGGTGTTTCTTTCCACGGGACTGAGGCAGTGCTACACTGCCTTGGTGCTTCAGCTCCTGGTGCAGTCAGTGGAGGGGGGCACCTCAGGCTGGCTCTGGGCTCCTCAGTGATCAGCCAAAGTGGGGAGATGTGGTCCACAGGTTCTTCAGCCTCTTGGCTTCTGGATGGAAGACGTGACAAGAAGAAATGATGCTATATCAGTCGGCTTGGGCTGCCATAGCAATACCCCAGACCAGGTGGCTAAAACAACAGAAATTTATTTCCTCACAGTTCTGGAGGCTGAAAGTCCAAGATCAAGGTGTCAGCAGGGTTGGTGTCCTCAGACGACACCCCAGTGGATCATGAATTTAGAGCACAAAGCCCTCTTGGTGCCAGAAATGCAACTTGTGAGAACTTTGACTTTCCTGAACTTGGCCATGCCATCTTGCAGAGGTTTCAGCAAAAACCCAATAGCTGGTAATGCTGATGCATTTGTTTCCTAATCATTTACTTATGTACCTGCTTCTCCTGCTAACCACGGGCTCTTAAAGGACAGAGACTTTATTTCACAGCCTACTGCCCAGAACCGACCCCAGCACATAGTAGGGACATATCTGTGTAATTGAATTTGTTGACGTTGCATTCAAAGTTGAATTGGTCTCTGTACCTAGAAAGAAGGGTGTGAAAGGGGATGTTTAACTGGAGGTCAAGCAGCAGAGAAGCCAGACAAACATCTGGCCTTTGGACCCCACGTTGCCCCTGACAGCGGTCCCTGTGACCCTGTCTAGCAGACATGGTGCCGATCCTAAAAATCCAGCCTGTATGCCAGTTCCTTTTCTCACCAGCCAAGTCCAGGGCTATTCTGTTCAGGCTTAATTAAGTGGGACGTGAAAGTCGGGAACAGCCATGTGCCTACCCCTTCCTCTCAGATTCTCCCCAGATCCTTCATTTTCCTAGGAGAGACTTGGTAAGAGGACGGTAGTTCTTGGCTGGCTGCCCATCTGCGGAGCTGTGCTGTGTCTTCCCAGAACTAAAATGAGTCTGGGGCTGCAGCGTCAAGGGGGAGGCATCCTTGTTGGAGCTCATTCAGCACGTCCCATCAATCTTCTCCGTGTTCTTCTTGTGACAGGTGGGACAAACCTCTCCATTTTCCCAGCAGCCACTGGAAAAGAAAGGCCATCAGGTAGAAAATAGGAAGAAAGACAGATAGTGGGGAGAGACGGGCAGAGAGAGAGAGAGAATGAATCTGTGTGTTTCTATCCATTTGTGAGTTTACCAAAATGCTAGCCTTTGTGCAAAGGAAAACATTTCATGTTTCTGCTGCCTGACCATGAAACTCATCAGATCAGAAAAATAAATTAAAAGAGAGGCAGCCCTTGTTACATTTTATGTATGCAGATAATTGAAAGAAAGTGAACAAATAGAACACGCAAATTGTACATATAACGGCTTACTAGATAGAATATTTTTTTTAATGAATAAGATTCAGAAACCGTATCAATTACATTTTACGACTGTCAGTGTGTCTGTCTCTTATTTTTATTTTCTTTCTGCTGGCCATAACTGAATTAGTGCTTTCTGATTCAAAGCTTTTTTTCCTTTGGCCAAAAGTTTAAGGAGATATCACCTATCTCCTTATTTTCTGTCTTCCTTCACGTAGCTCTGAGCACAGAATTATGGTCTCTTTTTCCAAATGCAGGGGCAAGTGGCTGGTGTCCCTCCATCCAGCCCTCGATGGGGACTTCCTCCCATCTGTAATCTGCTCCAGCTAATAATCACACTGGGCAGCTCTTACCGTATGCAAGGTGGGATGTCACCCTTAAGAACAAGAGTCTGTTGGTGTAGTTTTCACCATGAATAGGCCATTTTTTTTTAAATTAAAAAATTCTGAGATTAGTTATTTCCTGCTGCCTTACTCATTTGGTTCATGCATGCTAATGCTGCAAAAATAAATATTAATGTAGCATGCCTTGCTGGAGCAGGTCTTTGGGGGAGGTTGGTGAATCTGTGTGTAGCACATCTGAACCTCCTGCCATCAAGATGGTAATTAGGCTAAACTCGAGTGCAAGTACATTGTTTGGAGTGATTCTATGAGTAACCAGAAAGCTGTGGATCCCTCTTCTAACTGCCTCTGAGTTCGGCTGATTCTTCTTTAGTGAAAGCCGTATTTTGGGGGAGTCCTTATGTTAATGCTGTGTGAGCTGATTGTCTTGTCAACACTAGGATATGAGTAGAGGGTGAAGCACTTACGTAATTCTGAGCAGAAAATCTTTAAATAAGGATCAGCAATCCAGATTGCCAGAGGGTAGGGAGAGAGTAGGAGAAACAATAACTCACCGATGAAATGTCATCGGCTAATGACAATGTGAGAATGGCAGCCTGAGGAGTAAGAAAGGACAAAATAAGAAACACTCTCACCTGGTCTCCTCTTAGCCAGATTGTTTTGCACCATTTCATTTGTATCAATCAGCTACTTTAGAGATGAAGTGGATCTTAGAATTTGTGTAGTTTTACCTCCCAAACACCTCAAATGAATTCAGTGAGGAAGGAAAACCTCCAACACATCAGATGCATGTTTGATTGTGTTCTGCCTGAATCTCTCCAGCTATGGGGAGCTCAACACGTTTCATGCCAGACTTTTTGATTGTTAGTACTAATAGTTTGAACCTTATTACTTCTTTGTGGTTTTGGTTCAGAATCTTTTGGTTAAAATTGGTAGGGGAAAAAAAAATCTCTCAAACTAATGAAGTTTAAAGGGGAATTTTTTTTTTGGTTCACATACTTTGAAGACTCCAGGTAGGATGGGCTTCAGGTGCAGCTTGATCCAGGGCTCAAAGTATATTGTCAGGCCCCATCTCAGAGCTATTGCCTCCTAGTTGGCTCCATTCTCAGGCTCTACTTAGTGGCCTCTGACAAGTTCAGGCTCATTTTTTTCATGATGTCAGACCAATGGCTCCTTCCTAATTTGGGGGAAGCCCATTGGCCCAAACTGGGTAATATATCAGTGCCTTAATGTCTCAGTTTGGGTCCCACACACCTACAGAGCCTGAGACTAGGACTTGAGTGCAGGTAGTCCATTTGGGAGGTGAGCCAAGTAAAGGAGGAAAAGATAATAAAAGTTATGTTATTGCGCTGATTATTGCTATGAACAAACAAGTCTCTATCTCACTGAGGACCAGGACTCTCTGAGAAATTGTATAGAATGTGTCTTGGAATTGTTCCTCTGAAGGACACGACAGTGGGTCAATTGATATTCCATCTTGCGTCCCTGTTGGTTGATGATTATACTTAAAGGCCATTTGTACCCTTTCCCTGTGCCACTCTGAGGTGCCTCAACTCAGACCGAATGAGCTGGGGTAGGAAGTGGGCTTCAGAAAATGACCTGAGGCAGGAATGCAGAGAGACAAGGCCGGTGCTTGAGAAGCAATGGTACCAATGTTCTGGGACGTGGGCGCCCAGGCTCAGAAGAAATCACAGGTGGATCGAGGGTTACAGAAACTGTCTGCCATCACTGATCAGGGACTGTGGCCTGGAGCATGGACTAAGCTGCTTGGCTTAAACCTTGATCACAGGCTATGTCCTTGAAGCTGGGAATGGAAGCTGCTTAAACTGCGTGTGATGAGAATGAAAGAAATCATCACCCAAGAACAAAATCAGGTTACTATTACCAGGAAAAAAAAAAAAAGGATGCCTGTTGGGGAACAAAATTGAAAAATATCTACTATACCTCTGTTGAGCCAGAAATCTGCCTTCTTATAACTTCCAGACATCAGTTGGAATGCTGCCTCTGAAGAGAATATAGAATTAGCAGTGGGTTTTTTCCCCTATGAATGATAGCCCTTAAAATATTAGGAGATAGTTAGCATGTCTACTTTTGGTCTTCTTTTGTCTGGTCCAGTATAGATACACTTGGTTTCTTTAACTACTCTTTATATGATATGGTTTCTAGGACCTTTTGTGGTTCTAGGCACCCCCCCTCCTGACACCCCCATCATTAGACTTCTTTACCTGTCACTCCATTAACTGAGCACAGCAGGAAAGATGGGGTCAGACCCATCACAATAAGAATGGATGTAGATAAGATAACCCTGGGTCAAGATATTGCAAACATCCTATGAGGTCACACTTGAAGAATATTTTATGATGTTCCAATTATTTGAAAGTAGAGGACCTATGTATGACTCTCTATTCATCAGAAAATACTTTCCTCCTGCATTACCTAGTAACGGCTAACTCTTGACTATTATCGAAACTTTATGTTAACTCATTTTGTACAATGTTCCTCAGTGGACAAATGTTGGCTTGACCTGCCCAGTGTGTCTGTCCCTTCTCCTGGTAACAGAAACCTGAATGACCTCTGAGGAGCCAGCCCCACTTCCATGTTCAGCAGGTGAGGCTTGGATGGACAGGTGGTGAAATACATCATCTGCTTTTGGCCAGAGTCCTCATGCCCCTCTCCAAAGAGTTTGTTGAGTGATGAGCTAGTGATTCTGGCCTGGCCGATTGGCATAATCCCATTACTGGCCACCATGATGGGTCTGTGGATGGGCACCAAGGTGGTTCATTTGGAATGCCTCTTAAAACGTAGGCCTGGAGATGCTGGCAGCCACTTGCTACCACATGGAGCCTGAGGATGAAGCCACAGGAGCAGCATGTGACAGCAGGAAGCCAGCTGCATCACATCCTTTGGGTTTCTGAGTCCTGCTGGGATTGAAAATCTAGTGTGGACTAGTCATCGTGTGAGACAATACATTTCTGCTTCTGCGACGAAATGAATCTTAATTAATACATTCGTGACATTAAGATATTTAATAGATTGTATCAAATAATGGAAAAATAAGTGGTTTTAAGTCAGACATTCTAGGGTTTAGCCTGATACCACCACTCTCCAGCTAGGGATGAGATCAGAGTCAATTTCCTTATCTCTATGCCTGGGGTTCCACTTTCAAGAAGTTCAAACCCAGATAATATAAAATGGTAAAATGAAGTAAAATGATAGAATATGGGTATCACTGCCTATTTTTATTAAATGACGTGGTTAAAAAAATCATGTAATAGTTCAGTATGGTCAGAATAATAGTTTCATGGGCTCATCCCTGGATGATGGAACAACTACGGATGTTCATAACACAGTCCCATCCTGCCAAGCAATCTGCAAGGCATTTTTAGAGGGATTATTTCATTTATTCTCAACAACCCTATGAGGCACGCACTACTATTATTCTCGAATCAGGCATGAGGAAACTGAAACTCAAAAAGATCAAGTGATCTGTCCAAGGTCATGCTGCCAGGACACAGTAGAGTTAAGGTTTCTCCAGACAGGCTGATTTCACACCAGGTGCTCTGGGCCATTATTTTAGATCACCATTTCATCTTAATAGAAATTTCATGAGTAATGATAGAAATCTGTGTTTTTGCCAGTTGGGGTGCCCAAACACCGTAACACCGGTGGTTAAAAGTGTACATTCATGCCTTTGTTTTCAAAGTAACATAATAACAGCATGTCTTTTCCTGAATGACTCACCTTGGGCTTTCCGGCTTTCGGACCTCTGTCTTCATGGTACTCTTGAAACATACAGGCCTTCATCTCCTGCCCAATTTCCCCCTGCTTGATTGTCATTAATTGCACAAACAACTTGACAGCAATAAAAAGGAAAAGTTGAAAGATAGGAAAATAACCTATAGTTCTATCCATTCTTTAAATCTCAGATTAAATGCCACCTTCCCAGGAAATTATCCTTAGAGTGTCCAGCTACCCACATGCATACATGTGTATGTGCGTACACACACACACACATACACACGCACACCTTATTAGATAGGATCATATCTTTCTCTTACTGAACTGCAAAGCAGGGCCTAGGCCTGGTTCATCTCTGCTTCCCCCATGGCACCCTGAAACCGGCCTTGCCCACATTACCTGCTCAGTAATTATCGATTGAATTGTAAACAGCATATAGTAAAATTTTATGATCCTCTTCAAGGGACAGTGAGTAATTACACTGATTTGCAGTCAGCCAAATTAGCTGATATCTGGCTCTTAGTCTTGGCAAGCCTCCGGATATTTCTTAAAAGTTGACATTCTTCCTGGACTTGCAGTCTGACTGCACGAGGCTCTCTAGGGAATAAAAATTAGCCTGCTGTCTGAAATGTTTATGAAAACAGCTAAATTTAGATGATCAAAGATTTCAGGAATCCTGGGGCCTTTGAGGTTGAAGACTGTGGTATTATTTACAAGCATCTTGAACAGTAAAGATTTTTCTTCATAAAGTCCCCTTGTGAGGCATTGAAGGTTCTACTCGGAAGCCATTTTAATTTCTCATTATTTGACAGAATGAAGCAAGTTCTTATTTAAGCAGCCTACTCGGGAATTTCAGTTTTCTCTGTTCATCCACCCCATCCTAACTTTTAGAGGAGGAGGAGTGCTGCTTTTGACCAAACTGGAATTACTTCTAAGAGAGAAGGCAGATGGATAGCTTAAATTTAATGTGTGGATTAATTTGCCATCTCGAATCAAAAATGGAACCTGCTCAAAAGATTCCAAAAGGATGTATCTGCCATAAATTTGCTGAAATTTGGGGAGCAGGTTGAAGTCACGGAGATAAGGACCTTGCTCTGAGGAATGCTTTTACAACATAAAGCTCCTAATATAAATTTGACTTATGCCAGGTGGGGAGCTGGTATTATTTTGGCTGGATCCTAAGCAGTGATTCTCCCTGGTGTCTTGGCAGGAGAAGAGGAGGGACAGGAAACGCAGATGGGGAGGAAGAGTGGGGAATGAGGTTCTTTGTGTAACCAGTTAAGGCCTCAGAGAGCAAAGTCAGAGGAACCTGTTATGGTGGGAAGGTAAAACGCCCTGGTGTGTCAGTTTCTGGGGTGGCCATTTGGTTTGCACTGAATCTCCCTCTGGGGGAAGCAGTATGTAGGGTTATGGGGATCCCCAGCTCAGGTGGGCACAGCAGGTCCTCCCCTGGATCACCCCCAAATCTGTGACACTGGGCAGATTGTTCAGCCTTGCTGAGACTCTCAGGTTCCTCACCTGTAAAGCAGGAACTATGACAGTACCCACCTCACATACTGTCCACGGAACTAAACAAGGTGATTCGAGTGAAGCTTATAAAGTCCTTAACCCAGGGCCTGGCACATTAGTATCATTAAACTACTGCATATATACAATGGAATATTACTCAGCCATAAAAAGAAACGAACTTGAGATATTTGTAGTGAGGTGGATGGACCTAGAGTCTGTCATACAGAGTGAAGTAAGTCAGAAAGAGAAAAACAAATACTGTATGCTAACACATATATATGGAATCTAAGAAAAAAAAAAGGTCATGAAGAACCTAGGGATAAGATGGGAATAAAGACACAGACCTACTTGAGAATGGACTTGAGGATATGGGGAGGGGGAAGGGTAAGCTGGGACAAAGTGAGAGAGTGGCATGGACATATATACAGTACCAAACGTAAAATGGATAGCTAGTGGGAAGTAGCCGCATAGCACAGGGAGATCAGCTTGGTGCTTTGTGACCACCTAGAGGGGTGGGATAGGGAGGGTGGGAGGGAGGGAGATGCAAGAGGGAAGAGATAGGGGAACATATGTATATGTATGACTGATTCACTTTGTTATAAAGCAGAAACTCACATCATTGTAAAGCAATTATACTCCAATAAAGATGTTAAAAAAATAAAAAAATAAATATAAATAAGAAATAAACTACTGCAAAGCATCTGAAAGAAAATGCAAGCGGGACATTGCGTTGAAATCTAGTGGATCAGTAGCAAAATCCTCCTTCGTCATGCAAATAGGACAGAATGCTGCAGAAGGGCATTCCATAAACACCTGAGAGTCGCCTTCAGCCCTGACCCACTAGGTCTTGGATGCACAGCTTTTGCAAAAGGACAGAAGACAGCTCAGCCACGAGGCAGGGGAAGGGCAGGGGTGGGAATATGGCGCTTTTCCCCAGCTGCTACCACCTGGCTCAGTGTCTATAAGGATAGTTTGTTTGTAAACAGAAAGCTCCAAATTGCCACTCTTTGCCAATCCCCTGCCCAAGTGGGAAGAAGAACCTGTGATGAGCCACAGCATCAGTAATTACTGTCACTAGCTCTGCTACAGAGTTTGAGGACTGGTGTTGTAGGTGGAGGAGGCTGCTCATCAGACTAACAGGAGGACCGGATGGGAGTCAAGGCTGGGAATCACTAAAGGCCACTGAGAGCCAGGCCACTGATCCCTTCTGGGAAAAGAAGTTTCCTTTGAAGCTCAAGAAGGATTTCTCCTCTTTGTCTTCTGAGGCAGGAACTAACTTGCCCCCGGTTTGCCCAAGGAGGGATAAAGGCTAGGGAAGCTGCTGGGAGGTGTAAGGGAAATGCTTTTGTTAGAGAGACATCCCAGCCAAAGCTTGGAATTTATCCAAGCCCAGCCCAGCCCTTAGGAATTGCTTGGGTGGAGTCATTATCACCAGATAGGATGTCAGGCAGGTTTAGACCCATGAGTTCCCCTCTGGGTTTCAAAGCAGCCAAGAGCAACCCTTCTGAAATCCAGATCATGAGTTCCAGTAAGAGGCAAGACACTCTCTCCAGGTGCAGGAGTCAGCAAGCCCCGCTGCCCTGGCCGGTTTTACTGCCCTGGGCGGCTTTGCTGTTCTGGCCCTTCCTGGCATGTCATCAATCACCTGCTATCACAACTGGAGACATCTGGTTGGCAGGTTCCTTGCAAGGGATGACCCTATGCCTTCAGGGCTTAAGCATGCAGAGTTTGGAGCCAGACTGCTTAGATTCAGATCCTATTGCTACCACCTCCCAGCTGGGTGTCTTTGGGCAAGTTGCTCAGCCTCTCTGTGCCTTGGTTTCCTCACCTGCAAAACGGAGATGATAATACTTGTTTCACAGGACCACTGTGGGGGTCACATCGGTCCAGATGTGTAAAATCCTGACAGTAGTATCTGGCGCATAGTAAGCCTTTGACAAATGTGAGCCATTTTCATCTTTACTTCTCCAGGCAGCTGATTCCAAACTTGGTTAGACCTAAACATGAGGAAATTCTTTCTTCAAGGGCTTTAGGTGTGTATCTGGGCTGTACCACATAGTAGATACGTATTTGGCGCAAGGGAATTACTTTTTTTAAGCTATGGTTCCCCATCTGTAAAATGGGGATCATATTAGCATGGGTTTTGCAACGTTGTTGGAAAGATTAAATGAGATACTCCATGTAAAATGCTTTGTCCCGCATTAAATAAGTATTGCAGTGTTTGTGTGTGTGTGTGTGTGTGTGTACATGTATCCTATATGTTAACGTGTGTGCATTTGCAAGCAATAGAAAATCTACCTGAATCTGACTTAAGTGATATAGAAATGTATTATAGCATCTAACAGGAAGCTCCAAGGCAGGGTGAGCTTCAGGGCTGGTTGGTTCAGAGGTTCAATGATATCATTAAGGACCAAGGTTCTTCCCATTTCTTTGCCCTGTCATCCTCAGGGTGGTAGCCAAATGGATGAAGCAGATCTAGGAGTCATCCAGATATGACCATATCCAGAGAAGAAGAAAGATGTGCTTTTTCTATGACTTCCTCTTAAGAGTAAGAAAAATGCCCTGGAAGCATCCCTTCCCCCAGCAGAATTTATCTAATGTCTCACTGAGCACATTTACATCTCATGCCTATTCCAGAACCAGTTACTGGAAGGGGCGATTCCTTCAGACTGATCAGCCTCTCCTGGAGCTACCATGAGGTGTTTCCTATAAAGGGGAGAGAGGACATCTGAACAAGGTTGGGATTCTGTTAAGAATAAAGAAGAGGAGCAGATGCTGGGAAGGCAACAGCGTTCATCCCAGAGTCTAAACTTATTTCTCAGTAGCTTCTCCCTCACACCCTCTATACCCAGGGCACGTTTAGTCCCTTTTCAAATTTTAAAAGAGCGCCTTCATGTTCTTTCTTCTCCAGGCATCTTTACTCCCACTAGTGGAATGAAGGAGCCCAGCTCCATGGCTTTTTGTGTTTTTTTAAATATTTATTTATTTATTTGGTTGCTCCGGGTCTTAGTTGCAGCAGGTGGGCTCCTTAGTTGCGGCTCCAGGGCTCCTTAGTTGCGGCATGCGAACTCTCACTTGCGGCATGCATGTGGGATCTAGTTCCCTGACCAGGGAACGAACCCCAACCCCCTGCATTGGGGGCATGGCAACTTATCCACTACGCCACCAGGGAAGTCCCCACCCCCATGTTTCTTATACTAACAAGGGCTGCCACATTCAGAGCAGGCATGGTCCTTCTAATGTTAAAGGTGGATCTAGTCTTAAACTTCAAGTGATTGGTTCAGAAGGATTTAGAATGATACAAACTGCCTGATGCGATGGGCTCAAAGATGCATGGGCAAATTTGTAACCCCATGGGTGCAACTAGAGATTTCTGACTGAAGTTAAGTCAGAAAGACAAAGACAAATCCTATATGATATCACTTATAATGTGGAGTCTAAAATATGGCACAAATGGACCTATTTATGAAACAGAAACAAAATCAGGGACATAGAGAATAGACTGGTGGTTGCCAAGGGGGAGGGGTGTGGGAGAGGGTAGGAGTGGGAGTTTGGGGTTAGCAGATGCAAACTACTATATATAGAATGGATAAAAAACAAGGTCCTACTGTAGAGCACAGGGAACTATATTCAATATCCCGTGATAAACCATAATGGAAAAGAATATGAAAAAGAATGTGTATATATATATGTATAACTGAGTTGCTTTGCTGTACAGCAGTAATTAACACAACAATGTAATTCAACTATACTTCAATTTAAAAAAAAAAAAAAGAAAAAAGATGCATGGGCGGGCTTCGCTGGTGGCGCAGTGGTTGAGAATCCGCCTGCCGATGCAGGGGACACGGGTTCGTGCCCCAGTCCGGGAGGATCCCACATGCCGCGGAGCGGTTGGGCCTGTGAGCCATGGCCACTGGGCCTGCGCGTCCGGAGCCTGTGCTCCGCAACGGGAGAGGCCACAACAGTGAGAGGCCCGCGTACCGCAAAAAAAAAAAAAAAAAAAAAAAAAAGATGCATGAGCAATCCCACATCAGTGGAGTCAGGGTCTCTGTGCATGCAGCTGCCATGAGCACAGGTCAGGCCTGCATGACCTGGGCTGCCGAGAAGAACGGCAGCCCCTTCCTCATCGCTAGTGGGCCACCACAGAGAACAGGTTCTAGGAGCCCAGAGAAAGCAGGCTGATGTGATAAACCAAGCTGTTTACCCTTGTTATGGATTGAATGCTTGCACCTTCCCAAGATCCATAAGTTGAAATTCTAACCCCCAATGTGATGGTATTAGGATGTGGGGGGCCTTAGGTGACTGTGTCATGGGGGTGGAGACCTCGTGAATGGGACAAGTGTCCTTAGAAGAAGAGATACAAGAGCTTTGCTCCCGTCCATGTGAAGGTACAACCAGAAAGCAGCCTCTGCAAGCCAGGCGGGAGGCCCTCACCAGACACCAGATCTGCCAGTGCCTTGATCTTGGACTTCCCAGCTTCCAGAACTGTGAGAAATAAATATTTGTCTTTTAAGCCACGCAGTCCATGGTAATTTGTTATAGCAGCCTGAGGGGACTAAGACAGTTATGATAATGGCTGATGTGTCACCATTCTGGCAAAACCGATTGGATTTTAAATGTTTTTGTTTATTTTGTTTTGTGTATCTGGAATCAGTGGCTTCAGCCTTCATGCCAATGTCCTTTCCATCACCTCCTGTTCACATCTTACTGGTTCTTCCAAGTCTGGTTCAGACACCATCTCTTGGCTGAATACTTCACTGGTGGCTAAGCTGGAGGTCACCTTTCCCTCCTCTGATGCTTCAGCCCCGTTGCTGTGTCTCACTCCTGCTGCACCCAGCACACTCTACCGACCTGATATTTCAGTTATTGATAAACTCATACATTCTCTCCTCTAGACAGTTAGCCTCTGGAGAAGAGGCCAATGTCCATCACCTTTTATATTTGCCTCCTACCCAGTGCCCCGCCAGGGCATGGGGGTTGGAGTGTAGTATAAAGAACATCATCTACAGAAGAGGAATTCTGAACTCCAAGTTGGCATCAGCCACAATTTGGGGCTCAATTTTCCTTAACCATGAGGTGAAAGGATTGGATAAACATTTCTCTCAAGTTCCTTACAGTCAAGAAGGCTTTTGATTAAGTGTGGAGCAAATGTGGGAAGGTGGAAGAGAGGATTGTAGACATGTGTGTGTGTGTGTGTGTGTTTGTGTGCACGCCCACCATGTTGAGTAGGGGGAAGAATGGTTAGCTTCCTCCTTGACATGTCATATGGGCATCCACGTACGTTTTCTACATGAGACTTGCTCTAGGAGCTAACACAGAGGAAGGTAAAGAAACTTGACTGTTTTTCTCATTAGAAAGGCAAATTACGGGATAGTAACTTACAGGATAAGAAGGGACTTTATAATTAAACAGAAGTGGGTTTGAATCATGGCCCCATGAATTAGAAAGTGTAATTTTGGACAAACTGTTTAATCTTTTTGGGCCTCAGCTTCCTTAACTGTAAAACTGGGATGATAAGAGGATTAAATTTGATAAAATATCTAAGGTACATGTTATGAAGATTAAATTAGGTAATATAGCTAATGCACCCAGCCTAAGACCTGGCATATAGACAGTGAAACAATAATTATTGTTGCTGAAGATCTTGTTAAATATAAAGATGAAGACACTAATGTTAAGGCCCCAAGGAAATGTTTGTGTGCTCTCCATTTCCTTCTGATGATAATAGAATTAATTCACAGTCCTGGTATATGGGGAGAGGAAGTCCCCTCTTCTTTGCTCTTCTCTATTTTCTTCCTTCTCCTTGACTTTTAAAGGAAAAATAACCCAATTCCTCTTTTTAAAAATGTTAACACATTTTCCTTGTTAGATAGAAGTTCTTTAAACCCACTCTACCTGTGGGTCTTACGCTCAGTGTAAATCCTCCCTAGAAGTTTCTGGCTTCTTTTGAAGGTTTGCTTGGGGTCCTTCCTCATAACGCCTTTTAAGGATAAGCAGCTCAAACTCGTACCTGCCCAGGTGATAGGAGATTGACTGGGAAGGTGTCCTCCTTTTCTGAGAAGAAAGGCATCCTGGCTAATCCTTGGCAGCCAGCGGAGGAGAGAGGATGCTTGCAGACCGAGATGCCTTCAGGATCTTTCCTGCCAAGAATGAGTGGCATGTGAACAAGGCTCTGCTCAGCAATTCTGGGCAGATGTCCAAGCCCCGCTAGGGTGGTCCCCAAGGCCCTGGAGGAATGATGCCAAGAATCTGAGCACTGCCAAATAGCTCTCCACCTCAGGCGTCATTCTGGCCGCTTAATGCTCCTGCCAAGCTGTTTCTAGATCAGTCTTCTAAACTTCCTCATAAAATTCCCAGAAAAGGAATTGGAAAACCTGGAAATTGTGGGGAAGCATTTGGATCTCCTCCATGATGCTGTGGAAGTGATTATCATTAAAAAACTAAAAAGAGTGGCTTGGAGAAAGTGACAGGCTTGCCACTAGTGGTTACACGAGCCTTTACATAGCTCAGGTAACCCTAGCCACCGGCTCTCATGGGACCGTGTGTTTGGGCTTCGTGGCCTGAGAGGCACGTGTGCATGAGGTCTCCGATGCCCACCTGTTGGCTCAGACCGTCTCCCAGAGTGAGACCCATAGGGCTTCTTAGGGAGGTGAAACGTATCTTGCTGATGGAACAAGACATAAGAAAGGGTTCATTTACAAAAAAAGCCCCACAGTTCCTTTGATCTCCGGGGTGATGCCAGAGCTCTCAGGGAGCGTGATGATGCTGGAACAGATTCCCCATATAAATCAGCCTGTGGACCTCAGAGAATTGAAGTTAGAGGGAAAATGACCTGGAAACTATTTGATTTCAATAATTTGAGACCCAGTAGGGTCTAATCCTCCTTTGGACTGTCAATAGTTTTAGCCTAGGGCAAACAGAATGGAAATCGGAAGAAAAATAAGCGCGTTTTGGCAGCCTATGCAACTGAAGGCAATTTTTTAAAGTCCTAGAGAAAAATCTTTGTGTTGTGAGGCTATATACCTATGCGTGGGTAATGGCATGTTTTTGTTTGTTATCACTGCACGTTTCAGTGTCTTGGCCATTACTGAAATGATGGAAAATTGCTGGACGCTGTTAAGTTTGAGGCTGTGAGTGAAAATGTTAAGAGTTAGTACTTGTGGGGGTTGGAGATTTTTTGCTTCATTTTTTGTTCTCTTATTGTTGTAAAGGGTACACTTTTGATGGGAAGTCCATATAAGTTTATTTAACTACTCTAGAACCAAGATTTCTTTCCCTCTCTTTCCTCCCTTCCTTTTCTTCTCTTTCTCCTCCCTCTTTTTCTTTTCTTCTTTTTTTTTTTTTGGCTTGCCTTAAAACCAGATGGAGGTAGAATTACACGTTCAACCTAAGGCCCCAGTGTGTCCCCATCACAAAATATAATTCAGGAAAATGCTGCCTTCAACTGAGATGTCCAGCTGTGTCTGCTTGAAATCTTTAAAGCCACCATTTTCAATACCTGCCCATGCATTCACAGTTAGAAGCGTTTAAAATTCCAATAAAACACACAGTCTAAAAATGTCTTAGCTCTAGCTACTAGGTTGTTCCTAACAGCAAATGTAAATAGATGGAGAGCTTGAGCTTCTTAGCAAAGCCTTTGGAAATATGTCAGTGTCATTGCACACAACTGGGTAAGCACTTTCTTTTTAAGAGCCCTGATGCATTTTGAAAGATGTACAACACACACACTTTTACCTGCTATGTGGGGTGGCTGCTACTCATGGAAGAGCAGGGAGGAGGATCAGGTGCCAGGTTTGTGCATTTCTCGAGTCCCTGCCAAGACTCATGAGTGAAGGAAGCACTTCGGCTTGAAAGCTCTTTAGCCCCCAGCGTTTGCTGTTAGCTCTTTAGAGAGTGGAAGAACTTTCTGTATATTTGTCTCACTTCATGTTCATGGACATCATCACATGACACTGATGGGCCCACTGGAGCTGGAGGACCTCTCATACCCATTGAAGATGGTGAAATCCTTTGTCCACCCTGTGGCCCCTTGACTCGACAAAGTACATTTTCTCAGGGTGCTGAATTGTAGGAGTTGCCTCTTTAATTCAGCTTTTAGGGGAAGCCACTCTGAGCTGTGTGTTCATGCCTTCAGTTAGGTGGGCCCACATTTCTTCTCGAGTGTTCACTGATTTTTCTGGCTGGACTGCCACCACACGGTTATGCCCCTGAAAGGAAGGGCATGTCTAATTGAGATCAATGTGAGTCACAGTTTATGGTAATTATCTCAGGGATGGAGCACTTATGGGGACATCACCTCATGAGGCCCACATGGGTTCCAAGGCTGCTCTCAGCTTGGCCCCTACAATGGCAATGACTCTGGACTGCTGCCAGGGCCGGGGAACATTGCTTGGAACAATGGTTCTTAATTGAGAATATCTAGGTAAAAATAACATTGTTACTTGAGCCATAAAATATAATAATTTTGAAAATTTTAATCTAACTTTTGGTTTTATTTTAGGATACATGTATATAATTTTTAAAAGTCAGATAATTCTCTGAATCTTGAAATAAAAAACACCATCCTCCTACAAATTTCTCCACCTACTCTAGTACCGCTTTCCTAGAAAACCACTTTCAACTCTGGGCTATTTTTTCAGTTACATACCTCCATATTTCTAACAAGCATACTTATAGTACGGTTTTGTTATTTTCTGGTTTAATATATTTTTGATTTTCTACTGTGAAAAGTGAAGATTTAGATCTTGAATTTTCCCTGCCTCTCCACATACCCATACACAAACTTATCCTCACTTTCTCAATTCCTCCAGTGTGATTATATCAGAGTTTTAATGAAATAACTATTCAGGGTTTCTGTTAATAGGACAGTATCCATTTTGTTAACAACCGAGTTACTATTGTACTTCTTGTCTTGCACAAATTTCATTTTCCCTGGAGTTTATCATTGCCTTATATTTTTTCTTTGGTTTTGTTATGTAACTATCAGCAATTCATCTCCCAGCTCTCATCTGTAATTGTACATCTCCTCCGAATTTGTTCAAGCACATCATCTCTCATTTTCATTTTCCTCCTATTCAACTTGGACTGCTGGATCTCTGGGTCTGCTCCTTAGCCATTGTCCTGAGGTTTCCCTTTATAATCACCACAGAAGTTCCCTTGGCTTTTTGCTCTGTATTGGATCCCCTAGTTCCTTGATAGCATGTCTTCCTTTCACTTTAGTGGACCACATCTTCTAGAGCTTTCCAGAGAAAAAGTACCTGAGGTGTAACTTTTTCTTGAGACTCTGGATATATGGACATAATAGTTATGTCCCTTTTAGCTCCTATCTTGGTTACCTTCATGGAATAACTCTACTTCTTTTTTTTTTTATCTTTATTGGAGTATAAATGCTTTACAATATTGTGTTATTTTCTGCTGTACAACAAACTGAATCAGCTGTATGCATACATATATCCCCATATCCCCTCCCTCTTGAGCCTCCCTCCCATCCTCCCTATCCTAGCCCTCTAGGTTGTCACAAAGCATCAAGCTGATCTCCCTGTGCTATGCAGCAGCTTCCCACTAGTCATCCATTTTACATTTGGTAGTGTATACATGTCAATGCTACTCTCTCACTTCGTCCCAGCTTCCCCTTCCCCCACTATGTCCTCAAGTCCTTTCTCTACATATGCGTCTTTATTCCTGCCCTGCCACTGTTTTTATAGATTCCATATATGCGCATTAGCATATGGTGCTTGTTTTTCTCTTTCTGACTTACTTCACTCTGTATGACAGGCTCTAGGTCCATCCACCTCATTACAAATAACTCAATTTCGTTCCCTTTTATGGCTGAGTAATATTCCATTGTACATATGTGCTACATCTTCTTTAGCCGTTCACCTGTTGATGGACATTTAGGTTGCTTCCATGTCCCGCCTATTGTAAATAGTGCTGCAGTGAATATTTTCATACATGTATCTTTTTGAATAATGGTTTTCTCAGGGTATATGCCCAGTAGTGGGATTGCTGGATCATATGGTAGTTCTATTTTTAGTTTTTAAAGGAAACTCCATACTGTTCTCCATAGTGGTTGTATCATTTACATTCTCACCAAGACTGCAAGAGGGTTCCCTTTTCTCCACACCCTCACCAGCATTTATTGTTTGTCGATTTTTTTTTTTTTTTTTTTTTTTTTTTTTTTTTTTGCGGTACGCGGGCCTCTCACTGTTGTGGCCTCTCCCATTGCGGAGCACAGGCTCCGGACACACAGGCTCCAGACACGCAGGCTCAGCGGCCATGGCTCATGGGCCCAGCCACTCCACGGTATGTGGGATCCTCCCAGACCAGGGAACAAACCTGTGTCCCTTGCATTGGCAGGCAGACTCTCAACTACTGCGCCACCAGGGAAGCCCATGTTTGTAGAATTTTTGATGATGGCCATTTTGACCAGTGTGAGGTGATACCTCACTGTGGTTTTGATTTGCATTTCTTTAATGATTAGTGATGTTGAGCATCTTTTCATGTGTTTATTGACAACCTGTATGTCTTCTTTGGAAAAATGTCTATTTAGGTCTTCTGCACATTTTTTGGATTGGGTTGTTTGGTTTTTTGATATTCAGCTGCATGTGCTGCTTGTATATTTTGGAGATTAATCCTTTGTCCATTGCTTCATTTGCAAATATTTTCTACCATTCTGAGGATTCTCTTTTCATCTTGTTTAAGGTTTGCTTTGCTATGCAAAAGCTTTTAAGTTTCATTAGGTCCCATTTGTTTAGTTTTGCTTTTATTTCCGTTTCTCTAGGAGGTGGGTCAAAAAGGATCTTGGTGTGATTTATGTCATAGAGTGTTCTGCCTATGTTCTCCTCTAAGAGTTTTATAGTGTCTGGCCTTACACTTATGTCTTTAATCTATTTTGAGTTTATTTTTGTGTATGGTATTAGGGAGTGTTCTAATTTCATTCTTTTACATGTAGCTGTCCAGTTTTTCCAGCACCACTTATTGAAGAGGTTATCTTTTCTCCGTTGTATAGTCTTACCTCCTTTATCAAAGATAAGGTGACCATAGGTGCATGGATTTATCTCTGGGCTTTCTATCCTGTTTCATTGATCTATATTTCTGTTTCTGTGCCAGTACCATACTGTCTTGACTGCTGTAGCTTTGTAGTATAGTCTGAAGTTGGGAAGCCTGATTCCTCCAACTCCGTTTTTCTTTCTCAAGATTGCTTTACCTATTTGGGGTCTTTTGTGTTTCCATACAAATTGTGAATTTTTTTTTCTAGTTCTGTGAAAAATGCCATTAGTAATTTGATAGGGATTGCATTGAATCTGTAGATTGCTCTTGGTAGTATAGTCATTTTCACAATGTTGATTCTTCCTATCCAGGAACATGGTATATCTCTCCATCTGTTTGTATCATCTTTAATTTCTTTCATCGGTGTCTTATAGTTTTCTGCATATGGGTCTTTTGCCTCCTTAGGTAGCTTTATTCCTAGGTATTTTTTTCTTTTTGTTGCAATAGTAAATGGGAGTGGTTCCTTAATATCTTTTTCTGATTTTTCATTGTTAGTGTATAGGAATACAAGAGATTTCTGTGCATTAATTTTGTATCGTGCTACTTTACCAAATTCATTGATTAGCTCTAGTGGTTTTCTGGTGGCATCTTTAGGATAGTCTATGTATAGTATTACATCATCTGCAAGCAGTAACAGTTTTACCTCTTTTCCAGTTTGGATGTCTTTTGTTTCTTTTTCTTCACTGATTGCTGTGGCTAAGACTTCCAAAAATGTGTTAAATAATAATGGTGAGAGTGGGCAACCTTGTCTTGTTCCTGATCTTAGAGGAAATGCTTTCAGTTTTTCACCATAGAGAATGATGTTGGCTGTGGGTTTGTCATTTATGGGTTTTACTATGTTGAGGTAGGTTCCCTCTGTGCCCACTTTCTGGAGAGTTTTTGTCATAAACGGGTGTTCAATTTTGTTGAAAGCTTTTTTTGCATCTATTGAGATGATTATATGGTTTTTATCCTTCAATTTGCTAATATGGTGTATCACATTGATTGATTTGCATATAGTGAAGAATCCTTGCATTCCTGGTATAAACCCCACTTGATCATGGTGTATGATCCCTTTAATGTGTTGTTGGATTCTGTTTTCTAGTATTTTATTGAGGACTTTTGCATTGGTGTTCATCAGTCCACTCTGTATGTCTGCATCTTTATTCCTGTCCTGCCCCTAGATTTTTCAGAACCATTTTTTTTTTTTAGATTCCATATATACATGTTAGCACATGGTATTTGTTTTTCTCTTTCTGACTTACTTCACTCTGTATGGCAGATGCTAGGTCCACCCACCTCACTACAAATAACTCAATTTCGTTTCTTTTTATGGCTGAGTAATATTCCATTATATATATGTGTGCCACATTTTCTTTAAACATTCATCTGACAATGGACACTTCCATGTCCTGGCTATTGTAAATAGTGCTGCAGTGAACATTGTGGTACATGTATCTTTTTGAGTTATGGATTTCTCAGGGTGTATGCCCAGCATTGGGATTGCTGGGTCATATGGTGGTTCTATTCTTAGTTTTTTAAGGAAATTCCATACTGTTATCCGTAGTAGTTGTATCATGTACATTCTCACCAACTGTGCAAGAGGGTTCCCTTTTCTCCACACTCTCTCCAGCATTTAATTTTTCTAGATTTTTTGATGATGGCCATTCTGACTGGTGTGAGGTGTTACCTCATTGTAGTTTTCATTTGCATTTCTTTAATGATTAGTGATGTTGAGCATCCTTTCATGTGTTTGTTGGAAATCTGTATATCTTCTTTGGAGAAATGTCTATTTAGGTCTTCTGCCCATTTTTGGATTGGGTTGTTTGGTTTTTTGATATTGAGCTGCATGTACTGCTTGTATATTTTGGAGATTAATCCTTTGTCCATTGCTTCATTTGCAAATATTTTCTACCATTCTGAGTGTTTTCTTTTCATCTTGTTTATGGTTTGCTTTGCTGTGCAGAAGCTTTTAAGTTACATTATATCCCATTTGTTTAGTTTTGTTTTTATTTCCATTTCTCTAGGAGGTGGGTCAAAAAGGATCTTGATGTGATTTATGTCATAGAGTGTTCTGCCTATGTTTTCCTCTAAGAGTTTGATAGTGTCTGGCCTTACATTTAGGTCTTAAATTGATTTTGAGTTTATTTTTGTGTATGGTGTTAGGGAGTGTTCTAATTTCATTCATTTACATGTAGGTGTCCAGTTTTCTCAGCACCACTTATTGACAGGCTGTCCTTTCTCCACTGTATATTCTTGCCTCCTTTATCAAAGAAAAGGTAACCATATTTCTGTGGGTTTATCTCTGGGCTTTCTCTCCTGTTCCACTGATCTATATTTCTGTTTCTGTGTCAGTGCCATACTGTCTTGATTACTGTAGCTCTGTAGTATAGTCTGAAATCAGGAAGCCTGATTCCTCCAGCTCCGTTTTTCTTTCTCAAGATTGCTTTACCTATTCGGGGCCTTTTGTGTTTCCATATAAATCGTGAAATTTTTTTTCTAGTTCTGTGAAAATTGCCATTGGTAATTTGATAGGGATTACATTGAATCTGCAGATTGATTTGGTTAGTACAGTCATTTTCACAATGTTGATTCTTTCAATCCAAGAACATGGTATATCTCTCCATCTGTCTGTATCATCTTTAATTTCTTTCATCAGTGTCTTATAGTTTTCTGCATACAGGTCTTTTGTCTCCTTAGGTAGGTTTATTCCTAGGTATTTTTTCCTTTTTGTTGCAGTGGTAAATGGGAGTGTTTCCTTAATATCTCTTTCAGATTTTTCATCATTAGTTTATAGGAGTGCAAGAGATTTCTGTGTGTTAATTTTGTATCCTGCTACTTCACCAAATTCATTGATTAGCTCTGGTAGTTTTCTGTTAGTGAATTTTGGATTCTCTATGTATAGTATCATGTCATCTGCAAACGGTGACAGTTTTACTTCTTCTTCTCTGATTTGGGTTCCTTTTATTTCTTTATCTTCTCCGATTTCTTTTGCTAAAACTTCCAATACTATGTTGAATAATAATGGTGAGAGTGGGAAACCTTGTCTTGTTCCTGATCTTAGTGGAAATGCTTTCAGTTTTTCACTATTGAGAATGATGTTGGCTGTGGGTTTGTCATATATGGCCTTTATTATGTTGAGGCAAGTTCCCTCTATGCCTGCTTTCTGGACAGTTTTTATCATAAGTGGGTGTTGAAATTTGTGAAAAGCTTTTTCTGCATCTATTGAAATTATCATATGGTTTTTCTCCTTCAATTTGTCAATATGGTGTGTCACATTGATTGGTTTGCATATATTGAAGAATCCTTGCATTTCTGGGATAAAGCCCACTTGATCATGGTATATGATCCTTTTAATGTGCTGTTGGATTCTGTTTGCTAGTATTTTGTTGAGGATTTTTGCATCTATGTTTATCAGTGGTATTGGCATGTAGTTTTCTTTTTTTGTGACATCTTTGACTGCTTTTGGTATCAGGTGATGGTGGCCTCATAGAGTGTGTTTGGGAGTGTTCCTCCATGTGCTATATTTTGGAACAGTTTGAGAAGTATAGGTGTTAGCTCTTCTCTAAATATTTGATAGAATTCACCTTTGAAGCCATCTGTCCCTGGCCTTTTGTTTGTTGGAAGATTTTTAATCACAGTCTCAATTTCAATGCTAGTGATTGGTCTGTTTATATTTTCTATTTCTTCCTGGTTCAGTCTTGGAAGGTATTGCTTTTCTAAGAATTTGTCCATTTTTTCCAGGTTGTCCATTTTATTGGCAGATAGTTGCTTGTAGTAATCTCTCATGATCCTTTGTATTTCTCAGTGCCAGTTGTTACTTTTCCATTTTCATTTCTAATTCTGTTGATTTGAGTCTTCTCGCTTTTTTTCCTGATGAGTCTAATGGCTTATCAATTTTGTTTATCTTCTCAAAGAAGCAGCTGTTAGTTTTATTGAGCTTTGCTATCATTTCCTTCTTTTCTTTTTAATTTATTTCTGATCTGATCTTTATGATTTCTTTCCTTCTGCTAATTTTGGGGGTTCTTTGTTCTTCTTTCTCTAATTGCTTTTGGTGTAAAGTTAGGTTGTTTATTGAGATTTTTCTTGTTTCTTGAGGTAGGATTGTATTGCTATAAACTTCCCTCTTAGAACTGCTTTTGCTGCATCCCAAATCTTTTGGGTCATCGTGTTTTCATTGTCATTTGTTTCTAGGTATTTTTTGATTCCCTCTTTGAATTCTTCAGTGATCTCTTGGTTGTTCAGTAGCATATTGTTTAGCCTCCATATGTCTGTATATTTTTACTGTTTTTTTCCTGTAATTGATATCTAGTCTTATAGCATTGATCAGAAAAGATACTTGAGGGCTTCCCTGGTGGCGCAGTGGTTGAGAGTCTGCCTGCTGATGCAGGGGACATGGGTTCATGCCCCAGTCCGGGAAGATCCCACATGCTGTGGAGCAGCTGGGCCCGTGAGCCATGGCCGCTGAGCCAGTGCGTCCAGAGCCTGTGCTCTGCAACGGGGAGAAGCCACAACAGTGAGAGGCCTGCGTACTGCAAAAAAAAAAAAGAAAGAAAGAAAAAATACTTGATACGATTTACATTTTCTTAAGTTTACCAAGGCTTGATTTGTGACCCAAGATATGATCTATCATGTAGAATGTTCTGTGAGATTTTGAGAAGAAAGTGTATTCTGCTGGTTTTGGATGGAATGTCCTAAAAATATCAATTTAATCCATCTTGTTTAATGTGTCATTTAAAGCTTATATTTCCTTATTTATTTTCATTTTGGATGATCTGTCCATTGGAGAATGTGGGGTGTTAAAGTCCCCTACTATTATTGTTTTAATGTCAATTTATGGCTGTTAGCATTTGCCTTATGTATTGAGGTGTTCCTTTTTTGGGTGTATAAATATTTATAATTGTTATATCTTCTTCTTGGATTGACCCCTTGATCATTATGTAGTGTCCTTCTTTGTCTCTTGTAATAGTCTTTATTTTAAAGTCTATTTTATCTGATATTAGAATTTCTACTCCAGGTTTCTTTTAATTTCCATTTGCATGGAATATCTCTTTCCATTCTCTCAATTTCAGTCTGTATGTATCCCTAGGTCTAAAGTGGGTCTCTTGTAGACAGCATATATACGAGTCTTGTTTTTGTATCCGTTCAGCCAGTCTCTGTCTTTTGGTGGGAGCATTTAACCCATTTATATTTAAAGTAATTATTGATATGTATGTTCCTATTACCATTTTCTTAATTGTTTTGTGTTTGTTATTGTAGGTCTTTTCCTTCTCTGTTTTTCCTGCCTAGAGAAGTTCTTTTAGCATTTGTTGTAAAGCTGGTTTGGTGGTGCTGAATTCTCTTTGCTTTTGCTTGTCTGTAATGGTTTAAATTTCTCTGTTGAATCTGAATGAGATCTTAGCCGGGTAGAGTAATCTTGGTTGTAGGTGTTTCCCTTTCATCACTTTAAATATATTCTGCCACTCCCTTCTGGCTTGCAGAGTTTCTGCTGAAAGTTTAGCTGTTAACCTTATGCTGATTCCCTTGTATGTTATTTGTTGCTTTTCCCTTGCTGCTTTCAATATTTTTTCTTTGTATTTAATTTTTGATAGTTTGATTAAGATGTGTCTTGGTGTGTTTCTCCTTGGATTTATCCTGTATTGGACTCTCTGTGCTTCCTGGTCTTGACTGACTATTTCCTTTCCCATATTAGGGAAGTTTTCAACTATAACCTATTCAAATATTTTCTCAGTCCCCCCTTTTTTTTTCCTCTTCTTCTTCTGGGACCCCTATAATTTGAATGTTGGTGCATTTAATGTTGTCCCAGATGTCTCTGAAACTCTCCTCAATTCTTTTCATTCTTTTTTCTTTATTCTGCTCTGCAGTAGTTATATCCACTATTTATCTTCCAGGTCACTTATCTGTTCTTCTGCCTCAGTTATTTTGCTATTGATTCCTTCTAGACAATTTTAAATTTCATTTATTGTGTTGTTCATCATTGTTTGTTTGCTCTTTAGGTCTTTTAAGTCCTTATTAAACGTTTCTTGTATTTTCTCCATTCTATTTCCAAGATTTTGGATCATCTTTACTATCATTACTCTGAATTCTTTTTCAGGTAGTTTGCCTCTTTCCTATTCATTTGTTTGTTCTGCTAGGTTTTTACCTTGCTCCTTCATTTGCCGAGTATTTCTCTGTCTTCTCATTTTTCTATAGTTACTGTGTTTGAGGTCTCCTTTTCGCTGGCTGCAGGTTCATATTTCCCATTGTTTTTGATGTCTCCCCCCAGTGGGTAAGGTTGGATCAGTGGGTTGTGTAGGCTTCCTGGTGGAGGGGACTGGTGCCTGTGTTCTGGTTGATGAGGCTGGATCTTTTCTTTGTGGTGGGCAGGACTGTGTCCAGTGGTGTGTTTTGGGGTGTCTGTGAACTTACTATGATTTTAGGCAGCCTCTCTGCTAATGGGTGGGGTTGTGTTTCTGTCTTGCTAATTGTTTGGCATGGGGTGTCCAGCACTTGAGCTTGCTGGTCATTGAGTGGAGCTTGGTCTTAGCATTGAGATGGAGATCTCTGGGAGGGCTCTCACCAATTGATATTATGTGTGGCTGGGAAGTCTCTGGTGGTCCAGTATCACCAACTCAGTTCTCCCACCTCACAGGCTCAGGCCTGACAGCCGGCCGCAGCATCAGGACCCTGTCAGCCACATGGCTTTTGGGAAATCTGAGGTCTTCTGCCAGCATTCAGTATGTTTTCTGTAGGAGTTGTTCCACATGGAGATGTATCTTTGATGTATTTCTGGGTAGGAAGGTGATCTCCACGTCTTTCTCCTCCGTCATCTTGAAGGTCCTCTCTCTTCACACCTCCTGTTGCTAGAGGATCCACATTTCATCTGGAAAGGAGATAAATCTGTCAATCTCACTTCAGGCCTTGCCCATCCACCTTTTTTCCCTTTGTGCTTAGTCTGTTTCACTTGCTCAAAGTGGGTCCTGTGCAGAGGCCTTGCCCCAGGCCCTTCAGACCGGAGTTCCTCATGAAATGGCTGAGCCAACACCTCAACTCGGGACGTGCCTCTACATCTTTTAAAATCAATTCCAGACCACATCTCTTGTAAGATAAAATTATTACCTTAAGGTTATTACCCTGACCCTTCCCTTCATCACTTGTGATCCTCCTAACTTCAGTGTTCTCTTGTTTTACAATGTTCTCTTAATTTTATTTTTACTTTTACAGTCAAAAACTTTCTCTATAAACATAATTAACTCTGCTTATTTATAGCTTTACAACATAACAAATAGGTTATCTCATTTACATTGTCTTTTGTATCCCTTTGCAATTACTAGTTGTCTTTTAAAAAATTGTCTGACTTTATCTTATCCTTAACATTTTTCTACTTCTCCAAGTATCAAATCTCATGATTCATCTTTATTTCTGGATATGATTCTCCTGAGGACCTCTTTTTTTTCCTGCTTTCTTGCTCAAATCTCTCTGGGTCACCTTGATGATCATGACTTTTTTTTTTTGAAGTATGGTTTATTTACAGTGTTTTGTTAGTTTCAGGTGTAGAGCAAAGTAATTCAGTTATACACATATATAATATATATATTATATATATATATTTATATTATTTTTCAGATTCTTTTCCCTTACAGGTTATTACAAAATATTGAGAATAGTTCTTTGCACTAAACAGTAGGTCCTTGTTGGTCATCTATTTTATATATAGTAGTGTGTATATGTTAATCCTAAACTCCTAATTTATCCCTCACCCCCTTTCCTCCTTGGTAACCATAAGTTTGTTTTCCATGTCTGTGGGTCTGTTTCTGTTTTATATATAGGTTCATTTGTATCATTTTTTCTAGATTACACTTATAAGTGATATCATATGATATTTGTCTTTGTCTGGCTTACTTCGCTTAGTATGATAATCTTTAGGTCCATCTATATTGCTGCACATGGCATTATTTCATTCTTTTTTATGGCTGAGTAATAGTCCACTGCCCATATATATATGTGTATATATATGTATATACACACACACACACACACACACACACATATATATATATATATCTCACATCTTTTTTTATCCATTCATCTGTTGATGGACATTGAGGTTGCTTCCATGTCTTGGATATTGTAAAATAGTGCTGCTTTGAACACTGGGGTGCATTTATCTTTTTGAATTATGATTTTCTTCAGATATATGCCCAGGAGTGGGATTGGTGGCTTATATGATAACTCTATTTTTAGTTTTTTAAGGAACCTTCATATTGCTCTTCATAGTGGGATCATGACTTTCCTTTAACACTCCTCTGGGTGTAGTCACTCCTCCTGAATCCCATGTATTTTTCTTTCTAATTTTAGTCATCTTTTACTAGAGAAATCAATAACTTTTAAAGAAAGAGCATGTTGAACTAAATTTTCTAAAACCCTTGTGGGTCCAAAAATATCTTTATTTTGTCCTCAGAGTCTATTGATAATTTGCCTGAGTTTGGAATTCTAGGTTGAAATTATTTGTTTCTCATATCTTGGAAATCACTGCTCCATGGTCTTATAACATTATAGGATGGTGAGAGTGATTTAATACCAGTCTGATTTTCATTCTTTTTTTGGTAACCTTTAATTTTTTTTTTCCACCAGAAGATCTTAGGATATTTTCCTCATCTTTAGTCTGCTTAAATTTACAAATGATTTGTCTAAGTGAGGGTGTTTTAGATTGTATAGTATAATAGTTAAGAATGTAGATTATGGATCATGCTAGCCTGAATTTAAATCCCAGTTGTTGTATTTACCAGCTTGAGTAAGTTTCTTAACCAGTCAGTGCCTCTATTTTCTCAGCTGTAAAATGGGGATGAAAATAGTAGTTACTGCTTGGATTTATTCAGAGGACAAAATAAGTCACTACATTTAAAACTTTTAAAAGTGGTGCCTGGTATGTAGTTGTTCTCAATAACCTTTGGCTATTGTTACTATTACTGCCATTTATCGTAAGGATCCCTTTAAACGTAAGACTTTATAACTTTCAATTCTGTGATGTGGACTTGCATTATTCTTTGATGATTTTCTTCGTCTTTGCTTTTCTCATCATCCCTCTTCTCTTTCTCTGTGACTTTTGGCATATTCTCTGTGTTGCTTACATTTTCCCTCATCTTTTCCTTGACTTTTTGTTTTACTTGATAGGAGATACCTTCAAAATCTAGCCACTATATTAAATTTTTATTTTGGCAATAACAGTTTTAATTTCCAAGAGTTTTTCCTTATTCTCGATTGTCGCTTTGTCACAGTACCTTTTCTTGTTTTATGGATAAAATATAATCTGGAATCTCTGTTCTTTTGTTTTTCTTTTTGTATGTCATCTTCTGCTCCTAAAATGTTTCCCCTAGGGCCATATTGTTTTGTTCTGTGTATGTCTCTTTCATGTTTCAGGCTGTCCTTCATGTCAGGAAACCCTTGTTTGTCTGCTTATGTTGAAGAATAAGGAGGTGAAAAATCAGATGGGGAACTATGGATATGTGGGTGGCAGACTTTGCTCTGTGGTGAACAGGTGGGGCCAACCATTATGCCAGAGTCCCCCCAGATGCCAGAATTTCTGTAGTTTTGCTTTAGGGTGCCAACATCCATATCAGATGAACTTACTCTCTTCAGAGAGTTAAATTTATTCCTTTGACAGCAACACGTCCACTTCTTGTTTGTTTGATTGGATATTGTTTTGGCTTTTGTTTTTTGGTCTGATCACCTAAGGCCTAGCTGCAGGGTGTTTGTGGTTGGGAGTGGGTGGGAACTGACACTTCCACAGATAATCTTTCAGTTAATCTCCCTGTTGCAGGTACATCCTCATTCTATTGTGATGTTGCCCAGTCCTGAGTCCTTACAGACATCCACAGAGCAAAGGGGCTCCTGCTATGGTCCAGTGTCTCCTCCCTTTCCTAGCCGCCATTACCTGGCCTATTGGATGCTGCATTTCCTGGAACAACCTTCTTTAGTCACCACTACATCACCCGATGGATATCATGCAGAAATTTGTTGTCATCTCTAAGCTGCTGATAGCCTCCTTTTCATGACTGTGGGTTTGTGCTCATTTAATTTCCCTACCATCATTTTAATGAGAAAGGCAAGGAGATAAATACATATTAGCCCATCCTCTTGATCAAATACCATAATGTTTTTAAAGTCTAATTGAAGAGCCAGGACTATAACAAGGAATGAAACTATATTGTTTTCAAAGATGCACACTTTTATGTGATTTGCATGCAGAGAAACTCACAGGCCCACTAGAGGAAAATTCATCTCTCTAAGGATTAAAATACTGTATATAGGCTTCCCTGGTGGCGCAATGGTTGAGAGTCCGCCTGCCGATGCAGGGGACACGGGTTCGTGCCCCGGTCCGGGAGGATCCCACATGCCACGGAGCGGCTTGGCCCGTGAGCCATGGCCGCTGAGCCTTCGCATCCGGAGCCTGTGCTCCGCGATGGGAGAAGCCACAGCGGTGAGAGACCCACGTACCGCCAAAAAAAAAAATTTAAAAATAAATAAATAAATAAATAAAATACTGTATCCTGAAATCTTCTGGGCCAAATATTTCTCTGTGAATTTAGAAACTGATGATACCAACGGCAGTTGTAGTCATAACGGTGGCAACATAGTGTTTTATAGTTTCCCAGCACCTCATGGTTTCTCAGAGCACTTTCACAAGCATCATCTCATCTTACAGACACCATATCACCTGTGAGCATTATTATCTCCATGTTTCAGCTAAGGAAATCCAGGATTACGGAAGCTAAGGATTTGCCAAAGGTTACACAACAGGCCTTGTTGACCACTGCTCTTGTGTGATTCCCACTGTACCACAGTCCCACCCCTCTATTTGTTAGAGATTTGCAGAGCATTAACTACCATGAGTGGCTTAGCTTAAAATTGCTGCCAAGTAACCTGTATAGCTTTATACAACCTGAAATCTTAGTATCAGCTTAGCGTCTCAGGGGCAATTTAATACTCCTCTATGGTAGAAGGTTTCCAGAAACAATAGGAGTTGTCTCTGTGTGAACCAAACCTATGCTCTTTCGCTTGGCCTTGCAACAAAGAGCCATACGCCCCCTGAACTTCCAAGTCCATTGTGCCACGGAAATCTATACTTTCAAATCTGTGCGTTTGCGTTTTCCTCTGAATTATCCCCTGAGAAACAGTTCCTATATCTTGCACGTCCATTTGTGTGTTAATACAGCTGGGCCTGTGAAAAGATGGTATCAAGTACCAGACCAGCATGCACCTATTATTAGAATCCGTGTCTGGAGAGAGATAATTCCACATTCCCACTGCTGATCCTCAAACCACTGAAATGCGGCAGCAGCTGTTTGACCTCACTTGCTCCCATTTGACCTCACTTGGAGATAACTAAGGAGACATCACCAGATGTAGACAGGCTTATACTCATTCTAGTAATTGCTGACAGTAGCTTCATTTTTAGTTTTAATACAGTCACTAAATAACTGTAATCTAATTACATAGCATAACCAATATATATTCAATGTGGAACATTTTTTAAAAAGATAGAGCAAGGAAGGAAATAAGCCCCAGGTAATAACATTAAGTAGGGATAAACCCTGTAACGTTTATACATATTTATACTTAGAAATATAGATATATAGAGATACTCAATTATATATGTATATTTACCTATGTTACAAAACCATGTGCATAGTGTGGCCTCCATTCAGTTTAACTACATATCGAGGTCACACTGTTCTCACTGTTTTGAAATATTTCTCCATGACATACAGTCTTCTTCTACAATATCATTTTTAATGGCATCGTAGTGTTTCATCTCATTTACTCTTTCTGTCTCCTATTACAGAGGAAAAATAAATTTTAAAGAAATGTGGGTGGTCAAGATAAAGTAATTTCGTTGGTCTCAATATTATCCTCAACAAGACGCTAAACTAGTAGTTTTCAAACATGCTTTAATTTATTTTTCAGGACACATTCTCTATGATTTAGTGCCCAGAAAGGTCTTAGATGTTTTCCCTGTTACACTTCCTTTTCTAAAAGTAAGCAACCGTACGTTGCCCTAGAAGCAATGAAAATGATCAGCTTGATATTTTCATGCCTGGCTGTCAGGAATTGGCTATTACTCCTCATATTGATCTTGTAGCAGGTTAAATTATTCATTGAACTATCATTTATTGAGTCTCCAACTCTTGTGCTAGGCACTCTGGACGTGGAGAACATTAGCAAACAACCACACAAGCAAAACAGGATCCCCTTCATCATAGGTCTTCTAGTGTAATGAACAAATCAACAGTGATTTCTGTGTGAAGAACTCTCTAATGGCAAACTTTCTTTTTGGAGGCAAGATGGAGTTGTTGTTGTGGGATAAATGTTACAGAGTCAGTTACGGAAAGACAAAAGAATGAAAGTATAATGACATCCTGAAGAAAGAGAAGTTGATTCATTTGTTTTCTGTTTTTGTCCATTTCTTAAGTCCTTTAATAAAGTTTTTGCCTTACAGCTCTTGTTGATCTGGGAGTAAGTGAATTTGTGAGCTCATTCAGGGGTCCCAGTTTATTTTCTTTCTCTTCCCATGGAAGATAAATCCTCCTAAATGATCCTCAGTACATGGGTGACTTTTCAACGGCTACCATTTCTTGAAGCTGCATTTTTTTTCTGTATGAGTGTTGTTTTTTTTTTTAGAAGGTTGTATCTGATGAGAAATAAAAAGCTATATCTTCTCCCAGTTCTATCAGTGGAAATAATTCCTCAGTGTTAAGAGGACTTATCTTTGTGTCTCAGTGGAATCTTGGTGGTTGTGTTATGAGTTGTCCTTCAAGCACACAAGTACCGAAACCATTTCCCTGGTAGATGGAACCGTCCTTCTTTACTCTGGAAGAAGATGAAGAAAGAATAGGCAGAATTAAGTGCTTCTGAAAAATAAGGCTTTAAGAGTACAATTGCACAGAAGATGGGGTTTTGTCAGGTTGTTGGAGCAAAATCAAAACTGCAGATTACAAAATAATTGAAATCATTGTATTAGTTATCTATTACAGTGTAAAAATCACATCCGAACTAAGTGGCTTAAATCAATAACAAATCTTTGTTGTCTCATGATATATACAGGGCAGGAATTCTGGAGTGTCTTACCTGGGTCATTCTGGCTTACTGTCTCTCATGAAAATACAGTCATAGTGTTGGCTGGCTTGGCTGGAGTCCTTGGATGCTTGACTGGAGCTGAGGACTCTCCTTCCAAGATGGTGCACTCTCATGGCTGGCAAGTTTGTGCTAGCTCTTAGCAGGAGACCTCAGTGTCTTAGCACATGGACCTTTTCATAAAGTTGTTTGACTCCTCCCAACAGGGCAGCTGACTCCCACACATTGAGTGATCAAAGAGAGAGCAAGGTGGGAACCACAGTGATTTTTGTCATCCCATTCTGGAAGTCAATCTCTGACACTTCTACAATATCCTATTGGTTACACAAGCCAGCCCTGTTCATTGTGGGGGGAGACCCGACAAGGGTGTGAATGCCAGTAAGTGATAACCACTGGGTGCTATTTTGGAGGCTGGCTATCGTAGTCCACCTTCTGCCCCTAATGATTCAAGTGCACACTACACTGTCTCCCTCAAAAGACCCCCCCTCAATAACATCCCGTTAGCATTAGCTCAAAGTCTGAAATCTGTCATCTAAATCAGGTCCAGATATAATTTCTTAAATACAGTTTTATTAGTGTCATTCTTCTCAGTCTAAAGACCTGTGAATTGAGGAAGCAAGTTATCTTCCTCCCACATGTACAAGGATGGGACAAGCATAGGAAAACTGCTGGAGACACTCTTGTTCATAAAGCGGGGGATTGCAAAGCATGTGGGAGTCCCTGGACCATGCAAATTCTAAAACACATCAGGCACAGGTTGACTGTTCCTTATTAGAATTTAAAGATTGGGAATAATTCCCCATGGCTTTTTAGGAAACAGTTCCTAATTTTATGTTATGTATTATTTTTTTATTGAAGTATAATTAACTTACAATATTATATGAGTTTCAGGTATACAACATAGTAGTTCAATATTTTTATAGGTTATACTCCATATAAAGGTATTATAAAACATTGGCTATATTCCCTGTGCTGTGTATTGCACCCTTGTATCTTATTTATTTTATACCTAGGAGTTTGTACCTCCTACTCCCTTCTCCTACAATATCTGAGAATGATATACTCTGTATGGATATTAGCAGGAATTGTAAAACACTTTCATCACCATGCAAATCTCTATTTCCCCCACTTTCCTTCCTTCCTGCTTTCTTCTTCCCTCCATGCTGTTTCATTTCTTTTTCTTCTCTTTTCTCCCTCCCTCTCTCCCTTCCTTTCCCTCTTTCCATTTTCCTTCCTTTCTCATCAAAGGTTTTCCTCATATAGCTGGTAGTCCTTTGTTGCCCACTCATATTTCCGAGAAGACATCAAATAGGTCATTGGAATTTCTAAGCACATAGGGGCAGCTTGTTGACGGTGGGCCTCTTTTTGTAGGGTAATCTGTACCATTTCACTGGAGAATCCATTATGTCAGCATCTCCAGCTCATGTCTATTGGGCTGGTTCAGTCCCCAGAACAACTGTTGGTCTCATACCTTGGGTATACTCATCCTATCTGCTATTGACCTGGATTAAAATCCTGATTCAAACATTTACTGTGTAGCTTTTTTTTTTTTTTTAATGAAAGATGAGGATTCTTTTTTTTTTTAATGATGGTGATAACTCCCAGCATTTTTTTTTAAATTTATTTATTATTTATTTTTGGCTGTGTTGGGTCTTTGTTTCTGTGCGAGGGCTTTCTCCAGTTGCGGCAAGTGGGGGCCACTCTTCATCGCAGGCCTCTCACTATCGCGGCCTCTCTTGTTGCGGAGCACAGGCTCCAGACGCGCAGGCTCAGCAGTTGTGGCTCATGGGCCCAGTTGCTCTGCGGCATGTGGGATCTTCCCAGGCCAGGGCTCGACCCGTGTCCCCTGCATTGGCAGGCAGATTCTCAACCACTGTGCCACCAGGGAAGCCCTACTGTGTATCTTGAAAAAGTAATTTAACCTCTTTGTGCCTCAATTTCCTCATATGTAAAATGGAGGATAATTTCCTCATATGTAAAGATGTAGAATCAACCTCTACCTAACAATAGCGTTATGAGGATTAAATGATTTAATCTACATCAAGCATTGAGAGTAGTCCCTGGCACAAAATAAACACTGAATAGGTGATGTCATCACCCTCATCCTCATCAGATGGGAATAACCCATCAGATGTATTAGGGAATAAGGTGGAGTATCTCAGCATTCAGTATATCATCCAACTTAGCCTTATTTTTTATAAGGCACCCTGCCTTCAACTGTGTGTGGTATCCCCCAGCCCAGAGACTCACTCTGTTATCTTTTTCAGAGAGTAAGTCCCCAGTGTTCAGCCTGGGTGGTGAGAGGAGCCACTTGGCCATGTAGACGTGGGGAGGGAGCCTGACTTTGAGTTAGGTTTCCTGTTCTCAGCCCTGAATTCCCTCTGGCTGCTGTCAACTGGGCTGCTTCTCAGCCTACTCCTCCCCTGGCTTAGGGTTCTGGTTTTTCAGGTCTGCTTGTCCTTCTGCTTTAAGCCTCTAAAATTTTGTTTTTGTAACCTTTTTTCCTTTTCCTTTGTCCTGTGGATTCCTTTGTTTTTTAAAGCAATACAATTACCATCATTTTTGTTGGATGTTGGGAGAGAGGGGAGGTCAATTCATGGGTTCGAACATCTAGCTCTAACTGAAAGTCTGAAACAGGTTTATTAAATAAATATTTTCAAAAGCAATAAAAATTAAGCACGCTTCATGCTCAATGTGGATTTCTTAGTACTGTGGTAGGGTGCAGATGCATAAGTACACCATCATGGTAGGTAATAAAAAATTGTCAGTGTGAGTCCATGGGATGTTTCCGATCTGTATTTGCCTATGTGCGTGTCTCCCATTCCCACGGCCTTCTGTACTCTGATTCACAGAACTCCTTACAGTGAATTACTTGTTCACGGTCAGCCTCCTGTTACACTGTAAGCTCCATGAGGGCAGACAATGTTGTTATTGTGCCCATTGCTATAGATTTGGAACTTCAAAAATAGCAACAGTAGTATTCATTATCGTCACCCTTATTGCAATAGAAGCATCAGTAGTAATAAAAACAAAACTATAGTCACTGAGGACCTGCCACGGACTGGGCACTGTTGTAAGCTCTTTAGTATAGTAGTTCATTTAATCCTCACAACAATCCTCGAAATAGGTAATATTATAATCTCCGCTTTACAGATGAGGAAACTGAGGCTCAGAACGACTTGCTAACTTGCCCAAGGCCTGTAGTTAGCAAGTAGAAGAGCCATAATTTTAAATTCCAAAGCCTGACTTCTAACCACAATGCCACTGTGTTTGTTGACTAAATAACTAAATGTAGAGTCTTTCAAACAAAACATTTATCTGGGAAAAAGATATGAGTCCTAGCTAACTGGTTTCTTCATCCCTTCCATAAATCTATAAGTTACTCCATGCTAAAAATAAAATTTATTTGAGATTCAAAGTGGTCTTCTGCTTAGCTTTAGAATGCAGGTAAGGCTATAGTAAAACAAAATGCATTTAAAATGTTAACAGACCAAATGTAATTAAATAGCATAGATGGGAATTAAAATCAAGAGCAAGAAAAAAAGAAACAACAAGATTTTCTTCGATAAACTTTTGCTGCTAGCCAAGAATTAAGAACAATTTCTAGGGCTTAAATAAAATACTGCAGGGTCTCCAAATTTATTAATTTAGTTTACACTTCTTATTTTTTCCAAGGGTCATGGGCCCACGAATTGCACCTTCTGTTTGGAGAAGGGAAAACCCAATTAACTGTTGTTTTTCTTTGATGATTACAACATTGTTTTGAACACTGCCACCCCCTGTCTCACACCCAAACCTCATCTACATGGGAACAATTAGCGTGACCCCTACTGAGACTTTAAAGTTCTGTGGATGAGATTGGTTCTTGCAGTCCTTGAAACTTGGCCCAGGGCTTGATGCCGCACAGAAACTTGATTAGTTGATTCACTGCTGGATTGACCGCTGCTTCGGCTCTTAGAGAGGCTGCTCCATTACAATAAAGTGATTTATGGGGAGAGGAAGGCATGTCTCTAAGCACGTGGTGTTAGAATTCACGCTGTCAGATGGACGTGGACAGTGCAAGCTTTCTGCCCCAGCCTGCCTTCCAGGGGCCACGAATTCCCTCTGAAAATAAAGGAGGGAGATGCATTGCTGGGAACATTTTGGTTCTAAGGATATTTATTTTGATGTTTTGCAAGTAACCCTCAATGAAATAAAATATTGACAGGGAAGGTTGTAGATTCTTTTCCCCTGCTGTTGGTCTGATGGTTCAATGGAATCATAATTACATGTTAAATTATGGCAAAAGGATCGTAGTTTTTCCTTTTAAAACTATTTGTCTTGATCCCGTCTGTGCAATTTTAAATCTGTCACTGAACACATAGAACCAGGAGTTATATGTCACATCAACATAGCTGGTTTTATGTATTTCTGACAGTCCTGGAATGTGTCTTTCAGTTTTTAAACTTTCTTCCACTTCGGGACATTGGGAGGCTCCTGTTTCTCAGTGGGCCCCCAGCCCCTTGCTGTGCTGTGCGTAGGACCGCCACACCAGTACCATGTCTCCCACCAAAAGCAGAATCCCAGGATCTATTTAACATGTAACTTGCTTCCCAAGGTCTGTGTTCCTCCCCTCAGCGTAGACTGTTGGCAGGAAGCCTCCCATCCACAGAGCTCTCAGGTCCCTGGGAGTTTCTAAATCGCATTTGCATGCAGATTGTGTCCTTGAGCTCCACAATTTTGCATCTGGCCCTGCATAATAAAATGTCGGCAGCCACTGCACATCAGGTGTTGGAGTTGTGCTACCCCTCAAAGCAAAGGAAGCCGCTCAGGGCGGCTTCTCTTTGGATTCTTTCCGAAAGGAGCAGTCTGTTGTCGCTCACATCCTTGCACTTGGAGCTGTCCCTCTTGTCCTCCTCGCCTCTGGGTGAGCACTGCTCCTTTATAGCTGCCTGAAATCTTTGGTTTGTCTGCCTCGTTCACAGCTCAACGTCTTAGGGGAAAGCTCGTGATGGGGCTCTGCAAACGGAGGCAGACAGTCAGTGCTGGAGGACGAGAGTCACGTGACTGCCACACAAGCTCTTCATGAAGGGTGACTACTGTCTTGTTTTAGGATAGCGAATACCTTCCTACGGATATTTTCACAATGGTACTGGGAGCTGACATCAGCGTGGAATGTAGTAAGGCCAGAGGAAGGATACTCAGCATCCCAAAGTAAAACACATTAACAGGGTACATCTCATTTCATAATTTAAAACAATTAAAATTTTGGTGATGCTTTCACAGGCTGGCCCGGGGCCTTAGAGTTGGATAAAACCAGGTTTGCATGCAAGCTCTGCCCTTGATTGCCTGTGTGACATTGGGCAAGTCATGTCTCTGTCCTCAAGTTTCTCATCTGCAAAACACAGGTCATCAGACCCTCATCACGTTTTAGTAAGAATTCTTACATTACACAAAACAAGCATGGATCCTCTGGGACACAGAAGGTGTTAATGAACAAGAGTTGTTGTTTTTATTATGACAGGAAGTTGGTACGCTGATAAGATTGCTATGAGTAAATAAAAGTTATTTTTATTATAAAGTGGTTAGTAAATAAATTGCGACTATATTTGAATTGCAACAGAGTTCAACTTTCTTTCTTCACTCCCCAGGATTTTAGTGATACTTATTTAGGTATCATTGACATACTAATTGCAAATACTATCTGTTATTAAAAGCAGGTCCTTGGGTTTTATTCACATATGTTTGATTTATTTCCAGTTTTGTATACTTGCAAACATATTTGCTTTATCAATTTCTTTAATTTAGACTTTTTAGAAAATCTTTGCTGGATTCAGCTAGAAGGTGAAGAGTAGGTTGCAATTTCTGTGTGAAGGACCCAAGGACCACACAGGCCACCCTTGTGGGAAATGGCTGAGATATTCCAGGACTTCAGGCTATAATCTCCAGGAGTCTCAAACTTTGTCTTCAATACACAGCTACTGGAGAGGGAAGGAACCCAAATCAAAGGACAGAGCAGAAGCCTTCCTTGAAATCTTATGTTTTGTCCTAAAATTTCATGTGAATGTTGTATTCCATTCCATATTTCATGGTGTTTATTTTATGATAGAAAGAATGGCCTCCCCAACCCCCAGCCCCTGAAAGGGTACCAAGGGCAGTGGGGGGACATAGTCATTTCCATCCCAGCATGGGGGGGACCATTAGTTAATGGGAAAAGTGAGGCCAAGCCCTTACACTGAACACAAAGGTAGAATCCAAGAACATCTGGTAAGTGGAATTTAGAGAAATAAGGGAGGCTAAGGGAGGGAAGAGGTGAAAGGTCTTGGGGTGGAGTTCCAGACCGGAATTGGGGCTTAGAAGAAATAGGCCAGCCAAGGCTGTGAGCCACAAAACCCACCTTAGGGTGTCTATCAGGTCTGAACGGCACCTAACCATCAAACAAGGATGGCCTCTCAGCTCCTTTTCAGGAAATTAATTGGTTCCAGGAGTGATGTGAGCCTCCCGCCAGTGGAGAGCACATTCCATCAGGACCCCAGTTACCATATTCAATCTTCTGTCACTGTAAGGTTGACACGTCCTTGGCTCAATTCCTCCTCCTTGAGCCAAAGTCCATTTTCTCATTGCAGTCTTTACCTGGACAATAACATTCAAATGAAAATCTGTGCAGTATGCCTAGGCAAGTCTTCTGGCTACATGATTTTGTCATAATCCATTCTCGCAGGGTGACTTTACTGTAATGTATTCCCTTGCAGCTTCTATGAGGTTGAAGTGGAGTTGGCCTTGGTAATACTGGGAGGCTGCACATAAAGAGAAGAGAAGCATTTTTTGAAGGCCGGTGGAACAATGCTTGGTTAGATCCCGTCTAGGTGCGACTGCAGAGTGATTGAGACTTCTTTAGCTCTGTATGGAGTTTGGGGACTGAGAGGGAGACATGATAAGTGAAAGCACCTATTTACTATCTTTGTGCAAATCGGAGCTTGTCTGCTGTTTCGTGAGCCTGCCTAGGGCGATGTTCCAGTGGAGGTAGCCTTTTTTTTTTTTTTTTTTTGCGGTACACGGGCCTCTCACTGTTGTGGCCTCTCCCGTTGCGGAGCACAGGCTCCGGACGCGCAGGCTCAGCGGCCATGGCTCACGGGCCCAGCCGCTCCGCGGCATTTGGGATCTTCCCGGACCGGGGCACGAACCCACGTCCCCTGAATCGGCAGGTGGACTCTCAACCACTGCTCCACCAGGGAAGCCCCCTGGAGGTAGCCTTTTGTGCGGACTCTGAAGGGAGCGGGCAGGATTGGCCGGCACAGAGCTTTCACATTGCAGTGGTGGATGGAGATAGCGGTTACAGTTTCCTCAACAGAAGGATGGAGCCAGTAATACCTAAAACACGAGTCGCATGAAGCTGCAGTGTGAGGATACATGCAGAGCGCTCAGCATAATGCTTGGCATTCAGTAAGCACTTAATAAATAGCAGCTGCCAGCATCCATAGTGCTGGTGTTTCTGTTGTTAACCCCACCTTCCTCTGAGCAAGGCGTGGACAGCACCAACCTAAGAAGTTAGCATGGTTCCTGTGTAGTCGGGAAGCCTTGAGAAAAAAAGGGCAAATGGTGTAAGGAGTACAAAGAAGTCCAGATGTGGGCTTTGTATTAAGTAGGGCTCTCTTGGTACAGACACCAATTGAAGCTAACTAGGAAAAGAAAGGACTTTATCATGAGGGGTCAGGGCAAACGCAGCTTGGTCTCAGGATGGACTGAAACCACAGATAAGAAAGGTGGGGACTTCCCTGGTGGCACAGTGGTTAAGAATCCACCTGCCAATGCAGGGGACATGGGTTCAAGCCCTGGTCCAGGAAAGTTCCACATGCCGCGGAGCAACTAAGCCTGTGCGCCACAACTACTGAGACTGTGCGCTAGAGCCCGCGAGCCACATCTACTGAGCCTGCGTGCCACAACTACTGAAGGCTGCGTGCCTAGAGCCCATGCTCTGCAACAAGAGAAGCCACCACAATGAGAAACCCACGCACCACAACGAAGAATAGCCCCCTGCTCGCCGCAACTAGAGAAAGCCCGCATGCAGCAGCGAAGACCCAACGCAGCCGAAAATAAATAAATTTAAAAAAAAGAAAGAAATGTGTCAGGCCTGCCTCTGCTCTGTGCTGCTCTGAGTCTTGACCATTTCTCGCTCTCTTGTTTCTTTGCCTCTTTAGCTGCCTTTCTGACAACCAGACCACACACTAGAATGTGGTCACCCATTCAGAGTTTCCACGCTGTATGTCCAGGCAGCTCACCTGACCCCATGTCTCAGCCCCTATTGCAGACTGCTGGGCAGTGTTGGCTAGGCCCAGTGTCGGGGAGTGAAATAAAAAGTGGGTCATGGTGTCGGGGGCAAAACTGGGCTGTGGGACAGGGGTTGACTCCCAGGGAGCCTTCGATGCTGCCAGGGCATCGATCCCCGAGAACTGCCCTTTGCGTCAGGGCAGACTCTGAGGGTCAGATCAGGACCAGGCCTGCTCCAGGCTCACAGGAATTAGGCAGTGGTCACGGTAATAATCATGGTGATGAGAGCTGAGTACTATCACTAAATACTAACTCTAGACCAGGCACTGTCTGAGTCCTTCATTTGCATTAATTAGTCTAAGCTCCGTGACTGTGAAGTAGAGATGGCTTTATCTCCGTGTGGCAGATTTGAAAAGTGATACCCAGAGAGGTGAAGTCTTTACACAGCTCCTAACAGATGGAGGTAAGACTTAGATTCTGGCTCTTTGACTCCAAAACCCAAGGCTCTTAAAAGGCCCCCCTTCAATGGGAGGCAGGCCGGACCTCCCCGATGCTTCTATCTGGCCACATGTTTGGGCGTGGCCCTGGGCCACATTTATCTTCCATGGTGTGGGCTTAAACACATTCCCCCACCTTGGGACCTGTTCCAGCTCCCCCTCAACTTGTAGTCCATCTGCTCTCAAGCCCTGCAGGCTCCATCAGGGCCTGATTCTGTCACCACCTTGCCTGGACTTCCTCCATGTAATTGCACCTTTGTCTGGTCCTGTGTTATCACTTCTGCTGCATTATTGCTCTGCATCTAAATACACATATATTTCTCAGCACCCACCACGTAACTCTGGGCCTCTTGCAAATATATTCATTTAAAGTAGTTGGTGATAGATTCATTATCAGCATGTCAAGTCCTCGGTTTTAAGGGTTGATTTTATGGTCTGCTTTTATACCTGACCAGGTATGTAATTTATATCTTTTCCATTGGTGCCAGGGTAACATACTGGGTCCTGTCTGCATTTTGCCATGAGACAAACTGCAGTTGAAGGGTCCAAAGTGTTATCCTTGCATATCAAGGACCACTCAATTGTCTGATTCTGGGAGGATGTTCCTATATATATATATATATATATATATATATATATATATATATATATATTAATGTCTGCAATCTTGAGCTGGTCACCCAACGTTTTTAAATTGTGGTAAAATATACATAACATAAAATTTACCATTTAAGCATCCTACAGTGTACCATTCAACAGAATGTAGTACATTCACAATGTTGTGTAACCATCATTGCTGTCTAGTGCCATAATATTTTATCCCTGTGGAAAAAAACCCTGTACCCACTAAGCAATCCCTCCCTCCCTCTCTCCCCCTAGTCTTTGGCAACTACGAATCTGCTTTTTCTGTCTCTGTGGATTTGCCTACTCTGGACACTTCAAATAAACAGAATCATACAGTATGTAGCATTTTGTTGCTGGAGAGGGTGTGGAACACTGTTGGTAGGAATGTGAACTGGTAACAGTCACTATGGAGAACAGTGTGGACGGTCCTCAAACAGCTAAACATACAACTACTATACGACCCAGCAATCCCACTCCTGGGCACGTACCCAGAGAAATCCATAACTCAAAAAGACACATGCACCCCAATGTTCATTGCAGCACTATTTACGATAGCCAGGACACGGAAGCAACCTAAATGCCCATGGACAGACGAATGGATAAAGAAGATGTGGTACATATATACAAGGGAATATTACTCAACCATAAAAAAGAACGTAATTGGGTCATTTGTAGAGACGTGGATGGACCTAGAGACTGTCATACAGAGTGAAGTAAGTCATAAAGAGAAGAACAAATATCATATATTAACACATATATGTGGAATCTAGAAAAATGGTAATGATGAACAGGTTTGCAAGGCAGAAATAGAGACACAGATGTAGAAAGCAACTGTATGGACACCAAAGGGTTTCGGAAAGCGGGGACAGGGGTTGGTGGGATGAATTGGGAGGTTGGGATTGACATGTGTACACTAATGTGTATAAAATAGATAACTAATAAGAAGCCGCTGTGTAAAAAAAGTATGGAGCATTTTGTGACTGGCTTCTTTCACTTAGTATAGTTTTTTTAGGCTCATCCATGTTGTAGCATGTATGAGAACTTCATTCCTTTTAAAGTCTGAATAATGTTCCATTGTATATTGTACATTTTGCTTATCCATTCATCAGTTGATGGGCATTTGGGTTGTTTCTACCTTTGGCTATTATGATTAGTGCTGCTGTGAACATTCATGGATAAGTGTTTTCTTGAACACCTGTTTTCAGTTCTTTTGGTGATATACCTAAGACTAGAATTGCTGGTTCACATTGAAATTCTACGTTTAACTTACTGAGGAACTGCCACACTGTGCTCCAGAGCAGCTGCACCATTTTACACTCCCACCAGCGATGCAGGAGGGGTTCAATTTCTCTAAATTCTTGATTCCAGCATCAACTTTTGACTTGCAGAATGAGTTTTATTACAACAACGGGGGGAAATACCTGAATTATATAGGCTTCATTTATTTAATGAGACTAGATTAAAGCAAGAGTTGGAAACGTGTGAGCATTTTAATGCAAAATACATCAAAGAATTTGAGATACATGAAAAGCAAAGGTTGTTTAACATGTAGGGATAAATTTGATCATTAGTTCATATCTATGGACCATATAAATGGCAAGATCATAAAATCCATGGAGCTTCTTGTGTCCACATAAGGCTGTGCCCTATGATATGATTCATTTGGTATATTTTTCTGTAAAAATGTACAATAGCCCATCTCAGTGACATCTGGTCTCATCTGCATAAAATGAGTGCTTAGGGTCGTAGTATTATTATTTCATGTCTATAATTCATCTGATCTATAAAAACAGAGGCACAGTATGCTAAGCTGTTATTCCTCTTCTGAAAATGTTAACAAATTTTATGTGTACCTTCAATTTTTGCTAATGACATAAAATATTGAGACTTGTTATTTTTTTCTTCTGCCAACCCATGAATGTGCTACCCTTATCTGAAACCTAAATAAATACTTATTAATATATGGTGAAATTCAAATGAGCACTTCATATAAATAAGCCTGCTATAGAAATACATATTTCTTCAAATTTATAGACCAGAATAACATGAAATAAATTTAACATCATTTCACATGTAGAACCACCAACCAAATAAATTTATGATTCAATTTCCTAAACTCAGGTAAATAACAAAGCATATATATGGTTCTTCATTCCATAATCCATCATACACTTTAAGAACAGTATTATTTGGTTGAGATTTTTATAGGCCAAATGGAGAAGAATGTGCATAACACCTGATTCTAGGATGATGGGCTGGTGGAGGGGACAAAGTGGAGTGAAGCCGGCTTTTTCCTTCATTTATTTATTCATTTTTTTCTTTTGGACAGATATTTATCTTTCCAAGCACTACTGTGTGCCAGGTGTTGTGCTTAGAGCTGCAGATACAGGGAAGAACCAAAAAAACATGGTTGCTGGCCTCATGGAACTAACAGTTATCTATTGCTACATAACAAACCATCTTCAAATGGCGGGTGTAAATCAACACCTTGTTATGCTCAGTTTTGTAGGCCAGAAGTTTGGGTATCATACAGAAGAGAGGTTCAACTCTGCTCCAGAGTGACTGAGCTCTCATCTGGGGTGAATTGAGATGGCTGGAACCACATGTCTAAAGCCTCATCTGTGGCAGATGGCTAGATTCCTTGGTTCTTCTCGCAACATTTAAGATCTTCTTTAATCTGCCACAGAGGGAGGCAGACATTAAAGAAGTATCCACATAAATAACTATTACAATGAGGACAAAGTACAGGCTTCTTTATAGTAATCAGGACTTCTTGATTGCAAATGACAGAAATCCAACCCAGATGGTCTAATGAAAAGAAGGGAATTTAACGATCCACCTAACTGAAGTCTGTGGCTGAATCCTGATGCTGTAATGATATGGTCAAGAATCTCTTTACCTGTCTGTGGATGAGAATTGCCTCTTTACTCAGTTGATTTTATTCTCAGGCTGGGGCTCCCTAGTTGATGGCTACAAGGACCACCAGCTGCTCCACATTCCTACCAGTTTATCAAACTCAACTGAAAAAGAGAGACTCTCTTTCTTAATAGTTCTATCAGATGGTTCTGGAATTAAATCTTGTTGGCCATGTTTAGGTCACAAGCCCTCTCCTGGACCAACCACTGTTGCCAGGGAGATGAAGTGCTTAGAATGGCCAGGTCTGGACGATGTGCTCACCTCTAGGACCTGGGGGTGGGATCAGCCCTACATGAACCACAAGTGGGGATGGGTGTTTGCACAAACGGGAATGAGAGTTTCTTACTTTATTTATTTATTTAGTTTTTTAAACATCTTTATTGGAGTATAATTGCTTTACAATGGTGTGTTAGTTTCTGCTTTATAACAAAGTGAATCAGTTATACATATACATATGTTCCCATATCCCTTCCGTCTTGCGTCTCCCTCCCTCCCACCCTCCCTATCCCACCCCTCTAGGTGGTCACAGAGCACCGAGCTGATCTCCCTGTGCTATGCGGCTGCTTCCCACTAGCTATCTATTATACGTTTGGTAGTGTATATATGTCCATGCCACTCTCTCACTTTGTCCCAGCTTACCCTTCCCCCTCCCCATATCCTCAAGTCCATTCTCTAGTAGGTCTGTGTCTTTATTCCTGTCTTACCCCTAGGTTCTTCATGACATTTTTTTTTCTTAGATTCTATATATATGTCTTAGCATACGGTATTTGTCTTTCTCTTTCTGACTTACTTCACTCTGTATGACAGACTCTAGGTCCATCCACCTCATTATAAGTAGCTCCATTTCGTTCCTTTTTATGGTTGAGTAATATTCCATTGTATATATGTGCCACATCTTCTCTTATCAGAAGAAGAGGGAAATAGATGTAACCAGACAAATACATAAAGTGCCCATTACACAAGCCTAAAAACAGAGTGACCTGCCTTGAAGAGTAGGTTTGCATATAGGAGGACCTTGTGTCATTATTTCCAGTTATTCAACTTTCAGCTTTTATGTGTTCATTTCGTATGAAGCACTGGACTAGTCGTAACTGGGATACAAATGAAGAGACAAATGGGTCACGTAGGGGATTCCAGGGATCTTGGGGTTCAGCAGGGAAAAGGTCTGACCACTAGATGGCAGTAGCTTTATTGGGTGACCCTTTGGCAGTTTGCATACTGGGAAGTCTCTCACAGCAGGACACTCTCCAGCAGTGCAGGGGTCAATACTCAGAGGGGAGGACGGCAAGGAACTCCTCGGTGAGAGAGGGGTCCTGGAGGGAACTCATGTGTCCAGGTGATGTCACACACCACCAGCACACTGAGGAGTCTGGGTCAGAGACCAGCAGGGTCTTGGGGTCTTTATGTCCCAGGGCTTATCTTATCAATGGCTAGCAAACGTTGGGCACAGTTTTGTGGGGTTTGCAAAGCAGACAGGCCCTAAATAGCTAACAATCTGCTTATTGGGGCTATATTTAAAATATTTGGATATAAAACCTTTGAGTTTGGCACCTGCTGGCTTTTGAGCTAAAAGGTCTCAGCCTGCAGTGAAGAAATAAAGAACCTAGGCTAATACACAGAGACCATCTTGGCTTACTTATGTAACAAAGATTTGATAAGTACCCTCAGTTATAAACATAGCAACTAGTTAATATCAGTAAGTCAAAGACTTGAGGTACAGACTGTGGAATAATCATAATAGTGAATGCTTTTTTTAAAAAAAAATTTTAAGGGAATTCCTTTATTTTTATTATTTATTTATTTGTTTTTGGCTGTGTTGGGTCTTCGTTTCTGTGCGAGGGCTTTCTCTAGTTGAGGCAAGCGGGGGCCACTCTTCATCGCGGTGCTCGGGCCTCTCACTGTTGCGGCCTCTCTTGTTGTGGAGCACAGGCTCCAGACGCGCAGGCTCAGTAGTTGTGGCTCATGGGCCTAGTTGCTCCGCGACATGTGGGACCCTCCCAGACCAGGGCTGGAACCCATGTCCCCTGCACTGGCAGGCAGACTCTCAACCACTGCACCACTAGGGAAGCCCAATGGTGAATGCTTTTTACATACTTAACATGTGGCAGATACTGTGCCACATGCCTTATGCAGATGGTCTAATTTATTTCTCAGAGCAACTCTGTGAAGTAGTTACTATTATTGTCCCCATTTACAGTTGGGAAAACTGAGGAGTTAAGTAATTCACCCAAGGTTAGACAGCTAGTTGGAGGGGCAGATAAGATTGAGACCCAGGCAGACTGTCTTCAAGGGTCCATACTCTCAAACTGACTGCTACAGCATCTTCAGGGAGCTGGATCATCTTTCTTGGCCTCAGTTTTCTCACCTTTAAAAGTATGAGTATATTACCAGGTGATACCTCGTGGCCAGCCTGACATTCTGTATGCCTAGGATTGCTCTGTGTTGTACCCCAGGAGGTAGGGGACCAGAGGGTAGTAGTTTTGCCCAAAGGAGAGCAGGATGGAGCAGCAAGTGGTGTGCAGGGTGGAGGTGGTATAATGTAGGAATTATGTGTGCAGGCTCTGCCTAGATATGAATCCTGTTTCCTTCACTGACTAGGTGCATAATCTCGGGTGAGTCACTTAATCTGAGTTTCTTCATTTGGAAAATAGGAACGATGATAATAACACTTCAATAGAATTTTGGGGGTGATTAAGTGAGGTAATGCCTGTTAAACATGTGGCACCATGCTTGTGAATATTGAGTCCCCATAGATATTTGTTATAATACTATTGATAATAATTATTATTGTCAGTGATGGAACTGTGAGATAGAGAGAGGAGGTTCAAGAAGTATAGGTAGGGAATCATCACTGAAGAGCTTCGTATCCTAGCTATTTTTAGTACATGAAATGTTTACTGTGTGCCAGGCACTCTGCCATCTGCTTGTTTTACGTTTGCCAATAAATAAATAAATAAATAAATAAATAAATAAATAAAATTCTAGACTTGTTCCCTGCCTTTACTTGTATTGTGTCCCACTTGGCTGGTGTTGGTGGTATAACACCCCACTTGTGGTGCTGTCTCTAACTAGACATTATTCTGGAGCAGAAGTGTGGGTATTGTGAGAATAGGCATTGGAGAGTCATGGCCTTGGTTTTCATGTGTTGTGTAAATCTCTGAGCTTCAGATTCTGCATCTCTGATAGATCTTTAACAATAATAACAGCCAGCACTTACTGAGAACTTACAATATGCTGGGCACTGTGGGCTGTAAAGTAACTTGTTCAAGTTCACCCAGTTATGTAATTATCAGAGCTGGGTGTGAACTCAAGCTTCTGGCCCTAGAACCCACATTATTAGTGCCTCTTCATTCTGCACAGAGGTTTTGAAAGCCTCTGACATATGATAGACACTCAATAAACTGTAATCCTTATCATTCTTATTATATAGGATCTGTACTCTCAAAACAACTGTATTTGTTTGTCCATTAAAAATTTCCCAAGTAGCTCTTCTTTGCTAAACACCCATGATACACGGTGAACAAAATTCCATTCTTGCCGTCAGGGGAGTCACCATCTAGTCCAGAGACTGTGCAGTAGTCAGCATTCAAGAGGCTAAGCTCCAGTAACAAATGCCTCCCCTGTCCCCAAATGTTGGTGCTTTATAGTAGCAAGGGTTTGCTTTTCACTTGCACGTCTTCTACATTCTGGCAAAGGGGAAAGAATAATAGTGGAACCACATGATGTTCTACTTGGACATGTCATGACTCATGTTTGCACACATTTATTTGGCTAAAGCAAGTCACATGGCAAAGCCTGACATCATTTAAGACAGGAGGTATGTTTCTCCACTAAGGAGTGTCACTGAGGAGGGCGCTATAGGAACAAGTTTTGGAGGAGTAGTTTGGGGACCAATAATTAAATCTACCACAGATGAATTCTTAAGCAATTACAATATAATATGGTAAGTTCTCTAATGAAAGTGTCTATTCTTTGAGAAGAGAGGGGAGTGTTAACACTTTTAATGTGTCCTGAATTTAGAACAAAGTAAAAATTAGAGCGTATATTTTTTAATTTAAAAAAATTTTTATTTTTTTAATTTATTTTATTTCCGGCTGCATTGGGTCTTCATTGTTGCACGCGGGCTTTCTCTAGTTGTGGCGAGTGGGGCCTGCTCTTCATTGCAGTGCACAGGCTTCTCATTACCGTGGATTCTCATTGCAGAGCGCGGGCTCTAGGCACGCAGGCTTCAGTAGTTGTGGCACACGAGCTCAACAGTTGTGGCTTGTGGGCTCTAGAGTGCAGGCTCAGTAGTTGTGGCACACGGGCTTAGTTGCTCCGCAGCATGTGGGATCTTTCTGGACCAGGGCTCGAGCCCGTGTCCCCTGCATTGACAGGTGGATTCTTAACCACTGCACCACCAGGGAAGCCCTAGAGCATATTTTAGCTACTAAGCCTTAATTTTCTGGAACAAGAATAGAGAAAGCCTGTAGTAGACGCATTTTGAGAACCCCAAATTCACTAGTCTGGTTAGAGTGAAAAGCATTGACGGTAATTCTTCCCTTCTAAGAAGTGACATGAGTTTTTTGACAGCAGTGTCTCTTGTGTCTATAAGCAAAGGACTTGGGAACTGGGGTATCCCTGGAATGACCTGGGGAGAAAGGCTTGTTCGTGAGAACATTATGTCCATGTACTTGGAGGTAGGGAAAGGGAAGTCAGGGTGGTGGTGGGAAATGGGGCATGAATCATACAGAGATTGGTCCTAGATTCTGGTAGGTTATTTGGATGCCTACTCAATTGTTTTCCTTATAGTTCAGTGTGCCCCAACCTTCCTGTTTGCAAGTAAGAGAGAGAAGATATATAGAGGGTTTAAAAATTTATAGTCACAACTCCAAAAAGTCATTTGTTTTTGTTGTTTTCAACTTCGTATAATGAAATTCAACTTAGACCTGGAGCCAGCATTTCCACTGATGATATAATTTAGTCAATTCTGGTTGAAAACTTAGTACCTTCTGGATAAATATCAAATAAATTCAAATTGCTCCCCTACCCATTATTTTTCCCTTCTCTTTGGGTTCTTGGGAGACTTATATGTTGTATTATCCTATATTGGGGATGTGTATCTGGTCCATGAATCTCTCTCTGGACACTTCTGGATTCACTGGAGATATTTTCAGCTATGAATCTCCTCCAATAAAAATTTTATTTTAGATGTGCATTTCTCATCCCTAGAAGCTCCACTTGGTTCTGATTTAAATATTATATTTTTCTCCTCGTTATAATCATGTTTTATTTTACAACCTTGAACATTCAAAATGTATCTATAATAGCTGTCTTAATAGCCATATTTTCTAATGCTATCACTTGTTATTTCTGGGTCTGCTTCTATAAACTGATTTTTCTTGAGGCTACAAGTTATACTTTCTTATTTCTTTACATGTCTGGTAATTTTTTATTGAATACTGAGCATTATGGATTTTGCATTTGGGGGCACTAGATTTTGTTACACCTCTCCAAAAAAATTGCTCATTTTTCTTTCCTGACAAGTATTTTAGTTACTTGCAGATCAGTTTGATCCTTTCAGGGCTTAATTTTAAACTCTTTGTGGATAGGCCTAGAGTTGCCTTTATTCTAGGGATCATTTAGTTTCATTTCTAAAGCTTTATCCTTCTGGAGTTTCTGCTGAATATGCCCTGAATTCCAACAAAGCCCCTCTACTTCGGCTGGTGAGCGTGCAAACAATTTGTGGCTCTGTGAGATCTCTTGGAATTATTGGGCTTACAGCTCCCCAAAATGTAACTTTTCTCTCCTGGAATTTTTTCTTGCCAGATCATGTAGGGTTTTCTCTTACCCATACATAGGATTGATATTCAGCCAACAACTCATAGAGACCGCTGTGCAGATTTCTAGAGATCTCTGTATAATTCCCTCCTTTTCAGTACTTTGTCTTGCAAATTATAGCAAACTTAGCCTTTTCAATCTCTGTCTCCTCAGTTCAGTGTCAAGTGCTGGGCTCTCCTTGGGTTCCTCTTCCCATGCTGAGGTCTGGACCTTCCTTTTTTGCAGACTGCTGGTGATGATAGGACTCAACTTTTTTCTTTTCTAAAGGATCACACTTCTGTGCTATTGTTCGAGGTCTAAAAATATTTGTTTCTGAGATATTGTACAGTTTTCTAGTTATTTATAGCAGGAGGGGAATCTGAGTCCTCTTCCTCCCTCATGGTCAAAGGCAGATGCCCTCAGAGTGATTCTACTGGACACTAGTTTTTGGTGAATATTCTGCATCCTCAGAATTGCAGTTAGTGCAGTGTTTTTCCTGAGAATGTGTAAGATTTACTAATGCTTGGTTTGAAAGGATAGATTTACCTGAAAATTAGAGAAATTCTATAAGGAAAGAAATTTTAATTCAAGGAAATGTAAGGAAATTAATTCAACAACATTTATTGAGCATCTTCTACTTTCTAGGAACTTTCCTAGTTGTTGGGCATATAACCATAAACAAAGAGGTTTTTCTTAAAGTCTCTGCTCTTACCAGGTGCACTGTGGAGAAAGTGGAAAAAGAGGCAACAAGCACAAAAAAATAAGTGAAATCGTAAAATCTGTACCATGTCAGATGGCAAGTGCTACGTGAATTATAGAGAAATAATAATCTTCTCAGCACACACGTGGTACTGATTGGAAAACATGGCCACTGTCCTTTCACAAAACTTAATGATAGAGGCGATCTGTTTAGAGGTAACGTAGCCAACTATATTACCATAAATGTAAATCTACTCTAGAGCTCTCCCCTCCTGCCCTGCTGGTCTCTGTAATTTATAAACACTTACCTCAAAGTCATCTTCATAGAAGTATTTGCTAACTTGTTTCTTTTCAGTGTCCCCCACAGGACTGGATGCTCCATGAGGGTAAGCATCATGTCTGGTTTTGCTCACGACTGTATCCCCAAGCATTTCCATATAGGCTTGGCATTTGGAGGGTGTTCAATCTGTCACCTGTTAAACACATGTGTTGAAGAGATTCATGGATGTAACGCTTCTTGACACCTGCCTGGGTCATACCTTTTGTGTACACCCTCGCTTCTCCCTTTAAAATTGGTAGCCAATTTCTCTTTGAAAGTTACCTGCTGTGATTCCACTTTCGCTCTTTCTGTTTTTGCAGCTGTACAATCATTGCACACCCTCAATGACCAGATATCCCATTTTATTGTCACCAAGTCGAAGGCGCTGGAGGAGGACCAAGACCCGTTTCTGCCCACTGAAAAGGAGACTCTGAAGAGTTCCATGATATTGATGAGGCACCTCTTAATGGATGCTCAGGTACAGAGATCAGTAAATAAATGGTAACCTTTTGGGTTTTCTTCTTGGTATAAGCTGTGCAAAAATGTTCATCTATCACATTCATTGCAACTGCCTTTGCAGTGAAGATCCACGCAGACATTCGGATATTTGAGTATTGGATTTCTAATTAGGTATTATTTTGGATTTAGTATTAAAATAGCTTGTTTTTAAGTCAAAGTAATAGGGCTTAAAATAATATACGTGTTGTCTCTGAGAATTTAACAGATCTCCCATTAGCCTTGGAAAGTGAAAACCCATTTACATAGAAATTTGGCAGGCATCAGAGCTGGCAAAGGCTTTGGAGTGGAGCAATACTTATCCCAAACAGCATCACTGAGTAACTAATGAGTATTTTGGTACATTTGATGCGCCACCAGTAAGCGAATCAGCACTGTTTTTTTCTTATTTTTTTTCTTTGTGGCAATGAATTAATTACAGAAGATACTTAGCTCATTGCCTGCTTTGTTGAGATGGGATTCTTCAAGGTTTCTCCTTGTGCACTATTTTATTGAAATATTTAGAAAATAATTTATCTACTCCTTCTGGTTTTGTTGGTGGGTCTCTCCAGATATGTTGATAGGCAAACAGCAGGTGTTTTAAGAGAACTGTTGGTTTTCTGTGTTTGTGAAGCCAAGCTGAACTATATTTTTTTGTTGTTTCGACCTCTTCAGTATCTAGAAACGTTCCAGAAAATGTTCTCTGGGTCTGGTGATTTTGTGTTAGTTTGTCCTAGAGCTTTCTTCCTGAGCTTGTTTTCTGTTCAACAGCAGTGAGGTCAGAATGGTTGGTGGTTTCCTGCGTTCCACTCTGTATCAGATTTTGCACTGTGGTTTCTTTGCTTTTGTTTCTATCATGGTGCTGTTTTATGTTTTATTTTTAAAATCAATCCTGAAGCCTGGATCTTGTACCAATAAGACTTTAACTGGCAAGGTTTTTGTGTATTTCTCACCTGTCAATGCTTGAAGCTGCCCCACGGGATTTTTGAGCCCCTATATTGAGATGGCCCACATTATGCAAAGCCTTTCATTTTTATTCACTGTTCTCCCTTTTCCCCTTTATTATGAGCAGCCCATTCAGCCTCTCCTTTCTCCCCAGGCCTGTCTAGCGGAAAAAGGAAAGATTCTGAAGCTACAACGACCAATTTTAAAACTCAGAATAAAGGGAAATTTAGAACAATTTAGCAAATAAAAGAGAGCAAATTGTTCTTGAAAGGATTAGCTTTCCTCAGTGCCTAGACCCAATCCTATAGATCATACAACAGCCAAGGGAACCATCTAGATGAACCCTTAATGATGTTATGTAAACTCCTGTTTGCAAAATCTAACCGAGTAAAAAACCATTCACCTTTTCCCTCTCCTTCACATATGAGCTTACTAATGCCTAGAACTGGATTTCGAGAACGTTTAATGTTGCTTAAGGAAATATTTCCTCCCCCTAAATACCAAATTCATTTAATAACTTTTATCCTTCGTGGCTTTGATCAATGCCTGCTAGAATTCTCTCAATAAAATAGATAGAAAAAATGGAGCAAGGTATGGTGGATATTCCGCTAAGTCATGCATTCTGAAAGGAAGTCAGTCGGGTCTTCTTCCAGAGAAAAATAATCATAGAAAGTCAGGTAGGAAAGTGGTATAGTGTCTGGAAATGTTATTTCTTTGCCTCCTGTTTTTCAAAGACCCCACCCTCTTGTCTTTTGCACTAGTATAGGGTGAGGTGGGTTGTGATTCATCTAAAAATACCACCTTCACTTATTTTCTTCCAAAACCATTAAACTTTTCAAAACGTGATTTGTGGTTATGGTCTAGGTCCATGGCTAAAGTCAATTAGAATCATGTTACCTAGTACCCCCAGGCTCAGAGCACCTCTGAAATAACTCTCTATAAGATTAGTGCTGTCAAACTTATAAAATGCTAAGGAACCCCAACATTTTGGGGATGGCCAGGGGTAATATGTAATTTTGAGTTCTGAAATAGACAACCAGAGATATGTGTTTTATAATGAGAATCTTTATTGAGCATTTTTGAAAATTCGGTTATTTTCCATTCAGTTTTTGACATTGCTTCTTCTTGACTCTATCCCAAAGACAAATGAATGCACTTACTTCATTTTCTAAGTTCATCAATAATGAGAGGTCAACAGCATGTAAATATAACTTCTAGGTACCTCCTTCTGTTCTGGCTGCATTTTGTGATATTAATAGATGTTTGTGTGTTGCAAGACGTAATCTCTTCAAGAGTAGTAACCGCATCCGGAATTTGGTTGGTATAATAGCCTGCTCAGTTGCATACCCAAAGGACTCTTAACAGTATTAGATTATGATGAAATACTCTGACATCAGCTTGCAAGTTGAATGAAGTCAGGCAAAAAGGATTCCAGAGAACCTAGAGGCTGCTTCCAGAGTGACTGCTTAAAAGGCATAATCGATTCAAGTCACATCTGTCTTGGAAGCAATAAATCCCGCTTAGGAGAATGTCAAAGGCAAAAGCATTGCTGGGCTATGAAATTCCACCTCGGAGGATTGTAAAACAGTATGCACAGAGCAAACACATCTCCCAAGTATAATGGGGGTGCTGGAGATGATTGGCAGGTCTGACAATCCATCCTAGAGAATAGAATCAAGAAGGAACATCTCACACAGGAAGCCCAGAGGCCTGCAATTATTTATTCATTCCCTAAAAGTCTTTCTGAACATTTAAGGGGTGTCTAAAAGAGGCCAAGTGCCTCTATTTGCATTCCATTCCTTTTGTAATCCGAAGGCCCCCAAATTCAATGAAGTGTACCATTCAGATCGTATTTGAAACCTGATCTTGTGGCTTTTATTCCTTAGAGGTCTGTCTAAACCCAGACTGCCGACTCAGCCTCGTAAGTGATTAGATTCATAACACCGAAGAGGCAATTCTTTCTGGTAGAGATTAATTCTTTTACTCGCACCATGTGACTCTGCATGCTAAGAGAGGTTGATTACAGCAAATTAAATCTCCTATTGGCAGTTCTCTCCTTCTTCTCCCCAAAGACCTAATATCATTATTTATTAAGGGGTGAACAAATGCTTGGGAAAACAATAAGATCACTTTGTTGGCAGTAAGGTCTTCCTCTGGAAGGCTGCGTACTGAAAGGCAGAGGCTTTCTGTGCCTTATGGCGGCGGGGGGCGGTGCAGCTTCTGCAGGCCATGGAGCGTGGAGTGGCCAAGGAGGGCCTGTGCTCCACTGACCCTCGGGCTCTGTCCTGGCCTGGCAGTGAGTGAGGCTCCTCTGTCTGGAGCATGGCTTGCCCGGGTTTAGAGGGAGAGCTCAGTTTAAGTGAGGCTGAGTCATTGGTGCACCTTTCCCAGAGCTCCATCTCTAGGAATGAAGTAAGCAAGCCTTTAAAAACAAAAATGAACTGTACAACCATCACCTCTAAGCAAGTCTGCACGTACAGCCTGACGAAAGTCAAATATTAGGCAGAAGAGAAATGAAACCTGCTGTATCTTTTGTCCTCTCCCCCTGCTCCTTCCTCATTGTCCCCTTTCTTCTCGCTTTCCTTTTTCTCCTTCTTTCTCCCCACACCCCAGAATTTTCCCTCCTTCCCTTCTGTCTTCTCCTTCTCTCAACTTTCACTTCTCTTCTCTCTCCCCCGCCTCCTCATCTCTCTGTTGGCAAAATATATCTTAGTGGAAATGTGGAGTGAGATTCTGCCTCTTTTGTCCCTTCCTGTCTCACCCCTTCCCTTCCCTTCCCTTCCCTTCCCTCCCCTCTCCTTCCCCTTTCTTTTCTTTTCTTTCCTTTTCTTTCTTTCTGTTATTTGTGTTCAGGGAACTCATATTTGACAAAGACCTATATTCCCCTTGCCAAACAAGAAGGAACACATCAGGAGGGAGCAATTGGCAGGAGGCAGACCTGGCATTCAGGAGGCCGATGGGGTCCCTGCCAGGATCAGAGACTCAATATAATTTGGGTGGCTTCCCTTTCCTTTCTTGTTTTGTTTCCTAGAGCAGTCTGCCCTGGTTGATTATGCTTTCTGATTAATTTCCGGCAGGAAGCAGGCTGATTTAACAGGAATAGATTGACTGTTTGAGCTACCTGTGCGCTCTCCTTCTCTGGACTGGCCTCAGAGTGTGAGTAGCTGGTTTGGAGCAGAGCCTCAACCAGAGCAAACGTGGGCTCAGGCTCCTGACAAATAGGAGGGTCAGGTCTGTACAGTGGACATCAACGTTTGTGGGGGAAGGGACTTCAGGAGTCAGCTAGTTGACACACACTCATTACAGACGTATACATCAAGGTGGTTTCTCCTGTTAGCAGCACTTTCCACCCTCTCTGAATTCAACCCGTATTCATGGTATGGACCCTGCGGTTATTACTAGTGCATGTATCTGGTGTTTTATAGCTACACCCGGCTTCACAGTCATAAGTGAGACCCTGTTGACAGACCTGGAGAATGTCTTGTCCTCACATTGCACATACTGAGGTACCAGATGGATGCTTGACTTCTCAAGTTCACAGACACTGGCTGTGGCTACGAGGAGCACCCCAAGTGTAGTTTTTTCTTATTCTCTTCAGAAATGTGACACCAGGCTGAAGCAAGAGCTGGAACACTCCCCAATGTTGTAGCAAGCAGAGAAGAAACTCTGAAATTAGAATGAGGGCAAAGAGGCAAAATTTTCATCCTAAGAAAATTACCCTGGGATATTTTTAAGTCTACTTATGCCATCAGATTTCTACCTCTTAAAGGTCAGAGAAGAAAGAAATACTTAAATGGACGCTGAAGAATTGAGTTCACCTAACAGGAAAGCTACAATGCTAAGCTGATTATTCAAAGGAATCTTAGCTTATCCCCTCCAGTAATCCGTGTGCTCCATTACCCATCCTTTCCTTGCGTGTTTGAAAAGGCAATGCTATTTTCCATCTCAGATACAAAACTATAAAATCAGCAGGTCTGAAGTTTGCAGTTTCTTACATAATGCACACAAGCCCACTTCCCATCCTGCCATGGTGATTTTGATCTTTTAAAATCCTTTTTTTTAAAAAAATACAATTTAACCTGCAGGCATTGCCAGGCTGAGATGTGATCCCATCAGTTATAGAGCTTCTGCAATCACCTTCCCTGTTCAGAAGAAATGGAGGGTGAGATATGAAATTGTAATCCTGACCCTCTGTTAAGCTTGTGTTTAGGTATTTTTTTAAAGAAAATAGAGAAAGGTAGCCTCTTCTGAGACCTCTGGCACCTTGCAAAATCCATGAAGCAGAATTTTAGGAGAAATTCTGAAATGCTGAAAGTTGTTTTCAGTGTTCACCATGCAAAGACCCAGGTATAATTGGAAATGAGACTCAAAAACATTGGACTCCTGTCCATTGCTATATTCTAATAGAAGGCAGAATCTCTCAGGATGGGTAATGTTTGAATGGAATAGTCTCTATCAAACTGGTATAGTTTCCAACAATCTGTGTAGTGCTAAAGAGCAATTTGGGAATTTATTTTCACATCATAGAAACTTTATGTTACATTTTTAGATATTAAGTGGTTATTTTAATGATATACCTTTCAAATGGTAACAAAATAGACTCTATGCTGGTCTAATAGTTGATGGTTCATGTTACAATGAGGTGGATCTGATATAGTAACAAAATCATGGCAGGTTAGGGGTAAGCAATGGGCTAGAGCTCTTTGGTCAGCAGCAGAGAAAAGCTCTGGTTAACGTAACAAGGGCAAAATTTAACAGAAGCAAATAGGGTAGCTGTTAGGAAAAACTGAAGAACTATTTCTCAGAAAAGACAGGAAAGAGGTTAGCTATGGAGATTTGGCTATCAAGAACTAAAGAGCAGTTGCTTCAGGGTGCTGTATGGGGATAAATTGGCCCCAAGCATTTTCTCGCTTTGTGTCACTTTGATCAAGATTCAAGTTCCTAGAAGAGTCTGACTGAGCTGTCTTAGGTCATTGGGTCCTCTTCCTTCTCGGACATGGGAGGGTGTGCATGTTGATGGATGGTCCCACCAAAACCACATGCTGTTTGGGGAGGCATTATTACTACAAGAAGGGAGAGTGGATGTGGGGCAGATGGAGACAATAATAACTTGACCGTGCATTCCACATACGTGAACTTGGTGCTTGTGTCCCAGCATAGAGCTTGGCATTGCACTAAGGTCTGGGGAGAGAGAGGGATGGAACATTGGCTCTGCCCTAGAGGGACTCAGGATACAGTGGGGTAGATAAACAGACACTGAAGAGTCCTGTGGTAAGGCATGTGTGGCTACGGAAGCTCAGAGAAGCACCCAGCTGATATTTGCAGATCACTTCCTTGTTTACAAAGCACTTCTGCCAGCATTTTCTCACCTTTTTCACTCAGCCATGAGAGGTAGAGGAGGTTGGGTATTACTATCATCTCTGTTTTGCAAACTGGCTATTAAGCTTTAATAAAATAGCCTTTTTTATATTGTTCCATCCAGCCCATCACAAAGTGAGCGTAACTGATTTCCTACTTGTAGGTGGTGACCCTCAGAGTATTTGCTTCCTGAAGGGGTTATTAAATAGAGAGAAAGAGAGGGTGTAATTTGGGGAAAGAAGATTAAAACCTGGCTTCAGACATACAACGGCACTCATAACTCAAGTGTTTTTAACAATTATAAGAAATATACATTCCCAAAGCTAAACTCCACCCTCTCAGAACTCTAGAAGGTTTAGGGTTCCAAGAACACGGTTTTCAAAAATCTTTAAATAGAATATAAAGGTATCACCTTTCCCTCTATAATAACATCATCTCTTCATGGTGTCCATTGTCACATTGGCAAATATTTGGCTCCCCAAATAATACCCAGCCCCACCATTACCCTTTAAATAAGAGGCTCTCAAATGAGAGAGAGGAGAGCAATTTTGCCCTGCTGGGTGCGTTTGGAAACGTCTAGAGATATTTTTGATTGTCACAGTTAGGGTGGGTTCTTGGAGAGGGGTAGTGGCCCTACTGGAATCTGGTGGGTAGAGGCCAGGCATGTTGCTAAACTTCCTATGATGCACAGGCTGGCTTTCCACAGCAAAGAATCATCCAACCTCAGTGTCAATAGTGTCAACGTTGAGAAAGCCTGCTTTTAGACCCAAGGCTGACTTTTTCATTGATCACAGAACTCTTCCAGGCTCAGAGTCATTTTTTTTGAAGCCCTACAATTGATCAAAATTGGTCCTCAAGGTATATCTTAGTTGCCCATTTATTTATTTTCTCATTCATTCATTTAGCATTTACAGTGTGCCAAACACTGTGCTACATTGTGAGGAACATCAATGAAAACAAAAGTGATCCTTGTTCTCAATGGATCTTGTATTTTAGTGGGGGCGAGTAACTCTAAATATGTAAGTAAACAAATAATAAAGAGTTTCAATACTTGTCTTAAAGATGCATTAGGACCTAATTTAGATAAGGGTTCAAATGCTTTCTTTTTTGAATGTGACATTTAAACTGAGATCTGTGAAGAGAGAGGGGGAGAGAGAGAAAGAAAGGGGGAAAGAGGGAGAGAAAGAGAGAGCAAGACCTCTTCTCGTGTTTCATTGTGAATATCTGTACTTTAATTTAGTTGTGTGTGTTTAGCATTACTCCATGAGTAACTGGAAATAGATCTCCTGGGGTGTTGCAAAAGATCTAAGCAAATTATTTATTCCAGAAATTTACATTTAATTTAGGGATTATAAAAATTCCAACTAGTCCCTCGGGAACAGAGAATCTTTCATCCTCTGCCTATAGGTGTCCACAGAGGAACCAGGATCTCTGTCTTTTCTTACTGGATGTTGTGGACATAGAGACACACACAAAAGAAGGCTAGCATGAGTTCTTTAAGCTACTTGAGACAGGAGTCAGAATGGCTGAAGAGAAAGCAGGGAAGACGTTGAGTTATTTTGGACAAGAAAATGAAGAGGTGAAGCCACAGTTACTGAACTAAAGAGCTGCTGTATAGAATCTGGGCAACAGTCAATTCTCAATTAGATACTTATAGATTAGCAAGTTTATAGATCGCCTATGGGCAAAGCATTTCTTCCCTGGTGGCATGCACTCAGGAAATGTAAAATGATATTCATCTGAATAAGACATAATTAGAAAGGTAATTTTGTTGCCAATATATTTTTTCACCATAATGGAATTCAGGACAGACTTTTAGTATCAGTTATTTGGTATTTTTTTTATGCTGCGGCTTAGTCAGATAATAGAAAGTCTAGTGTATGCCAGATAGCTGTAATCCTAAAATAACTTACACTTAGAACAGTAATTCTTATACAGAGCTCTTGGGGCCTCCCATTCGTGTTAAACTCAAATATTTCCTGTAGAGCAGCCTGGTAAAGTGAGGCATGGTGTTGCTAAGCGTCATCATTCAAATCCGATGTTAGGTCTGGGAGTAGAACCAGCAAGTTCTCCTAAACACCAACTCAAGCCAAGATTTCATATTCCTTCACTTTCTTGTCTTGGAGTCAATCACACTAAAAAGTGATTTAATGTGAGATGGTGACCTGGCTATTCCAAATGCTCACTTATTCCTGGGAAGCTTGAAACAAACGCACTCACTTTGGCCAGCTTAGTAGGCTCAGATATTTAATTTCAAAGTGGGTATTCTTGTCTTGGTTTACTGATATGAACCTAATTCCTCTTCCTCCGCCCCCCAAAGTATAAGGCAAAGAGAAGACATTCATGATTGAATTGATGAGAATCATGACATAGATTTGAATCAATTAACTACTGCTACGTAACAAACCATCCCAAAACTGAATGGCTTAAAACAACAACTATTCATTTACTTCTTATAAGTCTATTGATTGATTGGGGCATTCCACTAAAATGACATGGGTGGCTGATCTTGACCGGTCTCATTCATACATCTGTGGTCACTGGGGCCTGGCTGGTCTAAGATGGCCTCAGCTGGTATGATTCAGCTTTCCTCTACAACCTCTCACATCCCTGCAGCAGGCTAACTCTGGAGTGTTCTCATAGTGGTGGCGGGGGGCCCATAAAAAGAGGAAATGGACAAAAGCAACTACATTTCCAGCCTATGTTTGTATCAAGTTTGCTACCATTCCATTAGCCAAAGCAAATCCAATGACCAAGCCCAGAGTCAGTGTGGGAAGACACCACCAAAGCGAGGAGTGAAACATGGGCCATCAATGTAGTCAGTCTACCACATAAAGCAAATCAGAAGATTTCTTAGCATAATTCTGGATGATTTTTGATCTGTTGGCAATGGGAGTTTGAAGTGTCCTAATTAGCAAGCTTCATGCACATTCTCTTTTGGAAGACTGCTCCAGTCAGTTTGTTTAGAGGGACATGAATTGTGCTCTCCCTTCTGATACATGCACAGAGGACAGACTGTGTTTGAACAGCTGGAGGATATATTTTAAAAGGGATCTATGTCAAGCTTGGACAGGATGATTTCAAATGGGCCCGTGACCAAGTGTGAGAGGTGTGGGTTTGTGTTAGCTCTAGAAACGTGATGAGCCGTTAAAAGGCCATTGTTCTAGCTGGTCGTTTGAGCCAGGTGCATGACTAATTTGTTCAACAAATGCTTCCAACCATGCGAAAGGCACAATGGTAAACATTGCAGGGAGATGTGAAAAATAAAAGTAATGAAGGATCATTGAGTACTGACTATGTGCCAGACCCTCTACTGAGGACTTTGTCTTACCTCCATTATCTCATTTGTGAGGTACATGTTATTTCCCTTATTTTATGGATGAGGAAATGAGGCCCAGAGAGGTCATGCATCTAGTGAGTAGCTGTGCTACTCTGATTGTAAAAATGGCTGCAGTTCCTTACTTTCTTCCTTTGCACTACGAGTCTGCAGCCTTTCTCATTAAGAGGGAGAGTCTATTTCCCCACCCCCTCGAATCTGAGTTGGCCTGTGATTTGCTTTGGCCAGAACAATGTGGTTAAAGGGTGAGTCAGTCCAGAGCCTAGACATCAAGGTAGCGTGCATGCATGCTTCTTTCTGCTCTTTCTTGAAACCTTGCCTCTGGGCTAGCCAGCTGGAGGAGGAAATTTCCTCCAGGACGGAGCAGAGGTAAGTCTGCTTGCCGAGCCCATCCTAGACCAGGCAACCCCCAGCTGACCTACTAAAGTGCCAATATATGAGCAAGCCCAGCTAAAAGTCACCCAAGCTCAGTCCGGAACAGCAAAATCACCAATCCTTCTGTAGACCTGTAAGACATAATAAATGGTGGTGGTTGTGAGCCACTAAGCTTCAAGGTGGTTTGTTACAGGGCAGGAGCTAACTGCTACAATAGCAGAGCTGGTATTTGAAGTCGAATCTGACTGATAACTAAGCCCTATAACGGAAAGAGAGGCTGGGAAACTGGTCTAGCCATGTTCTCAGGAGAAAGAGAAAATGGATTTGGTGAGTCTTTAGCTATTTTCTGCCACACATGCCCTCTGGTTTCACATCATTCATCCAACCTGAAACCATAATAATGGTGAGGAAAATCTTCAACGCGTTCAAGCGAAGGGATTACATGGTTATATTTGGGTGTTTGAAAGATCACTATGGAGGAGGTGTGATGGGTGGTTGGATTGGAGTGAGATAGAAGACAGGAGACAGTTTGTTTTGGCAAGGGATGGTAGGCTAAGAAACTGTGGGATGGGGCAGGAAGATTAAAGAAGAAGGAACATATTCAGGAATTTAAGTAAGACTCACTAATTGACATTTGGTGGTGAAAAAGAGAGACATGTCTAGGATGGGTCTTAGATTTTGGCTTGGGCCCTTGGGAAAATGGTAGTATCTGATAAAGGAAACAGAGGAACAGTAAGCTTGGAGGGGGAGTTTGGTTTGGGGTCTATGAAGATTGAGGGACCTATGGGACATCTGGGTGGGACTGTGTAGGAGACAGTCAAATATGTCTTCAGCTTCAGAGGGAGTTGTGGGCTGAAGAGATAGCTGGTGTCGTCAGTGTGTGTACTGGTGATTGGAGCTACATTGTGTCAGTCACACTTCTCAGTAGCAGACAACAGAATCTACTCTCACTAACTTAAATAGAAAGGCCTTTTAAGAAAAAGCAAAAATTTTTGAGATAGTTTGGTGGTTCACAGAATCTCCAGAAGGTCTTGACAAGTAGGTTTGGAGGTTACATAGCCAGGAATAACAGTAGCCAGGAGACACCATCCAGCTGTCCCACAGCTACTGTGTCACACAACACAGCACCCATGACACAGAACACAGGACACTAGAACCTCTTCAAGAGCTGTCCTGATGAGCCAAGTGCTTGTGCCTGCAGCTCACCCAAAGAGTTGTTCACTTTCACCTCATTCAGGAAGAACCTAGACCACCTGAGAACCTTAGCCACAGGGGAATCTGGGAAATGTAGTTTTAGATTTCCATTTTCTGTAGTCCAAGGAAGTGGGCCTTAGTGTTGGAATGTGTATGGGTGAGCCAATGCATTGTACCCCCAACAGAAGCATGGAGGAAATCACATGGGACATTCTACAGTGAGGAACAGAAGAAGAAGAAACACTCTGAGGAATAGCCAACAAAGTCCCCTTTTCACTTAAACTAGATTGACATGGGTTTCTGTCATTTGCAACCTAATGAGGCTTTACTAATAGGGTACCCACATTTTACGGAAATGCCATTCTTCATACCCAGTGTCATCCTGTCAATATGCCATGTGTTCCCTTACATGATTAACCACAGAGCCAAGGGAAGACTCTCTCTGAGCAGAGGCATCTAGACACTTGTCATTAAGCTCTAGGAGGCTTCTTGCCTATACACTTACAAACTCATGCAGTATTATACAGTTTGTCTATACACTTACACAGTCAAGCACAGGGCTTGAATTCCAAGAAGACCACTATAAAGTGACAATTGTGTTAAATCAATAAACTACTAGTTTGAAGTTTGAATACATGCACGGACGTGGCACAAGGGGTTTTATTCCTGGGCCTGGACAAAACAAAACAAAACAAAATGTGTTATAAAGGAAGCAGAAGCTGTACTCTGGTGTTCATGAGTGATGTATATCACGTTTGAACGGCTGTGGTGGGTTTTCAATGTATTTTTAAATGAAAGTTGAATCAATGTTTGTAGAACCTTTGGCATACCTCTACAAAACACCACAGTTATGCAGAACACAATTTAGACATGGATGGCCCACACTGAGCTTTTTCTAGCTTCATCAAAATGGACCAACTCCTTTGTTATGGGTTGAATTGTGTCCTCCAAAAGAAGGTATGTTGGAGTCCTACCCTCTAAAACCTCAGAATGTGAACTTATTTGGACATATGGTCTTTACCCAGGTAAACAAGTTAAAATAAAGTCATTAGAATGGAGCCTAGCCCCATATGACTGATGTCCTCATAAAAAGAGGAAATTTGGAGACAGAGACAGACATGCACAGAGAGGAGACAACGTGAAGACACAGAGGGAAAACTCCATGTGAATACGGAGGATTGGAGTGATGGATACACAAGCCAAAGAACACCTGGGGCTACAGGAAGCTAGGAGAGAGGCATGGACCAGATTATCCCTTAGAGCTTTCAGCAGGAACAAAACCTGATGCCACCTTGGTTTGGGGCTTGGTGAGACTATAAATTGCTATTGTTTTAAGCCACCTGGTTTGTGGTACTTTGTTATGGCAGCCACAGGAAACTAATACACCCTTACTCATGAGAAGATCACAAACTTAGAAAGAATGAGACATTTCTATACCAGGCACAGTGTGGTTCAGTAGTAATGTATTTCTTTTTTTCATTTGTTTAATGGCAGGAAAAGAATCGCTGTTAAAGACCAGCATGCACGTTTCCTTCCTCTCCAAAGAGTAACGGTCCTGAATGCTGGACCTAGAAGCTTGTATTTCATCTAAGGAGAGGGTCCTGTAAAAAACTGGGTGTACCACAGCAGGTGGCTGTGTTTTATCACCAATGGCTGTAGGTGGTATCACTGTTGTTTATGCCACAGATGCCAACATCTCACATAATTTGTTGATTCCCTATTGTTGGTTTCTCTGTGTCATGGGAGTTGTCACCTGGCTTATGCTTTTCTTTTCATCATCATTACTGCCTCCACTCTGTCATCCTTCCAACTCTAAATCAAAGGGAAGCATGTCTTCTCTCATCTGGGAAGTATTCCAGATGCGTATTAGGATGGAGGAGCACTTGACATTTCAGATCATCACGAGGGCCTCTGGATCAGATTCAGCTGAACTTTGGTACTTTAGGAGGACTGTGGGGGCAGATAAGCAAGTGAAATGGAGATTTAGCAAAGTTCACTGGCACCGTTGCCCTCAGAGTCATGCTGCTCCCCCAAGACCGGCACTCTGGCTCTCTCCCAGGATCCAGCACCTGGCTCAGCGTGGCAAATCTGATTGTCGTTCTTTCTCCAGCATCTTCTGCCTTTGGAGAAATTGTGGCGTGGATTAAATCTCTGCCCCAGCACATATATACAATGGAATATAACTCAGCCATAGAAAGGAATGAAACTGAGTTATTTGTAATGAGGTGGACGGATCTAGAGTCTGTCATACAGAATGAAGTAAGTCAGAAGGAGAAAAACAAATACCATATGCTAACACAGCTATATGGAATCTAAAAAAATGGTACAGGGCTTCCCTGGTGGCGCAGTGGTTGGGAGTCTGCCTGCCGATGCAGGGGACACAGGCTCGTGCCCCAGTCCGGGAAGATCCCACATGCCGCGGGGCAGCTGGACCCGTGAGCCATGGCCGCTGAGCCTGCGCGTCCGGAGCCTGTGCTCCACAATGGGAGAGGCCACAACGGTGAGAGGCCTGTGTACCGCCAAAAAAAAAAAAAAAAAAAAAAAATGGTACTGATGAACCTAGTGTCAGGGCAGGAATAAAGACGCAGACATAGAGAACGGACTTGAGGACACAGTGGGGGAAGGGGAAGCTGGGATGAAGTGAGAGAGTGGCATGGACATATATACACTACCAAATGCAAAATAGATAGCTAGTGGGAAGCAGCTGCATAGCACAGGGAGATCAGCTCGGTGCTTTGTGACCACCTAGAGGGGTGGGGATAGGGAGGGTGGGAGGGAGACACAAGAGGGAGGAGATATGGGGATATATGTATACATACAGCTGATTCACTTTGTTGTACAGCAGAAACTAACACAACTAACACAACATTGTAAAGCAATTATACTCCAATAAAGATGAAAAAAAACAATCTCTGCCCCAGGACTTTTCCACCTCCCCTGACTGTCACCCCCTTCATCCACCATCAGGCTTCTGTCTCTTCTGTCTCTCAGTGAGCCTCCCTCAATCAGGCTTATCCCTTCCACCTTGTTTTCTGTATCCCCAGACGTATCCTCTCCCACCAAGCCTTGGGAAGGCTTTTCGTCTGTTATTACATTTGCATTTTGAAGGAGGGAAGGCTCAGGACAAATGGAGGTCTTCTAATAAGAGTTTGTTCCATGCTCACCTTGTGCTAAGCAGTGTGGTTGCCTATTCTTTCAAGTTCTGCAGAGCAATGTGGAGAGAAGTGTGGAGGAAGAGCGTGTAGTGCTGGGGAAGAGAATAATGAGCCCTAGTCAGAGTAGCTGACGGGAGGGGAAAAGGATGCTGGCCAATACTCCCAAGAGGCATGAACCCAAGCAGTGTGGCATCATTAAGGTCTGTTGGAGGTAGAGATTTGGGGTTGAGAAATCTCATCCTGTTAAGTGACTGCCTTCTTTGTCTAACTGTAGGACAATCTTGTTTCTCTTGTGTCAACCGGTTTCCAGATTTTGTTGGAGTTATTCAAGCATAGCTTTTTTTCTTCCAGTTTTATTGAGATACAATGTATAAGTTGAAGGTGTACAGCATGATGATTTGACTTACATGAGTCATGAAATGATGACCCCAGTAAGTTTAGGAAACATTCATCATCTCATATAGATTAAATTTTTTTTAAAAAAATTTATTTTCCTTGTGATGAGAAGTCCTAGGATTTACTAAGAGTTTGCTGAATTACTCTCTTAGTAACTTACATATATAACATACAGCAGTGCTAATTATATTAATCATGTTATACATTACTTATTTATAACTGGAAGTTTGTTCCTCTTCACTGCCTTCATCCAATTCCCCTTCCCCACAACTCCTGCCTCTCGTAACTACAAATCTGATCTCTTTTTATGAGTTTGTTTTTGATGTATAATGGACCTACAACCCTATGTTAGTTCCTGGTATATAAAATAGTGAGTCAATATTTCTACATCACAAAATGATCACCACAGTAAGTCTAGTTACCATCTGTCACCAGACAAAGGTTTTATATATTTATTGACTCTATTCCCCACCCTGTACATTTCATACCTGTGACTCATTTGTTTAGTAACTAGACGTTTGTGCCTCTTTATCTCCCTCACCTATTCTCTCATCCCCCCATCCCTCCATCCCCCCTCCCCTCTGGCAACCACCTGTTTCTTCTCTGTATCTATAACTCATTCCTGTTTTGTTGTGTTTGTTCATTTTGTTTTGTTTTAGATACCACATAGAAGTGAAATCATACACTATTTGTCTTTCTCTCTGACTTATTTCACTTAGCATAATACCCTCCAGGTCCATCCACATTGCTGCAAATGGCAAGATTTCATTCCTTTTTATGGCTGAGGAATATGCTATTGTGTGTGTGTGTGTGTGTGTGTGTGTACGTGTGCATGCATGTGTTTACCACATCTTTATCCATTTGTCTACTGATGGGCACATAGGTTGCTTCCATATTTTGGCTCTTGTAAATAATTCTGCAGTGAACTTAAGGGTGCAGATACCTTTTGGAATTAGTGTTTTTCTTTTCTTAGGATAAATACCCAGGAGGGGAATTGCTAGATTGTATGGTAGCTCTATTTTTAATTTTTTGGGAAGCCTCCATACTGTTTTCCATGGTGGCTGCACCAATTTACATTCCCACCAACAGTGCATGAGGGTTCTCTTTTCTCCATATCCTCACCAAGACTTGTTATTCGTTGTCTTTTTGACTCGAGCATAGCTTTATTTCAAGGGAGTGCAATTAAGCTGTTGGCACAGTTGGCTGGAAAATGCATTTTGGCCAAGGAGGTCAGCCCTTCAATGAACGACCAATGATTTTTTTTTTACAGAAACTTTCTGTAGAAACAATGATTTCTCATAGAAGAAAAAGAATTTTTCTGAATTTTTTCCCTAATGGAATGTTTCTAATTCATTGATAAGGCTGTTCTTTATTCATCAGTATGGACAGATTTACTCTTCCAAAGCCAAGTGATGGGCATCATTTAGCATCACTGTACCTCTACCTTCTTCTCTGGGCTTCTGGGGACCTCACTCACACACCTAATTTTTACCCTACTTTGCTGACAGCTCCTTGTCTGTGCCCAAGTGTTCCTTAGGATTTAATCCCAGAAGCCCAAAGAGGAGAGGTTGGAGGGAAAAGTGGGCTTGTCCAAAGTGGGCCATCTAAACAAAACCAGAGAGTTATCTGTTAGGGATTTTCACTACAAAAATGACTCACAATAGAAAAAAAAAATCACCAAACATTTGAAAACCATCAACAAAATGAGACAGAACTTATAGAATTCCAGACTCCATAAACTGAAAACGTACATCTGAGAAAATAGTTAATGTAGACATTAGAACAGAATTTTAAAATAAGTAGAGTCAGTATCCTCAGAGAGATAACATGGAATGTTGCATCCAAGAAATCAGAACCAAGGTCCTTCATCTACCCGTTCATTGATGCTACCTGTATTGAGTGAGTTCCTACTCTATGTTAGGCACAGTGGAAGCACTAGGGAATCACAGCAAGAAATCTAAGGCTCGGGTCCTCATGGAGTTTAAAGTCCAGTTATGAGAGACAAAAAAATAACTAATGAAACAAGTAAGTATATATGTCAGGTCATGTGTGTTGTGGGGAGAAATAAGGTGGGGTAAGAGGTTTAGAAGGTACAGGAATGGGGAGGGGCTACTATTTATACAGGAGAATCAGAAAAGCCCTCAAAGAAGAGAGGGAATAGATGAGTCAAATGGGTATCAGGCGGAAGAACGTTCCAGACAGAAGGAACCACAAGTGCCAAGGCCCTGAGTCAGGAGGATGTCTAAACTCTTCAGGGAACAACCAGGAGACCTATATGGTTGCAGCAGGTTGAGCAAGGGTGAGAGCCTTAGACAATAAATCAGATGTGGGGCAGGGCAGATCACTTATGGATTTGAAGGACTCTGGCTTTTTCTCTGAGCAACAGGGGAAGCCATGGGGGGTTTGGAGCAAAGGGCTGGTAAGATTTGAGTAAACATTCTAAACGGAATACTTTGGACTGTCGTGGAGAGACTCGAGCATGGCAGATGAGGAATAGAAACGAGGCCACCAATTGGAGACTGTTTCAATAACCCAGGTAAGAAATAAAGTGACTTGGAACATTGCATCTTAAAAGTGGTAAGAAATGGTTAACATCTGGAGATCTTTTGTAGGGGTTGCCAACAAAATCTGTGGCCCTAGTGGGTGTGAAGTGAGGTAGAGAATAGTCAAGGGGCCTGGAAGAATAAAGATGACCGTAGGGAGGGAGGGACAGAGGGTAAGGAGTGCATCATGGAAGATGGGACCAAGAGTTTGGTTTTGGACATGAATTTGAGTTGTCTAGGAGACCTCCATATGGAGATGTTGAGTGGAAGACTGGAGTTCAGGAGAAAGAACCAGACTGGAGGCACACAGTCCTGAGACTGAGTGAGTTCATCTAGGGAGTTAGTATAAATGAGGAGAGAAGAGGTCCCAGGATTGCACCCTGGACAAGTCCAACCTTCAGAGGCTGGAGAGAGGAGGAGGAACAATGCAAAGACTGAGGAGGAACAGCCAGTAAAGTTAGAGGAGAATCAAGGAGAGTGTTGGCCCATAAGTGAGGTGAAGAAAGCATTTAAAGAGGCTGGAAGTGATCCAGTGTGAGAAATGCTGGTGATAGATGAACTAGAATGGGACTCCAAATGATCACTGGGTGTGCCAACGTGGAGGTCATTGGAGACCCTGATAAGGGCAAATTTGGTGGAGTCTGGGGACAAAATCCCAGCTGGAGTGAGTTTGAGAAAGAATGGAGGAGGGGCATAGAGGTAAGGAGTAGAGGTGATTTCTTTGAGGAGTTTTACCAAGGAGGGGATAATTAGTGTAGTGGCCAGAGGAGACTATGGAGTCAAGATAAGTGGGCTTTTTGTTCATTTGTTTGTTTGTTTAAAAAAAAAAAAAGGGCGGGGGTATATTACATCTTGCTAATGAGAATGATCAAGTAGAAAAAGCAGGATTGACAATGCAGGAATGAGTCGGACTGTGGCAGCCGTGATGTCCCTGCGTAGGTTATCAAGGAGGAGGGAGAGTTTAAGAAAGAACGAATTAGGGATCTTAGAAATAAAAAATACAAACATTCAGACCACCAGCACCAACTCATTTTCGGGGCAGACGGGAAGAATGAACAATTATGAAGAGCAAGCAGGAACGTCAGGCTGAGATTCTCCCAGAGTGCAGCATAAAGGAAGAAAGAGGCGAATCCTAAAAGCAACGTGAAGAGGTGTGGACCAGAGGTAACAGGAGAAGCAGGAGAAAGAATGGGGGGGATGAAGGACAGTCAACATGTGAAGACTTAATAGCTGGAGTTTTCACGGAGCTGAATAAGGTCATGTGTCCTCAGACTGAACTGGCTCACTGGCTTCCTCCCAGAGTTGGATAATAGTAACAGTGGTAGGAGTAGTTGTGGTAGCAACAACTCATACGTTGAAATATTATAGTGACATTTCCGTTTTCAAGAATAAAGACAAAAATTGAAAAGCTACTAGAGAAAGGCTGGTATAACTCAGGTCACAAAGGGTCTTGGAGGTCAAGGAAGGAGTTTGAATTTTATTCCAAGAGTTAAATGGAAGTTACTGAAGGATTTGAAGAAGGGTGAGAGGATGGTGACAAAAATCTGATTTGTTACAAATACGTCTCTGGCTGCTAATGGGGAATAGATGGTGGAAAGGTTGGAGGGTCGGGGGTGATAGTGAAAGCGGGGAGACCAGGTAAGGAGCTACCAGAATCCTGCCATCAAAAATGAATGTTCGGGCTTCCCTGGTGGCTCAGTAGTTGAGAGTCCGCCTGCCAATGCAGGGGACACGGGTTCGTGCCCTGGTCCGGGAGGATCCCACATGCCGCAGAGCGGCTGGGCCCGCGAGCCATGGCCGCTGAGCCTGCGCGTCTGGAGCCTGTGCTCTGCAACGGGAGAGGCCACAGCAGTGAGAGGCCTGCATACCGCAAAAAAAAAAAAAAAAAAGAATGTTCAAACTATTAGTATGAAAGCCAGCATTTATTGAGGGCTAGTGAAGTGCCCAGCACTAGTCTAAACAGTTCACATATGCTTGTTTTTTCAATCTTCCCTACCACCCTTCTATTATCTCCATTTGACAGATGAGGAAATTAGATCACACAGCCAGTACCAGAGCCCGTGCTTTTAATCAATACCCTGTAGGGCTTTGGACTAGAGTAGTAAGAACAGAAAGTAGAGACATTGGTGAGTTTGAGAGAGTTTGGAGACAGCATTGAAAGGCTGATGATGTGAGGTTAAGGGTAAGAAATGAATCAAGATGATTCCTGTATTTTTGCCTTGAGTAGTTAGTGGTCAAACATCCTTTCATGTTCCTGCTTAAAACTCTAATTGCTCCCCCACTGAAGTTAGAATAAATCTGCACTCTCCTCCCTGGCTTGTAAGTCTCTGCTGAAAACCCTGCCAAAAAGGTGACCAATGTTCACATCACCCAGGAAGGATTTCAAGGACACGGGACTTTGAGTTTTAAAACTGGGCAAGTCCCAGGCAAACCCAGATAAGTTGGTCACCCTCCTGCCTCTTTTCCGTCCACGTCCTGCCCAGCCACGCTGGGCTTCGTTTAGGTGGGTGGGCCTCTCCCACCGCGGGCCTTTGCACGTGTCACCCTGCCCTGCATACAAAGAGCTCTCTGCCGGGTACTCACACAGCAACTTCCTCTTGTCCTCTACCTCAGCTAAAAAGTCACCCCTGAAAGGGGCCTTCCTGACCATCCGATCTCATGTAGCCCACCACCAGCTATTCCTCCTACCCCCAGAACTTATCACAGATTCAGCAACCTTACTGAAGTCTCAATATTCCTGTGCTCCATAAGGGCGGAGCCTGTGTCTGTCTTGTTCACCCGTATAAAGCAGGTGCTTGGCATGTGGTTGAAGGGAGGCCTCTGAGGACTAAATAGGAGAACTTGACCATAAGTGGAACAAGAGACATTTTGTGGGGGTATGAGGAAAGATTTCCTTACCGGAAGCTCCTAGAAAAGGTTACCAGGAGAGCTTGCAGCAAAACCATATTTAGAAATTAAGGCTTGTAATTATGTTCTTAGCACTTCTTCCCTCCACTCCTGCCCTCTGCCCAGCTTTAGTGCCAGTGAAGGAGAGAACTCAGAGTCCCACATGGATCTTGGGCTTGGTGACAGGACAGAGTATAAATTCTGCATGCTGTTTATACCCAACATTTCCTTTTGCTTATCCCTGCTGAAGACAGCATGAGTGAAATTGGGGGAAGCCACTGTTTGGAGTTACCTATGTGACTACTCTGTTCCATTCACATCACAGATAAAAGTGGGTAGTATTAATATACTGTTTCAGTTTTTTGGATACATGCATGTCCTACGTAGACTTGTCTTTGCACTATTTAACACTTAACTCTTGTTCACAAGAGTGAAAAAATTGGAAACCAAACACAAACCCAATAATATTTGATTGGCTAAATGAATTTTGGCTGATCCCTAGAATAGAATATTCTACAACCATTATACACAATTAGGTAGATCTATGTTTAACTGACAAGAAAACGTGTCCATGATAAATTGGTAAGTAAAAAGAAAAAAAAAAGTAAATACAAAGAAATGTTCATAGGCACGATCTGTGAACAGCAAGATAACACTTTTCTATTCTTTATTTCATTTTCTTTTTCTGAATTTCTCCAGTGAGCATGTTATCATTTTCATAACCAGTAGGGGAAAGGTCTTCCCAATATGGAAAAACTGAAAACAAGTTTAAGAGAAAAAAATGTGTCTCATTATAATTCTACAATGTTAGTCTCCTAAGGATTCAGAGTGAGCCTGGTTCATCTGTGTATAAAAATATGCTGTATATATGTTCTTTGTAATACATTTCAGACCACATACATGTAAATGCAGAAAACACTTAAAATGTTTAATATGGTACATGCTTCATGACATAAGTATGTTTGTATACGTATATCTATATTATGTATAATTTATATAGTATATACAATGTTTATACATATATCTTGTCCTTTAGTCAGTATATTGTTTGGCTGAATTTATTTTTCTAAGGGAAATGCTTAATGCATATCCAATTCAGATAATCAATTCCTATTCTAACCCTTCTTGTCACACCTGGGCTGGAAGTAAACGCCTGCCAATGGTCTTGCGTTGCTTGCTGAGACTTTTTTGAAAGATAATGCACCCAGCTGGCTGGCTCACTCCACCAAGGACCAGGGAGCTCCTGGCAGGATCAGTAGTATTTGTTTCTCAAACACAAGCTTTCCTTAAGAATGCCCCCAACACACCTGTGCTTCTCTCATTTGATTGGTACGTGACCTCTCAACACAGTTAATCTGGAGAGGAAGGATGTGTGTTGGGTTAGATAACGAATGATGAGCAAAGATAGCCTTTAGAGATCTGGTTTTGCATCTTGACTGATAATGCATTCCCGGCTCCCAAAGGCCTGTAATAGACATTTCTTTTGAGCCTTTTGTTTTTCAGGTAAAGCTCTGTTTTTTTCTCTTTCCCTTCCTTCCTCTTTCCCTCTCCATCTCTCCAACTCCATCTCCAAGTCTTTCTTTCTTCCTCAAGTGAGTAAAGGGGAGTGCTTATCCATTGATTTCAGCAGTTGAGGAATCTGTGTGAGCTGTTGATGGCACCCAGCTCTCTACTTCAGGGGCCTTGGAAAGTCCTAGCAATTCAGACAAGGCGGCTGGTTGGCATGGGGCCCTGGTTGCCCTGGAGCAGCTGGCAGAGCCTGGCAGCTATCCCGCAGGTCAGGCCACCCTCCCCTACCAACATCCCCACCTGGGCTGGCCTGGCCTGCTTCTGAAAGGGGCCTTTGTGTATGGGTCCCATGGACAAAGCCCCAGCATAAGTTTATTCCATAGTTAAATCCCTTTAGCAGCAACTCACTTGATCTAAGAAAGCCAAGTGAGATTCCTTGCCCTGGAACATTGTTCCTCTCTTATTTTACTTTATTTTATTTTCACAAATACAAAGAGCTTTCTAAATGCCAGGGTCTGTTCTAAGCACATTTATCTAATCCTCTTAAAAATCCAATGAGGTGAATACAGGCATACCTTAGAGATATTGCAGGTTCAGTTCCAGACTGCTCCAATAAAGTGAATATCACAATAAAGAAAGTCACATGAATTTTTTGGTTTCCCAGTGCATATAAAAATTATGTTTACACTGTAGTCTATTAAGTGTGCAAGAGTATTATATCTGAAAAAATGTACATACCTTAATTTGAAAATACTTTATTGCTAAAAATGTTAACCATCTGAGCCTTCAGTAAGTCATAATCTTTTGCTGGTGGAGGGTTTGAAGTATTTCAAGAATTACCAAAATGTGACACAGAGACAGGAAGTGAGCAGTTACTGTTGGAAAAATGGCACCAATAGATTTGCTTGATGCAGGGTTGCCACAGACCTTCAATTTGTATAAAACACAATATCTGTGAAGCACAATAAAATGATGTATGTCTATATTCAAATTTTCCCATATAGAGGAAGAGGGAGGTTATTGACCTGTGCAAACAACAACACCTACGTAGTAAGTGCTGGAGGCATGATTAGAACCAGGACATTGGATTCAGAAGCTCCTGCATTTAACCTGCACACTATACCCTTAGGTCCTCTTTAGCTTGGTCAGAACCACCAGAGACTTGGCTGTCTTCTGCTACAGCTGGGGCTGCTTTGGAACAGCCATCTGTTTCCACTCATTCTTCCTCTGAGGTTTTCTGAGAAGGCATTCTAAATGTGCAACTTGCTGAGACAGTACTTCTGACCTGATCTTGCCCGTGCAGGGAGTTATGGGTGAATAAGCTTGTTCAGTAGGGAAGCTTCTCCCCTGTTGTTTCAGAGCTCCGGGATGCCCCAGGCACTTGGGGCCAGTGCAGCGGAGAGAGTAGGGGTGGGGTAGGGAGAACAAGCTCTAGGTCAGTCCAATGACTAACTTGCTAGATGACTTTCTGAAATGTCCTTTAATCTCCAGGGCTGGTGTTCATGTCTGCAAAAATGGGGACAGCACTATTTTAGGTAGCAGGCTCAAGAGTGTAATGAAGGATCTGCGTCGGTGCAAGTCAGTGCACCAGGTATTTTCACATTCCTCCACCTGAAGTTTGCAATAACCACGTGAGGATGAAAGTCATGATCGTAAATAGGAAAGTATTTTACAAAATTTGGTTCTCTGCAAATACAAGGAATTATTCTGATAGAAACATGTGGTCTTATACTAAATAATGCACCAAGCAGATCTTCTTGGGAGAATAGAGAACAGGAGGAAATGTTCAGTACCGGCACACAGTAGGAGATCAATAAATATTTTAAAATGGATAATAAGGAAGAGCTTCAGTGTGCAGCCATTAAGGTGTAAGACCTTTCCAGTCTGAGTGTGTACTTAGGACTGAAGGCTATACCTTGTTACCCTGCAATTGTCTGTCTTTGCTCCTTTATCCTTCCTTTTGTATTTTATTTGAATTAATTGCTCACTTCCAGGATCTGTAATGTTTTTCAGTCTTAGCTTTGGATATAAGAACATGTTTGCAAGTTTAAGAAATGAAGTTATTTCAAGCAGAGGAAATAGTTGGAGATTTCAAGCTAAAACAGAGATTCACCTCCCTGAATTTGACGAATGAATAATTGACTCAGAGTCCAGGGCCTTCTGGAAAGATGGCCTCCACTAAAACCAAAATATTGTCCTGTAACCCAATAAACTTAGGGACAATTCATTATGTGCTAAAGTAATTTTAGAAGCCATTATTCCATTTCAGCAGTAAATGCAGCTCAAAGTGGTATGAATTCTCCATTAAGATGATGTGGTGGGGAAGGTGAAAGAATCTCTTGGTGCAATCAATTTATTTTAGTGTCCCAAATGCTCATAGCAACAGTGGCAAGCATGATTGCAGCTGCCATTGTGGTCGGCCTCCTGTCACAGAGGGAAGTGAATGGCCCTCTCCTTAACCACCAACCGGTACTCCTTCTAGGACAAAGGGTCCATCAGTTTTCTCCACAGAGTGCAACAGAACCCATATTTGGATGTGCTGCAAATTAAACTTTTAATGGAAAACCAAAGAAATAAGCTTTGCCCATTTATTTTATGGGTTGTTACTTTTTTTTTAATTGAATACATTTGACATGTAACATTGTGTAAGTTTAAGGTGTACAACGTGTTACTTTGATACATTTATATGTTGTATCAGTAATATGGTTGCCGATGTAGTAATATTTATCACATTAGATAATTACAGTATAATATTGTCTACGTTCATTAAGCTGTGCATTAGATCCCTATGGCTGGTTTACTACTCCTTACGAGTTTGTAAACGTAAATGCCATGACTCCTTTGGAGAAGGAGAAAGGTTGGGAGTGGAATAGTGCAGGTAAGACTAGCTGAGCCATTCTTGAAATTTTTCCTTTTGAAATATTTGCATGTTTTATTAAACTTGAGGTTTCTTTCCCATTTCACTCTAGTTTCCTCATTGTTTTCCAAACAATCACCAGAAACTACTCCTTGACTGTTATTCTTCCTCCTTGCAAACAAATAGAACACTTCTGTTCTATACCTTGTATAGGACATGCCAGGATTCATCTGCCATACCTGCCCTCTGAAGAAGAAATTTTGGCATAGGGAAAGGGTTAACACAGGTGACTTTAATCTTCAAAAGAGGATGGTCCAATTATATGGCTTTTAAACTGCTAAAGTCTTACTTTTAAATAGTAATTTAACTGAGGTTAAGTTATGGCATATTAAAAATGGGGCAAGATGTAAGTTCTTTTCTTGTGCCACAAGGAGAAACAGAAATTTATTTTACATTTCACTTAGTCTCTTCCATTTTTTCTTTGTACTATACTCTATTCCTGTAAATGAAAAAAGTGTGTCTTTAGTCACATGACCTTAGAATTATTGAAAAGTGACAAATGTAAAAAATGGCTCAACTTCTGGAGCAACAAAAAAGACTGCTTTTTATCCACATAGAGTTCCATAATTACAGAATTGACAAGGCATTGACTAATTTTTGCCAAGGCACATAAAGCATTTTTAAGCTGACATAGCTCACACGAGTTCACATAACAGATGAGACTTAGTGGGAAAACATAACATTGGAGGTCAGTTTTAATAGCCTTTTGAAGAGCCACAAGAATGGAGAAGAGGGAGGTGTATCAGCAAATGCTAGCTGCTCTAACAGACAAATCCTAAAATCTCAACAGCTTAACTAATAAAAGCTCATCTCTTGCCAGCATGAAGTCCAAAACAGGTGTTCCTGAGTTCTTGGAAATCCAAAATAATGCATGGCCTTCCTCACGGTCATTCATAGGGGACCTAGACTCCTTCCACCTCATGGCTGCCTACTCTGCATTTAGCAGTATATGGGAAAGGGACTGGAGGCATGTAGGAGGCTTGGATGGACCATGCCTGGCCATCCATCACTTATACCTACGTGTAATTGGCCAGTGCTTAACCACATGGCTATAACTGCAAGAGAGACTGGAAAATGTAGCACAGCTGTATTCTCAGAACTGAGAGGAAATAGGCTTAATAGTCAGCTAGCCTAGTCTCCACCACAGGGAACAAAGTTATTCCGTATTAGAAATGAGAAATCAGAGTTTGAAGGATCCAAGAGTTGGGCCAAGCTACAATGGAAGAGGGACTTGCCAAAAGGAAATTAAAATATTCAGCATTGTCATGCAGTTAATATATAGCAATGCCCATTGTACTATGGCCCCAGCCAGCATTTTAATTCTTTCTAAATAGAAATTTCCAACTTAATTTGTTGTAAAGTTTTTTTTTAATGGAAATGATGCATTGTAGTGGTGAAAACAGGATTTCCTCTATAGCTAATATTACTTGAACACATTATTCTATTGGTGAGCACATATATCTAATTAAAATTCCATTCAAAGATAAGTAAGCATTGTTGCACGGGCAGTATATACTCATACCTAAAATTAATGAGAAAGCAATGGAATAATTACAGAATCCATTTCCCATCCACCTCTGTTTTCATTTTTTATTTTTTCAGTGCTGTAACTGTGTAAAAGAAAATTTGGAAAATACAAGTGTTACTGAACCAAACTTGGGTCCACTTGCCTGACGTGCAGCAAAGCCAATCTACTGACACTGGATTGTGGTGAAGGAAAGTACATCATTTATTGCAGGGCCAAGCAAGGAGAATGGGCAGATCATGCTCAAAAGACCCAAAGGCTTTTGGGGAAGGGTTTTAAAGACGGTGTGAGGGAGAGAGTCACAGGGTGCCTGATTGGCTCATGGACACTCTCTGATTGGTTGTTGGTGAGGTAACAGGGTGATGTTTCAGGAATCCTAATCATTAACCTTCTGGTTCCAACCAGTCTGGAGTCTACGTGCTGGTAGTCAGCAGTTAATTCCTTCCACCTGTTGGGGGTTTTAGTATCTGCAAAACAACTCAAGGATATAGCTCAGGATATTATCTATAGACCTTGAGGAGGAACCCAAGGTCCTTGACTTTGTTTTATGGCTAAACAATTATTATTCTGTCTTACTTGACTGTTTTCCTTTGTTTCTGTATTTTCTCACTTCTCTGACTGAATTTGCTGTTTGGAACTCAGGGAGAGCTAGAAGGTAAAGCTTTTCTACAAGCAAGAGATGCAGGCCATGGGGGTGTGTCTGTCCTTGGGAAGGCCCCGCAGGGTCCTACTCAGTTTCACAAGTGGTTTATATTTTATCCTACCTGTCTTCTAGTCCATATAGTCAGTTTGGTGTTTATTGTTTTTCTGAAGGAATATAAGTGTCTGCAAAAAAGAGACCATGTGGCTGTATTTATACTTTACTTGCAGTTTTGGTTCTCAGTGGATCATAAGAAAAGAAGTTATAGGTCTCCCTGTTTACTGTTCATTGCAATAGCCTTGCCATGCACCAGTAGAAGAAAGGAAACCTTGGGCAAAATCGTGCAATTCTCTTTGTTGGCTGTTTGGTGATTTGGTGTGAACTCCCCACCCCCCCACCACTTTGAATGTCATGGAAACTGCTGTACAGTCTGCAGTGATTAGACATCATCCCCTGCACCTTAGTTAAATATCCTTTGTACTGTCCTTTTTCAACCTAACATTACTTCATGAGATTTTCCCATGTCATTAAGCATTCCTCAAAATTGAATTATTAGTGGCTGCTGCGAGTTAAGAGAAAACATATGGTCTCTGTCCTCTGTTTCTAGCACAAAGATCCTGAAACCCTTGTAATTTCCTAATTGATAAGAGCATCTTTTGTTCTAATATTTGGTCTTCGACCGCCATCCCTGACACAGAGCTCCTGAAACCCTTGTAATTTCCTAGGTGGTAGGAGTGTCTTTTGTTCTAAAGAGGTGACTCTGGGTGGGCTCTTGGGTGGCTCCTGGGTGAGGGCTGGTTACTAGAAAGACCAAGCCATGATTCGAAGCTTGGAATTCCCAGCCCCATCATGCCTACATGATGATGCCTCTACAAAAAATCCCAGAAATATAGGGTTGGGTGAGCTTCCAGATGGGTGAACACATCCATACTGGGAGAGTGACACACCCAGACTCCATGGGGACAGAAGTTCCTGTGCTCGGAACCCTCCTTATGTATCTCTTTATCTAGCTGTTCATCTGTATCCTTTACCATATCCTTTAAGAAACTGGCATAAGTGAGTAAGTGTTTCCCTGAGTTCTGTGAGCCACTCTAGCAAGTTAATTGAACCGAGGAAGGGGTCGGGGTGGAGAACCTCCAACTTGTAGCCACATGGGACAGAAGTTGTGGGTTACTTGGGGACCTACTATGCAGTTGGCATCTGAAGTGGGGTGGGAGCAGTCTTGTAGGACTGAGCCCTTAACCTGTGAGATCTGACACTGTCTCCAGGTAGATGAAATTGTAGGACACCCAGCTGGCATTGAAGAGAATTGCTTGATGTGGGGAAAAACCCGCACACATTTGGTGATCAGAAGTGTCAGAAGTATTCTAAGTAGTTAAGGAGATTCACAAGAGAGAAATACAGTAGGGAAGAACTGGGTTTTTCCCTATTCAGGAGGAAAACTGTAGGTGTTTTCTAGTATTATAGCTGCATACCGTGTCATCATGTGGCTGGATCAGCATTTAGTTAACTATTTCCATGTATCTAGACACTAAGGTTTTTTCCAGGTTTTTCATGGCTATAAATAACACTGTGATAAATGTCACAGTAAATGAATCGTTGTGTGCATTTCTAGATCTTTCCCTACAATAAATTGCTAAAGATGTTATGAGGAGGTCAAAGGGGATGAACACTTTGAAAGAATTTTATTGCTTATTGCCAAGGTCCTGACCTTTAGAATACCAAACGCATTTGCTGGTAGCAGTTGGGAATGTCCTCTCCAAACCTTCGTGTTTTTTAAAGCTTTATTGTGATGACCGAAATATCCAAAACTAAAATGAATTCAGGATCCAAACCTACAGTTGTACAATTGGACCTCACTCACCCCACCTAAGCCTGACCATGTCGGATCCTGTCTTTATTTCAAATTGTGATATTTTGTATCTTATGGATTGTTTTTGCATTAATCTTGTTTATTTTAAAAAATCGTATTAAAATATTATTTATCTTGATTACTGAGGTTGCTGGTACCCTTTACATTTTCTACCCCATTCATCTCTCTGTCGTCTTGGCCCTGGTGGTTTGAACCCAGGACCTACAATAGGTGTTTTGATGTGTTCAGGGACATAGCACCAGAGGAGACACACTTTAGTGCTCAGATGACTAAGCAGAAGCAACGACCAAGGACAGTCCAATACCAGAGGGCTTTCTGAGACCTCCTTAGGGGTGGTGTGCACACTTCATGTCTAAATGGCAGAGAATGGGCCGGCCGAGGAGGGGCTGAGCTGGCCGATGGCAGAGAATGGAAGTTCACGACTTGCGCTGAAGCTTTAGCAACAAGCTGTTCTTTCTCCCAATGTAAACCCTTCGCAAAGATTCCTCCCGAGACACCCATTCCCCTCCCATCCTTTAAACATATCATTTACTGGAGCCATGTGCCCTATTAGTTTCAGCTTTGACCTTTTTGAATCTGATCACAGACTAAAAGAGTGCCCATGCTGTTTGCACTGATTTAACAACAAAGAAAATGAGGATTATCTCCTGTGTCCGTAATGATACTTCTCCATGCCCCGGCGTGGAAGAGGCAAAGGCTAACGGTAGCTGGTCGTGTTGTGCCGGCTATCTGTATTTAGGAATCAAGACCTCCTTCTAATCCTGAAGTGTTTCTCATGTAAACATATACATGGTTGTCAGTGCTCAAGGCTATATAAAAAATAGGTATTACAATATTCTCCATTAAGGTAATTTATGGGACAGTAAATAATAACTCCCATTCATTAACTTGCTCACTCAAAATTTACTGAGCAATTATCCCATGACAAGACTGTGGCTAGTCTATGGGTAAACAGGGGTGAACCAAACAACCACTAGTCTCTGACTTCAGAGGGTTGACAGTTGGGTGGGAGAGAGAGACAATAAACTGCTATAATCATTTTGTGATCACGGATTGTAACGGGTTTAAGAAAAGAGCAGGGTCCTTCGAGCACCTTCTGACAGCTCGTGCTCTGTAGAGTGGTGCTTTGTCTTTTCATCCTCAGAGTAACGCTGACGATGTGGGTATAATTTCCTGCATTTAACTAATGAGAAGATAAAGGCGGGGTATAGGCCAATGACATGCCCTGGGTCTCCCAGAACCAGGGGGGAGGTAGAGGTGGGTTTATACCCAGGGGACTGCGCCCTTGTCTTATCTCTGCCTGGGCTGCCTCTCCAATCATTTGTTAGCCAACCTCCACCCCATCTCCCTTTTGAGGTCCTAAGAGGTCTGCAAATGACATTCCTGCTTCCCTGCCTTTGAGTTTGGAACTATGCTGACAGTTGATCACAGGAGCCTAGCAAATGGACATCACAATGTCCCTTTTGGACAAAGCTGTTTGGAGAACACGGCTTTGTTATGCAGCTGAAATGCTTGTTTACCTTCTCTGCTCCCCTCCCCTGAACTCCCACTGCTACCCCACTCTGGAACAGGGGGTAGGTCACCAAGGGGATATGGGATCTTCAGGAGTTGTATGTAGTCATCCAGATCACAGCTCACGCTGACCTAGCACAGCAAGAACCCAACCCAAGTGCTTCCACATTTTCTAGATCAGCTCCACCCCTTTCAAAACTGGGAACCACTGACTATGGAGCAGGTGACTAGCTCACTGCTCCCTGGTACAGCATATAAGGGGCTGGTCCACGAGACCTGAAGTTTCCTCCACATGGAAATATAAGGATCGGTGGAGGTATTTTTTTCCCAACATACACCCATCTCTATCTATCCCCTTCTTGCTTACAGTAAGTAAAACTCTAGGTCTTCTGGATTTTTTTTCTTTTGAAAAAAATCTGCCAACTGTTCATAAACACTTCTGAAATTATGGGTGTTTTCTTTCATAGCAATAAGGACAATAATAAATTAAGATACAAACATCACTTTAAATAGGTAGGTGGTTATTGTAGATCACTGTAGTACAAGTATAACCCTAATACATTTACTACTAACAGTTTATCTATAGACCTAGACCCAACTTCCAGTTTGATGGGCAAGGTAACAGTGCATGTACCTAGACTTGATCGTTGTAGTTGTTTGTATAGCAGTCTGACACTGGTTAATATGCATCTGGCTGGGTACACCCAGGCAAAGGTGGCCTGCAGGGAGATGCTATATCCCAAGTGATGGCAGCCTGTGCATAAAGTTGAGACTCTGGACACCCATGTGAGGCCAGTCCCTCTATTTGGTACCCACCGAGGGCTGCCCTTGCAAATGAGATGCTACTGTTTTCAGGGTCTGGAATCATGGGTGACTGATTCTTCGGTTTGACGTCTCCCTCTGATGTGAATTTATCCTTTTCCTGCTCCCATTCATGTCTTCAGGAGCATTTGTGTACCTGCTCTGGGCCATTGGTGGTGTTGGCTCTGTAGCATAGTGAGAGCGGAAGACACTTGCATTTATAATCATCCTCCATTGGGATACCAGCTACAGCAGAGTTGAAACACCTGGGGCGAGAGAGGCTAAATCTTTTTCTCTAATGAATGTGTTAATTGGACATGCGTTATTGTATGGCAGTGGTTTTTAAACCTGTTGGTCTTAGAACCAACTGCATTATACTCAGTAATTACTAAGGGCCCCTAAAAGTTTTTGCTTATGTGTATGAAATTTATCAATATTTAACATAATAGCAATTAAAACTGAGGAATTTTAAAATTGTTTATTAATTTATTTTAAAACAGCAACAATAAAACCTGTTTTATGTTAACATAAATAATTTATGAAAAATTACTATATCCTATTAAAAAATATTGAGAAGAGTGGCATTATGTTACATTTCTACAAATCTATTTAATGTGTAGCTAAATAGAAGATATTTGGATTCTCACAGCTGCTTCTATGATTACTCTGTTACAGCATTGCACATCATGTAGGCACTGCAAAACTCCACTGTACACTCACGAGAGAAGAAACAGTGAACAGACAAATAACATCTTAGAATTATCATAAATATAGTTTTGATCTCACAGATACCATGAAAGGATTTTGGGGACATTTAATGTTTCCCAGATGACACTCTGAGAACCCCTGTTGTATGGAATTCTATCACAAGTGTGCATTTACTGAAGGCACTCATGCACCCAAATGGGATAGGGTTCTTTGGAATTGAATCACAGTGTTCAAATATTTGTCCAAAATTCAAATCTATTTTTTATTTTTAATTTTCATTACCAAGACAGGGAAAATGAGATTGGACAAAAGACTGATAGCAGAAAACTAGGGTCAGTGGTATTCTGGAGCTGGCTGATTATTGACTATTCAGGAATTTGGCCAGTTGTTAAACTATTAGTAGCCAGAAATTGGCCATGACGGGAGTATTTACACCATGGCAATAGGCCAAGGCTACAAATCCAGGCCTTTTTCTTTGCAGAGAGCTGGTTTATCAGCCCACCACTAACAGATCTTACACTAAGAGATTCAAAATGGCAGCCCAGGACATAACCCACTCCAGGGGCTTTCTTTTTCTTTTTCTTTTTTTTTTAGTTAGTTAACATAGGCAGGTAAGCTCCGTATTTCCACAGCTCTCTCACCTAGTTCTTTTTGTCCTAACCCCTAGCCTGATTCCTACATTGGTATGGACACTTTTCCTATGAGCCTGGCCTCACAGGCATTTATGTTTTTCTTTGTGGTTCCAGGTATCCCTTCTACGTGTGAGGCTGGAAGGTCTCTTCTGAAAAGTCCATGGCTAGTACTCCTGCCCATGATGTTGTAGAGGTGGTGTTTGCCTCTGTTGTTTTATTGAAATGGTTTAAGAACTGCAGCCAACCCTCTTCTCTTGAAGACAAAGTTGCACCAGGGCCTGGCACGGGTTAACTTACGCAGACAGTTGGCGTTACCCCCTGCAAGGATTTACTATTATTTGGAAATTAATGATAGCTCCATATTTTCGGGAGGGGGTTGGGGAGTTGTGATTTACAAATCTCTCTCTTACCATCTGTTCATTTGCTTCTAGGCACTGCTTTTCACAGTCTTAGAAATTAAGGGAAATTATGTTAAACGATCACAAATTTTCTTTAGTTTCATTTTGGAGAAAAACAAAAGAAGGCTTTTAAGAATGACTAGCTCTTTTTCTGCAGGTCAATGTACTACAGATTATAAACCAGGAAAAAAAAGGGTAAAATGCGATTTTGTCTGGGTTTGTTTTTAATTAAGTCCTAAATTATGATTATCTTTGTATGGAAAGTGACATTAGCTAGCTCTGAGACCTGTTTGATAAATTTTGCAATATCCCTGCTGCTAGCAGGGAAATGAGAGCAGGTAGGAGCCTCCAAAGGAATTCCATTACAACCAGTTGTCAGATGCCAACACTAGCCCAAATCAGGAAATCTTACCCTTTCTAACTTCCTGCCTCCAGGAATGAAACAGATTATACGTGTTTGTTCCTGCTAGTAGAAAATCTTATTAACTTTGTCCTAAAAATTTCTCTGAAAACATACCACTCCACCTAGCCAATTCTAGGGCCTATCTACCCGATTTTACGCAATGTGAATACATGAAAATCTAGTTTCATACATGAAATTAAAGAAGATACTGATGATTCACTTCACATTAGGATTCTTATAGAATTCTTTCAAGTAATAAATTCTTAAAATGAATTCAAAATAACATCTGGTATTTAGAAATTAAATGTACACTCTACTTTTCAGGAACATGTTTGTTTTATAAAGCAGGGTATACACCTGTATTTAACAGTCTTTACTTGGGTAGATTTTCTTACATGTAAATTTTCTCTATTTATTTAAAGGCTTCTTAGCAGATTATTTCTTAAGTAGATAGAGAAAACCATTTATGTTTTCACAGCATTTGTATCTTATTTTAAGAGTATCAGACGTGCAGAGTTGAATTTATCGTACTCCTCCATTTGCTGGCTCCATCATCGCTGGCCCATGAAGGGAACCTCTCTTGGGCTACTGATATACTTATTTTATTAGTTTCCTCCCACTTCCTCCTGCTTAAACAGAAAGCTAGGGCAGGGAGCATGGTGGAGGATGCCATGGAAGTAGGAACTGCAATTTTACGTAGGAGAGTCAGGGAAGGCCTCTTTTTTTATTGAAGTATAGTTGATTTATAATATTATATTAGTTTCAGGTGTACAACATGATTCAATATGTTTATAGACTGTACTTCATTTAAAGTTATTTTAAAGTATTGGCTCTATTCCCTGTGCTGTACAATATATCCTTGTAGCTTATTTATCTTATACACAGTAGTTTGTACCTCCTAATCCCCTGCCCCTTTCCTGCCTCTCCCACCTTCCCTCTCCCCACTTGTAACCACTAGTTTGTTCTCTGTATGTCAGTTTCTATTTTGTTATATTCATTCATTTGTTATATTTTTTAGATTCCACAAGTAAATGATAACAGACAGTGTTTGTCTTTCTCTGTCTGATGTATTTCACTAAGCATAATAGCCTCCAGGTCCATTCATGTTGTTGCAAATGGCAAAATTTCAATCTTTTATATGGCTGAGTAATATTCCATTATATTAATACACCACACTTTCTTTATCCATTAATGTGTTAATGAACACTCAGGTTGTTTCCATATCTTGACTACTGTAAATAGCTATGAACATAGGGGTGCATGTATCTTTTCAAATCAGTGTTTTCATTTTCTTCAGATATATCCCCACTAGTGGAATTGCTGGATCATATGGTAATTCTATTTTTAGTTGTTTTAGGAACCTCCAGACTGTTTTCCATAGTGGCTGCACCAATTTACATCCCCACCAACAGTGTATGAGGGTTCCCTTTTCTCCACATCCTCACCAACATTTGTTATTGGTGGACCTTCTGATGAAAGTCATTCTGACAGGTATGAAGGACAAGGTCTCTTTTGAACAAAGACCTGAAGGAGATGGAGGGATTCATGGAGATGTATGAGTAGGTGTATTTAGGACTGAGAAAAGCAAGTGCAAAGGTCCTGAGGCCAAAGTACAGCTGTTGTGTTTGAGGAGCAGCACAAAGGCCGGTGTGACTGAAGCAGAGTAAGCTGGGGGGAATGCAGAGGTGAGCCGGTTAGAAAGGTAACTTTTAGGCCCTTATGAGGACTTTGGTTTCTACTCTAGAAAACTAGTGGAGGGTTTTGAGGCAAAGAGTGACATGATTTGACTGAGTTTTAGAAGGAACATTCTAACTGTGTTGTGTGTTCTAACAGTTAGAAGCAAGGTAACCAGTTAAGGGGAGACTGTGGTGATCCAGAGGGGAAATGGTGGTAACCTGGATTAGCACAGTAGCAGTAGAAGAAGGGGTCTAGGCATATTTTTTAAGAACCAACAAGATTTATTGATTGTATGTGGGATGTGAAAGAGCAGGAACAAATGGAAGGAGGGAGGTGGCCGTTTGCTGAGACAGTCAAGATGGTGGTAAGAGTTCAGATTTGGAAATGCCAAATTTGAGATGCCTATTAGACAGCCAAAGGAAGATGCTGGAGTAGGCAATTGGATATGCAAGCCTGAATTTCAATTTGGGAATCGTTAATATGTAATTGGTGCTTGAAACCGTAAGAGTGGATGAGATCATAAAAGCTGTGAATGTAAGTGGATAAAAATATGGTCCAAGAACCTTGCTCTGGCCCACCTTCCCACCTCAGGGCTTTTGCACTTACTGTTCCCTCTGCCTTGAACCCTGTTTCTCCAAATAGGTGTATGGTTTACTTCCTCCCTTCATTCTGATTTGTGCTTAATTTTCACTCCTTTAGATAGTTGTTCTTTGGCCCTTTCTGTTCCACCTCACCTCACTCTGGCTTTATTTGTCTTCAGAATGTATAGCATTACCTGAGAGGAGGAGATACGTGCTTTTGCTTATTTGTTTACTGTTATTCTCCCCAAACTCAAGGCAAGATCATGCAGGTGTGGACTTAGTTTTGTGCACTGATTTACCCCAGCCCTAGAGCAGTATCTGAAACACTGTGTGGTCGATAAACATTTGTTGAAATAATGAATAAACAAATCCTTAGGTAATCCCCAAACTTATCTTAATCAACAGTCTCAACCTTCTCACTCTCCTCCTTCCAATAAATGCTTATTAGACCTAAATAATAAGTAGCAAAAGGTATGATTTTATTTTCAAAATATATGACTTTTTAATGTACTTTCCCAAACTTTTCCCCGAAGTGTATGATGTAGAAGAATCACCTCAATACAATAAAGGAGAGAAAAAGGAGGATGTCCTGATGTCTGAATAATTGGGAAAAAAGTGGATTTATTCATTTATTCCATGAGCCATGATTGCAAGCACATCATGCGTGAGGCCCTGGGCTAAGTACCAGGAAAGCAAAGTTGAACATGATGCAGCCCCATCCTCAAGAACTTATGGATGAGAAAGAACAATAGGAAACACAGGGAGCCTGATAAGTTGTGCTGAGTTTGGAAAAGGTCAGTAAGTTAAAGGGAAAATGAAACATCTCTGTAGACTAGGCAACATTTAGGGATATAGAAAGAGAGATGTACCTGAATTTCTTTTGTAAAGCTTTTAGCAATCTCATGTTTCTAATTTAAGTATTCCTGGAGTAGTCATTCATTAATTAGTAAATCACTATTAAGCGTTCATTGTAAACGTCATTTCTAGTGTTGGAAGCTAAGAAATAGACAAAGCTGAGATTTGGAGTGACAAGAGCTTCTGAAAACATTCCAATAATTCTTTGCACTTGACACCAACCCATTAGGTCAGTATGAGATGGAGAAATTTAGAGCTATGTGACTGTCATAGCATGTTTTTCATTTTTTGGGCCACGTCAGTAGATTTCCCCAGAGTATAGTGTGGTAGGATTTATTTAGCCAAAATGATTATATCATTGACCACTAAATCCTTCCTGGTAGACATGCTTGGAAGGAATGTGGGAAGGACCTGCTGTTCTATACCTTAGTACTACCATTCTTTAAACATTCCCATTTATCTTAACCAAGTATTCTAATACCCACTGATGTTCTGAAGCCACATCTTGGTATCATACAAGAGGGAATTTTTTTTTTTTTTTTTTTTTTTTTTTTTTTGTGGTACGCGGGCCTCTCACTGTTGTGGCCTCTCCCGTTGCAGAGCACAGGCTCGGGACACACAGGCTCAGTGGCCATGGCTCACGGACCCAGCCGCTCCACGGCATGTGGGATCTTCCCAGACTGGGACACGAACCCGTGTCCCCTGCATCGGCAGGTGGACTCTCAACCACTGCACCACCAGGGAAGCCCAAGAGGGAATTTTAATATTTCATTTTAAGTTCCATTTGTGTGGCCTTAACTCGTTGCACACAATTGGTCTTTTTGGGTGAAAGCTTTTTTCTAAAAGAGAAGGATATGACTCTGGGACTAGTGCTTTAGCTTTATAAAGGTGTACTGTCTCCAATTTCCAGGTGAGGAAACTAAAACTTACAAAGGAGCTTATTCAAGGGCATGCAAACAATAAGTGATAGGGCTGGGTTCAAACTCAGGTCTGATGGGCTCCACCCTATTTCGCCCACATCAGCCTGTCTCCTTCAAGCCTTGAGCTATAGAATCCCAGAACTAGAGAAGAACAGAGAGGTCAGGTAGTCTAAACTTCCTCTCATTAAAGTCATGTTCATTCAGCTTCTATATCATATTTCTTTTATTTCCAACTAAAATGTACCATATATACATATGTGTCAATTTTTTTCTTACTATATCAATAACAAACAAATGTATAAATACCTTGAAATTCTGTAGCAGTGACAGCAGAGCTTTTGAATCTCCTTAATCCTCCCCACCCCAAACAGAATAAAGAGATACCAAAACCAAAACACACAAATATCATACACAAATCAAGCTGACATGGTATCCCCCAATGGATGAACTGTCAAAAGTTACAAGGACCTGCATGATATCAGCAATAGTTTAGAAGAAGTTGAGGGAAGAAACAAGGCAGTTGACATACCTGAGAATCCCAAAATTTCCAACAGGTACTCACTGAAAAGTAGACAAAACTAGGAGAGATTTTGTATACTCTGCTGGAGAGTCTGTGGTAAAATCTGAAGCTTCTAGAATAGTATGGGTTCCTTGAGCTGTTAAAACCTTCCTTCCGGGACGGTCACTGAGGAGAAGCTTCTGAGAGCAGAACCCAAACAAAGCAATACAGACATAAGGGATAGAGAAGGTACAGATACGGATTGAGGAAGAGCATAGAGGTGTAAGAGATCTCAGAGAACAAGCTGCCATATACTTTGAAAATAACATGAAAACAAAAGAAGACAGTGTTCTAAAGCCTAAACTTAGAAAGGTTAGAAAAACTCTCCTGAGCTACACCCCTATTCTAATTTTACATAAGAATGAGCAACAGGAAAGGATCAAGGTATAATACCACACAAAGTTTTTAAAAGAAAAAACTAGAACAAATAGTAAAATAGCCCCACAGACAATGAAAGAATGCTAAAAGACTGCAACTCCCCCTCAAATCATATAAATCACTATTTCTAAAAAGCTAAAATATGCTAAGAAAATGATACAAGATGAAAAAGAAAACATATAAATCAGAATTAGAAAGGCTCAGAAATGAGCTGATGCTACTCAGGAAAATATAATAAATAAAAGGAAAAAAAATTGTAAAAAAAAAAAGGATTTTAAAGAAAATGAAAAAAAGACAGGCAAAGAAGAACTGACATAAATATTAAAAGAAATGTATGGGGTCCTAAAAAAGAAAATCAAAACAAAGGAACAAAAGAAATACTAGAAGCTACAAGTGAAAAATTTTTTTCTAAGACTATCTTTTGAAATTACATGTTGAAAGTGTATACCACAGATCTGAGAAAACTGACCCAGGATGACCAACACCGAGAAAAAAATTAGTAAATTTATTGAACTTTCAAGAAAAACAAAACTCAAGATGTCATCAGACTTTTCTACAACAGCTGTCCTTTCTGCCAGAAGGAAATGGAGTAGCATATTCATACATAAGGAGAGAAATGTGAAGTAGGAATTTATATCCCACTGAATTGACTTTCAAATGAAAAGCACAGACAAACTGCACAGGCAAACCCAAAGACTTGGTGAATATTTTTCCCATGAGTTTTTCCTGGAGAATCTACTGGAGAGCAAATTCCAAGCAAGCAAAATATGAGAGAGCCATTGACATGTGGTTCAGTAGTAAGTGTTAAATATATATTTTCTATTTTCTTGTGGAACTAAGACCAAATAAGTCAGAAGGAAAAAAATATAGTCTGTAATGTCTATGTGCTCCTGCAATGTAGATACAGTATAACAGTAAAAATGTAGAAAGGACAAGTAAAATACATAAAGTGTAAAGAGGATTTTAAACAGTCTTCAAGGATCATGTTTATGGTAGAACTGCTAATTTTAAATCAGATTGTTATAATATGAGGTAAGCACCTGAACAATTATGTGATATTCTAATTCTATAATCCCCTGTGTCCTAAAGAATCAGGATTCTAGGTGTAGAGGAAAGTAGTTGTAAATACCAGTTAGAAGAGGTTAAGTCAACTATACAGATGCTGTTGCGTTCTTCTATCAGAGCCACGTGATGTATGGTTGTATACCTTTTTGTGATGTTAGCAGCCAATGGTGTTCAATACCTAAATCCATTAATGTATTAGGGCTGCAAAATTGTTATATTCCTTTTTATTCATCTCACATATAGTTTTCGTGTAGTCTTCTATAGACCCATATCACATTGGGCAGGCAGACTTGTAAACAAGTAGGATTTTATTAATTCATTCCACAAATATTTCTTGAACGACTAACTCTTGTGGATAGGCATTGGAGAAGCACTGTACCAAAATGAGGCAATTATGGTACAAAGTAAAATATGATAGGTGCTACATAGACAAAATGTTATAAGAGTACAGAAGAGTGGGGATTTATTTCTGGTTGGGAGAGTAGCAAAAACTTAACAGGGCAATAGCATTTAACTTGAATCCTATAAGTTGATTAATGCATACTTTAAAAAAAACATTAATCCATATTTAAAGAATATTTAGAACTCACTGCCTTAATAACTACCCACTCTTAACCCTCATATTCTAGTTTCTGTCACTCAACACAATGGAAACACATTGTTTGAGTCACTGGTCTTTTTTTTTTTTTTTTTTTTTTTTTAAATTTTTGGCTGTGTTGGGTCTTCATTGCTGTGTGCGGGCTTTCTCTAGTTGTGGCGAGCAGAGACTACTCTTCGTTGCAGTGCTTGGGCTTCTCATTTCAGTGGCTTCTTTTGTTGCAGAGCATGGGCTCTAGACACACAGGCTTCAGTAGCTACAGCATGTGGGCACAGTAGTTGTGGCTCGTGGGCTCTAGAGCGCAGGCTCAGTAGTTGTGGCACACAGGCTTAGTTGCTCTGCAGCATGTGGGATCTTCCCAGACCAGCGATTGAGCCCGTGTGCCCTGCATTGGCAGGCAGATTCTTAACCACTGCGCCACCAGGGAAGTCCCACTGGTCATTTCTTAATGATCTTTTCTTAGTTCTTACCCTTCAAAAACTCTGACAAATTCACCACTGTTGAGTTTACCCTTCTTGAAACTCTTTTCTTCCTTTTCTTCTGAACCATCAGGGTACCCTGATCTCTCTCCTACCTTCCAACTGTCCCTTTAGTGTTCTTTGGCTGTTCTTTCTACCTCTGTGGTATGGTCTCTGCTCTTTCTCTCTCTGTTTCCTTCCCTTGGCTTTACCTACCATCCCATATGCTATTAACATTGAAATGTCTATCAGATTTTTGCCCTGTGGGAGCCCCAGACATATACTTCTGACTCACTTCTCATCATTTCTTTCATGATGTCCATCTGTCACATCAAAATTGACATGCCCAGGGCTTCCCTGATGGCGCAGTGGTTGAGAGTCCGCCTGCCGATGCAGGGGACACAGGTTCGTGCCCCGGTCCAGGAGGATCCCTACATGCCGCGGAGCGGCTGGGCCCGTGAGCCATGGCCGCTGGGCCTGCACGTCCGGAGCCTGTGCTCCGCAATGGGAGAGGCCACAACAGTGAGAGCCCCGCGTACCACAAAAAAAAAAAAAAGAATTGACATGCCCAAAGTTGAACACGATTTCTTCCCTGAACCAAATCCTCCTCCTGACCTTGCCAATTCAGTGAATAGCTTCTCCACCTTCCTGGTCTTGACTTAGAATCTTTTTTTTGACTCATCCCTAGCTATGCTGTGGATATGTTTGTTGTCCCCAAATTGGACAACTTCTATTCTCTGCGTCAAGGTTACTTATGTGCTCTTTGGAGCTTCCCTATTCAAGGCTTTAAACAGAGTTCATTCAAACCCAGTGAGAAAATTCCCTGTGGTGGCTTAATTGGCAAAATCCACTTTTATTCTCTGCTGGATCATGTCGCATCTGCCTCTCATTTGGTGATGGCATCCTCAGATTCCAGACAAATACTAGGTACTTTATACCACCAGCTTGGGCCATGAGTACCAGAGTTACTGTGGCCAGCAACACTACCTAACTAGCTTAAAATGAACAAAATTGTGAATGCTTTCTCCGTGAAGGTGCCTGTTAAGCATGGACAGTCCCACAGTTAGCTTCCAGGGCTTCTGTTTCTTACCATACTTATACTTGTCAGTTTCTTTTTTTTCTGCTGAGGGAATAGCCTAAATTTACATTGATTTTTTAAAAACAGATTTGTTACAGGCACAGCAGCTGTTGTTTGTTCCTGGAGGTAAATGTTTAGGTTGAATCAGCTTCATCCATTTATCCATCCGTTTGTTCATTCAACAAGCTTTATTGAAAGCTGACTTTGGTGCTTGATGCTGGTCAATCAGATGAATGGTGTAGCTCCTGCCCCCAAGGAGTTCATGGCTGTACTACGTCTGCTTGCTAGGTCATGGTTGTGCTACTTCTATCTGCTTACTTAATGTTTATTGGATCTGAGGAGGTAATCACTCACTCACTCATTCATTCATTCATCCATTCACTGCCTTTCCAGTCTCCTTCTCTCCCACGTCTATAGCTACTGTTCCTTTGTAGATATTTCAGTGTGTTTTAGATACCTTTCTTGACCTTCACAACTACATTCAGCAGATAATTACTGAGTTCCAAACTTAATACAGGTGCCATGCAAAACTTGAGAATATGGTAGTAAAACCAGTGGCATGATCCTGGCCCTAATGGTTCTCTGTTAACATTTCACAGGCTTCCGTACTATCCTTGCCCTCTAGGAAATTACGTTCAAAAAGCACAACTGCTGTAACCATGATCAGTCTTAAATTGTTTTAGTTTTCTCTTCCTTCCAAGAAGGGAAATAATAATTGCATAAAAACTCTCCTTAGAAACAGAAATTTGGGTACTGTTTCCATAGGAAAATCACTGCAGAGCTTGCCAAGCAGGATTATTGTCTGGCTAATCACAGTCCAAATAGTGCTCACCATTATTACAGCAGTGTGTGAGCCATACAGCTACACAAACAAGGCAGTAATCAGCTACTACTGAATGCCAAGTCATTTCTTTACCTTTAAGGATCTGCAGGAAAGGGGGTAGGGTGGGAAGATGATAACAGGAATGTTTTAAGTGCCATGGATAATCAAGAGTGCTTTTTTAAAAGTACCTCTTAAATATATGCCCACATCCCCTTAAATCTGTCACGATAAAACATCTCATTTTAGGTGATGTATGACAAGGAAGCAATCACCGTTAATCAGAATGACACATTTCCATTTGCTTTATGGAAGAGAAGGTAGATGAAGGTCACGAGTAAGAAAACAAAGCAGCTTGTGATTCGTGATGTTTGGGGTTTCTTTTGAAATTCATTTCCTTAGGAAGTTCATAATCCATCATTTTCTGCTCTCAGCTTCATTCATCCAAATTGCCAGAAGACCTTGTGAGTGAAGATGGAAATATTTTGTCTTCTGAGTAGAGAAAATTTTAATTTCCTCTGGGTTCCTTGACAAATTTAGGCCTTGAAGGTATAAAATCTCAGAATTTCTGGCTCCAGATATCTCTTTAGGGGGTACCAATTCCATCTTCTGTGTGATAAGATTATACCTGCAAGGTTAATGTTCCAGCTGGTCACAGCCATGCCCATGGGAGATGGGGAGAGAAGCGGATTGGAGGCCAGCGCTTTATTAGAAGCAGGCACCAAGAGCCTCTTTCCACTCTTCCCTCTCTGCGTTTTAACACACTTAACTCCTTAAGTGCCTAGCAATAGCTAGGGTCTGGTTAAAGCATTACCTTTCTTGGCTATCACCTTTCATAAAGGAGCACATTTTCCTGCTTTTGGTCTGTGGTGGGATTGGGGGACGGTGGTGATGGTTGTGAATCATAGCACAGGCCTGCCTTTGGGGCCATTAGACTTGGCTTCATGGCCAAATACTTGTAGAACCTTCTAGACCTCAGTATGGTAGCTCATTGTGCTGTGGAATATTATCTGGAAGGTACAGTGTCCATCACTAAAATTAAAATATAATTTGCAAAATAGAGGAAATCTTGGTATTAGGGATCAAACACAGATCTCTCACAAGGGATGTAAAGTTATTTGTTCTGAAATCCAAGGATGGCACTCTTCAAGTGAAAGATTTGGTCTTTGAATTGACCAAGGTCATATGCCCCCAGTATTTTGAATTTGCAAATGTCATGATGCCTAGGTATCTTGACATAATTGTATGACCCAGTATTTAGCTTGTCCAAAGCCTTTTATTGTCATCCTCATCCTCATCAATATTTAAACTGGAGAAGTTAAAATAAAGAGTTGTTAAGCTATGGGAGAAGACTGACTATAAAGTTATAAAGAGAAGCCTAAAGGGTATGCTAGGATGAGAAAGAGTGCCAGGGAAGGACAAACATGGAAGGGGGGCCCCTCCCCCGGGATGGGGTTTAGCCCATGTTGGAGAAAATGTGGTTGCAGACACTAGATGCTGGAGAAGTTCTCTGGTACAGCGTCATCAGAAAAACTGGAAACAACATGCAGGGGCATGGAAAACTTGTTATCTTGTTATCTTGCAGAAACAAAGATGGTGACCTGGAATGGTTGCTTAGCAGCAAGGTCTTGTGAATATGCTTCCTTCCCTGAGCTTTGCAAAAATCAAACTATAGCAGGCTTTTTCCTGGCAGAAGCCGTGAGCCCAGTGCCAATACCTGAGGAACTCATGCAGTCTGCATAAGTTTGGGGTCCGCATAAAGCCAAGCTTTATGAATCCTGTCATCAGCAAGCCACTTGACAGAGACCCCAGTTGGTTCCACTTGATACTGGCTTACCCACAGTATGAGTTTCCTACTCATGCTCCTTTTGGTGTGGCAGAGCTCTGTAATCTACAGTTACAATTTTCTTTTTGTGTATTCTCCTCCCTTGTGTTCTTTGGTTAGTCTTTTTTTTTGTCCTAAGAAAAATCTCCAAAATTTGAATGTTCTCCCAAATCACTATTCTTTTTCCAAATATTAGGAAATTGTGCTTAAATTACTATTAAACTTCTTTGAACTGATTTTTCAGATAATACAAGAAGCTTAGCCATGAAACAGATCCAAAATGAAAGTCTCTGGATTAGTTAAGACTGTTTGGACTTGAGGGAAATATCATTGATTTGGTGGGAGGGAACAAAAGGTAGGAGGAGATTTATAAAGTATCTAATGGAACGCAAGGTTCCTGGTCCTTGGCCAGTTACTGAAAACAGGAACTCAGAAGCACCAGGACCCTCTATCTGTCTATTATTTATGCCTCTTGCAAAAGGTCTGACCTTTTTCTCTTTTTCTGAAGAAAGAATGTCTCTGACCCACAGTCCCTGCGTTTCCTTTTTTTTTTTTTTTTTTTTAACTCAACTGACTAGGCCAAACTGCACTAAAATCTTGTTGATTTCTAAGAATCAATTTGAAGTTCACTGAATAAAGACTCTTGTTGGTCCCGCTTGGTCATTTGTCCACGCTGTGTCGAATCTGCTATGGTCAGAGGGGCAGGGTCATATCTGGTACAGACAGAGTAGTTGGGACCCCACATTGGTGGACAAGGGAAGCAATTCATGTGAGATAGGAAGACAGCCTGGAAAGGACCCTCAACAAACACGGAGAGATTGCATGTGCCATTTAGAATTTGTGACGGCTGGGGCATGGGCACTGACTTCCTAAAACAAAGTATACAACCTTTTTATATTTTAACAAGGCAGGCTTTTTAAAAATATACTTCCGTGGGCAGAGATTTTTTTTTAAAGACTCCAGGGGTGAATGACTGTCAAACATGAATTTCTGACACCCCAACTGCCAATACTTTTGTTGTGAAAGTCAAGAGGTATATTAATATAATACCCAGGATGCATACAAGAAGCTCAGACTTAATAAGGATAAAAGGAGCAGGACATAGTTAAGGATAAATGCAAGCCTGGAATGAATGGGAAGAAAGGCAGTCCACAGCACAGAACGAAGAGTAGAAATGTGCTAAGAGCAACCACAAGAAATATTATTTGGGTTTTAAAGGTTGTAGTAAATCAAACAACAAAGAGTAGAAGATTCTAAGAGAAACCAAAAGAAATATCATTTAGCTTTTAAAGGTTATGTCGGGAGCAAGAAGATAAAAATGGAAGAGGACACTTGACTCTTGGATCTAACTGAATACTGCCAACAGATGCTGGAGAAAACAGCTATGCTTCATCTCTTTGGGCTTTCATTTTCTCTGTCAAGGAAAAACCCATGGAGGTTAGAACTAAATTGGGCATCCTCGTCAAGGCTCCTTGAGTTGAAAGAACCTATCCAAGCTAGCTAAGAAAAGGTGGTTACAAGAATGCTACAAGAATCTTACATAATGGAAGGAGGGGAAGGCAAGTACAGCTAGATCTCAGGAGAGCCAGAAAGAAAGATACTAACAAAAATGACTGCCCTCTCCAGGTCTCGGGGGGAGAAAGTGCTTTGACCTCCTGGATCCAACACTCCCTTTTTATAACAAATATTTTTACAACATCCCTTTTCCTATCTTGGAATGAACTTCATAGATAATTTCAAAATAAAATTAATACAATGCCTTACCTGAAAAATTACAGATTACAAGGAAAGTAATTTAAAGCAAAAAGTAAGATATAGTTTAATATATAAACATTTAGACAGAAAAAAAAAAAAGCAGCAGCCCTGCATTTGCATCTGTGTGTAGAATCACTGTGAATGGAAAAACTTCAAATATAAACTGATAAAGTCAGATTGTACTGGTGATATGATTTTCCCAAAGGGTGATTCTTTCAGTTATTTATTGCAGTATAACAAATCAAAATTCAGCAACCCCAAGCAATCATGTAATGATGCTCATGGATCTGATAGGTCAGGAATTCAGAAAGAGCACAGCAAGAATGGCTCTACCCGGCTCTGTGATATCAGTTGGGCCTCAGTGGGGAGAACTCCAGTGACTGGCCCTGGAACAGCTGAAGCTTAAAGAATCACTTTCAAGGTGGCTATACTTCATTCACTTGCCTGGCCTCTGGGCCGGGAGGTTGAAGACCGTGCTGCCTGCATCTGGTGATCCTGCATGGCAACCTCAGGGTGTTCAGGCTTCTTACATGGCAGGCAGGGCTCCCAGGACAAGTGTCCCAGCTGAAGCTGCATAACCTTTTATTGAAAGTCACAACATTTCTGCCATAGTCCCAGTCACAGCAGTCACATGGGGTAGCGGTAGAGTTGGGGAGGATGTGAATACATAGATTCCCTCTCTTGATGGAAGTACTGACAAAGGATTTGCAGCTATGTTTGAAACCACTACAGTGACTGGCTCTTAGCAAACTTCCAACAAAGCAAACTGTGCCTTTCTTTAAATTATACACTAATTGCATTCCTGGGAAATTCAACGTGTATTAAAACCTTGTAAACAATATGTTATGTATATATGTAACATGGAGTCAGTTCTAGGCTTGACCTTTATACACATTGTCCAGCAGGACTTCTGAAGGTTGTGCAGGACACAGGATGCTTCCTTGTTGTATATAATACTGCCACACATTGCAGGATTCTGTGTATCCTTGGCCTTTGACCACTAAATGCCAGTACTGTCAGTATGGTCATTTATCTTTCTTCTACAGACTGGCTCCCTCTGCTTATTGAGTAAATTGCTTGTGGACCAAAATGTCATTCTCAACCCTGAATCTACAAGCCTTTCAGCTTATCCCTCCTACTCAACTGGGTTCAGATGGTGAGGACAGTGAGGATGATCATGATGGCGATGATGATGATGATGGTGATGACAGCGATGGTGATCATGATGATGATGGCGATGGTGGTGATGATGATGATATTTATATTGGTGATGATGATGATGATATTAATATTGGTGATAATGATGATAATAATGATGACAATGAGAGCAGCAGCTAACCTTATGAAGTGCTTCCATTTCGCCAGGGACTATACTGTTATACACCATCTCACTGTACACTGACAACAACCCTGAGGCAGGTATCATTGTCTTTGTTTTCCAGACGAAGAAACTAAGGCTTAGAAAGCTTAAATAACCTATACAAGATCACAGATCTAGAAACTGGGGAACCAAGATGTTCAGTGTTTTTTCAGGGCTCTGGACAGCTCCAGATGACATCGGGACTCTACACAATCAGCTTTGGCTGAGGGGAAAGAAGTGGTGTCCTGTATATAACTGGGAGCAATTCCCTCAGGAGACGGCTGTGGGCAGGCAGGCACAGGGATCAGCACCTCTGGTACAATGAACGAGAGGAAATTGAAGTTCAAAATAGACGTGGAAATTGTAAAAGAACATTAGCCTGCTCTCCTGGACCAGATAAATTACCCCCTAGACTCTCAGAAGAGACGGCAGAATCCCTACCCATAATCTTTGGGAATCCTGGAAAATAAAGCAAACATAGTTCTAAAATTGAACAAAAGGAAGAAGATAGAGCTTTTAAACTTTAGCCTGATGAAAAATTCCACATCATGTTATGAGAAAGGACTCCACGCTTGTCTATTCATTGCTGCCTGGCCAAGGAGGTCCCTGCAATGTTTTCTACATACCATTAGATGGGCAAGGTATCCCTGCCTAGACCACCCTCTTTGTCTCCACTGGTCCACATTTCCAGCACTGCACTCAGGGTATTATCCATGTGACTCACCATTACATGCCAGTGGAAGAGCTTTGAAGATCTATGACTCAACTGAAGAAAATACAAAGCATATCTACTAATGAGTTGCCTTCGTTTAGCAAGAAAATAATTTATAAGCTCTATTTTGTATGATCTTTAAAAATGGGAAAAATAAAATTGCACTGTGAACTATAAAAAGACAAGAAAGAAAAATACCTTACCATTCCTTAATTCAGTTGCAGTCACTTGGATTTCTCTCTTAGCTTTTTAAAAACCAAAACAAATTTATAATATAGATGCTTTTTTGACACATAACATATCCTGCTTTATCATTGCATACCTGTTTTATGAAAGTGTGTTTATAAAAGTCTTTGAATGCTTCTTGGAAATATAACAACATCTTTAGAAATAAGTGTTATCACGGTGTTGTTCTCTGAATTAAAAAAAAACAGCCTGAATATAACATATTTTATGCCCATGTAACATTTTATATAAAAATATGGTCATATTGTGGGGGGAATGCACAAGATGAACAGATGTAAAGAAAATTCCTACTCCTGTTTGCTTTCGGACCATTAATTCTATGGCAAACAATGTCTCTAATATTCTGTGTTTTCCTTGAATGGTATTTTCACAGCATATATGCATGTCTTCTTCATATGCCCCCTAATGATGTCCTCAGCTGTATCTTTGTTGTCATTTTGATCCTTTCAGGACCCAAGCCCTGGACAGGAGTCAAGTACTTAGGGGATGCCAACACCAGTTCCTCAGATTTCCTGCCCTGGGGAACCTACTGTCATTATTAAGAAATATCCACACACAGAGATGTTCTGAAAAATTGATTATCTCTCCAAGGAGCATTAGATACTCAGGGATGCAGAAGGACTGCTTTGGCTTATCCAGTCCATCAACCTTCCTTCAGCAGAGCTGTACACAAACTCCCCTATGCGAGTGAATGTGTTCCCTAAATTCCTTATGAACCTGTTCTTACTCTAGACCCATGATATCCAACAGAACTTTCCGTAGTGATGGAAATATCCTACATTTGCTCTGTCCAATATCGTAACCACAAGACTCATGTGGCTATTGAGTGGCTTGACATGTGGCTTGACATGAGGCTAATGTGACCAAAGAACTGACTCCTTAATTATAATTAATTTAAATTTAAATAGCCTCGTGTGTGGCTAGTGACTATCATATTGACCTATTGACCATGCAGTTCAGGGATTTTGAAAAAAAAAAAAAAAGCAAAAACCTATTGACCATGCAGTTCAGGGATTTTGAAAAAAAAAAAGCAAAAAAAACCCCAAAGGTGAATATAACCAGCTCAATCTGTGTTGAATAAAACTTCCAGGATTACTTGAAAAGTTGTCTTTTTCAAGAAACTAATAACCCTTGAAATAAACCCTACCATTGAATGGGCACCATCCGAGAGCCAGGCAAGTTGTGAAAAAAACTTTAGCAGTAGTATTTTTATTGTATTATTTTATTTAACCTTCATAACCTCCTTATGAGGTAAGTATTATGATCTCCCCCCACCTTTTTTATCTGCAGATGAAAAAAATGTGGCTTTGAAGGATTCAGACCACAGCTTGTTCTGGGCAGAAGGCGGCTTTGAACTTAGGTCTGAGTCCAGTGCCTGTGTGCAGGGTTTCACATTCTTAAATAGCTTGTCAGAATTCACACTTTCTTCTAACTAGAAATTCCAAAGACTCTAATGACTGGGTAAAACATAACTTTTTACTGGAAAGTTCTATTTCCACATGAGACCCTTTTATAAGATTATAAGCCCTGCCGTGGATAGTGACCCTAAGAGTCTAATTTGTAAGTTTCTGAAACATCTACTAGCCCCTTGGTGGCACTATTTTTCCAGTACAAAAGTTATAGAAATGATCCATGACCTCCTGAGGTGCTAGGAAACATTACGTTTGCATTTCTATATAGTCACGTGACAGTCCAGTTTAGTGCTAGATTACAAATTACGGTCTCAAAGATGTCTAATGCATAAAGGCAGGGCGTTGTGCAACCTTAGAACAAGTGACATCATCCTTGGAACCTCTGTTTTGTCATCAGTAAAATAGGCATAATAATAGTTCCTACTTCATGAGTCCCCTTCTGTGAAACAGTGAAAGAATGTATTTGAAGTGCTTTGCACAATGCCTTATATGAAGTAAGCGCTCAATAAATGTTAAAGGCTATTGTTATTATTATTATTCTATACCCATTTCAGCAATACTGTGTTGATGTAATTTCTTACCTGATTTTTACTAGTAAGGAAAAGAGGTCATGGCAGTAGAAAGCACATGGATCAAAGCCAACGAGATGTTGTCAGTTGACTTTTTCTCTTTTGAGATGTAAATACAGTCAAATGAGTCCCTGAATTGCTGGTTTGTACATAATGGGGGGGAAAAAAACCCTGAGAAAATGCTATTTTCCCTTATAATTAACAAAATGCACAAAGAAGAGGAGGCTCTTACTGAGTTTTTTTCCCCAACATGGCCCAGATTCTTGGCTATTTAATACTCACCTCTAGCTTGTAACTGTCCATGCTGCTGTAGTATGCAAAAAATAAAGGTCAAATGGTAGATTAGACAAAGCCTATGGCAGAATCAAAAAACCTGGGTCTGAGTCCCAGCTCTGCAGCCTCATACAAATTACTTGAGTCCTCAGTTGATCCATCTGTGAGATGAAAAATTTAAACCCCAGGAATTCTCACACACTACCTGGTTATAACTCTGGTTATCTGTGTCCAGTGCATCAATCATGACTCAGAAACTGTTTTATCAACAGGCATTTAATTACATCTGGGTGAGTTAGGGCAATGCTAGCTACTATAATAAATGATTATCCAAGTCTCACTGGCTTAGCCTGGCAAGAGTTTATGCGTGCATGTAAAGTCTAAAAGGTGCTCCTGATCAGCAGATAGCGCACCTTCAAGTGGTGACTCAGGGATCCAGGTTCTTCTTGTCTTGTGACCCTGCGGTATTCAACACTCATTCCAAGGTTGCCAGCTTCAGGGAGGGGTCTGGAAGACGGCTTGGTGGGGCAGTTTATATGGGACAGGCTATTGGGAGAACTACATTCTGCATTCCATTGGTAGAACTCAGGCTCACCAGCACATCTCACCGCAAAGGGGGCTGGGAAATGTAGTCTGGCTGAGTGCCCAGGAGGAAGAGGAAATAGGTGTGGTAAACATCTAGTGCCTTTGCCACAGCCTCTCATTAGTATTAGGTGATTGGTGCTGACACACCAAGTACCTCCTATTATAGTCAAAAGCAATGTAATGTGAAGTTTTAGGTAGTTTGGTGATTGTGTGTGTATATGTGTATGTGTATGCCTATGTATGGTGTTTGAAATATTGAAAATAGTTGGTGAATGATTTTCTCATGCTTGTAGATTCTTAGGTTTAGCCTCTTGACAAAGCACATAGAAACTCCATCCCCTGTTGCTAGTACCTGGTACCAAGGACACGGACACTCTATCCCACTTTCTGGGTTCTCAGGGCTCTGGAGAAGAAGTCTTGAGTTCTCCCTAGAAGCCAGCAACATCCCTTCCATTGCTGATGTTCTGACATTCTGGCATTCTCTTTGAGTTGGCTACTTACACAGGGCTTTATCCCAATTGATACAGAACTGAGATACAATGGTCCTTTCTTCACTGCATCTTTCTAAGGCATTTCTCTCTGACTTAGAAGAATGTTTCATATCATCCCCATTCTCTTGCATGCTCCTGCCAGACGTTCTTAATTGTCGTTTCTTGATTTTTTCTCTTACATTACTGGTTCATTAATTTTTTTCATAGTAGTTCAAATTTAAAGAAAACAATGAATATTTTTAAATAAAAATAATTTAATATACTAATTTCTCAAGACTCATATAAATTACAAAGAAAAAGTTAGGTAACAAGACAATGATATCACATGCAAATGTGATCACCATTTTTAGGGTAAAAGCTTTTATAAAAGGTAAAGGAAAAGGTAAAAGAATGAAGATTTTTTTATATTTGGAATATTTGATTGTTTTCCTATAATTTTAACAGTGGGGCTAGATTTTCAAGGGCCTGTGTGTGCCTGTAAGCAGCACAGAACAGTGAAATGAGATCCAGGTTTGTGGTCACCCCTGTGTTCCACAAGACTCTCTACTTCTCTGGTCTCAGTATTCTCATGTGTAAAATGACAACAGTGGTAGCTGGTTGCTAATTCTGCATTGACTTTTTGAAGATTAAGTGAGGTAAATTATAAAGCATATAGCAAAAGTGTCTGGCACATCGTAGTTGCCTACTACACAATCACTTCCTCACCCTTCTGACATGGTTGGTGGAATTGCAAAGCCAAAATAGGCTGATTCTCTGCCTTTAAAGGTCCTGCGATCCAACAGAGGACCCAGAGGCATGAACTTCTGTCCCACTGGGCAGCGTTCTTAATAATATAAATGCAGCACCATTTGCCCAACTTACATGCTTTTTGAATTACTAGCCAGAAAGCTTTCACTGTGTCTTTTGTGTGGAGAGTCCTTCCCTGCTTGTTCTGCCAAAAAAGAAAATAAATTGAAGACATAGTACCTGACTTTAAGGAGCTTGAAAAGCACACACAGATGAAGACTCTTTAAGAAAATTCCCAAGTAATTTACAGATTGAGCTTGAAGATCTGGGCAGGGTTTGGGAGTGGAGGGGGTGATGGTAGATGTGGGTGGTACACAGAGAGCAGAGTAAAAGACAAGTTGGGATAAACTTTAGTTCCTGGACCAAGTGAAGCTTGTGCCAGATTTGGAAGGTGATGGATGTGAGTTAATGAAACCAAAAGCAAACTGTTAAAAAATTGCTCATGCTACCTTTCAGCAAAGAAGTTTGGCAGCATGTATCAAGAGGCTTTAAAATGTGCATGCCCTTAAAGTCTAGAAGTCCACATCTGGAAATCTACTGCATGGAGGGAATCCTCAAAATGGAAAAAGCTCCATTGCTGATAGAATTATAAAATGGTACTTTGGAAAATAGTTTGGAAGTTCCTCAAAATGTTGAACATGTAGTTACTGTATAATTCGGCAATCCCACTCATAGGTATATACCCAAGAGAAATGAAAACATATCCACACTAAAACTTGTGTACAAATGTTCATAGAAGCATTATTCATAATAGCCAAAAAGTAGAAACACACACATGTTTCCATAATCTGATGAATGGCTCAATTTTGTGCAGTATATCCATACAATGGAGTATTACTTAATCATAAAAAGAACAAAGTACTATAACGTGGATTAACTTTGAAAATATTATGCTAGGTAAAAGAAGCTAGTCACAAAAGGCAACATACTGTATGGTTCCATTCATATAAAATGGCCAGGATAGGTAATCTATAGAGACAGAAAGTAGATTACTGGCTGTCTGGGGATGGGGGATGGGGTTATGGGGAGTGACTGCTAATTGTTAAGGGGTTTCTTTGGGGAATGATAAAAATGTTCTAAAACTTGATAGTGGTGATGGCTGCACAACTCAGTGAATATCCTAACAACCTCTGAATTGTATACTTTACAAGGGTGAGTTTTATAGTATACGAATTATATCTCAATAAAGCTGTTATAAAAAATAGAAAAAGTTTTATGAACAAAGATGAAACAGTGGCATGTTTTCTAAGAGTGAATAATTGGAAACAACCTAGATGTCAACCACAAGTGAACTAAGAAAATGATATGGCCACCAGATGGACTCTGAGGCATCCGTTTAAATGATCATACAAGTGACAGGAGTCCCTACAGGCTTTAATGCTGGAAACAGCCTCCTTCACAATGACCTCATCTCTTTCTGAGCATCTTTCCAATGTCTCACCTGGACCCAGGATAGCTAGCTGGGTTTTGCTTTGTTTTGTTTCACTCTGGTTTCATCCCTGTGTTGCCTGAGATTGTCTCTTCCATGGGAAAAGCTATACTGTCATCACTGTTTTATCCTTAGGAGAAAAGATATCTATGTAATATAGTTTTAAAAAAATAACACAGAATCTTCCTCTTAATTTCCCAGAATACAGTGGTGTATTAGTTTCTGGGAGCTGCCATAACAAAGTACTACAGACTGAGTGGCTTAGCCAACAGAAACTTATTGCCTCTGGAGGTTGGAAGTCCAAGATCAAGGTGTCGGCAGGGTTGGGTTCTTCTGAGGCCTCTCTTCTTGGCTTATAGGTGGCTCCCTTCTCTCAGCATCTTCACATGGTCTTCCTTCTATGTGTGTGTCCTCTTATAAGGACACCAGTCATGTTGGATTAAGGCCCACCCTAATGACTTCATGCTACCTTAATTACCTCTTTAAAGACCCCATGTCCAAATACAGTCATATTCTGAGGTACTAGAGATTAGGACTTTGACATAGGAATCTGGGGTTGGGGGCACAATTCAGCCTATAACAAGTGGAAATAAAAATCCTCCTTCTATAGATAATTTCTTAAGATTTAGATAAAATGGGTAAAAAGTACTATACAGATGATAATTTGCCCCTCCTTCCCTGCGCCAGACGAATCCTAGTGTTTTTAATCACCAGTTCCTGCCTAACTTCCATCCTGCCTTTATATGGTTTTATTTGGGGTACGGAGGTGTGGAGAGCCCTCAGTAGTATCTGAAGCCTACAGGCCTTTGTATGACTGCCAATAAAGGCCCAGCTGTCTCCCAGACCCCGAGAGAGAAGGGGTTCCCCCCCCCACACACACTTCCTAGTTCAAGATCTGCCACATGAGTCTTCCTCTTCTGCACTAGGATTGGCCAATTCTGAAGATAAACCAAGGAGAGATGATCTCTTCTCTTCCCCTCCCCATGAGGGCATAGTTGTGCTCACTCTGATCCCCCAAGTGTAGGTTACTTGATGCAGGGGATGAAAACAGACTAGAAAACACATTGCTCAGCTTCATCCAGCTCCCTTCCAGGTACTTTTCATCAAGGGCTCAAGAGTTTGGGGCTAGTCTCACCCACTGTCGTATTTTATAATGATTAAGTATTAACACAAGGGAGTGTTATTAAAATGAAGTGAAAGAAACAAAATAAGCAGTAACATATAAACAACAAAAATAAACTAACCAATGGGGGAAATGTCTGAATTTAAAACCCCCAAGGTCGTCAGAAAATACCTTTTCCTGTTTTGCAGTATTTCCCTCACTGGGTGAGTGGTGGGTGGGAACCTTTTTAAGATTTGTTTTCAGAAGAGAGGGAATAGGGTTGTGAACGTGTTTGGAGACCTTTAACACCTCACTCACTGATCTTCAGGAGTTGTGCCTGTTTCTAAAATGAAAACTGGGTTCAGGAGAGAAGAAACAGAGAGGAGGAAATGTTAATGAATCTCTGGAGTGACCTGGACAGAAGGGCCAGTGTATTTCCCCATTAACATGATGGTTAGCTGAGGAGCGAGCCAGGCCCAGAAAGGCCCTGAGTACCAATTGCTTAGGAAACTAACTGCGAAGAGCTCCGACCTTTTGCTTTAAATCATTTCCTAGTCCCAGGAAATCATTCCAGGCATTCCCTGGTCTTTGGCCTCTTTCATTTCCTAATCCATTTGGAGAGCTCAGTTTGCAGAAGCTTTTCTCTGAATATTTTTAACTTAGTGGTGTCCTCTCCCTGGCTGTGAGTGAGAATACTCTGTTATAAGGAGGCATAAATCACCCAGGAAAGCGCTGGAGCAAATGACTGTAGGATGGGTTGGTGTAATCAGTATAATAAAATAATTCAAACAGATAATCCATTCAACACACATTTATTAAGTACCTACTAAGTGTGAAGCTGTGGGGATATGAAGATGAATACTGCACCCTGGGCTTCATACTACCCTCCTAGATCATGATTGATTGAGCCAGAACCGTGGGCGACCATGAACTCTACAGGGTCTGTAAGAATATCAGCAGTGATGCCAGAGAAGCCTGGATGGGAATCCAGCTGTGCCACATACAAGCTGCGTGACCCTGGCTGTAGGAATAAGTTCTGCCTCAAAACTTTCTTTTTTCTAGCTTATAAAGTTGGATACTGAGCTCATTAATTTTCTGCCTTCCTTCCTTTCTGACATGCAAAGTTAAGGCTCTACATTTCTCTCTTTGGCAGCCTCCCGATTTTTATAAAATAATATTTTAACAGCTTTATTGAGATATAATTCACATACCATACAATGCACCCATTCTAAAGTGTGCAGTTCAATGGTGTTGAGTATATTCACAGAGTCGTGTGGTTATTACCATAATCACCGCTGCTGCATCGGGTCATTTTGGAGATTAAATAAGATAACATATATGAGGCACTGGACTCAGTGCGGGACACTTAGGTATTTTTCTCCTGGTGATTATTGATTTTGCTGTTGCACTTGGGGGTTGTATCACGGAAGGTGGAAAAAGTGGGACGATGGAGCCAAATGGGAGGGAAAAGAAGCACAGGGGACACATTGCCTGGGTATCCTTACCAGATGGGAGTGACAGACTGTCTGTCTTAGCAGCTAGTGGGTTATTTTCCAGCCCCAATAACAAGCCAACTAAAATGACTTGACAGGAGTCATTTGGGACTAGTTTGGGTGGGTTAAATGCAAAATTGCGTATCATTAGGCCTGGCGGCCACACGCCAACATAACAAACAAACAAGCAGCAACATACTTCTGAGATGAGCAATAGTTAAGCTAAATTTTAGCCCTTATGGCTGCAGCCCATGGGAGGCCAGACATCCCTCTGGACACTTCTCATTTGCTAAAGCAGTACAGCTGGCCCGCACAGGGTGCATGGCCAAGCACAGCAGTCATATTTCAAACCAAATGGACTGCTCTGTTTGGAGTATTTCAATCCTGATGGGGAGAGGATGGAAGGTCTGGGCTCTTCCAATGTCAACATTATTTTTAAAGTGTTTATATGTGTCTAAATCACCAGCACAAACTCCACTCCTGCATTTGTTACCCTGGGCAGAGGAACAACGCATAATCAAGGCTGACCATTTTCTTTTGAATGGCAAACAAGCTCCTGAAGCTGTCACTTCTGTGAGCACCCAGGTAGCCAAGGACTTTGGGATTTTGATTACTTTCATGTTGGATGAAAACTTTGGCTGTGATTCCATAGATTCTCTAGCAATTTCAAATGAATGGTTCTCTCGCTTTCTCTCTTTCTGATGTTAAATTGCTGAACTCTGTGTTGTCCAACCCCGCAAAAGTAAAAAATTTAACTAAGCCAAAAACTCCTTATTTTCAGTAAATCATGTTTTTGTTTTTTGCTTCAATGTGGCAATTGATCATATGCTTTAATGGACAAGGACATGCAGAGATGATACCTTGACTCTAGTCTTCAGCAAAAGAGCGATTTTTAATCATTTTTGTTTTCCATGCTCCTCAGAAGTCTTCTTGGAGGCTGGTTCACATTGTGTCATTTTCTCTGTATCATTGCTGTCAGCTCTGTGAGCGCTCAGAGCTCGGGAACCTGAAATCTAAAAAGGAAACAGGAGTTCAAATTTACTTTTTTTTTTTTTCTTGACAGTGAATTACAGAGTAAGTTGGGGTTCTTTAGACCATTTGTTAGACCAAATGAGGGCAATTTTTCCCCCTAGGGGACATTTGCTGGAGACATTTCTGGTTGGATGGTGGAGGTAGTTGGGGGTTACTGGCATCTAGTGGATAGGGGCTGGGGATGCCGCTAAACATGATACAGTGCATGGGACAGCAACTGCCCCCTCCACCAACAATGAATTCTCCGGTCCCAAAAGTCAACACTGCTTAGGTTGAGATGGAACTGTATGTCTACTGGAGATGACACTGATGGACACTTGGGCCAGTGGCGATGAACGTCAGCTTGCTGTCCTTTGTCTCTGAGCCTCACCCAATGAGACTTGATCTTGTAGATAGGCAGTATGGCCCAGCGATCAGAGCATGTGCTTCAAATCTGAGAGGCCTGGACCTGGGTTCAAGGAGAGCAGGGATGAAAGGCATAGGCCCTAGTCGTTCCTATGCACAGACTGTATCAACAGCAAAAAAAAAAAAAAAAGACAGAGGAAACGTCTGGGTAAGGGCAGCTCCCTGGTACGCGGGGCCTCCCATGCCCATGGCGCACCTCTGTATGATTAGACAAGGATGCTCATGCTGCCCTGTGGGCACCATCCTCCAGACAGATACAGTCCCCACCAGCTGCACAGGATAGAGGCAGGGCAGCTCTAGATTTCAGCCCCACTGTCCACTTTCACCAGGCAGCCACAAGAGGGGGCCCCACTTGGTTCCTCTTGGGGATGTTGGGAAGGGTGATGACAGCCAGCCCAGGATGACACATCTGCTTGGCCCAAGGAGCCCAAAACAAAGGAGTAACAGGGCTCTGGCAGACACCACCCTCCCTGACCCCATCACCAAGATCCCTACTGCTGCAGCAAGAGCCTACTTCATTAGCATCCACAAACTTGGCTACCCTGTAAGGCTGTCATTCTTCAACTTGGAGATCCACGTCTCTTGAGCCTGTTGTCCACATTTGGGGTCTCAAAATTCCTTCTGGGCCATAGCTGTGCCATCTCATTTTATCTATGCCTATACTAGAGCTTATGGAATCTCCTGAAGGAGCCAGCTTTGCGGGAATCAGGAACACTCCATTTCTGTTGACTGAGGGTCATTTCATGGGCGGTATTCACACTTCATGAGTTTACATCCCAGCTCTACCGTGACAGAGGGTATAACCTACAGCAAGTTTTAAAACAATTTCTCTGAGACTTCACTGTCTCATCTGTAAAGTGGGGATCACAATGGTACCTCCCTCATAGGGTGGACCTGGAACTTAAATGAAATCATAAATGTCAGGTGCTTAATCTAAGCCCTGGCTAAATGGAGGAGGCTACAAAGGATATATTGTGTTGGGTCTGATCACACCTGTCTCATCTGTCAACTGCCGTAGCAGCCTTGGGCCAGGTGGCCTTATTGTCCCCCTCATTTGGCAGATACAGAAAGCAATGCCCAGAGAGGTCATATTCTAGGAAGTGAAGAACCAGACCAGTATAAGAACCTGACCTCTGGTTCCTACCATACTCTGGCTTCCACTACATAGCTCTGTTGCCTCTTCAAAGCTGTGTATACTATATGAGCCAGCAATCCCACTTCTGGATATATATCCAAAAGAATTGAGATCAGGATCTTAAAGAGATATCTGCACTCCCATGTGCATTGCAACACTATTCACAATAGCCAAGATATGAAAACAACCCAAGTGTCCATTGACTGATGAATGGATGAAGGAAATGTGTTATGTCCATACAGAGGAATATTAGTCAGCCTTAAAAAAGGAAATCCTGCCATTTGAGATGACATGGATGAACCTGAAAGACATTATGTTAAGTGAAATAAACTAATCACAGGACAAATCTTGCATTATTCCACTTCTATGAATCATCTAACATAGTCAGACTTACAGAAGCAGACAATGCAATCGTGGCTACCAGGGGCTAGGGAGAGGCAGAAGTGGGGAGTTGCTGTTCAGTGGGTATAAGTTTCAGTTAGGCAAGATGAATATCTAGGAGATCTGCTGTACAACACAGTGCCTGGAGTTAATACGGCATTGTGCCCTCCGGAATTTGTTAAGAGGGTAGCTCTTGTGTTAAGTGTTCTTAGCACAAAACAAAACAAAATATAAAACCAAAGGGACACAAGGGAACTTTGAGAGTTGCTCATATTCCCTTGACTGTGGCAGTGGTATCACGGGTGTTTACCTGTGTCCAAACGCATCAACTTGTACACACTAAATATGTGCAGTTCTTTGTATATCAATTAAACTTCAATAAGCTGGGTTTCTTTTAAAGAGCAATTAGTTGGCCACCCCATCCATTGATGTCAAGGACACTAGAAACCCTACCTGCCCTTCCTCGCTCTCTTCGTCTTCTACTGATCCGGCAAAGCTCATGTTGTCTCTTGTGGATTACAGCACTGAAGGCAACTTTTAAATGTAATCCTTTTTGGAAGACAGACTCAGAATAATTATCATAATAATAAAAGTTGTTAATAAAACTAGTCAGTACTCATTCCTTCACCAGGTAGTTCTTGCATCTCTCCTGTGAGCCAGCAATCGTGTTGCTACCTTCCCATGCTTTAGTTCACTGAATCCTTCCAATCCCTGTGTGTGGAGGTGGGAGTGGGGGTTGTGTTGTCATTCTTCCCATTTTACAGATGAGGAAAGAGAGGCTCAGAGAGGGACTTGATCAGGACCATAATTGGGGGGTGGGTACTCTAGAAGCAAGCAAGAGAGTGGGCTCTGAAAGAAACTTCAAATTCCTGGCAAGGGTCAGAAAATAGAAGAACTTGCTTTTCATAATGTTGATCTTCTCAAAGAGACCCAACTTTCTGAAAGCGTGGTAGGATATTTGCTTTTTATTATCCATCTCCTCCTATCCACCCTGCCTCCAGAGTGCCAAACCTCTTTCCTTGTGGATAACAGTTTGGGGCTGTTACATAGAGCAGCTTCAGGGAAGCCATGGAGTTGTTTGCACAAATCATCTGTCTGATCTGACTCTGCCCTATTTTCTGACCTGCTGCTACGTGAAGTATCATCTTCATGATGCTTTCCAGAAAGTGTGGCCTGAGCTCACATTTTCTTTTGGCCAAAAGACACAGATTCTCTCTGAGGTTATGTCATACTCCTACACTTAAAATGTATTTTAAATAGTGGAGAAGGAAGTAAATCCAAAATATGTAAACTGTTCAACCAAGAGGAGAATTGCACAGATAAACAGATAATACCTCGGCTTGTAGCTGCCAGTTGTGGAAAATGGTAACAGATGGGGGAAAAACATGAAAATCACCCTGTGAAGCAGGAGGGCAGATTCAGAGAGGTTATGTGAGGTTTCCTTCGAGGGAAACCCAGCCAATGTAAAATAGAACTTCCATGAGAATTACCTTCCAGCATATGTGCTCACCATTTCTCAAGAAGGGAGAGAAAGAAACACCCTGGAAAAAATTGCATATTTATTCAAACAACAGATATTTACCGAGTGCCCACCCTGTGCCAGCTGGGACTATAGCAGTGACTCCCTGCCATCCCCACCCCCACTACACGCACACACTGCCTTTCTGTTTTCTGTTTGCTTCTCTTTTGTTTGAAACCATTTCCCCTCTTGGGCTGCCTCCATAAACTCAGTATCTTTCTCTTTTCTTTGAGCACAGATTCACCCTCTCTCCTCTCACAGCACCTGCTAACCCTGAAGAATCATTAAGGCACCTCTGCTGACCTGTGGATTCCCAGGTTGGCCCTGCCCTTGCCCACAGGCAGAAGGTAAAATTTCCTTCCTTTATCTGCCTCCCCACCCCTACCCCATCTGTGGGAGGAGGAGGAAGAGCAGGAGGGGGAGAGAATGGAGTGATTTATTCTAACATCGACCAAAAAAATTATGCTCCTTCATTTAGACCATAAAAGCAGCCATGCTGGGTCTTGGTTTTGCATAGCTCTTCGTTACACAAGTACTTATCCTGGTGAATCTGAGAGAGAAGGAAATTGCAAAAGCCATGTTAGGAATTTGCATGTAGTCGACAATGGTCTATTATTGTGCGCTCAGAAATTGATTAAGAGGGTAGATCTTATGTTAAGTGTTCTTACATCAATAAAGACAAACAAAGCTTGGTGCTTTGTGTCCACCTAGAGGGGTGGGATAGGGAGGGTGGGAGGGAGATGCAAGAGGGAGGGGATATGGGGATATATGTATATGTATAGCTGATTCACTTTGATATAAAGCAGACTAACACACCATTGTAGAGCAAATATACTCCAATAAAGATGTTAAAAAAATAAAAATGAACCACAAACAAACAAACAAATAATAGAATTTGCTGGTGCTATGGACCAGTTTGTAGAGTGTCTGCTGCTGTTGCTAGGGGCAACCTTATTTATCTCTGTGTGAACTTAAGATAGGGTCTGTGCTCCATGACGAGGGAAAGGAGTTTCTAATCTCACTCTGGGGAGAATGGGGAAAATGTAATTTTACATTTTTCGAACTAGGTGGGATGTGGAGCCCTGACATCCCCATCTTGCAGAGGGCAATGTATTGGGTTGGCCAAAAAGTTCATTTGGGTTTCCCGTAAGATGTTACAGAAAAACCTGAACAAACTTTTTGGCCACCCCAATAGTTTACACATGATCACAAACCACACAGCTATACTCAGGGCCCAGAAAAAACAGAGTTTCCTGACCCAGGACTCAGTCCCAGTTGGATGTGTAGGATAGCTTACTGATTTTGCACAGTCAATCCATGTTTATTGTTAAAACAGTAGAAACAACCATTAAACAGAAAAAGAATCATTCATAATCACCTGTAGTGTTGCCACTGTAGAAAACAAGATAAACTCCTGGGGTATAGCCTTCTTTTAGTTCCTTGAACTCTTCCAGATACTCCTGCCTTGAGACACCTGTGCCTCCCTGTTTCCTCCTCCTGGAACATTTTCTCTCTGGGTCTTTTGAGTGCCTGGCTTCTTCTCCTTATGCAGGTCTTGCTCAAATGGCACTTTGTCAGAGAAGCCACCTGTGGCCACTTGATTTAAAGAAGCAACCTGCCTGCCTGCCCCACAGGGACTCTCTAACCCCTTATACTGTATACCTACTTCATTATACATTTCACCTTCTGAATTGACCTTTTTCATTTGCCCATTTATTTAGTGACTTATTCATGCAATAACTGTTTATTGAAGGCTTATTATGTGCCAAGCACTATTCTAGGTTCTAGAAATACAGCAGAGAACAAAACAGACCAAAATCCCTGCCTTCCTGGAGCTGACATTTGGAGCATTTTGGACAGAGGAGTGACATGATCTAGCTTGTGTTTTAAAAGGTGCATTCTGGCTGTTGTGTTGAGAATGGGCTGCTGGAAGACAAGGGCAGAAGAATGTTTAGGAGGTCCTGACCTTTACCCGGGCAAGAGAGGGTGAAGGCAGGAGTCCATTTGGTAGCACACACACGCATAAATACACGCTTTTGCAACAAAGTGAATTTGTGCTCATGTATTCTGTTCTATTACTGCGCTTCTCACTCAACAATATGTCCTCTGCATCTTTCCATATCAGTAAATATGGAACTATATCATAATTTTAATGTGTTTGTATTAATCTCTTGCATGGTTGTACCATAATTTATCTAGCCAGTCTTGAATTAAACACTTTGGCAGTTCCACATTTTTCACTGTGATAAACAATCCTGTAATGAACATTCTTGAACATACATCCCTGAGTACCCACTGGTCCAAGTATTTCTTTGAGATAGAGTCCTAGAGATAGAATCACTGGGTCAAAGTCTATCAATAGATCAGGGCTTTTCATTCACGTGGGCAAATAACCTGGAAGAAAAAGTGTCCTAAGGACATCCCACCAGCTATGTGCCTGTCTCCTCACTCACCTGTCCAGTTTTAGGTATTATCACCATTTTTATTCTCTACTAATTCCATAGATTAAAATTTTGTATTTTTTGTTGTTGTTATTTCCATTTCATGGCTTTGCCCATATACTATTTTAGCTACTGTATTAGCTATTATATTATTTTAACTTTTAAAATTAATTATTAAGAGCACTTAGTATATTAAAGACATATTGTCATAGATGTTGCAAAATTTTAAGGATTTTCCATATAATCCTTCTATTTTTTGTTTAAGAAATTATGAAACATTACATGCATATAAAATATATACTTATGGGAAGTATAAAATATAATGAAACAAACTCCTGTGTACCTATCACCCATCTTGAGGAATGGAACATTTGCAATACCACAGTTGCATTCCCTTTCTCCCCCAGCTGAGCTAATCACTCTCCTGAATTTGATGATGATGATTCCCTGGCTATTCTTTACAGTTTTAGCTAACACTTACGTCTTCCTGAGCAACATGGATTTAGTTTTAAAAGGTTTTGCACTTGAGGTAAATACGAACACATTGCATGTATTCGTTCATGTTCTGTATTTTTCAAACAATTTTATGTGTGTGAGCGTCTTCCTTTTCGAAGCCTGTAGTTCACCTACTTTCATGGTGATCGAGTGATCAGGCTGTTTTTATACCCTTGACTTGCACATTCTCTTGCTGCTGTGCATGTGGGCTTTTTCTGGTGCTGCTGTGAGCCTTGTTGCTCATCCTTCCCAGTGCAACTGTGCAAAAGTTTCTCTAGAAGTGAGATTTCTGAGTCCCAAGGAATGCATATCTTAAAATCTACTAGCTCATGATAAATTATTTTCCAAAGTAATTTTTACCAATTTATATTTTGATAAGAATATGTGAGACTTCTGATTTGTCCACATTTTTGCCAAGACATGTTATTGTCACACACTCAGTTTTTTCCTAATTTTCCTGTACATGAAATAGTAGTAGACAAGGAACGTTTTTGATTTAAAAAAAAAAAAAAAAGGACAAGCTCTTAGAAGAGGTAGCTAAATTAAAAATTATGGATTTTTAAAATATTTGTTTGTTGTTTTAGTGTTCATAGAATACTAAGAAGGTAAACTAACACTTTTACTTAGGTGGGAATGATCAGAACTTTTGTTAGAAATTGAGGTAATTTTAAGGCCAGAAAAACAGACTATTTGGGGGGCAATTTGCAGGAAAAGATAGTTACACTATTAAAAAGTTGAATGCTTTCCTCTTTGGTGGTTGTGGATAAGATCAGTGTTAGAATGCACTATCAAAAAGGGAATAGGAATTCCTGAACTAATTTCTTCTGGACCAACATTTTAAAACATTCATTTGCTTTGGTACAAAAAGGAAGTAAGTAGGTCAGTAGTTAAATGTATTACCTCGTGTTCTAGGAAGTGCTTGCTGATAAATATCTATGAAAAGAAACTGTACAAGTTATGCATACCATCTAGATTTAGTTTAGATTCTTTATATGTAGATTTCCTTGATAATACAGTTTTACTTTGCAATTGTGACAGGTCAGGAATAGTGAAAGTTGCTCAAAGTGTTCTTCGAAAGCATTTCGGAACAAATGCTCACCTTTCTGTTTTTGTTTTTTCCTGGCTATAACGCCCCCACATGTTGGCATGCCAAACATCTGGCCCACGTATGCAGGGAACCAGTTGTGCCTGTACTGCACATCTCAGCTGGGAAGTACAGAGCCTGCTGCCAAAATGCATAAGCTAATTAGGCATGAACTAACGCAATCGGTTCTTGTTTCTGAAAATGTAAAATGCCACTCTCAATCTATTGTGTTTCTTCCGAGGTTTAAAAGCATCATAAATTAGTTTGGGAAGCCAGAGATTTCCCCGGCAGAGGTTGGCTGCACAGATGCTCCTGGGTTCATGACCACCATATGCAGGCCTTTGTGAGCATCACTCAGGGCCTTATGTTTGGAACACTGTGGTGGTGTAGGAGGAGGACCATGGGAATTCCAGAGAGGATCCATGGGTTCTAGATACCTACAAACAAGTTGTGTGACTTTGAACAATGTACTTCCCTTTCTGGGCTGATGTTTTCTCCTTTGCAAAGTGAAAGGGTTGGAAAGTTTCACTACATATGCATTTTTTTAGCATCTTCTATATGTCAGGAGCCAAAAAAAGTAATTGAAATGATAAAAAGCATGATATGCACTCCTTTGAAAGTGCACAGTTTGGAGAAGAGGGACAAAGAAAAATGAGACAATTTCAACTTGGCGAGACAAGCAGAGGTGTGAATACAGCAGAGCAAAATCACCCCTAGCCCAGTTCAGAAGAAGATAGGAGATGCTTCTTTGGGAGGTAACATGCTACAAAGCCATGGAGGATGAAGGGAGAGTCACTGGGAGGACAAGGGTGGGAGAAGGATGTTACCTGACAGGAGAAGTATGTGCTAAGGCAAGGAAGTGTGAGAAAAAAAAAGCGCCACATGCATGGTGCTCTTAAAACACAGCTCCAAATTCTTTGACACTCTTCCCATGGACAGGTGGGAGTCTGTGTCCCCTCCTTTGAATCTGGGCAGGCTTGTAAGCATAGTGGAAGTGATGCTATGTGAGGCTAAGCATGAAAGATCAGGCAGCTTCTATCTTGTTTCCTGAGACATTTTATCTTATTCACTGGAACTTGGAGCCTTGAGCGGCCATGTAAGAAATACAGCTATCCCAGGGCCTCCATACTGTGAGGAAGCCCAAGCTAGCCTCATCGGGAGGCCATGGATAGGTGCTCTGTTTGGAAGTCTCAGCTGAGCCCAGCCTTTGGATCATGACTACCCAGCACCAGATGTGCCTTTACATGATTCTAACCTCAAATGATTCACATATTGTCTATGGAGGCCTCTGATATTATGAAGCAGAGACAAACCATCCCTGCTGTGCTCTATGAATTCCTGACCCTTAGGATCCATGAGAATCATGCAACAGTGGTTGTTTTACAGCATTACATTTTGGGGAGGTTTGCCATGCTGCAATAAAGGATGGGAACAGGTCCCTTTTAGCTCTAAAATTTGGATATTCTGTAAAACCCAAATATATCCTCCTGTTCTTCCAAAAGAAAGCTCTGGCTCCATGAATTTTTGGTTTAAAGAAAAGGTTGTAGGAACATCAAGACAGACATTGAATTCTTCAGAGAAATTAGAATAAACAAACCCAAATTGGTTTAAATCATAAAAAGAATGTATTGATTCACTCAACTGGGAAGGTCAAGGTGTGAATCTAGCAGATCAGCCTCCAGGTGTTCAAGTGATGATTGGAATCTGATTCTCTCCAATTCTGCCCTGTGCTTTGCTCTGTGTTGCTTCCATTTTCAGGCAGGCACTCCCCAGGTGGTGGTGAGATGGCTACAGTTAGCATCTGCAGAAAGAGAGGGTCTCTTTCCCAGTCATTTCAGCACATCTCTCAGGGCTGACTGATGTTCACTAGCCTTGACTGGACTCCACTCAGATTCCATACCTACCCTTTGATCCATGACTATGGCCATCGGAAAGCAGTACCCAAATTGGCCAGGCCTGGGCCACATTTCCACCTTTTGAGCCAGAAGACATTGTCTATGAATTCCTAACAGTGGAAGAAGCAAGATTCCCACTTCTTGTTTTATCAGAAGGAGAAATAGATGCTTACCAAGTTAAAAAAAATCAGGTATCTTAGGCAGAAAGTTCTTGTTCTATTCATAGCCACCCATTTGGCATAACCTGAAACTACTCAGGCTTCATAGAACTATCCCTTGTATGGGTTTGGTTAACACCAAAGCAATAAAATAGTTATATCTCTGATACAGGTTGTAGAAAAGTATTTCCCAGGCTTATAGAGCTTCAGTGATTCCTAATACCAATCCATTCCTTTTGTCATTCTTTGTTTTTTGTTGTTGTTAATAAACATTTCTGAATTTTAATATGGGTTCTCTTATGCATGCTTTTATGCAGTACTAAAAATTGAAATAGTGTATCTTCGTTTCCTTCAGATAATAGTCTATTGTTAAAAATCAGAAGATATTTAGTTTCAAGGATCTTATTCTAATCATTATGTTTTATTCAAATGGTACAATAGAAAGCCCCAGCTCTATATACACATTCCTTTTGCACATGTTCTTTTGCTTCAAGTTCTTCATGTTGGATCTCACTGTCAACTTCAGGATTCCAAGACACATATGCATGAGAGCTAGGACTTCTTCTTTAGGCCAATCAAGAAAATGGAACAAAAAGAGAACCGAAGTCAGCAAGGCATTCAAGAGATACCTTATGCATTATGGATAAAAGGTGAAGCAAAAACACAGAGATTCAAGGAGGGAAAAAGACAACTTGCATGATAGAAACTGTATGGTGAGGTTTAAAAAAACAAACAACAACAGAAAAACCCATGTCTCTCCTCCTAGCATGCTCCATGCCCCTTGGTGAACCTAAACTAACTAGCAGGAAAGATTCTGGCCCTGGAATTGAATCTAATATATGTGACCTATGCTTCTTTGATTCCTTGGCATAATTCAGGGATCCTTCTCATTGTGGGGACCCCAGAATTCCACCCACAGAAGTGACAACATTGATAATACCACCAGTGTCAGCATCTGTTGATCTGTTATGACTACCGTCACTTTCTTACATGAAGAAGCTCCTGTTCTCACTAAAGATGATAAGGTTGATTGAGATCAAAGTCCCTCAGTCTTAGAAAGCACTCAATCATTCCCTTCCCCTGGATCTGACCTGTTCTTGCCATCATCTCTAGGAAGGCAACATACCCTCCCTCTCTTGTCATGTTGGATTCACCATGATTTGGGTAGAGAAGAAGGATAGGGTCAGAAGTTGCTGTAAAGTTGCTCAGACTCCATATTAGACATTCTGGGAGAGAGAGAAGGGAGCCTACTGTGCCTTTGTGAGATTTTCCTTCATCTGGGACCTGGGAAGACTCAGAAGGCCAAATTGATTTCTGGGACGGGTCCAGGGACATCTGGGCACAGCCTAAAGTTCCTCCTGGATCCCTAGGGCAGGTCATGAAGGTGAAGTTCAAGTTTCTGCAATTGCCAGACAATGGCCAGGATCAGAGAACAGCCCAGTCTGGCCAGAGGAGCCCAGACCCCAACATAGGGTCAGTAGTGAGAGGGAATAAACCAGCTCCTTCCTTGTGTGTATATCATGTATTTGTACCTGTGCCTTCATGGCAGTATGATTTTATCTGGAGATGTGTTTTTCAAGCTGGGAACTATTTTCTAAGGATCCAGATGTTCCTAAGGGATGTCTGTTCCACCCGGTTTCCATCTCGGTCACAGGTATGGACATGGAGCTCCATTTTATATTCAGGTCTGTCACCTCTGTAGTAACAAGCTGCTGGATGAACTGGAATCCACGTGACCCAGCATAATTAGTCTACAGCAGAATTTCATTACCATGGCTTTAATTGCAGGCCAGAATGTGAGTGATGGTGAGCTTTTCCTGGGGGGGGGGGGAAAGAAAAGAAGCTTAACTTATACCCCTGCTCGCTTAATTATACTGGCCTCCTTTCTGTTTCTCCAATATACCAAGCTCTTTCCTACCCCAGGGCCTTTGCTGACACTGTTCCCTTCACCTGGAACACTCCCTCCACCAACAACTTGGGGGAGTCATGTTCACCCGTCAAACATTAGTTCAAGGTTTCGCTTCCCCTAGTCTCTCTATTGACACAAACCCCCCACTCCATCCTATTTATTCTCTCTCACATCTCTGTTTACTTCCTTCATAACATATGACATAGCAAGTGTAACTATATCTTTAGTTTTTTCACTTACTCTCTGCTCGTTCCCCAGACCCTGTGAGAAAGTCCGACCCGTGAGAGCAGGTGTGTTCCCTCTCTGGTTCACCACTGTGTCTACCTCCTGTACCTGGCACAGCACCTGGTGCCTGGTGTGGGCTCAATTAATCTGCATTTAGTGCATGAATACATGAGAAAAGGGCCAAGGCAAGGATCCCAGAGAAAAGCACCTGGCGAGTGCTGCTGGCTTGGTTGGGGTGCAAATCTCGTGGCATTGCTGAGCGCCCCCATGAGCTACCAGCCACCTCTCTGGTGGGTGCAGTTAAGGCCCTTTGTGTGCGGACTGGGACCCGTGAGCACTGGGACCCATAAGCACAGGGGACGATGGGCCTCTCACCATCAAAAATGCCTCCTAGCCATGCAGGAAGGCAACCGATGTTCATTCAGTCCTACCATGCACCCAGTCCTGTGCGGGCGATGAATACCCACCTTACCTAATCCTCACAAACATCCAGTTAGGGTCCATATCCCTGACCCCACTGCCAGGTGATGACACAGAAGCTTGTGGAAGCTAGATGTCCCAGTCGGAACTCACAGGCGGCATGTGAATGGCTCAGGATCGGCCCCCACTTTCTTCTGCTGCTGAAGCCCCTTGACTATAACACAGTGTGTCTCCACAGGGCCCTAAGGCTTCCTCATGAACTCAGGAAGCTTGTAAACTTTGTCATCTGTTACCCACCTGTCTTCACTTCTACGCTTTCTCTTCCCCATTGTTGGTCCCAGAGTTTTCATTGTTCTCTAGCTGGCTGGCCTTAGGCAAGTTACTTAACCTCTCTGAGCTTGAGTTTCCTAACCAATGAAATGAGGATGATAATACTATTACATATTACATATGGCTATTGGAGGGATTAAAATACTCAGATAAACCCTTGTATGCATACCTAATGGAGATTAGCTATAATTATTATTATTATATTATTAGTTAGGATAAGTAATGTTAATTGCTTCAGCAACTAATCCTCAGCATCTCAAGGGCTTAACCCTCATCTGACAATCCAGTGTGGGCCAGCAGAGGAGCTCAGTCCCTTGTGACACTCAGGGCTCCAGGCTCCTTCCGTTGTCCAGCTCCATCATCTTCTGCAGAATCCACCATTGAACTGTTTGCATCAGCGGTCAGTGGAGAGAAGAAAGGGTAGTGGATTGTGCAAGAGGTTTCACAGGCTGGCCTAGAAGTAGCGGACACCTGGGCTTCCGACCTAGCGCCACCTGATTACCTAGGGCAGGGATGTATATGTAGTCTAGCTGTATGCCCAGAGACCGTGGATTTTAGCACTAAGGTTTCCTGCTACATTATTACAATTATAATAGTTATTTCCAAGCCCCTTATCCCATTTTTGCAATCCACCTGGGCATTTCTTCCCTAAAATGTACCCCACCTCTCCTAAGTTCCCTACCTGACCATTGACACTTACGTGCCATTGTCTGAGATCCATAAGGAATCATGTATTTAATTCTGCCAGGGTCCTATTTCTTTAGAACTTCAGAACCATGATCACAGAGAAATGTTCCCCACATTAGAAAAGAGCTTTTTTTTTTTTTGTCATTAGTTCTGAGTGATTGGCTAGTAATGGGTTAATGTATAATGTATAATTGTCCACAGCACTATTTGCATTTTGAAATAAGACTCACAGGAAAAAAAAAAAAGAGCTATTAGGGCTTTTGGCAAGGGGTAACCTTGTCCCTTCAGGTAAAGTTCAAGTGGAGACCTTGATGACGGTCTGTTCCTTTTATTGCCCCCTCTCCAGACTACCGAGAGAGCGCTCTTCGCATACAAACTAGGACATGGGCATCTTTGACAGTGTTCTTCCTTTCATTTCACGGAGCCCTCCCTGACCAGATAGATAAGATGCAGATGTGTGAGCTCCTACAGCCGTTACCCCTGACAGAACAGTCAACAAATATTTAACGAGTGGTTTCTTCAAGCGAGGGAATCATTCCGTTTCTGTAATAGAGGGGGAAAAGCACGTATTTTTGGTTTAGGCTATTTTGTTTTTGGAGTTTATAAAATGTTTTAACTGGCAAGCTGCTCAGAAAAAATTTTCTACCTAGAAAACAAAAAACCCGTTCTCCTATCTGATCTGCCTTTATGCATTTTTCTAAGCCCCTGGTTTTCTAATTAGGAGGAAAGAAGAGGAAGTTTTATTCCCGTGCCCATTATAGCATGTGACCGTGTTTCAATTATATTTTTCTTTTGGCTGGGTAAGGATAACAAATGGATCTTTATCAAATAATTTGAGAGCCTTTATTATATCCAGGAACTTGTGCTAATAAGATGAGCTTGGCATCTCATCTGTGTTTGAAGTTCGCACTGACATCTGCAGGAAGTCAGAGAGGCCCAGCTCCAGTGTTTATGATCTGCATCTCCACATTACTCTCCACATTGCTCCACAGAAGTCAAAGATGTGTCAAACCATTCGTTGTTGGCAACTCAAGCCAATGCTCCTAGTGGTCCATTGAACCAAAGAGCAATAACAATCACAATACAGGTTCGGAAATCAGTGAATAAGCTGCAAATGGTCAAACTGTAGTCCCTTAAATTGCCCATACAATATATTGCCTTTCCCCCCCAGAATTGGGGCAGATAGCTCTCTGATGGTCAAGCACTGGGTGAAATAGTAGGGGACTTGTTTCATGAGCTTTTATATCTTGTTTTTATATATATGCATGCATATGGCCAAACGTAGTCCTCCCAGCAAGATGGAGACTCACAGAAACTGAGATCCGTAAGGAATCATGTATTTAATTCTGCCATCTCCCACTGAGCATATGCACATTGAGTGGGATGGTGGACAGAATTACCTGTACCAATCAGATTGATCTATCCATCTATCGATCTATGTCATATTTACATTGCTGATGTCACCCCAAGTAAGTGATAGACTGTGTGGCTTTGACAATGATCCTTCATTGAGTACTTACAATGTGCCTGACACTGGGCTAATCTTTTACAAGTGCAATATCATTTTATCTTTTCAAGAACCTAATGAGTTAGGTAGTTTTATAGACAAGGTAGCCTTATTGAATCACTGAAAAATCGAATCATTTGCTCAAGTAAATATTGAGCAAAATAATTTGAACCAAGATTTGGTTACCTCCAAAGTGCATGCCACTGTGCTACACCACCTGTGAGTCATCACTGATAACCTCACACTAGGCAAGAAAATGATTGGGATTGAGCTAAACCCAAAAGAGAAGCTTGGTTTTTCATTTCTGGTATAAATTAGAGTCTCCCTGCTCCAGCTTTTCTCTCAACCTTAGGTGTCTGCATGCAACAAGTTCTAAATAAAATGCTCATTACTCTTTAGATTCAGTTTCTAGAGTTTCTCTTTCCCTAGTATCAAAACTTCTTGGTTCTCTTCAGTATCCTCCTATGCCTGCAACTCAGGAAGGGTAGGGTTGCCAACCCTCCATCTGCTAGTTGATCTGAGTTGCAAAGATTTTTGCAACACATGTAATCACAACTTACCTTGGTGTTTCTTGTACCCTCAAAGATTAGACAAATGGCTTTGCCCACAGTTAACATTTACTATACATATTGAAATCAGAAAATAGATACCCTGTCTCATCCCTACCACCTTTTTGCATAATGAAATAATGGTCTTATCCAGAAATTAAAAGGAAAGGAGGGAGGGAGGGAAGAAGGAAGGAAAGAAGGAAGGAAGAAAAAAGGGAGGGAGGGAGGGTAGGAAGGAGGGAAACAGAGGGAGATAAGGGAGGCAGAGAACAAGGGGAAGGGAGCATGTTGCCTACCTGCCCCCAAGAGCTCCATTCGGATCACGCTAGAGTAAAATAGCAGTGGAAGCTGCATTGGCCATTAAGTCATGTCTCATCAGAGCAGATCCTTCTTGGACATGTGCTTGGGCAACTCTTTCAACTCTCCTGAGCCTTGGCTTTATCATCTGTAAAGTGGTGAAAATAATGACATGCATCCCAAAGAATTTTGGGAGAATTAAATGGGATAATATATTTAATGGATATGGCACAGAGTGGGTCTCCCACCCCACAAATTTAGTTTCTTTCCCCAGGAAGGGCTGAAGTCTTTCCTACTTGTGAATTCCTCATTCAATTGCAAGATTTATAGAGACACAGACATCTCTTCTATTTCTTTAGCAACTTTTCCTCTCCCCATCCCTGCCCCAAATGGTACAATTGGAGTCATTGCTATATTCCCCCAACATGACAATCAGCATGTCTGACTAACTAATTCTTTGTTCAAAGGCCATGTCAATGTTTAATTACCCTTTTGACCAGAAAGTTCATCCTTATCTCTTAGACCCTTTCTGCTATAATTTATTTTATTTTTGCTTGTTCAGCCCTGAATGTAGTATGTCTTTATTTTTCAAAGCAGCATTGAAAAGAAGGGGGAAGGGTAAGAAAGGAAAAATTAGGCAATTTTAATGGAAGCCTAGATGTTTCTATGAAGTGTCAGAAGCAGGGAAGATAAAAAGAGAAGAAAGGGAAGGAGAGAAAGAGACCCTCATGGCAATATCTCACAATGAACCATCCAGAGTCTTAAAATTGTATTTTAGATTATTACTCCCTTTTTTCTTTTTTTAAGACAGAGGTCAACTGTAATTTGGGGAGAGGGACTTCTTTTGCCATTAGCTTAATTGAGAATCTTTATCAGGGAGAGCCAAATGTGTTGGTGAGTTGAGCTGCTTGGCCTCGGAATATTAAATTCATTTCTCAAGCATTGGATTTCATGGCAGCTTGGGGTGGGGGGTTGTTATCAGACCAGGTTAAGTCCAAGCTCTGCCACTTATTGGCTGTGAAGCCTCATGCAGGTTGCTTTTGATTTGGGGATCTCACCTGAAATACAGCTGTTTATGACCTCACAGAAACATGTAAGGGCTCTATGATTTAATAGAGGTGAGAGAACCCAGCATTGCTGACTTCATGGTAAATGTTCAGTAAATATTTATTGTGCAGTTGGTTCAACATGGCGGAGTAGAAGGACATGCTGTCACTCCCTCTTTCGAGAACACTGGAATCACAACTAACTGCTGAACAATCATCGACAGGAAGACACTGGAACTCACCAAGAAAGATACCCCACATGCAAAGACAAAGGAGAAGGCGCACTGAGACAGTAGGAGGGGCGCAATCCCCATAAAATCAAATCCCATCACTGCTGGGTGGGTGACTCACAGACTGGAGAACACTTACACCACAGAAGTCCACCCACTGGAGTGAAGGTTCTGAGCCCCACGTCGGGCTTCCGAAGCTGGGGGTCCAGCAACGGGAGGAGGAATTCCTAGAGACTCAGACTTTGAAGGCTAGTGGGATTTGATTGCAGGACTTTGGCAGGACTGGGGGAAAGAGAGATTCCACTCTTGGAGGGCACACACAAAGTAGTGTGTGCATTGGGACCCAGGGGAAGGAGCAGTGACCCCCATAGGAGACTGAACCAGACCTACCTGCTAGTGTTGGAGGGTCTCCTGCAGAGGCGGGGGGCAGCTGTGGCTCACTGGGTGGAAAAAGACACTAGCAGCAGACGTTCTGGGAAGTACTCCTTGGCATGAGCCCTCCCAGAGATCCCCACCAAAGAGCCTATAGCCTCCAGTGCTGGGTTGCCTCAGGCCAAACAACCAGCAGGGAGGAAACTCAGCCCCACCCATCAGGAGACAAGCAGATTAAAGTTTTACTGAGCCCTGCCCACTGGAGCAACACCCAGCTCTACCCACCAACAGTCCCTCTCATCAGGAAGCTTGCACAAGCCTCTTAGATAGCCTCATCCACTACAGAGCAGACAGCAGAAGCAAGAAGAACTACAGTCCTGCAGCCAGTGGAAAGAAAACCACATTCACAGAATGCTGGACAAAATGAAAAGGCAGAGGACTAGGTACCAGATGAAGGAACAAGGTAAAACCCCAGAAAAACAACAAAATGAAGTGGAGATAGGCAACCTTCCAAAAAGAGAATTCAGAATAATGATAGTGAAGATGATCCAGGACCTCAGAAAAAGAATGGAGGAAAAGATAAAGAAGATGCAAAAAATGTTTAACAGAGACCTAGAAAAATTAAAGAACAAATACCTAGAAGAACTAAAGAACAAACAAACAGAGATGAACAATAAAATAACTGAAATGAAAAATACACAAGAATGAATCAGTAGCAGAATAACTGAGGCAGAAGAACGAATAAGTGACCTGGAAGACAGAATGGTGGAATTCACTGCTGCGAAACAGAATAAAGAAAAAAGAATGAAAAGAAATGAAGACAGCCTAAGAGACCTCTGCGACAACATTAAATGTACAAACATTTGCATTATAGGGGTCCCAGCAGGAGAAGAGAGAGAGAAAGGACCCAAGAAAATATTTGAAGAGGTTATAGTCGAAAACTTCCCTAACATGGGAAAGGAAATAGCCACCCAAGTCCAGGAAGTGCAAAGAGTCCCAGGCAGGATAAACCCAAGGAGAAACACACTGAAACATATAGTAATCAAACTGACAAAAATTAAAAGACAAAGAAAAATTATTAAAAGCAACAAGGGTAAAATGACAAATAACATACAAGGGAACTCCCATAAGGCTAACAGCTGATTTCTCAGCAGAAACTCTACAAGCCAGAAGAGTGTGGCATGATATATTTAAAGTGATGAAAGGGAAGAACCTACAACCAAGATTACTCTACCTGGCAAGGATCACATTCAAATTTGATGGAGAAATCAAAAACAGACAAGCAAAAGCTAAGAGAATTCAGCACACCCAACCAGCTCTACAATAAATGCTACAGGAACTTCTCAAAGTGGGAAACACAAGAGAAGAAAAGGACCTACAAAAACAAACCCAAAACAATTAAGAAAATGGTATTAGGAACATACATATTGATACTTACCTTAAATGTAAAAGGATTAAATGCTCCCACCAAAAGACATAGACTGGGTGAAAGGATACAAAAACAAGACCTGTATGTCTGCTGTCTACAAGAGATCCACTTCAGACCTAGGGACACATACTGACTGAAGGGGAGGGATTGGAAAAAGATATCCCATGCAAATGGGAATCAAATAAAGCTGGAGTGACAATACTCATATCAGACAAAACAGACTTTAAAATAAAGAATGTTACAAGAGACAAGGAAGGGCACTACATAATGATCAAGGGACCAATCTAAGAAGAAGATATAACAATTATAAATATATATGCACCCAACATAGGAGCACCTCAATACATAAGGCAAATACTAACAGATATAAAAGAGGAAATCAACAGTAACACAATAATAGTGGGGGACTTTAACATCTCACTTACACCAATGGACAGGTCATCCAGACAGAAAATTAGGAAACAAAAGCTTTAAATGAAACAATAGACCAGATAGATTTAATTGATATTTATAGGACATTCCATCTGAAAACAGCAGATTATACTTTCTTCTCAAGTGTGCATGGAACAATCTCCAGGATAGATCACATCTTGGGTCACAAATCAAGCCTCGGTGAATTTAAGAAAATTGAAATCATATCAAGCATCTTTTCCAACCACAACGCTATGAGATTAGAAATAAATTACAGAAAAAAACATAAAAAACACAAACACATGGAAGCTAAACAATACACTACTAAATAACCAAGAGATCACTGAAGAAATCAAAGAGGTAATCAAAAAATACCTAGAGACAAATGACAGTGAAACCACAATGATCCAAAACCTATGGGATGCAGCAAAAGCAGTTATAGAGGGAAGTTTACAGCAATACAATCCTACCACAAGAAACAAGAATATCTCAAGTAAACAATCTAACGTTAAACCTAAAGGAACTAGAGAAAGAAGAACAAGCAAAACCCAAAGTTAGTAGAAGGAAAGAAATCATAAAGGTTAGAGCAGAAATAAATGAAATAGAAGCGAAGAAAACAGTAGCAAAGATCAGTAAAACTAAAAGCTGGTTCTTTGAGAAGATAAACAAAATTGATAAACCTTTAGCTAGACTCATCAAGAAAAAGAGGGAGAGGACTCAAACCAATAAAACTAGAAATGAAAAAGGAGCAGTTACAATGGACACTACAGAAATACAAAGCATCCTAAGAGACTACTACTAGCAACTCTATGCCAATGAAATGGACAACCTGGAAGAAATGGGTAAATTCTTAGAAAGCTATAAACTTCCAAGACTGAACCAGGAAGAAATAGAAAATATGAACAGACCAATCACACGTAATGAAATTGAAACTGTGATTAAAAATCTTCTAACAAACAAATGTCTAGGACCAGATGGCTTCACAGGTGAATTATCAAACATTTAGAGAAGAGCTAACACCCATCCTTCTCAAACTCTTCCAAAAAATTGCAGAGGAAGGAACACTCCCAAACTCATTCTATGAGGCCACCATCACCCTGATACCAAAACCAGACAAAGATACTACAGAAAAAGAAAATTACAGATCAATATCACTGATGAATATAGATGCAAAAGTCCTCAACAAAATACTAGCAAACAGAATCCAACAACACACTAAAAGGATCAAAAACCATGATCAATTGGAATTTATCCCAGGGAGGCAAGGATTCTTCAATATATGCAAATCAATCAATGTGATACACTATATTAACAAATTGAAGAATAAAAACCATATGATCATCTCAATAGATGCAGAAAAAGCTTTTGACAAAATTCAACACGCATTTATGATAAAAACTCTCTAGAAAGTGAGCATAGAGGGAATGTACCTCAACATAATAAAGGCCATATATGAAAAATCCACAGCAATCATCATTCTCAATGGTGAAAAACTGAAAGCATTTCCTCTAAGATCAGGAACAAGACAAGGATGTGCACTCTTGCCACTATTATTCAACATAGTTTTGGAAGTCCCAGCCGTGGCAATCAGAGAAGAAAAAGAAAAGGAATACAAACTGGAAAAGAAAAAGTAAAACTGTCACTGTTTGCAGATGACAAGATACTATATATAGAGTATCCTAAAGATGCCACCAGAAAACTACTAGAGCTCATCAATGAATTTGGTAAAGTAGCAGGATATAAAATTAATGCACAGAAATCTCTTGCATTCCTATACACTAACAATGAAAGATCAGAAAGAGAAATAAAGGAAACAATCCCATTCACCATTGCAAAAAAAGAATAAAATACTAGGAATAAACCTACCTAAGGAGGTAAAAGACCTGTACTCAGAAAACTATAAGACACTGATGAAAGAAATCAAAGATGACACAAACAGATGGAGAGATATACCATGTTCTTGGATTGGAAGAATCAATATCATGAAAATGAATATACTACCCAAAGTAATCTACAGATTCAATGCAATCCCTATCAAATTACCAATGGCATTTTTTACAATAACTAGAACAAAAAATCTTAAAATTTGTATGGAGACACAAAAGACCCCGAATAGCCAAAGCAATCTCAAGGGAAGAAAACAGAGCTGGAAGAATCAGGCTCCCTGACTTCAGACTATTTTGCAAAGCTACAGTAATCAAGACAATATGGTACTGGCAGAAAAACAGACCTATAGATCAATGGAACAGGATAGAAAGCCCAGAGATAAACCCACACACCTATGGTCAACTAATCTATGACAAAGGAGGCAAGGATATACAATGGAGAAAAGACAGTCTCTTCAATAAGTGGTGCTTGGAAAACTGGATAGCTACATGTAAAAGAATGAAATTAGAACACTCCCTCACACCAAACACAAAATAAACTCAAAATGGATTAAAGACCTAAAGGTAACACCGGACACTATAAAACTCTTAGATAAAAACATAGGAAGAGGGCTTCCCTGGTGGTGCAGTGGTTGAGGGTCTGCCTGCCGATGCAGGGGACACGGGTTTGTGCCCCGGTCCAGGAGGATCCCACATGCTGCGGAGCAGCTGGGCCCGTGAGCCATGGCCGCTGAGCCTGCGTGTCCGGAGCCTGTGCTCCGCAACGGGAGAGGCCACAACAGTGAGAGGCCCACGTACCGCAAAAAAACAAAACAAAACAAAACAAAACAAAACAAAAACATAGGAAGAACACTTTTTGACATAAACCACAGCAAGATCTTTTTTGACCCACCTCCTAGAGTAATGGAAATAAAAACAAAAATAAACAAATGGGACCTAATGAAACTTAAAAGCTTTTGCAAAGCAAAGGAAACTACAAACAAGACGACAAGACAACCCTCAGAATGAGAGAAAATATTTGCATACGAATCAACAGACAAAGGATTAATCTCCAAAATATATACACAGCTCATGCAGCTCAATACTAAAAAAACAAACAACCCTATCCAAAAATGGGCAGAAAACCTAAATAGACATTTTTCCAAAGAAGACATACAGATGCTGAAGAAGCACAAGAAAAGCTGCTCAACATCACTAATTATTAGAGAAATGCAAATCAAAGCTACAATGAGGTATCACCTCACACCTGTTAGAATGGGCATCATTAGAAAATCTACAAACAACAAATGCTGGAGAGGGTGTGGAGAAAAGGGAACCCTCTTGCACTGTTGGTTAGAATGTAAATTGATACAGCCACTATGGAGAACAGTATGAAGGTTCCTTAAATACTAAAGATAGAATTACCATATGACTCAACAATCCCACTACTGGGCATATACCCAGAGAAAACCATAATTCAAAAAGACACATGCACTCCAATGTTCATTGCAGCACTATTTACAATAGCCAGATCATGGAAGCAACCTAAATGCCCATCGACAGACGAATGGATAAAGAAGAAGTGGTACATATATACAATGGAATATTACTCAGCCATAAAAAGGAACGAAATTGGGTCATTTGTAGAGATGTGGATGGAACTAGAGACTGCCCTACAGAGTGAAGTAAGTCAGAATGAGGAAAACAAATATCGTATATTAACACATATATGTGGAACCTAGAAAAATGGTACAGATGAACTGGTTTGCAAGGCAGAAATAGAGACACAGGTATAGAGAACAAACGTATGGACATCACAGGACGAAAGCGGGGGGTCGGGTGGGTGGGATGAACTGGGAGATTGGGATTGATATATATACACTAATATGTATAAAATAGGTAACTAATAAGAACCTGCTGTATAAAAAAATAAAATATAATTCAAAATAAATGAACAAAAATATTTATTGCATTTGAGTTTAGATTTTGATAACACAGGTCAGAGTGGCTTCAAATTTGAGAGGCAGTGAAAGTCAATAATGGAGATGGAGGGAGACCCCAAGGTCTTGGGTTACTGACAAATCACATGAGCCCCAGAGCAGAAGCCACAAAAGCTTGGAGGGTCCTGGGAGTGCTTGTGCAGCTCTGGACAGGACAGTTTGTTCCAGATGAACACAGCTGTGAGCCTCTGAGGGCCAAGGCTCCAGGCTTTCTGTAGGAGGCATATTGTGCTCTCTCTTTCCCCAAGAGGGACTGACAGAGCCCAGCACAGGCTCTCACTGTGCAGAGCTGGGACAGTGGCCACGACACAGAAAAAGGCATATGACATCCCCAGGCACCCCGGACACCAGTACCAAGACCTCCTTTTTAACTGTCCAACCCTCTGTGGGGTGCCTTTCCCTTTTAGCCTTAGGAACATTCCAGCTCCACCTCCCTGGTTGTCCTGGGAAGACCCTCATCCATCACATTAACCTGGCTCTGGTTCAGCAACCATCTGGAAGTGGCACATTCATTGTGCTCATCTGGGGTTTATCAGCCTTCCCAAATGAGATGTTAGAAACTCCTCACATTCAACAGACATGACTCCCTTGAATGATCCCTCCTCTCAGATCAAGAAATCGCAGAGGTGCAAAAGGAATTTTCAAGGCTAGGCAGACAGCCACTTCTAAGCTTTGAGAAGGCTTTGGAAGAACTGGAAGGTCCTCTCTGAGCTCCAAAAATTCTCAGTGACTTAATCCCACTCTACTCTGTGACAATGACTTTGGGTGACCTCAAGGCTTTTGACTGGTTCTAGGAAATGCGAACGCTGCTGAGACGTTGTTCACTTTCCCCTTGAACGCACAAATGCACTGTTACCAAATTGTGAGGTTTTACAGAGGCACAAAGCAAGTGGATTTTTCTTTTGAAAAGGAAATATACTGCTGACTCTTATTTCCTTCTATTTTCTTTTTTATTTTATAGATCTTTTTTGGAGTATAATTGCTTCACCATACTGTGTTAGTTTCTGTTGCACAACAAAGCAAATCAGCTATATATATACACATGTCCCCATATCCCCTCCCTCTTCAGCCTCCCTCCCACCCTCCCTATCTATCCCCCACCTCTAGGTCATCGCAAAGCACCGAGCTGATCTCCCTGTGCTATGCAGCTGCTTCCCACCAGCCAACTATTTTACATTCAGTAGTATATGTCTGTGGATGCTACTCTCACTTTGCCCCAGCTTCGCCCTCCCACCCCATGTCCTCAAGTCCATTTTCTATGCCTACTTCTTTATTCCTGCCCTGCAACTAGGTTCATCAATACCTTTTTTTTTTAAGATTCCATATATATAAACATTGTGGTACATGTCTCTTTTTGAATTATGGTTTTCTCAAGGTATATGCCCAGTAGTGGGATTGCTGGGTCATATGGTAGTTCTATTTTTAGTTTTTTAAGGAACCTCCATACTGTTTTCCATAGTAGTTGTATCAATTTATATTCCCACCAACAATGCAGGAGGTTTCCCTTTTCACTACACTCTTTCCAGCATTTATTGTTTCTAGATTTTCTGGTTGTGGAGCATGGGCTCTAGGCGTGCAGGCTTCAGTAGTTGTGGCTAGCGGGCTGTAGAGGGCAGGCTCAGTAGTTATGACACATGGGCTTAGCCGCTCTGTGGCATGTGGGATCTTCCCTGACCAGTGCTCGAACTCATGTACGCTGCATTGGCAGGCAGATTCTTAACCACTGCACCACCAGGGAAGTCCCTCCTTCTATTTTCTGAGTCAGCTGTTATCACTGTTTTTGATTTCTCTACCCCTGAAGTCAGTCATTCTATTATCTTGGCAAAAGTTTCAGGACATCTCCTCCTTTCTTTGCTTCCTCTATTTCTTTATTCATTCAACAAATGCTTGTTAATGTCCTAGGATGTGCCAGACACTTTTCTAGACACTGAGGATACAGGACTGAACAAAGAAGACAAATATTCTGACCCTGGTGGAACTGATATTCTAGTGTAGGAGTTAGTCAAGAAACAAGAGAAACAGGTCGAATTCTGACACAGTGTCAGGTGGGGTAAGTGCACAGAGAACATGAAGAGTTATAAGGGAGGAAGCATGGTCTGGACATTTGTACAGAGATTTGAGGAGGTAAGGGAGCCTCCCGTGGAGCACGCCAGGCAGCCAGAACAGCAAGTGCAAAGGCCCTGAGACGGGAGCATTCAGGTGTGTTTAAGCATCAGCTGGATGGCCAGTTTGGCTAGAGCAGAGCAAGGCATGGGGGAACAAAGGGGGAGAGGTCAGCAAGGCTGGGGGGAGACAGATCATCCAGGGGCCATGGCAAAGGGTATGGATTGACCTTGACTGGAGTGGGGGTCAGTGGAGGGTTTTGAGCCAAGAAGGGACATGATCTGACTTACGTGTTAAAACGCTCCCTCTTGCTGCTGTTTCGAGAATCTGTCCCAGAGTGGTGAGAATGGAAGCAGGAGACCAGTTAGGAAGCTCCTGCAATATTGGGGTTGGGGAGGAGGGTGGGGAGAGAGTATGAGTGGGAAATATTTGGAAATCAGAACTATACTATGGAGGTAAAACAGACAGGATTTGAGGGATGCGGGGGACATGTAGAGTCATGTCCAAGTCTCCAGCTGGTTGGAGATGCCATTTACTAGGATCCCCCCTGAAGAAGGCCTCCCCTGGGAATAGCTCAGCTCTCGAGCTGGCAGGTAGGAGGCTGCTGGGCCATGCACATCATAGGTCGTCTTGTACAGCAGTTAACTACTTGCCAGGCACCATTTATGCTCTATGTAAATAGTAACTAATTTAATTCTCATCGCACACTTGTGAGATGGGTACTGCTATCCCCCCATTTTACAGATGAGGAGGCTAAGGCTGGAGGAGGTTAAGCCATGGGTCACAGGTCACATAGCTGGTAAAGGGAGGCATTGGAATTCAAATCGGGCAGACCTCCTCCAGGGTGCATGCTCCTACCCAGGAACGATACTGTCTTTGTGCTGGCATGATGACGACGTCCATAATATTACATGCTCCTTACATGTGAACACACACATTTCATGTGCTGTTTGTTACAGGTATGATATTATCTAATTTTTTTTGAAAGTTAATAAACTTTATTGTTTAGAGCAGTTTTTAGGTTCATAGCAAAATTGAGCAGGAAGGACAGATTTCCCCTATGCGCTCTGTACCCACCCATACCGCCCCATCCACAAATTCCTCCACTATTGACATCATCCGCTACAGTGGGTGTATTTACTGCAGTTGATGAACCTACAGTGACACATTGTTATCACCCAAAGTCCGTTGTTAACGTTAGAGTTCACTCTTGGCATTGCACATTCTGAGGGTTTTGATGAATGTATAATGATATATATCCACCATTGTAATATCATACAGAACAGTTTCAGTGCCCTAAAACTCCTTTACGCTCTGCCTGTTCATCTCTGCCCCCACCCCCAACCCCTGTAGACCACTGATCCTTTTACTGTCTCCATAGTTTTTCCTTTTTCATAATGTCATATACTTGGAGCCATACAGCCTTTTCATATGGGCTTCTTTCACTTAGAAATATGCATTTAAATGTCCTCCATGTCTTTTCATGATGTGATAGCTCATTTCTTTTTAGTGCTGAATAATATTCCATTGTCTGGATGTACTACAGTTTATCCATTCACCTACTGAAGGACATCTTGGTTGCTTCTAAATTTTGGCAATTATGAATAAAGGTGCTATAAATATCAATGTGCAGGTTTTTGCATAGACATAAGTTTTCAACTCATTTAAGTAAGTACCAAGGAGCATGATTACTGGATTACATGGTAAGAGTATGTTTAGTTTCATAAGAAGCTCCCAAACTGTCTTCCAAAGTAGCTGTGCCATTATGCCTTCCCATGAGCAATGAAGGAGAGTTCCTGTTGCTCCACATCCTCGCCAGCATTGTTCTTTTCCTTCAATATTGAATTGTTGTTCTGGGTCTTTTAATCTTCATATAAACTTTAGAATTGGTTTGTTGATGTCCACAAAATGCTGGAACTTTGATTGGAATTGTGTTGAATCTATAGATTATTATCTAATTTTAATAATGCACCTTGGGAAGGAGGAAAGTAAGACTATTTTCAAGAAGTTGTTGGACTTGGGTGAGGCTGTCCAATGGACAAGTTCTGAAACTGTCTTAGTCCATTCAGGCTGCTATAACAAAATTACCATCGACTACGTGGCTTAAACCACAAATATGTATTTCTCACGGTTCTGGATGCTGGGAAGTCCAAGATCAAGGTGCCTGCAGATTTTAGTGTTTGGTGAGGACCTGCTCACTGGTTCATAGATGGCTGTCTTTTTGCTATGTTTTCACCTCACAGAAGTGCAAGAAAGCTCTCCAGGGTCTCTTTTTCAAGGACACTAATCCCATTCACGAAGGCTCTGCCCTCATGACCAAATCACCTAACACAGGCCCCACTGCCGGATACCATCACATTGGAGATTAGGAATTTGGGGGAAACACAAATATTTTGTCTATAGCAGTGTTTAAGAGGGTAGGGTGGGGAGCTGGGCTTCCTGGGTTCCAGTCCTGGCTCCATCACTTACTACTGTGTGACCTTGGACAGGGGATCTCAAATTCTGAGACTCAGTTTCTATAGCTGTAAATTAGTGTTACACTGTACCCCCCCCTTCAAATTCAAGTCCAAATTCCAATACCTCAGAGTATGACCTAATTTGGAAATAAGGTTCTTGTAAATGTAATTAAAGTTAAGATGAGGTCATAATAGAGGAGGGTGGACCCCTAATCCAGTATGACTGGTTTCCTTATCAAATGGGGAAATTTGGACACACACACGCAGAACACCATGTGAAGATGAAAGCTGAGACTGGGGTGATGTGTGTACAACCCAAGGAATGCTGAGAATTGCCAGCAAACCACTGCAAGTTAAGGGAGAGGCCTGGAACAGGTCTTTCCCTCATGACCCTTGGAAGGAACCAATCATGCAACACCTCGATCTTGAACTTCTAACCTCCAGACTGTGATACAATATATGTGTGTTGTTTAAGTCCCCCCAGCTTATGACACTTTGTTACAGCAGCCCTGGCAAACTAATACAAATGGAGGTAACAGAATGTGTACTTCGGGGGGAAGTTTTAAGGTTCAGTTAGATAATGTATTTCAAAGTCCTGGCACGCAGTAAAAAATCAGCAAATTTCAGATCTGATCATCACCATGGACTTATCATCTAAAGTTCCCATTTCCTTGCCTAATATTCTCTGCACTATGTTTCAGTGCCCAGGCCTTGGGTTAAGGTGAGCTGGGTCCTCAGGACAGAAGCCGGGCCATTCCCAAAAGTGATCAAATTTGTTATCCTAAGAGTCGTTTTCTCAGCTATTGATACACCACATGACCTTTTGTCAACTTGCTTCACCTCCCTTTGTGCTCATTCCCCACCCAGAAGGATGCGAGGAGGCTGAATAGTCATTTGTAAGATCGCTTTGATATTCTGGGGCGGAAGGTGTGTGTGTCACCATGAGACCTAACTCCTTCCTTCCTATCACTGTCCAAGGCCAATCCTTCTCCTCTTCAAAAGGTCACTGTCTTGGCTTAAGTGTGCCCTGTGATTTGAGTTGCGATTTAAAACAAAATGTTCTAGAAATCCTATCTCGTGCCGCACAGCCATCTCCCTCTTTGCTTGAGAAGTTCTGGAGTTTGATAGGAAAAGTCGCAAAGGCTCTGACTCAGCTCCTGCTGCTGAACTGCAGGGAGGTAGTTGGAGACTCACTTTACCCAGATGCCAGGGTCCCCAGTGGTGATGAGCAGATGACTGCTGTCCATGTGATGCTTTTAGGGCACATGTGGAGAAGCACTAAGATTTTACTAGTCATGCATTTAGCTGACATACAACAGAAAAAAATATGACCAGCATATGAAACCAATGGTGCAAACTTTTGGAATTAAATTTATATAAAAAAGAAAAGGGGGCTTCCCTGGTGGCGCAGTGGTTGAGAGTCTGCCTGCCGGTGCCGGGGACATGGGTTCGTGCCCCGGTCCGGGAAGATCCCACATGCTGTGGAGCGGCTGGGCCCGTGAGCCATGGGCGCTGAGCCTGCGCGTCCGGAGCCTGTGCTCTGCAACGGGAGGGGCCACAGCAGTGGGAGGCCCGCGTACCGCAAAAAAAAAATAGAAAAGAAAAGGGAGTTACTTTCTGGAAATGTTAAGCAAATCATGCAAATGGTACACAGGGCAAAAACCACTGTTGTGGTTCTTAAATGACAAAAATTTGGAAAAACATATGAGGCACTAGACAATCCATGTGGGCACTTAGAACCCATACGCACGGCTTTGATTTTGCAGCTTTCAAAAGTTATGCTTTCTACACATTGCTAGCGATTGTAGCCCCTTTACTCTGCTTGCCTTGCTCACTAAATTCTGAACTAGAACCTTGTTTGAACATTTTATTTTGTTCTCATTTTATGCTGTGGAATTCAGATGGGTTGCCTGCCTTGGACACTGTCCAATGTCATCTAATCCTGGAAGGACCCCCATGATAAAAACCACTTTAAATTTCTGTTCAAAAACCTTGTTAATCCTCGTCTCCAAATTTACTGTTTGAAACTGTTCTGTAGTGAGAAATACAGGCCTTTCTGAGAGCCACTCCTCGAGCTCTCTCTTGTAAGGCTGTTTGTAGGAGCTGTAAATCACTCAGTCGTGGCCATGTGAAGCTATAATGAAACCTCCAGCAACACCAGGCCTGCAGCTGGAGCTGAGATTAGCATTTGAGAGTTGACTGTTTCATTCTTCTTTAAAATAAGAGGAGAAATTTACCACTGTCTGTACAACCTCCGTGTAATACTGTGTAACCCAGGCAATTCCCACTGTGCGGTCCGTGAGTTCTATTTCTGACTGTGCAGTGTGTGTGTGTGTGTGTGTGTGTGTATCAGTTTACAACTCCACGAGCTGATTCAAACACCACTGATGACCATTTCTGACTTTTGCAATTTTATTCTGAGATTTTTTTTAACATTTTTATTGGAGTATAATTGCTTTACAACGGTGTGTTAGTTTCTGCTTTATAACAAAGTGAATCAGCTTTGATTCACTTTGAATCAAAGTGAATTCAGCTATATGTATACATATATATCTCCATATCTCCTCCCTCTTGCGTCTCCCTCCCACCCTCCCAATCCCACCCCTCTAGGTGATCACAAAGCACCAAGTTATTCTGAGATTTTAGGGCAAGCCCAAATTAAGTGTCCCTAGGCATTTTAAAAGTTCTTTGAAGATACTTGGAGCCTAACTTTCCTGCCCAGGGTTTCTTACCGTCTTTCTTTACCCCTCTAGGCCTATTTTATGTTGAGCAGAGACAATAAACTGATGTAATACAAGGAACAGCTAATTACAAAAATCGGGTCTTTTAACAACTCCAAAGAGGATCTGGGTTTAAATGAGGAAAACAAGCCAGGTTGTGTGTTCCTCATTTCTAGATGGCAAGCTGAAATGTCACAGGGTGTGCCCTCAGCTGTCAGCTTCTAATCTAATTAGACAGGATAATTGGGGAGGCTGAGCTTGTGGACGGCTGACAAACATTCGTCTCGTTTCATTCATTCTAATATGATGCTGGCAACATGGAGCTTCTCGTGTAATCATGTCAGCCCTGGCTGGCCCCTGTCACAGAGAGAAGAAGGGCTTCTGAACTCAAAGGCAGAGCTCTGGCTCAATCTAGAGATGGTTTGTGGGTGCAGAGATCTTTGCTGAAGAGGACTGGGAAAGTGTGTGTGTTGGGGAAGGGGGGTGTCAATCAAACCCATAAGCTCAAACTAACAGAAAGGATGATTTTTGATTGGAGGAGGTAGAAAGCTAAACCGAATTGCTAAACTGCTGTTAAGGAATATCCCTTTTGTGTCTTTTAAGGACTTGCAGTAAACAGAGCCTAAGCTGATAGAATATTGCCTAGGACACCTTTTTAGAGACCTGCTGGCAGCATGGCTAAGAGGGACCCCTCACCATCTTTTCATTTCTTCATCCACAAGGCTGATATTCAAGCAAGACACAGTGTTTCAGCCTTCTGGCAATTCTGAGGGGTAGACCATCAGTTCCTAGGCCATGCTGGCTACCAAATATTTTTAATAGCTACCCCCCCATTGTATTAATTTTCTATTGCTGCTATTACAAGCTACCACAAATATAGCAGCTTAAAATGATTTCCATTTATGATCTTATTAACGGATCTCAATACCCATTAAGGTTTCTTCTGCAAATCAGAAATCTGGGTACAGTGTGGCTCAGCTGGGTCCTCTGCTTTGGGGAGGCCAAAACTAAAGTGTGGCAGGACCACGTTCCTTTCTGGAACTTCTGGACACAAATCTGCACCCAATCCCATTCAGCTTGTTGGTCAAATTCAGTTCCTTGCAATGGGACTAAAGTCTCCATTTCCTTGCTGGCTGTCAGTGTGTGTGTGTGTGTGTGCGGGGCGGGTGTCTTTGCTCCTAGAGGCTATGAGCACCCTTCTCACGCTTTCCATGCATCCTTCTTCCAACAAGAGCGGGCCAAGTCCTTTTTCACACTCCACATCTCTCCAACTTCTTCTGCCTCAACCCTCTGCCTCCAGCTGAAGAAACTTCTCTGCTTGTAAGGATTCTTGTAATTAGATTGAGACACTCCAGATAATTCAAGATAGTCTCCCTATTTTAAGGTCCATAACCTCATTTACATCTGCAAAGTCCCTTTTGCCATGGAACAGAACGTCTTCATAAGATCCAGGGGTTATGGTGTGAACATCTTTGGGGAAGGATAAACTGAATGATTTCCACATGATTGTATGTGCATGAAAATATTTTATCTTCATATAACTTCTCCCCTAGATCTTATCTACATTAATAATTTTAATTTAGCAAATGCTTTCTTTTTTCAATTTAATTTTTAATTGAAGTCTAGTTGATTTACAATGTTGTGGCAATCTCTGCTGTACAGCAAAATGACTCAGTTATACACACATAGAGACATTCTTTTTTTAATATTCTTTTCCATTATGCTTTATCACAAGATAGTGAATATAGTTCCCTGTGCTATACAGTAAGACCCTGTTGTTTATCCAGCCTATATTTTCGTAGATAGCTCTATGTTAAATTTTGGCCCAGGCAGTATCCCAGCTACCATTCATTACTCCACATTAGTGGGGTCCAAAATAATGAAGTTCCACAAAGTGAAAAAAGGGCTCTACTGTTACTAGGCTAAAGGTATCTGTCTGGCCTCCCTGTAAATGCCCAGTCTTGTAGGTTCAAAGATGCTGACACTTTGGGGCTCTGGGCATTGGTTTAATTAATCAAATATGCAAGGTTGATTATAGAAAAATGGTTATAAAAAGATGATTATACCACCCATACATCATGACAATCACAGTAGGTATGGATATGGAATCACAGATTTGATGGTAAGGGGGTATCCAAGGCTGCTGGCTGCATGGTAAGATGTACAACAGAGATGAAAGTGGAAAAAGCACTGGCCTTGAGCAGGTACCTCTGGGTACACTCAAGGAACCACATTTGGCGTGGTCAGCAGGATGCTTCCTTCCAGCTCTGCTCAACCCAAGCTTAACCCCAACAGGTTGGAAAAGCAAATATTTCATTCCTACTCCCTGACAGAGGAACAGAAATCTAACCCTCAGTATGGAAGTTTTCTGCTTTTTCCCAAGTAATACATTTTTTACATGTCCCCACAGCCCCCTGTGACTCAGGAAGGAACAGATGCAGATAGTGATTAAGTAATTCATCAAAGATGACACCATGACAAAGATGGGACCAGGACTCGGGACTCCTGACTATGGCCAGTGGAGGGATGCTCTCTAGTGGGGGGTACCAATCAGGTGGTAATTGACATTTTTGCTTAATTTCCACTTTCATCTCTTAGTGAATCAATCAGAAACGTAACTAACCATATATGACTCTGCAAAGCAAACAACTGCCAGGTGTCTCTGTTGGGAGCTTACATGGAATGGACACTCCCTGGAGTGTTGTTTCTTTTAAATCAAAGATGACAACTTTGAATGCTGCCTCCACTTGATCTGAACAGCTTCCTTTTTCTAGTGCCCAATATTTGACACTGGATGGATGGATGGGTGGGCGGATGGATGGATGGATGGATGGATGGATGGATGGATGAGTGGATGGTCAGGTAGATGGATGGATGGACAGATGGATATAATGGATAATTATGACATGGTGTGCCTTTACCTATGTCTATTTGGGATGCTAAACTTAATCATGCAGCTGAGATGCAACCACATCAAAAGTGCTGGCATAGCTCTTACACTATAAAAGACATAGATTAAAAGAACAGCGTTTTTTTTTTTGTTTTTTTTTTTTTTTTAGTACGTGGGCCTCTCACCGCTGTGGCCTCTCCCATTGCGGAGCACAGGCTCCGGACGCGCAGGCCCAGCGGCCATGGCTCACGGGCCCAGCCGCTCCGCGGCATGTGGGATCCTCCCAGACCGGGGCACGAACCCGTGTCCCCTGCATCGGCAGGTGGACTCTCAACCACTGAGCCACCAGGGAAGCCCAAAGAACAGCATTTTTAACCTAAGAAGAAATATAACCAAATAATATAGAAAATTTATAATCATGATTAAAAGAACAAAAAAAACCTATATCCAGAAAAGTTACCATGGCAGAAAAAAACATTTTTGTGTTCTTGGAACTATTTATCTCTTCTCATGGAATCAGAATCTTGAATTCCTACACTGTTAGACATTATGCATCAGATTAGTGCCAGAGGGTTATTAACAAACATTTTTCTCCACCTTCTTTTCCATCACACGTAAGCATACATGCACACCCTTGATATGATAAGGATTGTGCTGTTTTATCATGTTCATGACATTTTGCTTTGTATCTTTTTTTTTTTTAAAGGGCTTCAAATGCTTGGCTTTTTTTTTTTTTTTTTTTTTTTTTTTGGCAGTGTTGGGTCTTCATTTCTGTGCGAGGGCTTTCTCTAGTTGTGGCAAGCGGGGGCCACCCTTCATTGCAGTGTGCGGGCATCTCACTATCACAGCCTCTCTTGTTGCGGAGCACAGGCTCCAGATGCGCAGGCTCAGTAGTTGTGGCTCACAGGCCTAGTTGCTCCGCGGCATGTGGGATCTTCCCAGACCAGGGCTCGAACCCGTGTCCCCTGCATTAGCAGGCAGATTCTCAACCACTGCACCACCAGGGAAGCCCTTTTTGTATCTATTTTTAATGTCAAGTAACCACTCTTTTGTACTCTGGTGAAAGAGTAAAGAGAGGATGATTTTTAATGTGAAAGGATAGTTTTTAACACGGCTGGTTAAGAATTAGAACTCACTTCTCTACCCTAGGTGTCTCTCTACAACACATTTCCTTTCCAATTGTAAATTACCCTTTCATAGCTCTCTTTCTAAGGGTCATCCCTGTTCAATTCATGTCTTCCTGATTCACAAAGATGCTAGTGGGCAAGTGAGAATATGGGCAAGGGAGGGAGGTGCTTAATCAGAAGCCATGAGTTTTCAGGGGTCCTTCTCAAGAACAACATTGGACCCTGGGACAGTGCTACTTGGTATCTACTCATGCATACCACGGGTCCAGCTCTTTGCAACGGTATTACAGTTATTATTTCTGATCATCACAACAACCTTTTCAAGTAGAAGTTGCCATGCCCATTTTTTAGATGAGGAAATCAAGCCCCAAATCACAAGTAAGTTGGGAGCCAGCTCAAATGCTACATCCTTGGTGAGGCCTTCTGATCCTTTAGGTTGGGTCACTTGCTTATTTCTTGGTGATGTCTCAACAGCCATACATCTCTCCATGAAAGCGCTGGAATGATTGAATGACACCTGTTACCATGTCTGAGTCATTCTTTTTATCAGTACACACAGGGACACTATGCTTTGCACATGTTAGGCTGTTGGTACCTTTTTGCTGAATGAATGTAGCGGGCTCATAAAGAACACATGCTTATACTTAAGGGGTTTCTGCACCACTGAAGAGTTAAGGAGAAAAATTCCAAGGAAGGGAACATCTAAATCTCTTATCTTTTTATTTCCACACATCCAGCACATATTTTCCTCATCAGCTTTCTTAAAAATATTATTTCTGTCTTCTTACATATTTATATGCATTTTATTACTCACCAATATCCCCTCAGAGATGGTAGTATATTAAAAAATAATCTATATTCTGTGACATAAAGAAAATGGAACTAAAAATTTTACTTTGACATTTCTTGCTTAGTTAGAGTTGGCTTAATTAACAAAGCTAGATGTGGTTGGTTTATTAAAAAAAAAAAAAAGATAGAGAGAGAGAGGCAGTATTTCTTATGACCAAGTCCTCAATTCACAATGGAGTTTATAGTGGTCCCTCATCTATTCCCATCCAGGATATTCCTGAGCCAAAGCATGGGTGTCAATTCCCAGTGTGTCTGCAATGCAAGCCATTTGCATTCTTCTCTCTATTCAGTAACCTTATTGACCATTTTCTTTGCTGGGACCTGGGGTACAATGGTGAGCAAAAGAGATTTCAAACCTGCCCTCACAGAGCTTACTGTCTAGTAAAGACAGGGTATCACTTGCAGGCCCAGTGAAAAATGAAAATATGAGGCCCCTTGTTCAAAAATAGAATTTCAAGATGGTGACCATAAAGCATTAAACCAAGGATTAGACCCTACTAAACGTGGGGTCCTCTGTGACTACACAGGTTGCATACCCACGCAGCTGGTCCTGGGTGGAGGAGACAGATATTAACACATACACAAGTCTATAAACACAGCTGTGAGTAGTCCAAGTTCCATGAGAGACAAATTATAAGATTTTTAAAAATTTAATTTAATTAATTTTTTTAAACAGCAGGTTCTTATTAGTTATCTATTTTATACATATTAGTGCATATATATCAATTCCAAACTCCCAATTCATCCCACCCACCCGACCCCACACTTTCACCCCTTGATGTCCATACGTTTGTTCTCTACATCTGTGTCTCTATTTCTGCCTTGCAAACTTGTTCATCTGTACCATTTTTCTAGGTTCCACATATATGCGTTAATATACAATATTTGTTTTTCTCGTTCTGACTTACTTCACTCTGTAGGACAGTCTCTAGTTCCATCCACATCTCTACAAATGACCCAATTTCGTTCCTTTTTATGGCTGAGTAATATTCCATTGTATATATGTACCACTTCCTCTTTAACCATTCATCTGTCGATGGGCATTTAGGTTGCTTCCGTGATCTGGCTATTGTAAATAGTGCTGCAATGAACATTGGAGTGCATCTGTCTTTTTGAATTATAGTTTTCTCTGGGTATATGCCCAGTAGTGGGATTGCTGGGTCATATGGTAATTCTATCTTAAGTTTTTTAAGAAACCTCCATACTGTTCTCCATAGTGGCCGTATCAACTTACATTCCCACCAACAGTGCAAGAGGGTTCCCTTTTCTCCACACCCTCTCCAGCATTTGTTGTTTGTAGATTTTCTAATGATGCCCATTCTAACTAGTGTGAGGTGATACCTCATTGTAGCTTTGATTTGCATTTCTCTAACAATTAATGATGTTGAGCAGCTTTTCATGTGCTTCTTGGCCATCGGTATATCTTCTTTGGAGAAATGTCTATTTAGGTCTTCTGCCCATTTTTGGATTGGGTTGTTTGTTTTTTTAATATTGAGCTGCATGAGCTGTGTATATATTTTGGAGATTAATCCTTTGTCCGTTGATTCATATGCAAATATTTTCTCTCATTCTGAGTGTTGTCTTGTCGTCTTGTTTGTAGTTTCCTTTGCTTTGCAAAAGCTTTAAGTTTCATTAGGTTCCATTTGTTTATTTTTGTTTTTATTTCCATTACTGAAGGAGGTGGGTCAAAAAAGATCTTGCTGTGGTTTATGTCAAAAAGTGTTCTTCCTATGTTTTTATCTAAGAGTTGTATAGTGCCCGGTGTTACATTTAGATCTTTAATCCATTTTGAGTTTATTTTTGTGTTTGGTGTGAGGGAGTGTTCTAATTTCATTCTTTTGCATGTAGCTGTCCAGTTTTCCCAGCACCACTTATTGAAGAGACGGTCTTTTCTCCATTGTATATCCTTGCCTCCTTTGTCACAGATTAGTTGACCATAGGAGCGTGGGTTTATCTCTGTGCTTTCTATTCTGTTCTGTTGATCTATATTTCTGTTTTTGCTGCCAGTACCATATTGTCTTGATTACTGTAGTTTTGTAGTATAGTCTGAAGTCAGGGAGCCTGATTCTTCCAGTTCTGTTTTTTTCCCCTCGAGATTGATTTGGCTGTTTGGGGTCTTTTGTGTCTCCATACAAATTTTAAGATTTTTTGTTCTAGTTCTGTAAAAACTGCCATTGGTAATTTGATAGGGATTGCATTGAATCTGTAGATTGCTTTGGGTAGTATATTCATTTTCACAATATTGATTCTTCCAATCCAAGAACATAGTATATCTTTCCATCTGTTTGTGTCATCTTTGATTTCTTTCATCAGTGTCTTATAGTTTTCTGAGTACAGATTTTTTACCTCCTTAGGTAGGTTTATTCCTAGGTATTTTATTCTTTTTTGCAATGGTGAATGGGATTGTTTCCTTAATTTCTCTTTCTGATCTTTCATTGTTAGTGTATAGGAATGCAAGAGATGTCTGTGCATTAATTTTGTATCCTGCTACTTTACCAAATTCATTGATGAGCTCTAGTAGTTTTCTGGTGGCATCTTTAGGATCATCTATATATAGTATCTTGTCATCTGCAAACAGTGACAGCTTTACTTCTTTTCCAATTTGTATTCCTTTTATTTCTTTTTCTTCTCTGATTGCCATGGCTAGGACTTCCAAAAGTATGTTGAATAATAGTGGCGAGAGTGTACATCCTTGTCTTCTTCCTGAACTTAGAGGAAATGCTTTCAGATTTTCACCATTGAGAATCATGATTGCTGTGGGTTTGTCATATCCTTTATTATGTTGATGTAGGTTCCCTCTATGCCAACTTTCAGGAGAGTTTTTATCATAAATGGGTGTTGAATTTGTTGAAAGCTTTTTCTGCATCTATTGAGATGATCATATGGTTTGTATTCTTCAATTTGTTATTATGGTGTATCACATTGGTTGATTCCTTGCATCCCTGGGATAAATCCCACTTGATCATGGTATATGATCCTTTTAATTGTGGTTGGATTCTGTTTGCTACTATTTTGTTGAGGATTTTTGCATTTATATTCATCAGCGATATTGGTCTGTAATTTTCTTTTTTTGTAGTATCTTTTTTTTTTTTTTAGATGTTGGGGGTAGGAGTTTATTAATTAATTTGTTTATTTTTGCTGTGTTTGGTTTCGTTTCTGTGCGAGGGCCTTCTCTATTTGTGGCAAGCAGGGGCCACTCTTCATCGTGGTGCATGGGCCTCTCACTATCATGGCCTCTCTTGTTGCAGAGCACAGGCTCCAGACGCGTAGGCTCAGTAGTTGTGGCTCATGGGCCTGGTTGCTCCACGGCATGTGGGATCCCCCCAGACCAGGGCTCGAACTCGTGTCCCCTGCATTAGCAGGCAGATTCTCAACCACTGCGCCACCAGGGAAGCCCTTTTGTAGTATCTTTGTCTGGTTTTAGTATCAGGGTGATGGTGGCCTCATAGAATGAGTTTGGGCGTGTTCCTCCCTCTGCAATTTTTTGGAAGAGTTTAAGAAGGATGGGTGGGCTTCCCTGGTGGTGCAGTGGTTGAGAGTCCACCTGCCGATGCAGGGGATATGGGTTCGTGCCCCGGTCCGGGAAGATCCCACATGCCGCGGAGCGGCTGGGCCCATGAGCCATGGCCGCTGAGCTTGCGCGTCCGGAGCCTGTGTTCCACAACAGGAGAGGCCACAACAGTGAGAGGCCCTCGTACCACAAAAAAAAAAAAAAAAAGAAGAAGAAGAAGAAGGATGGGTGTTAGCTCTTCTCTAAATGTTTGATAGAATTCACGTGTGAAGCCAGGTCCTGAGTGGAGGAGACAAATATTAACACATACACAAATCTATAAGCACAGCTGTGATTAGTCCAAGTTCCACAAGAGACAAATTATAAGATGTTGAATCAACCCCCACCATGACTATATTGTGTTTTTCACAGAGTAGATGCTCAAAAAATGTTTAATTGATTGACAGCTTCAAGTGTTCTGGTATTACAGAAAGGATTTCCTTGAGCTGCCATAGAGAACATGATGGATTATTATACTAATAATAGCTTAAACATTAAGCCCATCTTATGTTTGTGTCATTGAATTGCCACATGGTCCTATGTGTTAGGAATGACGTCCTCCCCATGTTTCAGATGAAGAAACAAGCTTTGAAAAGCTGGGGAACTTGCCCAAGGGTCACCCAGCTAATACATGTTGGGACCAGCAAGCCAACTACTATTTGCCTAACATCTAAGCCTGTGTTTTTAACCACAACGCTATAAGTTTCTTCAAGGGCAAAAGCAAATATTTAATATCTCTCCATCATGTCCCATCCTGCCCCACTTTTGGAGAGGTTCTCAAGCTTATTGTACTTCCAGTTAAATTGGGTCAACCAACATATATGGAACCTAGTCCTTGCTCTGTGCAAGGCCCTGAGAACTCTTCAGGTACCTGCAATCACGCTAGGCCAATGCAGCTGGTTCTATTGCGTAATAAACACCGGGAGGTTGATGGCTAGGTCTGGTTTTTCATAGGAGGTTGCAAGGACTAAAGACGTTAATATATGTAAGGAGATGTGCATAGATCTCTGTCCACAACGCTCTGTAAGAGCTAACTCTGGTATTAATGTTATTCTCATTGTACCCAAGGCCCACTATAGTACCTAGTACATAGTGAGCACTCATCCGCAAATGAATGGGTGGAAGTTAGGAAGCCACAGGGATTATTGGATAATATGGTTTGAAAACCAGAGGACGTTTTGTGTGGGATGAGAAGAGTGACATTACAGTAATAGAGCGGCCATTATGTCGCAAAGGAGGAAGAAACTAAATAACACAGTGAGAGGAGCCGGTTAACCAGGAGAGGCAGGATGGGGAGGGGTAGGAGAAAATCTTACGCTCTCTTCTCACCTCTCTTTTTGAAGGGGACACATTACCTGTGGGTGATTATTCCCCTCTCCCGTTGGCTTTCAACATGAAGTTTAATAAGATGATGATATATATGTATATGTACGACTTTGAAACCAGAATTTGACCTGCTAGGTGAATAAACACTAGTAGTTACTGTAACTCACAAATGACAGGTCCCAATTTTCACAGCCAGGTTTCAGGCATTAATTAAAACTGGTGTTGCAAATCACAACACCAGTTTTTCGGAATGCCTGCCAATGTTTAAATTATCAATGGTGTTGCTACCTTAATTTAAAAAAGCAACTTCCAGCATGTTTCAAAGAGTACCCTAAGCTGGCATAAACCCATCTCTCACGCTCACAGAGTCATTAATGTGCTAGAAGCAAATGAAAGATTTTAATGTCTTTCAGTATGTTTGAGTACAAATTACCAGACTCGCTACTGGGGCCAACTCTGCCCATTATAAAGTACAGAATAATTAAGGCGATGTCAGTATAAGTAAGTTTCTGGTTTGGCTGGCTTATCTTAACCTCTCTCTTTCTTTCTCTTCTCTCTCTTTCACAAACATGCATTTCTAATACTGGCAAAATTCCTCCAAAGGGGTGAAAATTGGTTCTTGGGAAGCGGCCTTATGTATTACAATTTCACGGCCCTCTAAAGGGCCACAATACATAAACAGACATACAGTGTATCTGTATTAACATTTTGTGGTGTGGGGTGGCAAATAAGAAAAAAATGTCTGAAAAGACTCCTTAGGGAGATGATAATGATTAAAAAAAGCTTGAGAAACTCTGCCCTGTTACGATGGCTTATGTAACACTTGATTTTGAACCATCCACCTATTTTGTGATAAAGTATATATCTTAATATTTTTCAAATGTCATTGCAATGGACTGAATGTTTACATCCCCCCATAATTCATATATTGAAATCCTAAATCCCATAATGATGGTGTTAGGTGGTGGGGCCTTTGCAAAGTGCTTAGGTCATGAAGGTGGAGCCGTCGTGGATGGGATTAGTGCCCATATAAATGAGACCCCAGAGAGCTCTCATGCAGCCTCTCGACCACGTGAGGACACAGTGAGAGGCAGCCATCTGTGACCCAGAGGAGAGCCCTCATCAGAACCCGACCATGCTGCTACCCTGTTCTCACACTTACAGCCTCCAGAACAGTGAGAGAGAAATGTATGAGCTGAACAGTTTATGGTACTTTGTTACAGCAGCCCAAACAGACTAAGACAGGCATTATACAGGGAAAACAGAGAAGTAGGTTTGGAAAAAACAGAACAGAAATAAAAGGGGTCCATTGTGGTTGTGAACTGGTGAACATCCTGCTAGAGAACTGGGAGAAAGTCAGGCTCACAGGAGAGAATGAATGGCAACAAGTGCCTGGAATCGGATGACAACAACGGTGGAAATATAGGGGTTGGGTCAGAGAAAGGAGGTGATGGAGGTGAGAGGAGATGCTGTGAAAACCTCAGAGAGCTGTGTTGTGGAGAATCATATGTGGTGACAACAGGGAAATCGAGGGAAATAATGACCTTGGGGTAGGCAGTAGAGAGCAGAAGTTAATGAAATAACAGATAAGGTCATGGGGCTGACTGTCCCCCTCACATAAGGGCAAGAGGGACAGGGCATTTCCATACAGGTACTTTAGGGAAGGTAGCTCAGGGGATGGGAAAGACATGGTTCTGCAATCTCTGTGGTTTCTCCAAACTGTTAGTTAATACCTCTAATCAGATCAGCTTGAATCATGTGCTCAGCACTGATCAATCGTTTTGGAAAACCCAGCCCCAGTCAAACCATGTGGGGAGTGAATGGAGGAAGGGGGTATCTCCAAGGAAGATTCAGATTCAGATGTTTTACTGACAAAAGAACAGAGAATGGATATTGGGGTCGGGGTGGGGAGGGACAGCTGATGTTGACTATCGTGTCATATAGGGCTGCTTTCCAATGCTGGCACCTTGGGCACCTCGGCAAAATACTGCATGTCTCTGAGCCCCACTTACACCCATCACGTTAACTGTGGGTGACAACAGAACCTGCTTTATAGGATTATGGTGAGGATTGAATGATACGTGCCTGGCACGTAGTCAGTCCTTGGTAAATGTGAGCCTTCTTCCTTCCTACTGAGGAATTCTATCCTACCACAGAAGTGTAGTTTGTGTTGATTAATGTGTGTCCACATTAAGCAATTGAATGAAGAGCATCAGTGATGAAATTTGTAATTCATTAACTGTGTGCTTTCAAAGAGCTTATTAACTCATGAATTCTCCATAGGGTTACTTGTCTTCTCTTCTTTCAGTACCCCTCTTTTTTCTGGACCTTCTGGCACACTAATATCAATATATTCCCATTTTCCTTTCAATACTTTGCCTTGCTCTGATTTTGATATTTTTCCCCTGCCATCCTCACTTGAATAGTGCCTGGTAATGACACTGTTTGCCAAGAAGTGGGGTACAGCCCATGAGGAGGAAAGTAAACCTCAAGATGCAGTGAAGAGGATCTGCCATTGTATTGATTTGCAAAGACTGCTGTAACGAAACACCACAGATGAGGTGGCTTAAACAGCAGAAATTCCTTGTCTCAGTTCTGGTGGCTGGAAGTCCAAAATCAACGTGCCAGTGGGATTTGTTTCTTTTGAGGTCCTCTCTCCTTGGCTTGCAGATGGCCGTCTTCTCCCTGTCTTCACGTGGCCATCCCTCTGTGCATGTCTGTGTCCTAATCTCTTCTTATGAGGACACCAATCATATTGGATTAGGGCTCACCCTAATGCCCACATGACTTCTTTAAAGACCTTATCTCCAATACAGTCACATCCTGAGGTACTGGGGGCTAGGACTTCAGTGTATGAATTTGGGGCACATAGTTCAGCCCATGACAGCCTCTTAAAAGCCATGATCCCACGAATAGGGCTCCAAACCACTCAGTTAGCAGATTAAGGCTCTTCTGGATGCAGTGAACTGAAACCCACTCAAGCCAGTACAAGCAAAAGGAGAATTTACTAATGAGTTACAAAGTGTGATCCCCCGAGATAGGAACTGAAATCCAGCTATCCTCTCTCCATATCTCAGGACTGGCAATATGGCTCTCATCTCTGCTTTATTATTCAGGTAATTCCTTCCCTCACTCTCTCTCTCTCTCTTTTTCTCTTCCTCTCTCCCTCCCTCCCTCTCCTCTTCTCATCTTGTTCTCTACTTATACTTGGTCCAACAAGGCAACTCGTCCCAAGATAGTATGATCTTTTATCACTAAACAGTTTTGGTCTCTAAGTTCTTATTTGAAATTCTCAAGAGAGAAAAAGCTGATTGGCCATTGGCCAGCCCTGATTGGTTGATCTTGAGTCAGCTGCTCACTGCTGGTCCAATCAGCTATGTCTGAGTCATAAAGGAGCAGGGCTGTGTAATACAGAACTGACTTCCTAGGCCAGTCCATTCAGCAAGTACTAAGGCAGGGGGTTCCCATGTAAGGGGATGGAGACGTGAACAGCTATCCCAAACTATGTCAACAATGTAAAATAAACCTCAGCATTCTCATTTGTAAAGTAGACATGATAATACATACTTCACAGAGTCATTCTATCGAGTAAATGAGATGAGTTGTAGAATTCTTTGGTGACTTGAAGCACCTAAGGTTTTTGCAGAGTTCAGCAAGAGCTTACCAATTACATTTCTATGTCTCTGTATCAGTTAGCTCTCAGCACAAAATTGCTGTGTAACAAGTCATCCCAAAATCCAGTGACATAAAACGACAATCATTGTTGTCATGGATCTATGATTTTCCTGATGTTGGCCAATGTAGGCTTGTCTCAGTTGAGAGTGGTTCTGCTTTAGATGGCTCTTACTTCCCTGGGACCAGTGGACTGGTCAGGATATATACTCCTCATAGTGATGGCAAAAGTTCAAGAATGCAATTAGAAGCAGTCAGGCATCTTAATGCCCAGGAATCTGTCTTTAGGTTTTTTGTTTTTTTTTTTTCTCTTTAAATGTGATACCATCCTAGGACTGGGCCGTCTGGATCATAGCTTTATAAATGTTACATGTGTAGCAAATCAATCACTTATACTTTCATGGTCAAATCTAAAATATAGTCAGGGTTCCTTTTGAATTCATGTGAGTGCATGATTTTTCACAGGGACTCCTTACTCCATAAAGGCACATAAAACTCAACATCCTTGTGAAGTCAATCAAATTTTACTTATTCAGTGATGTTTTTGTTGAATTCTTTATTTAAACTATAGAATCCAAAAAAAGTTAGAGCTCTGAGACTTGGGAAAGACATAATATTTCTCTTTCATTCTCAAGTAGGAAGATTGAAGCTTGGAGAGATAAAATGACATATCCAGGGCTTCAAAAGAATTTCCAAATGTAATTATTATTGGGCTGAACGAAACGTGGATCAGGCTAAATCTGGAAATTTTAACGCTGCTGGGAAACTGGAGATTAATAAATCTGAGATTTTTTTTTTGTTTTTGTCTTGGATCATACCCAACTTGGTTTAGATTAGAGGAGCTATTCATCACTTCTTGGGCCCCATCTGGAAATCTGGAAAGTATACGGAAAGGTAGGAGTCGGTAAGTGGGAGAGGAATATGCAGTTGAGTTGCCAAGTTGAGAAGATCATTTTCTACCTGCTCTCCAGCTTTTTCATCAGTCTCCTGGCTCTAAAACTCCTTATGAAATAAGTCTTAGTAGTATACATGTAGAAACCTCTACTCTCTCAATTGCTAATTTGTGCTTCTCTGCTGCTGGGGATTTGATTATTAACCATGATGAAATGACTGGTAGGGAATCAGAGATTAAGAAAATGTTAGACAATCATCTGGTTTTAAAAAATTATACAGCTTATATTCAAAATTCAGCACAGAATTAAAGGCAAGAAAAATGCTAATAAATATACGGAAACGCAAAAACACATCCTAATGTTCTCTGCCTCACAAAGCAGCCACGGAGAGTCTTCTTAAGCTACAAGAAAAGATGTCAGACATCTTCCTTCCTTTGAGCCATTTCTACATTTATGTCCTCTCCTCCATCTTCTCTTGATCTTACCTTTCTGATAGCCAAGCTTATTGTTTTGAAAACAAGATCTTTCTCAAATTCTGAAAGCTGGCAAAAGTATTTTTATTATTCTCTCAGGCCTTGGTGAAAAAAAATCAAAGTAAAAAGCATTTGGGTGAAAGTAACAGATTCAAAATATGCAAATTATGAAACACTCATTCTGTAGTCATATCAGAAGCCAGACTCCTACTGCTATCAAATGTGATTCTCCCATCTGGGAGGGCTGGAGGTTTGCTTTTCCTATTGAGGTATTTCTTTCCAAGGTACCCTGTGCTAGGGCACACAAAGGCTGCAGCACCCCATATGATTCTAATGCCTTTGTTGTCTGCTTTTGAACATTAAAAAAAATGCAAGTTGTGAGCTACAAACATCACCTTGGGGTTAATATTTTTGTAAATGAAAAATGTAATGAAATGGACATTTACACATCTCTAATTATTACAACTCTTTTAAGTAGAAGCACTTTGTTGTATGAAATAGGCAAGATAGCTCCCTTGCTGACATCAGCACAGTCTTAATGTTTTACATCTCTAGTCAACTGGCTTCTCTTGTCAAGTATATTTCACCACACATTCCTCTTCCACCCTGACTCCACCTTCACCTCAGATATACAAATTTTTTAAATTATGTTTGTTCTCATTTTAAGAGCTTACAGAGGCTGGCCAAGGATCTAATGAGTCCTGTTGTCCACTGTGATCTGGAAAAACGTTGGTCTTGATTCTGTCTTCATTTATACATAAGCTTCATCCAAGGAACTGAATAAAATTCAGATTCAAAGGCCCACCTGCACAAAATCTATGATAGGCTGACCTGAGGCTTGGAGATTTGATTTATAGAACATGGCACAATTTTGATGCAAGTGATCAGTAGACAAGACTTTATGAAACACTGGTTTGCTCACAGAGAGTGGGCCCTCAGCCACCCAAACTGGGTTTGAATTCTAGCTCCATCATAGAATAACTGTGATTCTGTGAGTGCAAGTTACTATTCATTGTGTTCTTCAGTTTCCCCATCTGCAAAATAAGATGATAATATATGCATTGCAGCACCACCGTGAGGCTTGTGTGAGTCTTCCTGGTATCTAGATGGAGCTTAGTAAATGTTCTTTTCAAAAAAGTCTCTTCAGTAGTTCTGCAGTTTAGCTCAGTGGTCCATGACTCACTTTATTTATTTATTTTTTTGGCCGCATCCCACAGCATTGCAGGATCTTAGTTCCCTAACCAGGGATCGAACCTGTGCCCCCTACAGTGAAAGCACAAAGACCTAACCACTGGACCGCCAGGGAAGTCCCCATGACTCATTTCTTATTCAAGAATGTGACTCAACAGAGAAAAGTTAGCATGAAGTGAAAGAGTTGTATGGGACGAATATTTTTTCATGCATTGTTTTGCTTACATTTTAAAATGTTAACAGAGATTATATTTACAAAAATGTGACTATAATTCTTATGACTATTTTAAAGAATAATTTTTAAAAGACAACCTGTGCCAAACAGCCAGGCACTCACCACCCAGTTTAATAAATAGGACATGACCAATATCTTTAAAATCTCCTCTTTGTTTTTTCCTAATCACGTCTTCCTCCCCCACCAGGAGAACCACTATCCAGTGTTTGGTGCATTTCTCTAGACCAGCAGTATCAGTATCTCCAGGAAATTTGCTAGAAATACAAATTCTCAGGCCCCATTCCCAGACTCACTGAGTTAGAAACTCTGGGGGAGAGACCCAGGAATGTGGGCTATGAAAACACCCCCAGGTGATTCTGATGCACACTGAAAACCACAGATTTGTAGTAGGTAAATTGTGTGTGTGTGCATGTGTGACTAAAGAGTGTCTTATTTAGTTTTACCTTATTTTGACCTTTGTGTCAATAAAATCATACTTATGCATTATTTGCTACTTGATATTTTTCCCTACATTATGTTTTTCGAGGTTCATACATATTCATGAGTATTCATAAGGTCATTCATTTTACAGCTATATAGTATCCATTATTGAATATATGGCAATTTATTTATATATTTTACAGCCAAAAGACATTTGGGTTTTTCCTAATGTTTTTCTATTTCTAGCAGTGCTACCATGAACATTCCTGAAAATTTAACTGATGCACCTGTGCAAAAAAGAATGTATCTAGGGAAGTGCTTCTCAGGTTTTTTTTTTTCATGTCATAGTGAACATGGGAAATGATAATATTCATAAACAGGGGCAAACAGGCTTCTTGGGGCCTATAGTGGATTCTTAGGCTCGGTTCTCTGAACTCCTATTCAACCGTCCTTCAGTGTGGAGGGGTGGAAAATCTACATAAAGAAAACAAAACTCCCAGACTGGCTCATGGCTGCGTTTCAAGAGGCAAATGAGATTTTGCCAGTTAGATGCATTCACACAAGTTGGGGAAGGCCTAAGAGGGTCCAAAGCCATCCTTGTTGTCCTGGCTGCTGCTGCTGCTACGGCAAGTCCCCTGTGAGAGGCTCCCTGTGCCTTTCCTCACATATTTGAGAGACAAGAAACAACATCAGGGTAAATGCCAACCAAACCCACAATGGAATACCACTTAGCACCTATGAGGTTGGCTATAATCAGATAGACCAGACGTCCCCAACCCCTAGGCCACAGGCCACGGACTAGTACTGGTCCTGTTAGGAACCGGGCTGCACAGCAGGAAGTGAATGGTGGGAGAGGGAGTGAAGCTTCATCTGTATTTACAGCCGCTCCCCATCGCTCGCATTACCACCTGAGCTCCACCTCCTGTCACATTAGCAGTGGCATTAGATTCTCATAGAAGCGTGAACCCTACCGTGAGCTGTGCATACGAGGGATCAAGGTTGTGCGCTCCTTATGAGAATCTAATGCCTGGTGATTTGAGGCGGAGATGAGCTGATGATGCTAGTGCTGAGGAGCGGCTGCAGATACAGATTATCATTAGAAGAGAGGGTTGACTGCACAGACCATAGTAAATCCCTTGTTTGCAGACTCATATCAAAACACTATCAGTGAGTGGCAAGTGACAATTAAGCTGCATCTTACAGAGTAGACTGGACCTAAACAATAGACTTCGGGTGTCACTGTCTCCCATCACCCCTTGATGGGACCATCTAGTTGCAGGAAGACAAGCTCAGGACTCCCACTGATTCTGCCTTATGGTGAGTTGTATAATTATTTCATTATATATTACAATGTAATAATAATAGAAATGAAGTGCAGAATAAATGTAGTGTGCTTGACTCATCCCGAAACCATCCCCCCAACCCCGGTCCATGGAAAAGTTGTCTTCCACAAAACCAGTCCCTGGTGCCATAAAGGTTGGGGACCGCTGAGACAGAGGACAGTAAGTGTTGGCAAGGATGTGGAGAAATTGAAACCCTTGTACCTTACTGGCGTCCATGGAAAATGGTGCAGCATTCTGAAAAAAAAGCCTGTCCAAAGGTTAAACATGGTTACCAGGTGACACTAGGTATATACCCAAGAGAAATAGAAGCATGTGTCCACACAAAAACTTGTACATGAATGTTGATAGCATTATTCATGCTAGCCACAAAGTGGAAACAACCCAAATGTCCACCAATTGAAGAATTTTTAAAAAGTGGCATATTCATACAATGGATTACTATTCAGCCATAAAAAGGATTGGGGAACTGATGCATGGATAAGGAATGAAGTACATACTACATGGATAAAACTTGAAAACAGCATGCTAAGTGGAAGAAGCCAGATACAGAAGACCATGTATGATGTGATTCCATGTATATGAAATATCCAGAACAGGCAAATCCATAGAGATAGAAAGTAATTCGTTGGAGGATTCCTGGACTGAATGTCAATATTATGACACAGTGTGAGTGTGTTTCGTGTTTGGTAATTGCAATCATTGCTGCTTTTGTTGTGGTCATCCATTCACAATGCTTGGTGTCAGTTTATTTATCTCTTGTAAAAATAAAATACAGTGTGTGTGTGTGAAAAAAAAAGAAAGTAATTCGTGGTTGCTGGGGTGGGAAGGGGAGGAATGAATGGGAACTGACTGCTTATGGGCTTCTTTTAGAGGAAATGGAAGTGTTCTGGAATTAGATAGTGATAATGTTCTCACAAACTGTGACTACATTAAAAACCTCTACATTGTACATTTTGAAAGCGTGAATTTTATGGTATGTGAATTATATCTCATTAAAAAAAAAATGGAAAGGGCTCACTTCTGGACCTAGCTTCCTAATCCTGGGATAGAGGCTTCACAAGCCCCTATCTACCATCCTGGGTGTAGCCAGCAGTTGCAGAGAGAGCAAAGATGAATGCCTGCAGCATATTTGAGGGGCAGTTGGTCCCAAAGTGGCTCCATTCTATATATTCCTGGGGGTGTCATGGTGGCAAGAATGCTCCTTCCACCCCTCCAAAGATTTTATAAGCACCTAATTCCCAATAGTAAATCACCACTCTCTATCTTAAATACATAGAATGGTCTCTGTTTGGGGCATTAAGCCCTGACTAATTTATGGCCCCAGGCAACCACCTAGAACTCCATCCACCCCCAAAGCCCACCTGCCTCCCTGAGGGATAGCAGGGTTTCTGTCCTAAGGCACCTGTAACTAGTATTGTGAAACCCTTTGATTTTGGCCGAGGTATGAAAATCTGAAATAATATCTTGTAGTTTTGGTGAGCATTTTATTGATTACAAATGAAGATAATATCTTTTAATAAGTTGATTATCCATTTTTGTTTCTTTTTCTATGAGATGCCTGTTCATGTGTTCTGCCCACTTTTAAAAATTAAGTTGTTTGTAATTATCATCTTGATTTTCAGTTCTTTGCCCATTCGGGATAGTAACCCTTTGTCAGTTGTTATAAATGGCAAATATCATCACCTTTTTGGTGACTTGTCTTTTTATTGTTTTAAGTTTTGATGTAATTGAGTTTTGAGTCTTATTTAAGAAATCATTCCTTACCCCAAGATAATAAAGATTGTATCCTATATTGTTTTCTAGAAGTTTTAAAATCCTACCTTTTGCTTTCAGTTGCTGGGCCATTTGAAACTGGTGTTTCTCTGTGGTGAGATAGGATGTTGTTTCATATTTTCCCCTTAAGGATAACCAATCTTTCAAGCACCCCACTGATTTGTAATGTTACCTCCATCATATCCCAGGTTTCCATGTATGTGTTGGTCTGTTTCTGAGCTTCTACTCTGTTCCACTGTTCTGTCTTGTATCTCTTGATGAACGCCACATTTTGTTTTCCACTATAGCTTTATAATTCCTGATAGTGAGAGTAGACCACATTCTCCTAAGTGGCTGCTTTTTTTTTTTTTTTTTTAATGTCTTGGCTATTGAGGGTATTTTGTTCTTCCATTTTGGGGGTTTTTCAATCAGCTTATCTAGTTCCAGGAAAATTCCATTGGGATTTTTTTTCTTGGAAGTGCATTAGATTTAGAATAATTTACATCTTTATAATATTCAGTGTTTATATCCATGAGCAGGAGATGTCTCTTTAAAAGACATTTTTAATTTCTCTTTTATAATTTCCTACTCATAATCTTGCACATCTTTAGTTAGATTTATTCTTAGGTACTTAATATGTGCTAAGATAAATGCTATTTTAAAATTACATGTTCTATTGCTGTTGTATAGAATTCATTGCCTTTTTTATATCAGGAAACTTGCTAAATTCCCTTATTCATTCTAATAATTTGTCGATAATTTTTTGGATTTTCTGTGTTGAAAATTATATGTGAAAAGTGATAATTTTATTATTCTAATTATTATTTTTTTCTTGCTGTCATTTAAAAAAATTTCTATGCTGCCTAGATCCTCTAGTATAATATTGAATAGAAATTTTGACAGTAGGTGTGTTCTTGTGCTGCTTCTGATTCTAAAGAGAAACTTTTAAAAATTCTGCCACTTAGTATAATGTCTGCTGTAAGTTTTTTGTACCTATCCTTTATTAAATTAAGGAAAGTCCCTCTCTTCCTAGTTTGCTAAAAGTTATATCATCATCATCATTATCATCATCTTCATGAATACCAACTATATTTTTTGGATTTCTTTTTCAATATATATTGAGATGATCAGGTGTTTTTCTCTCCTTTATTAATATGATGAATTACATTGTATTACTCTCCTGGAGCTGCCATAAAAGTACCATGAACCAGGTGGCTTAAACAACAGAAATTTACTATCTCAAAGTTCTGGAGGCTAGAAGTCTGAGATCAAGTAGTTGGTGGTGTCCATTCCCTCTGAGGGCCATGGGAAGGAATCTGTTCATGCCTGTTTCCTAACTTCTGGTAACCTCAGGCATTACTTGGCTTGTAGATGGTGTTCTCCCTGTTTCTTCACATCATCTTCTCTGTGCATATTGGTCTTTTGTCCAAATTTCCTGTTTACATAAGGACACAGTCTTTTTGGATTAGGATCTACCTTAATGATCTTATCTTAACTTGCTCATCTTCAAAGACCCTATTTCCAAAAAAACTCCCATTCACGGGTATTGGGGTTAGGACTTCAACATCTTTTGGAAAGACACAAGTCAACCCCTAATGTACATTTATGATTTCCTAATGTTGAACCAACCCTGAATTCCTTTATGATGTTATTTTTTTAATACATACATTGTTGTGTTTAGTTTCCTAATATTTTGTTTAAATTTAATTTAGGATGTCTGTCTATATACTCATCAATGTGACTGGCTTCTAATTTTCCTTATTGAACTGTTTTTATCTGGCTTGGATATCAAAGTTATAGGAGTGTCACAAAATAAGTTAAGAAGTAGTTCCTCTTTTTCTTTTTTCTATTTTAAAAATTTTAATGAAAATTTTCAAACATACAAGGGTAGAGGAAATAATATAAAGAATCCTCATGTACCCATTACTCAGCTTCAAAAATTAACAACATATGACCAACTGTATTTTATCTGTTCCATACTCTCTCAGTTTGGGTTGCTATAACAGATTACCATAGATTGGTAACTTAAACAACAAACATTTATTTCCCACACTTTTGGAGATTAGGAAGTCTAAGATCAAGATGCTGGCTGATTTGGTTCCTGGTTAGGACACTCTTCCTGCTTTGTAGAAGGCTGCCTTCTTGGTATATCCTCATGTGGTGGAGAGAGAGATCACCTCCCTTGTGTCTTTTTTTATAAGGGCACTAATCCCATTTATGAGGGCTCCACCCTCATGACCTAATGACCTCTTAAAGATCCCACCTCCAGCACCACATTGGGGATTAGGTTTCAGCATATGTATTTTGGGGGGATACAAACATTCACTCCATAACACACATCCTACTCTGAATTCTTTTAAGGCAAATCCCATACATCATATCATTTCATCCAAACATCTATCAGTATCTATCTCTAAAAGGTAAGGCATCTTTTTAAAAACACAGCCACAATGCCACTTATAACACCTAAAATTTTTTCAAAAATATACCAAGTTAGAAAGAGCAGTATAATGGACTCTCATATGCACATTTCTCAGCTTTGATAATTATCAATTCATCATCAATTTTGTTTCATTTCAATTCATACTCATTACCCCCTCCAAATCATTCTGAAGCAACTTCCAGGCATTGTATGATTCTAACTGTAAATACTTAATATGTATGTCTAAATGATAAGGATTCTATTCTTAAAAACACTGTAATACATTAGCACACCAAAAAATTAACGGTAATTCCTTAACCTGATCAAATATCTAATCAGTGCTCAAGTTTCCCATTATGTCTCAGAATTTTTTTAACTGTTGATGTATTTAAATCAAATGCAAGCAAAGTCCAGATGTTGCATTTAGTTGATCTGCTTCTTACAACTTTTTACATCCATGGTTTTCTTCTCTCTTTTTATGTATTTCATTTTGGATCGTTTATTTGTTGAAGGAACTAAATCATTTGCCCTACAAGTTTCCCACATTCTGGATATTTTTAAGTCCACACATGGCGTCTGTTAACATTTTCTTCTCTCTCCTGTATTTTCTGTAAACCAATGTGAGGTAAGCCCAGAGGCTTGATCAGCTTCAGTTTCTTTTTTTGGTAAGACTAATTTCTCGATGCTAATGGTGATGCATATCGTGTCAATCAGGAGGCATAGAATGTCTGTTTTGTAAAACTATGAACCATCTCACTGATGTTTTTAGTGGCCATTTAATTTGTAATTATCATAGGTTTAAGGAGTTTCAAAAGATGTAACTTCTGGCATATTATCAATATTGACGAAAAATGTCATATTACTCATTAAAATGTATCCAATGTAGCCTAAATACTAAAGTAATTTAACACCCTCTCCTTTATCTTCCTGACAAGTCCCTGTATTGCCTGGCAGAGAGCAGACAGAATGTGAGCTCTTAGCAGGCCTCCTGAGAAAGGAGAAGTGAGCAAGGGGCTTAATTAGGCATGCCCAGTCTTTCATCCCAAACTCAGCAATCAGAGAAGACACTGAATTAGTGATTGAGAGAGGCTAGGGGTGGTTCTAAACTACTGTTCCTTCCAAGGAAAATACAAAATCAAAGGAAAAGCCGTTCGTGCCCTCTCCAACCTCGTATTTACATCCCTTAGGCAGTTGCTCTCAAACAGAGCTGGTCTCAGAATCACAGGGAGGCATTTGTTAGAAATAGAGATGTCTGGTGATTCTCATTCAGAGATTCATGGAGGGGGCTTGGAGTCTGTTAGGCAGACACGTCTTGTGAGTTCACCACTGTCAGAGCTCTGGAGGGTTCTAGAGAATCAGTAGTTATACAGGTGGTGCCTCAGTCCAAAGACAGTAGCTCTGAGTATGAATGAATTATTCCCTTTATCATAAAACAAGATAGCGATGCTTATCCCCTGGAGTTGTTTGAGGATTAAGGCACATCCATTCACTTAATAAATATTTATGGAGTGTCTGCTGTGTGCAAGGCAGTGTCCTGGACACTGGGATGGGCAGGGAAAGAGAAAGAGAAGGAAAAGTTGCCTCAGAAAGGGAGATGGGGAGGGGGAAGGGTAAGCTGTGACAAAGTGAAAGAGCGGCATGGACATATATACACTACCAAACGTGAGGTAGATAGCTAGTGGGAAGCAGCTGCATAGCACAGGGAGATCAGCTCGTTGCTTTGTGACCGCCTGGAGGGGTGGGAATAGGAGGGTGGGAGGGAGATGCAAAAGGGAGGGGATATGGGAACATATGTATAGGTATAACTGATTAAATTTGTTATAAAGCAAAAAATAAAAAAATAAAATAAATAAAATTAAAAAAAATTAAAAAAAGAAAGGGAGATGGGCCTTAAACCAGTTGTAACAAGGATGTAGGATGAGGCTGAAGGACAGAGCAGGAGCATCTTTGCTGATCTAGAAGGTACGGGGTGGGGAGTGGAATGCTGATCACCCTCTTCACTCCCTTTCTGCAGGCAAAGAGCTCACAAGTCTAGAAGGTAAATAACGGTTAGGTGCGTTGAATGTTATCTCCCCAAGTCTCATATGTTGAAGTCCTAATCCCCAGGGCCTCAGAATGTGACCTTATTTGGAAATACAATGCAAATCATTGTAGATGTAATTAGTTAAGATGAGGTCGTACTGGAGTACAGTGGACCCCTACTCCAGTATGATTGATATCCTTATAAAAGGGAAAATTCAGACACAGAGACATGCACACATGTGAACGTGAAGGCAGAGATCAAGCCAAGGAATACCAAAGATTGCCAGGAAACCACCAGAAGCTAGGGGAGGGGCATGGAACAGATTCTCCCTCACAGCCCTCAGAAGGAACCATCCCTGCCAATATCTCGATCTTGGACTTCTAGCCTCCAGGACTATGAGATAATAAATTTCTGTTGTTTAAGCCACCCAGTTTGTGGTACATAGTTAGAGCAGCCCTAGCAAACCCAGCCACACGTACAGTACAGACGTTCATTTGGTAAAATGACAATAACCCACCTTTATTGAGTGAGGACCTGCGTACATGCCAGGCATTTCTGTAAATGCATTACCTGCTTCATCTCACTTATGCCTCATGACAACACTAGGAGGTAGATACTATTATTATCCCCATTTTACAGAGGATGAAACTGAGGCATGGAGGTTAAGCCAGCTGCCTGAGGTCACATAGGCTGTAAGTAGTCAGGTTTCAAACCCAGCACGCCTAGAGTCTGTCAAGCCCAAGCCCTAAGCTTCCACAATCCCTGTTTAATTCGGAGCACTGAGTGTTTGTGCAAAGGCTCTTGAAACCAATTTCACTGGATATTTCTGGAACAATTTCCAGCCGTTCTCAACTGGACAGTGTCATGTCAAGAGGTGTCCTGTTTTGCTTGGCTGCTTTAATTCCATTGGTCAAAACAAAAATCCAGGAGCCATACCACTTGGGTTTCCCTGAAAGAGCTGTGTGTGCCTCCAAGTCTGCAAATTGCCCACCCCCATTTCTCTACCAGATTTGAAGGGTGAAGGCGGTTGAGATACACATGTATATTTTAGCAGCAGCAGCAGCTTCAGGGATTGCTGCTGCGCATATAAGCAAGTCTGCTGGAAGGCAAATTGCAGCCATCTGACTTTGAAGAAACTTTAGTGCCGCTGAGCAGGCTGGGAATCCCAGGACTGCGATCACCTGACATGGCCCAGGACCCAAGGATTGTCCCTTTGTTACCAAATGTGGCCCCATGTGGCAGCGTGAGGCTGAGCCCCTTCCACTGCCTCCCCACCTCGGGCCTCACCAGGCAGTTTTCTCCCCCTGAGCTGCATGCTTTTGTTGGGGGCTCTGCAGAACCTGGCCCGCCTGCACTTCTCTGAGCTATTGGATTTAGAATCTGGGATTTTATTTCGATGCAGCCCTCATCCAAAGCCAGAAGTGGCTGAGCATCTCCAAGCCCTGGGGTGGTTGGATGGGCGGTCAGGAAAGGCACTGCTGCTAAACAATGTCCTGACCAGCAGCCCTGGCAGGCAGCAGGGAGCCACAACCCAGACAGCTTGTGGAAAGGATGGTGATCCGAGGCATGGGTGGAAGGCGGCAAGGAAAGGTGTGGGCCTTTTGGGGTCCCTTTGAGACATACAGAGGCATAGTATGATGGCCAGGTCAAGGGTGCTAGAACAGACACACCTACATTATCATACCGGCTCCCATATCAACTCCCTTTCCTATCTCTAAATTCTACCACATGTGTTTGCTTCATATGGTAATGCACACGAAGCATCTGGCCCAGGACATGGAACATTCTAGAAGTTTGATAGATGCACTTCCCTTTCCCCTTTTCTTTCTGGCATTTCCTCTATGACAGCAATATTTTAAGGGTGTTCTGGGGGTTCTATGTTATTTCAATTCAAGCAACATTTAGTAAGTGTCTTCCATAAGCAAAGCACAGAGCTTGGTACAGGGGATAAAGAAATGAACAACAGAGACCCTGATCTCCACTGTCACGTCACTCACTGGAGCCCTAGAGTTTCCAATGGGAAGCCGTAGCCAACTGGTCCAGCGAGCCCACATCCCACAAGGGTTATCTACTGTCCCAGTTTATCCAGGACTGAAGAAGTTCCTGGGGCATGGGGATAAAATCAGGAAGGTCCTGGGCAAATTGCAAGAGGAATTGTTGGTCACCCTAGTTCCAACACCCCAGCTCCCCATTCCCACACATACAGTTTAGGTAATCCACTTGGATCAGCTTAATTGTTTGTATCTCTTGTATATAATGAATTTCCAAGGAAGGTTTTGTCAGAAGAAATATTATTGTTGCCTAAAAGAAAAATGTCTTTTTTGACATCTTCACCTCCTTGCCCTATTCGATGAACCGTTTCTTTTGCAGACATTTTATTCATACCATGCACTCATGCACCAGACGTGACTCAATTGCTGGATAGGACACACATGCAGAGCTTCTCTCCATCTACAAAATGGGGTTATCAGTGCTGGCTTGAAATTCCCACCAAAGGAAGAGCTCACAACAATTTGAACTTGAAAATTACCCCTATAAATACAACTCAACCTGAAAGACGTGTCTTAGGACAGGAAGTCCCCTCAGCTTATCTATGTGCTTGAATGATTCCTTATTCCTTACTATTGAATGAAACCTTATTTGTGAGATTACAGAAGCCACAGTCTACCTTTGCGCCTGAGTGTATTCAAGCATCTTGCTCTGCAAGGGTATTACTAGGCATCTCCGTCATTCTAGGGATTCGGGCCAATGGTCCTCATTAAAGGATGCTCTAATTCCTTCCAAGACACTGATGCCCCTCTCAGCAAAAACATAGAGGCCCTGAGGCTCTCAGCATTCTTGCCTGTGTGGAGATGGTCTTTACCAAGGAAAAAGAAGTTCAGCATGGTGTGTTCCTCCAGCTCCTGGGATTCATTGCACTGCAGAAGTCAGGACAGCTTTGTACCAACCCCCAAATCTTTCCACCGGGTTTCTTTTCTGCCTTCTTCAGGAGCTCATGCTTTCTTAATAGTTGGTGAGGTTTCCTTGACACTGGCAGTGCCTAGGGACACGGAGTGCCCTTTAGGGAAGAATTCAGCCAAGAAGATAATAGATGCTAATGTCAGAAGGGGAGCCCTGGGGGGAAAGAATCTGGAGAGTGCTGCTTCTGTAATTTCCCCATGGAATTTCTATCTGCCCTTGCCAGGGAATGAACTCAGACAAATGAGTTTATTTATCCTCTTGAGTGACTACCAGAATGGAAGTGTCGCAGAGCAAAGGGGGATTTGGGGAGCAAACCACAATTAGTGATATTAGCCAGAACTTGGCACTTCCAAGATTTTCTTTTTTACTTTCACAGAATATGAATTGGGCTGCAGTGTGTTTCGACAAAGTAATTCCCTGAAGTCTGAGTCTTCCTTTCTGGATTTGCAGACTCTATCAAGGCATTTTTGTCAAGTCCCCAGATTTAAAATTATTGTTTGAGGCCAAATTCACACTTGTCACAGCAGAGACGTGTTCTTCATTCTAAGAGGAAAAGCCCCATTTTCTAGGGTTATTCTTAAAGAGGTTGTTGATAGTGGAGCCAACTGACTTCAGGAGGAAATAACTCCACCAATTAAAAAATGGGCAAAGGATCTGAATAGGCATTTCTCCAAAGAATATACACAAAGTGTTGATAAACATATGGAGAGATGCTCAACATCATTAGCCATCAGGGAAATGCAAATCAAAGCCACAGTGAGATGCCATTTCACATCTGCTAGGATGGCTGTAACAAAAAGGTCAGGTAATAACAAGCACTGTCAAGGATATGGAGAAGTTGGAACCCTTATGCATTGCTGGTGGAAATGGGAAATGTTGCAGCCACTTTGGAAAACAGTCTGGCAGTTCCTCAAAAGATTAAACGTAGAGTTACCATGCAGCCCAGAAATTCAAGAGGATTGCAAACATATATCCACACAAAAACTTGTATATAAATGTCCATAGCAGCATTATTCATAATAGCCAACAAGTGGAAACAACCCAACTGTCAATCAACTGATGAATAAACAAATTAAATGTGGTATATTCATATAATGGAATATTATTTGGCCATAAAAAATAATGGGTACTGATACGTCCTAGAACCTAGATTAACCCTGAAAACATTATGCTAAGTGAAAGAAGCCAGATATAGGAAACCACTTATTGTATGATTCCATTTATATAAAATGCCTAGAATAGGCAAATCCATAGAAACAGAAATTGATCAGTGATTGCCTAGGGCAGGGAGTAAGGAAGAGGGAGGAAGGAGGAAATGGGGGGGTGACTTTTAATAAGCAAGGGATTTCTTTGGGGTGATGAGAATGTTCTAAAATTACTGATTGTGGTAATGGCTGCACAATCCTGTGAATGTAACAAAAACCATTGTATGCTTTAAGTAGATGAATTGTATGGCATTTAAATTATACCTCTATAAAGTAATTGTTTAAGAAAGGAAGTGAAAAGGAAGGAATTGACTCTTGAACTGACTGCAGAGGACCAAGTGGTAGTCACCAAGGTGAAGGGCGAAGAGCAGAGCCTCTCAGCATCAGCCTGTGCAAAGGCCCTGTGGCAGGAGAAAGCATGATAAGTTCAGGGTTCTGAAAAGAAGCCAGTGGGGCTGAAACCCAGAAAGTAATGGAGAACAGAGAGTGACAGGAGGTTGGACAGCAAGATTCTAGAGGACTTTGCAGGCCAGGGAAGAGAGTTTTGTCTTTACCCTCAGGTCACAGACAACTGTTACAGGAAATGACCATCAGATTTACTTTATGATCAGATGGACTGAGCTGCAATTTGGAGAATGGATTGGAGAGAAGGTAGAGAGGAAAGTGAAGTACCACTGGCAGATCATGGAGCAATTCAGGCAGCGATGACAAATAGCACCCAGGAGTGTTTGGTCATCACAGGCACCTTGAGAAGTAAGCACATCAGCAGTTACCATCTTCATTTGACACATGAAAAAGTGGTTGTATATGGGGTCCTTCAGCAGCAAATTATAACAGAGATGGCTGTCTCCATTTTACCCTTAATGGAAACAGGAAATCCTGCCCCTGCCCCCACCCCCGAAAAAAACAGATCTCTTTTGGCTCTTGACTGGTGCCAGGTTGGCACTTTTCTCCTCTTGGGTTTGCTGAAAGTAAATGTCACAATGCCAAATACTCAACTGTGCACCCAGGAGACACAAATCTCTATTGGAATCCCAGCTCCCCCGCTGGTGAACTGTGGCCTTAACCTCTCTATGCCTCAGGCTCCCAGTCAGTGAAATGTTGATTAGAATAGTACATAGCTCAGGGGATTGTTGAGATAATTAAGTAAAACAATTCCCATAAAGAACTTATGACAGAGCCTGGTATATGTCAAGCGCCCAATAAATGTTGGCCGTTATTATAATTTTTACAATTGTTATTACTTTGAACAAAATGCAGACATACAACAGCCGGCTACTTCTCCCATCCCAGCATCTGGTGTCTTCAGCATTTCACTGGCACCTCTCAAAGCAAAACTCTTTTCTTGCATCTCCTGTGCAGCAACCAACAGTCCAATATCTGGCCCTGAGAACTGACCAAGACAGAGGCCCAAGAGGCTGGTGCTCCAATGGCCAGGTGACACATGGATCTAAAGTCCCTGAACCAGCAGTATTTGTCCTTTCTGCACCGTTGCATTGTCCCTGTTGCATTCCTGTGGAAGTAGAAGGCTCCCTCTCAGAATGACCACTGACCACTTCATTCAAGCCCATGCATGAGACCAGAGCCAGCTTCCTGGGTGTGCAACCTGTGTAGTTGCCTAGAACCCTGCGCTCAGAAGGGCCCCATGCTTTGGTCAATGTGCTTCTCTTGCCATCTTGAAATTCTTAGTAATTTTTGAACAAGGGGCCCTCCCAGCTTTTTTGTTTTGCACTGGGCCCTGCAAATTGTATCATTATAGTGTGGCCCTATTGCTCCTCCAACTGCTAACACCCACAGGGAGTAGTGGTGGTAGGGGAGATCAGCTATTAGCTGATTTAAATTCAGCAAGGGAACCAGGTCACAGGCTATGACTGTGGGTATATGCCTGCCTTCTAAGCAAGCATGGGAGGTAGTGGTTAAGATTCAAGTAGCCATATTAAGAGGCGAAAGGGGCTCAGGAACCATAATCTTGTTTCTCTCTCTCTCTCTCCACCCCTCTCCCTCCCTCCTTCTTACTGTTTAGTGCCCCAGCATCTCTTCAGCCTAGGAACTAGGACCACGTCTGTATTCCTGTCCTAGGGCTGCCATAACAAAGTACAACAGACTGGGTGGCTTAAACAAATGAAATTTGTTATCTCACACTTCTGGAGTATGGAAGTCCAAGATCAAGGTGTCAGCAGGGTTGGTTTCCTATGAGGCCTCTCTCCTTGGCTTGTAGGTCACTGTCTTCTCCCTCTGTCTACACACTTGCTCTGTGTGTATCTGTGTCCGTATCTCCTCTTCTTATAAGAACACCAGTTATATCAGCACCCACCCTAATGGCCTTATTTTAACTTAATTACCTCTTTAAAAACCCTATCTCCAAATAAGGTCACTTTCTGAGATAACGGGGGCTAAGACTTCAAAATGTGAATTTGGGGGTGTGATGGTTAATTAATGTGTCAACTTGACTGGATCATGGGCTGCACAGATATTTGGCTAAACGTTATTTCTAGGAGTGCCTGTGTGGGTATTTCCAGATGAAATTAGCTTTTGAATCAGTGGACTCAGTAAATTGATTTTCACTCTCCAATGTGAGTGGGCATCATCCAATCTGTTGAGGGCCAGTATAGAACAAAGGACAGAGGATGGAAGAATCTGACACCCCCAACCTGACTGACTGAGCTGGGCCATCTGTCTTCTCCTACCCTCAGCTCCCCTGATTCTTAGGGCCTCAGATTCACACTGAATTACACCACCAGCTCCCCTGGGATGATGGGACTTTGCAACTTCCATAACATTTCATGAACTAATTCCTTATAATAAACCTCTTCCTGTGTATATATCTAGGAAGAGCCTATTTGTTCTAGAGAACCCTGACTAGTACAGGGGAGGACACAGTTCAGCCCATGGCAATGTCCTTGGAGACAACTGCTTCTTACAAAGGGAGTGGGGGGCTTCCCTGGTGGCGCAGTGGTTGAGAGTCCACCTGCCGATGCAGGGGACGTGGGTTCGTGCCCTGGTCCGGGAAGATCCCACATGCCGCGGAGCGTCTGGGCCCGTGAGCCATGGCCGCTGAGCCTGCACGTCCGGAGCCTGTGGTCCGCAACGGGAGAGGCCACAACAGTGAGAGGCCCGCGTACCGCAAGGAAAAAAAAAAAAAAAGCGAGTGGGGATGGCGCCATCTCAGGACGTTGAGATGGTAAATGCCATGTCTGCGTGTGTGTGTGTGTGTGTGTGTGTGTATTGATACAAGTATTCACACAAAGGCTTTGCTTTCAGCCTCTGAAACAGGACTCATAGGCCCACATTAAATCCAGATTATCTGCTCTGCTCACCCACCACTAGGCTTTTGCATGTAGGACTAAGAACATAGACCAAAAAAAAAAAAAAAAGAATAAAGAAAGAAAGAAAAAACAGGTTCTGCAATCCCAGTTCTAACTTTTCACATCTGTAAGATGGAGGTACTTTCTACAACTGCCACAAGGATTCAGTTAGATAACCCACGTAAAGAACTTAGCACAGTAGCATTCAGTAACTAATAACCATTATTAAATACCATCTGCAGCTTTCATGTAGTACTGGTAGCCTATTCATTCAGTCTTGAAATTATGGGTAAATAATCCCTCAAAAGCCATGCAGTTTCCAGAACAAGTTTTAATCTTACTTTTTGGATCAACCAGGGCCCCTAGATCGGCATTTCTGGAGAACCCAAATCCTTGATGTAACAGAATTTACCTGATTTTCTCACTGAGGATCTTGGGACTGTAACTCATTACTTGAATTCTCTTTATATTAGTCTTGATTTTTCAGTCTTCCAATTTGTGGATCTGTGGTTATTTCCATAATCTTGTCTGTTCATTTTTATGTGTATTGTGCTAATGGATTTTAACTGCTCTTTAGTGTGTGTGGGGAGAGGAAATTACTCCTCCTAAGAAACCGTATATGAATTGAGGGAAAATTTAATCTGATGGGGGGGGAAGAGTAATTGGAATATGATTAAGTTTTATATATACTAATATTTTTATTAGTGTTTGCAAATCCAGTTAATGACTTAGAAAGTGAGTGAGAGTTTCATGCTCTCCAGGTGAGCCTGTGATGACAGGAGCTGTGGGGAAGGGAGACCCACTGACCGTGGAACTTTTGGAGACGTTTGGTTCCATAACCCTGACCCAGGCTTACGATCTGTGATAGACACGGTGGGCTTGTTCACCCAACACCCATACCCACTCTGGGCTCCGTCCCCACTTGCCTTTCTCTATGATCCTTTTCCCATCCTGCATTGCAGCCAGAGGAAGTCATGTGACACCATTCTGACCAATGAGGACTAAGCAGAGATCTGTGGGTGATGATAACAGAAAACATTTTCACTTCTGGATAAAAATAAACAGAAAAGGGCTTCCCTGGTGGCGCAGTGGTTGAGAGTCCACCTGCCGATGCAGGGGACACGGGTTCGTGCCCCGGTCCAGGAGGATCCCACATGCCGTGGAGCGGCTGGGCCCGTGAGCCATGGCCGCTGAGCCTGCGCGTCTGGAGCCTGTGCTCTGCAATGGGAGAGGCCACAACAGTGAGAGGCCCATGTACCGCAAAAAAAAGAAAGAAACAGAAAATGCTGGCACCACCAATCCCTCTCATTTCACCCTTAACCTTGAGTACAGATCTCATGTCTGGAGCTGCAGGAGTCATCTTGCGGCCATAAGGCAACAGGCTAACGGTGAAGATGGCAGAATGGGAAGACAAAAGAGACACAGTCCTTGAGCAGTTAAGCCAACTCTGAAGTCCTCCTCACATGAGAAACTTAACCCTGATCTATGGAAGCCACCATTGGCAGGTTTTCCAAGATGTGCAGTTACATGCATTCCCAATGGACTTTAATTCAGTGGACATCCTCAATGCCTTACAGAGTACTTTGCAGGGAAAGTTTCTAAAAACATAATCCAGAGAAACCCCTGGACTAGGGTTTGGGTGGCCTCAAGGGGAGTAGCTTGGGCAGATAATCACGTGGGCTCAGCTCAAACAGAAGTGGTCGTACTTCCACAGTGAGATAGCAACAAAAACAAAAAAGATGGGGCTGGGATGAGATGAGGGAGAATTAGGAAGTAGAGTCCAGAATGACTGCAAAAATAGTACCTTTTCTGTAGAGAGTCTCCAGTGCTAGAGCAAAGAATGGGATACATCGTTTCTGCGGATGCTGTTTGTATGTGTCGTCTTGCCCGCTGACATTGCTCCGGGCTGTCCTTTCACAGGAGCAATAAAATCAAGCCACGTGCACTTCACTTTGCAGTTTGCACAGCGTTTTAGCATTTCTTTTGTCCTCTGATCAGTCCAGTTGTTTTGCATTGTAGCAGTGTTCGGGGGCAGAGGACACAGGGAGGAGATAGACGGGCTGAGATGCCGGGGGGCACCCCAAGGAGGGGCCTCGTGAAAAATTGCCCACATGGCCAAGGACTCCTCTGTTTGGGGTCCCTTCTGGGGCTTTGGTTCAGTAACCATGAAGGCTGGGAGGTGGAGCTGAGAGATCAGGGGGTAGGCAGAGTCTCCAAGGGCCGATGCAGGCTGGCAGGGATGATCAATACCCAGTGAGTAAAGGCAGGTGCAGAGCTAATGTGCAGCCTCCCTGTGGACATCTGACTTTCCAGAAGCCACCTGCCAGGCTGGCCGAGCTCACCTCCCCTGCAGAGGTGCAGAGGCGAGGATGGCAGGTTCTGGGTGATAAATGGGCTCCTGCCTCGCCACCTTTCCTCTTCTCTTTGTGTGTCTGTGCATGAGGGGCCTCATTTCTCATGTCAGCTGCTGGCTTAGGCTGATGGATGAGCTGGAATGCTGCTGCTTCCTCCGTGCACCTGTTTCCTCCAGTCCCCACCCCCATCCCCACGACCATGGCGGACGCTGCAGCCTCAGCTTTCACTCCAGCAAATGTGAAGATTCTGGGTAGAACTGAGGGCAGCCTGGCCACGCCTGAAGAATACCACGGGGGTGCGCGTTGTATCATTTAGGCAGGCTGAACAGGTCCTGGAGATCCCACTGAGCAATGCTGGCAGGGCGGGGCTGGGGAGGTGATGGCTGAACTAACACTCGTGAGAACTGGTTGTGAGACAGGAACTGTGCAGCCTCGTTGTCTCTTTAAGTCTCACACGACCCTGGCAGTGTTGCTCCCTTTTTGCAGAGAAACTGAGTCTCAAACCAATATCACTTATATGAGTAGCTGACACAGCTGCTAAGTGGAACAGCCAGAATTTAAGCCCACTTCTCTAGCCCCAAAGGCTGCTGAGGAGTAGATTAAGTGTCCATGAAATACCCCTTCAAATCTGAGATTCTGTGTTCCAGGGCCACCATGGATGACACGAACTACTAAAGCATTGAATGATGCGTCAACATTTGGCATCTTCCCTCAGCTCCAAGAACTCCATCTCTAGTTTTTTCCCTTTCTTCTTGTTCTTATACCCTCCTCCTCTCATTCGTCATCAACTCCTTTTTTTTTCTTCCTTTAAGGAAGTTCAGAATCTCTATAAATTAAGTTTGAATCCCTTGCTGACACTGTTGGTTGGGGTCTTGCCACCGGCTCATGAAACCATTTGGAAGATAGAGATATTGTCCCTTTTCCTCGTCTTTGTCAAGATTATCCCAAGTCCTTGATCTTGGTCTATTGTTCTTCATACTAAGCTCTTCTGTGCCATTCGATTTTCTTGAGTGTGTTTTATGTTTCTAAGAAGCAACAAAGATGCACAGAGTAAAATGGTCCCAGATTAAACCATGGACTAACCTTGCCGGAGTCATCAAGCTCATAGGTCAACATCTCCTTACAGCCCCCAAACAGCTGGTGTCAGCATGCCCCCTCTCCGAGTGTGGCATCTTGACTCTCCCTACACAGCTTCAGTGTCTCTAAGGAGGTGATAAGCCTTTGGGAAAGTCCTCAGGGTTGAAAATAGCCATAAGCAAGTCCATTGTCCATCTCTACCTGGAGATGCCCCCATGAGGTTCTCTCTCCCAACAGACCAATAAGATAACAGTGGAAGTGAACTGCATTGCATATTCACTCTGTGGTAGAAAGGGTTCTAAGTGTATTGCGTGAATTATCTTCACCATAAACTGATGAGGAGTGCTACCATAATCACCACCTACAGGTGAGAAAACCAAGGCTCAGAGACGTGAAATAACTTGGCCTTGGTCACACAGCTAGTAGGTGGCAGAGCCAGAAGAACGTAGGCAATTTGAGCCCAGAGCCCACTTGCTTAACCACCCGGCAAGTTTGTTTTGTGCCTGTATGTCATCAGTGCATCTTGAACGCAGAAGCATCCACCACAGCAGGTCCCTGTGCATCGTGAGGGAGTGTGATTGACTTGTCTTCCTCTGCTCTCCATAGAAAGGTCCTTGGGCTCAGGGTTCTCTCCAAGACACTGAAATCCCCTTGTAGATACACCACAATTGCAATGGAACTAACAGTTTCTGGCATGGTTGGCACCTGCCTTGTGCCAAGCACAGGGCCAGGCCCTGCAGATAGTTATTTTGTTTAAAGCTCATGGCATCCTTACAAGCTGCTGTTCTCCCATTTCACAGATGAGGCCACTGAGGAGCAGAGAGGTTTTATAACTCACCCAAGGCCAGGCAGCTGGTAAGAAAAGGACCTGGAATTCACACCCAGATTTGTCTGACTCCATCTGACAGGTGGAATGGGGATCTTATCAGAGAAACTGTCCAAGCCTAGGACATTTCTGGAAAATCAGGCCAAGTAGATTCTAATGCTATTAATATGAAATACCTAACCTTCCGGTACTTCTGTATATTTCACCCATAAGTACTTTATGTGGCACCTATCTGTGGGAATAGCTTCCACACCAACCCCAAAGTGCCTATAGGTCGTAGACGGCCGTCTGTCCCCACCTGGTTCAGGCCTTCCTTTAAGAGCCCTGGACACAGAGACTCCCCGTGCATGTGACCACATTTGATGTGATAGAAAGAAATGAGGCTCTGGAGTCAGACAGACTCAATCACCTTCCAGCTGTGTGACCTGTGGCAAGGTACTTAACCTCTCTGAGCCCCGGTTTCCTCATCTACCAAATGAGGATAATGACACTTAACTCAAAGTGTGGTTGAGGAGGTAGAGAACGTAATTATACATCTTATTGCAGCCACAAAGCTGTGGCCCTCAGGTTCCACTGACCTCCCCACCCCCCAACCCCTGTGTCAGACACACTGGCCTTCAATCATTTTTATTCAGTTACTCAAAGGTACAGTTGTTTTTCCTGCTCAAAGACCTTTCCATATGCTGTCTCTTCTGCCCATACTGTGCCAAAAACACAGACCCTCCCAGCTTCTCCCCTGCCAAACACATGCATGCACATACATATACATATATATATATATGCGCACACAGACACACAGAGACCCAGAAACACACACACACCACAGAGTGACAGAGAGACACACATGCACATAGGCACAAACTCATGCATGTAGATACAGGAGGCACACACACATTACCTGGTTAATCCCTGCACATTCTTTAAGTCTCAGCTCACTTTCTCAGGGAATCCTTGGTTAAACCATCGCAAAGAACCACATTCCTTCCGTTCATTGTGTTTATTTTTGCACTGACTCCCTCCCCGAATCACAGGGCACTGCCTGCCCCTCTTCTGTGGGTAGGAACAACATCTGTGTCTGCTCACCACCTCAGATCGCACAGGTTGGAATCCTGACTCCACTACGTACCGTCTGTGTAACCTTTGGCGAGTTCACTGCTCTGTGCCTCAGTTTCTCCATATGTAAGATGTAAAATAATAGCACGTACCCCATTGAGTTGTTGTAGGGATTAAATGAGTTACTACAGTGACGGCACTTAAAGCAGAGCCAGCCTTAGAGGAAATACTAGGTGAGGGTCAGCTATCATTATTTGATGAATGAATGAAAGTCTGGCATAGAGAGGACACTGACTAGATGGTAGTAACAGCTAATGTTATTACTATCACTGCATGTGGGTCAGCTTTTCGGGGAAGTGCTGTAGTGGTGGGTCAGTGTGTTACTTGCTGGTCATTTTAGCTCCTCAGTAGAGAGGCCTAGGCATGCAGTGGGCAAGAGGTTAGGATTCTGCCTCAGCCTGTCTGGGTCTAAGCCCCATGTCCATAATCCTGTGCAGCCAATGCTTTAATCTCTGCAAGCCTCGGTGCATTCCCCATAGACTTGTGAGTTCCGATTAAGGTAACACCTGTACATGACCAGCTCAGCTCCTGTGCCTTGCTCATGGTCCACACTCAGAGAATGTACCCCCCCACCAATTTTTGTTAATAACCATGGGCTGTTACCTTGTTCTGGCCAGACATACAAAATTATACTCCTTGGAAATAATGTGGGACTGGGTTTTTGCATTTCATTCTCAGAAGATGAGCTGTGTCGTTGTGAACAAAGAACAGCACAGTTGTGTGTGTGGGTGTGTGTATATGTGTATGTGTGTTCGTGTGTATGTATGTGTGTGGCATGCCATGCCATGTTGAAATTATCCAGAAGCAAAAGCCCTTGGCTTAGTTCCATATCAATTAACAATGATTTCAGCTGCAAGAAACAGAAAACCTGACTCCTGGGGCTCACATAGAAGGGCTTACATTTCTCTCTCAAGGAGTCAGAAGGTGGGCAGATGCCAGCAGAGTTCTCTGTCTCCTCCATGTCAGGGCCAGCATCCCTGTAGTCCTCTAGATCTTTCCTCGGATTGTTGCTTCTGTTAAAAGATAAGTGCTGTGCTGAGTTCAGGCATCAAGTTTACATCAAGCTAGAAAAATGGAGTAAGGGTGGCATGAGTGGGTCCACCCTTTCCTGTCAGAAAAGCAAACACAAATTTCCATTGGTGTCTCATTAGCCACAACTGTATGGCATGGGAGGACAGTTTGGGAGACCCACCTGTGCTGCTGGGGACGCAGGTGGCTCCCTCTCCCCACAGTGGTCCTTAACATCCCCACCTCCACACCCAGCGGCAACCCTGATGACAAATGCTGTTCTCTGGCACCATCTGCCCTATGGGGAGCTCTGTCGACCCACCACTCCCCTGCCCCCCAACATTAGCTACAACTTCATCTCCCCACGTTCACTCTTACTCACTGGAAAACAGAGTAAGAGGAATGGCCTTGAATTTGCTTAAATTTACATTAAAAATGTAAGTCTGGTACAAACATCAGACTTTATGATGAGTAACAAATTACCGAAGACACCTCACTGGGTTGTGACATGGAGGATGAGAATAGCAGGTGGAAATGGCCAAAACACAGGAGAAATCAGTTTAAAATAAGTAAAATTTGCTCTGTCTTAAAAAGGGTCATTTTAAATAATCTTCCATGTAAATAGTCCAAAAATCAGCCCAAATACCACAGGGCCCGTGTCACTCATTGAATTGCCTCTGTGTTCCTCTGTCTTCTCTCCAATGCAACTCAAGATGGTGTGTATATAAAGACCCATCAGAACATGTTGAAAATGGAAGATATTCCTTTGATTTACATTTCAGGGAATGCAGTTCTTTTTCTTTATGAGTTTAGATTTATGAACTACCTCTCTTCCCTCCCCCAACACACATGCATTATTTTAATGTTCTTTTGATATATATCTCTGCACGTTCTCCATTTCTCTTATTTTCATTTAATTACTCCACGGATTATTTTTAGTTTTCAGACCAAAATTTGGGAAAGGAATAAAAGCACAGCTGGCACATGAAGCCCATGGTATCCGCTTGCTGCTGTTTCTCTGTACATACCTCCAAGTCTTTGGAAGTGGGTGGAGGCGGGGATCAAGTCCCCCTTGCTTTGTTAAATGTGAACAGTGGTTCTCAACCATGGTGGGAGGTGTTTGTATGTAACTGGTTACTAATCTTAGAGTTTACAAATGATTTACTCTTTTCCTTTTCAATAAGCTGCAGCAAATTCAAGATTTTTAGTAAGGGCAGGGGTGGCCTTCTGGTGGTGAGCAAGATGCTGAGCATAAGGAAAAACGTGTTTTACCTGCACCAAAAAGAGAGCGAGGCTGTTGTTGATACAATGTGATTAGTTGGGGTGGTTAAAAGTATCCATCCAGGGCTTCCCTGGTGGCGCAGTGGCTGAGAGTCTGCCTGCCGATGCAGGGGACATGCGTTCGTGCCCCGGTCTGGGAAGATCCCACATGCTGAGGAGCAGCTGGGCCCGTGAGCCATGGTCGCTGAGCCTGCGCGTCCGGAGCCTGTGCTCCGCAACGGGAGAGGCCACGACAGTGAGAGGCCCGCGTACCACACACACACACACAAAAGTATCCATCCATTCAACAATTGTTTACTGAGCTACTATTGTGTGCCAAGCCCTGTCTTCAGTTTAGAGCATACAACAGGGAAAATGTCAACATCATCCCTGCTTTCTTGGAGTTTACAACCTGGTGAGGGAAATAGGCAAGAAATGAGACAAATAGAATTATGAGACTGTGGGAAAGCATTGCATTTCATCAGTCATTGCTGAAACAAAGCTGCATCACAAACCACTCCAAAAGCCCAGGGGCTTATTTCTCATTCACAATCTGATGGGAAGCTGTGGTTCTGCTGGTCTCAGCAGGGCTTGGCCTCAGGCTGCGCCCTCAGCCTCTCACCCTCCTCGGCTCAGCGGCACCTCGCGTGCATTCTTCTCATGGTGAATAACAGGAGTTCAAGAGGGCAGACCTGGCCTTCTGAACAATTTAAAACTTCTCCTCAGATCACGTTTGCTGAAATCCCTTAACCAAAACAAGTCACGTGGCCAAGCCCCAAGTCAGCAGGGCAGGGCAGATTCAGGAATAGGAGAGGAAATACCGGCCAAACAGTAATGGCGTTTATCACGAGAGTTAAGAAGGAAATAATGGTGGTGGGAGTGAGAAGGCTGTTCTGTGTAACATGGTTAAGAAAGACCTCTCTGGGGGCTTCCCTGGTGGCGCAGTGGTTGAGAGTCCGCCTGCCGATGCAGGGGACACAGGTTCGTGCCCCGGTCTGGGAAGATCCCACATGCCGCGGAGCGGCTGGGCCCGTGAGCCGTGGCCGCTGAGCCTGTGCGTCCAGAGCCTGTGCTCCGCAACGGGAGAGGCCACGACAGTGAGAGGCCCGCATACCAAAAAAAAAAAAAAAGAAAGAAAGAAAGAAAGAAAGACCTCTCTGGGGAGAGTTGGGGGACAGTGGAGCTGAAAAACTATCCATCCTGTGAAAAGGAGAGAGTGGTGTCCTTGGTAGAGACACCCACAAATGCAAGGGTCCAGAGGCAGGAGGTGCTTGGAGTGTGGTGGGCAAGGGGGAGAGTGGGCTGTGGAAGAAGTGGATACATAACCTAGGATAGGATCCTATAGGGATTAAGACTTGGGGTTTTATTCCAAGTTTGATGGCCAACCACTGAAGAATTTTAGGCAGCAGAATGATGTAATCTGATTTGTATTTTCAAAAGGTCCCTGTAGCGTCACCGAGGAACATAGGTTAGAGATGATGACTTTGACTAAGATGGCAGACGTTTCAATAGCCATGTATGTAAAAGGTTCAATTGCGAGATATTGCAACACTTTTCTTGAGAAACCAAAAAGTCTTTCTCTCCCACAAATTTGTTTGGCATTTCATAAAATCTGAATACATCCCTGGGGGACATCCCACCTGTGAACACCATCCTCTCGTGAAACGAGGGAAGATGGAGGTGGAGAGTCTTTTTTTAACCTGAATGTGAAGGTATAGGCCTTGCTGGAGACCCACCCTGCATTCTGCAAGCTTGTGGCTCCCAGAACCTTGGAAAAGAAGCCACGTTTACACTAATGTCAGACTCAGCCTTGGGGAGGGTTGATAAAATCCACACGTTGGGACACTGAAGACTTCACCAAGAGAATTCATGGAAATGTCTTAGACAGAAAGCTTAGCCTCTGTCCAGTGAGCCCAGGAGGTTATGCACCTGAACCACAGGTCATTTACACAGGGTTCCATCCAGGAGATTAAGGATGGCCGAATGCACGCTTCTCATAATTCACATATCCTGTTGTGTTTGCTGTACCCGCTGCATGGAGAAGCAATGTCAGTGGAATCTACAAGCCAGAAGCAGTGGAGGAGGGTTCCATCCTGAGTGTCCACTGCCCAAGAGTGCTGAGAGCTGTGCCTCTCGTCTTCAGACCTGCCCACTTCTTACTCCAGACCCATCAGCTTGGGAAAAATATACACAGGTTTTCATCACGGGTTTGATTTTGGCCACTCTCACACCAACCCTCCAGGGTTGTGTAGACACACCCCCTCAGAGTGACCCTGAGCTGGGCACTGCAGGGATCTATCTGTTCTCGTGACTCATATCAGGCTCGGAGCCCCCTCTTTACTCCTGACAAGGCTGCTCTTCCTGTTGGGAGACTTGGCTTGATGCTTACAGCCCTGTCAGCAGATGAAGCAAGACATATGCCAGCAGCAGGAAGCATGCATTAAACACAGAGACCTCTTCAGATCACGATTGTATGGGCCCATTCTACATAGAAGACACTTGGCAGGCCTTCACAGGAACCAGGTCCCAGACATGAAGAATTAATCAAGTGTGACACAGTCCTTGCTTTCCAAGGCTGGCCCCTTCTTATCTTCTGGGTCTCATCCCAGATGTCACCTCTGCCAGGAGGCCTTCCTTGATTACTCTGCCAAAGTCAGGACCCCTGTGTCACTTCCTATCATACCACCTTATTTTCCCTTTATGGCACTTACAATAATCTTACTTCTTTGTATATTTGTGTTTTATCCGTCTCTCCCAATTAGACTGTAAGCTTTGGGAGGACTGAGATCTCCTCCTTCACTGTATCCTGCTACCTAGTACAGGATTTGGCACTTGGACATTTGATGGATATACGAATAAATGAATGAAAAAATGGGAGATGCACAGAGGATGACAAGGACCATTCTTTATTGATAATATCTTTCCATATTTTAGAACTGACAGACTTCCCCTGAAACTTTTCCAACTACGTGCTGTGGTTGAAATGCCTGACAAGTTTGGGAGCTGAAGTGCCTTGAGTCACAGCAAAGAGTTGGAAGGAGCAGACAGATCTATAATGAAGTTGTCACTTATTCTCAAAGCAATGCAGACCATAATGTGGAAGCAGGTATGGCATCTCCCATCTTGCACCAGGAAGGACTTGAGAAAGTGAGCTGAGATCAACAGGCAAGCGAATGGAGGTTCATGAACATTTAATAAAAATCCCAGAGAAGAGTCAGGACATATAGTTGTGACGCTGAAACAGATACATCTGCCCAGAGGTTGAGTGGATGAGATTGTTAACATTAAGAAAACTGTATGACTAAAGATGAGGCCCGGGCTTCCCTGGTGGTGCAATGGTTGAGAGTCTGCCTGCCAATGCAGGGGACACGGGTTCGTGCCCCAGTCCGGTAAGATCCCACATGCCGCGGAGCGGCTGGGCCCGTGAGCCATGGCCGCTGAGCCTGCGCATCCGGAGCCTGTGCTCCGCAACGGGAGAGGCCACAACAGTGAGAGGCCCACGTACTGCAAAAAAAAAAAAAGATTAAGCCCCTCTAACAAGAATGGTTTAGTTGATCACTCCTGTTGATGTCATGAAATTATATGCCAAATATACATACAAGTGTCCACATACAGTTACCTAGGAAGAGGATCATAATTTTCTCAAAAGAGTCTATGATCTCCAAAAGAGGTTAAAGACTGCTACTCATAGGTCATTTGTGGAGAAGATTATATAGATCATAAGTTTATAGAAACTAGAGGTGAAAATATTTTGTCTTGCGTCTTGGTCACCAAAAGTCACGCCTCCCTTTGCCTTTCCAGTCGTAGAGAACAGCCTGAGTTGGAAGGAGGGCGGTTAGACGGGGTTCAGTATCAGTTATGAACATGTTGGGGTTATGAGAGTGGTGTGGAAAAGTAGAGCATGACAGTAGTTTATGGCATTTTTATGGATATCTTCACCAGATGTCTTGGCCCTCCACATCCCATCTTGGTTTAGCGCTTTGAAGTACATTTGCCTCCAGGTTATAGACTAGGATTCTAAGGACCATATTCCTGCTTGGTGTTTTCAATGATCAAACAAAGAAGCCAAAGGAAGTAGATGTCACTGTTTCGCAAAGTGTGGTCCATGGGCTATCATCTGGGATACTTGTTAGAGATGCAAATCTCTGAGCTCAAGCTCAGACCCACTAAATCAGAGTCTGTAAAGATGGGGTACAGGAGTCTATACTTTTAAGAGGCTCCCCGCATCATTCTGATGCACAAGAAAATGTAAACCTTGGTCGTAGTAGGAGCTCTCGAATGTTCTCCAGGTTGACTCCAGAGTGAACAAAGCCTGCCTTTGCATGTGTTCTTCTCCCTTCCTGTTGATGCCTATCCAATTCTGTCCGTCCTTCGAAACTATCTCATTGCCCATTGCGTCCAAGAAGCCTTTTTCAGCTTTCAGACTTCTCTAGCTTTCAATGGCTTTTTTTTTTTTTCATGAATGCAGCACCCAGAATTCTTGCCTTCTGCTCTTTTCCATGTGTGTGACTCCGGTCTCCTCAATTCCATTATAAGCAATGGGCTCCTCAAAGGCTGCTTTGCACTCTATTCAGTGCCTCATTTATCTCTAGGGGCAAGAGGGATGTTCAAAAACAACGCTTCCTGCAGAGTATACCTGACTCTCAGAATGTTAGCAAGCCTGTTTTAGACTCTACAAAACAGAAACCAACTAATTTCCCAACTTCAAGTACTGATGGTGTGTATGTCTTGCCATCTGGAAATCCCAGTCTCCTCCTGCTTTTGGTTTCCCAAGCCTGCCCTTCCTATTGGTATTTCCTTTTGAAGTGGTAGGAGATGGACCCAGAAGAACTTGAGTTACATTCTTCAGTGCAAAGAGTTGGTGCAAGAAACTGGCTGGCCACAGCAGTATGCAAAGAAGCTCAAAGAGTTTCACCTACCCATGTTTGCTTTCATCCAACACCTCAACTGGATGCTTTTCTTTGAGGTTCAAAGGCTTCAAGAAAAGGGTGTTGAGCTCAGCACCCCCCAAGGACCTGGTCAGGACCTTGAAAAAAAATCTGACAGTGGCTCAGGCCAAACTATGCACAGGATGGCTGCACATCTTTGTGCTTTTCACCCTTGATTTCCATCTCATGAGACCTGAGTATCTTCAATGTGCTTCAGTGAGCATCTGGAATTTTGGAAGCTTGCTAAAATCACATTCCATTCTGAGAAAGTTTGGTCATTCCCCAGCGTCATGTCAAACCTTGCTATTTTTCTTTTAGAGGTCACCCATAAGGAACTGGACAATGGATTCATTTCAGTGCATTTCCAGTGATCCAGCAGGCTTCTGAAACCAGCGGACTTTAAATATATTCCCAAGGGTACATCTGAGATTTATAAAACCATTCAAAATCTCTTTCTTAGTGCATGGGGCATTACCACACTAGAGTCTTAATGCATGACATAATTTACTTTTGCCTTTTCCCTTCATTCTTGAACAGTTGGCCTGGTAGCTGCTCCTGGAACTCATAACAGAGATGTCAAGTGTGGAAGCTGATGAAGTCCCAGGACCGTGTCGTCTTTCAACAGAACATTCAAAATTATTTTTGGAAGCCTTAAGAAGCACTATTGCTCTGCAGCCAAAGCTTGTTCTTTTTAAATAAGAAGATAGAGCTATGAGCCTCTGAAAGAAGGATTAGCATTAAAAAATTAATAATACATATAACGTGGCTCTTCTCTTTTTCTACATATTCACACAGCCCTATGTTTAAAAAAGGATATACGTCTACCACATTTTCATTAGCCTGTGTCAGCTAAGGTTTTACAACTTGGATTGGATTGAGTACTTCCTCACTAGAAAATAGCCAGCTGAGGAAAAGACTACAATAATCTACAAGTACAATAAGGTACAACTAGTGAAATCCATGTTGGGACCAGAATCTTCTTCCACAGTTTGGGAAACAAAATACAAGCCATGATGTCAAAATCATTGAAGCAATTTATACCTTGGCATTTAGGGATATTTTAGAGGGTCCGACAACTCCCTGAAATTGAATGCAAAACTGCAAATGTGTGTGTAAACTTGAGTTTTAATGGGGAAAGGGTCTAACTCTCATTCGATTCTCAAAGGGATCTGTGACCCCAGAAAAGGTTGAAAAAGCTGCATTCAAGATCAAGTGTGCCTGTTTGCTGAACCTAAAAGCAGGCTGCATCACATGTCAAAACAATATTAATTCTGAAGACAGTGGAGGAAAATATCTGCAATCAAGATTACTCCAGATCATGTAGGGGATCCAGTTGTCTGCCTGGAGAATGATATAAGGGACAGGAGTTGGCTTTTCTACTTTTTTTAAATTGATGACAATTTCAATGAACACTTGGGTGGCAAGGTCTCTGCTAGGAATCAGAATTCCAAACATGAATTGGCCCCAGCTCTGTCTTTAATGGGCCCACAATATACAGTGAGAGGCCAGGCAATCCCCTCTGTTTCTAAAATTATGGTTCATGTATCTTTGCTCTGCTGTAGGAAAAATCCGACAGAAGCAGCGTAGGTTCAGCAGCAAGGAGCTCCTGTGTTAATGAGTTGTAGTATAGATGCTCTTGCTGTTTTGGGGAAATCCCATGAGAGTTCAGAAAATAGGCGACCTCTCCCTCCCTCTGGAAAACACACTCATCTTGCCTGTCTGCTCACTGCTCCTCCCTGTCAGGGGTGGGAACATAACAATTTCTGTTTCAAGAGATTAAATTGCTTGGCTGACTGTCATGGCCCTGGGTGGGACGAAAGCAGACATGGTTAATGGAATGTGTAGCTGCATTTTTTGATGGATGGTTTTGAAAAGTATTTAACTGGAGAACATTAGCACAGCTTGGGCAAAAGTGCTTTGTGGGAAAATTAAATCCCCGTATTTCTCCATTTCTGCAACTGCTCCCTTAGTACAGACTTTTAAAGGGGGCTTTGGCAGAGGCCAGCATGTTGGGGCTGGCTCTGAGGGTCCCTGGACCACACCGGAGCTCACACTCAATTGGTCGTTGCTTTGTGGTCCTCACTGCTCATGGCCAATCTATCAGAGGCTCATAGCATCTCTGGCAGGCCATCCAGAAAGGATTGAGAGGGCTGGTTCAGCAAAGAGGAAGTGAACTTGGGGTGGAATGGGCTTTGGTCTCCATCACAGCCCTTCCTGATTCCAGCCTATTTGGATCCAAGATCCTGCCATTGAAAACTGCCCAGCCCACCCTCACTGTGAAAGTAAGCCTCCCAGGTGACTCTTGGAAAAGCAATGCCTTGTTCTATGCCACCATGGGGGCCAATCTCACCCTGACCACAGGGGATGGAAACTAAAGTGAGCAGAGTAACCAAGAGTAACCAATCACAGACCAGGATATGATGGGTGAGCTTCTGGGACTGCCTTTCCCAGACAGGCCTAGATGTTGCCACATTTAGCTCCAAACCAGCAGCATCTAACAGATCCCAGGCTCTACCTACAAAGACACCTTCACAATCAAAATTAATTCTTTGAAGGACAGGTTCAGATTGTCTTTTTCGGGCTTCCCTGGTGGCACAGTCGTTAAGAATCCACCTGCCAATGCAGGGGACACGGGTTCGAGCCCTGGTCCAGGAAGATCCCACAGGCCACGGAGGAACTAAGCCCTTGGGCTGCAACTGCTGAGCCTGCGCTCTAGGGCCCGCAAGCCACAACTACTGAAGCCCGCGTGCCTGCAGCCTGTGCTCCACAACAAGAGAAGTCACCCCAGTGAGAAGCCCACGCACCGCAACCAGGAGTGGCCCCCCGCTCGCTGCAACTAGAGAAAGCCCACGTGCAGCGGTGAAGACCCAATGCAGCCAAAAATAAATAAACAAAATAAATAAATTTTTTTAATTAAAAAAAGAAGATTGGCTTTTTCAGGCATTTACCCCCTGTTGGAGGTTTAGGCATGAAATTAGCATAATTTGACCTTCATGTCCCCGATTCATTCTATTATATTTCACTCAATGTTGTGGGCAGGGGCCCCTCTTCTGCCATTCATTCCAAATAATTTGTTCTCCAGGATCTGCTCATCTCGTTTGTACTGAGTTGAACCCTAAAGTGTGGAGCGGAAAATAGAGTACACAGCGGGGTATTTAATGAAGAGATGTTGACCCTAAGTGGCCCCACAAGTTCATAATCTGCCACCTTCTCTGTGAAGTCCTCCCCGATCCTCCTACTGAAATAAATCACTTCTTCCCTCTCACAGCTGCCATCCTCTGCACCTATCTAATGAAACACTCTACACTGCTTTGGCATGACTTATTCACTCCCATGGCAGCCCCATTTCTATGTTCTCCCAATGCCATGTCAGACAATAACTAGCATGCACATTTTGGTTAAAGTCTAGCCAGCCTGATGTTTTGGGCCGCTTCCACCTTTAATGACAATCACACAGCTATCGCTGACACCTCTGTGGTCCAGGCACTCTGTCTACATTATGTCATTCATATGTACCTCTTGCTATAATCCCCTAGTGGAGGATACTATAATTATCCTCCTTTACAGGTGAGGAAACTAAGTCTCAAAGAGACTGAGGTGTTTCCCCCAAGATCATTAGCTATGCTAGTGCCAGACTTGAACTCCAGCCTACTTAACTCCAAAGACTGTGTTATGGATCCCACTGGGACACTGCCTGTTCTCAGGTACCCATGACAGAGCCTCCAACTGGGCAATGGTTCCCACCATTGAGTTGGAAAGCAAACCCTACATAGAGTGGTTAGCTACCAATGGATGCTTAAGTAGTGGGTGAAAGTTTGATGAGATACAACGTGGGTGCAGAGTCCCAAAGTATCTTCCCTCAAATTAGCCATGAATTAGAAATGGAGACATGGTATCATTTTACATATCAGGAGAAAACTGACCGATACAACCTTAATCAAATGATCAAAGCCAATATCATCAATATGGGGGCAGAAAAGGACAGCTTATGTCTCCTGGTGTGAGGCACTGAGAAGGACATGGCATCGCTCTGGTCTTCTTGCCAAAAATGCAAAAACTTGAATCTCCTCATGAGGAAACATAAGGAACATGCTCTGAAAAACTGGCCTGTGTTCTTCAAAAATATCAAAGTCAGGAAACACAAAGTAAGGCTAAGGGGCTGTTTCATGTTAAAGGAAACTAAAGGTTCTGGATTAAAGGTAACTAAGTGCAGTGCATGTTTTTAGGCTGTAGCCTGAACTTCGGCAAAAAGAGCTATATCGGACATTACTAAGACAAGTGATGAGATTTGAATAGGTACTCTGAATTAGATAACAGTGTTGTATCAATGTTAAATTTTCTGATTTTGATTACTGTGATTTTATACTGATTATATAGGAGAATATTCTTAGGAAATGTAGACTTTAGTACTTAGGGTTATATGGACACAATATCTCTGAGTAACTCAATGGTGCAGAAAAACATAATATGCATATGTTTGTATAAAATACAGAAAGAATAATAAAGCCAGTGAGACAAAGTAGAAATAATAGGTGGATCTGGGTAAAGGTTTACAGGAGTTTCATGTACAATTCCTACAACTTTATAATTTTCAAAATTATATTGAAATTCAAAATTGCCCTCCTGGAGATCATTGGCTCCATTTTACAGGAAACGAAACTGAGACACAGAGAGGTTGGGTATCTGTGTGCCTAAGATCACACAGCCAGTACTTGCTGGATCCAGGATTTAAGACTAGTTAGTCTATCTCCAGAGCCTATATTTTCAACAACTACTCTAAAATTTTGTTTTGGTATTATTCTGATACGTATGAATTTCAGGTTTGTCAGATGATCTCCAGGGGTGCAGTTCTAAAGATGAGCAAATTGTTTTTAGATTTGGAAGCCATTTCATCAAGCACACACTGTCCATGAAGGCCTTGAATGCAATGCAGTTGACAAGAATTAATAAGAAATTGGCAGCCTGATATTTTTGGCCCAGTCAAAATGTGTGGAGTCTCATTACTAATTAAGTCTCCTCATTTTTCCCAGAGCAATGCCACCTGTGGGTTTGCCTGATTTATGTATTTATTTTTCCAAATGGCAGCTACCTGACAGTTTCAGGAGCCTGAGAAAAATAACTAGGATATTAAAAAAGAAATGGGGTCTCCCAAAAATGCAACAGGATGGGCCCTTAAAAAATGATAGATTTCGGTGATACGCCAAAACTAAATTGAAGTCTAAAACTTCGATTTTAAGTCAGAAAATTACCATTCAATTAATAATGATTAATTTATACCTACTCATTATAAGGTACTATACAAGACACTACTGGGGACTTGAAGGTGAATAAGATATGGACTTGTTCTCAAGTTACACAATAGAGGGCCTCAGTGTCTGGAGCAAAGTGACCAGAGTAAGAGAGCAGAATGAGATGAACTCAAAGCAGTGGCCAGACCTAGATTTCTGGGGCCTTGGAGGCCATGGGAAAGAATTTGGGTTTGATGCTAAGTGCCACAGGAATCCACTGAAGAGTATTAAGCACAGGAATGGTGTTAATTGATTTACATTTTGAACACAAAATTTCTGGTAGTTGTATGGGCCAAGTCCAAAGCAAGAAGATCCAAGATAAAGCCGTTGTAGTTCATCAGGCAAGAGATGATGATGTGCTAGACAATAGTGAGAACAATGGAGAGAGCCCCATTCCCAAGCCACAGCTATTTTGGAGATAGAGACATCATGACTTGCCAGTGAGATTGGGTTGGGTTGGGTTGGAGTGAAGGGCAATGAGGGAAAGGCAGGAGCCAAGGATGACCTAGTTTTGAAAGAAGGGTATGATTTGAACATGTGGGGGTGAGAAGGATGATGTTCTAGGCAGAAAAGTGTGAGCATCAGGTGAGAAAATGGCGCCCATGTCCAGGGAAACAGGAGTAACTGGAATCTTTCTGGAAAATGAAATGCCAAAGGGAAAAGGGTGTATATGGTTGGAGCTAGAGGGGAAAATGCCAGACCAAAGAAAATGAATTTCTTTCTGCAGGCAATATGGAGCCACCACAGGACTTTGAACAGATTAGAAAGCTCCCAGCAGGCCCCTCAGGGTTAGAACGAGCCCACCACCTTCCTAATGACCCATTCTTGTACTCAGCAATTTAAAGAATATTTTGCATCTAGCATAAATCTCTCTATTGGCTCCGTGGAAAACACACACACACACACATTGCCTACCTCACTGATTTTTAAAATGGTTTCAATTCCCTTTTAAGGCTGTTGGTGGGCCGACATATTTACCAGACTATTGACAATTTCACACATTCAAATTACAACCTCCAACTTCTGCAAATAAAAGATCTCTATGTTTCCCAGTTGTGAAGTTTACTTGCAGTTTCTATGTAGAATGCTCCATCTGTGCTTGCATTCAGAGACTCTTTGAGCACATCTGCTCACTGCCACATTTGAGAATCCCCAAGAAAAAGAAGGCTTTGTTGTAAAAGGCCTGGCAGCCCCACCTCTTTCCAAAGGATGCCTCGCAGATGCTGTGCTAGATTGAAACAGTCACAACGGAGGCACCGACCCCAACAGTGTGTCCAACTATTTTGAGAAGTCCAACACCAAAGGAAGGCCACAATCATGAGCTTGATAAGAGCTCCATCAGGCTTTTTGTGCTACTGATGAGATGCCCTGTTTGGGCATTCTGTGGGTCATTCTGTCACTCAGTAAGTATTTGAAATAGTGGATGTGAAAGGCCTGTGTGACTGAGTTGAGAAATTAAAGGTTAGAGGCTCTTCTCACCACTTATTGAGTTGCAGGACCAATACTCTACATGTACCACAAGAGGAAGAAAGAAGGAGTATAGTAGGAGGTTATGATTAAACAAGGACTTTGCAGGCAGATAGACCTGGGTTTGAGTCCAGGCTCTACCCTGTATTAACCATGAGACATTGAACTTGACCTCTCAAAGTCTTTGCTTTCCTTACCTGCACAATCAGATAATAAGAATTACTTTGTGGAATTTTGAGGTTTATTCTATAAGATGATTTGTATACAGTTTTTATCTCAGAATAAGTCCCCAGTAAAGCTTAAAAAATCCCCTTCTCTTATAACCATGTTGAAAGCAGTTCTCTACATTAAGCCATGAGATGGATGATAGGACTCATGGGGCCGAGGAAATTTAGAGAAGCATCAGTGTAATGGAATAATCAGGAAGGCATCATGGAGACCAGAAATTATAGCCTGGTATTGAGCCACAAGAATATGTCAGCAGGGCTTTGTAGTTCTCTCTTGTAGAATTTAATACAGTATATTCCAGTTGAGATATGACTGGACTCTAAAGAACAGGGGCCATGCCTGATTCTTCCTTGTAGTGGTTTCAGTGCTTAGCACAGTGCAAGGCACCCAGAAACGGACTATATATATGGGATGGATGGATGGATGGATGGATGGATGGGTGGATGAATGTGTGGATGGAACTAATGAGAGAAATTTTAAGAGACTAACATCCTAAAAAAGAAGAAAGCAGTGCAAATGTATGGAGGTGGGGATAAGATGGGCCATGACATTTTTGGCTAATAATGAACTCATGATGTTTGGAGCAGGGAATGTGTACTAGGGAACTACAGGAATGTAAGTGTCTCAATATTAGAACCAAACTCAGGGTCCTTTGCAGGCTGGGAAGAGATGGTCACCTGATATAGAAGTCATTTGGGACATCTTCAGCTGGAGAATATCAGATGAAGAAAGGTGTTAGGAGAGTTGGTCTGACAGCAGTGTGAACAAAAGACCTAGAGGTGACAGAAATAAGAGGGCAAAGCCAGTCAGAGGCTACTATGGGGAAGCAGAAGGTGCAGGAAATAGAAATGACTTTGGAGTCAGTGGGCTCAGGTTCAAATCCTGGCTCGGCTGTGTGACATTAGACATGTTGCCTAACAGCTCAGAGTGTCTGTTTCCTCAAAACGCCTGGCATATAGTCCTGTTCCCTTCTCCTTGCAGTTAAATTTACTTTGGGAATATCTTTAAACAATAATCACACTTAATACTGAGTACTTCCTTGGTGGAAGACCCTACATCAGGGCTTTGTGGGCACTGCCTGCTTTCCCTCAATTAATAGTTACAACAATTCTAGGAGGTACATAATATTATTGTCCCCATTTAATAAATGGAGAAACTGAAACTTAGGGCAATTTAATGGCTTGTGCAGTCTCTCTCAGCTGATGGGAGAGGCAGGATTTAAACTCAGGTCAACCTGATGCCTGAGCTTGCATTCATTATTTCTTGTTAAGCTTTTATTAACATGTAATGCATGTGGTGAGTAGCCTCCTAAAATGACTCCTCCCTCCCAGTATTCACACCCGTGTGTAATCTCCTGCCTGTGAGTTTGGACTGGACCTAGTGACTTGCTTCTATGAGTAGAATATGACGGGTGATGAGATGTCACTTCCATGATTAGGTAACAAATGACTATGTCTTCCACCTTGGCAGTACCCTTTCTATTTCCTTCTTGGCTTGCCTGCTTTGGTAAAGCAAACTGCCATGTTGGAGAGGCCCACATGGCAAGGAATTGGGGGTGAGCTCTGGCCTATAGCCAGCAAGCAACTGAGACCCTCTTTCCAACAGCCCATGAGGAAGTGAATCCACCCACAACCGCATGAGAGTCGAAAGCAGAGCCACCCCAGCTGAGCCTTGAGATGAGGCTACAGCCCCAGCTGACATCGTGCTTCAGAGGCTCTGAAGCAGACGACCCAGTTAAGCCATGCCCAGGTTCCTGATGCCCAGAAACTGGGAGCTCATAAATGTTGTTGTTTCAAGTCCTATGTTTTGGGATAACGTGTTATGTGGTAGTGGATACCTAATACAACATGCATAGAGGAAAGGGTGTCCATCATTATGGGACAGCTTGATGAATTTTCACCAAGGAAGCACACCTGTGGAACCAGTACTGCAATCATTGATTGATACAATCAAGAGAGAGAACATCACCAGCACCCCAGAAGCTGTGGTCACACACCTCCTAGTCCCCATGCCCCTCCACCCCAAGGAAAATTTCTCTTGATATCTATCACCATAGATTAGTTTTGCCTGATTTTGAACGTCATAAAAATGGAATCGTGGTAAGTACCTCTTTGTGTGTGACTTCTCTCTTGGAGCCTGCCTTCTTAATCTCTCCCTAAATTTCCTCATCAATGGAACAAGGGATCTTCATTATTAGTCTTATCTTGCTATGATCTTCGTCTATCCCACATAACTAATTCTGTGTATTTTATCCATCCCATATAATACTTCTGTGTATGTATTCTGCATAACAAATATCCCCAAAATGTCACTTAAAAAAAAAGTTCAGCTTTTCCTGTCATGGAGCTGTGATGCTTATACTTTTTGTAAACCATTTAAAGAAATTGAACAACCCTTAAGGGATTCTCTGTTTTTGTCCCTTGTTGTCCTAAATTCACCAGGACACTCTGGGTTAAGTCACTCCACTTTTCTGGACCAAGGTTTTCTCTTGTGCAAAATCAGGTAGTTTGACCTAATTTTAAGTTTCAATTGTGGAGTCCTGAACTTGTAAGAACTTCTGGTCTAGATCATGACACACCCCCTAATGTCACCACTTTACTCAGACATGTTGACAAATTTAAGTAATTTTCAAAATCTCGTTTAATTTTAATTCATCCGAAACACACATAAAATTGGCCACTTGGGATGGGGAGAGATTATGAAATGAAATAAATAATAAATAGGGTGTGAATTCAAAAGAGTTGGGAATCATAGGCCTGGAAAAAAATGATGGCTTAGCTTTTTCAAGTGGAAAATGAGGCCAATAAAGACAAATTACAATGATAATTGCCTGGTTCTAATCAGTGGCAAATTACGGGTAAGTGGGTGACTGGGCAGTTAGTCCCAGAAAAAGCCATTTGCTCTGTGATATCAGACACAGATTTGAAAATTTAGCCTTGAATAAAAACACTTAAACTCCCATGGGCAATTTCTTTCCACTTCTGTACATTGAATCCTTTCCGTTGGTTATTCAGAGTTTGTGCAGCCCTGTGTTCACCTGTACTTACACCAAGAACGTACGGCACTACTTGTAGGAAAGGGGAGCGAGTTCTCAGGTGTAGATCTTGCCCTGAACCTGTGTCACCTACTGGGGTCACTTGTAGCTAGATTTGTCCAGAAGGTCTATGGTAGCTTTCTACTTAAAGCTGATCAAATTTAGAACCATAGAATTTCCACACCTGATTTACCAACTCACCGTTTTATTTTTTATTTTTATTTTTTTAAAGAAGATGTTGGGGGTAGGAGTTTATTAATGAATTAATTTGTTTTTGCTGTGTTGGGTCTTCGTTTCTGTGCGAGGGCTTCCCCTAGTTGTGGCAAGCGGGGGCCACTCTTCATCGCAGTGCGCGGGCCTCTCACTATCGCGGCCTTTCTTGCCGCGGAGCACAGGCTCCAGACGCTCAGGCTCAGTAGTTGTGGCTCGCGGGCCTAGTTGCTCCGCGGCATGTGGGATCTTCCCAGACCAGGGCACGAACCCGTGTCTCCTGCATTGGCAGGCGGACTCTCAACCACTGCGCCACCAGGGAAGCCCCACACCTTTTTATTAAAGCAAATGAAAAGAAGCCTTATCCAAGCCCATTGCTCTGATGTACCTGATCTCTCCTTACTCCTCCGGTACTCCATTGTGCATCATCCTTGCCTCTGCTCCCTATGCCCTGCTCGCATGGATTCTCATCAGTTCTAAGGTTTAGAGAAGACACTTTCATGTTTCTAGGACTTCATATAATTGGCCCCTTCGAAATGCTCCTTTCGAGAAGCATCCCTTGCACACCCTAACCAGTAGCTTCTTCCCGGGTCCTCTCTCTTCCTGCATCCTAATTCTTACAACGACATACCATCATTCTTCCATTCACTGTTGTTGTTGTTGTTTTAAAGTAAATTCTTTATTAAGTATAACTTACATGCCATAAAATTCGCCCTTTTAAAGTTTACAAATCAGTGGTTTCTAGTATATTCATGAGGTGTGCAATCATCACCATTATCTAATTCCAGAACATTTTCATCATTCAAAAAGAAACAGTCGCTCCCAAACCTCCCTTCCTACAAACCCCTGGAAACCACTAATCTACATTCTATATCTATGGATTTGTCAATTCTGGACATTTTATATAAATGGAATACTATAATATGTGGTCTTCTGTATCTGGCTTCTTTCACTCAGCATAATGTTTTCCAGTTTCCTCTATGTTGTAGCCTGTATCAGAATTGTATTCCCTTTTATAGCTGAATAAATTCCATTGTATGGATATACCACATTTGTTTATCCACTCATCAGCTGATGGATAATTGGGTTCTTTCTCCTTTTTGATAATTATGAATAATGCTGCTATGAACATTCACGTACAAATGACATTTATTTGTATAGGAATGACATTTGTGTGACATTTATTTTCTTCTATTCACTTGTTCTTTTTCTGTCTCCACAATTATGATGAAATGTCCATGAGGTCAGATTCCTCATCTCTCTCATTTACTGCTGTTTCCCCAAAGCCCTGAGACAGAGTCTGGCAACTAAACATTTGATAAGTGAATACAAAAATAACAAAAGAGTGAAGCAGATATTATAGAACATATTTTTAAAACCAACTTTATTGTTACAATAAATGTCATTCATTACATACAAACCTTACACCCAATAAAACATACGCACTTTAAGTGTACAATTTGATGAGTTTTGACAAATGTAAATACTTGTATAACTACCACCATAATCAAGATAAAAAACATGATAGTTTACATAACCTTGAAATATTCCCTTGTGCCCCTCCCAGTCCATGTTTAGGCCCTAATCCCATCCCTAAGTAACCAGTGATCTGCTTTCTATCACTCGACAAGATCTGCCTTTGCTAGAATTTCATATAAATTGAATAACATACTATGTGTTCTTTTGCATCTCAAGTCTTTTGCTTAACATCTTTCTGATACGTATCCTTCTTCTTTCATGTATCAGTAGTGGGTTCCTTTTCATGACTGAGTAGTATTCCACTGGAAGTATATGCTACAATTTATTTATCCATTCATCTGATAAGGGATATTAGGATGTTCCCAGCTTTTGGCTTTATGAATAATGTGTCTATGAACATTTTAAACCCAAGAGTGGAATTGCTGCCTCAGTGGAAATTGCTGTTTAACTTTATAGAAGCTGCTCAAGTTCTGCCCAAGATAGTTACACTATTTTATATTCCCATCAACAATACATGAACTTTCCAGTAGCTCCCCATCCTCTTCACACTTGATATTATCTATTTTTAAATTTTAGTCATCTGGGTGGATATGTATTGGTAGCTTTTTCTGGTTTTCATTTGAAATTTTTTGATGGCTTCATGATATTAAGCATCTTTTCATGTGATTTTTGGCCTTTGGTGAAGTATCTGTTCAAATCTTTTGCCGACTTTTTTTTGAGTTGTTTATTTTCTTAAAGTGTTCTTTATATATTCTGATTATAAGTCCTTTGTCAGATACATGTATGGCAAATATTTTCTCACACTTTGGCTTGCTTTTTTTCATTTTCCTGATGGTCTTTCAAAGAGTAAAATATTTTAAATTTGGTACAATCGAATTAATCATTTTTTTTCCTATTTTCCTTTATGGACTATGCTTTTGTGTCCCAATTAGTAAATTTTCTGCCTATGTCAGGATCACAAAGATTTTTTCCTGTTTTCTTCTAGAAGTTTTATAGTGTTAGCTTCTATGTGTAGGTCTAGGTGGGCTTTGAATTAATGTTGTGTATGATATAAAGTAAGGGTTGAGACTCATTCATCTGTACCCATTTGGTCCAACCTCATGTGCTGAAAAGATTATTCTTTTACCATTTAATTCCTTGGCTCCTTGTTGAAAATCAATTGATCATACATGTGTACCTCTATTTTTGAACTCTTACTTCTGTTCCATTGATCTACATGTCTATCCTTATATCAATACCATACTACCTTGATTACTATAGATTTGTAGTAAGTCTGGAAATCTGGTAGTATAAGTCCTCCACTTTTGTTCTTTTTACAACATATTTTGCTAGTCTAAGTATTTTGCATTTCTATATAAATGCTAGAAAATCTTATTAATTTCTACAGAAAATCCTCATAGGATTTTAGTTGGAATTGCATTGACTGGGCAGGTCAGTTTAGGGAGAATTCATACATTAAAAACATTAAGACTTTCAATCCATGAGTATGTTATGTCTCTCAGAGATTTTTTAAGGTCTTCCTCAATTGTTTTCAGCAATATTTTATAGTTTTAGATATTCAGCTCTTATACCTATCTTAATGTAATTTATCCCTAGGTATCTCATGTTTGTATGCTATTATTTTTAAATTTTAATTTCTAATTATTATTTTTAAATTTTAATGTCTAATTATTCATTTTAACATATAGAAATAGAATTGATTTCATATATGGACCTTGTATCCTGCTGTCTTGCTAGACTCACTTATTACTTATAGTAGCTTTTTAAAAGATTCCTTTTAATTTTCTCTATAAATGATCATGTCATCTGAAAATAAAGTTTTACTTCTTCTTTTCCAATCTGTATGCCTGTTATTTCATTTTCTTGACTTCCACTGTCAAGGACTTCTCAAAATGATGTCAAATAAGAGTGAAGAAAGTAGACATCCTTGTCTTATTCCTGAACTAGAGGAAAAACATTCAGGCTTACACTCTTAAATATGATGTTGCCTGTAGGGTTTTTGTAGATGTCCTTTATCAATGTGAAGAAATTCCCCTTCTATTCCTACTTTGCTGAGGTTTTTTTTAAATTTTTAATCATGAAAGTACATTGAAAATGTCAAATGAATGTGCTGTGTTGATATTATGGTTTTCTCTTTTATTCTGTTAATAAGGTGTATTACACTGATTGATTTTCAAATTTTAAACTACCTTGGCATTCCTGGGATAACTCTTACTTGATCATGATGTAGTACTCCTTATATATATTGTAAAGTTTTACTTACTGAAATTATGTTAAGAATTTTTGAGTCTGTATTCCAGTAGTTTTCTCCTCTTACAATATAGTTGTCAAGTTTTGATGTCAAAGTGATTCTGACCCTACAAAATAAGATGGAAAGAGCTCCCTCTTCTATTTTCTGAACTGGTTTTTTAGTATTGGTTAATTTCATCCTTAAATGATTGATAGTGTTCATGAATGAAGTCATCTGGGCATAAAGTTTTCTTTATAATAAGGGTTTTTTTTAAAAATATGAATGTAATTTCTTTAACATATCTAGGACTATTCATATTTTCTACTTTTTGGTTTCAGCTTTGCTTATTTGTGTCTTTCAAGAAATTTTTCAAACCTCCATACTGTATTCCACAGTGGCTGCACCAATTTACATTCCCACCAACAGTGTGTAAAGGTTCCCATTTTTCCACATCCTCATCAACATTTGTCATTCATGTTCTTTTTGATGATAACCATTCTGACAGGTGTGAGGTAATATCATGTTTTGGTTTTGACTTGCATTTCCCTGATGATTAGCAATATTGAGTATCTTTTCATGTGCCTGTTGGCCATCTGTATTTCCTCTTTGGAAAAATGTCTATTCGGTTCTTCTGCTCATTTTTTAATTGGTTTGTTTGTTCTTTTGATGTTGAGTTGTATGAGCTATTTATATATATGTTGGATATTAATCCTTTATCATATCATTTTCAAATACTTTCTCCCATCCAGTAGGTTGTCTTTTCATTTTGTTGATGATTTCCTTTGCTGTGAAAAAGATTTTAAGTTTAATTAGGTCCCATTTGTTTATCCTTGCTTTTGTTTCCTTTACTTTAGGAGATGGATCCAAAAATATATCACTGTGATTTATGTCAAAGAGTGTTCCATCTTTGTTTTCCTCTAGGCATTTTATAATATCCAGTCTTACATTTAGGTCTTTAATCCATTTTTAGTTTATTTTTGTATATGGTGTTAGGGAATGTTCTAATTTCATTCTTTAACATATAGCTGTCCAGTTTTCTCAGCACCACCTATTGAAGAGACTGTCTCTTCTCCATTGTATATTCTTGCCTCCTTTGTCATAGATTAATTGACCATAAGTGCCTGGGTTTATTTCTGGGCTTTCTGTCTTGTTCCACTGATCTATATGTCTGTTTTTGTGCCAGTACCATACTGTTTTGATTACTGTGGCTTTGTAATATAGTCTGAAGTCAGGAAGCATGATTCTACCATATGACCCAGCAATTCCACTTCTGGATATATATCTGAAAAAAAGACAAAAGCATTAGTTTGAAAAGATATGTGTACCCCAACGTTCATAATAGCATAATTTACCATTACCAAGATATGAAAGCAGTCTAAGTGCCCATCAACAGATGAATGGATGAAGAAGTGGTGGTATATATACAAAATGGGATATTACTCAGCCATAAAAAAGGAACGAAATTGGGTCATTTGCAGTGACATGAATGGACTTAGAGGGCATTATGCTCAGTGAAATGAGTCAGACAGAGATAGATAATCACTGTATGGTATCATGTGGAATCTAAAATATACAACAAACTACTGAAGATAACAAAAAAAGAAGCAGACTCACAGGTAGAGAGAACAAACTAGTGGTTACCAGTAGTGGGGAGGGGCAATATAGGGGTGAGGTAGTGGGAGGTACAAATTACTGGTTGTGAGATAAGCTCAAGGATGTATTGTACAACATGGGAAATATAGCCAATATTTTGTAACAACTGTAAATGGAAAGTAACCTTTAAAAATTGTATGAAAAATTTTTAAAAAGGAAACTGTCTATTTCAATTAAATTTTAAAATTTATTGACAAAGCATTGTTCAAAATACTTTGCTATTCTTTTACTGTCTATAGAATCTTTAATAATGTAAGATCCAGTGATGTCCCCTATTGCATTCCTAATATTGGTAATTTGTGTCTCTTCTCTTTATTTCTTAATCAATCTAGCTAATAGTTTATTAATTTTGTTGATTTTTCAAAAATTTTGGTTTAATTCATTTTTCTCTATTGTTTATCAATTTTCTATTTCATTGATGTCTGCTCTTTATTATCTTCTTCTACTCATTTTGGGTTAATATTCTCTTCTTTATCTAGATTCTTAATGGAATACTTGGTTCATTGATTTTGAGCCTTTAAAAAAATCTTTTTATACCATTTAAAGCTATAAATCCCTGTTTTATATATTGTGTTTTCATTTTAGTTTAGTTCAAAATATTTTCTAATTTCTCATATGATTTTGGTTTTGACCCATAGATTATTTAGAAGTATTTTCCTTAATTTCCAATTATCTGGGAATTTTCCACACATTGTTCTGCTATTGATTTCTACTTTGATTCTAGAAAGAATGCTGAAAGAACATAGTCTGTATGCTTTTAAATCTTTTAAAGGTACTGAAAAGCTCTTTTTGGAGTTCAGCATATGGTTTATCTTGGTGAATATTGCATATGTCCTTGAAGTGCATGTGTATACTGCTGTTGTTTGTTGGAGCAGTCTATAAATGTCACTTAGGTCAGATTCATTAAAAGTGTTGTTCATGTTTTCTGTATATGTACTGATTTTCTGTCTACTTCTATTGATTATTGCAAGAGTGCTGGAGTTTCCAACTATGGTTGTAAATACGTGGCTTTCTTTGTGAAGTTCTGTCAGGTTTTGTTTCATGAAGATCAGTTTTGAAGCTCTGTTATTTAGGATTGTTATGGCATCTTGATGACTTGACCCCAATATCATTATATGATGTTCCTCTTTATCCCTGTTAACATTCCTTGTTCAGAAGTCTATTTGGCTGATGTCAATATAGCCACTGCAGCTTTCTAATGATTGTTGTTTACATGCTATAACTTTTTCCTGCCTTCGACTTTCAGCCCATTTGTGTCTTCATATTTAAAATAGGTTTCTGGTACATAATATATAGTTGGGGTTTGCACGTTTTTATTCTAGTCTGAAAGTCTCTGCCTTTTAATTGTAACTTTTAGGTCACTTACATTTGATGTATTATTTACATGTGTGCATAAGTCTACCATCTTGCTATGTGTTTTCTATTTGCCTCATCTGTTCTTTGTTCCTCTTTTCCTCCCTTCTTTTGGATTATTTGAGTATTTTTAATGGTTCCATTTTTCCTCCATTTTTTATATTTATTTATTTATTTATTTTTTTGTCTGCACTGTGCAGCTTGCGAGATCTTAGTTCCCCAACCAGGGATTGAAGCCAGGCCCTCAGCAGTGAAAGCATGGAGTGCTAACCACTGGACTGCCAGGGAATTACCTCTCTATTATTGATATATTAGCTATGCTTTATTTTTAAAAGTTACTCTATGGTGTACATTACATATCTTTAAGATATCACAGCATAACTTCAAATGATACATTAACACTTCCTGAACCTTATGACAACATACTTCTATTTTCTCCCTCCCATTTTTTGTGCTACTTTTATCATAGATTTACTTCAACATATGTTATAAACTTCCTGATAATGTATTACTGTTTTTATTTTAAACAGGCAATTATCTTTTAAAGAAATTTAAAATGAGAAATACTTTTTTTTATTGAAGTATAGTTGATTTACAATATTGTGTTAGTTTCAGGTGTACAGCGTAGTGATTCCTTTTTTTTCAGGTTATATTCCATTATAGGTTACTACAAGATTCTGGGTATAATTCCCTGTGCTTTACAGTAAATCCTTGTTGTTTATCTATTCTATGTATAGTAGTTTGTATCTGTTAATCCCATACTCCTAATTTGTTCCTCCCATTTGGTAACCATAAGTTTGTTTTCTATGTCTGTGAGTCTATTTCTGTTTTGAATGTAGATTCATTTGTATTATTTTTTAGATTCCACATATAAGTTGTATCATATGGTATTTGTCTCTCTAAGTATTCTCTAGGTCTATCCATGTTGCTATAAGTGACAATATTTCATTTTTTTGTGGCTGAGTAATAGTCCATTTGTATATGTATACCACATCTTCTTAAGCCAATTATCTGTTGATGGGCATTTGGGTTGCTTCCATGTCTTGGCTATTGTAAATAGTGGTGTTATTTTTTTTATATTTATCTACCTATTCGTTATTTCCAGTGTTATTTATTCATTAGTACATTCAATTTGTATCCTTTGCAGGGCAGGCCTTTCAGTGACAAATTCTCTCAACTTTTCTATGTCTGAAAAAGTCTTAATTTTGTCTTCATTTTTGGAAGATATTTTTCCTGGCTCTAAAATTCTATATTAACTGTTTGTTTTCCTTTCAGCCCTTTGAAAATGTCATTTCATTTTTTTTCTGGATTGCATAGTTTTTTGCTTGTTTGTTTGGGTTTTTTATTCTGGATTGCATAGTTTTTGACACGAAGATTTTTGTCATTTTTATCTTTATTCCTCTGAATTTAATATGTCTTTTTTCCGTTCTGCTTTTAAGATTTTTTTCCTTTGGTATTTATTTTCAGTAATTTGATTATGATGTGCCTTGATATGGTTTTCTTTGTGTGTATCCTGCTTGGGGTTCATTGAGTTTCTTGAGTCTGCAATTTATAGTTTTCATTAAATTTGGAAAATATTTGAATCTATTCTCTTCCAATAATTTTCTCCTCACCATGATGCATATGTTAGACCATTAGATAGTATCCTATAATTCAATGAGATTCTGTTCATTTTTCTTTCTGAAATTTATTTTGGATTGTTTCTATAGCTACATCTCCTGGATCACTAACTTTATTCTTTAGTATTTAATTTGCTGCATTTAAATTGCTAATCCTACCCAGTGAATTTTTAATTTCAGATATTGTCTTTTTCATCTCTAGAAGTTCCACTGGTTCTCTTTACATCTTTGATTTCTCTTCTCAGTATATTCAGGTTTTCCTTTAAATACTTGAAAACAGTTAAAATAACTTTTTAAACCTCCTTCTCTGCTAATTCCATCATCTTTATCATTTCTGGGCCTGTTTCTTTGATCATTTATTTTTTTCCTGCTTCTGTGCCTGTCAGGTAATTTTTATTGGGTGCTGGACATTGTAAATTTTACATTTCAGGGAGTAGATTTTGTTGTCTTCTTTTAGAGAGTTTTGGGCTCTGTTCTGGGGGGTGCATTTTATTTGCATGCAAGTCAGTTTCGTCTCTTCTAGGCTTGTTTTTACTTTGTTATGGTGGGTCTACAATAGCCTTCAGTAAAATACTAATAGGTGTAGCCTTTTGGTGGGAGGGGGGGTCTCTACTGAATGACCCAAGTGATTGTTGAATCACCAGTGATAACTCTGGCTGGAATCAAATGATTCACAAGCCTGTATGAGCTCTGGGAACCTGTCAGCTCATGACTCACTGGTTGGTCTTTACCTGCCTCATGGATTTTCATCCTCTACATGTAAGTCTCTGTTTTTAGCAAAGACTCCAGGGTATCCCTGTGCAGATTTGGGGAGCTCTTTTCCTACAAAACCCCATCTTCTCCAGGACTCAGCCCTCAGATTCTCTGAACTCACATTTCAGTCTCCTCACCTCAACTCAGCAAGTCCTCTGAACTCTGCTTGGGACCCCTTCCCTTCTCCACAGTCTGAATTATGCCTCCAGACATAGAGTCAGGGTGCTCATAAGGCTTGTCTTGCTTGTTTTCATTCTCTCAGGGATCACAGATGTGCTTTGTCTGTCGTCCAATGTCTGAAAACTGTTGTTTCATATATCGTGTCCAAATTTCCAATTATTGACAGCAGGACAGTCAATCAGTTCCCAGTTTTCCCATCATGACTGGAAGCAGAAATCCCTAACAGAACACATCTTTAAACAGAGTCAAATTTGATTATTTTATCACTAACCCTCACCCATTAGTAATGTATTCCGAATATAATCTTATGTATAGATTTGGTCAGAATATTATTGTTATGATTGTTGCTGTTATTGAAGTCATAAAAGAATTGTAACTATCAATTATTAAATGTTTATTATTTGTCAGTTATGGTGCTAAGCATTTTACCATTATTCTTTTCAGTATCACTATCTTAAAATTGAGGTAACTGAGAGTATGGGACAGTAATGGTAGAGTCAGGATTCAAGCTCAAGTACCATTTTTTTGTAACCCACCCCACTTTGTTTTGCATTTACCAAACCTTTGGTGGCATGAGGAAGAGGAGGGAGGTATATGTGATTATGGTAGATAGAAGCTCTATACCATGTTTCTCAAATTGAGGTGAGATGAAAGGGATATAGTTTCCCGGGTTCTATCTCAAAACATCTTTGTCATCATTTCTGAGCAGTTATATATGTAATCTGTATTTTATTTAAGTTCTCAAGGGGTTCTTATACACAAACATTTGAGAATCATTACCCTGACTGAACTGAGGATTTAATATGTTTCCTCATGCTATTCTTAGCACTAACTGCTTCCAAACGACCAAGGAATCTCTTTCTTTACTTGCACGCCTGCTGATCCTCACCACTCCACAATTCCACCATCAAATATTTGAACTCCAAGACCTCCAGCATCCTCTATCCCACCAAATTAAAAAATAAAGAGGAATTTCCACCATAAAATCTGTTCCATGGTGAAAAACTGTTTCCTGGCCATTACCTATACCTGTTTTCTGTTATTTGCATTTAAATATAGTGACTTTCTTGTTAGAAAAACCCCAACAGTCGGCAAGCTTTCAATTAGCCTCTGATACCCTCTGCTTTGAATCATAAAGCTTCTAACTACAAAGTCATGCTTATATCAAAACATAATGTTTTAAACTTTGGATTGAGGCATTTGACTCTATAGACTTTAGTTTCCATGTTTTTCAAATTAGTGGGTTAGATATTTGAAGGCTCTTGCAGCTCTAAAATTTTATTATTTAAAATATTAAATTTTTTAATAGCAAAAATTTTTCCGTGTCTTTGCTTTGTTTTTAAACTACTTTAAAGAGATTTTGTTTCTAAAATTATATTCTCTGCAATTAATACTACAAGTCACAAGAATGTACGGTAGCATTTCCTGGCAACCCCAAATGGCAAAAATGCACCATGAAACAGCCTTTCCTCTTCTGAAATGCTCATTCAGGCTCTCTGAAGTGTACAGCATGACTTACAAAATTTGGTTTGTCAAGGTGAAGAAGATTTATTGATCGAGGTGTAGCCAAACAATCAAAGGAAATGCTGAGTGTTTGTCTTTTTAAAAAAATCCATCTCAAAGTCAGAACCAACAAAGAATATTTTGTATTGAGAATGGCCAAGCAAAGAAAAACATAGAGCTTTTTATCTGTGGTAAGAAGAGGTTTTGTCTGTCTCCTTTTTATTTAAATGGGAGTGTTTGGGTTATAAGATACTATGAATTGTTGAGTAGCTCTTAGTTAAAGTGTAGCATAGAGGGTATTTAATTACTCCTCTATGAGAGGCATGATGCATTTTAAAGCCTGGACCTGGGTTTTCTTACCAAGGATGTAGAAACCAGTAACAGAACTTAGTATTTATAATTTTGTCCCTGGCTCTCTAAGGCAGCCCTAGCCAGCTGTGCAGTCAAAGTTACTGCATTTATTTGATCAGAAAATGATCACTGTGTACTATAAAAGCATCATTCATTTCTTATTACCATTGATCTCCAGAGAGTTTCACTCAGATCTTGCCAGGAATTTCAAATGGCAGGTGGTGGGGCTATATTTTTCTATGATTAATCATATAGTCCAAATTCAGTGAATACAGCTCATTAAAGAGAGCAGATTTCCTATTAATGAATGCTTAATGCCAGAATTCAAGACTCAGAAGTTCCAGACCTAGAAATAAGGCAGACACTGGATTCTAAAAGAGGAGCCGTTACCCAAGGGCATCCCTGGAGAAACTTGCCAGATTCCTTCTGCACATATTGGAGTAGGACCCATCAAGGGCTAGTTCACTTCGACATTATGCATTTCATATTTCATTCACTGTAAGGGCTTTATAGCCAAATATGACTGTGAAGACAGAGAACATAATTTTTAACGCTCAAATTACCCACTGTTTGTTCAACCCTAACGAACTTGTTAGAGGCTGTCCGGAAAACTTGGTCTGAAAACCAGGTATGGAATGATGACGTCACTTTATCCAACCAGATGCGTTTGAACTATAGAAAATGGTCTTGCAAAACTCTGTTCATATTTAAAGACTTAATTAGGTCTCCTCCCCATTCCCATAACTTTATTTGCCCTTCTTTGCTCTCAGGCAGCCTCCAAACAGCCTCCTGGAATCAGTCTCATTTGCCTCATGTCCGTTCTATACACAGCCTCTTGATTACAGTGTTATAGGAAAGCGACATCTGAAATCAGTGTCAGTTGTTTTCAATCTTTTATCTGAAGTAAAGGCCTCTTGTAATGGAATTGACTAGGTTCGTCCCGCAGTTTAGTGACTGATAACAACAAAGCTTTATTTCTCATTCATACTAGGTGCAGTTTTGAGTCATGGTGGTGGGGTGGGGGCGGGATGTTCTAATATCTTCTCACTCAGCAGCCAAGACAAGTGGAGCCACTGTCACCACCTGGAGTGGCACCCAATCGGTGCAGCAGGGGGAGGGAACATAGCAAATCACACATTTTTTCTTAAAGACTCAAAGAAATGTTTCCACTTGCATTGCACATGGCCAACATGGCCAAATTAAGCTACCTGATGGATGAGCAGAGAGATGTGATCCTACCACAGGCCCAGGAAGGGAAGACCTGAAAATATTGGTGGACAGCACAGACAACTACATAGTCTATCATTCTGGTCACCAAACAGTTCACCTTCTTTCTTATGCACAAAAATACCCTTGTCCCTTATGAAAGTTCCATTCAGGCAGGACATCAAGCTCAAGGTCCAGGATCTCTGAATGATGTAAAGTAGTCTCTACGTCAAGTCTGTGTCCAGAGCTGAAAAGATAAGGAAGCTGTTCATCACACATGCACTCTACAATGATGGCATAGGGACAGGGTAAGCTTAATAAATGCTCCCATGCACAAAGGGGAAAGACACTAGTCCGTGGCAGTTCTGTAATCCTGCTGGGCAGACATTATGAGGTTTCCCTCCCCAGAGGAAAGAGCATGATCCCATTCTCTTGGAATTTCTCCCCTGTCCATTGTCCTTTGGGAACCCCATCTCTGTCCTCTAGGAGATTCTTCCTTTGCAAACATCCCCCTTGGCTACATTTGAATTGGGGAATAAGTCTTCCTTTGGAGAAGAATACCTTTCCCAGCTCACACTCTGCATGTACAGAGTTGGGACCCAAAAGGTGACTTGAAGTCTAGAACCGTCACTTCCTCTTTTAGTCCCAGTGATGTATCCTTTATTATTACAACTTGCCTTCCAAACATGCCTTGTTAACTTTGTGATTCCAGCCAACAATTTGTGCTGATAGCCACACCCATCATTCATTTCAAAATACAATCCTCATATTTGCTGTATTTCCCTGCTTTCCTACTGCCTGCCTCCTTCCTTCTCAAAATAAATCACTACATCTTGAACCTATCAGGTGTTGGTGAGGGAATCACATCCTTATTTTTTTCCCCCTGAGATATTTGGCCCACTTGATAGAATTCACTGGATCTTTAGTTGACACCTTAATCCAGTCAAAAATTCAACCATTAGGTATGATGGCTACACCCTTCATCTGACCCTTGCCACAGACTGAGTTTTTACTTTTGACCTTTACTGTTCCAAGATTTGAACATGTGGAGCATGTAGTTGAGAAGCAGTTGTCCCTTCCAATTTTAAGAGTCTTTGAATTCATGGACCCCTTTTCCTTTCCTTTCCTGTTTGCAAACTGACCATTTCTTTTCTGAGTTCATCTCATACTTGGAATACCTTGCCAAATGCAGCCAATAGCAATCTTTATACCCTAATCATATTCTGTTTTCCAACCTATTCACCTAAGTGTGCATTATATCATTAGGGATGTGATGTGCTTCCCAATGTCACCACAGGTGACAATCTGCCAAACATTTTTCTACGCCCTAATGTGGATCACCATCTCCCCAACCTCTGACTACAGTTTCTTTGCTACTTCCTAGTGACTGCTGACCCAATGCCACAGATTTTAGGTTTGGATTACAGCAGCAGCTCACTGCAAGGTGCCAATGTCTGTATGAGTGAGTATGGGCTATGTGTACTGCAGTAACAAGCATCCTTAAATCTCAGTGTCTTAAAAAAAAAAAAAAACACTTATTTTCTGCTTATATCACATGTCCATTTCCAGTTAGCAGATGTCTCTGCCCCATGAAGCTCTCACTGAGGGACCCACAGTCATGAAGCTTTGACAATCTGAAATATCTCCAGTTACCATGACAGGGAAGTGAAGGAAGCAAATGTTTCATCTTCCTAGAAATGGCCAGGCAGCACTGCTATTCACATTTCTTTGGCCAAAAGAAGACATGTGACATTAATTGACTTCAAGTATGGGAGTGCCAGCCTGCTAAGTTTCTGAAAAGGAGGAAGGTGCTCAAACTATAGATTTCTACCTCATCACTGTTATTCCCTAGCCCCCTCCCACAGGCTCCATGTTTTAAAGGATTTTTACCAGCCAAACCACGTTAATTATGTGATAGTTTCTCCACTTGAAGTATTCAAAGACTTACAGGTGCAAATACAGATGTAGCTCTCTAAACAGTTACTGAATATCAAAACTATCTGGGGCTTCCCTGGTGGCGCAGTGGTTAAGAATCTTCCTGCCAATGCAGGGGACGTGGGTTTGAGTCCTGGTCCAGGAAGATCCCACATGCCACAGAGCAACTAAGCCTGCATGCCACAACTACTGAGCCCGCGTGCCACAACTACTGAAGCCCATGCACCTACAGCCTGTGCTCTGCAACAAGAGAAGCCACCACAATAAGCCTGTGCACCACAATGAAGTGTAGCTCCCCCTCGCCACAACTAAAGAAAGCCCGTGCACAGCAACGAAGACCTAACACAGCCAAAAATAAATAAAATTTAAAAAATAAATTTATTAAAAAAAGTTTTTAAAACTATCTGTGTAACCTTATTGAAAATTAATATACAATTTCCATTAGGCTGTATAAAATTATGAACATGGCCCATGAACCCACATAATTGCCTCTGGGACCCTAGAAATTCAGGTGCCTTGGGAAGGTGGCCATTATTAGGTCTTTATCAAGTAGGTTCTGTGCACAGAATTTTCTAGGAAGAAGAAAAAGAGCTGAAAGGGGAGGAAAAAGGGCAGAGACAGTAATCTAGTTTATAATTTTGCCTGGGCCTGGGTGAAGACCCACCAGTACCCCTACAAGCTCACATGGCCATGTTCTTCTGAGTGCATTTTTCTCCCCCTCCCTCCCTCCTCCTCCTCCCCCTCCCTCCTCCTCCTCCCCCTCCCTCCCTCCTCCTCCTCCCCCTCCTTCCTCCTCCTCCTCCTCCTCCTCTTTCTCTCTCCCCCCTCTCCCTCCCTCCCTCCCTCCCTCCATCCCCCTCCTCCTCCCCCTCCCTCCATCCCCCTCCTCCTCCCCCTCCCTCCTTCTTCTTCTCTCTCTCTCCCCACTCCTCCTCCTCCTCCTCCTCCTCTTTCTCTCTCCCTCCACTTCCGCCTTCCCTCCGTCCCTATAATCTCTGATGTTCTTCCACTGTGGTGATTAAAAGCAAACAGGAGCCACCATCTCTCTGAGCATTAAAGCCAAAAAGACCCAGCTGAGACAGAGTAGAGCTGCAGTCATCTAAATTATTATATATTTGTAAAGGAAGCCTCACTTCTCCTCCTGTGTGTATCTCCTTTACCCTCACACTACCACCCCACACACAACACAACACTTCTGATACCAAAGGTGTGGGTTTTTTCCCCCCACCACAAGCAATTCTCTACAACACCAGCTGGATGTCTTACAATTTAACTCAGTTCTGATGCTATCTACCTGGAGGTAGCATCAGCTCCCACAGGGTCGGGGCTCAGTCCTACAAGACATGCTTCTGACCAATCAGCTATAAATCAAAGGTCCCCACGTCCCCTTCCTTGAGTTTGATTATTTGTTAGAATGTTTCACAGAACTCAGGAAAAGAGTTTATTTACTGTTTACCAGTTTATTATGAAAGAATATGATGAAGTATAGAGATGAATATCCAGAAGGAAGACATGCACAGGGCAAGGTGTGGGAAAGGGCATGGAGCTTCCACGCTCTCTCCAGATGCTCCACTCTCCCAGCCCCTCCATGCATTCACCAACCCAGAAGCTCTCCAAATCCAGTGCTTTGGGGATTTTTATGGAGGCTTCATCATGTCAGCATGATTGATCATTAACTCCATTTCCAGCCCCTCTCCCCTCTCTGGAGAATAGGAGGCGGGGCTGAAAATTCCAGACTTCTAATCACGGTTTGATCTTTCTGATGCCCAGCACCTGTCCAGGAGCCCACACGCGTCACCTCATTAGAATAAAGGACACTGCTGTCACCCAGGAAATTCCAAGGGATTTAGGAACTTTGTGTCAGGAGCCAGGGTCAAAGACCAATCTTAGAACAAAAGATGCTTCTAGTATTCTTATCACTTAGGCAATTACAAGGGTTTGGGGAGCTCAGTGCCAGGAACCAGGGGCAGAGAACAATCTATGTATTTTCTATTCTCTCACAGTATTCAATACTGACTTGAAAATGCCGACTTAAGAACATAGTATGTTTGCTTCTCTACATTTCCAATTAGCTTTATTCCTTGTTTAGAATATTTCTGAGAAAATACCAAAGATCGGAAACCCAAACTACATACATCATACATGACCTTTTAGTATCATTTGACACAGCTGGTTACTCCCTTCTTCTCAAAACACTTTCATCGTGTGGCTTCTGGGACAACCCTCTCTCTTGATTCTCCTCTGACTGTACAAGCCACTGCTTTTCCATCTTCTTTGCTGATTTCTCTACATCCCCCTCACCTCTTAGTAGTGTGATCCCCCAGGGTTCCAGTCCAGGGAACTCTTGTCAAGCTATACTCACTCCACAGGTGACTTCACCTGGTTTACTGGCTTTGAAAACCATCTCTGCATTGAGGACTCCCTGGTTTCTATCCCAAATCCAGACTTCTGCTGTGAACTCCACATTCTTATATCCAACTGCCTACCTGACATCTCCACTTGGGTGTCTCATGGTCATCTCAAACCTAGCAAAGCCAAAAACTCACATTCTGGTTTCATCTCTCGAATCTGGTCCCCTGAGTGCCCACAACCACCACTTCTTAGCAAAAGAGAACTTCATCCTTCTTCTTGCTCAGACTATAAACCTCAAAGGCATTCTGATGCCAAAATTCAGCCTCTGTACCCCAGTACCAAATTAAATCTTGGAGACAGAGTTTTTGGGTTAAGTAGAAAAGAATAGCTTTATTGCTTTGCCAGGCAAAGGGGGCCACAGTGGGCAAATGCCCTCAAAACAGTGTGTCCCAACACTGGGGAGTTTGTGAGGAGTTTTAGTCAAGGGGCAGTTTTGCTGGTAAGGATCTGGGTACACACATGGCCTGCATTCCTTCAATCTAGAGATCTTCTGGCATCAGGTGGTCTCGTGATCTGTGGTTCTCAGGGTTATTGAACTGTGACCTTCCCTCTGGAATATCTTCCAGGTGGTGAAGGTTTTAGTTGTGCAGAAGAGATCAAAGATATCGTTATGTGTATCCCTTGAGGATGAACCAGGACCCTGGCCCAAGGCTGCACTACTGTTTCTTGGCTGCTCCTTCCTTGTCTCTGCATTCCCTCGCTTCCCTGATTAACAACTGTTTGAACCTGCCCTTTGGCACTCATGGAAGGGGACACAGAGAGGCTTTTGTGCCCAGGAGCCCCACAACATCCTGCTCAGTTTCAATTCTTGATGTGTCTCTTTCTATCACATGTTCTATATAACACACCTAGAAATTCTATTTGCTCTTCTTCAGAATACATCCAGAATCCAAATTCCATACCACCTCCATCTCCACCACCCTGGTGCATGCCACCATCTCTCACTTGCATTGTTGCATTGGCTCCCTGATGGGTCTCCTTCCTGCCATCCTTGCCCTCCACACTCATTTCTTAACAAAACGGAAGTCAGAATGACCCTTTTTAAATGAATTCAGATCAAGGCATGCCACTGCTCAAAACCCTCCTTTGGATTCCCCATCTCACTCAACATAATATTCTAAATCCTTACTTACCCTGGCCAGCAAGACCGTGCACGCTGTGGCTTCCCTACTCTCTCTCACCTCACCTCTTTCCACTCTTTGCCTCCTTCACCTGCCTGAGCCACCCTGGAGCCCTGCCTGTCCTCAGCCATGCCAAGCACTCCCCCAACCCAGGGCTGTGCACTTGCTATCCACCCAGTCTCTGCACAGCTCCCTTCCACACTTCTTCTAGGACCAAGTTCATCTGTAGGCTTCTAGTCTTCTCAGGGTGTTTTTTTTTTTTTTATGATTGCCCCACATATAATGCAACCCATTCCCTCATTATCTATCCCCCTTGTTCTGCTTTGTGTTCTTTAGAGCCTTCATACTACATATTTTTTGCTGGTTTAGTCATCACGGGTCTCCTCCTATCAACATTAGCTCCATGAGGGCAGCTTTTTGCCTTTTGTGTTCACAATCCCAATGCCTAGAACGGCACCTGGAACAGAGTTAGTGCTCGGCAAATGCTTAATCAATGATTGGAGAAATATGTCAGCATAAGTTAAGAGGTGTGCCCTGAGGAATTATGTATTTAAAAAGATAAAGAGTCAATGTTCCCAAATGTTGACCTTTTTATAAACTAGAGGGGCTTCAAAGTTATCCATAATCCAGTGTCTCTGTGACTGACTTGTATTTCAATTTATTATCTTAAATAGTAGAGAAAGGGTGGAATTACAGCCGGCAGGTCAGGAACCCATAATCACACATATCCTGAGCTCCAGCCACCCAAGACCGTGTTTACTATTCCCCAACATGCCCAGCCCTTCCCACTCTTTCAGAGCCCCCTGCCTGGAATGCCCAACCAACTCATTTGCCATGGCTAATCCCATTCCCAGCTCCAGTGCCACATCTTCAAGAGGCCCTCTCATTCCCCCAGTTGGCCTCAATCTCTCCCTTCTCTGTTTTTCCGTAGAGCTAAGCATCTATCCCTTTTCTATTTCTGTGATCTAATAAGGTGTGTGCCTGCCTTTCTCAGTTTCTAGGGTCTGAGTCTTTGAGAGCTGTCTCCTATTCATGCCTGATTACCCGGTAGCGTTTTGAATGCAGGTAGCTGTAAAGATTTGTGAATTAAAACCCTGTAAGTTTGCAGTAGACTGACTCCCCACTTTCACTATTTAAGACCTTTTCCTGGGACCGTGGATGTGATCCTCCTGTTTACTCAAAAGAGAATGGGCTGTCATCGGCCCCACAGTGTCACTTGTGCAAACACTCATCCAGTGTCTCCAATACTAAATTTACAGGTAGCCACAGAAAAAGGTCTCCTCTGATGGACCATGGGAAAACAATTGTGCTCACGTATGAATGCTTAGAGAAGGGGGAAATTAAATAAGATGGTCTTGCTAAGCTATCTAGAAGAGAATCTTTCAGAATAAAATTACATTAGCATCAGAGATTCTAGTATCTAAGGCCTTGGATCACTTGCTTTTTTCTTATAAATATTTTTGTATGTTCAGTGAACAGAGATGTCTCTGGCTCATGTAAGGTGAATAACTTTTAATCCTTTTCCTCAACTATATACCAGGAAGATAAAAAAATATAACCTGTTTTTTCCCCATAGAGTAACAATTTAAGCCTCCAGCAATGTCTGCACTACCCTTCATCTACTACTTCTAGTTTTCCTCTGTCCTTGGTCCAAATGTTCCTCCTCCTACCAGTCTTGTCTCTTTAGCTGCAGTAGATATATGTGTGTGAATTTCAAAGGACATACATTGCTAGTATTCGTTTTGCGTTTCCACTTTTCTCTGTATCTCTTCTCTGCTCTCAATTACCCCCCTCCAAATCTTCCCTTACTTCATAAAGTCGTGTGTGTGTGCGTGTGTGTGTGTGTGTGCATGTGCATATGTAGAGAAGACAGTCCTAACTTAAGAAGCTCCAGATTCTATGTACATTTGGTGGATCAAAGGATTGTGTCTTTATCAAGATATCCCTATAAAACCATACCTCCTAAGACATATTTTGCAAAGTTTGTTGGGAGTCTGCCACATTTAAGAGAAGCATTAGTAAAATGATTACTCAGAAGTTAAGTCATCAGAATGTAGAAGGATATAGAACATACATTCAAGACTTGGATGTTAAAAAAAAAAAAAGAGAAATGCAACTCAAACTACCTCAACCAGAATAAGAATTTTAACTCTTCAGATGACCAAACAGTCTAAGTGTATCCCAGCTTCAGGCTTACTTAGATCCAGGTGCTGAAACAACGTTGTCAGAAATCTCTCTCCCCTTCTCTCAGCTCTCTTTTACCCTTTGTTGGCATCAATTCTCGGGCTGATCTTCCCACAGGACGATGAAATGTCCATTAAGAACGCTGAGCCTGCAATCAACTAGATTAGTAGCTCCAGCAGAAGGAGATTGTCTTTTTTCAGTGGTTCTAGAACAAGTCCCAGGGAAATCTTCCACTTGCCCAATTTTGGGATTTTTCTCGCCAGTGAGCCAATGACTGTGGCCGGGGGAAGGAGGCTGAAGTCAGTCCCACCTGAACCACGTGGGAGAGGAGATGCCCCCCCCCCATGGAAATTCAGATGCTATTACCAGGAGAGGGAATAGACCTTGTCAGACAAAAATGGCACCTATCCATATGAAGTAGTGTACTTTATATGAAGAAACATGGAACGCATTGGAGAAGACTCGGTGGGGGGAGAGCACTTAGATATGACCCACGGGGATGCAGCAGAACATGGGTCAGGGGTGGGGGTGAGCCAGGTGTGCCCGCTTCCAAAGTCTGCAGAGCCATTTAACTGGACAGCAAAAGCAAGGGGCGTTAAGGCAGCCTGACCCAAAGTTGAAGCCCACCACTGCCTCTAAGTAACTCGGCCAAGTTACTTAACTTCCTGGATGCCAGTTTCCCCCCCAGTTCAAAGGATGGGTCTCAAGGATGTTGATGAGCCCGTGTTTGGGTCCCAGGCAGCTCAGTGCTCAGCTCTGGGAGTCACTGCTCAGTGTCAGCCTCTCCCTCACCCCCTCCCCTTCCAGTATGTTGCACAGGGTTTTGTTTCAAGATTGCCTTCTGGGGAGGAAGAGTCTAATTTAATAACACTTGCAATTAAAGAATTCCTAACACTTCCGAAAGCTTGCTAATCACATGCATTAACAAGGACAGAGTATTGCCAATTCTGAACACCTGGAAGCTGCTTGGGGCACCCTCAGCTCATGACAGTTGTGGCAGCTGTGCAGGTTCTCTCTGAATTCATTGGAATGGCACCTCTGCAGTACAGAAACAGAGGAAGCCCCGTGACAAACGGAAAGAATCATCGTGTTAGATGGGCACTGGGAGAAGATGGAGCACTATTAACTTGAGAAAACGGCAGTCCTCTTCTTACTGTGGGAGATAATTTCTTGCTGGGCAGTTAGAGGACATAGGCCAGTGCCTGTTTCTCTTTCTGCTATCTTCCCTTTTCTTTCCTCATCTCAACATCCCCAAGGCTGGTGTAAGGCTGAGACTCAGAAGAGTGAGGCTCTCACCATCCCTGCTGTGGCAGTGGGGGAAGGTAGCATCTGACCAAAACACAGTCAGGCTTCTCCCTTCAGGACCATAGCTGGACCAGCTAATCCCCCTGGGAGTTTCTTTGCACGTGTCAGAAGCAAACTGAAGATATTGGTACTGAAGTTTGGTAAGGCCAATCCAGGACTACCACTTGGAGAGCTGGACTTCTCATCAGGAACTGTGACTCTCTGCTTTGCAAGGACGTAAATACATGTATGTATGTAAATACGTGTATGTGGTCATCAAGTCTTTCAGAAGAACCCAGGCAACTGGAAAAAACTAAAATGCTGATGAAAAGGGACGGTTATGTACATTATGCTACATACGTGCAATGGAGCACTGTGTAATCATTTCAAAGAATGAGACCTACTATATGTGGTAATATGGAAAGACTTCTAGGATACATTGCTATCTGGAAAATTCAACCTGCAGAACAGCAATAGGTTATGTAGGGTATATACAGTTTCATAAATAACAGTGCATGCATATACATTTATATGTTGATGTATGAACAGAAAAGAATGCTAGAATCTCTGGATTATAGCTAGGCCCACACCTCCTAGAATAAAGACTACACTTCCCAGACTCCCTTGCAGCTAAGAGTTGCCCAGTGGTGTGAGCATAAAATGATGTGTGCAACTTCTGGGCCTTAAATGGAATGGCAATGTCCTGTGACACATCCCCTGCTGGGGAAGTGGTGGTGGGCTCTCTCCTGTCATGTAGACAAGGGAAACTGTGAAACAGCGAGACAGAAGGAGCTTGGATTCCCACCCGAAAGGCAGTCATGACAGCCAGGATGGCCCACTGTGACGTGGGAGAGACATCAGCTCATTTCTTATTTACACACCTCTATGTATGTTTCAGGGTCTCTGTTTAGCAGTGGTTTCTATCCTTATATGAGCAGAATATCCCTCAGATAGTTGACAGTGGTTACCTCTGAGGTATGGCATTGCAAGTGGAGAAGTAGGGAGAAAGAGATTTTTACTATTTTACTTTTTTATTGTATATGCTGATTTTTTTTTAAATTTTGAAGTTAGTATGTTTTGCTTCTTAACGTTCTTAGACCTCATTGCCATATTGGGTTAATTACAAGCCTTGGCTCATGGTACACTCTCATCATTGGTCCATGCAGGGCCTGCTTTTATTTAACTACTTATTTCTTTAAAAGAGTAAAAAGCACCATCTTTTCACCTCCCACAACAAAACCTAGGACCTTCATCTATATATACTGCCCACCCAACCCCATCCTCTGGAGTACTTAATTATTTGCCCCACCTAGGGTAGCTAATCTTGCTCTTGAATTCCATCTTTCCCTTGCTTTTCTTCTTCTATATTTTTATTGTATCTGTATGTACTCCTTAAAAGTCCATTTTTACTTTAGTTGACTTTGTTTTTATAAAAATTATATCATGATATATATAAAGTTTTCAGACATTTTTTTCACTTCTAAGACTCATCTGCATTTTTGCAAGTTGCTCTAGGTCAGGGATCTGCAAACTTTTTCTGTAAAGGGCCGTATGGGAAACATTTTAGGCCCTGCAGGCCACCTATGATCTGTCACTTTGTTTATTTTATAACCCTTAAAAAATGTAAAAAGCCACCCTTAGCCTGCAGACCATACAAAAATAGGCCACGTAGTTTGCTGACCCCAGCTCTGGTTCATCAGTTGTGATTACAATTTCATATTAATTGTACTATGATTTATTAATGGGTTCTTTCATTAATGATACTTGGTTTATCACCCGGCTTTTGCTATTAGGTAGAGTGTATTCTTAGTATCTCCTGTAATACATATGCAAGAGTTTCTTTGGAGAACTTTCCCAGGAGTGGAATTGCTGAGTAATGGGAGATGTGAACGTCCATCTTCGGGAGGAATGCTGAGGACAGCAAATCAAAGATAGGGCAGCACCAACCTTGTGAGCGTTGAAATTTGCGACCTCTGAAATGACTTCCCTGGCTGTCTGAGCACCAAACTATTCATTTGTTATCTTGCTTTTTTGTGTGCTTACTTTATCTTTGGGGCTTCACAACCCAGCTTGAATGTAATTCCTTCCCAGGCATGTCCTGTGGCAGCGTGATTGTACTACCCTCCTGTGCACCAGTGAATATAAACGTGGGCTCCAGCATTAGACTTGGACTTGGATCTGGGCTCTGCTAGTTTCTTGCTATTTGACCAAGGGCAAGTCACTTACAGATTCGAACTCGAGTTTTTACCTCTGTAAAGCAGTGAGAATACCAGTGCTCCAGTTCATTATGTGGTGGCAAAGAACAGGAAATCATTCTAAGTACCAAGTGACAAGAAGACCGAGTGGAAGCCTAAGTAAGAGCTGGAGAAATGACAACCCCTCTGGGACTCAGTAGAAGGGCCTAGTGGACCTGTCCTCTGGACCCTGCCATCAGCAGAAACTGGTTTCAGGCTCTGGGCCACTCCAGTTTTCATTCACTCATCAGATATGTATTGAGCACCTACTACTTTCCAGGCTCTTCTAAATGCTTGCAATGCAGCAGTGATCCCTGCCCTTGAGGGGCTGACATTCTAGTGGGAGAGAGACAAAAACCAATGAACATAATCAATAAGAAGATGTAAACTTCTTATTAGAAGTCGATGAGTGTCATGGGTAAAGAAAGAGTACAGCTGGACAAAAGGTTGGGGGTGTTGAGGGGGAGGGCGCTATTTATGTGAAATAAAGTGGACTGGGTGGACTTCATTATGGGACTGACATTTGAGCAAAGACTTGCAAGAGGTGAGTGAAGGAGAGTGTGGTCACCTGGTAGGGAGTGTTCCAGGCAGAGGAAACGTGGCTGAAAGACCTGGACTGAGTCTGGATCTGGCCCCGGGAGGCCAGCTGGAGCAGAGTGAGCAGCAGAGGGGAGAACGAGCTCAGGTCTGAATATAATAAGAAGCCAGATCCTCCAGGGCACTGTGAGCCATCACAGGGACTTAGACGGGAAGTCACTGCGGGGTTATGGTCAGAGGAACAACATGAAGAGGTGATGACCAGATGAAGGTGGGGCTGGGAGATCTGATTCCAAGTGCATTTGTGTGACTGCTGGCAGAGGCTTCAGTTCCTCACCACGTGGACCCCTCCATGGGTTTGCTTATAACTTAGTAGCTGGCTTTCCCCAGAGCAAGAGATAAAAGAGAGAGAGAGACAGAAAGAAACAGAGAGATGGAGACAGAGGCAGACAAACAGAGAGACTGTCATTGCTGCCTTATTCTATTCCTTAGCAGCAATGCACTAAGTCCAACCCACACTCAACAGGAAGGGATTGATTAAACCAGGGAACAGATACCAGGAGGTGAGGATCCTCCTGGAGACAACCTAGGACAAGGAGAACAAGGTCAGAAACAGAGAAGCTGGTTAGAAGGTTCCTGCAGTGATTCAGGGTAGAGCTGCTGGTGTGTCTCTCACTAGGGAGATAGCTGCAGAGGAGTAAGACATCATGGGGTTCCGGGTATAGTTTGTCCATAAAGCGAAAGGAATCCCCTGTGTGGTTAGATGTGAGGTTTGAGAATAAGAAATGAGGTAGGGATGGCTCTGAGGCTTTTTGGCTTGAGCAACCAAAAGGATGAAGTTGCCCTTACTTGAGATGGTACGATAGTAGCTAGGACAGTTTGGGATAGCAAGAGAAAATAGGACTATAGTTTGGACATGGATGCTACATAAGCAGTTTGGGAGGGAAGATTCAAATTCCGGGGGGAGCAGATTTGAGTGGCTTAGCTTGAGTGAATGATCTCTCTTTGGCTGGGGGAGGGCAGGGGTTTTGGGAAATTTTTTTGATGGTATTCACATAACAAAATTAACATTTCAAAGTGTACAACTCAATGGCATTTAGTATGTTCACAGTGTTGGCAATCATAACCTCTATCTAGTTCCAAAACCTTTTCGTCACCCCAAAGGGAATTCCTGTACCCATTACAGTTACTACCGCTCCCTCCCTTTCCCCAGCCCCTGGAAACCACTCATCTGATTTCTGTCTCTATGAATTTACATATTCTGGATATTTCATTTAAATGGAATCATACAATATGTGACTTTTTGTGTCTGGCTTCTCTTATTTAGCATAATGTTCTCAAGGTTCATCCACGCTGTAGCATGTATCAGGACTTCATTCCTTCTACAGCTGAATAATATTCCATAATATGGATGTATCATATATTGTTTCTCTATTCTTCAGTTGATAGACATTTGGGTTATTTCCACGTTGGGGCTATAATGAATACTGCTGCTGTGAACATTCATGTACAAATGTTGGAATATTTTCAATTATTTTGGGTGTATATCCGGGAGCCGAATTGCTGTTACATGGATAATTTTTTTTAACATCTTTATTGTAGTATAACTGCTTTACAATGGTGTGTTAGTTTCTGCTGTATAACAAAATGAGTCAGCTATACGTATACATATCTCCCCCTATCCCCTCCCTCTTGCGTCTCCCTCCCACCCTCCCTATCCCACCAATCTAGGTGGTAAAAAAGCACTGAGCTGATCTCCCTGTGCTATGTGGCTGCTTCCCACTAGCTATCTATTTTACATTTGGTAGTGTGTATATGTCAGTGCCACTCTCTCACCTCGTCCCAGCTTACCCTTCCCCCTCCCCGTGTCCTCAAGTCCATTCTCTACCTCTGTGTCTTTATTCCTGTTCTGCCCCTATGTTCTTCAGAACCAGTTTTTTTTAGATTCCATATATATATATATGTTAGCATACAGTACTTGTTTTCCTCTTTCTGACTTACTTCACACTGTATGGCAGACTCTAGGTCCATCCACCTCACAACAAATAACTCAATTTCATTTCTTTTTATGGCTGAATAATATTCCATTGTATATATGTGCCACATCTTCTTTATCCATTCATCTGTCGATGGACACTTAGGTTGCTTCCATGTTCTGGCTATTGTAAATAGAGCTACAATGAATATTGTGGTACATGACTCTTTTTGAATTATGGTTTTCTCAGGGTATATGGCCAGTAGTGAGATTGCTGGGTCATATGGTAGTTATATTTTTAGTTTTTTAAGGAACCTCCATACTGTTCTCCATAGTGGCTGTGTCAGTTTACATTCCCACCAACAGTGCAAGAGGGTTCCCTTTTCTCCACACCCTCTCCAACATTTATTGTTTGTAGATCTTTTATGATGGCCATTCTGACTAGTGTGAGGTGATACCTCATTGTAGTTTTCATTTGCATTTCTCTAATGGTTAGTGATATTGCACATCTTTTCATGTGTTTGTTGGCAATCTGTATATCTTCTTTAGAGAAATGTCTATTTAGATCTTCTGCCCATTTTTGGATTGGGTTATTTGGATATTGGGTTGCTTGGATATTGGGTTGCATGAGCTGCTTGTATATTTTGGAAGTTAATCCTTTGTCAGCTGCTTCATTTGAAAATATTGCCTCCCACACTGAGGGTTGACTTTTCATCTTGTTTATGGTTTCCTTTGCTGTGCAAAAGCCTTTAAGTTTCATTAGGTCCCATTTATTTATTTTTCTTTTTATTTCCATTTCTCTAGGAGCTGGGTCAAAAGGGATCTTGGTGTGATTTATGTCCCAGAGTGTTCTGCCTATGTTTTCCTTTAAGTGTTTTATAGTGTCTGGCCTTAAATTTAGGTCTTTAATCCATTTTGAGTTTATTTTTGTGTTTGGTGTTAGGGAGTGTTCTAATTTCATTCTTTTACATGTAACTGTCCAGTTTTCCCAGCATCACTTATTGAAGAGACTGTCTTTTCTCCATCGTATGTCCTTGCCTCCTTTGTCATAGATTATTTGACCATAGGTGCGTGGGTTTATCTCCGGGCTTTCTATCCTGTTCTACTGATCTATGTTTCTGTTTTTGTGCCAGTACCATACTGTCTTGATTACTGTAGCTTTGTAATATAGAATGAAGTCAGGGAGACTGATTACTCCAGCTCCATTTTTCGTTCTCAAGATTGCTTTGGCTCTTCGAGGTCTTATGTGTTTCCATACAAATTGTGAATTTTTTTGTTCTAGTTCTGTGAAAAATGCTATTGGTAGTTTGATAGGGTTTGCACTAAATCTGTAGATTGCTTTGGGTAGTAGAGTCATTTTCACAATGTTGATTCTTCCAATCCAAGAACATGGTATATTTCTCCATCTGTTTGTTTCATCTTTAATTTCTTTCAACAGTGTCTTATAGTGTTCTGCATACAGGTTTTTTGTCTCCTTACGTAGGTGTATTCCTAGATATTTTATTCTTTTTATTGCAGTGGTACATGAGAGTGTTTCCTTAATTTCTCTTTCAGAATTTTCATCATTAGTGTATAGGAATGCGAGAGATTTCTGTGCATTAATTTTGTATCCTGCAACTTTACTGAATTCATTGATTAGCTCTAGCAGTTTTCTGGTAGTATCTTTAGGATTCTCTATGTATAGTATCATGTCATCTGCAAACAGTGACAATTTTATTTCTTCTTTTCTGATTTGGATTCCTTTTATTTCCTTTTCCTCTCTGATTGCTGTGGCTAAAATTTCCGAAACTATTTTGAATAATAGTGGTGAGATGGGGCAACCTTGTCTTGTTCCTGATCTTCGTGGAAACGGTTTCACTTTTTCACCATTGAGAACAATGTTGGCTGTGGGTTTGTCATATATGACCTTTATTATGTTGAGGTAAGTTCCTTCTATACCTACTTTCTGGAGAGTTTTTATCATAAATGGATGTTGAATTTTGTCAAAAGCTTTTTCTGCATCTACTGAGATGATCATATGATTTTTATCCTTCAGCTTGTTAATATGGTGTATCACATTGATTGGTTTGCATATATTGAAGAATCCTTGCATTCTTGGGATAAACCCCGCTTGATCATGGTGTATGTCTTTTTAATGTGCTATTGGATTCTGTTTGCTAGTATTTTGTTGAGGATTTTTGCATCTATGTTCATCAGTGATATTGGCCTGTAGTTTTCTTTTTTTGTGACGTCTGTGGTTTTGGTATCAGGGTGATGGTGGGCTCATAGAATGAGCTGGGGAGTGTTCTTCCCTCTGCTATATTTTGGAAGAGTTTGAGAAGGATAGTTCTTAGCTCTTCTTTAAATAAAAGTTGATAGAATTCGACTGTGAAGCCATCTGATTCTGGGCTTTTGTTTCTTGGAAGATTTTTAATCACAGTTTCAATTTCAGTGCTTGTGATTGGTCTTCTTATGTTTTCTATTTCTTCCTGGTTCAGTCTTGGAAGGTGTGCTTTTCTAAGAATTTGTCCATTTCTTCTAGGTTTTCCATTCTATTGGCATACAGTTGCTTGCTGTAATCTCTCAAGATCTTCTGTATTTCTGCAGTGTCAGTTTTTACTTCTTTTTCATCTCTAATTCTGTTGATTTTAGTCTTTTCCCTTTTTTTCTTAATGAGTCTGGCTAATGGTTTATCAGTTTTGTTTATCTTCTCAAAGAACCAGCTTTTAGTTTTAGTGATGCTTGCTATCATTTGCTCATTTCTTTTTCATTTATATCTGATCTGATCTTTATGATTTCTTTCCTTCTGCTAACTTTGGGGTTTTTTGTTCTTCTTTCTCTAATTGCTTTAAGTGTAAGGTTTGGTTGTTTATTTGAGATGTTTCTTGTTTCCTGTTTCTTGAGGTAGGATTGTGTTGCTAAAAACTTCCCTCTTAGAACTCCTTTTGCTACATCCCATAGGTTTTGGGTCGTCCTGTTTTCATTGTCTTTTTTTTTCTAGGTATTGTTTGCTTTCCTCTTTGATTTCTTCAGTGATCTCTTGGTTATTTAGTAGTGTATTGTTTAGCCTCCAAGTGTTTGTATTTTTTACAGGTTTTTTTCCTCTAATTGATATCTAGTCTTATAGTGTTGTGGTCAGAAAAGATACTTGATACGATTTCAATTTTCTTAAATTTACCAAGGCTTGATTTGTGACCCAAGATATGATCTATTCCAGAGAATGTTCCATGAGCACATGAGAAGAAAGTGTATTCTGTTGTTTTTGGACGGAATGTGCTATAAATATCAATTAAGTCCATCTTGTTTAATGTGTCATTTACAGCTTGTGTTTCCTCATTTATTTTCATTTTGGATGATCTGTCCATTGGTGAAAGTGGGCTTAAGCCCCCTACTATGATTGTGTTACTGTCAATTTCCCCTTTTATAGCTATTAGCATTTGTGTTATGTACTGAGGCACTCCTCTGTTGGGTTCATAAATATTTACAATTGTAATATCTTCTTCTTGGATTGATTCCTTGATCATTATGTAGTGTCCTTCTTTGTCTCTTGTAATAGTCTATATTTTAAAGTCTTTTGTCTGATATGAGAATTGCTACTCCAGATTTCTTTTGATTTCCATTTGCATGGAATATCTTTTTCCATCCCCTCACTTTCAGTCTGTATGTGTCCCTAGATCTGAAGTGCGTCTCTTATAGACAGCATATATATGGGTCTTGTTTTTCTATCTATTCAGCCAGTCTGTGTCTTTGGGTTGGAGCATTTGATCCATTTACATTTAAGGCAATTATCTGTATGTATGTTCCTATTACCATTTGCTTAATTGTTTTGGGTTTGTTTTTGTAGGTCTTTTCCTTCTGTTGTGTTTCCTGCCTAGGGAAGTTCCTTTAGCATTTGTTGTAAAGCTAGTTTGGTGGTGCTGAATTCTCTTAGCTTTTGCTTGTCTGTAAAGGTTTTCATTTCTCCCTCAAATCTGAATGAGATCCTTCCTGGGTAGAGTAATCTTGTTTGTAAGTTTTACCCTTTCATCACTTTAAATATGTCTTGCCAACTCCCTTCTGGCTTGCAGAGTTTCTACTGAAAGGTCAGATGTTAACCTTATAGGGAGTCCCTTGTATGTTATTTGCTGCTTTTAACATTTTTTCTTTGTATTTAATTTTTGATAGTTTGATTAATATGTGTCTCGGTGTGTTTCTCCTTGGATTTATCCTGTATGGGAGCCTCTGCACTTCCTGGACTTGATTGACTATTTCCTTTTCCATATTAGGGTATTTTTCAACTATAATCTCTTCAAATATTTTCTCAGTCCCTTTCTTTTTCTCTTCTTCTTCTGGGACCCCTATAATTTGAATGTTAGCACTTTTAATGTTATCCCAGAGGTCTCTGAGACCCTCCTCAATTCTTTTCATTCTTTTTTCTTTATTCTGCTCCGTGGCAGTTATTTCCACTATTTTATCTTCCAAGTCACTTCTCTGTTCTTCTGCCTCAGTTATTCTGCTATTGATTGCTTCTAGAGAATTTTTAATTTCATTTATTGTGTCGTTCATCATTGTTTGCTTGCTCTTTAGTCCTTCTAGGTCTTTGTTAAACGTTTCTTGTATTTTCTCCATTGTATTTCCAAAATTTTGGATCATCTTTACTATCATTACTCTGAATTCTTTTTCAGGTAGACTGCCTATTTCCTCTTCATTTGTTTGGTCTGGTGGGCTTTTACCTTGCTCCTTCATGTGCTGTGTGTTTCTTTGTTTTCTCATTTTGCTTAACACTGTGTTTGGGGTCTCCTTTTCACAGGCTGCAGGTTCGTAGTTCCCATTTCTTTGGTGTCTGCCCCCAGTGGTTCAGTGGGTTATGTAGGCTTCCTGGTAGAGGGGACTGGTGCCTGTGTTCTGGTGGATAAGGCTGCATCTTGTCTTTCTGGTGGGCAGGACCACGTCCGGTGGTGTGTTTTGGGGTGTCTGTGAACTTATTATGATTTTAGGGAGCCTCTCTGCTAATTGGTGAGGTTGTGTTCCTTTCTTGCTAGTTTTTTGGCATGGGATGTCCAGCACTGGAGATTGCTAGTCGTTGAGTGAAGCTGGGTCTTAGCATTGAGATGGTGATCTCTGGGAGACCTCTTGCTGATTGATATTACAAGGGGCTGGGAGGTCTCTGGTGGACCAATGTCCTGAACTCAGCTTTCCCACCTCAGAGGCTCAGGCCTGACACCCGGCTGGAGCACCAAGACCTTGTCAGCCACCTGGCTCAGAGGAAAATGGAGAAAGAAAAAAAATGAAAGAAAGAAAAGAATAATAAAATTAATTTATTAAAATAAAAAGTTTTAAAAATACTAAAATAATAAAGTAATTAAAAAAGAAGAAGAGAACAACCAAACCAATAAACAAATCCACCAATGATAACAAGTGCTAAAAACTGTACTAAGAAAAAAACAAAGACAGAACCCTAGGATAAATGGTAAATGCAAACCTATACAGACAAAAATCACAGAAAGAAGCATACACATACATGCTCACAAAAGAAGAAAAAAAAAAAAATATATATATATATATACAAAGGAAGTGAGCAACCAAATAAATAAACAAATCTACCAATGATAATAAGCTCTAAATATTAAACTAAGATAAACATAAAACTAGAAACAAATTAGATGCAGAAAGCACAGCCCAAGTCTACAGTTGCTCCCAAAGTCCACCACCCCAGTTTTGGGATGATTCATTGTCTCTTCAGTTATTCCACTGATGCAGCGTACATCAAGTTGATTGTGGACTTTTAATCCACTGTTCCTGAGGCTCACTGAGAAATTTCCGTTTCTCTTCATTGTTCGCACAGCTCCTGGGGTTCAGCTTTGTGTTTGGCCCTGCCTCTGCATGTAGGTTGCCCTCTGGCATCTGTTCTTCACCCAGATGGGACAGGGTTAAAGGAGCAGCTGATTCAGGGGCTCTGGCTCACTCAGACCATGGGGTGGGAGGGATACGGAATGCAGGGTGAGCCTGCGGAGGCAGAGGCCAGCATGACATTGCAACAGCCTGAGGCGCACTGTGTGTTCTCCCAGGGAAGTTGTCACGGGATCACGGGACCCTGGCAGTGGTGGGCTGCACAGGCTCCAGGGAGGGGAGGTATAGACAGTGACCTGTGCTTGCACACAGGATTCTTGGGGGCTGCAGTAGCAGCCTTAGCATCTCATGCCCATCTCTCATGTCCGCGCTCATAGCCTCAGCTTGCGCCCATCACTGGAGCTTGTTTAGACAGTGCTCTGAATCCCCTCTCCTTGTGTACCCTGAAACAATGGTCTCTTGACTCTTAGGCAGTTCCAGACATTTTTCTGGATTCCCTCCCAGCTAGCTGTGGCACACCAGCCCCCCTCAGGTTGTGTTCACTCAGCCAACTCCAGTCCTCTCCCTGGGATACGACCTCCGAAGCCTGAGCCTCAGCTCCCAGCCCCCACCCACCCCAGTGGGTGAGAAGACAAGCTTCTCAGACTGGTGAGTGCTGGTTGGCACCGATCCTCTGTGCAGGAATCTCTCTGCTTTGCCCTCTGCACCCCTGTTGCTGCGCTCTCCTCCATGGCTCTGAAGCTTTGCCCCCTGCCCACCCCCTGTCTCCACCAGTGAAGGGGCTTCCTAGTGTGTGGAAACGTTTCCTCCTTCACAGCTCCCTCCCAGAGGTGAAGATCCCATCTCTATTCTTTTGTCTCTGTTTATTCTTTTTTCTTTTGCCCTACCCAGGTATGTGGGGAGTTTCTTGCCTTTTGGGAAGTCTGAGGTCTTCTGCCAGCATTCAGTAGGTGTTCTGTAGGAGTTGTTCCACATGTAGATATATTTTTGATGTATTTGTGGGGAGGAAGGTGATCTCCATGTCTTACTCCTCCACCATCTTGAAGGTCCTCTGGATAACTTTTTGAGGACTCATAACACTCTTTTCCACAGCAGCTGCACCATCTTACCTTCCAATCAGCAGTGTATGATGCTTCCAGTTCCTCTACATCCTTGTCAACACTTGTTATTGTCTGTTTTCATTTTAGGCATGCTAGTAACTATGAAATGGTATCTCATTGTGGTTTTGATTTTCAGTTCCCTAATAATGACTAATAATGTCCAACATCTTTTATGTGTTTGTTGGTTATTTGTATATCTTCTTTGGAGAAGCATCTACTCAAGCCCTTCCCTATTTTTTCTCAATTTGTTTGTTTGTCATTTTGTTGAATGATAAGTATTTTGTATAACCTGGATACTAGACCCTTATCAGATATATAATTTGTGAATACTGTCTCTCATTCTGTAGGTTGTTTTTTCACTTTCTTTATAGTGTCCTTTGATGCACAGAAGTTTGTAATTTTGATGAAGTCTGGTTTATCTAATTTTTCTTTTGTTGCTTGTCTGGACAGGGTATGAAGACTTATCCAGGTCAAAAATTTGGTGGCATTATCAGAATGAGGTGAGAAGAGATGCCAAGTGGGCAAAACAACAAACACCCACCACAATTAGCAACTGCACAGGTTGTTAGACAATTAAATGGGATGACACATACCAAGCACTTAGCATGGAGTAAGTGCCTAATAAATGTTAACTCTTATTATTTGAGTCTAGCACAAGTGTTTGATGTATAATTTTGGAAAGAATAAATATGGTGCAGGCAGATGCCACATTCTTTCTCTTGGTCTCTGTCCAGAGTAAGTAGACTGTCTGGGGGGTGGGGAGGAAGAAAATGGTATTGGAAGCATCCCTAGTGGAAAAGAATGTGGATTTTTTTTTTGACTTGGCAATAGTTTAATAGTTCAGTCTTTAAGGAGGAAAATATATTTAGGATCCTGTTTTACAAATACTGTTTTCCCTCAGTCAGTTTTATATGTTGTCAAGATTTAAAGCTGAGTCTAGATGCATGCACAGATCTTGAAATTCCTAAAATGCTCTCCCTTATTCCTTTTCTACCTCTCCGGCAAGCAGCTATCTGTAAGAAAGGAATGGCCTCCTCTCTCTGAGAAATTTGTTCTAATACTACTTGTGGTTGTCCCTCTTGATTGTCTACCTAATGGTCATCTCTCCCTTTTCTTTGATCCTAGCAGGTGATTATATCCACATTCCATAGAGCAACCATATGGTTCTGGTGAGCTTGGACCCCTTCCAATTCTCCAAAGAGAGAAGCTCAATCTTTCTGAGCTAATCAAGGAGGTTTCTCTATCCTCCTGCCCAGGGATTGTTTTAGGAATGACATTGACCCTCTTCTGGCCAATAATATGTAAAAGGAAGCCTGCTAGGGAACTTCTGGGAAAGGTGTCCTCAGAAATAAAAAGAGCTGATGGGAGGAAATGTTGCTCTTCTTGCTATATGCCATTGTGTCTGCAGGCAAAGGCAGGAACCTCTTTAGCCAATATGTGACCCCAAATGGAATCCATCATGTCAAATATGGTAGCATAGAAAGCACCTGGATCTTCTGTTGGTGGTGTTGAGCAAATGAGCCAACACCTGGATTCGTCTCATCTTTAGAATCCTTGATAGAAAGGTGAGATGACAAATGTCCTTCCTATTTAGCACACTTTCAGTGAAAGTTTCTGTTACTTATTGTTAAAAACACCCTGAAGGATGCATTATTTCAGGAGAGACCCACATATGCAATCCATGATGGAAAGCAGCACTCCCCAATTGGGCAGGTAATTGAATCAGTCATTAGGACCAATGTGATAAAGATGTTACAATTCCACTGCCCAGAAACTGATAAAGAAAAATCAACAAAGCTCTCATCTTTATCAGAATTCATAGATGAGCACAATCAGGGGTAAAAAGAGAGAGACTGGATTCTTTATGAAATAAGAAAAGCAGTAATATGGAGAGGGAAAAAAAAAAAACCCATAAACACAGACATTCAAAGCTACCGAATACTATCATCCCTCAGGAGATGCTCCTATTCTGCTTCTGTGAATGGGCAGGAGGAGAAAAAGTCAGCCAAAAAAATAAATGCTTGAACTACTTTAGACCCTTAGCAAATTAAATATCGCATAAATATAAATTGAGTATCTACTATATATTAGGCATAGGAGGGGAGGGAAATTAGAGTGGGTGGAGCTGTGTATTAGTCAGTGTTCTCCAGAGAAACAGGACTAGTAGAATGTGGATATGTATAGGAAGAGATTTATTGTAAGGAGTTGGCTCACATGATTATGGAGCTGACAAGCCCCAAGATCTGCAGGATGAATCAGCAAGCTGGAGACTCCAGAAAGCCAATGGTGTAGTTCCAGCCCAAAGGCTGGCAGAGTCAAGATCCAGGTAGAGCCGATGTTTCAGTTCAAGTCTAAAGGCAAGGCAGGCGGGCAGGAGGAATTTCCTCTTATTCGGAGAAAGTCAGCCTTTTGCGCTCTTCAGGCCTTCAACTGACTAGGCAGGGCCCACCCACATTGGGATGGGCAATCTGCCTTACAGAGTCCATCAGTTTAAGTGTTAAACTCATCCAAAAACACCCCCACAGTAGCACTTAGAAAATGTTTGTCCAATATCTGGACCCCCGCCATGGCCCAGTCAATTGACACATAAAATTAACCATCACAAGCAGCAATAGGTTTTCTCTAAAAATAGTTGTCCTTCCTTCCCATGAGTTATCTGTAGGCCCTTAACTTTTTACCATGGTTAACAAAGCACCTCTCAACTTGGGTTGCAAATATTCACAAGATACCTGTCTTCCTTATCCTGCTGCTTCAAGCAGCAATCCCAGCATATGTCACCATGAATTTCCCTAGCTGCAGTTTTCTGTGGAATTCTGCAGAACAGTGAACACATTTACATATCTGGATGTTTTACACCTCTTGTTACTGAATATGTAGCTGGTAACAACATGGATGTGAGGAAAAGTGTGAGGGGTCTTCCATCAGTGTGCTAGATGAATCCATTCAGGGTATTCTGAGTATCTCCAATGTGCCAGAGTTGCTTTTTGCATCATTAAATTGCTGGCTCATTGGGAGCTATTTCTTATTTATCTTTGGGTCCCCCATGCCCTATTTCTGTGCTTTGCACAGAGCAGACATTCAGGAAATATTTGTTTATTTGGATATTAAGCTATGCAGTTAGTTCTTTAGAAAAGGTTTGCTTTAAATAATCAAGTTTTACTGCTCTCCAAATCTCTGGAAATATTTCAGCAGGGCTCTACCTTCCCTGAACCACTGGGTATCTACTTGGTCAATATGAGAGGTGGAGGGCACCAGCTTGAGAGTCAGAAAAAGCTGGGTTCAGACCCCAGCTGTAACACTTCCTCAGTGACCTTAGCATGGTTCTTAACCTCGCTAAGCCTCAGATTATTTTGTTTCTCTAAGGAGAATAATGTGCATTTCATCCCAAAGTTATGCACTGTCTAGAAGACACCTCTCCAGTTTATCTGATTCTGATCTCATATAAGTTGTAAACAACCAATAGTAGCAACACAAAATACTACGTGTCTGTAGACATGCAAGTTGTGTTCTGTCCTGTAGAGGTCCCATGGTCTTCCCTGGTCCATTGTGGAAGATGCCAGCTTTGCCTTCATCTGCTGTTTATTCCAACATTCTTGAACTACAAATGTGTTTGTTATTCAGCCTCTTATCGTTTGCTTGGTTCACCCATTCTGAGTAAAATTAACTTTTTTTTTTTTGGTCATATTATATCTGCATGAGCACCATGGTTTTACTTTTTTTTAAAGTTAGCCTTTACAACACTCACCTGTGAAATGGGGAGTTAGCAATGACGACCTCAAGGGGTCATTTTAATGATCAAATATGATATCTGCCTGCATTTGACCCTCTTTGCCACGTTCTTCATGGTGCAGACAGTGACTGTTGTGGAATCTTAAGTCAGGCCATGCTGCTCCCTGACTCAGAGCACTGCGGTGGCTCCCAGCTCACCAAGTCCACATGCTCCCATGACCCCCCTGTCCCTGCTGTCCTCGGGTCTTGCACACCCTTCCTTCACTCCTTTCCAGCTGCATAGTCCTTGCTGTTCTGCAAACACACAAGGATACTGGTGCCTCAGGACCTTGGCACATGTTGCTCCATCTACATGGAAACCCTGCCCTCAGTCATCCACGTGGCTAATCCCTCACTTCCTCAGGTCTTCACTCAGCTCTCATGTCCCCAGAAAGCCGCCCCTAGCTGCCCATCTAGAATTTCAATCCACCCACCTTCCCCAAGCAACACTTCCAATCTCTTTCTCCTGCCCCATTCTCTGTAGTACTGACCACTTCCCGACAATCTGAATATGGTACTAATTTACTGAATGTATTTCCTGCCTCTCCCACTAGCATCTAAGCTCCATGAGAGCAGAGATATTTTTTGTCCATTCCGTTCACTGCTATATCCCCAGTGCTTACAGTGGTGCCTTGCACATAGTAGGCTCTCAATAAACGAAGACTCTGAGATAACACATAGAGCACTTAGTCCAATGCTTGGCATATAGGAAGAGCCCCCAAATATTACCTGTAACAGGAAAAATAAACCAGAAAGCGAGGAGCATCAGGCTGCAAGGAAGTTGGGAGAAGTGGATTTCTAAAGAAATGAGGAAGAAAACAAGGCAGGAGCACTTTCAGGAAAACCTAAGGGATGAGAGCCATCAGAGGGAAACCCAGAGAGCTGCAGTTGTCCTGATCAGATGTGGTTTGTATTAACTCATGTTGGTTAGACACCATAGTACTTAGCTGGCACATGTCATGTCCCACCCAGTGCTGTCTTCTGAAGTCAAAACCGTAAATTCGTGAGAGCATCGATAGTTGGGAATGTGGGAGGGGGAATGTCGAGCAAAAACATCAGAAAGACTATTTGAGTCCACTTCATGCATTTTTCTGCCACACTCCAGCAATTTCGGAAAATTGGCACAAATAAGTGGAGATTGCTTTGCACTGAAGTGCTTAATTGCAGGAGTGAAAGATAATTCTTCCTTGGTTAAGAGCTATTGATATGAAGGTCAGCCAATGCAGATGTGGGTGGTAGATTTCTGTGACAGTCTACACAGAAGAGTGGCACTGACTCTGGCATTTCCTGTCTCTTTGTGGCACCACACTGTTTGTAAGTGCCATGCTTGTAAACTTCAGGCCCATTAACCAGCTGCCCTAAAAGAAGATCATCATTTCAGTCCTGGTGACCCTACTTTTGAGAACCGTATTCAGTTTGTATTGATTTAAATTGGAGCCACAAACTGAATTTGGTTCATAAAGTAGTTTGGAAACCAATGGAATTTTTTAAAATCTAATCTCTCTTTTCAATTAATTCCTCTGCTAATTAGTTTTAATTTTGAGACCCATTTTGAGACACTTAACACTGGTAGGCAGCCACTTCCCTTTCATGTCCTTTAGAGAACTCATCCAATTAAAAATAAATTACAACATTTTTATGTAAAGAAATTGGGGTGCCATTTTGTTTTTTTAAATCCCTGGACTTTAACCACTATGGCTGTGTTACATTAGGATGAGTTTCTGAGTTTCCTCCAACTCAACTGTTCTTTCTCTTGCTAGATGATGGATCCAGAACCAGAACCTCATCCTTCTGACCCCATCAGGCAGAATTTTTATTCTTGCACAGGTGCCAGTGGGATCATGTTCCAAGATCTTACCCTTCATATTAAGGGCATTCTAACCTCCAAGGAAGGAGTATTTTTTCATTTTCAGTTGCTACTTCCATCTTTCACCAAATACTCACTGAAGGACACTACAATCTAGGCCCCATCTAGGCCTGTGCTAAGACAGTAAGCATCAGCTGCACAAGTCTACTATTACGTTTGTGGTTCACGTTACATGCCTATGGAACAGTGCTGGTCTAGGAATTGGGGATCCATCAGGAAAAAATAAAATAAAAAGTTCCTGTCTTCATGCAACTTCCATTCTAATGGAGAGAATATAGACCTTGAAAACAAAAAGAATTAAAATGCATAGTATGTCAAATTGTGATGAATAATGCTATGGGGAAAAATATAATACAACAGGAAAGGAAACTAAAGGGTGGGAGGGGAGAGTTAGGTCACTTAAACAGGGAGCTCAGGAAGACTTCAGCAAAACTGAGACTCTTTTGGGAGAAGAGCATTTCAGTGAGGGAACAGCCAGTGCCAAGTGAGACTATTTTGCAAGAAACCAATTCAGGGAAGAAAACGTTAGTAGCATCCTCATTGGTCAGGAGTCTTAAGCTGACAAAAACTCCTACCAGGTTCAGGAAAAAAGGGAGCCTTTGGTTTAGCTCTTGTAGATGGGGAGTCCATGGATGAAGCCAGCGTTGGGGGCTCTAAACACAGAAAAACACACCGTCCCCAGTCCCTCTTCTATATCCTGATATCTGCAGCAGGCAGATATGAGACCCGTGGTTATCAAACTCTAGCTGTATCAGCATCACCTGAGGGCTTTTCTGAAGCCCTCAGACTTCTGATTCAGCAGGTCTGGGATGGACCCAAGAATTTGCTTTTCTGATAAGTGCCCAGGTGCTACTACTCAAGCTGTTGCTGGCCCAGGGACCACCCTTTGAGCACCACTGTGTTAGACAACACCTACATTTTTAAAACCAACAAGTGGAAGAATAAGCATGCGATCTGAAAACGTGGCAGTGACAACATGAGAAATAGTTCAAAGAGCAAAAAGAGGTTTGTCTTAGGGAAGGTGGAATCGGGTGTGAGGGGAGAGGGGCAGGAGGCTGCTAATGTCTGCTAGAAGCCTTGTGGTACTGTTTGGCTTTTAAAAACTCCATAGGTGTGTTATTTTGATAAAAATAAAAGGTGGATTTTCAGAAAGAATGTACATGAAAAAGTGGCACTTGTCATCAGGCAGTAGATGGTTCCCAGTGTGCATTTTTGAGGAGTGGCGATACATCAAGAGGTCGCCCTCCAGGTGGACCCTGGCCCCACGGTGACCCCATCTGGGCCAACTTTCTGGCTGCTTCCTGCCATTTGGGGGGCTCGTCACTGCCCCCAGAGGGGCATAGGTTCTTTTCCCACTGCCAACCTCAGTCTGTGCCCAAGGAAGAGGAAGAAATGCTTGGTTCTGTTGTGCTCCAAGGGCACAATTGGGGTGCCTGATTACAGAGTGGAACTCTCAAAAAGATGACTAAGGGATGATTCATAGCACCAGTCTGGAGCCAGTGCCTCTCGGCTGGCCCCCGCCTTGCCTTTATCCTGATGTTCTTTCTCATCCCTCCCTTGTGACTGCCCCCCCACCACCACCCTGGAAAAGCATAGCAGAAGAAGAGTGCGGGCACAGAGAAGGAGGTATGGTGGGAACAGTTTGAGTAGCTACTCAGAGCTTTGGGCAGCCTTCTCTTTCCTAGGGTGAATTTCCTGTACATTCCTTCACCATCAGCAGATAAGACCTCCAGGGCTCAGATCAGAGTGTGGTTTCTTGGATAATAGAGTGGGATATTGTGATGTATGATAAGAAATATATATTTGGTCTTCAACTTGCTTTGTTTTCTGGCACTGAGCTTCTAAAACCCTTGGAATTTCCTGTGATGAGGGCATAAAGTGTCTCTTATTATGTTAATAAAGTGACTTTTGGAAGCATCTAAGGATGGGGTTGGTTGCCAGAGAACCAGTCAGGTGATTGGAGGGTAACCTGGGGGAGGGGAGCAGGGCTGGAGGTTGAATCAATGACCAATGGCCAGTGATTTAATCAATCATGCCTGTGTAATGAAGCCTCCATAAAAATCCAAAAGGAAGGGGTTTGGAGAGCTTCTGGGTTGGTGAACACATGGAAATTTAGGGAGGTGGCACACCTGGAGAAGGCATGGAAGCTGCATGCCCTTTCCCCATGCCTTGCTCATACACCTCTTCCATCTGGCTGTTCCTGAGTTATATCCTTTTATGATAAACTAGTGACCTAGTAAGTAAAAGGTTTCTCTGAGTTCTCTGAGCTGCTCTAGAAAATTAATCAAACCCAAGGAGGGGTCATTAGAACCTCTGACCTATAGCCAGTCAATCAGAAGCGCAGGTGACAACCTGGACTCGTAACTGTCTTCTGAACTGGGGGGGGGTGAGGAGTGGTCTTGTAGGACTGAGCCCTTAACCTATGGGATCCAACACCATCTCCAGGTAGATAGTGTTAGAATTGAGTTGAATTGTAGGGCTCCCAGCTTGTGTCAGAGAATTGCTTGATGGTGTTGGGTAACACCCCACCACCCCACTACATGGGAATTGGGTGCAGAACCCCTTACAGGGTGACTGAGTTTGCCCAGGACTAAGATGGTGCCTAGGACATGGAATCTTCAGAAAGCCCTAGGCAAACAGGGCAACTTAGTCACCCTATTAGAAATAATCATTAGTGTGTACTCAGAGTGACTTGTGAGCTGTCCATTGTAACTCTGTATAAACAATTAGAACACAAACTAATTCAACAACTATTTATTAGGCACGTACTCTGTGCTGGGGACTAAGTGGTTGGGATAGAGTAGTGAATAAAATAGACAAAAATGTCTAATTATACCCAATAAAGTATGGTATAGCCATATCACAGAATATTATACAACCAAAAAAACTAAGGGAGAATATTAAATTACATCAAGGATGCCTATAAGATAATAAGTTTAGGAAAATACATGTAGTAGACATCTTTGGGTTTTGACTGCCCAGTATTTCCTCTCTCTCCTGTTGGTACTCACCTTGGCTTTGGCAACTTCCCTGCTCCCATCCCAGTGACTTGGGAAGGGAACTGTCGTTCAGGGTGAGCATGTACATGTAAAGCCACCATGTAGGTTGTTCTGGTGGGGCATTGTACCATCCTTGATTACAATGTGGAGATGCTCCCAAGGGTTATGCAGTGTACAACCTGGACAATTATACCAGCAGTCCAAGAATGTGATCCAGCTGGGCCAATCAGACCTCTCTCCCAGAAACCCAGATCTTGAGTAGAATGCTATAATGCCAGGACTCAGGAACTGAGTCGTCCCAATGGAAACACTCTGAAGAATTTGTCCTGCTACCTAGATTCCAAGATTCACCTGACCCCCAGCCTTCTCAAGGCCTGATTGTTCAAATTAGTATTTGAATCTTTGAGCCTTCTTGGTATCTTTCCAATAGACTCTTTTTTTGTTACATAGGTCAGAGTTGGTTTTGTTACTTACAGCCACAAAATTCTGATGGCTTTAGCAGTTGTTGAAAGAGTATGTATGAAGTTATTCCATTTGAATACAAATTATTTGGACCTATATATAAATATATATATAACATATTATACATTATACCTATACTACATGTGTGTATGAATATGTGTGTGTGACTCTAAAAAACCCAGTTCTATGGGTAGTCACATTACAGATGATTCTTATTTTCTCTTTGATTAACTGTGTCTTCTAAAGTTTCTACAATGATCATGTACTATTTTTAACAAGAAAATTAAAGTCTGCTCATAGCTTACACCTAACAGAGACCATAAGAATTTTGAGCCAAAGCCCTATTTATAAGTAAATAAATGTAAATAAAATTATAAATAAATTTACATTTTCCTGGAAGGTTCTCAAGTGATGTTACTCCAAATGGCTGTTGACAGGTGGTTGAGGATTTGAGATTCAAATGTTAGTCATTTCTCTGTCTCATGATCAACAAAATGATCTTAGTTTTATATATCTCTGACATCTATCACTTTAACTAGAAAAGGGTGACAGGGGGAATAATCCATATTTTACCTTTTTCCAAACTGAAAAGGAATTAGTGAAAGGAAACTGAAAAGGAATTAGTGAAACCACATGTGTATACAGGGATCTAGTTTTTGAACAACAACCAAAGCTGAGCAAGTCAAGGTGTATGGTCTCATACAATTTTCTCAAAATATTTGGAGCTTTTGTCCTAGAGATAAAGAAGACTAAAGAGTGATTAGATTATGGTTTTTACATTTATAAAAAGTTCTATAGGGTGGATGCAGATCTGCCATACAGTCTTCAAAGGACCAATGAGAGGAACAGGCTTACATGCCAACACAAGAGATCAGGGTTGGCTGTGAGGAAGGACTTTCATTCAGTTGAGTGCATTCTGAGTGTTGAGCTTTGTGCTGTGCTGTAAGGAATTCAAAAGAAAATAGAAGTCAGGGTCCTATCCCTTGAAGCAACTTTCATTGTTATTGGGGAGACAAGATGAAAGAACATGTGAAATAAAGGACAAATCAAAGCATGTACATGACCACGGGCCAGGATCTGTGGTACAAATGGTAAAGGATAATGGAGAGGAGTCAGGAGTGGTCCAAGGAGGATGCTTGGCTGTGGGCCCTGAGGCTAGCCTTGGAGGATGAGAAGGACTCAGACAAATGCAGACAAGTCTTAGAAAGGAGGTTAGGGCAGGAGCTTCAAAGTGAAGGCCCAGATTCAGCCCAGAACCAGGCCACGGGTATTTTTTTTTAACTTGAATGACCTACCAAAATTTAAAAATTGGAGTTATACATATTGTTCCAATTTCCAGGTTTTCTTGAAAGACTGCAAAAAGCCAGTAATGCCAGTACACATTGTCACAGGGCACGCTGGAGAAGCAGCTGCCCTCTAATTTGCCACAGTCCACACCATTCCCAAGGTCTCCTCAAATGAAGCTGAGAGGTTAGTTGCCCTTTAGCATCTTGTACTAAGCCCACTTACTTTTTTGATTTTGCCTTCTAGGACCCTGTAGACCTTTGAGTTTGAGACTCCTGAATGAAAGACATAGCCCCAGAGTAGAAATTCGCAGGGCACATTCAGGGTCAGAGAGGAGACTGATCTAAGGTCAGCACAGAACAGCAGATCAAAGCATGAGAAGTGGAGCCAGCCTGGCCTGTCAGGCTAAAGAATATGGGTCTGGAAGAGTAGACATTTAGGAGTTGTGAGTTGTTAGATCGTGACAAGAACACACATTGGAAGATAAGGGTAAGGATAAGTCTCATTGCCCCTTTGGGCCTAACTGACCCCAGCACCCACTCTGAAGTCAAACACAGGTGGATTCCAACTATGGTCACTGATTACGCATGACCTCGAGAAAAGTGTTTCAATTCTCTGAGTCTTCTCCAAACCTTATAAAATGGTGATGGAAATAATGCCTAACAGTATTACCATGAGGATTCAACAAAATAAGTTGTGTTAAGTCCTTGGCACCAAGCCAGTTTCCGAATAATCTCTGTCCTCATTATCATCATTGTCATCATTAATAATACAGAATGGTCTAGAACAGTGGCTACCATGAGAGAGGGGATTTGTCCCCTGGGCATATGTGGCAGTAATGTCAGGAGATATTTTTGGTCATCATTCTGTGCAGTGGGAGGGGCACACGAAGGGATGCTCCCGGCATCTAGTGGGTAGAGGCCAGGGATGCTGCTAAACATCCTATAATGCACAAGACAGCCTCCACGACAAAGAATGATGCAGCCCCAGTTGTCCACAGTGTAGAGACAGAGAAAGCCTGGTCTAGAACAGTTGTTGCCCAGGACCAACTTCACAGAACCACCCAGCAAATGTGCTAAGAACACACATTCCCAGCCCTTCCTCCCAAGATTCTGTGTCAGCCCATCTGGAAGCTGGCCCTGCAGTTCACATTCTAGTAAAGTTCCCCAGAGTTCCACTCCTCAGCCGGGTTTGGCAGTCATCGGCCTACAGGTAGCAGGTTCTCACACACTTCTGATGTCTCCAGCACCAGGTGTCTTTCGGATACTGAGATGTGCCTCTAAGACAGGGGTGTCTGTGGTCCATTGGGAGGGACAGACTTGGGAAGTCTGGTTTGATTTAATAGATAAATAAGACCTGTTTGTGAAAGAGGAGTGTATGAGCTGACCAGAACCTGGCCTGGTTGCTCATCTGGACAGCGGCTTCATGTTCTAAACCTTCAAAGTTCCCAGCAGCCTGCCCCATCCCAGCAGGTGCTTTCCTATATTCTTCAAATCTCTCTGGCATGTAAACGCCGATGCTTTTGCCATCTCACCCGCAGCCAAAGGCACTGGAAGGATGGGAAAACTCCTTCCTCTGTTTGGAAACTTATGATATTTTACTTCTAAAATAATCAGAGCCAAAGACCTGATCATCATAAGCATGATGGGCTTTCATCTCCAAAAGGAAATAGGCATGGTCCCCCCAGACAAAGAACAGGCTATTTCATGATCTTTTCTAGGCCGACAGGAGGCTCTCTTAACTTCTGGGGCCTACCCCACACACACTAAACACTCTGACCAGTGACTGGATCATGTATTAAATGCAATTGCTGATTTGTATAAATTTTGTAAGAATTTTTATAACTTTTGAAGATTTTGAAATTTGTTGGCTGCTAGAAACCTATTTAATTTAAGATTGGCTCTGGTCTCTCAGGGAATCATATATACTCAGGAATTCTTCCAAAACAGAAAATTAAAAAACTAAACATACAGATTACTTTCAAATGTCATAAAAATTTTGAATACCAATTGAATAGTTAATGAAATTTGGGTAATGTGACATATCATAGACACTATGTATTTGTTTATTTCTCTTTTGCCGTTATATCTATATGTTAAAGCCACAGCATATTTTCAGGTTGTGGACATTTTTATATATCCCCGAAAATCTTGTGGGTCCTCCATAATATGCCTTTAACAGCCCTCACTGTGAAAGGGAATTTTTACATGTCTGTAGATGTACAGGGTTATGTGCAGTTAGGCACAGAATCAGATCAGTAGCATTTTTTCCACTGTAGAAAAAGGAGAGTCTTGAGCATTTGTGCATGTAAATAGCAAAGTTTTACTGGCTTCAGGGGAGTGACAGAGCATTAAAAGACCCCGTAGGTAGAGGAAAGAATATAATAGGGTCTTCCCGAAGTCTAGCTGGCTAAAGCCTCCTGACTCTGAATTCACTCACTACAATAAAATTGATTACTTTACCTTAGACTCTGAGCCCTTAAAAAGTACCAATATAGTTCTGAGCTACTACTGTGAAGCCCATACTTATGCTTTATGCTTTAATGCTCATAAAGTACTTTTCCCATATTATGACCAGAAATAATTTATTCATCATCCGTGTATTAACACATTCAACAAACTATTATTACATTCTTAACATGTAAGAAAAAAAAGGTGAGCCAAAGAGATGTGATTCCAGGCTTCGTGACACTTACACATTTTAATCAAATAGACATGAAAATAAATGAAAAATTATAGCTAGACAGACATTACAAGATAAGAAAATTACAGACCAATATATTTAAAAGGGTAATACATCATGGCTAGCTGAGGTTTATCCCAGAAATGCAAGGTTTATTTAACCAATAAAAATCAATTAATGAAATTCATGATATTAACACGTTAAAAGAAAATATGATACAATCGTTTTTACTAGGTGGAGAGAAAGCATTTTACAAAATTTAACACCTATCTATAAATAAAATATATTTTGCAAATCTAGGAACAGGAGGAAATTTTATCAATCTGCCATAGAGTATCTATGAAAATTTAGTTGTAGACAGCATACTTACTGTTGTAACACAGAGCACTTTCCCCCTAAAGTTGGAAATTAGTCGACAAATGTCTGTTCACATCATTAAGGGAAGTCCTAGCCAGTGCAAGAAGGCAGGAAAGTAAAATAAAGGCACAACAATTGGGAAGGAAGAGGTAAAGCTGTCTTTGCAGATGACCTAATTTTATGTGTAGAAAATTGTAAGGAATCTACCCAAAACTCTACTAAACCTAGCAAGTGAATTTCACAGGCTGCACGTCAGTATAGAAAAACTAATTAATTAAAATAGCATCCAAACCCACAAAATACTTCGGGATATATTTTTTAAAGCGGTCAAGATCTTTAAATTAAAAACTATAAAATATCGACAGAAATTAAAGAACAAAATAAGTATAGGTATATATCACTCAGTATTATAAAGGTATCAGTTTTCCCTAAATTGGTCTGTAAATTCTAGCCATCCTAATCAAAATCTTAGCTGTCTTTTTTTTTTTTTTCAGGGAATAAGTAAGCTGATTATACTTAGAAATTCAAATGAGATAGAACTGCTAAAATAATATTTTTAAAAGAACAAGGAGGCTATTTACTCTCTTCGACTTCAAACCTTACTTTTAAAGTTATAGTGATCAAGATAGTGTGACATTTTAGAAAGACTAGAGAGTCAGAAACATAAACAGATACACACATATATGGTTGACAAGAATGCCAAACCATTTCAAGGGGAAAAGGAAAGGCTTTTCAACAAATAGTGCCAAAACAACTGGATATCGTGGGCGGAGGTGCAGCTTTAATCCCTACCTTATACTATACACAAAAATTAGTTTGTGATAGATTATAGACCTCACATAAAAGCTACAAACTATAAAGCTTTTAGAAGAAAACATGGGGAAATATCTTCACAACCTCAGGTTAGGCAAAGATTTCTTGGATAGAGCATTTCTATGAAAACATAAAAGAAGATTGATAAATTAGACTTAAAATTGTTTCCTTACCAAAAGACACCATTAAGAAAGTGAAAAGACAATCCATGAGTTAAGAGGAAAATTTCACAATATCTATCTCTAACAAAGGACTTGTATCCAGAATATGTAAGGAACTTCTACAATTCAGTAACAAAAAGACAAACAACTCAGTTTTTAAAACTGAGCCAAACATTTGAATAGACAGCTAATAGTTCACACAAGAAGATATATAAATGATCAATAAAGACATGATAATATGCTCAACATCAGCAGTTGTCAGGAAAATTGAACATTTAAGCCACAGGTAGATAACCACTTCTCACCTACTGGTTGCACAATGCTTTATAGATGGGGAAACTGACACAGAAAGGAGGCTCAACCTTCATGAGGTTCCTCAGTGAAGCACTGGCAGAGCCCACACAGGACTCCAAGTCTTGCCTCGTAGCCCATGATTTATCTTACCTCATTTCTCCTCCTACAAAGAAGCAACTACCTCTAAATATAGATCTCCAAGAATTGGCACCCTGGCTCCAGAAAACCCTATAGTTTCACTCCAGGGAGCAATGGTTGCATTTTTAAAGGAAATCCAATTTGACAGCCATAAAAGTCCTCATTATCCTGCTAAGGTTGGCAGTTGGGGACTCTGAAATAGCTGGAATCTGTATAAACTACTCCTGGCACGCATCCACCTTGGCCTCGTAGACTGAGAGAAAATCATCTGCCTAATGTTGAGATGATGTTTAAACATCCACATATGCCACCTCATGAGCAGGAGGGCATTCCACGGGCCTGAGTAGGTGTAGGCTCACACCCACCCACCCTCTGGCTGTGAGTCATTTTCCCTTTAAGGGAGCAAACTCAGCCCAAAACAAGGTACTGCTCAGACTTTCATTTTCTCATCTGCTACATAGAAAGAACAGTGATAATGTAAAGAATTTTGGTTTTCTGTTCCTGGACATCTAACACTGGATTTCTCAGTGCTGTCCTAATGAAAAATAGTATTAATATATCCAAAGTTGTCTTCTGTTTGTGTTCTCAACTCTGTCCTTCTAGAGGAATCAGCAGACATCGACTAGCAGGCCAAATTCAGTCAGCAACTGTTTTTTTTTTTTTTTTTAATGACCCTCAAGCTAAGAATGTTTTTTACATTTTTAAAGCATTGTTTAAAAGAAAGACAAATAAGTGACAGAGACCATATGTGGCCTGCAAAGCCTAAAATAGTCACTGGTTCTTTGTAGAAAATCTTTGCTGCTCCCTGATCTAGATAATAAGTGTCCTACAAAAAAAAAAAAAAAAAATTTCATGGTCAAATAATTTGGGGAACCACTGGATTAACACAACAAACAGGGTTCAGGGTTGTTGTTTTTTTTAATGCACACCTTATCAGAGCCTTTACTAATGACATTTTTGAATCTCAAAGATAGGGATGTAGTATGAAATGATTCCACTCTCCTTCTGCCTCAGACTCCTTTTCCTGTAGGATAAGGTTCTGGAACTGCTTTATATTAAGGCCCTCTTCATTAGAGATGTGCTCTTAACAGGGCCATGGAGTTTGGCTGGACAAGGGCCTGCCATTGGCACTGATTGGTTGCACTTCAGAGCCAGAGATCATGTGGATAAGAGTGAGGGCTCTGGAGGCTTGCTGGGTTTGCAGCTTCCTCCACTTACTGCCTGTGGGACCTTAGGAAATGCACTTTACCTCTCTGTGCCTCAGTTTCCTCCACTGCAAAATGAAGGTAATCATAGTAGCTGTCCCCGAGGGTCACTGCAACAGTCACATGAGATGATGTTTGTAAAAAACATAGCATGGAGGCTGGCACAAGAAACCTCTGGAGAAATGGCAACTACTGCTGTTATTTATCTCTATCTCTCTCACAATGAGAATTGTGATCCCTCCCTAACAGAGCTATTTAGCATAATAATGTAGGGGGAAGGGATTCGTAATGAGGAAACAATATATTTTCCTAGTTAAATATAACTATTATCATTCTAAGAAGAAGAAAGTTTCACTCGTTTAAAGGAAGTGTATAAGTTTCCTAGGACTGCTGTAACAAAAGTACCACAAATGAAGGGGTTTAAAACAAAGTTATTCTCTTGGAGTTCTGGAAGCCAGAAGTCTGAAATCAAGGTTTCAGCAGGGTCATGCTCCCTCTGAAGCCTCTGGGGAAGGACGGTCCCTGGCCTCTTCCAGCTTCTGGTGGCTCCAGGCATTCCTTGGCTTGTGGCTGCATCACTCCAATCTCTGCTTCCATCTTCACATGCTGTTGTCCCTGTGTGTCTGTCTTCATGTTGTCTTCCCTCATCTTATAAGGACACCAGTCATATTGGATTAAGGGCTCATCCTTAATTCCAATATGACCTCCTCTTAACCAATTATACCTAAAATGATCCAATTTCCATATAAGATCACATTCTGAAGTCATATTCTCTCAGTAGAGAGTCAGGACTTCAGCATATCTTTGTAGGGGAACTCAATTCAACTCAATGTTTTGCAACCTTGGCACCACTGACATCCGGGGCAAGATAATTCCTTGTTGTGGGGCCGTCCTGTGCACTGTAGGATGTACCATCCCCGGCCTCTACTCACTGGATGCCAGCAACACCCCTCCCCCAGTCATAACAACCAAAATGTTCTTTAGACATTGCCAGATATCACTTGAGGAGCAAAACTGGCTCAGTTGAGAAATGATGGGTTAAAAATATAATACTTTCTAGACCAACTCAAAACAGAAAGACTTCCTCCAAGGAGACTGCACAAGTGGCTAGCATTGCAGGTAGGTTGTAATGTGTGGCTTTTCCTCTTACTGCATATTGCTAATAATAATAGCTAAAAATTTTGCATTGCTTAGCAGGTAGTTTTGCTGAGATAAATTTCCCTACCTGGAGGACATAGTTATTATTGTTATTTCGTAAGTGAGTCGCAGCTTAAAATGTAAATTACTTGGAAATAAACCAAATTTGGTGGCGTAATAATAAAAAGGAAAATCGATTTCTCTAGAAATATACATCTGTTCATTAGAGCTGCCTGCTAGTCCATTGCAGCTGTTCCCATTTAAAAACTAAAGATCTAAACATAATCCTTTACAGTGGAAAGTTAGTAGGGAACATATTCATGAAGTCTGTGGAAATGGTTTAGCAATTAAGTGTAGTTTATTTGGTATATGACTCTTATGGAGCCCTCTGGCTGTTCAAACAGAAAATAAGGTGTTGCGACTAAATCCCCATTGAGGCTATTAGCAATCCAGTGTTCCCAGTTCAAATTTTGCTGGGGCAGTGCAGAGGGTGATAAGTTCCTGGGCAATTAAATGGTCAGTGCTCTTCATCCATCTATAGGAAACTTGGAAGATTTTCAAGAAAAGTGTCATAGCTACCCTGGAAGTGATCCAGCCTACCAGTCACCCATGTCAACTCCCTTTGGGCAACTGAGCTAGAGAATCTGGGCTGAGCCATTAACAATGACATTCTCACTCCCCACTGATAATTCTTGGCTTCCATGCAAACCAGTCAAAAGCTGAGCCTTGCACTGGCTTGGTGCAAAGACAGTGATGTCCAACTGTGTCACGTGATTTGGGGGAGGTGTCCCAGGGAGACGCCTGTCCCCGCATATGCACCCCACCTATGCCTGTATTCCCCCACGTCCCTCCACTGTATTCCCTAAGCGCTGACTTTTCTCTCAGTTCCATGGAGATGCTTCAGTTCGATTGTGTCTGAACCTTGGCCCCATTATATCAGAATAAACCAGACCACATGAAGTACGAGAGGCCTGAAAGGAGAAAGGTGGGATAGCAAGAGCTTGGAGGTCTGATCTAAGTTCAGATCTCTGTTCCACTTCCGAGCTTTAGTCACTTGCGAAAAATGAAGTTCACCATCCAGGTCCACCGTGAAGACACAAATGACTGACTTTATCTAAGTCTGAATAGGTAGCTATAACATATACCAAATGTCTAGCATGACACCTCAAACATAAGGGCATTCAATACGTGTGTGTTGATGGCTATGAGGGTGCAGTGCCAGGAAGGAAGACGAAGGCAGAGACAAACTTGGCTTCTTCTCAACCAATACATTGCACCTCTCTGTGGCTCTGGAAAGCAATATTGTGTTTGGAAAGCAGCAGTGACCCCAGTGTAAATCTGTTTACTTATGGGACACATCCCTGAGAGCTGGAGTTGAACTTCTGAGCATCAGTCCGTGAAAAGCAGCTGTTTACTGAGAAGCACGTGTTGACATTTTGTTATCAGAGTGTATATGAATGATTCATCCATTAGGCCCTCCCATGATGTGGTGGCCAATGAACTTCTCAATCCCTGACAGTTTTAGCAAACACAGAATCAATTCTCACAAATTTTATAACATAGCTGGACCCTTGTAACCACCTTTGGGACCTGGAGAAACAGCTTTATCAATAGCTCAGAAGTAGACCCAGCAATCTGGGCAGTTTGCATAGGTGGGCATTACCTGTGATGCATCCTACCTGCCAGGCCTCCAGCTCAATCCTACTTCAGGCTGTTTGGCTCCTGGGATTCTTTGCCTGGACTATGTAACCAAACTGAGAAAAAAAAGGAAGAGAGAGAGAGAGAGAGAAAGAAAGAAAGCATTGCTTTAATTTTCAGCAACTGGATTTTCATAGTTGTTGAAAGCAACTCATCAAATTATCTGCTGGAGAGTTCATTGTAAAAAAGAAAAATTGTGGGATGGTCAAATGGAGAAATGCTAGCTACCTCTCTCCCCTCCTCCTCCTCTTCCTCTCTCTCTCTCTCTCTCTCTCTCTCTCTCTCCCCCCAAGCACGTTAACAGCCCCTCTGTTCTGCAGGTCCATTTCTGGCCCAGATCTTACCTAGCTTATCTTCCTCTGGACCACATTTCAAATAGTGGCTAATATGGAGCTCCAGGCTTCCCAGGAGTGGAATAAACAATGTTGACTTTCATTAGCTCACGCACCCACCTACTAGAAGTGGAGAGATGTGCTTCTGCAGTGTAGCAGGAAAGAGTCATACTGGAGACACATTTCCAAGTGCAAAATGAGAGATCCTCCATCGGAACATTTCCTCTGTGGAGAAAGGTTCTTTATTTTGCGCGTCTGATAGCAAAGCTGTCTAAGTGGCAGAAATGTCAGAAGTGTATTGTTCGTTCTTTAATTTCCTCACTCAACACTGGGTCATTACGTTTAACACTATCCAAGTGCTTTCCTGCCCGTATTTACCTTAAAGGATGTGCATGCCTAGTGTTTAAAATGTTGGCATCCCAAAGGGAGACACTTTATAGCCGAATCTATTTTGCTTCAGAGAAGGACCTTGAAATGCATTCCCCAAGATTTGTCGAGTGAATCCTCCATCTGGAGAGTGGTAACAGGGAAGGGGGGTGTTTAGAGGGTGACGAGGAAACAATGAGAAACAAGAAGGCTTCCGAGGCTGGGATAGGTTCTGAACTATGAATTGCCCTTTCAAGACGCATTGAGCAACAGACACAGCACGTCTCCTGGGGGAGGTATTTCATACAGAAGCAAAGCTAAGCGAGGACCCCGAGGGAATGAATCTGACCACAGCCCTAGTGCCAGTTACATAAAGTAAAGCCGACATCTCTACACACCTGTAGGAGAATCTGGGTCTCTCTGCTTTTAGATACTGATTCAGCTCAAAACACGTAAATCAGAAACAAACCATTGTTATGGTAATTTGTGTTTTCATGGTGGTACATGATCAAAATCACTATCAATGGAATAGTTAAATAACTTAGCCACCACATGGTGGGATTATATCCATATAACTACTCTTTGTGTTCTGGGCGCTTTCCCAACCTCCCCACCTCCCCACACATGCACGAAAAGTCTTTTTACCCCTCCGAAGCCTCTCATTATCAAGCATGAGTTTTTGCATCAGCCCCAGGACAGGCAACTGAACTAAAGACAGAAGCACCAACCAAAAGGCCAGGTGGAATGGTCCTGCAGAGAACATTTGTCTTCTCCCGGAAACTACAGAGGACCAGACTTGAGAGAGAGTGGGCTTGGGGGTTGGGAAGAAGTGGAAGGAGGAAGAGGGACCACCTGGGCTAGTGAGGAAGGAGATGAAGGACTGGGGAACATGGGTCCTGGGCAGGGTTGAGGGGAGCCTCAAGGACCTTTCTTCCTTCAGGAGGCCTGGGCGCTGCATGGGAGCAGGTGGAGGCTGCTAAGCCATTGTTTGATGAGTCTAACCAACCCCAGCAGCCAGCTGCTCAGCTCCTGAGTCTAGGTCTCGGTTTTCCTTTTCCCATCCAGCCCCCATGCCCACCCTGCCATGGAAGACCAAGAGTACTACGGTCCAGGAGAGGGTAGGGACGTGGCCACCTTGTGGAGGGGCCAGCGGCATGTTAGGAAAGCCAAGGTGGATATGGACAAGATTACTGTTCCTTCGGAGTGGTGGACCCATTTCCTCTTTGACATCTGTGTCCTCCTGTCTACCTATTGGGCTGAAAAACCTCAGACTTCCAGGGGTCTTGAGTCCCTGAAATTTCTTTTAGGAGCCATGAAGTTAACTCATATCTTCAATAAAACATTACAGGCAGCTTTTGACCAGGAGGTGGGAGATGGAGTCATCACTCAAGAAGAAGCTGGAGCCTCTGGCATAGTAGTTGTCAAACTTCAGAGGACACAGAATCCCCTGGAGGGCTTCTTAAAACCCAGATGCTTTGACCCACACCTTCAGAGTTGATTCAGTAGGTCTGGGGTGGGGCCAGAGAATTTGTATTTCTAACAAGTTCCCAGAAGATGCTGATGCTACTGGTCCTAGAACCACACTTGAGAGCTATTGCTCTACCACTCCTCTAATGGATGAATTCTTTATTGTGATCTTGAGACGTTAATCCCATGCTTAATCCCATCTTGCCGAGGTATCTATGCTCTTAGGGGTCAAGGATAAGACCATTCCCTGCAGCTGAGACAGTCTGAAAATTATGTGTGGGTGGGGAATTATGTCTGTGGAATGTCTGTCAGGAGATGAACAAGAGCTCAATTGGAGACGTGTGGTCTCAGGGCCTCCAAAAAGCATCTCAGTCCCTTTGAGAGGCCAAGTGTTTGAAGAAAAGAGTTTCTTTTTTTTTTTAATTAATTTTTATTGGAGTATAGTTGTTTTACAATGTTGTGTTAGTTTCTTCTGTACAGCAAAATGAACCAGCCATGCATATACATATATCCCCTCCCTTTTGGATTTCCCTCCCATTTAGGACACCACAGTGCATTAAGTAGAGTTCCCTGTGCTATACAGTATGTTCCCCTCAGGTGTCTATATTATTCACAGTATCAGTAGTGTACATGTGTCAATCCCAATCTCCCAATTCCTCCCACCCCACCCCTTTACCCCTGGAAAAGAGTTTCTTAATGAACGTTTTTCAGATGCTGATAAAAATGTCCCATAAAGAACAAGACAAGAATATAAGAAAATACCTCTCTGATTCTGTATGCCTCATCAGAATCAATAAATATTTATTGACTTCCCAAAATGTTTGGGGTGCTGGGAAGCAGAACCAAACATCCAAGAGACACGGGCTTTGCCCTCCAAAAAGACCGTATTCTGAAAAGAAACAGGAGAATTATCTTTGGGAGGGAAGGCAGATGTGCTTCCCAGGAAAGATGCAGTTAGCTTTTCACAATGGAAGTGGGCCTGAAAATGTGCACATAAATTAATGCTTTTGTAAACCAAGTTAGATTCTAAATGCACGAGAGGAGCCAACTGTTTAAAGGAATCTGGCAGAGAATCCTTCTGAAAAAAGAAGAATCACTTACTAATGTGAATAATTGTCCCTCTCATTTATCAACCTTATGAGCTTCATTGGTTTTTTCTTGTTGTTTTTTTTTGGGGGGCGGGGTGTTGGTAAACCTGAAGGGTCTAAAAACGCAAGTAAGAGGAATTTTTCTGCATTCTTAGTTTGGGAAAAGCAAATGATATGTTTATATCAGAGATTCATTGTTTTTTGGTTTTATTAATTAATTTTTATTGGAGTATAGTTGCTTTACAATGCTGTGTTAGTTTCTACTGTACCACAAAATGAATCAGCTATACATATACATATATCCCCTTTTTGGATTCCTTCCCATTTAGGTCACCACAGTGCATTAAGTAGAGTTCCTGTGCTATACAGTATGTTCTCATTAGTTATCTATTTAATACGTAATATCAATAGTGTATATGTGTCAATCCCAACCTCCCAATTCCTCCCACCCTCCCCCTTCCCCTTGGTATCCACACATATGTTCTCCACGTCTGTGTCTCTATTTCTGCTTTGCAAATAAGATCTATACCATTTTTTCTAGATTCCACATATATGCATTAATATATGATGTTTGTTTTTCTCTTTCTGACTTACCTCACTCTGTATGACACTCTCTAGGTGCATCCACCTCTCTACAAATGACCCAATTTCGTTCCTTTTTATGGCTGAGTAATATTCCATTGTATATATGTACCACATCTTCTTTATCCATTCTCTGTTGATGGACATTTAGGTTGCTTCGATGTCTTGGCTATTGTAAAATAGTGTTACTATGAACATTGGGGTGCATGTGTCTTTTCGAATTGCAGTTTTCTCTGGGTATATGCCCAGTAGTGGAATTGCTGGATCATATGGTAGTTCTATTTTTAGTTTCTTAAGGAACGCCCATACTGTCTTCCACAGTAGCTGTATCAATTTACATCCCAACCAACAGTGTGTGAGAGTTCCCTTTTCTCCACACCCTCTCCAGCATTTATTGTTTCTAGATTTTTTGATGATGGCCATTCTGACCGGTGTCATGTGATACCTCATTGTAGTTTTGATTTGCATTTCTCTAATAATGAGTGACGTTGAGCATCTTTTCATGTGTTTGCTGGCCATCTGTATGTCTTCTTTGGAGAAATGTCTATTTAGGTCTTCCACCCATGTTTTGATTCATTGTTAAATGCCTACTGTATATTTTATTGGGTCAACTCAGGCCATCTCTATGATTCCTTATAGTCGAAGTGTTGTTGAATCATGATTGCTGTACCATCAACTTGAGGTCGATAAAACAATGAAAGTGTTTCTATAGTCACTAAGGAATGATGACTTGTGTTAAGTATATTTTCTTGGACTTTGCTTTCAAGGAGATTACACTCAAGTGGCTTGGTCAAGTGGCCAATAAGTAAACAAACTAGTAATTAATTGTAAAATATAAAATCATGTGATGGAAACAGAGGGTTGAGTTAGAGGCTAACATGAAAACAGTCTACGTAGGCAGAGTAACCCAGGAAGGCCTCCCTAAGGAGGTGACATTTAGGCTGAGTCCTGCAGAATAAGTAGGAGGCAGCCATGTGAATAGCTAGAGGAACTACAGTTCATGCAAAAAAAAAGGACTGGATCAAAGGAAGTTGGAAAAGTAGATGAGGACCATAAGAGGCAGTTTTCTAGGAATCAGATATAGCCTCATAGGCCGAGGGGAAGTTTGTCTTCTTTCTCTAGGGAAACGAGTGAATCCCACACAGTCCTGGAGCATGGAGAGTCAGGCCTGGAGTGGTGTGTTGCCTCTCTGATTCCAAGGTAATGTGTCAGGTGGAGAGATGGCTTCTGATTTCATAGGGAATTGAGGATTCTTTCAAATATTAAAGTTATGCCTCTGTGCTAAGTAGGGTGAAATTTTCTAGGGATTTGGTTATCCAGGTTTCCTAAGTGGATCTTGTATGGGGAAAAAACCTTCCCATCTTTGCAAAACTAACTGGGTAGTGTTATAAACTGACATAAGCCAATTTGAGCATGCGTATCTATTAAGTGCTTTTTGGTAGCTATTGACAGTCCCCAGTAGTTGGAGAGGGTTGGAAATTAGCTATTCACCTGCAACCTAGCCATTGGGTTATAATGAAAGCACATTTCAGACCAAACCCTGAACCACAGGCAAACATTTAGTAGCAAGCTGAAAACAGACCCTAAAACAAATGTGTGGTGTAAGCTCCACAAAATCCCCCCTACCTGTCCTTGTATGTGCTCTGGCCACACCTCCCGTGGAGCTGTCACCCCAGACAGATGAGACAGTTTTCAAGAGGGTGGATAGAGCTAATCTCACAGTGGGCACAGGCAATCCTCCTGACCATCTGCTGGACCCAGAACAGTGTGGGGCTCATGTGTCAAGGCCCATCCCAAATGGAGAAGAAGAGAGTGCCTGCATGATTCTTATAACTACTTCAGGAAAGGCTGGGGAGCTTCTGGAAGATATTTTAGCAAAACCACACATCTTGAAAACCATTCATTGCACCAGTGAGAACCCACCTCTTATACCCATTATACTAAATAATGAGTCCCACTTCTGCCAGTGAAAACCCATTTGGGACCTTCTTTGAGCTCACTAGCAAAACGTCTGGTGTTGATGAGAGCTCAGAAGAAAGATGAGGGAGCTTTGTGGGGACTGTCAGGAATGTGGTCTTTCTGAGTAAATGCTGGGGTTTACTCGCAAGTGTAGATTCCCAGTCAGGACCACTGACTGCCCCCTGCCCAGGAGAGTACCTTAAACCAACCAGCATATACATAGCATCATGCTCACTCTCCTGCAGGATTTTAGAGTAAATCACATGCATGCAAACAGGCACAGGCTGAAAAGGTCCCGGGAATGGGTGTGGGAGAAAGGAGGCTGGTAAATTGAATAATCTGATTAACCAAGAGTGATCCCATGCAGCATATCGGGGATTTGCCAATTTCCAAAGAATTAAAATCCAATCAACGAGGCTTTTTTACACAAGCTCTAGAGCAGTTCAGTCTTTTAGGGTAGAGGCTCACACAGACTTTCAGCTTGGCTTGGGAACCTTGGTTGCATCTCCAGGTTAGTGGTTTTCAGGCTTTTCCGACAAGATGACCCCTAATTTCAATGACCTCTGCTAGAAAGCTGTTGTGCTTTAGGGTCTGTTAATTGAAAACATCAATAACAATGAAAAAAGTTGTTATGGGTTCAGCAATACCTTCAACTTGTTTTTTATTAATTGCAGTAGCATTACACACACACATTTGAAAAAGAATGTAGGAGGTTAGATTCAAAAGTAAGAGGAGAGTGAAGTAAGTCAGAAAGAGAAAGACAAATACCGTATGCTAACACATATATATGGAATTTAAGAAAAAAATGTCATGAAGAACCTAGGGGTAAAACAGGAATAAAGACACAGACCTACTTGAGAATGGACTTGAGGATATGGGGAGGAGGAAGGGTAAGCTGTGACAAAGCGAGAGAGAGGCATGGACATATATACAGTACCAAACGTAAGGTAGATAGATAGTGGGAAGCAGCCACATAGCACAGGGAGATCAGCTCGGTGCTTTGTGACCACCTGGAGGGGTGGGATTGGGAGGGTGGGAGGGAGGGAGATGCAAGAGGGAAGGGATATGGGAACAGATGTATATGTATGACTGATTCACTTTGTTATAAAGCAGAAACTAATAAAAAAAAAAAAAAAGTAAGAGGAAATCAGAGAGGCAGTACCCCAGGTAGACCCCAGCTATGTTGGAGACCCATGAAATTTCTCTCTCAAGTCAGTTCAATACCAACAGCCTCTTCCTCCTGCCCCCTCCTCCCCGCGCCGGAGTCGATGGCTTTTTCTGCAGCTGAGTCCAGGATAAAATGGGCTGCTTATATTTACAGTAATATTTATGGAAAACTATGTACACTTCTTAAGCACTGGGGTCGCACACTTCCAGTGGCAAGATGCTCACACTGAGAGGACCTAAGAACTGTGACCCATGGAGGACCCAGCTGCTCTGCACATCCTGTCTGATGGTCACCAGAAGGCATGAGGTTGCTTTGTGGAATGTCATGTGGAGCTGCATGTATACATGCTCCGTTCAACACAATGAGAGTCCCTGGAGTCTGGATGCAAACTGGACCCTGGTGAAAATACTCCCTGGGATCCCAGCCAGCCGTGACTGTAGGTCATTAGTTAACACGCAGAAAAGTGTGATGCAAACAATAGATAGAAAAGAAGTAATCATCTTGCAATATAAACGTGTATCGCACCAACCCGTTGAACCTTAAATTTATGCAATGCTATGTGTCAATTATATATCAATAATGCTGGAAAGAATTTTAATAAAATAAATTTTAAAAATAATAAGAAAAGGGAAGTGTCCCAAGACCCAGTGCCTGAATACTGTGGGTAAGAACAAGTGGCTCTTTGTTTCTTGTGGAAATTTTATCATCTTGATCATCATCGGAAGAATGCTTTCAGCTCCCGAAGGTGCGTGGCCGGGACATGCAGTGTATCCAGAAAGAGTACATTCCTATAATGGGAAATAAAAGCTAAAGCAGTAGGAGCCGGCATCACTCAGCCCCACATCCTGGCTGCAGAACCTTAGGCAGATCACGTGACTGCCCTGAGCCACATCGTGTGATTAAATGAGGTGATCCGACAGAGCATAGTAAGTGCTCAATAAATGGAGGTGATCACATTCGTCCTTAGACTCTGGGTGTAAAATTATTGCAGCAGAGCAGCGACAGCAAACCACAAAGCGTTATGCGAAATGAGATTGTTTTGGCCGTGTATGTTTTCATTTGCAGAGCAGATACTCCTGTGGCGCTGTATGTCTGCTGGTGCCAAGTAGCAAATGGGATTTGTTTAGTATCAGGATCTTCCCTATCAGCCAGACATTTATGTATTTTTTATGTTGGAAAAGAAATATCATTTGCATAACACTTGAAGAAAGGTAGCTACTTACCCATTCTCCCTTTCTTGTTATTCCTGAGTGAAAGCTAATGGGAATGATAGCATCTTGCTGTGGTGTTTAAATGGAAGGCATTCTAAGGTGTCTAGCTGCTCAGTATAATATAGACACTTAAAAATAGCGTGGGGGTGGGAATCAACCCACCATCAAGATCTTTTTAACCGGTAATTGGTTTGCTATCCATCAATCGTCCATTCCATAAGCTTCTGTCTGTTTCAGAGATGAGAGATGCAGAGGAGCCTTGTAGGAACTGGAGGTGTCAGGTCCAAGGGGTCAGCACATCAACAGAAAGACCGTGCATTATGAGAGCTATCAGTCCCACTCTCCTTTGGCTCAAAGAAAATGCTCTCCATGGCAACAATGACAGTCAGAAGATGTAAGGAATAGAAATTCCGCCAAGCGGAGAATCCAGCCTCTACCCCCTTCAATTTTCAACAGTCCCAACTCCTTGTACTCCACTTTTCACAATGGGACAGGTCACTGGCAGTAGTAGGTGGTGCCCGTGCAGATGACTTAATGCTGAGCCTACTGGTGAGTCATGGGCAGTCTTTACTGCCTGGGCAGTAGAACCAGGGTTTCAAAACATAATGACTCTTTTGGGCAGACAAGAGACTTTCCTCATGGGGAGAGTCACTGCTATTCCACTGCCAAAAAGTTAGGCTCCAAGCACATAGTAACAACTCACCTATTTGATTCAAGTCTAGGCTTTTCAACCTCGGCACTATTGGCATTTGAGTGTGATTCTTTTTTTAAATTATTATTATTTATTTATTTATTTATTTTTGCTGTGTTGAGTCTTTGTTTTCTGTGCGAGGGCTTTCTCCAGTTGTGGCAAGTGGGGGCCACTCTTCATCGCGGTGCGCAGGCCTCTCACTATCGCGGCCTCTCTTGTTGCGGAACACAGGCTCCAGACACGCAGGCTCAGTAGTTGTGGCTCACGGGCCTAGTTGCTCCGCGGCACGTGGGATCCTCCCAGACCAGGGCTCGAACCCATGTCCCCTGCATTAGCAGGCAGACTCTCAACCACTGCACCACCAGGGAAGCCCTGGGTATCATTCTTTGTCATGGAGACTGTCCTGTGTATTGTAGGATGTTTAGCAGCATCCCTGGTCTCTACTCGTTAGATGCCAGTAGGACCCCCCGCCCCAGATGTGACAACTAAGAATGCCTCCAGACATTGCCAAATGTCCCCTGGGGGGCAGAATCTCTCCAGCTGAGAACCACTGGTTTATGTATTGTCTATGGCCTAATAGGGACCAGTATTTTGAAATCCATTTCTTCATGTGTTCATCCATCTGTTCATTCAGTGAATATTCAGTAAGCCCCTACTATGTAACAGGTGCTTTTCTAAGCACTGGGGATTCATCAGTGAACCAGGTTCATGCTCTAGGGGAGCTGATGTTCTGGGAGGGACACAAGATGTAAACAAACATAAACAAGATAGTTGTGGAGTTTTTCTCATTCAGAACTGATAAATTTCATGGAACATAATTATCAATGTTGGAAATAAAATTCAATTATTTAATTCTTACTGCAAAAATTAATTTGAAGCTAGCCACAATAAAAGGCTCATTTAAAAGAAGGGTAAATGGACCAAAGCCAAATAAGGATATGGACATATTTTAGATTGTGCTAAACAAATAAATAGATAAATTTCATTGGTTATTTTTCCCCTAGTTACAAGAAAATCTGCTACATGTAAAGAAAAATAAACATTATAGCAAGTTTTGATTTAGACTAATCACGTATTAAGCACCTATTATATGCATTTATCTTGCTCTGGAGACAAAGCTGTGAGTAAAACAGGCAAAATTCTCTGCCACCCTAAGCTTATATTCTAATGGGAAAGACAGAAAATAAGATAAATAAGTAAAATGCATAAATAAGTAAAATCATGCATGGTATAAACTTCTAAGAAAGAAACCCCACCTCCCTGGGAAGGGAGAAATAATACGAGCTGAAGGGAGTCACAGTGCCATCTAGGGAGGCCTCACTGAGACGGGTCATTTGAGTAGAGATCTAAGAGAGGTGAGAGAGCAAGTGTGCAGATATTTGGGGGAAGAGCATTCCATGCAGAGGGAGCAGCAAGTGTGGGACCCCCAAGGGAGGACAGCCCTCGTGCTGCTGGCGGAGGTGAGTGCAGAGAGGCGGCGAGGCCAGGTCTTCATGAGGACCTTAGCTTTGGCTTGGAGTGAGGCAGGAGCCCTTGAAAGTCCACGCAGAGGGGGCTGCTCTGGTGGATGCGTTGAGAGTTGGCTGGATGGGGTTTATAAGCAGGAGGCCATTGCCATACCCAGGAAGACGTGGGAGGGCCTTGGATGAGCAGGGAGCCTGGAGGTGGTGCAGAGAGGCTGGTCACACTCTCCTTACTCTTCTCCTCTGATCAGGCTGCTCCTCGGTCACTTCTGAGGGATCCTCTAAGACTCTGGCTCTAAATGGTGCAGTCCCCAGGCTCAGTCCTCAGACCTCTTCTCTTCACTAATGACACTCACTTCTTGGTAATCTCATCTCATGTTTATATCTGCAGCCACACTCTCCCCAGACTCGCAGAGACAGTAGACCACCTCACAGCCTGGACATCCTATAGTCATCTTGACCTTAACTGACTCAACACCCAACCTGTTCCTCCCACCTGTCCTCTGTCTCGGCCAGTGGACATCCCACTCTTCTAACCACTCATTCATTCCTTCTTCCACACCCATTTCTGATCTGCCAGGAAATCCTATTGGCACCACCTTCAAAATATAATCAGAAAAGTGATTAGAAAGGAAGAGTCCCCAGAAATCTCACCATCTCCATTAACAGCCGGTGTAAGCTGCCCACTTATTAACTTTGTGTATATAATCAGTGACAGAAATGGAATTGAGAGACACATACCGGGACCCTGACTTCTCACAGCATTTAGGCATTTGGTTATTCTCTTTTTGGGGGGACAGGGTATTTCTGAGTCTTTTATTCCTCTTTTGCAGCCCTCACAATTTCAACCCCAGACATTAATTGGTAGATATAGGGTTACAGTACTTGCATGCACAATTCTCAGCCTCATGTCTTCAAATCCCTGCCGGGAACAAATCATTACCAGGTAGCCATGGGTTCTGGCATCCAGGAGCATGACTTGTCCTTGGGAGCTGCCACAGATTCCAGCAGCAACAGGCTCCTTCAGTGTCATGGAAAGTATTATGAGTGTGGCCAAGGTGTGGAAGCAGAAGGTCGTCTCTGCTTTTCCTCCATTAAATATAGTTCTCACCTCTTCACCTCCTGAGCCAAAGTCTTCAGAGACAGGCTGTCTTAGTCCATTAGGCTGCTGTAACAAAAATAACACAGACTGGGTGGCTTAAACAATGAATATTTATTTCTCATGGCTCTGGAGGCTGGGATGTCCAAGATCAAGACACCAGCAGATCTATTGTCTGGTGAAGGACTGCTTCCTTGTTCATAGCCATCTCCTTGCTGTAACCTCACATGGTGGAAGGGACAAGGGAGCTCTCTGGGTCTCTTTTTATTTATTTACTTTTAATTTTTTAAAATTTTTACATCTTGGTCATGCCGTGTAGCATGCGGGATCTTAGTTCCCCAATCAGGGATCAAACCTGCACCCCCTGCGTTGGAAGCACGGTGTCTTAACCACTGGACCACCAGGGAAGTTCTGGATCTCTTTTGTAAGGGCACTAATACCATTCATGAGGTCTCCACTCTTATGACCTAATCACCTTCAAAAGGTCCCACCTCTTGATATCATCACCTTGGGGTTAGTATTTCAGCATATGAATTTTGGGGGAGTACAAACATTTAATTGATAACAGACTTCCAGAGAAGACAAGAAAATCATAAAGAGCAAAAAATTATTTCTTTTTCAAATGTTTTGGAGGAAGAAGGTAAGGGTATATAAAGTAGCAATGTATATATATATATAGTATATCCTGTAACGACTCATCTTTCTCAAGTCTCTGTGATGCCTCTAATAGGGAGAAATTGAAGGGTACCCTACCTTGACTCTTAGAGGTTGTACTTTTTAATCTCTCCTATTGCTTGGATTTAGTTCATATTTGATTAGTCAGTCTTCAGACATTTAGTAAAGGCTTACTTCGTGCCAGCCCCTGTGCAAAGTGCTGGAGACCCAGCATCCATAAGGCAGACAGGGTCTCTGGCCTTATTGAGCCTCGATCTAGCCTAAGGTTTCAAAACCGTGACGCTATTGACACCTGAAGTCAGATAACACTCTGTTTGGGGGGTGGCAAGTGGTGGGAGAATACCCTGTACATTGTAAGATGTAGCAGCATCTCTCCCCTCTACCCACGAGATGCCAGCAGCAAACCCTCCTCCCAGTTATGACAAGTAAGAATGTCTCCAGACATTGTCGCCTGGGGTGAGGGGGGTGGGGGCAAAATTGCCCTGAGAGCTGCTGGTCTAGCCCAATTGAAGCAGAATCCTGTCTCTTTGGAATTCCCCAGGTGATTCTAACGGGGGCCAAGCAGAGCACACCACCACTTCAGTCTACAGAATAAGTGCATCTGTATTCGAGTTGGGGGGCTTCTGGTGGAAATGAAGGACATTGTTTGCCCTTGGCTTGCTTTCTGCCCTGGGAATGTGTTTTGATGTGTGCAGTGGGTGATACACACATGGTCAAGTGCAGGGAGAAGGGAGCATTCTATAGCCCAGCAGGCTGTTTTTCACTGCTGGATAATTTGTCCAAACTCAAACATTGTTTCCTTTAAGGTCCTAACACAGCTGCTCTGAGTTCTATTGCAGACATTCATCAAGGCCAAACCAAAAGGCCAGCCTTCACACACAGGCTACAGAGCCTATCAAAGGCTCTGTAGAGGTCAGAGCCCCAAATAGGCACTTTCTCAAACCTCTTCGCCCAAGGAACCCCTTTGTATGGCACTTCTTATTCCGCAAGTTTGAGAACCCTGAGATAATTCCTGTAAAGCATTTAAGTACCTGGCTCAGAGTAGATGTTAACGAAATGGTAGGTATTGCTGTATTAGTATCATTATAATAATTACATCAATATATAGCAAGGACAAATGTATATAAATAAAAACATTTAGGTCATAAACTCTTGCATACATAGTTTAGTTTTAGGGGAGTCACATGGTGCTAAGCATCTTCCCTGTGCCTCCAGGACTGTGAAAATAAACCATGCTTCTAACATCAGGGAAATGCGAGCTTTGTATGTAACAGTTCATGGTGAAATGCAATGTCACAATGAGTTTGCTGTAACTGGTGTCCGGCCATTCCGTGCTTCTTCCAGGGCCTCCATATGCAGGAGTAATGTGTGCTGCCCTCCTCAGCACAAGTATTTTAATTAATATTAAGTTAATTAATATTTTGCTCCCCGAGATTTAGCATTGACAGATGTTTTCTCAGAAGGCCTCCGGGACACAATTGCTATCATACAGTACCTGAATCGGGTGAATCTTATGAAATCCATGGAAAGCTGAATCTGCAAACTCCTCATGTGGAGGGAAGTTTTTGAAAAAAGCAGTTGGGAAGCCCTTTAAACTAATTTTAATGATACCAGGAGACTTAAAGCTTTGCTGTAAGGATTTTATGATCAAAGGCAAGCCGTCCCAACTGGCATTTATCTGACACTGTGCAGCTGCTTCAGGCTTTTTGATGCCATCAGACAGGCAGGATGGAGGAAAAGCTCAGCTCTGATGGCAGGGACTCCCCACCCCCCAGCAGCACAAGGGTGTGCTTAGTAAGAGAATCAGTGTTCATGATGCTGATTTCCTGTTTCCTTAGTAGGCTCACAAGGTATGGGAGCTTGTAAGGGGGTTAAAATGTCATGTATTCTTATATCCAGGGGAATGACAATGGCCTGGGACCCGGGGACCCTCTTGCCATCCCTGCCATTTCAGCAGACAAATTGATTTCCAATATTCTCCTGGCCAGACTATTTCAAGGTTCTCAGTAAATAAATAGTGAGGGGCCCTGGGATGAGATGGGGTGGGGAGGTCTCCTGTCCAGTGATTGAAGGAAACAAGTGAAGAGCTTGTTGAAAACTACACCAACATTATATAATAATATGTGCTGGTATTTGGTTGATATTTACTATATTTATTATCTGGAACCTTATACATACATATATAATATACATATACAGCTGTATATATAATATACATTTACTTACATAATCACATATTCACGTATAATCATCATGACCCCTCTGGATTATGGGTAGAAGGTAGTTTCTATTTGCCCCATTAAACTGGGAGGTTAAGTAGCTTGCCTAAGATCTCTACACTCTCCTTCACTAAGTGATACTGTCATTGTTTCCCTTCATTAAAGAAAAGAGAACAATTCCACTGTTTATCACCACCTTTGTATGCTGGGCATGGCATTAGGTCCTTTACATATATTATCTCGCTGAAAGCTCTCAAGAACCCTGTGAGATAGGCAGGAAGTGTTCCTGTTTTATGCATATGGGAACAGCAGCAGATAAGTTTGACTAATAATATACCCAAGGTCACCCAGCTTGTGAGCAACAGAACTGGGATGTGACCCAGGTCTGTGGACTTGAGAACTTCTGCTTGGTGCAATCTTTGTGCTTCCAGGATAAGTTAAGTCCTAGGCTGGGAGCTGTTTGAGGTCAAAGACCATCTAGCTCATCTCTGTCTCCCCAGAACCTCGTACTGGGCCTGGTACAGAACAGGCTCTAATTAGAGCTGAAGAATGAAAGAAGGGAGGGGAGATGAGAGAAAGAGAAGGAGGCCCCAAGAGGAGGGGGAGGGAAGGAAGAAGAGAAGGAGGGAGAGGAAAGGGAGGAAAGGAAGTGGTTCTGTTTTAGAGGCATCTCCTTATCTCCACAAATAGAATAGGAGTCTCTGGTGATATATAAGCCATATCATTGGGTTCTCCACCATCACTACTGTTTTTTTGGAAAATAGAGTATTGGCAGGAAACAGATGGTGCAGTCAAATGGGATCATTGAGGAGATTTTAATTTAGGGTCTATTTACAAAGGTAAGATCAGGTTTAAGGGAGACCAGTAAGAGCCAGGGAAGCACTCTGGGCTGAGGGAGTGCTCTTATGACTAGGGGTCAGGCAATGGTTCTTAGAAACCAGAGAAGGAGTTGTGCTGGGACTGGTAGGAGCTGTGGCCCCTGGTGGGGGAGGCAGCTGCTGCCCAGCTGTTACAAAGGGCAGCGGGGAGACTAACATACCCCACTCCTTCCTTTTCACCTTTCGGTCCCCTGCCGGTGCCCCCACCCTAATCATGACCAGCACAGTAAGAAGCTGGAAGGCAAGGGCATTGATCCACTTGATCCAGAAATTCAGCCTCCCAGGGAAAAATGAGAGTGGATTTGGAGAGGCAACAAGAATATCTCAGACAGAGTTAGGAGAGGGATATGTAAGATACCCAACAACCTGAACAGCACTGACCAATCAGAGCAGCACCAGCCATAATGAGACTTCGTAGGACTTAAGTCTTACACTGGTGCACCCTGAAGGTGAGTCCTTAGAAAAAGTATGCTCATGCCTCCAGGGCAATTCACATGACTGTGCACACAGTTGCTCTGCCTTGGTCACCTATAGGAATTGCTGTGGCCTCAGCTGTGGCTTAGACAGGGCAGAGCCAAGTTCCCACCGGCCACAGACTGTGACCATATGGCTCAGACATAGGGGCTCAAAAAAAGGATAGCGAAAGACCAATGTCTGACACCTTTTCAAACTTGTGAAAGTTCCAGAGCTTTGGAGAAATGCTCCCATCAGACTCACTCCCCAAACACGTGACAGTTTTCAAAACTATTTTGACAGATAAAATTGCAGATAATTAGCCTGGCTCTGCCAACTTGAAATTACTGGAGATAATTTCTATGGCTGTGTACTTGAGTTTCTGGAAGATAATCTAAAATGGAGAAACGGGCCAGTGTTGTCCTCATCTTACCCCTTCGACACATCATTATAAGTGTAGAAGAAAACTTTGGGTTGGTCATAAACATCTATGATAAATGCGGGGAAATATGCCACTCAATTAAAGCTGTACAGCCTGGGTCTGTTTATAGCAGTAAGATTGAAAAAGTGCTGTCACCTAAATGTCTTTCCACTTATGTCAGCCATCTTTTTAGACAGATTCCATTTTCTCTGCTCTATGAGTCTTTTTTACTTAGAACAAAATTGGTATCTAAAAAATAAAGTAAGATATATAGAAAGTTCCATCTCTGTTCCTATATACTCCTCCTTCATTGATTTCAGTGACATTGGATTTTGAAGGTTTACTTCTCCCTCTTTTCAAGAGCCTGGAGTCAGTGTGCCTCTGTAAGACTTACATGGATTGATTTCAGTAATGGCCCCACTTCAGTTCTCCCTGTATCTGGACCCTTTATCATGTGACATTATGAGAGGAACTCCCATGAAGTTGGAGTATATTTTCTCTTCCCGTGTGCCTTAGTCAGCTTGGGCTGCCATAGCAAAATACCATAGAGTGGGTGGCTTAAACAACAGAAATGTATTTCTCACAGTTCTGAAGGCTAAAAGTCCAAGATCAGGGTGCCTGCTTGGTTGGGTTCTGGAGAGACCTCTCCTTGATTTGCAGATACCACCTTCTTGGGTTCTCACATGGCAGAGAGAGAGAGAGAGCTCAGGTCTCTTCCTCTTCTTATAGGGACATTAATCCCATCGTGGGGTGCCTACCCTCATGACCTCATCTAAACCTAATTGCCCTACCTCCCAATATAGTCACACTGGGGGTTAGGGCTTCAACATGTGAATTTGCCAGGGACACAAACATTCACTCCATGACATCATGTGACTCACGTTGACCAGTAGAAGAAGACGGGAATAACAGGGTGCCAGTTCTGAGACGAGGCTTCAAAAGTCCTTATGTGACTCCTCTTGCTCTCTTGCATCACTGGAAGAGGATAAAAGACTTATGGAGCTAAACTGCCCCAGCTGAGGTGGCCCAGCCATTTCCAGCCTAGGACAAAGCTTGCAGGTGAGCTGTAGCTGCACGAATGAGCCTAGCCAAGATAAACAAAGCCCAGCTTACACCAGCTGACTCCCTAACCTACCTACAAATTCATGAGTTATAGTAATAAATGATTGTGATTTTATGCTGCTGGGTATTGGAATGTTTTGTTATGCAGCAATAGCTAACTGATACAGCTTAGTTACTAGATAGTCATTATGATTTATACTCTTCCTAGAAAAGAAGTTGAGTGGAGTGTTTAAAAGCATGGAGTATATCCAGACTTCTTGAATTTTATTCCTGCCTCTGCTACTTACTATTTGTGTGACCTTAGGCAAGAAGCCTCAATTTCCTCATCTATAAAATGGATATAATAACAGTATCATACAGGGCAATTATGAGTATTAAATGGGTTAATGAATATAAAGTACTTCAAACAGTGCCTGATACAGAGGAAGTACTGAAGAAGTGTTTGCTGTTATTCCCTCCAAAGGGCTTGAGACTTGGAGAAAAAAGGCTAGAGGTGAGGTTAGTTAATGCCCAGGTGGCATTAACTCCACTGTTAAATAAAAGGGATGTTCCATCTTAGCATGAGGTGAGCTCACTTTTCTAAAAATAGGAAATGCAATCAAGATTGCTTTAGAATTCTGAGAGGACTATTTTTTTTTTAATCTTCTCTGAGAAATAGACATTAACGTTTTGATGGCATTACTCCTTCTCCCCATGTAGAAGTGATGGGAAAGAGAGAAGCCATCAACCAAGTGACTCTACTGTGGACAGTCACCTGAAGGGTACAGACCCCTTTTTGTTTCCTCTCTCTTCTCCCCACATCTAGGCCTTGGTGTTCTTATACTTTTGCAACCAGATAACCCAGGAATTTCATCTCTTCCAAAGTCTTGGGGCTGCCACCACCACCACCACCACCACAGATGCCCGGAATCTCATTGTGTCCTTCCCCACACAGAGCACTTGCTACCTCTGGACAAGGATTTTTATACAGCAGGTAATTTGTTAATAAATGACATCTCCTAGGTAACCTTTCTACTGCTAACCAAATATGTTTCTTAGATAATATTTCATCATGGAATAGTGTATTTAATGATAGGAAGCCCAAACACCCTTATAGTCATTGGTAAAGATAATTTAAGGACAAATAAGCATTCAGCACTCCCATGACAACACATACGTGGCCACCCATTAGGACCAATCCTGGGCATTGAGATGGATTCATGACTCACCAGTGGGAGGCATGTGAGGTCAGTCACATGACTATCTCAAGGCCATCAAGAATGACCTACCTGCCCCTATTTTGCCACCTGAGAATCTTTGCATGTTGTGTTCCCTCCAGTCAATACTGATTCCTTCTCCCTCATCCTCTGCCCTGCAATCGTAAGCCTGACCTATTCTTCAAGGCTACCTTGTTCCATATCACCTCTGGTAGAAGGGCTTCCCTGAGGCTCTGTTTGTCAGTTACCTCTTCCTCCTCTGGCTTCCTCATAGCCCTTTATGAATGAATTGCTCCAATACCATACCAGACTGTGAGCTCTTTGAAGACAGTAGCCATGTCATATTCATCTCATCATCTCTCACATAATTTAGTAGACTTACATAACAAGTGCTCAGTAAATAGTTGTTCAATTAAAAAAGAAAAGAATGAGTGATTTCATCCATTTGGTGGATGACACCTGCACTCCTTCCCAAATATGTGATAATCCCCCAAACCCAGGCCTCTAGTAAGTTCCCCTGGCTTCCAGATGTACTGAACAATTTCTCCTATGCTCCTTGGGGTATGTGGGAGAGGGACAAAGTGTTTGGGGAATGCTTTCACTCACAAGTCTTTCTTTGATGCCAGCTCAGGCAGTATTTGTCCTAAAAGAATCACAGAGGAGGAAATATAAGCATATTTAATAGCAATGTGAAAATAACTTGGCCAAGAGAAGTCCCATTGTCAGTGAATTTAAAGCTTGTCAAGCCAGGTTTTCAGTGTTGTGCTCCTTGTATTTTAAGCTCTTTTAAATCATAAAGTCATAGAGCTAGACAGACAATTACAAATCATCTTGTCTAGTCCACCCATTAAAATATACATTCCTTGGGAGATGCTTTCTCTCAGAGTCCATGCATTGTACAGATGCATGTAGCCCAAGGACACAGAACCAGTAGTAGGGCTGGGACTGAAATCCAGCTCTCCAGCTTCTTAACCAGTATTCATTCACCTCCCCACACTCAGCTGGTATGGCAGGGAGGGAATGGGTCACTGTGTCCAAGCTATGCCACTGACTGTAACAGGTACTGTAATTACTTGTGTAAAGAGTAATAAACCTCTGTGATAAGTATGTAATGCAGAAGCTTTATTCGGCCCATCAATCCCCAAAAACATCCATAAATGTTTTTGCCTAGCTGTGCTCTCCCAGGCCTGGCCCTTGCTGCACTGCCCATCACTTTGGAGCCTAAGTAATGGCATTTCTTGCATAAGAACAAGGTTCTGCCAGATGTGGCTAGATCATAAGAATTAGCATCAGAAACAGATTAAAAATAAAAACATTTTTTTCTCATGGTATTCCTATTTGCCTGGTATGTGTGTGTGTCTGTATTTGGGATGTGGAGCACGAGCAATAACGTTATATAGACATTCATTTAACAAATGCACGCTGAACATCTAAGAGAAAGGCCTGTGCTAGGCACTTTGAGAGGGATGGGGATGTGTCCCAAAAAATGGAGCATAACTCTAGAGCCTGCGAGCCACAACTACTGAGCCCACCTGCCACAACTACTGAAGCCCACACGCCTAGAGCCTGTGCTCCACAACAAGAGAAGCCACTGCAATGAGAAGCTCATGCACTGCAATGAAGAGAAACAACTAGAGAAAGCCCGCACACAGGAACGAAAACCCAATGCAGCCAAAAATAAATAATTTTTTTTAAAATGGAGCATAAATGCTGCAAGCATGGAAGAAACAAATTGGTCTGAGGCTGCCAGGGAGAGAGCGAGTGCAATGGATTTCCTAAGAGGGTAAGGGGGTGGGTGGTGGAGAGGGAAGGATTCAAATAAGGCTTCAGAGAGATGATGACATTTGAATGAGATCTGGAAACTTAGGAATTTTTCAAATCAGGAAAGAGAATTCCTAGTAGAGAGGATAACCCTGAGCCCAGAAGGTGATAAAGAGTTTTACCAAAGCTTGAAAAAGAAGATAATACTTTTCTTATACAAATTGTTCAGAAGAAGCTCAAGAGTAAAGAAGACCAACTTTATGAGGCTTCCAGTGTAAGAAAGTATAATAATAGGTCAGTCTGACTTATAGAACACAGATGGAAAAATCCTAAATAAGGTATCAGCAAATTGAATCCAGAAGATTATTACAATAAATACATTGTGACTAATGACTTTTATACTAAGAATGCAAGGATGGTATGAAGCCTTAAAATCTATCAGTGTAATTCAACACATTAACCAATTAAAGGAAAAATAACATGATTAATTCAGTAGATGTGGAATAGTGATTCACATCCAGATGTGGAATAGTGATCCAAGTATGTGGAATAGTTGATATATCTCAACACATTTATAATTGTTTAAAAAATAGGAAACATTTTAACAAACTGAAAATAAATAAAAATTTCCTTAGCCTGATAAAATAACTGCCAAAACTTGGAAACAAACATCATTTTGACAGTGAATTGTAGAAGCATTCCCAGTAAAGCTCAGAACAAGGCAAGGACTCCTGCTTTCACATTTATTATTCAACATTATATTTGAAGTTTTTGCCAATACAATACAGCAAGAAAAAGATTTAAAAAGCATAAGAATTGAAAAGACAAACACAATATTTTCATTTGCAGAAGCTATAACTGTCTATGTAGAAAAAATAAGAAGATTTATGCATAAAATTTTAGAACTAGAATTAAAAAATGTTGTTGGATACAAGGTCCATGACGTTAAAGAAATGAATAGCTTTCTTATAAACCATAAAATATATTAGAAAATATAATTTCAAAAATAGCCTGTTTATAATATCAACAAATTTATGACAGTATTTTTTAAAGATATTTATTGAGATGCTTAAGCACCTACAGCACATTTTTAAAAATATTTATTTATTTATTATTTATTTATTTTGTCTGCTCTGGGTCTTTGTTATGGCACATGGGATCTTCGTTGTGGCATGTAGGATCTTATAGTTGCAGCATGTGGACTCTTAGTTGCAGCATGCATGCAGGATCTAGTTCCCTGACCAGGAATCCAACCCAGGCCCCCTGCACTGGAAGCACAGAGCCCTACTCACTGGACCACCACGGTAGTCCCTGAGACAGTATTAATAATTGTTATTACTGAGTTCTTTCTAGTGTTCTAAGGATTTACATCTTCTATCTTTACTCTCTTAACAATTCTATGATCTATTCTAACTATGAATAAACCTAACAAAAGACTTAGAAGAACTTTACAGACAAAATTTTAAAATGTTATTAAAGTACATAAAGGACTCAAATAAATGGAATGCATATAATATTGTTTGATGAGAGAATCAACATATAAAATCATAAATATCAATTTTCCCCAAATTAAATCATAAATTCAATACAGTTCAATCAAAGTCCTAACAGAATTTTGTGGGGAACAAAAGTTGACAAACCAATTCTAAAATTCCTAGAAAAGAGTAAATATCTAAGAATAGCCAAAAAATTTTGAAAAAGACCAACAAGAAAGGACCTGCTCTATCAGTTACCAGGACTAATGCTATCATAATGAAAACAGTGTGAGAGTAATACAGAAACAGATTACTAGATTAATGGAAGAGAATAAAGATCTCACAGATTGACACAAACATATATGTAAATGTAATCATGATAGAATTGACATTGCAGACTAGTAGGGAAAATATGATCCAATAAATACTTTTACAAATGATGCTGAGAATTAACTTTCCCTATGAACAAAAAAGTGAAACTATATCCCTACCTCACCCCATACACAAAATCAAACCCAGATGGATCAAAGACACAGATGCAAAAGATAAATCTTTAAATCTATTAGAAGGAAATGGAACAAAATATATTTAAGTCTTCAGGCAAGGGAAGGAGTTCTTAGTAAAGACCCCTCATCCACCACCCCCCAAAAAAATCAGCAAATGAAACATTAATAAATTTTGTTCATTCCAAATACAAGCTTTTTGTGAGCAAAGTTAAAAGACAGTCTACAGACTGGCAGTAGATATTTGCAATCTATAACTAAATTAGTGGAATATATAAATAATTTTCAAGTCATCAATAAGAAAAAGACTAACAACCAAGAGCAAAAGAAAAGAAAAAAAAAAAAAGAACAGAAAAAGAATGTGAATTGGCCAAGCCAGCATACACAGAAGGTGAGGCTCAACCTCTATGGCAGTATGGGAACTGCAACAAGATATCATTTCACAGCCACCCATTGAGGAAAATTTTAAATCTGATAATATCAAGAATATCAAGAATATCAAGAATCTGTGATGGATGGGGAAACCGGAACTTGCATACACTTCTGTTGGAAGAGTATGCTGGAACACCTTCCTTGATGGGCAGTTTGGCAGGATCTAGTTAATATCTAGCTAAACTGAAAAAAAAGGGCTAAAGAGGCATCCATGAAGATGTTCACTGCAGTATTGTTTACTCTGGGAAGGAAAATAAAAACATAGAAACAATGGGCTCTATTCATAAGATGATTACTTAACACAGTTAAATGAATGAATCAAAAGTTCTCAAAAACATGAGTGACCAATAACAACAAACACCCCAAACTATGGAATGAAGCACATATACGCAAATGAAAAACGTATACTGTCACTGACGGGTACGTATGTAAAAGAATAAAGAAAGTTGAGTTGAAGGACACTCAGTAAGTTCCTATAGAAGAAATTAATGTTTCACTCTTCTATCTGGTGCCTGACATTTTGTCACATTATTGTAAAGATGAGCGAGGAAGAAAGAGCAAATGCTCAGCCTCCCTGCTGGGAGAGCTTCTTTTTTTATACGCTTTTGCGCATTCTTTATGTTTTCTACATTGCATTAAGGTAGCTAAGAAACATTTTCATCTTTGTGCATGGCGGTGGACGGGGGTGGGGGGGGAAGTGTATGTGAATAGACTCACCTCTTTGTGAAACCTTCTGAATCACATAATCGAAATGCTTTCAAACTTAGGACTTTGCATACTGCTTCTCAGAACAGATCCAGGCTGTGTGTTGTCATAACAACAAACACAATGATTTGAAATGCAGATTCTTCCTCTTTTACTCAGTTGGAAACCAGTGAGGAATGCAGGATACTTTGTATTGGATATGAGCCTCTTAAAGTCCGAATGTGATGTTAGAAATTGGTTGTATGCCCAGCAGAGAAGAGAGTGTATGATTTGTGAAGCATTTAAACTAAGAATCATATAGGTTTTCAGGAAAGCCTGTCCATTCAGATTATAAAGTTTTGACACTTAAGATTCTCTTTGAATCGTAGGAGTCCTATAAGACTAGTTTTGTGCTGTGTTGGAGAGGCAGTAGGGTAGAATGGATAAGCATTCTGGCTCTGGAATCCAGCCGACCTGCTTCACTACTTCCTAGCCATGGGGCACTTGGGCAAATTATTTACTCTGTTAGTCAGGTTCTCCAGAGACACAGAACCAATGAGATGTATGTATAGATCCACAGAAAGCGATTTATTACAAGGAACTGGCTCATGCGATGATGGAGACTGGCAAATCCCAACATCTGCAGAGTGAGTGGGTAAGCTGGAGACCCAGGAAGAGCTGATGTTTCAGTTCAAAGGCAGTTAGACAAGAGGAATTTTCTGTTACTCAGGGGGAGGGTCTGCCTTTTTGTTCTATTCAGGCCTTCAACTGACCAGCTAAGGCCCAACTACATTAGGGTTGGCATTCTGCTTTATTCAGTCTACTGATTCAAATATTAGTCTCATGCAAAAATGCCCTCGTAGAAACACACAAAATAATGTTTGACCAAATGTTTTGGGCATCCCATGGCTCAGTCCAGTTGACACATACAATTAAGCATCGTGCTTACCTTTTCTGAGCCCTGGTTGCCTCATGTGTAAAAGGTTACTAATATTAGTAAATAGCTCATAGAGTTGAAGTGAGGAGTAAATAAGTTGTTATCTATGAAGGGCAAGCAGAGGAGCTGGGACTTAGTAGATGCTCAATAAATATTTACCGAATGAGTTAGTACATTGAACTCAGAGTGGAATCCATTCTGAATTTTGTTTCTCACTGTCTTGCCTTTTTTATACAGTTTTACTAGTCATGTATGAGTGTCCAAAGAATAGATTGCTTAGATTTGCTTCTTTTTGTGCTTCGGAGACTTGTTTTGCTCACTCAGTATGATATTAGCAACATTCACCCATGTCATTGCATGTAACTGTAGGTATTCAGATACTACTGAGAGTATCCATCATGTTGATGGATTTGTGGGTCTTTTCTAGTTTTTCCATTATGAACTATGCTCCTGTGAACATTCTTGTCTATAGGAAGTGAGACCTACATCTAAGATCTTCTTTAGGATGTGCTTCTAGGAGAGGAATTGCCGAGTCATAGATTGGCAAGTGTTCCATTTTACAAAATCAGGCTAAATTGTTCCCCAAAGTGGTCTCTTTGCCCTTGTTGAATGAGGAAATCGTGATCAGATATTCTCCTGCTGGTCATTAAAAGTGGTGCTTATAAAGACTATCTAAGAATGGACAAAAAGAGCTTATGAAAATAAGTGGGGGGAAAAAAGAACTACAAAGTTAAATGTGATCACAGCTCCATAGAAAAGAGGCAGTATAATATCAGAGTTGCAAGAAAAGGCTTGAACGGGGTCTGGAATCAGACAGACCTGGGGTCAAACTTTCACTTGCCCACTGCATGCCTGAGACCTGGAGCCAGTTTCTTGACCTCTCTATGCCCTTGTGATCACATTTAAAAATTGGAATAAGAAATCACACCTGCTTCAGAGCACTGTATACACTGAACTCATGCATATAGTAAGTACTCAGTAATGACGGCCAAAAAAAAATGCCAAACATAATTCTAAACGCCAGACAAATATGCACTAGAATGATTACTGAGGCTTATGGTAGGTCTTAAATTATGAGTGGTTTCTTCTTTCTATATTTAGAGCTCCTGGAAAGTGATTATATTGCTTTCAAAATAGGGAAATTAATTTGTTTTTTAAAGATTCCATTATTTGCTACTTCATGTGGATTCCATGTGCTACTTTTATTTACTCATACCTCTTAGCTCAATGCATCGCCACCATGGGGAGCTGGGACACAGATTTGTCGGACTTCAGTTAATGCAGGCAGTTACCTGGTCCTGAGAGCCTGTATCTAGGGCCAAGGCTTGCACAAAGTGAGAATAATCTCCACTGGAGACCTATCAAGGAGAGAAATCTAATGGTTTGACTATAATTAAAAGTTGTATGCAAATTCCTCTTTTCTTTTTGCTGGGGCCTAAATTTTTTTCTTGAGCCTGGATTTTCTGAGTATTAGAATTTGGGCAGGGGAATAAGGAAAGAGTTTAGGCACACAGGCCATGGGGATGTACCTTTCCTAGCTCTGTAGAACATGATGGCCCTATTGTGAGTGTGCTCTGGGCATGGGTGGAGTCTCTGGAGAGCCTGCAGCTTTGGTACATTCCTTTATTCACCCAGTAGATGTTTATTGGAAATTTACTATGTGTTGGACATTATTGTAGACGCTGGAGATGCAGAATGGGATGAATCAAATAAGGTTCCTTCATCATCTATTCTAGGAGGCATGATGACCATGAACAGGTACATAAATAAATAAATAAGGCAGTTATAGATCCTGATCACTTCCATGAAGGAAGTGCAGAGGGTGTGATGGAGGATAATGGAAATTGATTATGGAGATGAGATCAGGAAGGACCTTACAGAGGAGATGACATTTAAGCTGAGATCAGAAGGATGTGGAAGAGCCAGTCATGGGAAAACATTTCAGGCAGAGGGAATTTTTTTAAATGCAGAGCCTTGATTCAAGGAAGATCACAATGCACACCAAGAACTGTCAGAAAGACTAGCATGGCTAGGGCATAGTTATTCAGGAGGCAAACTCTCCCACACGAACACTTAGAAATGCTTCACAAATATAGCAAGCATCATTTTAAATGTATAGATAAGCTCCCAAGAAAGTAAAAGTGTTTCAAGGGACCAAAAACAAAAAAGGAAATGAAAAGCTATCTTGATGACACAGGTGTTAGAGTTTTTAATGTCTAGAAAGGTACAGAGACTGAGGTCTTGGACTCAAGAGAAGTGGGTCATGGGAAAGGAGAGTCTCCCTATGAAGCTAGGACTCTGAGAGGGTAACATCCCCTGCTCCATGAAAGGGTAGATGGAGGGAAACCACCTGTGCACCCAGGTAGATATTGACAGAGCTTGTGTTACTTGGTGTAGGTCCTGTTAAAAGAAAATAATTCTCTGAAAATCAGTACCAAGAACTTGCCATCACAAAGGTTTGGGGTTCAAATTTATACTACCCACATCTCCCCAGAATCCCCAAGTTAAGTAGGAACTCAAACACCAGTACCAAACAGGAATACCCATGGAGAATCTAGAAGAAGCAGACACAAAACTTCCAGAGAAAGACATACCTTCAATCCAGGACCCACAAAATTCCCACAGATCAGATAAGGGCCTGCTGAGAATGAACTCTCAATCACAAATCACAAATGCACAAGGAAAATTTTCACCATGTACAAGAGTCAGAGAGTACAATAAACTGAAGGCTATATACTCTTCCCTAGGAACTCCAGTTTAAAAAGCTATCTAAAAATCTATATAATGTACTTAAAATGATTAAAGTCATAAAAAGGCCATTAAATATAAAATGTGACAGACATTCTAAAGATACAAAAAAGCAGATTTTTTAAATGGCTTAATAGAATTTCTAGATTTAAAATAATAATTAAATAAAAATTTTCAGATGATGGATTAGTCAAATATGAAAAGAAAATAAACTAAAAGATATGAGGAAACTACTCAGAATGTATTGCATAGAGTTAAAAGGTGAAAAAGCATGAAAGAAATGTTAAATGAAAGAGAAGATTAAATGAAAGGGTCCAATTTACTTTTAATAAGAGTCCCAGAATGTGAGAATAGAGAGAACTGGGAAAAGGCAATATTCAAAGTTATTATGACCGACAATTTTCAGAATTTAAATGACAGACACGTATAGTAAGCTGAATAATGGTCACCCAAAGATATCCAGTTCTAATCCCTGGAACCCTTAATTGTTACCTTATAGGAAAAAGGGTCTTTGCAGGTATGATTAAGTTAAGGATCTTAAGATGGAAATGTTATTCTGGATTACCCACGGCCCAAAATAAAATCACGTGTGTCCTTTTTTTTTTTTTTTTTTTTTTGTGGTACACGGGCCTCTCACTGTTGTGGCCTCTCCCGTTGCAGAGCACAGGCTCCAGACGCGCAGGCTCAGCGGCCATGGCTCACGGGCCCAGCCGCTCTGCGGCATGTGGGATCTTCCCGGACCGGGGCACGAACCCGTGTCCCCTGCATCGGCAGGCGGACTCTCAACCACTGCGCCACCAAGGAAGCCCACGTGTGTCCTTTTAAGAAGAGGGCAGAAGGAAGTGTCATACAGGCACACACAGAGACGGCAATGCGAGGATAGAAAGGAGAGAGATTCAAAGATGCTGCTGGTCTTGAAGATGGAGTGGAATAGCCAATAACTGAGGAATGCCAGCAGCCAGAGACTGCTGGAAGAGACAAGGAACAGATTGGCCCCCAGAGCCTCTGGAGGGAGCATGGCCTTGCCAAGATCTGGATTTTGGCCCAGGACACTGTTTTTTTTACTTCTGGCCTCAAGAACTAGAAAGAATAAATTTAGGTCATTTTAAGTCACCAAGTTTGTAGTAATTTGGGTCAGCAACCCTACAAAACAATGCAACATGTATGTATAGATTGAGAATGTACAGCAAGTTACAGGAAGGATAAACAAAAATAAATCTATAACTAGACACACAATAGTGAAACTGGAGAATCCTAAATACCAAATATAGAGAAAAGACTTTGAAAGCACCCAGAGAGAAAAGTACAGGGGAGCAATGACCAGAGAGACAGTATAGTTTTCAAAGTGTTAATATAATCTAGAAGACAATGGAATGTTATCTTTAAATTGCCTACAAAGACAAATTATCATTCAAAAGTGAGGGTGAAATAAAGACATTTTCAGGCAAGCAAGGCTGAGTTTACCACTAATAGAATCTTACCGAAAGAATTGCTAAGAGGTGAACTTCAGAAAGAACGGCGGTAAACCCAGAAAGACATAGAGAGATGCAAAAAGTACACTAAACAATGAAATTGGACAATATTTGATAAAATATAAGCAAGCATCAAATGTATAAAACAGCAAAACAATAATAAAATTATGACTTAGAGACTATGAAACAGAAGATGAAATTAAAATACCAAACAGTAATAATATGTTAGATATAACGGAAGTGTTTGAGTTTAAAAGTTCTAAAGTCACTGCATTGTTCAGGAGTAAAGGAGGGATACTGATTAGGTTCAGATTTTATTAAGAAAAATATACATATAATACAGAAGTTTAACCAACACAATAGGTAATAGGAAAGAGGTGGAAAGGGTACAATGAAAACACACAACAAACAGCAAGTGCAAAATAAATCTCTGTAGCAGTAAATAAATCTAATTTTATCAAGAATCACAAAAGGTATAAAGAGCTATCTTTGGTGAATAAACAAAATCTATATGCTCTATGTTTTTTGTTTATTTGTTTTTGTGTTTTTTTACATCTTTATTGGAGTATAATTGCTTTACAAGGGTGTGTTAGTTTCTGCTTTATAACAAAGTGAATCAGCTATACATATACATATATCCTCATATCTCCTCCCTCTTGCGTCTCCCTCCCACCCTCCCTATCCCACCCCCTATGTGGTCACAAACACCGAGCTGATCTCCCTGTGCTATGTGGCTGCTTCCCACTAGCTAACTATTTTACATTTGGTAGTGTATATATGTCCATGCCACTCTCTCACTTCGTCCCAGCTTACCCTTCTCCCTCCCCTTGTCCTCAAGTCCATTCTCTACATCTGCGTCTTTATTCCTGTCCCGCCCCTAGGTTCTTCAGAAACACTTTTTTTTGTTGTTAAATTCCATATATATGTGTTAGCATACGGTATTTATCTTTCTCTTTCTGACTTACTTCACTCTGTATGAAAGACTCTAGGTCCATCCACTTCATTACAAATAGCTCAATTTTGTTTCTTTTATGGCTGAGTAATATTCCATTGTATATATGTGCCACATCTTCTTTATCCATTCATCTGATGATGGACACTTAGGTTGTTTCCATCTCCAGGCTATTGTAAATAGAGCTGCAGTGAACATTTTGGTACATGACTCTTTGAATTATGGTTTTCTCAGGGTATATGCCCAGTAGTGGGATTGCTGGGTCATATGGTAGTTCTATTTGTAGTTTTTTAAGGAACCTCCATACTGTTCTCCATAGTGGCTGTATCAATTTACATTCCCACCAACAGTGCAAGCGTGTTCCCTTTTCTCCACACCCTCTCCAGCATTTATTGTTTGTAGATTTTTTGATGAAGGCCATTCTGACTGGTGTGAGATGATATCTCATTGTAGTTTTGATTTGCATTTCTCTAATGATTAATGATGTTGAGCATTCTTTCATGCTCTATGTTTTCATAAGGAAACACCTAAAAGAACTCAAATACCTTAAAAGTCGGAAAGAAAAAATCCAAAATTTTCATTATTTAAAGACAAAATTATCTACATAGAAAACTCAAAGAATTTACATACCAGCTAATAAATCTAAGTCGAGAATTTGACACTTTTGCTGAGAACAAGCTCAAATATACAAAAATCAATTCTATACATCAGCCACAACAATTAGAAAATATAGTTTTAAAAAGATATCATATACACTAGCAATAAAAACTTAAAGATACCTAGGAATAAACCTTTATGGAGAAATTTCTAACTTTATTGAAAGACAGAAAAGAAGACCTAGAGAAATGGAGGAATAGAAATGGAAGTGATAGGCTATGTTCATTAGTGAAAGAATCAATATAAAATGGAAATTCTCCCAAATCGGTATATAAAGTTAATATAATTCTAATCATGACCCCAACAGAATTTTCCATGGAAATTATATAAGGAAAATCAAAGAGGCAAATAATTCTTGGAAAGAACAATATGGGGAAGGGGCTTTGCTTCCTAGATATCAAGACAATATAAAGTTGTAGTAATAAAGAAAGTATGATATTGACTCAGGGACAGATCAATGGAATGAAATAGAGTGCTCAGATTTAATCCCATATGTGTACGAGAACTTAATCTATAATATGTGTGGTGAGAAAAGGATGAGAAAAGTGAGAAAAAGGATGAACTGACAATAAGTAACTGGGATTGCCATTCCCCCATGTGGAAAAAAAATCATTAGATTCTTACAACAGTTCACAAAAATCAATCTCATGTGGATAAAACCTAAATAAAAAAGCCAAAGCTTTAACACATTTAAGGGAAAATATCTTTATGACTTCTTGGTAGATAATTTCTTTAAAATATACAGATGATTAAGAAAATATGGGGAATTCCCTGGTTGTCCAGTGGTTAGGACTCTCTGCTTTCACTGACGAGGGCACGGGTTCAATCTCTGGTTGGGGAACTAAGATCCTGCAAGCCATGCGGCTTGACCAAAACAAAAAAGAAAGAAAGAAAGAAAATCTGATAAATCTGACTATATATATATATATGTATATATATATATATATACATATATATATATATATATAAAACAGAGTCACTGCAAACAAAATAAAAACACAAAAATTAGCATCCAGAATATATCAAGGATACCTACAATTCAGAATGGAGCAGATTCTTATGCATAAAACCAAAAAGTCAGCATCCAGAATATATAAAGGATACCTGCAATTCAGTGAGAACAAGACAGCCCAATAGTATAAAAGATAAAGGGTATGAATAGAAAATTCAAAGAAGGCAAAGCATATTAAAAAGCATGTTCAACCTCACTAGTAATCAGGGAAATGCAAAGTAAAGCAGGGAGATCTTTTCCACCCCTATCAGCCCTGGCAGGCACTTCTGCCCGGATGCTACAGGAGGGGCAGAAAGCCATGGCAAAGAAATGTCCAAGGCTCATGACATGTTTTAGACTAGATTGGCAAGAATTATAATGACCACATCAAGAGTTGGAGAGGATGCAGAGAAATAGGAATCTCTCTATCCTGTCCATGGAAGAACAAATTAGTTCAATTTAGAGAGGGATTTGACAATCTTTAGTAACACTGGAGGATTCAACATTTCCATTTCTAGGAATATACCCCAAAAAAATCTCGCATGTGTTCATAAGGAAAACTGGTAAAGCCAAAGAGTACTGATTACAGCACTATTTGTAATAGAAAAAAAAAAAAGGCCTTTTTGTTGTGGTTGGGAAGAGGGGAAGCCTATAATCCCCTCATAGAAAACTAGTGAATATTGTAGTATATTTGTACAATGTAAATGATTGAACCAGGGCTTCATGCACCAACAAGGATACAACTGTAAAAACATAATGAAGGGGAAAAAATTCAGAATGATTTATGATTTATCAGCATGCTGTCAATTGTTTTACATTGAAAAAATGTAAAACAGTCTTATATACAATACTATACCTGTGTGCACAGGATATATACACATGGAGCAAAAGTAGAAAAATAAGCATGTCACCGATGAGCATCAATCCCTCTGGGAGGACTGAAGTAGAATGAGATCAAGAAGGAACACGCAGGGAGTTTCAATTGTATCTATAAAAGTTTAATGCTATTAAATGAGTGAGTAACCAAAGCAATTAGACAACGTGTTGCGATGGTGGATACACATTATTCTCTTTATTTTTCCTGTATGCATGGGATACTTTTATAATAAAATATTTTTAATCAATTTAAAAAATGATTTGACTTTTAAAAGTTGAACTAGGAAAACCAGAGGCTGGTTTTAATTCAGACAATAAGGAGATAACACTCATAGGACCAAGGGGCAAATAGAAGATAGAGAAATGGATAGAACTAAGATATGTTTTGGAGGTAAAATTGATGGTCTTGGGTAAATTTGCTGTCTCAGAAATAGCAGGTATAACGGACACAGTAACTGCCCTGTCCATGTTCTGTTGACCTGCCTGGGTGCTCCTGTTGACTCCCAACACTAGTGTCTGCATCTCTGTGCTGAGGGCTCTCTCCACACCCATCTCCACCTATCAAAAGCTGCACTGCCCCCAGGTGGTGCTAAGGAATGCAGCCATCAACCAATGGTCCTCAGAAGTTGGAGTGTAAACACCCCAGCTCCCACACCTCTCAGCTGGGGTAATTCTGAGGCTTCGGCTTCACACCATTTCCCAAAGCTTCCCCATAGAATTAAGCTTTAGGTACCCTCCAAGTTAGCAGATTTAATAGTATACACTTTTTGGCTATCTTCCCTTCCCTGTGTTCCTTCTCCACTTCCCTATCGGTGTTAGCCCCACTTCTCCCAATGGACTATTTTTATTTGTGTCTTTGTCTGGGATCTACTTGTGGGAGAACCTACACTAAAGCTGTAGGCATACTTCTAAAGTGTGTCCACTTCCAAAGCATGCCAACATGCCACCAAGCACCGTGATGTCACTCCCAGTCTAGCAAGGAGAGGGGGAAAATCCCCAAAGATTCTAAGGGGTATGGGCAGGCAAATGGGTGGTATGCCACATTCAAGAGATGGAAAACATAGCAGAAGAGAAAATAGGCTGCTTAAGAATTTGCAGGGACTTCCCTGGTGGCACAGTGGTTAAGAATCCGCCTACCAATGCGGGGGACACGGGTTCGAGCCCTGGTCCGGGAAGATCCCACATGCAGCAGAGCAACTAAGCCCGTGTGCCACAACTACTGAACCTGAGCTCTAGAGCACACGAGCCACAGCTACTGAGCCCACGTGCCACAACTACTGAAGCCTGTGCACCTACAGCCCATGCTCCGCAACAAGAGAAGCCACCGCAATGAGAAGCCCGTGCACCACAACGAAGAGTAGTCCCTGCTCACTGCATATAGAGAAAACCCGCACGCAGCAACGAAGATACAATGCAGCCAAAAATAAATAAATAAATAAATTTATTTTTTAATAAAAAGAATTTGCTGAGAAATGATGATGCCTTCCTGCATCATGGAAATGAGTGAAATTCCAATGACAGCGGCTCTGGACCTGTGCTAGCCTTTGCAGTAGTGCCTCATTTGGGAATTCCTTGGACAGAATCAGGAGTTTAACCACTTTATTACATGCTATATCCTATGTCTAATCCCACTGTAATGTAATTTATTCACATTCACATTCCAGACATGTCTACAGAGCAGAATTTGGTGCTGATGGATTCTGCTTTGATAGAAAATATTATTGAATGTCACTAGAGAGTGACTTCCTGATAAAGCATCACATAACAGTCCAGTTTCCCCAAAGTGGAGCTTTCAGCAGTGAATTAGAAAACATTTGCCTTGACAGTAATATAAAAAATGATTGCACAGATTATAAATTGTATTATATGTACAGAAACAAACAAACGATAGCCCATAGGTCTTCTCATCATGTATTATTCTGCAGATAACACTTCACCTTTAAGCAGAGTGATCTTTTTTTTTAACATCTTTATTGAAGTATAATTGCTTTACAATGGTGTGTTAGTTTCTGCTTTATAACAAAGTGAATCAGCTATACATATACATATATCCCCATATCTCCTCCCTCTTGCGTCTCCCTCCCACCCTCCCTATCCCACCCCCTATGTGGTCACAAAGCACCGAGCTGATCTCCCTATGCTATGCGGCTGCTTCCCACTAGCTATCTGTTTTACATTTGGTAGTGTATATATGTCCATGCCACTCTCTCACTTCGTCCCAGCTTACCCTTCCCCCTCCCCTTGTCCTCAAGTCCATTCTCTACATCTGTATCTTTATTCCTGTCCTGCCCCTAGGTTTTTCAGAAACACCTTTTTTTTTTAGATTCCATATATATGTGTTAGCATACAGTATTTCTTTTTCTCTTTCTGACTTACTTCATTCTGTATGACAGTCTCTAGGTCCATCCACCTCACTACAAATAACTCAATTTTTTTCTTTTTATGGCTGAGCAATATTCCATTGTATATATGAAGCAGAGTGATTTTTTTCTAACTCTGAATCCATTATACCTGGCTACTGAGTCAATCTGACTGTTAACAGCAAAACCATTGCAGTAAGGTTCTTGGCATTTCTCTGGCTGCTGATTTGGTGGGAAAGATGCTTAACTTCACCTTCTCACAAAGGTGAATAAAGAAATCCCTAGGGAAACAAGCTTGGGCTTCTCAGTGTACAATGTGTTTAAACGGTGCTGTGGAGTCAGCGAAACACATCCGTTCAAACGACCATCAGAAGGGAGCGTGAGATCTTGTCTTTTCCCTGCTGGCTGGAGTAAAAGCAGAGAACCCGGTGGCCACTGTAGGCACAGGCTGTGCAAGGAGGCCCCAGAAGAGCAGCCTGCTCTTTAGGGCCATCAGAAAATCTTATCATCTGAACTGGAAACTACAAGAGAGCTCCATATAAAGATTTGCCACCTCTAGATGTGTCCATGGCAGGAGATGGTCCATAGAGTTACCAGTGGAACCAGGGTATATCCCACAAACATTCAAAGAATCTATGCATCCAATGGATGTAAGCCTTTGTAAGGTTATAAAACCTTGGAGAGATCTTACCAAAGACAAGGTCTAGAAGTTAGGAGCTCAATGTCAGGAAGATCCAAGTTCAGATTTCAATTCCACATCTTCATGGCTGTATGTTATTTAAGCTCTCTGAGTCAAGTCCCGGTTTCCTCATCAGTACACTCTAAAGCCACCCAGACTTGAAGCAATGTTTAAGGGAGATAATATATGTTAAAGTATTTTAACATATGCCTGGCACATAGTAAGTACTCAGTAGACAGTGGCTGCTACTGTTATTATTACTGTCAGAATGTAACCAATGGAGGGACTTCCCTCGTGGTCCAGTGGTAAAGAATCCACCTTCCAATGCAGGGGACATGGGTTCGATCCCTGGTTGGGGAACTAAGATCCCACATGCCGGGGAGGAACTAAGCCCACGTGACACAACAACTGAGCTCGCACGCCTCAACAAGAGAGCCCATGTGCCTCAAACTACAGAGCCCATGCTCCCTGGAGCCCACACGCCACAACTAGAGAGAGAAAACCCGCACACCACAACTAGAGAGAAGCCCACGCACCACAACAAAAAAATATCTCCCATGCCTCAAGGAAGATCCCGTGTGCGGCAACTAAGAACCGACACAGTCAAAAAAAAAAAAAAAAAAAAAGCATATAACCAATGGAAAGAAAACTCTACCTATAGGGAATTCTGTAGAAAACTCTACCCACATAAGTATATTTTAAATTTTCTGGCACTCTTGGTACAAAGAAAAAGAAAATGAAATTGGAGATTAGGAATTTGTCGGAATTTATCAGTATCAAGCAAGGAAAATGAGACTCTGTAGACAGCAAGCCTTGCTCTTTAAACAGTTAATCCAACTTTCCTGGCTAGGGAAAGAAATTTTTCAGGCAATCTAACTCCTGTCTTTTAATTGTATACTCCCCAAGCAGCTTTCTAGTCTGTGACTCAGTCTAAGGAAGGCAGGCCAAATGGCTGTCCCCAGCTCTGAAGCCAGGCCTTTCTCCCACTGGAAGTCATGAAATTAGCTTCTGGCCCATCCCTCAGTGTCTTGTGAGCTTGATGAGTTGGTAACAAGGAAACATCTGAGTACAAATAAAAATCAGGCTTCTGCATGTGCAGAAATGATGGACAGATGGAGATTTGTGGTGACCCCCTCCCCATCTAGGAACTCTCCCCCTGTGAATTCTTGTCTGCAGCCCCCAGCCTGCCATTCAGAGGCAACTGTCCACATTGAGTGCTCAGTAAGCCTATAAAGGACAACTGAGCCTATGTTTTATCATTCCTATGTGAGTTTTATTGAGCATCTTCAACGGGAAGAAATTTGTCCCTTGGTAGCTCTCTGTTGCTATGCGGTAACATAAGTACACTTTCACAGATAAGTGAATGAGGCTCAGAGAAGGTCAATGACTTTCTCAAAGTCACACAGTGGAAAGGCAAGATCTGAACCTTATTTGGTCTGGTGCCTATGGTCTTTTCACCCTGTCCTGCCAACTCCCACGTCATTGCCTGTGAAGCCACACCCCTCCCAGCACCTCTCTTATCACAAGACATGAGTGACCAGGTGGCTCTGTCCAAGCCACTCCATGAAGCATTTACCTTTCTCCTAGACTTGTAGGGGGGTTGGACTTGTTCTCTCTGTGTAAGGATCGATCAGCCTTACACAACGTGCCTGGGGTTAAGGCCAAGCTACTACACCAGTTAAAAGGATGTAAATTGTATGTAATCAACTTATATCAATTATAAATAAGTGTTTTCTCACATTATTCCAGGAAAAGCTCTCAATGAGTTTTAAAACATTAACTGGAGTAATCAGTGGCCTGGTTCTCGTATAACATGGGCACTGCTAACATCACATTCAACACTTGGTTATTGATCATGTATCATCTTCTGTTCTTCTCTCGTTATAGGGTTTTATTGGGGTGTTACAATCTATCTGCCAAGAGTGGCTTTGAAATCTCTGTCCTAGGGGGACACAAGGAGAACATCATTGAGAGATGACACATCTGCCTATCCCTAGTTAGGACCTGGAATGTACTTTCCCATAAAGACCCTACTCAGCACAGCTGATTGTTTTCTTTAGTGTTACCATCGGACAGTGAACAAACTGTAATTGTGAGACATTATATGTTTAAAAACCATGTTTCCCAAATTGCAGTCTTTAGATCATAAGCAGATTATATCAATAAGTTTGAAAAATTCTAGGTTAAATATTGTTGAACAGTTGTCTCTATTCAAAATTTCTCAGAACCTTTATTTATTTATTTATTTATTTATTTTTGCGGTACGCGGGCCCCTCACCGTTGTGGCCTCTCCCATTGCGGAGCACAGGCTCTGGACGCGCAGGCTCAGCGGCCATGGCTCACGGGCCCAGCCGCTCTGCAGCATGTGGGATCTTCCCAGACCGGGGCACGAACCCGTGTCCCCTGCATCGGCAGGCGGACTTTCAACCACTGCGCCACCAGGGAAGCCCTCAGAACCTTTATCATGCTAGTGGGCATTGTGACTCTCAGAAGAGTCTCCTAAACTCTTCTAGCCATAGAATTCCTATGTGTCTCTCTCATATTTGGCAAAACTCACTTTTTGAAATACTGACATAGGCCTTGAGCCCTCCAACCCCTATGTATAGCATTAGTTCTAGGGGACACTACTTTCCAAGGTCTAAATAAACAGGTACAATAAATTTATAAACATCCACCTGTTTCCAAAGTAGTTTTCTATTAAGCAGGTAATGACCACCCAATGAGATTGTATATATAACAAAGTAATAACTATGTTGTGTAGTGCGTAGGCTGTCAGGCTAATCCTCCGAAATCAATGTCATTATTTTGCAAAGTGAATTTTGTTAACCCCAGTGACTGGGATTTGGAAGGCCTGTCTCGGATATTCCCACTGTGCTTTGACATAGTAAAGACTCTGAGAAATTTCACCAGTAAGAGAACCCAGTCAACCATAGTGAAAAAGAAGAAACTAGGCAAGTCAGTATTCTACCCTTGTTATTTTAAACTTAAATTGTAGTCTGTGTTTTGGCTTTGGCTGGTGACTTTCACATTCTGGGTTCTGATGAGATGTGATCTGAGGGTGCTTCAAAGAACATCCATGGGCTTCTGTGTTTACTCAGCTAACTGCCCCGAGAACACTTGCTCAGTCAGCGTGAGGGAATGAATTAAATCACTATAAGAAGCCCAATGGGGAAGAACTTCCCTTTTTCCTTCAACAGCACAGGCAGACAACTTAAAGTATTAGCCTGGCCTGGAACAAAAAGTCACATAGTACCTACAACACGGGGTCAATCCACACCATCCAGAGTCTAGAGGAGATTCTTAATCTTGTGATGTACATTAAGTAGTTCTTTGTATTTTATCCCTTACTATCTCTCCCTTTGCACATACAAGGGAAGGAAACAAAAAGAAAAATCCTACTGGTGGCTGTATTTGGCCCAGATGCCCCCCAAAGGGTTAAAAAGAGATGATGCCTAAATTCAAATTCAGTTATATGGTATCTATGTAGCATCCTTACATCCAGAAGGTATAACATACAGAAAGCCTCATCACTTGTGGCCTTCTGTTGTGTGGTCCTGCGGGGACATGGCTTTCTAAGAGATGGCACCTAATCTGTGAGTAATGTGAACATTATGAGACCATTGTCTACATCTCAGATTCTAATCCCTTAGGTTTTCCTTATGATTCTAGTAGGAGAAAATTTTCCCCTATGGAGCCTCATTTGATTGTATTCTGCAATTCTGCTTGACTTCTGACTATGAAACTCAGGTTGAGATTTCTTTGCCTAAGGGCTTACTTGGTTTGTAGCAATGGTTTTAGAACTTTTAAGAATAATACAATCTTTTTCATATAAAATCGTGCTCAAATTATTATTTCTATAAACAGAGAAGGCAGGGAGAGCTGGTCTCATGGAACTTTTGAAGATCCTAAGGTCTCGTCTGCTTACTTAACACTTGACCCCCACAATGTGTTTCTTTGGAACCCTGTTGTTCCTTGGAATAGAATTTGAGAAATGTTGTCTGGTGACAGGACTTCTGGACTGAGAGTCAGGAAACATGGGTTTCATCCTAATTTGACCACTGACCTCAGGCTGAAGTTGACCCAATTAGTTGAACTCTCAGACCCTCTATTTTCTTCTCTGTAAAATGGAATAAAACGGCAGGTGCCCTCTTTTTTTTCACAGGGTCATTATGATATACTGGATATATTCAAATATAATGAAATATTTGGCATCATCGTCCCTTTATGCTTTTCAATGTACTTTCACATCTGTTAATTTGCTTTCTTGTTAAAACATCCCTGAAACAGCAATAGGGCAAATACTAGTAAATATGAAATGTCTTGCAAAAAGTTCAAGTGATATACAGAAATCAAGCTTCTGAAGACTTTATCTACCTAAAATGCATGCAATACCAATGATAATAAAAAGAGGTCTATTAGATGCAACTTATTGACAGACAGGTGCTGCTGGATTCGAATACGCTTTCTAGCACATATTCACCCCGTAACCATATAACTTTGGAACTTAATCCCTCCCTCATTTTTGGCCCCTGTGGTTCAGATGGCCTGCCTCCTAATGGCCTGGCTCCAGGGTTGACCCAGGCCTGGCCAGTCAAAGCTCTCTCCTGGGACGTTTGCTGGAATTGTTGGCAAAGAGACACTTTCTCTTTCAGAGAAGGCAGGCACTGAAGAACAGGTAAGCCTAGAATTATCCATGCCAGCCTTACCTACACAGGGAGAGAACTAAGCCAATAACAACAAGAAAAATAGATGGGAGAGACAGAGTCCTAGGTACATAACTTGAGCCCCTGGATACAGATATGCCTGAAGCCAACTCTGGATACTTCTGTTACCCGACACAACAAATTCCACTCTTTGGCTGGAGCTAGTGTGAGTTGAGTCCTGGACACAATCAAAAGAGTCCCAACAGATGTGATATGTTTAACCTCTCTAAGCCTTGAATTTCTTTTCTGGAAAATGAGGGTACGCACCTGACAGGCCGTTGTGAAGTTTAGAGGAGGTAATGGCACAAAGATCACACCCAACAAATAGTGCTTTACAAGATCATTATATTTGCATATGCTGTTCATCTAATCCTCTCCATAGCTGATCTCCGAGGTGAATTATCTTCGTTTCACACATCAGATGACTACAGCAGAGAGAAATGAGGCCCTTCATCTAGAATCTATAGCAAGTAACAGGGTTGGGATTTAAGCTCAGGTCTATCTGATGCCATAGTCCAGGCACTTTTCACCAAGGCACACTGCTCCCCAGCGAGCAAGCTCTACCTCCTGCAAGGCTAAGTTCACCCACACTGCTCAGAGCCACGCTGCACAGTCTGACTGAGGGCCATTCACAGAGACACTGACATAAATAGTGCCCTCTAGAGTTGTGCTGTGCGCAGCTTATCCCATACATGATAGTCCTAAAAGCTACAGACACACAGGGGACCTTGTAAGGACAACCCCCAGGGACATATTCAGGATGTTTACACTATAAAGGACCCATTTGCTCATCTAAACCACATCCCAACACCTTCCCATTTCCTATAGGTTTGGCACAAGCCTCCAACTGGTCCTACTAAAGGCTCCTAAGCTACATTGCCGGAGAAAAGAAGGGCAGATAGATTCCCAGGTCCCACTGCTTGCTGAGCCACTGCCACCCTGGTCTGTGGGCTGGCAAATATGCCTTGGTTTAGTGTAAGTAATTCTGATATCACAGATAAATCATCCTCTATTTGTTTTACTTTCTCCAGCAGGAAAGAAAGTTATGCAGAAGCACATCATGAAAAACTATAAGTCACTTTAACAAAACAAAGCTCCTTCTGGTCCTCAAAGATATCTGACCAGATGGATTTCTGGCACTCATTGAAGGTGCACTGTTCAGGGCTGAAGTGAGGTCAAAGGGGGTCATTCCTGGGTCTATGGCTTCATCAGAAGTCAGCCTGAACCCAGCTGGGCAAGGGTTGGCCGAGGCAGGCCCATCCCCTCATCTTGCATTTGCAATGCCTGTCTTTAGGGTCAGGCCACGGAAGGTGGAACCTGCACAATATCTTCCCAGGCCCCAGGGAGCTCTGCCGTACCTGGGGACATTGGGAAGGCTGGTCAGTCTTCTTCATCTCCTGAGTCAGCGCTCCAACTGTGATGTTGTCTTGCTGCCCCGGGAGCCAGTTCATCATGAAGAGGTTCATGGTGAACTCAAGAGTCACCATTAGATCTCGGTCCCACAGAGTCCCAGGAAAGGCCCTGCCATGACATCACAAGCCCCAGCTGAGGTGCTGGAGACTGGAGTCAAATTTCCAGAAGATTTGTAGAATCTTCTCCAGAACAGTGCAGTAAGACTGTGACATCTACTGAGCCCTGGGGCCCTGGGCCAAGTGCTACGCATTCAGTATCTACTTTGGTCCTCCCAATGGCCCTGATAAGGGAGGCTTTATGGGTCCTATTTTATAAGTAACAAAACCTAGACTCTGAAAGATTATATGGCTTGTCCCAGGATACCTGGCTAGTAGGTGGCAGAGGTGGAATTCAAATCACTTTGTCTGATTCCATGTCCTTAGCCAACATGCTGTACTGCCCACCCCTTGCCCATCCCCCAAATCTCTGGAAAGTTCTTCTATCTGGGTGTGGAAGGAAGACAGCTCTTTGCAATTGCAGCCTAATTTGAGACATTGTTCTGAACACGGTTCCCCCGTTTACTCAGACTAAAGGTCCTTACAGCCCCCAACCTCCCTGACCTCATCCTCTTCCTCTCATTCTTCCTCACTGTGCTCTGGCCATGCCGGCTTCCTGGCTCCTCCTCAAACATGCCAAAAGCCCTCCCAACTCAGGGCTTCTGCATCTTCTGTTATTTCTTTCTGGAGCATCCTTCCCCCCAGACATCTGCATGGCTCCCACACTGACCTCCTTCAGGGCTCTGCTCAAATGCCACCTCCTCAGAGCAGCCTGCCCTGATGCTTTTATCTGAAACAACAGATCTTCACACTGTCCCTGCTCTACCTGGACTCTGAGACCCTTACCCACCTCACTGTCCAGCATAGTATGTATCAGCACCAGACTTACCTATGTTTTGTGTTTATTGTCTGTCTTCTCCCCTCAGTGCTTCATGAAGGCAGGGACTTTTTCTGATTAATTCACAGCCATATGCCTGGACTTCAGAACAGTGCCTTGTACATGGAATTGCTCTATGAGTGTTCATGACTGAATGAATGAATGATGCTCTGGGACCCCAGGCTGACCCAACTGTGGTTTGCCCTTCTCCATGGAATAACAGTGATGTTTAATTTCTCAAGAATCAGCTCGTTGGCAATGCTGAGCCAATAAACTCCAAAGACCAGTGTTGCACAAAGACCTCTGCTTGGGCCTTCAGGGCCCAGGATGGTCAGGAGGGAGACAAAGGAAGTAGAGAGCCTTGTGTCCAACCCCACTGGCTCTAGCCCAGTGCCTTCCAGGCTACGATGTTCAGAGCTAGTTCAAGAAAAGGAAGTCAGCCCCTGAGAATGCCTTGGCTGCTTCTTTTTACACTAACCATAACTTCAGGGACTGCTGTCGTGATGCTTTCTGTCCCTTTTTTTCCCTTTAATTTTTCTCTCTTTCCTATTCTCTGGATTATTCTTTCATTCATTCAAGAGTTCTGGACAAAGTACCTACTGTGTGCCAGGCATAGAGCTGTGTACTGGACATGCAATGGTGAGCATGTGTCTCCAGTATCCCCTGACTGGAGAGTCCAATATTAACCTACCAATCCCACAAGTAAATGTAGGATCATTAACTTTCATGAGGGCCATAAAGAGAAGTCCTGAAATGGAACTGACAGCTTGCAGGGGTCAGAAGATGCTCCCTTAATGAGGGGACATTTCAGGTAGAACCTCTAGTGTGTGTGAGTGTCCTCAAATTTGGGGTTCATGGTGCCGGTCACCCTTCTCTCTGGCTTCCCCAGTCATTGTTACATGACTACAGTAAATTACCTAAGCTCTCTTCCTCCTCTGTGACCTGGGGATAATAATAGTTCCTGCCTCCTTGTGTTGTTATGGTGCTTAGTATACATAAAACTTTTAGAACACAGAGTAGGCATTATTATAACTATTTTTTTGTAGAGGTTGTCCCAATTCACCCAGCATTTCAACCAGCTGGAAAGAAGAGGAAAAAATAAGTAGCAAAGTCTTTAGTATACACGCATGTGTATATGTTGTATGGGTGCATATATATTTGTTAGTATAAGTACAAAGTGTAGTCTATATAGAATTGATGGTCACTATTGAGGTTTACAATTCAGGAAGAATGTGTTTGGGTGTGTGTTTGCTGCCCACCAAGAGAGCCCATGCCCATTACAAGGCAAAATTATGAAAGTTGCTTTGCCCCATGGTTGTGCTCAAGTTTCGAGGTCCTCGGTGATATAAATGATTACTAAAAGTCATAATGGAGTACCTGTAAATGAACTTCAGACTATGTTCTTTCTAATGCATTTTACTGCAGTGGACTATGGCTCAAGATCTTCAGAATGGATTTCTGTTGAGTGTTGGCAACAGCCCTACTCAGTGGATTCAATAAGCAGTTGGCTGGCTTTCTTGACCTGGAATCTATCAAGTTTGAACAAAGGTTCAGAACAAACTCTCATGTTCCGATTTATGTCAAGTCTAAAATGCCTGATATGATAGCTTATCTTAATTAAAGGCTGTCAGGAGGAATGAACTCATTCAGCAAGACAAAGCGAATTCTCTGCTCTTAATTTCCGAATATTCCCTGACTCTTCAAGGTGCTAGCTCAGGAGTTTAGGTTAATAAATGAGCTCAGAGGGACTTATCTGGTGGTGCAGTGGCTAAGACTCTGTGCTCCCAATGCAGGGGGTCCAGGTTCGATCCCTGGTCAGGAAACTAGATCCCACATGCCTGCCAGAACTAAGAGTTCGCATGCTGCAACTAAGGAGCCTGTGAGCCGCAACTAAGGAGCCTGCCTGCCACAACTAAGACCCGGTGCAACCAAATAAATAAATAAATGTTAAAAAAAATAAATGAGCTCAGAAAGGCCCAAGCTTTCCATTGAGAGAATTTATACCGATAACTTAGATACTTATAGACATTCTGCAAGGCACACCCTCCAAATTAAAATTTTTTTTCTAAACAGAAACCATAATTCTTTCTAGAGGGTCACTGCCATTTCTTGACATAAAAAAGTACAGGAGTGACACGAAAGGAATAGATACGTTCCATCAGATCAAACAAGAATTCAGTACAAACAATTAATTATTATTGAGCTCAAATTGGACTCCATGCAGATCTTTTCTAAATTTTGCAAAGCCTTTAATTTGTTACATTTATATGCCAACATTTCTTCCTTCTGAACAAAGACAGAACTACCAGACCCAGGCCCAAGACGTCCCTTTTCCTTTCCATGAAGGAGCCAGAATAGTTTCAAGAAATATCTAAATATTTAGGTCACTGTTGATACTTGGAATTCATGATGGCTTTTATTCTCCCAACAAATTCAAGGAGGGACAGTGTCATATAGTCTTATGATCTTTCAGCAAAGCTCTAGAAAATTGGATTTTAAGTTATAAACGGAATAGAGGAGATGGTCACCGCCTAAGAATAGCAGTGCGAAATCCCATCAGTATCTCTGAGAAATGAGGCCCCACACAGCCCTCCTGGGTCTCTGTGCTCTGTTCACGCAAAGGAGTGAGAGTATCACCTGCAGAAACATTCCAACACTGCAGTTATGTTCTGTTCCCTTTTCTCTTGTTCCGCTCAAGTAGAAAGCAGTTAATCTGTCAAGTCAGATAGGCCTGGGTTCGAAGTCCTCCTTAACTGCAAACTAGCTGTTGGACACTCAGCAATCCTCTTCGCTTTTCTAAAACCTCAGTGTACTCATCAATTAAAAGAGGAGTAGGACCTCTCTTCTGACAAGGTTAGGATAGGAAGTGGCTTAGATGGGATCCAATGGAAGGCACAATCTCTGACAAGCAGAAAGTGTTCACTAAAGGGTAGAAGCTTTCTCTTTCTAAAATGAATAGAGGTAATAGTAATCACAATGCAACCATGGAAAATATGATTGCCTGCCTTTGGGGAACTACAGGGTACCAGTCAGGCTGTGAGCTTTACCTCCTGTAATCCTCACCACAGCCACCTAGAGGGAGGTATTAGCAGCAGCAGCATTTCTATTTACAAATAAGAACACCGAGGCTTGGAGAAGTAAACGGATTTCCCCAGTCCTCACAGCTAACAGAGCAACAGAGCTAAGACACAAATCCATTTCACTTGGAGTAAAAGCTGAGTTCCTTTTGATGCCCACAGGACCTCCACAATCCTGTCTTCCTTGTTTCCTTGACCTTCACCCCCATAGCTCTCCTGATCACTCAGTTCCAGCCACACTCATGTGACCGTTCCATGGAGTCCACACCAGGCAGACTCCTACCTCAGGGCCTTTGCATGGGCCCTGAAACCCTTTCCCCCAGTGACCATATGGCTAACTTCAAGAATGAGCTCAAATGTCATCTTCTCAAAGAAACTTATTGTGACTTCCCTATTTAAGGTTCTGGCCTGGGACCTCCCAAACTCCTTTATCCGGGCCAGTTGTTTTTCCTTTTGCTCTTATCACCTTCTAACCGACTATAGAATTAACTTATTTATATGTTTATTGTATATGGGTTGGGCTCTCCTAAATGGGAAGTTCTTCCAGAGCAGAGACCTTTGACTTGCTGATATACTCCCTACACCTGAAACAGCACCTGATCTATGGAAGCTTATGAAGATGTGTGGAAAGAACAAATGAGTCAATGAATGATCGGGCTCTCAAGGTCTTAAGCATATCAACCGCCTCTGTGCACAGCTGCTGCTGACATCTTTCATTCATGATGTGACATTTGTCCCTACAGAAGTCCAGGCAGCAAGCAGTTCTTTTGTAACCTCTCAACCTCCAGCATCATAGAGATTATATGAGAGGTGGACAGGATGACCACTGTTCTCCAGGGCTTATAGTTGGCTGGGGAGATAAGACACACAACTCGGGCAGAGGATAACACATTCTGTTCACTTGTAGGCTGTGTAGGGCAGACTCTAAAGTCCTCCAGGAGCCCACACCAGGGTGCTGAGCACAGGAAAACCTCATTGGGAAGCGACTTCATGAAAGAGACAGGAATTGAGCTGGGCCTTTAAGAGATTGAAATTGGTGGAATAGAGAGAAAAGCCCATTCCTGAATGAGGAACTGTCTGGACAAAGCCATAAATGCTGGAACGGGCAGATGCGTGGGAAGTTTAACCTCCCCAGTCTCAGACCTCGGCTCAGTCTTGGAATTCAGTCCCCTTCTTGGGGAAGCTCTCTCTGACCCTTCAATCTCAGTTGAGCTCTGCTATTACACAACCAGACGATTATGTTCCTTTTCTTCAGGGAACTTGTCACCATCTGTAATGATAAGCGTTCAATAAATATTTACTGAGTGACTGAATGAATCAATCAATCAGTGGGTGAATAAATGAATGGGCACATTAAAGAAGAAAGTATATAAAGATAGGCCAGTGCATCTGAATTAGGGGATGATATTGAAAGGTGGGTGTAAAGAGAAGCTCTCGGCCTCCAGCAGCCACTTGGCACTGGCCACGGTGCTAGACAATTTCTCATTTAATCCTCAGAGTATCCACTGGAGATGGGCATTTTGGGATCCATTTCAAAAATGGTGAAATTAGTTAACTTATCCAAGGCCAAACTGCTAATGAATAGTGGAGGCAATGTTTTTACTTGAGCGTTGGGGACATTCCAAGTGTCTGCTTGGCTAATAGGGAAAATGTGAGCAGATAACAGGGACCCAAATGCTTCATGCCCAAATGCTAGCGTGAAGAGTATCATCTCCCAGAGTCACGCTGGAATCAAAGACTCTGTAACTTTCACACCTCTCATCCTCAACTCTGAATTTCTCCTCATGAGCCTAGGGGCGGTGGAGTGGTGTTGGGAAGCAGAATAGACACCTCTTTAACTTCCTAGAGGAACAACTTTTTCTAGTAACTACTGAAAATGTGGTGGAACTGCCAAAAGTACATGAAATCAGCTATGTAAATTGTGAAACATTAAATCACAGTTCAGTTCTGCAGCAGTGAAAAATTGCAAGTTTTTCATCAATATGGAAAAGCAAAGTGAGGAGCTCTCTGATATAACTCAATGGGTGATGGCACTTCAATCACACCAGTCGTCCAGGCTGAATTCAGTTCACCCAGGTTCATGAATGTGTCTGCTCGGGGCAACACCTGCACCGTTTCCCCTCTTGGTACAGAGGTATGGGGTTCCTACTGGGGGCGTGGGGCGTGCTTGCCTTTGGTTCTTTGTTACATTGTTGTAATGGGTTTTAGTTTCTTTCTTGTTAACTGTGTGTATATATATGGCATGTATACGTGGATATGCACATACATACATGTGTACGCACATACACACAAACACATGTATGCACATACACACAAACAAAAGTCTCTCTCTCTGTTATCCCTGGACCTCACAACACTCCTCCTAATAGCTCTATTTATTTATTTTTAATGCTGGTTTTTATCGAGGCATAATTTACTTAACCTGCACAGGTCTTAGTGTACAGTTCAATGAGCTTTGAACATATATAGAGTGGGATCACTCCCTCTGTCCAACAATACAAGATTGTTCATAGCAGCTTGACGCGTGATAGCCCGCTACTGGAAATAACACAAATGCCTGTGAACAGGAGAATAGATAAACAGATTGCAGTATGTTCCTGCAATGGAAATAAAATGGAAAATGAAATGGAAATAAAAAGAAAAAGTGTATTGGTCTACCTGGGCTGCCATAACGAAACACTATGTCTGTGGTGTTTCGTTATGGCAGCCCTTGTAGACTGCCATAGCAGTGAAAATCTAGAACAATTCCATCTTCCCAGAAAGTCCCCTCATGCCCTTTTCCAGTCAATACCCACCCTCCACACCTCCACAGAGCCAGCCTCTCTTCCGATTTCTATCATCACAGATTTTGCCTATTCTAAAAATTCATTTTAAAATGATAGAGTATTCACTCTTTTGTGCCCTCTTTTTCACTTGGCAAAATATTTTTTGAGATTCATTCATGTAGTTCCTTTTATCCAAAGTTCACTGTTATGGACTGAATGTGTCTCCCCAAAATTCATAGGTCAAAGCCCTGACCCCAAATGTGATGGTATTTGGAGATGGGGCCTTAGGGAGGTGATTGGAGTTAGATGAGGTTGTGAAGATGGGACCCTCGGGATGGAATTAGTGCCGTTATAAGAAGAGATAACCAGAAAGCTTGCTCTCTCTCTCTGCACACATGCACCAGGAAAGACCATGTGAGGACAGTGAGAAGGTGGCTGTCTGCAAGCCAGGAAGAGAGCCCTCACCTGAATCCTGCCCTACCAGCAGCCTGATCTAAGGTTTCCAGCCTCCAGAACTGTGAGAAAATCAGCATCTATTGTTGAAGCCACCATGTCTATGGTGTTTTGTTATGGCAGTCCAGGTAGACTAGTGCATTTGTTCTTTTTATTTCCATTTCAATCCACTGCAGGAGCATACTGCAATCTGTTTATCTATTCTCCTGTTAATGGGCATTTGGGTTATTTCCAGTTTGGGGCTATCGTGAATCAAGCTGCTATGAACAATCTTGTACTGTTTGATTTTTCCCTCTCTGTTCTCTCCCACATTGCCCCTCCTCTTACTGGTTGAGAATTTGTGTTTGAATTTGCCTGGAGCCCCCCTGATGTCTTCACAAGGATGTGTCTTAGAAGGATGCTCAGGCCCAGGTGTACTTGTCACCAGGTGTGCTCTTCTGTACCATCCCACCCCTACTGCCCCCCCATCAGAGATTTTAGCTGCATTACCTTAAAATCTCTCCCCAACCGTTCAAGTCTGCATTTCTAGAGATAGGGGAATAGAGAGCATAAAATGAGAAGGGGGAAAGTCAGGAAGGGAAGTTGCCAGGGCACAAACTCCTCACCCCATCATCCCTCCAGGGGCTGAAGCCTGTCACCAGGGGCTCATAGATGTCTGCACTCCTGCCATTTCACCACTGCCCTTCCTCCAGACTCAGCTAACTAGCCACATCTGTTAAGGTTATGGCTGTTTATGGCCCTTAATGAATATCCACTGGGTAGGATGCACTCTGACATTGTCTTATGGATCTCAGAGGCAAAGATGAGGGGAGGAAGGGGGGTGGGCGAAGAAATGGCAAAGAAGAGAAGAGGTGTGGTCAGCAAATATTTCAAATGAGGGCAATATTTTGAGGCTGAATCAAGTAGTAAGGAATGTACAGGAGAAAACTCACTCATGCATAGATAGCACTTTAAAGTAAAAATAAACAGAATATAACATAAAGCAGCTAGCACTGAGTTCAAAAATATTAAAATAATGGATTCACAGGAAAAGTGTATGGATACTCAGCCCTTCCATTGCTGGAGCTAAAATTCCAGCTGCTGTCAAATGCAGCCTGCTCCTCAGCCTTCCCTGGGGGCACATGGCTCGCTCCACCAGATGAGCTGGTATGGTATCTGAGATATGCCTGTACCTCTGTGATCAACGGTCTGGTAGGTTTTCTTATCTTGAGACATCCATGGCCAGATCAAAGAGGAGAGAGGCACGTGACAAGGCCTCAGGGCTTTCCTGGACTCTGGCCATGGCTCTGAAAAGCTCTCAGGGAAGTGGAATTTTGCAAAGTTTGCTTGAGGGCTGACCCAGGCTTCTTCCCTGAGGTCTTGTCTCAAAGAGAGTGAGCCTCTTTGAGAAAGACCAACTGACTCTTGGCTGTTCTCCAAGAGAACTCCCAGACTGAGGATCCATTTGGCAGAAAGATCAGGGTAAATTTATGTTCCAATAGTCAATGGAGTCCAGGAGAATCAGCCGGTGCCATATTTCACATCTCCTTGGTAGCCTAGTGCTAGGAATTCTCATGAAAAACAAAAATAGGGACAGGGTATTTACTTTGGCATTTGGGGAAAGAACTTTCCCCTCATCATATCTAGTGGATTATGTACCCTCCTGTAAGACCAGTTCTGCTATAGGGCCAACCAGACACCTTGGCGGGCCTTGGCTGTATCATTATAGATAACAGAGCTGGCTGAGAACTCTGGGGTCCCTGGGGCACAGGAAGTAGGACTTCTTTGGGGAAACAGTGTGGATTGGGGTTTTAAGGATGCCAGGCTATAGGAGAGATGGCTTCAACACATGGAGCAGGCTGTGCCTCAGGTGTGACATGAGGATCCTGCCCCTGATGCCCCTCCCCCTACATCGGGGACTAGAGGTGGGGTGGGACCTTCTGCACCAGCCTTTGCTCTCAGTTACTCCACCCACTGTGCCTGCAGAGGGAGCTTATTAAAGTGCCCTATATAAGGCACAGGTTTTCTTCAGGAACCAAGGTCTTTAGCTTCGCCCCCTGCTCATCACGACACTCGGTGTCCTCCATCATGCAGTCCTCAACTGATCTTTCTAGAAAGTTCTCACATTGCGCACTGGGCCCACCTACTCTCCAACCACACAGAAGGCCCCCATATCCTGAACATGCTCTGAACTTGCCCACCCTCAAATCTTGACCCACCTGGAGTGCTTGTCCCTCCCATCACTTTATGAATCTCTCTTAATCCCCCAGTCATCACTCATGGTCTAGCTCAAGTGACTCAAATTAAACCTCCTCCTCCTGTGCCTCTGAAGCACCTGGTATGGAGCTCTGGCACAGAGCAGGTTGCATCCCAACTCCTCAAACACAGGTGGGTATTAGGTTGTAAGTCCTTGGAAGACAGCCGTCCCACCGTTCCTAACACAAGCCCTACACGTGACAGAACCTCAGCCAGTGTTTGCTTAATTCAATTCAAGTCTATTATCCTGCCAGACCAGGTCCCTTGAGCCCTTACCCTTTTCTCAGTCTTCTCCACCCCTCAGGGATCAGTCTCCTGGTTCTTATTTGTCTGAAGAGTTCAGATCCTCTGGTGCCCTGACTTTCATCATGTTGGCTATAGGGGATGCTATCGGGGTCCCTTCACACCCCCTCAAAGTTCACCATTCTAGCACTTGCTGAAGATCAGATTGAAGACTTGAGGGCCCACACATGGGACAGACTAGGGGTGAAATGGAGTCACCCTCAGCCAATGGCATATACAAGGAGGAGGATAAATACCCCCAGCCTCCTTGACACTGTGGAGGGACAGCTCAGAGGCATGACCCACACCATCTCTCAGAGTTTCCCAGTGGAACTGACCCCAGGTGCCTGCAGTGGTATCCTGCTCCTCCAAGGACCCTCTGCCGGCTCTCTCCACTGCCCTGTCTCCCTTCCCCACCTCCACCACTGCTACTGGGACCCACTTGCGCCCAGATCCTGGTCTTCACGGCTGCTTCTGGGAGCATGCAGCCCATGGCAGCAGTTAAAAGCCCTGCTTGAATCTTTGATCTTCAGCAAGCTCTTTAAACGTCAGCTACTTCCCCTTAGAATGAGGATAGTTGCAGGGCCTAACAAGGATGGTGACTCTGCCTGGAGCATTACTGCCTGCAGCCACTGAGTCATGTCCTTAGCAAGAATTATGTCATTTTATCTGCATCAAACACGATTGTGATCTCCATTTTACGAATGAGAAACTAATGCGCCTGTGCGCACACGCACGCATGCACACACACACACACACACAATTAGATGGTCTATCAGAGCCACCCAGGAAGCAAGAAGTAGAGACAGGATTAAATTAGGTGATGATGATGATGGTGATGAAGAAAGGAGGAGGAGGAAGGTAGTGATGACGGTGGTGATGATGGTGGTGGTGGCGGCGATGGTAGCAACTAGCATTTATTGAGGGCTTTCTTTTTGTCTGGCCCCTGTACACACATTCTTGTTTAAATCTTAAAACGATCCTGAAAAGTAGGTGCTATTATTATACCCATTTTACAGAGAGGAGAACGGAAGCCCTGAGGTTGGACAGGTGGTCAGTGGAGGAAATAGGATTTAACTCAGGTCTGATTCCAGACTACTTCACAACCAAGATGGTATGCATGGACACCACCAGTCTACTCAGCTGTTTTTACTTTGATTTTATTATCATTATTTTTCAGTCCTATCTCCCTACCTGACACTTTACCTTCTTTCACCAGCTACCCTGGATCAAGACCTTTTGTCCTCCAGGGGAATCTGGTAAAAAGCATGTCTCATTCTCCTCCTCTGTGAGGCTGGTTCTAAAAACACTCATGTTCCCTTGATGTGTCCCAGTTCGAGCCTGCATGGATATGTGGTGAGTCAGAGAGCCATGTGTCTCTTCTAGGTAAAACCACGTCAGCTTCTGATCTGAGAATCACTCCCGCATTGTTCTAAAGCATCCCAACTCCCACTCAGCCGACAGCCTGCAGCCAGGAATTGGAGTCTATTCCTGCCCTTAACCCCTAAGACTTGAGCATATTTGCAGTGAAGAGGATAATTTTTAGAACAAAGCCCATGAAATGTGCATGTTCAAGGGCCTCGTCTTCCCATCAAAGTCCTTGCTGAGGCAGGGGAGTCATTTTCAACAATCGGGAGAAATGACGTTTTATGCTGGACAAAGAGAATTAGATAGGGAGACCTGCACCTTTATTCTCTCTCTTCCTTACCTCACCCCTGGCCATCAGAAACAAGGCGTTGTAAAAATAATTGTCCAATTTTCCCCACATGATCGATTTGGTGTAATTTTTTAAAAGAAAGAAAAGGAGGGGGCCACTGTGAAGCAACATCTCTTCTCCCCCTGCCCTGCCCCCACCTCTCAGGATCTGTGTCAAAGTAAAGGCACCTGGGCTTCCCTGGTGGTGCAGTGGTTGAGAGTCCACCTGCCGATGCAGGGGTCATGGGTTCGTGCCCTGGTCCGGGAGGATCCCACATGCCGCGGAACGGCTGGGCCCGTGAGCCATGGCCGCTGAGCCTGCGCGTCTGGAGCCTGTGCTCCGCAACGGGAGAGGCTACAACAGTGAGAGGCCCACGTAACGCAAAAAAAAAAAAAAAAAGTAAAGGCACCTGCCATGAGCTGAGTGCCCTGCAGACCTCCCACCAGCCACCACCGTCAGACGCGAGAAGCCGGTGCTTCTCCCGCTAAGAGATGTTTGTGGGCAGCAGTTGCTGGGCCAGGTTTCAAAGGGAACCCTGATACCTCCCCCCTGTATATTCCTACCCTGGCTATTTCAAAGAAGCCAAAGAGGGCAGCGTTTGAAGTGACAGCAAAAAAGGAGATGAGGGAGAAAGAGGAGGCGGAGACGGAGGAGGAGGATCTGGTGTCATCTCCGGAGACGGGCTGACATGTTCCCACTTTCTCGTGTCCTCTGAAAGGCGGCAGCATGATGTGAACTCTTCTGAAAGCAACAAGTTAGCTCTTAGCCCAGATTTTCCTCCCTTTTTTGTTGCTCTTTTCATTCTCCTTGCCCCCAGTTTAAACTCTGAGAGAAGTCGAAAGTCCATATTTCCCTGAGGCTGAGAAAAACTGGAGAGACACAGTGTACCCTGCTTCCCTGTCTGTAGTTGTCCCTTAGTGGGTGTTTTTTTTACGGTCCTAGGAGCACTCTCTAATGTTGATTTATTCAACAAAGATATTTACTCAGGGCCTCCCACATGCCAGGCACTGTTTCCTATGCCAGAGATACCTTAATGGGCAAAACTAGACTAAACAAAAATTCTTGCCCTCAAGGGGCTATCTTTCTATTGAGGGGAGACAGTCAATAAATACGGAAAGACGATGTCTAGTCTACCAGATGGAGACAAGTCTGACAGGGAAAGATAAAGCACAGTGAGGGGACAGGGAGTGTGGGTAGTCCAGAAAGACGTTTGAGGAGGTGAGGAAGTAAGCCCCGGGCATTCTAGATAGAAGAAACAGCCAGTGCCAAGTCCCTGGGGTAGAGTGGCCTGGTGTGTTTGAAGGACTGCAAGGAGGCCAGGGTGTGGCTGGAGCACAGTGAGCACATCTGGAGCATCTTAGGAGCTCAGGTGGGAGAAGTGAGGGTACTGGGGGTCTGGCCATGTAGAACTTTGCCAGCCATTGTAAGGACTGAAGCTTTCACTCTGATATATTCTCTTAACCTTGTGAAATGAATGAGAAGTCATAATAAGAGCCAGTTTGGAGGCCTGGAGCCCCACCTTTTCTGCTAATTCTCGGGTCCTCTGATGGCCCCTGGGGAATCTTCATGAACCCCAAACATTCCAGGTGCTTTTGTTTGAAGCCCCTTTGCCTGCAGCACTCATGTCAGGGAGCTCAGGTCTGCCCCCTCTGGTCTGTGCCCACGTGCGAAGCTTGTTTCCACAGAAGTCAACTTTCTGGTGCGGGATTTCACCTCTGAAATCCCCTAATAGGGCCTCTTGGGGCGCTGAGTATTTTGGAGAGTGCAGTAAATATCCTTATTTATTAGTAAACTCCAGTGGTCTGCTGTCCCACTCCTGTCAAGGCTCCTAGGAACCTTCTGAAACTTCCACGTGTTTAAGAATTTCCTGGAGAGCAGGTAAAAATTTAAAAATGCAGATCCCAGAACAGATTGGAGCTTAGGAATCTGCCTTTTTAACAAGCACCCCAGGTGATCCTCATGCAAGTGGTCTATGAACCACTCTTTGCAAAACACTGTCTTGAAGGACAAGCGAACCACCTGTGCCTTGAAATCATCTAGATTTTAGCTCCACTTCAGAGGTGGGTATTTGCTGACTTATATCCACACAGCTAGGGAGATTCAGTACAATTCAAGGGTGAAGATAGGAAGTTGACTTTTCACTTAAAAATAAAGCTGTTACCATGTCAGGACTACCTGGCTTGTTGGACGAGCCTCTGGGAAAAATGCACATTAATGACATTACTTTGACGAATGCTAAACCTGGCGTGAGGTGCTGTTCTCTATGATGGAGACTCCCCCTCTCCTCCCACCGTAAATTACCTGGGCAAGGACTCCAGTCCTCCATGGCTGCGATGGGAGATGCAGAGCTTTCTGCTGAGAGCCCGACATGGTTTGGCAGAGATAAATTCTCTCCTGTGGGCATGAAGGATGGGGCGCATGTTGCTGTCTTCTAACTTCCCACACGGGGTTGTCAGTTCCTATTCATGCGTCTGTCTTCTGTATTCAGCTTATAGCTCCTCCGTCAGGAACCCTATCCTACTAAGTCAAAACCCTCTAATGCCCGATTCAGCGAATGACACTTAGTAGGTGCTCAAAAAGATTTTGTGGAACAGCTAATGTAGGCACCATCAGAACCAGCTTCATAATTTGCAGGGCCCAGTGCAGAGTGAAAACGTAGGGCCCCTTGTTCAAATATTATTAAGACTTTCAAGATGGCAATAGCAGAGCATTAAACCCAGCCGGGGGCTCTCCTGTGTGTGGGGTCTGTGAGTGCACATCGGCTGCACATCCATGGAGCTGGCCCTGGCCACCGTTGATGTTCTCTGAATTCCTTGGGTGGCCTAAGCCTATAAAGGAGGGGACCCCAGGTAGCATAAAATCAGTTGCCTTTGAGGCCCAGAGTGACTCAGACAAGGTTCTTGAGGGCTGACGTCCACTTTCCTCTTTCCTGCTGTTGACTCACAAATCACCCACCGCCCCCAGCCCCCAGCCCCCAGCCAACTAGCATCCACCTTACCTGGGCAGAGTCAGTAACCTATTGGGTTGTAATGGTCTGTCTGTGTCTCTGTGCCCAGATGGATTGAAATTACCAGGAGGACAAGGACCAGACCTTTGTGTCTCCAGGGATGTAAACAGACTCTGGAACATTTTCAGCACTTAATTAATGTTTGTTTAAACAACTGGGGGATAAATTAATAAATTAAGTCCAGATGACAATGTTGGCTTCTTATGACCTGTGATAGGATTTTTCAAACTACGTTCTGAATTAATTTCCATGAGTACACTAATAAGTATATTTTTTAAAAAAACTAAAGTCATGTTGAACTCCTATTAGCATCCTCTGGAAACTTACTTCCCAACATTTGGTTCTGGAAGAGGCGGCATCAGCCCCATTTGGGAACTTGTTAGAAGTGAAAATTTGTATTAAATTCTCAGGCCCAACCCCAAACCTACTGAATCAGAAACTCAGGAGTTGGGGCCCAGGCATCTGCGTTTTCACAAGCCCTCCAGGTGATTCTGATACCCCTCGTCTAAGATTACTAGTGTTCTAAGGAAGACAGTTTGGAAAGCACTGACTTAATGGAATGCACGTCCAGTTGCATTTGTATTTGAACATAAATTAATTGTTTACAGGTGCAGCCTTAAACATCTCAAATGATTAAATTTTGTGGGAACTTTACATAATGAGTCAAAATCCTATAAGACTGGTTCTTGTATAGGCATTTATTTGACTCAGGAAGTAGAACATTTGGGAATAAGAGAGGAAAGGTGAATACTCATATTAAGTGGTTTTTTTTTGAAGTGCTATTTGTTGATGTAAAGCTAGAAGGTGAGTTAGGAGGATAGATGTATATGGTAAAGGGACCACTGGACCAGTAGCCAGAAGATCTACAAGATGTGTGACCTTTCACAAGTCAATTAAACTCTTTGAGCCTTAATTTTTTCACCTAAAAATGGAGATAATACCGGGCTACCCTGGTGGCGCAGTGGTTGAGAGTCCGCCTGCTGATGCAGGGGACATGGGTTCGTGCCCCGGTCCGGGAAGATCCCACATGCCGCGGAGTGGCTGGGCCCATGAGCCATGGCCGCTGAGCCTGCGCATCTGGAGCCTGTGCTCCGCAACGGGAGAGGCCACAACAGTGAGAGGCCCACGTACCGCAAAAAAAAAAAAAAAAACAATGGAGATAATACCCTGGGTTGCCATGTATGGTTGGGCAGTTTGTGCCCTACACAGGAGGATGCAGCTGAGGGGTCAGTGGGAGCTGATGTCCAGCTGAGCCAGGCTTTGCCACCCTCCCCCACCAGAGGAAGGGGCATCTGTGTCTGTTTCACCCAGAGGCACCCTATGAACCAGGTGAGACTCTGATAATACCTGTCTCTGCCTGCCTGCTGGAGTTGTGAGGATCAAAAGAAAAAATGAGTGAGAAAGCAATTTAAAAACTACAAGGTGTTATATAAATAAAAGATAGGACATTATTTTGATCTGAAACGGTTGCTTATCTTTTGACTGTTTCACTCAGCCAGGCTGACCAAATGCCTGATATGCTAATTGAACACAAATCACTACCAAAGCTCTCACTGTCACACTTGAGAAACCGGCAAGACTTGTTAGTCTCAGGAAAAGGGACTCTTAGTAGTCCTTCTACATCCTGCAGGTTTTGCCACTTTATGAGACAATCACAAAGGACTGGTTGAGGCCTCTAAAGGTCTGTAAGATGTTGTAGCTGAATTTTCTCAACCAGTAGGTCTGAGTACTTAGTGGCAGACTCTTAGGGACTCAGCTTGTTGGGCCTGAGCCACCTGGTAGGAGTGAACCATATGCCCGAGAACGCAAAGGCTCAGGTCAGCAGACCCTTGGAGGTGAGCCAAGCCTGGACTTCTATTTATTGTGTGCTTAAGACAAAAAAAGACTCTTTCTGATATTTGCATTGAGAACCCAAATTTCCTTGTTAGGACACCACAGAATCCCCGTTAACCTGATTTCATAAGTATCGGTACCTAAAATCGAGAACCCAAAGCACTTTTTTTATAAAAGTAAGAGTGGTCTTGCTCATTGCCACCTTGTGGCAGCTCAGCACTATAGCATCAGCTAGGGTGAGCAGACACCTGCTTTCTGGGCACTTGGGACATTTGTAGAATCTCCCTTCCTTAGGGATGCCTCCTGTGTTTTATTTTCCCCCGTCTCCCTTTTGAGGGACCAAAGAGCCATTAGCCTGTGTCACCGAGATATCTGGATAATCAGGGTGAACTTGGCCAATCAGTTAGGTCTCTCTTCGGCGCCCACCTTTCCTTCCACCCTACCCCTACCCGTTGAATTAGATAACTTTAGATTTCCTGCAACCCAGAAATGTTTTGGTTTTCCCAAAGGTGAGTTGGGCTTCCCAGGTAATATATTAAGAGATAGGGTTTATTTTGTGTCGTTTTGTTTGGCAAATCAAAAATACATTCTAGCCCCTCCTGACTGGGCTCCAGTGCTCGGCAGGAACCGCTCCCCAAGGGATTTCTGCACTGGGAGATAAGATAGCTGGCTGCCAGAGGGCCACCGGATCTTCAAACGCTGCCTAATTAAGTTCCAGCCAGCAGACTACCTCTGCCGGCCAGGGGGCTCTTGGAAGATAAGACAAGACATGAAGAACCTAGGGGTAAAACGGGAATAAAGACACAGACCTACTTGAGAATGGACTTGAGGATATGGGGAGGGGGAAGGGTAAGCTGTGACAAAGCGAAAGAGAGGCATGGACATATATACACTACCAAACGTAAGGTAGATAGATAGTGGGAAGCAGCCGCAGAGCACGGGGAGATCAGCTCGGTGCTTTGTGACCGCCTGGAGGGGTGGGATGGGGAGGGTGGGAGGGAGGGAGATGCATGAGGGAAGGGATGTGGGAACAGATGTATATGTATGACTGATTCACTTTGTTATAAAGCAGAAACTAATAAAAAAAATAAAAATAATAAAAAAATAAAAAAAAAAAGACAAGACACATCCAGAGATGAAGGGCGGGGCTTTGCAAATGTGATGAAATAAATCTGGAGCAGCCCATCCCATTAGCAAATAGAAATCATCTAACAGGGGTCCTGCAGTCCTCTGAAACAGCAAGGAACATTTGCCATTGGATGGGAGGCTGCTGGCCTTTCTGGACCCTCCGGGGCTCTGATGGAGTGCGCTTATGGTGTTCACGCGGATGGGAAGATAAGGCGAGATGTCATTAATGGAGAGAAGCACGTCTTCTCAATGCCAGAAGCTAATCCCCAGTGACTCGTTCCTTCTGAGCCTCCCACGGGGCTGTGGAAGCACTGGAGATGCATTGTTTATTCCGACGACCTATGTATTTTGCTGCTTCTGTTAGAATTCTAATTACACTCTGGGGTCTCCCTGGTGCCAAAATGGTGTGTTGCTCTTGCTAATTTTACAGCAGAATTACTCCCCCTTCCTGTACTTTAAATATAAGAGTTCCCAGGGCTTCAACTGTCCTTTGAGTTTCAAAATTTTTTTTTAAATAAGCACAACCGCCTCCCAAGAAATCATAAGATTTTGCTGAACTTAGAGACAGGTAAATGTAAAGTTGTGAAACTGAAGGAATCTAGTCACCTCAATTCCTTGACTAACTGCAGAGTATACTTTTTCTTTTTGAGTGTACTTAGTTGTTAAGAGTAGAGTTTCTTTCTTTTTTTTTTTTTTTTTAAAGAAGATGTTGGGGATAGGAGTTTATTAATTAATTAATTTTTGCTGTGTTGCGTCTTCATTTCTGTGCGAGGGCTTTCTCTAGTTGTGGCAAGCGGGGGACACTCTTCATCGCAGTGCGCGGGCCTCTCACTATGGCAGCCTCTCCTGTTGCGGAGCACAGGATCCAGACGTGCAGGCTCAGTAGTTGTGGCTCACGGGCCCAGTTGCTCTGCGCCATGTGGGATCCTCCCAGACCAGGGCTCGAACCCGCGTCCCCTGCATTAGCAGGCAGACTCTCAACCACTGCGCCACCAGGGAAGACCAAGAGTAGAGTTTCTTGACAGATTTCATGGAATATGAAACTCTCAGACTTTGAGTTGCACAAGTTTTCAGTGAAAACCTTTATCGGATATATACCTTTTAAGGAAAACGATGTCAAAATTCATTGGAACAGGAGCGATCCTTACAGTATGGTTTCTTTGGGGTCACCTGCCCTCCTCCTCTCCCATCTCCAAAGTAAACTAAATTCATCATTTTAATTAAAATTGATTTTGAGACTGTCCCAACACTCTTTAAGATAATTGTCAAGGGAGGGAAGTAGGGAATTTTCCCTCCTAAAATCCTCAAATGTTATAAGGTAGTGAATCTTCCAGTTACAGTGTACCATGTGCCTACTTCTTTGGCTACATCTATTAAAATGTCTAACTTTATTCTTCAAATGTCTGTGCTGATGCTTTAATTCTGAGCAGGCCCCAGACATTTAGAATCTTTGTTTTTCTGTCTCAACTTTGGAATGTTGAGACAGAATGTATGGAATGGAATATACACCCTGGGCTTCATTTTCCTCTGTTGTTCCTCACTTTTCATTTGTGTCTGCCATGTTTACGGGCTACGGTTTGTCATTGTAAAGCCTAGATTCTGGCTCAGAAATTCTACTCACCTCCTCGCCCATGTGTGGATCTCTCCTTCTTGGATCAGGCACTGTGCTAAGTACTCTGGATGCATCTTCCACTTCAAATTTCACAACATCACTACAAGGTCAATTGGATTTGCATTTTGAAGCTGAAAAAAAAAAAGAGGTTAAAAGAAGCTAAATAACTTGCTCAAGGTCATCCAGCTAGGAAGTAGACCAGGAGATATTAGAAGCCATCTTGGTCACTATCACATTATAACATAAAACCTAGAACAGAGGTACAGCCAAGTGCAGCTGGATAACAGGGGCGGATAGAGGACCTATGATGTGAGCTATGGAAGGTGAATACGTGTGATACCCACTCAGAAACTTGTCCGCAGGACAAACTGTGATTAGATCATTCTCAACAGCCCCTGATAGCACTGATCGAATAATAACAATGTGCTAAGGTCTGTGCTAAGCACTTTGGTCATTGATTGCTCCCCTACAATATAACACTCTATCAACAAAATAGTCCATCTTGTAGAAGAGGAAACTGAGACCCAAGGAGATTTAGGTCATTAGCTCAAGATGATACCACTGGTAAGTGGCAGAACAGGGACATGAAATCAGATCTTTCTGGTCCAAAGCCCAGAGTATAAAGCACCAGACTGTGCCATCCCCACACCTATGGGATCAGGAGGTGGCAGAGAACAAGAGGGAGAGTGGGGAGCAGTGACCAGAAGGACGTGTTCTGATACTTCCTATGTCTGTGTTAACCAGGAAAGACCTAGAATGCATCCCTATCCCTGAGATGAATCTACATTGGTTACATGGTCGTTCTAACTGTATTTTTGGAAACCTAACTTTAAAAACACAGGCAGGGCTTCCCTGGTGGCGCAGTGGTTGAGAGTCCGCCTGCCGATGCAGGGGACGTGGGTTCGTGCCCCGGTCCGGGAAGATCCCACATGCCGCGGAGCGGCTGGGCCCGTGAGCCATGGCCGCTGAGCCTGCGCGTCCGGAGCCTGTGCTCCGCAATGGGAGAGGCCACAACAGTGAGAGGCCCGTGTACAGCAAAAGAAAAAAAAAAAAAAAAAACACAGGCAAAGAGGGTACTTCCCTGGTGATCCAGTGGTTAAGACTCCACACTTCCACTGTAGGGGGTGAGGGTTTGATCCCTGGTGGGGAAAGTAAGATCTTGCATGCTGCACAGCATGGCAAATAGATAAATAAATAGATAAATAAAATTAAAACACAGGCAAATAGAGGCCAGTGCAAGGGATCTGGACACCACTGTCTTAGCAAATCTACCAAACACACGTTCCAAACTTCAGTCACCTATCAAGCATTCCCAACAACTCTTGACTTGACACCAGCCTGGAGAGAAAGTAAGAGATTGTTGGCACAAGAGTGGTCCTGCACAGAACAGCAGGCAACCAAAAGGTCCAACTCAGAGCTGGTGGGGGCAGGTGCTAACGACCCCAGGTATCCTCTAACCAACCCAAATGAGACATGTGATTCCTTTACCTTTCCTTTCCTGTACATACAAGCACACTTTTTCCTCTTCCCCTCCTGTGTCATTCACAAGTGGCTGATGGACAAGGTCACAGTTCTGCCCCTCATCACAGAGCTTGAAAACTGCAGGAAGAAAGTGGAAACCACAATGCCAAACTGGCATCTCACCCAACCTCCTCATTATACAGATGGGGAAACAGAGTCCCAGAGAAAACACTTGCCCAAAGTGGGTCCAGTGGCAAAAGCCAGTTTAGGTTAGAGACTTTGGGGCTCCTGATCTGCATCATGATACACCATAATAAAATATTGGTGACTGCATGGGCTGTAACAGAAATCTAACTCCGATTGGCTAAGCTGAAGGGGATTTATTGTCTCCCATAACTGGAAAGATCAAGAGATGATGGCTTCAGGAATAGCTGGATTTAGGATCTTAGACCATATGCCACGAGGACGTGGCCTCTCTGCCTCTCTTCTCTAATTTCTTCTGGTTTGGCTTCATGACCAAGTAAGCTGCACCACGAGTCGTTTAAATGGGTGCTGGCAGCCCTGGACTCATCTTCTTGCATCTCAGCCTTATCCGCATCACCCCCTTCTCTTGGAGTTGTTGCATCTCTTCCTAGAGACTGAGGGTTTTTGCAAAACAGAATACCAATCTATAGGACTCTTTCACAGTCACCCTCAGAAACTTAGATGATGTTCTCACACTGGCTCGTAGCTCAGAGGTTCTTAATTGGGGTGGAGGTGGGGAGAGTCTATGCTGCCCTCGGCTGCAAGGATAGGGATATTGGCCTAAATGTAACTCGATGCAAAGTCAGGTGTGCCCGTCCATATGGATGTGTTTTGGAGAGTGGGGTCATGTGTTCTCCAAGGGGTAGAGACCCAGCAAAACTAAAACTTCCTTTGGGGTTATTTGGAGAATTTCACTTGGGATAAGGGTTGAATTCTGAATATTGTAGTCTTCAACCATAATTACCTAGAAACAAGGGATGTTTGCAAGGTCAGGGACCATCCAGGCTGCTGGTTTTTGAGCATCAGGCTCCTACAAAGAATTGATTCCTCCTTGACTTCAGCTCTGTTATTTCACATGCACTTGGAGGATGTGTAAGTGACTTTAATGAGCCCCCTCTGACTCTAAGTTTGAGAAAAAAAATGATGGCATACATTCCCAGCTCCAAGTGAAACTGTGGTGAAGAGAATTTTGCCCAGTTTAACTCCTAATGGCCTGTCTGGGGAGAAGTTTACAGTTTTGTGTCTGGCTCCAATTTGGTGTTACAATTTGCTCTTCCTGGGCGAGTACTCTCATGCAAATATGAGACACAGCGTGCTCCAGGAGATGCTAGGGAAGAGTTGTGCACCCCACCTGCAGCCTCCCTCTGCCTGTCATCTATCCACACCTGGCCTCTCCTTTCCTGGCCAGTCTCCATCCCTCTTGCTTCACATTTAATTTCTATTTTCCCCAGGCTCTGACTGACTTGAGGAATGGGATGTGGTTTCATGATAAGCTAGCATAGGGCACACTTGACTTAACAGAGCTGCCGTGTGGCAGTGCCATTGCAATAATGGTAGGAAGTAGAAGAAATGGTCTCCACCACCACTTTGGAAAGTCATACACACCCCAGGAATCAAGTGCAGGGAAAACAGGGTAGGCTGTTTTGATTTGCAAAGGAGGGACTGGGAAGAAGGGAGTTGGCTGCATAGAGAACACCCAATTATTATCCAGAGCTCATCCCCAGCCCCCTCCGAAGCTTAGGCTTTGAAACAGAGTCAAATACCCATTATTCATCACATACGTTGGGTGGAAATTATATTGGGACCTCAGAAAGGCAATCGGCAAGAATTTATACTTACACTGCTTATATGAGCCCAGCCCAGGGCTGAGTTTCTGTGGGAGCCTATGGTTACAAATAACTGAAACAAGCTAAAAGCAAATGGAACAATTTTGGAAGGTCTCAGGACCCACAGAACTGGTGGGAAGCCAGAGGACCAGGACTAGAACCAAGCAAGAACAAAAGCAGCAGTGAGAATCGGGTAGCAGGAAGCCCAGCCCTGGTCTCACAGCAGGACAGCCTGATGGGCGTGTCACCGTTGAGATGAGTGGTGACTAGTTAGACCTTCCGTCCTCAGAAGGAGCATCTGATTCACTGAGTTAGGTCATGTACTCACCTCTGGCTGTCCTGGGGTACTGAGAAAGAGGATCTGGCCTCCTCAGCTTCCCTAGTGCAAAGCCATTGTCTGTAATTATCTTCCCTCTAAAACCATGCACAATGGGGAGTTGGTACTTCCCCAAAGGGAAACTGGGGTGCTTCAGGAAGGAGGGATGTTTGCTGAGAAGTCCATGTACACACACGCACACGTAAACACACAACACAAAAAATAAAGCATAGGACAAAACTAAAATAAATTCCCTGCCCGCAAGGAGCTGAAGAGGCACGGTATCAAGCACAAAATGATTAAAAAATAAGGTAGTACCGTATATTACAGCATTTTCTATCAATATAATAAAGTGCTACATTATACAGAACAGACGTTTACTCAGTGGGAACTTCTTCAAAGACAGAATAGTCTGGGAAAGGAGATGCTAAGGTGGGCTGATGTTTCAGGGCAGTTTCACCAGAAGGCCAAATTGATGTCGATCTGGAAAGATGAACAGGGGATAGAATGTAGGAAGTAGACAGATGAGAAAATTCTAAGCGGAGGGAAAAGGGAAACAGCATGGATGAATGCACCAGAATTCTAGTCACTCTTCCTGAGAAAATTGTACTATAGAGCCAGCCTGTCCTGGTTTTGAATCTTTATCTACCACCATGAGACTGAACAATCTGCTTAACATTTTATGTTATCTTATGTTATGTCTTATGTTATGTTCCTAAAGGATGGGGCACATAATTCCTACCTCACAGGCTAGGATTAGGTATGAAAAGTGCCTGGTATTAGGCTTGACCCATATAGTAAGGAATTGGCCAATGTCAGTTCCCTTTTTCTTTATCCTTAATTCTTCCCTCTTTATATTAAATTATATTGGTTGGTGGATAAGAAAGATTTGAGACTCAGACTGTGATAAGTAAAATCAGGCAGATCCATTTTTAATAATTACAGAAAGCTCTATATACATACTATTGGGCTCTGCCCCAAGTGAGATGGGGAAACAGTCCTCACATGTATCACTGTCCTTCCGGCTGGACAACCTTGAAACGCATGTCCTGTGACATACACTCTCTGAGTTTCCATTTCTCCTCTATTTGAAGAGACTTTCCTGGACCTTCAGAAAGCACCAGCATGCGATTATACAGCTTAGTCACTACAGAGTGAATGCCATTTTTTAACAAAAAGTTTCTCTGGCTTTTACCCAAGGCAATTTATTTATCAGAGTGTGGTGGATCTAGGTAGCAAGGACAGGAAAAGGGCACACAGTTCCAGGACACAGTCACAGTAGACCTTCAGGATTTGGGTGTGTAACCATTAATCAGGTCCTCCAGGTGTAGCAAGTGGCCATTTGGTGGAAGCAGGACCTTGAATGGTGGGCGCTGTGGAGTCAGTGTGCCGACAGCCCAGCATAATAGCCCCACCCCTGAGTTCTTTATTCACATTTACAGTCTGGTTAAGTCACTCTGGTTAAGTTACCCTTGACTGCATTTTATGGGGGACATTATATGCTACAGTGAGGACCAAGCATCAAGGGATTCCCAAGAGTATTAGGAAGTAGCCATCTCAAGCTATGATGATGGGGTCATAGGCTTAAATGCCTACAAGGACCAGGCAAGTGAAGGTAATGAGTAAAGCAGGCCAGAAATTAATGTTTTACAATTCCCATTCTTCTTGAAATATGCACCTTTTTTAGTCTGCTTTTAATTTTCCCATTTTGATAGAAACATGGGTAGAGGCAAAAGGTTCTCTATTATAAGAGGGTTTTTTTTTTAAGTACTTCTGAGCCATAGTATAAGGGTAATAACTGAGAACATAAATTTTCAATTATTGTTTAATTAAAAGTAATAACATCAATGACAACCACACCATGCAGGCCAAATTTAGTCTTTAAAAAAAGTACTAATTTAAGGCATCTGGTCTACCATGGATGTAAAGCCTGACCCACCATGTGCACTCTACATTCAATAATCTATCATAAGCCCAAACCAAGAATATAAGTATAGGTGAAAAAAACACATAACACTTCTAAGGTAGCTTCTTCTATTACCATATTCAACAAAGACATAAAAGGACCTTGCAACAAAGAACTTTTACAGCATATATTTTTAGGTCAGTATTATAGCGAGGTTCTGGTATATTTCACATGCAATGAGCCCTTTCCTTCAACTGAGCAATAGGGTGGCATAAGCCAATATAGGAAATTCTCCATGGAGCTTTACAGAACTGAGCCATTTTGGATTAATTTTCTCTACATGCAGTAGGGAGTTAGGGGAGAGAGGTGTAACTTTGTCCAGGAATAGAAATGGAGGGTTTTCTTTTGTTGTTGTTATTTTGTTTTGTTTTCTTGATTTTTTTCTCCATTAAGTTGTTGAAACCTAGGGAACTTAGAAGAAAAGATAAGAATCTGGCGAATATTTCATACTTACATAAATCTCTCATCATTTAATGTTTATTTATTAGCAACTATATATCCACTCAGTTGTGATTAAAATATCAAATTCCAACTATGGGCTGCGAGTATCATGTCTGCTTGTTTCTGATTTAGAAGTTTTATCTTCCCCACTGGAATCCAGTAAGCTACTTGAGGACAGAGATGCCATGTCTCATTCCAAATTCCCAGATCATATGGAACGTTCTACTTTGCATTATGATCACAAGTGTAAGATCTCCCCCCTTGAGAGAGGACATGTTTACTCATCTCTGTATCCCAGCCCACAGGTACTGCCTTACCCACAGTAGGACTCCAGTAAATGTTTGCTGACTGAATGCAATAACTGAATTCCACTGACTGTGGGACATCCACCATTTTTGAGGATATACAAAAATATTCACTGACAAATAGATCACCTATTCGGTTGTTACTATATTTTGAGGTAGAAAATGACAGAGATGGTGTCTCCTCTGAACTGTGGAGGTGTTGGCTACTCTTGGTTATAGAAAAAAATAGGAGTTGTGTATGGGTTATCTATTGCTGTTATCACAAATTACCCCCAAACTGGAGCAGCATGAAACAATAAGCCTTTATTATCTCACAGTTTCTGGGGATCAGGAACCTGATAGCAGCTTAGCTGGATGCTTCTGACTCAGGGTCTTTCATGAGGGGTTGCAGTTAAGCTATTGCCGGCCAGGGCTACAGTCACCCAAAGGTTTAACAGGCTGGAGGTGGGAGGCCTCAGTTCCTCACCACGTGAGCCTCTCCAGACATCGGCTCACTACTTAGCAGGGCGTTTCCCCAGAGAGAGATCCGAGCGTAAAAAGAAAAAGAGTGTCCAAGACAGAGCTAAAGTCTTTAATAACCTATTCTCAGAAATCACAGACCAAAGTGGGAGAGAATTGTACAAGGGCAGGACTAGCAGGAGGCTGGGATCATTGGGGGCTGCATTTGTTAAAAGGGTATATTCAATCATCAGCATTGTTTTCAAAGAGGCTTGGGGACTCCTATCTTGGAAAACGATATAAAATTCTCTTTTCTGCAGCTCCCCTATCTGTGGTTCTTCCTCTTCTCTTTGCACGGGCAAAGAGTAAAATTGACTTCTCTGTGGAGGAATTGGGAATATTAGCTTATTTGAGTGAATCTGAACAGTGATCCAAAAGAGAAAACGATCCTGTAAGTTGATCTGGCCTGTGCTGCTCCAGAAAAAGCAGCGGAGGATAACCTCTGTCCTCCCAGCCTCGCAGGGCTAGCGTAAAGCTCTTATGTCTAATTGTGCTTTCAGAGCTGAGCTTGACACACAAATTTGAGCAGTTCCACAAGCCAGAGGAATTCTGCTGGACCAGTTCCTCAAGGGCCTGGACTGTGTGTCCTGTTTATACTCCTCTGGCTCACAGGGGGTTTGGCTATGAATGCAAAATGGTCATTCTCTGTGAATTCTCTGAAAACAGGTTTTATTGAAAAAGAAAGTCCATTAGAGTGGGTGCTTAATGCATTATTGTTCAATGAACAAGAGACCACAGTCGGATACTAGCTCAACAGACCAAACTCTCTGATACTGTTTTGGTCCTGGCTCCCAAGGGCAGAGTTAAAAATGAATATTACCATGATTTCAAGGCAAGTCATGGGTTTGAAATACCTTATGCCAATGCATACGTGTATGTTTAGATAAATACGCGCCTGCTGTTGCCCACACTTTCCTTGCTGTGGACTTCATCAGACTTTACGACATTTCACATTTATATCAGTGTTTCCCGATTGCCTATAGGATCCCTGAAGGCAGGAGTGGCTCTCTCTTGTTTAACAGAAGTATCCTCAGTAACTGGTAGAGAACAGGGCTCTTAGTGGGTCTTCAATAAATATTGCTGAATAAATGAATGAGGAAGCAATCCTAGAAACACATCTAACTGAAGAGGGGACTCAGTCTTTGAAGGGTCTTAAGTCAGCCAACTCTGGAAAAATGCAAACTTGCAGAAGAGGGAAGCTATGGCAACCCTTGTTTCCTTTTTGTTCTTCAAACTGGGTGGCCCATTACATGCTTCCTGCCTGACAGCTTCAGTGATTGGACTCCCCCACGCTTTGGCCCATTTCCTCCGCTTAAATTCAGGGGGAGATAGACACTACTGAGCCCTCTTGCTCCCCCTCCCCCTGGTGGGCTCTTTCTTATATTTTGCATTGCTCTCCACCCTCTTATCCGGGACCTCCTGCTGCCCTGGGAGTTAAGATTCAGGGATAAAGATATTAAGAGAGAGACTGAGAGAAATGAAGCATGTGGACTTCAGTGCACAGTTTCCCAATTTTTTTTCCTCCTACCTCTGCATCACTCCTCATGGAGCCAAAGCCCTTTGATACATGGGAAGCAGACATCGTGGTCAAGGGAGGGGGGTGGGGAAAGGCAGTGGGCTTCTGCATTCTTTCCCTAATCAGATTAATTCTTTCCCTAATCAGAATTAAATCAAGGATGACACATCATTTTATCTCTTATTCCAATTCCAATCAATTGGTATTGGCTGCCTGGACTGCTGTGTCATGAGGGATTCTGAGGCCAGGTTCCAGCTCAGCAGAAAAGCATAATACGATCAATTAATAATATCTTCCATGGGCACAGGAAGGGTGAGTGGCAACTCACAAGCCATATATAAGCCACAGCAGGAGATGCTGGTTCTCTACCCTCAGAGCAAGGGAAGAGCTAGAATATTCTGGCCTCCAAGGGAAAACAAAGGTCCTTGTTTATTGCAGCATAAACACATACCTAAATAGCTTCAGGGGATAATTAAGCTGTGTTTGCACAAATAGAAAGGGGAGGAGGGTAGAAAAGCAAGATTTGAGCTGTTGTCAACCATGTTCTAATTTCTTTGGGATTTTTTTTTTCCTTTCTTTTTTCTTTCTTGCATTCATATGATCCCATGGAAACCAGAGCCACATGTGTAATTAATACTCAACAAGTGACGTAAGTGTTAGGCAGGTGATGCACTTAGAAAGAACAGCAAATCAGTTTCCTCTTACCCACCAGTGCAAATCCATTGATGGGGGCTGCTCGCAAGCTCCTGAGTTTCTGAGCCTGGAAGGTACCTGGGTGTCTGAGCCCAAGGGCTGTTAGCTAACACCATGTGTCTGTGCACTTGTGAGGCACTGCCACTCTGACAGGGTACAAGATCATCAATAATCCACAAGACAACATCCAACCAAGCATACAGGGACATATAGTCCCCCTCTGCCTTTTTGAACCAAGCCCCCATGCTGGATACCCAGGCCCAACCAACCCCGCTAAGCTGCCCCCAAACACCTGGTCCTATCTGGGGCCTCACTCCTTCATGCAGACAAGTGTGCTCAGCCCAGCTGGCAGGCCCCGCATAGCCTGGCAGCAGCCAGAAGGTCCAGCGTGACAATGAGAATCCAGCTTTGGGGCTGTTTATTCCCTGGGGATATTTGCTTCTCTTTCTCTGGCTCTGCTCGCCCTTCAAAGGGCAACAGCACCAACTTAGACCCTGAATGGGGTCCCCAGGCCATGTCCTGTGACACCATGTTCTGACCTCTGCTAGCCAGATGGTCCATCAACATTTACTGCAGGCCTGGAATGCCCCTCTCCTCCTCTCTGACATTCTTTTCCCTAATTTCCCTTAAATTCCTGCCCAGGATACCCCTCCATGCCCCACACAACAAGCATGAGTCCCCCCAGTAGCTGAGGAAGATGCTGAGTCCCTCCCTCATTAAGAGTCCCCACTGAGAAATCAGAAATAGAGCCTCCTTAGGAAAAGAGATACCTCACTTTGATACAGCATTTTACAGTTCAAGAGCATTTTGGCAAATGTGATTTCATCATTAATTTGATCTCATTGAGACACAAAACACTTCTGAGATGGGTGGTTTATGGCTGAGTCCAGAAAAGTAAAATAAGTTGCCCAAGGCCATGCAATGTGTCAGGGGCAAAGCTAGGGCTCAAATCCAACCTATTTGGACTCCACACTTGGTCTCCCCCCCATAACTAGGCTGTGTGGCCTACCTTTTCATCTGCAGCTACAGTGGCTGTAAAAGTCATTCCTAGGACAGGTTTTTGTGTCTTATGAAGTTGTCACTGCTTCTTAGCCCCACAGAGACTTAATTCCTTCCTTGTACCTGGAATCCAGCAACAGAGAAATTACCCTCTCCCATCTGTCATTCCTTTTTTCCAGGGTTCAAATATTCCTAGGAGAGATAAGACATTCAGATAATTACAATTGAATTGAAATTAGTTTATATGACACCCTATTCTGAACTGAGGCATCAGGACATGACTGAAGTTAACACAAGCAGAGAAGGATGCTGAATGGGGATGGAGGGCAGGAATGACACCCACCACCTTTGTGACCTTGCCCATCCAGAAACACGCAAGTTCTGCATGAAGCCAGGAAGGGGTTAAAATAAAGCAAAAACAGAAATTGAAAACATTCCTCGAAGGGACCTGCCTGACTGATCATCAACCCGAGATGCTCTTCCCAAAGAAAGCAAGAGGAGACTTCTGGCTTTGAATATTTTTGTTCTCCCACAGTTCCACCCAAGGCTAAACCGCAATGCTCTTTTTATCTTTGCAACGGAGAGAATTAAACTGCACTGGTTTCCCTTCTTTTTTTCCTCAAACTCCTGGCCACCAGGGCAAGGAGCTGAGAGTGGAGAATGTCTACAACTTAGGCAAGGGGGCCCTACATTATCCAGACAACTCTGAGTCCAGGATGTTTTACTATGCATGGGGCAGATTTTCTGCAGCCTATTTGCCAATTGTTATTGCATCTGTATATTTCAAAGGTAATGGAGATCAACATATTTATCAACCCCACTGATATGAATCTCACTCTATCAAGACCTAGAACACTGTCTGAGGACCTCCATTCTAACCCTGATCCTGAAGTCCTTTAATCCCACCTAAATACCTTCCTCTGCATGACGCTTCCTTGACCAGCCCCTACTTTACCTTATTTGAATCTTTCTATTAATATTAGTTTATTCCTGTAAAGTGCTTTTCTATAGCAGTTCCTGGCACATAGTAAGCTCTCAATAAGTGCAAGTGATTATTATTAGCAATATGGTCCTTAGAATCAGCAGCATATGTTCCCCTTGAGCTTTTAATACACAGTAAGACAATTTCCAGACAATGTTCTATAATTAATTACTATTACATCTAATCTCAATAGCAAGATAAAATCTGGATACAGTCCCCATCTCAGGAATCTTTCTATGGTAGAAGCATCAGGCTGCTGTACAATCTCTGAAATGCTGAAGAAGCTTGAAAATAATGATTCTGCAAGGACCCCATTCCCTTTCCTCCTGGACACAGAGCTGGACTACATTTCCCAGTCCCCCTTGCAGTGGAGTGGGACCACATGACTGCATTCTGGCCAATGAGATGTGAACAGAACTGATGGGCATGGACGTCCAGGCCTAGCCTGTTTTTCAAACAACTCTTGAAGGCAACCCTCCATGTTTGAGCCTTCCCCATCCATGAGGCTGGAAGTGAAGTACTCCAAGGCCCAAGGTGACAACCAAGACATGAGATGGAAGGAGCTTGGCCCCCAAACCTCTGTTTAAAAAGCCACAAAGAGCTGTCCAACCTACATGCCCACACTGAACTATTGTATGGGCAAGAGCAATTTTTTAAATTAGGTTAGGTTACTGAACATTAGGGATTCTTGGTTAGAGAAGTGAACCTACCTCAATTAATACAGATCTCTTCAGTTACTGGGAGACAAATTAAGTAAATTATAGAGGGTGCCACCCCAACATGTTCGATGAACCAAGACATCATTTTATATAATTCCCTTTACCATAAAAAATTGTGGTACAAAACAAATGTTACTGACAAGCACAGATATATGAGGCAGAAGTCTCATGGCTCTGAGTGAAAACCCTGGTGTGGGGCCCATGCCATCTTGCATTCCTAGGAGATGTGAGCTATGATTCTGCTAATTCTTGGAAGTGCCACCTATCTGAGAATTCTCTGTCTTGACCAAGCACTGTAGAACAGTGACAAGAGCCTTGGACCGTGCAGTGAAGACCTGGGCTCCAGGCTTTTTTAGGATGTTAACACATAGTAGAACTGTTAGCATGGCATGTCCCCTGTGTGGACTACTGTTTTCTCATGTACCTGAGGGGGTTGAGTCAGATTACAAACTGGTAGCTGGGGAGAAAGTGCCGCCTGCAGGTGTGTGTTACTTGGCTTGCAAGTAACATTATAATTTTTTAAAATTAGTTCCTAACAGTTAAAAATTAGGATTTTTGCATTAAAAGATCTGACAGCTCTTGAAAAGTCTGGCAACTCTAGGCTTGTGTTCCCTCAGGGCAACAATTGACTTTCCTCTTCAGACATGACTTACGCTCTCTAGTTTACATAAATCCCTTCCCTCAGGTCATCTGTTCATTTATATTACCTGCCTGGATAGTCCTTATTGGCACTTGGGTTTAAGACCCTGAGTCTAAATGATTGTAGTGGTCTGGTCAGATGAACCAGGTAATATCACCTTGTTACATAGTCTATTGCTGCATAACAAACTGCCCCAACACACAGTGACTTGAAACAACTGCTATTTTATGATATCTTGTGATTCAGGAATTCAACAGGGCTTGGATGGACATGTCTCCTGTTTTGTATGATGTCAGCAGAAATTACTGATTGCTATTCAGATGGTGAATGAGCTGGTATAGAGAGGCCAGACTGACTCCACTCAAACATCTAGTGCCTTGGCATGGACGGCTGGAAGTCTAGTCTTTCCTGGGTCTGTCACCTGGAGCACCTTTATGTGGTTTCCCCAGCACAGCATAGGATCAAGGTAGTAGCACTCATATAATGGCTCAGGGATCCCAGGATGAGCATTCCAGGAGTCCCAGGCAGAAGCCATAACACCTCTTGAGACCTAGTTACTTCTGCCACCTTCTATTGGTCAAGCAAGTCACTAAGGCAAGCCTGGTCATGAGGATGGGAATTAAACTCGATTGAAAGAATAGAAAAGAGTTTACAGCATCTTTAATCTACATGTTTATTATTAAAATTCTGCTCTCCTAAATTAGAAATACTGATTAGGCTAAATAAATGTGTCTTATAATAATTCACTATATTTCATAAACACGATACCCCTGACCCCTAAAACAGAAAGAAGGTTTGTATAGGAGATACCGTGCCCACTTCCCTGTTAGATGTTACTCATGGCATGCAATATCACACAGAACACTTTAGAATATAAGGAATTGAACTGCAAGCTTTTGTAAGGAAAAAGAAAAAAAGAGAGAAGAAAGTATTGATTCATTCCAGTAAAAGTAATACGTAGGTGAATATGAGAGTATAAATGTGTTTTTTGGGTAATTCTCCTCTTCTCCTATCTGATTTTAAACACAACCACCTAAACCATTAATTATAAAAGTGAGTCAATGCCTTATAATGCATAAAAATGTAATTTATATAATAAAAATTGCACAGAGGAGGGAGGGAATTGTGCTTTATTTGAAGCAAAGTTTCTATATACTATTAAAATTAAGTTAGCATTTATTGAAATTAGATTCTTTTAGGTTAAGATGCTAATTGCAATCCCCAGGGCAACCACTAAGAAAAATAACTTAAGCTATACTGTAAAAGAAAAAACACAGGAAGTAAACTGGTAAATAGAAAATATAGGTTTAACACAAAACAAGTCATTAATGGAGAAATGGAAGAACAAAAAAGACATGAGACATACAGAAAACAAGTAATTAAGTGGCAGATGTAACTCCTACCTTATAAGTAATTACATTAAATATAAATGGATTAGACTTTCTAATCAAAAGGTAGAGAGATTAACAGAGTGGATTAAAAAATATGATCCAACTATATATTGTCTACAAGAGACACACTTTCGATTCAAAGACACAATTAGGTTGAAAGTAAAAGAGTGAAAAATAAATGATTGTCTCATGTATCCAAAAAGGCTCATGTAGATCTTACACCAACCTCAGCTAGATCTAGGAGTTCAAATGATGTGGTCAGGACTCAGTCTCACTCATTTAAGCTTCCTTCTGTGTAAACGTCACTTTTGGGTAATTCAGCCTTTCCTGGTAACCCCTCAGAAAATTCAAGCCTAGCAGCTCCAGTGGAAAGTGAACTTCTCTTTCTCTACTGTAACAGCAAACTTCCTGGTTTGAGTTTCACTGGCCTGCTTGTGTCAAATGTCCACACCTAAGCCACTTTCCATGACCAAGCATGAGCCATGTGCCCTTACCTGGATTCAAAGGCAGTCTGGCTTAGCCTCTCCAGAACAATATACCTGAGAGTAGGTAAGGGGTGCTTCAACAATGGAGGCCAGGGGGCTATAACCAGAATAAGGGAGAGTGAACACTCAGCTGGCCACTGAACAGCAGGTGCCCACCACACATTCACTGGGGCAACTGGAGTTGGAGGGATGTTCTTTGACTATGGAAAAGAGCAAAGCTAAGTAAACTCTGAAGAGTTTAAACTATGTCTTTATATTCATGTTTTAATTTGTACAAAAGAGTTTCACCATTAATTTTAAAAGTCTTTTTAGTAGCCTTGATATATGGAACATACTTGTGTGGAGTTCTAAGATATTAGGAAAAGAGAAGACAGAATCCCATATTTTTAACCACCTGCTCTGCACCAGGCCCTTTTACATACTTAATCTTACTCAAGCTATGTGAAACTCTCCTAACTAGATGGAATTCTCAGCCTTTTGGAGATGAGAAAACTGGAGCACAAGGAGATCAGTAATTTGGTCCATGTACCCATTTGGCAAGGGGTAGAGTCTGGATTACTATCCAAGTCAACCCAGCCCCAGACCCTGGAATTCTTTTCCCTGTACTTCATTGCCTGCACCATATTGTACAAGGTGCCTTAGCTGTGTGTCTTCCTACATGTTCCATGTTCAAGTGAGAACTAGGAAGAAGCCACAGACATGCCCAGGGTAGAGTTTTGTTTCACTGCAAATCTGGGTTTGAACATTAGGATTAAAGTTAAATCAGCAGGATTGAAGATTGAGTACCAGTGAAGCACAAAGTCAGGATTTCTTGGCTTTCTCTTTACTGGAAAATTATTTCACCATCAATGTCGGGTTTTTGATGGTTTGTATAACTTGTATATTCATATTCTGCCTGCCCAGGCATCTCTGAAGGAAGGCATTGTCAGCAGTTTGCAAGATGGTCTCCTCATGACATGGCTCATGATTCTTGCTTTTATTTGTGTCTTGGATCCAGTCCATATCACATCAAATTTTCAGTCTTTGGCTTCATCTAGTTATCACAGATGAGTTGTGATGGAAACTGGAATTGTCACAGTTACTTTTTCTTTCTCTTTTCATCCTCCTGCCTCCTCTTTGGCAGAGGTAGATAACCAATGTTGAAATCAGATAGTTCTCTTCATCCAGATCTTTCCTTGAAAATGCTTCTCTCTTTTTTCATGGATTAAGGCAGCAAGTCCTATAATATGTTTCACTGAACACAGTTACCAAAAATCTCAGCCATAAAATAGTAGGGTGCTACCATCAGATTATGGGGGAGCTGTATGTCAGGCAGACCAAAAAAAAAAAGCATCCACTATATTCCCTATGAATTTATAAAGTATTGCAATAGATCTTTTCTAAAATTATTTGGCCAGCCATTCAAGGACAGCAATAGTCTGAATGTAAAATGTAGCACTTTCATTTATCAGGAATAAAAAACTAGTCTCCACCCATGGCTAGTGAAAACTGAAAATTAGAAACTTGGCTTTATAGGAGACATGAAACCTCTCTCACTCATTTCCATTCCATGCCATTTCTTTTCTATGAAATGAAAGGTTATTTTGCTAGCAGAAAACTGTTATTCTTACTGAATTTGCTAAGAAAATTGGGCAATTTATCAGTGAAGATGGCAACAGCAAATATACAGGGTTGCCAGAGGCATTATTTTGCCATCCTCAGCAGCATTAACAAGTTAAAAAATAATTCTAGGTTCCAGGATGGCAATAATGAATTTTCGTCCCCTAAACAGAAAGGTAGATGGTGGCTGTGTTTTCCCCTGAACATGTCCTAGTGGACACCAGAGTTTTCTAGAAAAAAGGCCATGATGTCAGATTCTTATTAGCATTATTGATGGGTTGTTTGAAAAAATCTCTGAACCTTACACTACAAATCTCCCTGGATGATTTGGGACTAAGAGTCAGGATTAAGTGACTATTGTCTCTATCCTTGCTGGATTAGCTTTTCCTTATCGGTATTTCGTGTAGGTTTTTGGCTTTGAATAATGTTCTTGTTTTGTAAAACACCAGGAAATAGTGTCATGATTGGGAGCAAAATGGATGCTGTTGCATTGATATGGCAAACACTATTTCGAGGGGATAAGTGAGTCTGGCTGGTGATAATGTTGAACACCAAAGCTATCATTATTGACCATTTTATAGGAACAGGTTCTTTTTAGGGCTGTGTGCTTACATATTTCATAAACAATGTGCTTGAGAAATGTCCAGCAAGGTACAAGGAATAGAATAAGAATGAATGCTGAGTTAAGACAGATAGCCCAGTTTGAAAGTCCTGTTATGAAAAACTGGAAATATAGATACAGGCAGAATACTATGTCAGCTAGATGGATGAAACACAAAGCAGCCTCCTCAGAAGAAGAGGTGTGTCCATAGTCCCTTCTGTAAATATTTAGTTAGTACTTGGTGACAGCAATAAATTGTTGGGAAAGGTAGAAAGAGGTGTGGCCGTGGAAATGGGCCAGAGTAAAAGTAAGAAGACAAAAAGAAGGAAAACCAGCAATTTTTTTACACCAAAGCACTGAGATAGCATGCCAAATCTACCACTGGGCAATCCAGACCTACCAGTTATGGTGGGCAATTTTCTTGGGCGAGAATGTTGGACTGAATGTATGTTTGTTTATTTAGGTGGAGAAGCCATATTGGTCAACAATTAGCAGCCCTATACTGAGAGGAGAGAGAGTGTTTTTCTTCTTGGAACATCTATGTAGGTGAACAACTTGCCAGAGTTTACTTTGTAGGCAAAGGAAATTATAGGTGAATATGGAGAGTATGGGGAAGCTCTATATTCAGGAGTTCCTTTGTGCTTCTCCATTGCACCACGATCCACTAAATAGAGTAAGTTTCTAAGGTGGCTCTCAGTGACTCTCGCCTCTGGTTATTTATGTCCTGTGTGGTCCCCACCCTCACTGAATAGGGATGGCTTGTATAACTGATAAAACATTGCATGAATGATAGAGTGTGACTTTTTAGGTTAGGTCAGAAAAGACATTGTGGCTTCCATCTTGCTCTCCTGGATCATTTTTTCTGGGGGTATCCAGTTGCCACGTTGTGAGGACATTAAAGCAACCCTTTAGAGAGGCCCATGTGGTGAGGTACTGAGGCCTCCTACCAATAGCCGTGTAAGTGTGCCGTCTTGGAAGTGGATCCTCCATACCCAGTATAGCTTTTGGATGACTGCAACCCCAGCCAACACCATAACAGTAAACTTATGGCACACTCTGAGTCAGAGCTCCTCAGCTAAGCCACTTCCAAATTCCCGACCCACAGGAGCTGTGAGATAATTTTTGTTTGCTTGTTTTAAGCCACTGAATTTTAGGATAATTTGCTATGTAGAAAGAGCTAACTAATACAACTGACTGTAATTCTTGATTTGGGATTTGCTTCTATAATTGTAATTTAGAAGTATTTCAGGGACTTCCCTGGTGGTCCAGTGGTTAAGACTCTGTGCCCCCAATGGGGGCACAGGTTTGATCCCTGGTAGGGGAACTAAGATCCCGCATGACGTGCAGACAAAAAAAAAAAAAAAAAAAAAAAAGCATTTCAAACTTTTATATGAAAAGATAATATAACAAGCAACATAAATTTAGGTATAAATGGGGTAAAATTCTATCTCTTAATATATTATCCTACACAATAAGAACTAGATAAAACAGTATCCTATGTGTGCAATTTCATCTGAAGGTCTAAAGCTATATCATATATAAGGCCTAATAGGACATTGTATAGACTTTGGCTCTGAGTAAGATGGAAAAGCCATTGGAGGATCTTGAGCAGAGGAGAGACGTAACCTAACTGATGTGTCCAGAAGACAGTGTATGTCCCCAGACTACTGTGTATCCAAGTAAGTGCCAGGAAATCTCTGCCTCTGCCCTCAAGGTATTTCCAGGCTCATTTACATTCAACCCCAGCAGGAAAACTATTACTCCTCCTTTCTCTTTGGGCTGTGCCTTAGAGTTTACTGTCAAATAGGCAAAGAAAACTAGGGGGAGTATCAGAGCATTCTGCTTACTGGCAAATGTTCAGAAAAGATATAACCATTCTGTTTCTTGGCTCTGAGACTGCCTAACTTAGGCCTGAAGACCCATTAGAAATGTTACAGCATTATAGACTCTCAGAAAGTTTAGGACTGTATCAGTCAGTTATGCCATGACAACAAACAACCCCCAGAGCTCAGTGCTTAAAACAATAAAGTTTCATTCTTGCTCATGCTACATGTCCAGTTCGGAGTGGAGGAGTCTCTGCTTATCATAATCACTCCGGTTCCCTAGCTGATGGAGGTTCTACCATCCTGTGACACGACTAACATGAGGCTTCTGGTCTGTTGCAGCAGAGAAAAGAGGACTTGGATTAAATGCTTTGCCTTAAGAGTGGCACAAGGCATTTCTTCTTACATATCACTGGCCCAAACGAGTCACATGGCAACACCATCTTCCAGGAGGTGAGAGAGTGTTATTGTACACATACCTGGAAGTAGAAGAGAACAGAATATTGACAAGTATCAGTAATGCCTACAACAAGGAAGCTTTTTTTTTCTTCTTCTTCATAATTTAATGAGAAGAGTAAGAAGAAAGTCAGGATCACAGTTTGATTCCCTGAGATCTTTGTCTCTCAATGAGATAGAAATAAAGTGAAGCGAGTCCATCTAGGTTTACCTTATTCTCAGTGAATTAACACTTATTCACTAAGGACCTATAGATATACAAGGTACTGTGCTGGGTGCTGTAGAAGAGGTACAAAGTCAATTAGGTATGGTCCTTCCCTTAAAGGAAGCAGATGGCCTCTCCATTTTAACACAATTATGAGAGTAAATTGCCTGGAATAATCATCATTTAATATGTTCCAGAGATAAATACACTTTTCAATTTCCTACTATCTTTTTTCACCCAGTAGAAGGGAATGAGTGATAATTCAATTATCTGCCAGTTCTGATCTCTTCTCTGAATTCATTTCCATGATCAGGGGTAGCAACATGGTACAGGATTCTGGGATATGCCACACCTTGATTAGACATGGAATGTTGTCTTCACCCAAGGTTGCCGGATAAAGTACAGGATGCCTAGTTAAATTAGAATTTCATATTAACAAATAATAATTTGTAGTCTAAGAATGTCTCATGCAATATTTGGGACATACCTCTACCAAAAAGTTTTTTGTTGCTTATCTGAAATTCAAGGGTAACTAACTAGGCATCATGTATTTTTCATTTGCTAAATCTGGCAACCCTATCTTAAAAATCCCTCATCATCATGGAAGCACCAACCCCCTTTAATCTCATTCTTTACCACTCCCCCTGCCACCACCACACCACTGTGCCACACCAGACACACCGACCTCATTTCTGTTCCTTTAACACACCTAGTATGTGTTGACCTCAGGGCCTTTGCATGTGTTTCCTTCTGCATGATTCCTTGAGAGGCTGACTCCTCTTCTTTCTGCTCAGTTCAGATGCCACCACCTCAGAGAGACCTCTCTGATCAGATGATGTAAAGCCTGAGCCTCTTGCCCTGCCTTCATACTCTCTATCACATCACTGTATTTATAGCAGTTGCCATCTCTGCAGTTATCCTAGTTTCATTGTGTGTGTCTCTCTCTTCCCTATAACGTAACCTCCATGGGAGCAGGAGCTATGTCTGTCTTGTTCTTCACTATATCCTGCCACTCACAACAGGGCAATAAGCATGGACTGTAGGTGAGCAATAAGCATTTGGTTTTCTCAAGGCTCCTGTCTGCTAGTTTGTTTCTATACCCGGGGCAGGGGGCGGGGGGCATAAGGAAAGGGGGATTAGACAACCAAATGATGTAATTTATGATAGGGGTAAATGTGGTAAAAAAAAAAATGTGGAACAATGGACTGAAGACCAACTAGGATGCCAAGTGAGATGGGCTCTACTTTCATTCAAGTGATTAGGAAAAGCATCTCTGAAGAGGTGGTGTGAGCTGAGTTCTATATATGAAAAGGAAGGAGCAACCCAAGGGAAGAACATTCAGAGCATAGAGGTAATTGGAGAGTTCCTGAGGCAAGAATAGCCTTGGCTTGTTTGAGGAGGAGACAGTGGACCAGCATGGCTGGAATGGCATCAGCCAGAAAGCAGCCAGTGAGAGAGGTGGGATATGTCCCTCCGAGAAGACCACTTTGGTAGCTGAGATGAAAATGGACTGTAGAGAAAAAAGTACAGAGACATGGAGACCAGATAGGAGGCCAGTGCAGTTGTCCAGGCAAGAGAAGGCGACGGGTTGGTCTAGGTTTTAGCATTGGTAAGGGAAAGAGAAGGGGACAGATTTAAGAAACAATTGTGAGGCATCATCATCATAAATTGCTCAATTAATTAATGGAAGAATGCACGAGTGAGTGGAAGGGTAGATAGATAGTGGGTGGATATTGGATGGATGGATGAATGGTAGATGGATGAGGAAGTAGAAATACTGATTAAAAGCCCGGGCTCTGAATTCCGATCAATCGCCTTTTGAGTCTGATACATTACTAGCAGGGCAACCTTGAAGAAGTAGCTCAACTTTAAGAAGCCTCACTTTATTTATTTTTAAAAAAAGGGAATAGTAATACATGCATTATCAGAAACATATGAGGCATAAAAGTGATAATGTCTACTGATTCATTATGCCAGTGCCAGAGCACAGTAGTTATTGTTATTTACCTCTAGCATCTTGCATATCAGTTTGGAACAATCAAGTTGTCTTTTTATCACTCTCCCTACCACTTAGTTTCACGTTGTTCAGACTCCCAGCCTGCACCAAAACCCAGCACAAACAAAAACATTTGCATCAAATGTTTAAAGATTTTTTTTTTTAACGAAAGGGAGAAATGATGCATTGTAGGAAGGGTTATAAACTATTTGGTATTTCAATTTTTTTATTCACAATCTGGAACTCCCTTTGATAGTTTTTTTAATATAGGGAGAGCTCTTGTGAGCATGTGCAAATAATTAAACTTTTTTGAGTTTGAACATGAGTTGGAATAAGCTCATTTAATTGTCAATGATGTGAGGCAAAGGAAAGCCCGATGGACATCTTTTATACAATAAATAATTTTGTGGGATTTTAAAAAAATATTCCTCTCTTCTCAAACAGTCTGAGAAAGTAAGGCTTTGGAAGAGTCCTCACTGCACTAGCCTATCTTTTGTGTTATTTTGATAAACCTTGATTAAAGGAGAAAGAGGAGGAGGAGGACTGAGACAATGGTGATGATGATATCATTGTTAGAACATTTACTATACACACACGTGAAGAGCTCATATTCACTCTGTCCTGTGGTGCTCCCAGCGACCTGGGAAGCAGGTAGTATTACTCTTCCCATTGTGTGAATGCATCAACTGAGGATTTCAAAGGATACATGAGATGCCCACCTAGCAAAGCAGAGATTCACATTCAGGCCCATCTGATTCCAGTGCAGGAGCTCTTAGCTATGCTCTTAGACTCCTACTTGATTGGCTGCTTGGCAGAGTCATTTCTCAGCCTTATTTACTGTGTTTATTCATTCTCCTCCTCCTCGTTGGCTACCAGCTATTGATTTCTGGGCCTGATTGTGCCCTTGGTCTCAAGCAGTTTTGCAATTTCTTCCCCAATTTTCAAGTGAATTTTATCATCCCTTTGCTTAGTGAAGCTCGTCTTTGTTCTTTGGGCAATAATAGATGATTCAGTAAATGTCAGGTCACAGAACAGGAGCGATGTGAGGGTGACCTTTATTAGATTAAATATGCTTTTCCCACCCAGTGCTCTGTGACATCGTGGAATTGCTATCAGAGAGCAGACAGCAGGGAATAAGCAGTATGTAGCCAAGAACTTCCCAAACTTGTATCAGTAATTACTTTTCTTGATATAGTTATAATTACTGATAATAACAATTTCCTATACATTGTAACAGTTAATATATCAATGCAATTCAGATATTATGTATTCAGTTTGCTTAAAAGCTCTTCACCATGATGACTTGACTCTCAAATGCTGCCACCGCCATCGCCATTCCACTTCCAAACGAAACCTAATTCCTATCTAAAACCCCATCAACCCCCTTTTGGATGAAAGATGGTCAGGAATGTGTGGACATATGACGATGGCACCAGCAGTGGGGTTCCAGGCTCTCTGATCTACATGACCCAATTCCTGCCTACTTCCTTCCACTCCCTCCCTTGTTCAGTTTTCTCTAACTATGGTGCCATTCTTTTTGTCCTTCAACTGTACCAAACTTGTTCCCACCTCAAGGCCTTTGCACCTACCATCCCCTCTGCCTAGAATGTTCTTTTCGAAGACCCGTGTCTGGCCATCTCCTTTTCATCACTCATGTCTCAATGCAAATGTCGCCAACCTGGAAAGGGCTACCTAAGATATCTTATCCACCTAGGTAATCCTTTTTCCTCTCTGTCTCTCTTAAATTTACTTTTCGTCGGGGCAAAATCCTGTCTTGTTTCTGCTCTCCCCTGCATTCAACACAAACCTTTTGCATCTCCTCTGATTCTCTTGGAGCTGCCAGTTGCTTGGTTCACACCATACCCTCCTGAGCCCACTCAAGTCCACTTGGTTCTGCCTTCTGCAGAAGACCAACCAGTCACATGCCCAGCATTTCTGCCACTTCCAAAGGTGAAAGAAGCACATGGTGCAGAGCATGGGATCTGGCTTCCCGAGAAACCATCAAAAGGCAGCCCACCTGAAGGACTAGATGTCCAGCAGAGCTGACTCTCCATGGGAGAAACTACAACCAATAAGAAATAGGAAATGAATGAGGCAGGGGAGTCAGCAGATAGATCACCTCTCCTTTCTTGCCCCCAGGAACTACTCTCCTTGCCTGCCATCTGGAGAATTCTGTATGGCAAATGGATGCATCTGCTGAGCAACTAGCCTTGTCTCTCCACAGCTTGTCATTAAGTAAAAGTCAACATGATAACACATCATTTACATTCTTACTCAGCTCACTTCCTTTCCCTCATTCTCACTGCCCTGGGCTTGCACTTTGAAAATGAAGCATTCGTATTTTAATCTCTGCCGCAGGCTCTGTTTTCTGGACAATCCAGGCCAAGACAATCCCCAGTACTGGGAACACTTCCTGGTACTCACAAAGCACTCAATCAATAGAGAGATGAGATGGATGGATGGATGGATGGACGAATGAATGGACGGATGGACAGACGGACGGATGGATGGCAGTTTCAGGCACTTGAGGGCCCATAAGATGGATGAAAAATTTTAAAGGTCACTCTTTTTGTCTCTCTCCATAGGACAACCCATTCTTAAATATGCCACAAACTCAACATATCCAAAACTAAAATGACCATCCTTTTCCTTAGCATTTTACCTTCTTACCCTTTCTTCCCAAGCTATAGACACTTTCTCACTCATCCTCATCCAATCTGCCAGCATATCTTTCCCACTTTATTATTTCCCATGTGTCGTGAGGCTCCAACCATCCATACCTTGTGCTCCACAGCTACTGGCCTGGCTCAGGCCTCTGTAGTATCTCACATGACCGGTACCCCAAGAACCCAGCTGGCCTCCCTGCCATATCCAGGCTCAGCCATGGTCAGAATGTATCTTGGCTTTGGTTCTCATGAAAGCAGAGCCTGAGGCGAGGGCTTGGTTACAGGTGGTTGATTGGGAGGAGATCCTAGAAAGCAGGAGTGGAGAAGCAGGGAAAAGATTCAGGTAAGAAGGAAAATCCAATCAATATAGGGTACACTGCCAAGGTTGCTGCTATGGAGGTCCACTGGGATCCCTGGGGAAGCATCCAGAATGCCTCTAACAATTGCCCACCTGAAGGATGGGAAGTTGGAGCATTTATCCACCAGCCTCCACTCCATGGGCTCAGGTTTGCCCTTGATGGCATTAACTGCCCTACTCTTCCAGACCTGTGTTCAGGCCAAGTAGGCCCCTGTGGTGGTGGAAGAGGCCCTGGGATAGAAAGTTAAAAGGACGCACAGGCCATAGGTGAGTCTGAGCTTCTGAGAAACTATCCACTGCAGCTACAGATGAAATCAGAAGCAGACTGAGGGATGTGTGTGACACAGAACACCAGAGCTGTCTCCGACAGGTGATCTCTGAAATGCACATGCAACTGTGTTTCCCAGTGGTGAAGACTCCCTGATGTCTCCCCTGAGCCTGGAAAGAAATGTCCTGCTTTCTTGATGGAGCTGATACGATCTTCTATCATCCAACCCAGCCTCTGCTGCAACCTCCTTTGTGGCCACTCCCTGCTCCTGGTTTGCTTTCCATACCATTCACGGTTCTCACCTCATGATTTTGCCTGTGCTGTTCCCTCTGCCTGGAATTCCCTTCCCATTTGCATTCCTTTTCTAGACTACTTTTCAAGATTTCTTTCCTGACAATCCCAGGCAGAGTTAGACACCCTATACATATTTCTAGCATTGTCCCTACTGCATTTTTTTATAATTATCTCCAGTTCGGGCGATATCATTGTTAGAGCATTCCCTTCCCCTCCCCCACCACTTAGATGGTGAGCTCATAGCGAGCAGTGGCAGGGTCCTCTTCATCTTGGTTTCCCCAATTCCCAGAGGAGATCTGGGACATAGGGGCTGTTGCTGAATAGATGGCTGGTTGGACACAGGCACAAAAGCCTGGGGCTTTATTTTATTATTATTATTATTATTATCATTATTTGGCCATGCCACATTGTTTGCGGGATCTTAGTTCCCCAACCAGGGATTGCACCCAGACTCCAGCTGTGAAAGCACTGAGTTCTAACCACTGAACAGCCAGGGAATTCCAAGGCGGGGGGTGGGCTTTATTTTAGATTTATTCAGCAGAAAGCGATAATGGCTACTCAGAAAGGATTGTATCTTCAAGGGGAAGCAGAGCCCACATGATGAAGGACATCCTGATTTGATATCTCACTAGATGCCGATCCAAATAGTCTGGACCATCTGTTCACCATTGTTTAAGGACACATAAACCATTTTTCCAGGTGTCCATCAAGAAGTTGACAGCTCTGACAGTAAATTCAGTTCAACAAACATTTATTGGACAGTTAAAGAGCTGAGTCACTACTTTAGACACAAGATAAGAAGATGAGATAAAAATAACTGGCACACCCGAGGGCATCTCTGTGACCAGCGCTGGGGAGCCACACACAAGGACAGAAGCAGGCGAGTCAAGATGAGACTATCCAGACAGCCAGCCTTCGCGTGTCACAGAGAGTATCCACCCTCTGTGCTTGCAGGCAGGTACCCACCGTGGGGCAAGGGCAGCCAACTGAGCCATTCACCTGTAATCTGGAAAGGAGACCATTACAGGTAGGGCAGGTCCTACACCACAGGCAGGTGGCTACAGCCCACAGCAGTTTTTTACTGAGCCCCTGGCACGTGCAGCCACTGTGCTCACAGAGGCACCATCCCTGCCCTCAGTTCCTTTAGCTCTAGCAGGGGAGATAGATAGGCATCCAGGAACACAAGGGCAGGATGGTGTCATGACCACAATAATATAAGGCATACTATGTACAGAGGTTGCATAGATGTGCAAGGGATAAGAGAAGCTCTAGGAGGATTTTACATTGACACAATATTCTAGGATAAATGAATGTGCACTTGGTCAGTTGCCTTTCCATCCTGTATGTATTTCCTGTCTTTTATTCTATAAACACAGCTTTACTTCCTTTTCTTTTCTCTTCTCTTCTTTTCTTTTCTTTTCTTTTTAATCCAGTTGAGTAAGCCTATAATGACTAGGTCAATCTCAAATGTTTAAGAGGGAGGGCTGCAGTGCCCAACCATCTATATATTCAAATCCTCTGCCTCTTACGTGTTGTGTCATCTTAGGCAATTTACCTGCCCACTTAT